>NC_064927.1:179440774-181840774 GCF_023897955.1 Schistocerca gregaria
GCCCCCTCCCCCGCCCTCCCCTCATCAAAACCTCCACGGAATAATGACCGCAGTTGCAAACACACTCTCTGATACGAGCTTCTGACACAGATACCATGGGTTCCTTTTTCAATTACATAATAAATCCTATATATGAGCACAATACTCAGTTTTATGATTTTTCAGATCTGGAGATGATCCAATATGATCGAAATGTAATGTATTTAAGAATGTACAACTGAGACTGAATAATAAATGAGAGCTTTTTAAGTATCAATTCAGTTGCTGTTCTTTCGTGACGAATAATTCGGCTATATTAAATTCATGTAATATTAAATTAAAAATTCTGTTAAATATTGCATTTGATACTCATAACGCCTTCTCACAAGACCTTGGCTTAAAATCTTTTCATTTGTTTGATACCTAACACAGTAAACACACTTATTTTATGTAAATATCTGACCATGAATCGAATTCACTTGTCCAGGTCTGTCTCATCTAAAAGCCAAAGGATACCGATATTAATTTGGGAGAAATACTGTTGTAGTTTGAAGTTAAATTACTTGAAAAGTCATGCATCACATCTAACATGTGCTGATACCCACAGATCACACTGCTTAATTTTGATTACATTATACGTGAGAGCTATTCCGTTACTGCATGTAACGCAAGCTGACAAATTTCTTCAGTAAATGTGACAAAGTGCCTGTGAAATGGTTTAATAACAGCTGTACAAAATTTTGGAGGTTGAGAACTGGATATTACTAACATAAACTTTCATTATCAAATACCGCTAAAGACTGTCCATTTTTAAAGCGGTTTTGAAAGGTAAGGTAGTATTATTAATGCAGCCTACTACGTATCAGCAAAATGTCCGTACATTTCTGTTGGCTTCTGCGTCGTTCCCCTCTCCACGTGGATCAGTTAGCAGTAAAGAGATGTACAACAGCCTTTACTGTACTTATTGCCAATTATTCCTTGGTGGATTATTATTTTCCGTATACGTTGGATGTTTTCTCTAAAGAGAATGAGGTTTCCTAAAATCACCATTAGCCTTGATATCAGTCGAGACGTGTCTCTTATAGCAAAGATGCAGCTGCCATTTGAGTGTTGTCTTCTTGTAAGTATGTTGTCTTTCCGACGTAGCGCTATCTTTGAAAATTTCCGTTTCCGCAGCCTGATGAATGCAACTGAGCATTATCTTCCCGCCTTTACCTTTGTCACCGACAATGCGCCAGCAGTCCGGGTGGGAGTGAGTCAGCGCGTATTTTGTGTGGGAGGACGGTCACTGCGTACAAGCCCCGTAAGTGTAAAGGATGATTTTAATGCGGTTCTTACAGTGTGAAAATGTGTGACTTATTTTGAAAAAGTGTAATCTGATAATATCTGGTGGACTGAACGTGACCGAATGTAGGAGAAGTATGTACCTCAAGCACGAACTCTGTAACTGCCACTTATTTATGATAACTCATACGTGGTTGTTGGGACTGTATTAGAGACAGTACGATTTTGGCATTTTCTATTTCTTTTTTTTAAAGAAAAAAATTTACATTTAGTAGTATTCGTTACAAAGCGACCGCGCCTGCTCATCAGCGATTTCGTCCAAATCTATGGCATGCACTGGACTTGGCCAGAAAGGAAAGTGACAGAATTGGGAGTTACAGAGGGCCAATCGCTTGGAAGGAACATCACTTTTAAAGTGGTCGGCGAGGCATTTACAATTTATGTTTGAGTAGTTGCCGGCTAGCGCCCGGTGCAGCAGAAAGAATAAAAAATGGTGATACGAACGCGGATTTTTTTTTAATTTTTAATTTTTATGCTACTTCCCTACAAATATGCTGAAAAATATGAAGAAAGCAAGCGACTGTTATAAAACGCAGTATGCTATAACCCTTTCAGGAAAATTATTGCCAATAATCTACGTGAACCTACAAGACAGTACGGGATCTTTTGGACCGAGGATTCAGAAACGATAGATGAGTGCAATGTAGGATTGTAGTCATTACTTTATGAAAATCTGAGGATCTTTTTAATAGACTTACACAAATTTTTTTTCAGTGCAGTGCAGTGAAGTCCTACGTATGGAGAGAGAATTTCTTCTGTTGAATGTTTCGTGAGAAGAACAAACAAATGCACAGTCACACTACGCGATTTTTCAAGATGATGGATTGCCATTGTGCAGTATCAAAGCTATTCTCACAATTCATTTCGCTAGTGTAACATTGTGATCCGTATTTTTCTCGTCAGGTAAATAAATTGATGAGAAACTTAAAAAATGCTATTTTCCTGTGCAGCGAGAATCAGAAATCGTATCTCGAGAACACTGCGTCAAATTCCACACTATTATACATCACTCTCTATCCTCACCAATATTTAGTAAAACTATGCGTCAAGCGTGGTTTGCTGCAAGACTGTGCAGTGAGAGTGAACCTTTTATGAATATAAACCAAGTTTGTTTTTCTATAGAACTTTAAATCAAGCAAGTAACTAAAAATTTGGCTTTTAGAACGTGTGCAACATGCCGACAGAATTACTGTTTCCCTGTTTCTACACCCTGTATCAGCCCAGCCCATGTGTATGTACAACTACATCTACATCCATACTCCGCAAGCCACCTGACGGTGTGCGGCGGAGGGTACCTTGAGTACCTCTATCGGCTCTCCCTTCTATTCCAGTCCCGTGTTGTTCGTGGAAAGAAGGATTGTCGGTCTGCTTCTGTGTGGGCTCTAATCTCTCTGATTTTATCCTCATGGTGTCTTCGTGAGATATACGTAGGAGGGAGCAATATACTGCCTGACTCTTCGGTGAAGGTATGTTCTTTAAACTTTAACAAAAGGCCGTAACGAGCAACTGAGCGTCTCTCCTGCAGAGTCTTCCACTGGAGTTTATCTATCATCTCCGTAACGCTTTCGCGATTACTAAACTATAAACTATAAAATAATAAAAGTTATTTACAAAGTTTTCGTGTATGCTTCACATGTCTCCCTGAAATTTATTAGTAATCCCAAGCCCGCATCTCGTGGTCGTGCGGTAGCGTTCTCGCTTCCCACGCCCGGGTTCCCGGGTGTGATTCCCGGCGGGGTCAGGGATTTTCTCTGTCTCGTGATGGCTGGGTGTTGTGTGATGTCGGTAGGTTTAAGTAGTTCTAAGTTCTATGGGACTGATGACCATAGATGTTAAGTCCCATAGTGCTCAGAGCCATTTGATCCATTTTTAGTAATCCCAATTTTTTCATGCCTTTTATGGCAATATTAATAACTAAAATATATTGAGCATTATTTCTGTTTGCTTACAGAGTAAGTAACGTAGATTCTGAAAAATAAGAATATGAACAAAACTTAATCATAAAGACTCGGCGCCATGAACCCCAGATTACCATCATGTATCCTCTTTGCTGCTCCAGACGCTAGCCGTAAACTGCACTAACATAAATGGTTCATGTGTCGTCCAATTCTCACAAAATATGCTATTTCTCTAAACGCTTGAGAATCTGTAGCTCCCCGTTACTTTCATTTCTGGCCAAGTCTTTCGTATATCATGCTTATGAGTGAACCTGGTGATGATGAGTAGCCGCGGTCTCCTTGTCACATCTGCAACTTTTATTTCTATACTGGAAAATTTTATGCTATTTTCTGAAAAAGAAACTGTAAAACGTACGACTTCCTTTAAAGCACTAAGTAAGAAGACTTTAAATATGCTATAAATAGAATGAAAAAATTACGATTCTGACAATCAGAACTGGAAACTCGCCTACCTACTGCAGATTATACGAGCCTTATCAATACAATGAAGGTCTGGCAATAGTTTTCCACGCCACTAGTAATTCAGTGAGTATAGGAATGCGTTAACTGTAACAAAACACCTTCACTGAATTACTTTCAGAGTATACACAACTTTGTTCATCGAATGTTACTGGCCAGCCCATGTCCTGTGCAGTGTAGTAAGATTACAGGTACTGTACTGATATGGGTAGGCCTGTGGCTGAAACGTAGATGTGCCACATTGAGTTATGAACTGCGTTCAAGCTACTTTTCAACCCATCGAAACGGTGTAGCACTATTTGTAATGCACCGAGCGTGAGCTTTAGAAGGACGATACATAATTTCAGAAAGATTAGTGCTGTATCGTCCGGCTACTGTCTATGATACAGCAACCAACCAAATAGTTGTGTACAGTGATGCCGAATCACCGGTCTGGTAACAGGACTTCCTCAGCAGATCAAAAGACGACAATCCACATCAATGCACACATATTGTGTCGCTTTCAACCAAAGCTCCTGCAGCTACCCTGGCACCATGTAGGACCAGCCACGCCGACAGAGGTGTTCGAATCACCGCAGACAGCGCTCTCATTGCAACAGTACCTCGATTCCGCAGGACACATTCAGCCGGAGTGCCGAGAAAGTATTCTTCTGTCGGACAGGTATTTTGCTCGCGTCCGACCGATCAGTAGCAAGCTCACAATTCTAGTTTACGCAGGCTGCATCTAGGATCTCATGAATCGGTGTTCAAATCTTCGAGTCAAAGAGGGGTGCCTCACTGCAACATGAATGCGTACTTCCTCGATCACCTTATCGTTCATCCTCAAACTCAGCCTCTTAGATTTCAGATATCTTCCATGCCTGAACGAGCTATATCTCATAACCAACAACGCCCTCATGTAGGTCGCTTGAGTATGAAGATTCCAGCAAAATGTCAGTGATCAACATCCGCCGGATCCAGCAACTGCAAACTCTTGTCCCAAGACCGAGAGAGGTGGCGCAGTGGTTAGCACTCTGGACTCACATTCGGGAGGACGACGGTTCAATCTCGTCTCCAGCCATCCTGATTTAGGTTTTCAGTGATTTCCCTAAACCGTTTCAGGAAAATGCCGGGATGGTTTCTTTGAAAGGGCACGACCGATTTTCTTTCCAATCCTTCTCTAACCCGAGCTTTCACTCCGTCTCTAATGACCTCGTTGTCGACGGGACGTTAAACACCAACCACCACCATCTGGTCCCAAGTAACCGCTTGCATTCATTATACTCCGTATACTTACAATTGTTCTATGACTACTAGGCACTTTAATTGTAATGTGTTCTTTCCCTCGATCACGAACACGGCAGTGGTAATGAGGATCAAACTTTGCCAAGTTTAATCACAGTCTGTAGCACCTAACGTAGAAGCATCAACGACCATATCCAAACCACAATGCTGACGAAGATAACTGTCTGGTAGTTGGAGCACCAGTGAATAGCGTCCAGACTGTGTTTTCGTGCTTGCAAAGAGCGGCCAGGTCATGCCCGTACACTGCTTCAGAGTGTTTCTTATGTTTTTTTCGGCATATATGTGTCCTCGAAGCCCACTGTCTCTTTAGAGTACGGCACCATAGGTCTCAGACGTCATGGCGCAGCTCATACAGTGCATACACCGAGACTCAAAGCTTCTCTTACAAAAGTGAACCTTCCCAGATGCTGCTGTCACCCAGCGCTGACAACACAACCAATGCTACCTCACAGATTCAACGAAGAGTTGGAGCCACCATCCGCTTTGCTCACATAGCTGGAACAGTACTTCAGAGCTTCTGCGATTCACAGTGACGCTCAACACTCAGCCTTTCTTCTCGCCTATCCCAGTGCTCCTACCCATCACGCTCTTCAGTTCCTCAACCTTTCTGCATATCTTAGTATCCTTTCTTCATTTATAGGAACAGATCAACGTCTATTACTACGCTTTTCGTACCCCTGCGCATACATGCGCTGTTCTGAGTCACCTTTCTTGATGTCACAGGATCCCTTACTCAAGCTACATCTATCTCCAGTTTTCTCTGTTAATGCAACACAACCCACATTGTCGTCCATGACCCCCGTCGGCTCCCTACCGGTCCTTCAATCTTATCAATTCACCAGCACCTCTCCCATTGGCAAGTCTGTCATCAGCACTTCTGCTGCTAGCACTTCTGCCACCAGAGAATCTTCCTCTGGTACATTAACATGTGGTGCATCCACCTCCAGCGCATCTGCCACCGGCACTACCGCATTCAACCCCTCTGAAGCACGTCTTTCTGTAGCTGGATGACATGCACCTAGCCCCTCAAGAAGTAGTCCCATCATCGGCGGCCTGTGGACCATCGATCTCTTGTTACACATGCCCACAATCCTTCCTTGTTCTGGTCGCTTATGCACCGTTCTATAGGTTCTCATATGCATCTCTTACCATTTCGCTGTATTTCCCTCCAGAAGAGTCATACATCATTGTGCAAGCAACGTCGCAAATAATGGCGCCTTCCAGCGACCCTGCACTTCCACTCCCTGGTCACATCTCCAGACCACCTCAAGCTCCAGGCGCCGTAGATGGTCACAGGGTCCTCTTATGCCATTCAGGAGGGGAGCCTCTCATCTGCACACCCACAACCACCACAGTCTGTACGTGTGAGAATCCAGCTGTGCATTCCTGGAAATTTTAATGCAAACCCTGGGCACACAGGGTGTTACCTCAACCGCCACCTTCAATTGTAGATCCCACCTCCGTCATTGCCGTCTGTGGCCAGGGCGACATTCCAAGACAACAATGCAACTCGTTTTCTGGTCTTCTGTTACCAGTCTCGTCCGAGCTGGTTCCATCACCTGCGACTTCATCTGAGCCACCAGCCATTAACGAATGCTTCCTGCGTCCAGGTCACTACCGTCATGAGTAACCGTTCAAGAACCACTTCCCCGACGATTAGGCTGCTCCTTCCTTTGGATTCAATGTCTTCTTCATAGCGCTAAAGCAATTTTTTCCTTGGGGTGGAGGGGGGGCGGTAAGGATACTGTAATCACAGGCCTCTTACAGCAATCATGAATGCAGTGGTGCACAGTAGGTTGTCACATCTCTGGCCCATTACTGACACTTCCTCTCGAGATCAAACGAAAGTAGACTGCATCAACAGTAAAGTGCTACATTTTCCCAATCGAAGCTCAATCAGCTGCCACGATACCATGTGGAACCAGCCTTGTTATCAGACGTGCAATTACTGCCACAAACAGTGCTGCCTTTGCAACACTACCTCGCTTCAGCAAGTCAAGTCACCCTGGAACACCGAGACAGTATTGTTATACAGGGTGGGTATTCATTCCACCTGACAACTCTGGTCTTATGCTGCCTGCACCTAACATCACATCAATCGGATTTCACATTGCCAAGGCAATCAGGTGTATCTCACTGTAGCGTGCATGAATTTTATCCATCTTCATGCACCGTATTGCTCACCACCGACGTCGGCCTGATGGGCCTCGAGAATCCAACCGCTCACCACCGATCACTGACTCACATACCTAGTTTGTGTAAGTGCATGTTTAACTTAAGCCTGAACAAGTTGTGTAAACGTATGTCCCAAGAAACTGTGAACTTCCAAATATGACTTGCCCTTTTGGTGAGACTGTGACTGCTTCATTATAAGATTTTTTTTTCACTTTTCGACACATCAGTTTTTTATGACAATGGCCACCTTCAGGTGGGATATACGAAGTTTGGTGAACTAGGGTTCAAGCCATCTCATTAAGTTGACAGTGCATGAACACTTGTTCACCCAACGCACATGTAGCATCTGAATATGGCATCTCGACAACATATGCATGCTTGTTCATGTAATGTCGCACGTAACATCTGAAGATCACTATTGTAGGCCGAAACCGATTGTGACCGTGTGATGAAAAGGGATTGTTGTTAAATTTAAAAAAAATAATATCTTATAAACTGTCTTCTTCTGTACTACTCATTAGACCTAATAAACATACAATTGTTCCTTGATATCTCACCAATTCAGTTTTTGTGTGTTCTTTCCGTTCGACCCCTAGATTACAGGTACCGGTAGTGAACAGGTAGTAATATCCTCGTTTATTAGCAGTTAATGTGTTTGCACACTGCTCCTTGATATCAAGGAGTTTAATGCTTTCGAATGGAATTAATCAATATCAGGGATTCCCCTTGTCCACATTGTTATGATTCTGAACTTTTGTACTTCAATGACAGTAGCATATATCTGAAAGGAAAGTCCCTAGCATGGAGTTAAAAATGTCGTCATTCTACTGTCGATCAAAACAATAGCTTACTGGCAATATAACTGAATTGTATATGTAACAAGCTCTAATAGCTAATGAAATACGAGACAATCTATTACTAACAATTAACACTGGAGAGCCACACGAAAATCAGCTTTGGCAATATGTTTTACGGTACCTCAACGAGGAAGACGATGTATGAGTACAAAAACTATGTCTCTTCCGTTTAGATTGATATAAAGTGTGAGATAAAAGTTTTCTGACCCATCGACGACGATCTCTTCAGAGACGTCAAATTTTCGATGTGAGGAGAGGATAGGATTCGACCGAATCATGCCAGCAACTGCTTTAAATGTTTTAAGGAAAGCACAGGCTACATAAATCTAGATGGGCACTTGCCATAATGCGAGCCCTGTATGCTAATCAAATGCACAACCTCACTCGGTCGAACGTGCGATGTGTCACTCGGAGTGTACGGGCTCTATTTCCAAAAACAGAATTACGTGTGCGGTTTGAATAAAATTCTTCTTCGTAATGGCAAAACACATTTCTTTTATTGAAGGAAAAGGGCTATATTTATTAACATTTAATAGTTGTTAGAATCAACCCAATAAATTTAAAACGTACGTCCCGAAATAAAGAAAGTCCTTTGTTGTACAAGGGGAAGAGAATGAAAACGAGACAGGTATTATAAAGAAAAATAAACTGATTATTATTTCGTAAGTAATCGCCGTGGCCAGTCACACATTTATACCAGTGTGAAAAAACGCGATCAATACCTTCACTGAGTTTCACAATCATTAGTCACATACCAATGCTTCCGTTCCAGTGGAAAGAAAGGAAAACCTAGGTGAACTGATTTCACACAGTGGTACATAATTCAAGTTAACTGTGATGCTAGATGACTTTGTTTATTTGTTGGCAATATCAATTGTTATGAGACATAGAGCGTAATATGCCGAAAAACATTTATATCAAAAGACCTGTTGAGTTCTTCGAATCTCTGTGAGGAGACTCGAAAACTGACCTGGAATACTCGTTGCCGTGCAGTGCTGTTTGCTAGCTGGCGAACGCTTTTGCTGAAACTGTCCACGCGCTCTTGAGTGGACTCACCCGTGACATTTGCTGCGAGGTTGGACAACAACGAATTCAGAGTTTGCCGGGTCCTGTTTCTTTGTTTCGCGTGTGCACACTGTAGCGAGGCCGCAGCTGGCAGTGTGGTGAGGGATGGGGACCTTATCTGCGCCGAAGTCCGCGGCTGACAATGGGCAGCGCAGATCGCACCGGCTGAGTTGGGAGCCGCTGATAAATGTCTTTCCGATACCGCCGCCGCCGCCCCCGCCGTCCCTGCTGCTGCCACTGATAACAGCGTGCTGAGTGCATGTTCACCTCTGGCTCAGGGGGCGGAAATAAAGGCCCATTATCTTTACGAGCGATGAGTTGAACTTACGGCTGAATCAGAAATACCAACCGAGTCTGTTCGTGCTGTATGCCACGACCTGCAGAAGCTACATTCAGCAAATATCATACTACAGACCATTACGTTTCCCGTTGAAGAGTTAGTAATGGTCATCTAGTATAATAATTTTACCGCCCAAATATCAAAACTCATCGACCACTTCAAATGTCTTGTACTCCTCAGCGTCATCTGATTTAATTAAACTGCGTTCCATTAACTTTTTCTCCTTTTGTTGATGTTTATTTTAAATCCTTCTTCCTAGTAAATGTTAGAAAGGACTTCACAATAATAACAATAACAATAATGCTATGACTCGTATAAAACAGCATTATTTAACTAACTCTATGCGCGAACATAAAATTTTATCATACATTAATAAGTTTATTCTCTCAAGATGACTCCTACCATAATCATGAGCAATATGTCATGAATTGATGGACAGGAGCCTCTTCCAGTCTTCCCCTTTCACTGCAAACTTCACCGTTTCGCTTCAAGTTCGCCCCTCTTGTTTCTTTAGATCATTTCCCTTCACTTCGCCCATTAGGTATTTTCTTGTTATAGGAACAAATTCACATTCTTTCTCCTTAGTCATCTCGCGTAATCCTGTCGGTACATTACACTCTCTCTCTCACACACACACAAACGGAATTTACAAAACATTATGCTCTCAGTTAATCTAGTTAATCTACCCAAACAATAACGGTTACTAATGACGTAGAACTACTTCCGTTTCATTTCTTGTAACATAGATTTTCAGTGTATAACATCACTACAGTTCTTACAAGAGAATTTCATTAGCTCTTATACAAAAAGAATAATGTAGTACGTATTTCTAGCAGTTGTCAATTCTAAATAACTTACCAGGACAGATGAAATATTTGTTGCTCTAGGTAATTTAGTTTACACCAACAAACGTTTTACTTTTTCTAAGTTAATGGTTTAGATATCCTTCAGAGCTATAGAAATGAAATGAGTGGTGTAGTTAACAATTCAAATCGTAACGTCTAACATGCGAATATTACAGCACTTGTGAAGCTACAGTTTGTGGAATCAGTCACATAATTATGAATGTACAGTGCACATCTCCATCTCCATTTGGCTAAATCTTTTAGTCCTACAATGAGTCGTTTAATGCGTCCATTATACTATTCTGTTTACACCAAGATTCATCATGAATAATCCACGAGCTTAATTTCAATGTCTCTTTCGTGACAGGTGTACAGTATTTTCTAATGTCTTCTGTGCGAATCTCTTATCAGTGACTTCCTGAAACTGACAATACTAGACACTAGTTCCACAGATATTACACATTACACATAATTTTCAGTCTCATTACAGTTATTTAGGTTTAAATGAACAATAATGAACATTGACTATATGAAATTAACTACTTAAATCGAAACCAAAAATTTGTTCAGCAAAGATATTCGTTTCTTCTTTGTTATGCCTATTTCGAAACCAGTATCGACTGGACACTCTCCACTTTCCCTTGTCCTGTGCCTTTTCCTTAATCGAATCGTATCAAGTGAGTAGATGTATTTGCATCTACTTGCGATGGCATTTAAATCGTACAATGAGCTCAGCTCACAAAAAATGGATGCATGGAATTCAATTTCTAGCTAATAATGATCCATAATGTATTCTAAGCACAGTCCGTGTGTGCCACTTTGTAGCTGATATTTTTTTGTAAAAACCAACATGGGAAAGAGTGTATTCTGGATGATGATAACGATGATGATGATGATGAGGCTTTTAGAAGATTGTTGATATTATTTTCAACATTGTGAATGAACTCCATGATTCGTCTTTCAAAGGTTCATACTCCGAGCAACCGCAAGCAATACATCATAATAGACATAATCTTCAAGTGGTGATGAAAATGGCGATGCTGATGAATGTGCACCAAACAGTTTAAAATGTATTCATACTACAACACAACCTAAGCACAATGAATGGAACTGCGAAAAAGTGGTAATAATTCTGTTTTCTTTGCATTCAATGTCTACAGTATGAAGATTCGTTCATGATCGTAAATCTGACAAACTACATACTTTATAGAAAGTAAGGGATTATTGTTCAAACAGATTTGTGATTTACTCCAGAAAGCAATAGAACAATACAGGTAGAATGAAATAAAGATGTTTATGAGTGTTTGAGATGTCAGTCAATATGTATTAAATCTGTTTTCGCAGCAACCTGTAGAAATTTTAAAATTTGAGGCATGAGAAGAACCAGCAGCTGTAGTGTACATTTCATGTATGAAAAGGTGATGAAAACAGGCGCATCAGTACGGATATTAAATACAATCTCTTTGGGCTATTTTGCTGCCAACTTTCCTTATATTTAAACTCATATGTCCGTGCCAGCCTTCCTCTTTTTTCCGTATCATCTGTATTGTGACACGTAGTCCACCAACATAACATGCAAGTTCCGCTGGTTGCCGAAACGCCGGCCTGCAGACGACGTGTCTTCCTGAGCTACTTACCATCACTACCGGAGGAAGTTTACTCCAGTTTACGTTTGTGAGTAACTTCGACACCCACAGCCACGACGCTTCGAATTTCCTTCACCTACAGGCGGCGACACTCGCAACACTGCGGGGCTCAACAGTGCTGTATTTAAGTTCAAATGGCTCTGAGCACTATGGGACAACATCTGAGGTCATCAGTCCCCTAGAACTAACCTAAGGACATCACATACATCCATGCCCGAGGCAGGATTCCAACCTGCGACCGTAGCCGCCACGTGGTTCCGGACTAAAGCGCCTAGAACCGGCCGACCAGTATTTAGGATGCCACACGGTGACCCTAAGCGAGTTCCTGCTGCCGCCTCAGTTCGCCTTGACAAAGATAAAGCACCAGTTAGCAATGAGCTTCAGCCTCTACGATATGGCCTCTGTGGACCAGGTGCTAGGATGTTATGTCACGCGTCTCACTGAACTTAGTTCTTGTAACTGACGGAAAGACGTCCACTTGTCTTCTCTCTGCAGTCTGAATGTTTAGTTATAGATTCACCAATTTTCCATAAACTGGACAGACAATTCATATCATTTCTTTTCGTTTTATCGTTATTTATTCAGACATTTAGTAGCATCTTCAGATTTTACGTCAAACAAGTATTTTAAGTTTGTTAAAATAAAGAAGATTTTGTTTAATATCTACCTCATAACTTTCTTTTCGGTAGTGGTGCCCTATAATCTCAGAGCAGTACCCATTCCTTGAATGACTCTTCGATGCACACAGTTTCGTAATATGTGTTCCAGCTGTGACGTTTCCCTAATTGTTATCATTTTCACTACCGCTACTGCCTATCCCATTTTTATACGGGTCTCTCCATTCGTGATATTGTCTGTTCGATTGACATTTTGCTTTTTTCGATTCAAATACATTTCGAAACAATTCAAGGAGTTTTACTTCTTATTTTGGACTACCGTGGTTTACTGCCATATAATACTACAGTTCAGACAAAATTCTTGACTAATGTCTTTTTCAACTAATCACAATTTCTTTTTCTGTTGGAAAACATTTCACATTTTTGATTGAATACTGAGTTACCTGTAAACATACTTCTTTTTTTCTCCCCAAGGCTGCCATTTTGTATTACGGAACTTCTGAAGTAACTGAAAGATTTTAACTGTAAGAATATCTTCCCTTGCGATCATATTTTCACGGAGCATACATACACTCCTGGAAATGGAAAAAAGAACAAATTGACACCGGTGTGTCAGACCCACCATACTTGCTCCGGACACTGCGAGAGGGCTGTACAAGCAATAATCACACGCACGGCACAGCGGACACACCAGGAACCGCGGTGTTGGCCGTCGAATGGCGCTAGCTGCGCAGCATTTGTGCACCGCCGCCGTCAGTGTCAGCCAGTTTGCCGTGGCATACGGAGCTCCATCCCAGTCTTTAACACTGGTAGCATGCCGCGACAGCGTGGACGTGAACCGTATGTGCAGCTGACGGACTTTGAGCGAGGGCGTATAGTGGGCATGCGGGAGGCCGGGTGGACGTACCGCCGAATTGCTCAACACGTGGGGCGTGAGGTACATCCAAACCGTCATCGAACCCATCGTTCTACCATTCCTAGACCGGCAAGGGAACTTGCTGTTCCAACAGGACAATGCACGTCCGCATGTATCCCGTGCCACCCAACGTGCTCTAGAAGGTGTAATTCAACTACCCTGGCCAGCAAGATCTCCGGATCTGTCCCCCATTGAGCACGTTTGGGACTGGATGAAGCGTCGTCTCACGCGGTCTGCACGTCCAGCACGAACGCTGGTCCAAGTGAGGCGCCAGCTGGAAATAGCATGGCAAGCCGTTCCACAGGACTACATCCAGCATCTCTACGATCGTCTCCATGGGAGAATAGCAGCCTGCATTGCTGCGAAAGGTGGATATACACTGTACTAGTGCCGACATTGTGCATGCTCTGTAACCTGTGTCTTTGTGCCTGTGGTTTTGTCAGTGTGATTATGTGATGTATCTGACCCCAGCAATGTGTCAATAAAATTTCCCCTTCCTGGGACAATGAATTCACGGTGTTCTTATTTCAATTTCCAGGAGTGTATTTACAGATTCCGATTGCTCTGACCTTTCCTACATTTGTCTTCATTCCGTACTCTAATCCCGATTCGCTACAGCAACAAAGAATATACACTACTGGCCATTAAAACTGCTACACCATGAAGATGACGTGCTACAGATGCGAAATTTAGGAAGAAGATGCTGTGATATGCAAATGATTAGCTTTTCAGAGCATTCATACTAGGTTAGCGCCGGTGGCGACACCTACAACGTGCTGACATGAGGAAAGTTTCCAACCGATTTCTCATACACAATCAGCAGTTTACCGGCGTTTGCTGGTGAAACGTTGTTGTGATGCCTCGTGTAAGGAGGAGAAATGCGCACCATCACGTTTCCAGGTTCGATTGTAGCCTATCGCGATTGCGGTTTATCGTAACGCGACATTGCTGCTCGTGTTGGTCGAGATCCAACGACTGTGAAACGTCCCCTTAGAAAAATTGTACAGGACTGTGCTTAAACTGACACACAATATTTTTTCAGCGCAACGCAATCTGACTTTCAGTAATCCCTACAAGAGAATGGCCCTGACGAACATTAACCTATACGTTTCACAAATCACTTACCTCACAAAAATCTTCGTTATTCGAACTACTGCAATACAGCGAGCGCCACTACTGCCAGCTACCTAAAAGATTCAAACTACGGAAGTCACTAGCTACTGATAGGAACAGTTAGCAAATGAAAGGTTTTAATAGAGAACAAACAATGTATTTACCTTAATAGTCATAATATATATATCAGTTCATGACATCCATTCTTACAAATTTCAAATCTCCGCCATCTCTATCCCCACGGCTCACCTCCAACTGCGCAACGCTACCCGCTGTTAGCATGGCAGACAATGGCAGACAACAATGCAAACTGGCCACAGACTGCGCACAGCACAACCAGTGATTTTTCATACAGAGCGCTATGTGGCCTTACCAATAAGAAAACGTAAACAGCCTACTTACAACAGTTAGCAGAGTATGGAATCGGTGGGTTCAGGGGGGTAATACGGAACACCGTGCTAGATCCCAGCTGCTTCGTATCACTAGCAGTCGAGATGAAAGGCATCTTATCCCCATGGCTGTAACGGATCGTCCAGCCACGTCTCGATCCCTGACCCAACAGATGGGGACGTTTGCAAGACAAAACCCATCTGTACGAACAGTTTGACGACGTTTGCAGCTGCATGGACAATCACCCCGGAGACCATTACCCTTGACGCTGCACCACAGATAGGAGCGCCTGCCATGGTGTACTCAACGACGAACCTGCGTGCACGAATGGCTAAACGTCATTTTATCGGTTGAATCCAGGTTCTGTTTACAGCATCATGATGGTCGCATCGGCGTTTGGCGACATCGGGGTGAACGCACATTGGGGGAGTGTATTCGTCATCGCCATACTGGTGAATCACCCGGCGTGATGGTTCAAATGGCTCTGAGCACTATGGGACTTCACATCCATGGTCGTCAGTCCCCTAGAACTTAGAACTACTTAAACCTAACTAACCTAATAACATCACACAACACCCAGTCATCACGAAGCAGAGAAAATCCCTGACCCCGCCGGGAATCGAACCCGGGAACCCGGGCGCGGGAAGCGAGACCGCTACCGCACGACCACGAGCTGCGGACCCCGGCGTGTTGGTATGGGGTGTCATTGGTTACGCGTCTCGGTCACTTCTTGTTCGCATTGAGGGCACATTGAACAGTGGACGTTACATTTCAGATGTGTTACGACCTGTGGCTCTAACCTTCATTCAGTCCCTGCGAAACCCTACATTTCAGCAGGATAATGCACGATCACATGTTGCAGGTCCTGTACTGGTCTTTCTGAATACATAAAATGTTCGACAACTGCCCTGGCAGCACATTCTCCAGATCTCTCATCAATTGAAAACCTCTCGTCAATGGTGGACGAGCAACTGGCTTGTCAAAATACCCCAGTCACTACTCTTGATGAACTGTAGTATTGTGTTGAAGGTGAATGGGTAGTTGTACCTGTACACGCCATCCAAGCTCTGTTTGACTCAATACCCAGGCGTGTCAAGGCCTTTATTATGGCCAGAGATGGTAGTTCTGGGTACTGATTTCTCAGGATCTATGCACCAAAATTACGTGAAAATGTAATCACATGTCAGTTTTAGTATAATATATTTGTCCAATCAATATCCGTTTATCATCTGCATTTATTTTTGGTGTAGTAGTGTATATATACACTCCTGGAAATTGAAATAAGAACACCGTGAATTCATTGTCCCAGGAAGGGGAAACTTTATTGACACATTCCTGGGGTCAGATACATCACATAATCACACTGACAGAACCACAGGCACATAGACACAGGCAACAGAGCATGCACAATGTCGGCACTAGTACAGTGTATATCCACCTTTCTCAGCAATGCAGGCTGCTATTCTCCCATTGAGACGATCGTAGAGATGCTGGATGTAGTCCTGTGGAACGGCTTGCCATGCCATTTCCACCTGGCGCCTCAGTTGGACCAGCGTTCGTGCTGGACGTGCAGACCGCGTGAGACGACGCTTCATCCAGTCCCAAACATGCCCAAAGGAGGACAGATCCGGAGATCTTGCTGGCCAGGGTAGTTGAGTTACACCTTCTAGAGCACGTTGGGTGGCACGGGATACATGAGAACGTGCACTGTCCTGTTGGAACAGCAAGTTCCCTTGCCGGTCTAGGAATGGTAGAACGATGGGTTCGATGACGGTTTGGATGTACCGTGCAGTATTCAGTGTCCCCTCGACGATCACCAGAGGTGTACGGCCAGTGTAGGAGATCGCTCCCCACACCATGATGCCGGGTGTTGGCCCTGTGTGCCTCGGTCGTATGCAGTCCTGATTGTGGCGCTCACCTGCACGGCGCCAAACACGCATACGACCATCATTGGCACCAAGGCAGAAGCGACTCTCATCGCTGAAGACGACACGTCTCCATTCGTCCCTCCATTCACGCCTGTCACGACACCACTGAAGGCGGGCTGCACGACGTTGGGGCGTGAGCGGAAGACGGCCTAACGGTGTGCGGGACCGTAGCCTAGATTCATGGAGAGGCTTGCGAATGGTCCTCGCCGATACCCCAGGAGCAACAGTGTCCCTAATTTGCTGGGAAGTGGCGGTGCGGTCCCCTACGGCACTGCGTAGGATCCTACGGTCTTAGCGTGCATCCGTGTGTCGCTGCGGTCCGGTCCCAGGTCGACGAGCACGTGCACCTTCCGCCGACCACTGGCGACAACATCGATGTACTGTGGAGACCTCACGCCCCACGTGTTGAGCAATTCGGCGGTACGTCCACCGGGCCTCCCGCATGCCCACTATACGCACTCGCTCAAAGTCCGTCTAAACTGCACATACGGTTCACGTCCACGCTGTCGCGGCATGCTACCAGTGTTAAAGACTGCGATGGAACTCCGTATGCCACGGCAAACTGGCTGACACTGACGGCGGCGGTGCACAAATGCTGCGCAGCTAGCGCCATTCGACGGCCAACACCGCGGTTCCTGGTGTGTCCGCTGTGCCGTGCGTGTGGTTATTGCTTGTACAGCCCTCTCGCAGTGTCCGGAGCAAGTATGGTGGGTCTCACACACCGGTGTCAATGTGTTCTTTTTTCCATTTCCAGGAGTGTATATGTCGAAAATTACAGGTAATATATTTTGAACACTATATAAACGGAAAGATTACCAAAAGAAAATTCTGAAATATATCTGTAGATGTTATGTAAAAGTTTGTATGTCAGTATGTGCGCGCATTTGTGGACAGAGAGAGATTGAAATATTGACCACAGAGTACTGTAATGGTTCGTCTTAACTATGCAGTTCAACGTACAACACTGTTATTTTATCACTTAGGTCTACTGCTTTTCGCACAGTAACTGAGTGTATGTAATAACTGTTATACGTCAGACGGCAACGAGCGACAGTACTGTCCGAGGGCGACGGAGGCTCGTTTGCCTACGTCCCAGAGGTGACAAGATCGTGGTTTTCATATACGATAGTGGTTATGCCGAGAATCGGTGAACGACTTGTTCACAGTCAAGGAGCAGAGAAGATTCACGGGAGACAAGATTACCTGATGAACACCAAACTGCAAGCGACGATTGTTGTCAATTACAAATTTATTTTAACGACATAAATAGTCAATCGTCTTGTTTTAGTTGTCCATTTTCCTTCTTAGAGATAGGCGGCGGTGGCTACTAAACGTTCGCGGGAGAAATGACTTTGAATTTTGAACGTAGCTCAATTAAAGAGGTCTGGAGTAACCAGTCATTACAAATTTGCTCATAAATGTACTTACTTTCCAACAGTTATTACGACGATTAACCTCTCCTAGGGCCAAGCACACATTGGGACACGGCTGTTAGACAATACTGATAAGCACAGGAGGGTCTGTAACATATGCATGAAGGGCGTAGAAGATTTTCTGCTAAATACGGTTGAAGAAGAGTGTAGAACACGCTTAGGACATCGTGTGTATTATTAATGAGCTACACTAGATTACTTGTTCAGTTGAATAATAAATCAGTTCTACTGTTTCTTGGAGTGTAACGCAAAACATACAATAAAAGAGTTGCGTGTTGTTTTCGAAAAACAGAAGTGTCTATATTATCTTTTCTTAGTTGAAAAATCAAAATTCAGTTACAAATATTTATTGATCACATGTCTGTGGCATTTAGAAACGGGTATGTACGTTATTCCACCTATAGACGCGTCGTAATATAAAAGTCATTATTTCTATCCCTGATCTAAATTACATCTACGTCTACATTGACGTGATTATTCTGCTATTCACAATAAAGTGCCTGACAGTGGGTTCAATGAACAACCTCCATGCTGTCTCTTTACCGTTCCACTCCCGAACGGCGCGAGGGAGAAACGAGCTCTTAAATTTTTCTGTGCGAGCCCTGATTCCTCTTATTTCATCATGATAATAATTTCTCCCGATGTAGGCGGTGCCAACAGAAAGTTTTCGCTGTCAGAGGAGAAAAATGGTGATTGAAATTTCATGAGATGATCCCGTCGCAACGAAAAACACGTTTGTTTTAATGACTGCCACTCCAATTCACGTATCGTGTCTGTGATACTCTCTCCCGTATTTCTCGAAAGCGCAAAACGAGCTGCCGTTCTTTGTACTTTTTCGATGTCATCCGTAAGATCCACCTGATGCAGGTCCCTCACCAAATAGAAATAGTCCATAATAGGGCGGACACGCGTGGTGCAAGCAATCTCTTTAGTAGACCTGCTGCATCTTCTAAGTGTTCAGCCAATGAATCGCAGTCTTTGGTTTGATCTACCCGCAATATTATCTATGTAATCGTTCCAATTTAGGTTATTTGTAATTGTAATCGCTAAGTATTTAGTTGAATTTATACCCTTCAGATTTGTGTGACATATCGCGTAATCGAAATTTAGCTGATTTTAGTATTCATAACTTCACACGTTTCCTTATTCGGGGTTAATTGCCACATTTCGCACCATACAGATAACTTATCTAAATCATTTTGCGCCGACCGCGGTGGTCTCGCGGTTCTAGGCGCGCAGTCCGGAAACGTGCGACTGCTACGGTCGTAGGTTCGAATCCTGCCTCGGGCATGGGTGTATGTGATGTCCTTAGGTTAGTTAGGTTTAAGTGGTTATAAGTTCTAGAGGACTGATAAGCACAGCAGTTGAGTCCCATAGTGCTCAGAGCCATTTGAACCGTTTAAATCATTTTGCAAGTCGTTTTGATTTTCTGATGACTTTACAAGACGGTAAATGACGGATTCATCTGCAAACAATCTAGGACGGCTACTCAGATTGTCTCCCATGTCGTTAATATAGATCAGGAACAATACTACGAACTATGGTATTTCTGACAGGAAATCACGAATCCAGTCGCACAACTGAGGCGATACTCTGTAGGCACACAGTTTGGTTAGAATACGCTTGTGACGAACAGTGTCTAAATCCTTCTGGAAATCTAAAAATGTAGAATCAATTTGACATCGCCTGTCGATAGCACTTATTACTTCCTGTGTATAAAGAGCTAGTTGTGTTTCAGAAGAACGATATTTTCTGAATCCGTGCTGACTCTGTGTCAATAAATCGTTTTCTTCGAGGTACTTCATAATGTACGACTTCAGTATATGTTCCAAAACCCTACTGCAATCGACGTTAGTGGTATGGGCCTGTAATTCAACGGATTACTCCTATTTCTCTTTTTGGGTATTGGTGTGACTTGAGAAATTTTCCAGTCTTTAGGTACGGATCTTTCTGTAAGCGAGTGGTCGTATATAATTGCTAAATATGGAGCTATTTTATCAGCATACTCTGAGAGGAATCTGCCTGGTATACAATCTAGACCGGAGGCCTTGTGTTTATTAAGTGATTTAAGCTGCTTTGTTACACGGAGGATACCTACTTCCATGTTTCTCATCTTGGCAGTTGTTCTTTCGGATTCCGATACAGAGTTTGATTGTGGAAATTATTAAAAGCATCTTGCATTGAAGTACGCTCAACACTTCAAACTTCTGCTAAACTTTGCCAATCTTGTGTATTCTGCGTTCTTTTAAATTTGCCATGCTTCTTTCGTTGCTTCTGCAACAACGATCTGACCCTTTTTGTTTACCATGGGGGATCAGTACCATCACTTATTAAGTTGTTGTCGTTGTTGTTGTTGTTGTTGTTGTCTTTAGTCCTGAGACTGGTTTGTTGCAGCTTGCCATGCTACTCTATCCTGTGCAACCTGCTTCATCTCCCAGTACTTACTGCACCCTACATCCTTCTGAATCTGTTTAGTGTATTCATCTCTTGGTCTCCCTCTACGATTTTTACCCTCCACGTTGCCCTCAAATGTTAAATTTGTGATACCTTGATGCCTCAGAACATGTCCTACCAACCGGTCCCTTCTTCTGGCTAAGTTGTGCCGCAAACTCCTCTTCTCCCCAGTCACATAACTTATAAGTTATGTGGCATATATCTCTCAATCGCTGTCGATACTAACTCATTGAAAACATTTCACAACTGTTCTACACTTACATGATCAGATCGGAAGGAGTGAATACTGTGTCTTAAAAAGGCGTTAAAAGTATTTTTATCAGCTTTTTGAAATAGATATACTTTGCGTTTCTTTTTGATGGTTGTAGGTGTTATGGTGTTTAGCCTAGCAGCAACTACCTTGTGGTCGCTAATCCTTGTATTCGTCACAATACTCAATATTTGGCCAGGATTATTTGTTGCTGAAAGGTCAAGTGCGCTTTCGCAACCGTTTACGCTTCGAGTGGGCTCATGAACTAATTGTTCAAACATATCTCTGAGAAATCATACAGTGTAATTTACTATGGCGTTTTATGCCTGCCACCGGCTTTAAACGTATAATTTGCCCATTATATCGAGGGTAGATTAAAGACACTACGGACTGTAATTATATGAACGGGGTACTTATTTGAAAGGAGACCCAAGTTTTCTTTGAACTGTTCAGCAACTATATCTTCCGAGTGGGGGGGGGGGGTAGAAAAATCTAATTAATAGTTTAGTCCGTTTGTCAGGTATAACCTCAATCCATACTATTTCACACGAACTATCAACTTCAATTTCGCTACAAGGCAAACCCACCTCTGACAGCAATGAATACTCCACCACCAACTTTATTTAATCTATCCTTTCTGAAAATTTCGGGTGAACTTATTTCCGGCTTTATCTGCATGTACAATTAAGTTTCGGTAAACTAAGAACTGTCAGAACTCTTGCTTGAACGTTTTGTTAGAGATGAAAAAACCCAGTCAGGCCAACGAAAACTTAATTTTAACATGGTACAGTTTCACCAAGAGTCAAAGAATTAACTGCAAGCTACGGGGCAATAGAATAGTTTGGAGAGAAGGAAATAACAGACGACAGCATCTTATTATGACGATAGAAGTTTCACAAATCGGTTAGATATTACTATTTGTTACTATTAATCTTGCGGCGCAGCATAAGACATGGGAACTCTGGGGCTTTTAAGCTTATGCTCACATTTGTTTACGATTCAGTTTTCCCGAGCCAGGCCGTACAACGTGGGAGTGAAAAGAAACTAGCTCAGCTAAAATTTTATGAAACAAACGAGATCTTTGACTGACAAAGAACGCCTTGAGTGCGAAGTCCCAATCTCAGTGTCTAGCAAGTTTCGTTTGAAATTTTTGTGCCCATAGTTATGACAAGAAAAGAATTAGTTGCTAATCACTCACCTTCTCCATAAGTAAGGTGACAGAAAATGGGAAGACATAAGATATTGGAATTCTAGGGCTTTTAAGCGTGATCGCACATTTGTTTACGATTCAGAATTCCCGAATAGTGAAGAGCTAGGCCATACTACATGGAAGTGAAAAGAAACTACCTCAGCTAAAGTTTTATAAAAGCAGACTAGGTCTTTGACTAACAAAGAACCCCCTGAGTGCGAAGTCCAAATTTCAGTCTCTAGTAAGGTTCGTTTGAAAATTGTATGCCCACAATTACGACAGGAAAGGAATTAGTGCCTGATGACTCACCTTCCGAATAAGTAAGGAGACAGAAATTGAGTGTTCAGGAGATCGAGAGATTAACCTTCTACGACATGTACATATTACACTTCACAAAATGGGCACTGTCGATTTTCAAGAAACGTTCAAAACAAACCGTTAACGTGCATCATGAACACCGAATGAAAAATGGTGCGCCACTGTGATCACAAAGGTTCGCTTCATCAAATCGAAGGCGAGCTCGTTGTGAGTTACAAACAGTGCAGCATATTAAGCTAGATATCCCCTCTTAAAGGATGCAAATAGAATCATATTTGTGTAACGGGATGATTAATACTGATGGAATTTGATGGCACTCAACGGAATTCAAAACAGTCTATCGTGGACCTTATCGCAAAACGTATGATGTAGCTGTAGATAGTGAGACAATATGTTTTGTAGGCACGGAAAAAACAGACATCCAGAGGCTTAATTTGTCCATTGGTACCAGGTGGTGCGAATTGCGATCTCACATACTTTTCAGGAGTGATTGTATCCCTAAAGGCGTATGTATCCAGGTCAGTAATCAAGTAAAAGCATGTTATTTTGACCAGCAGTTCTCGAAAAGCAATGCTCATGCCATAGATGCAGTTCTCTTATGCCCATATTCCCACACTTGCCTGCTGCGACGTAAATATTACGCACTTCCAGTGCAAGATCACGCATACGGAAAAAGAGTCGTAGGTTGCAGAGCAACTCCAACTTCTTGCAGCGCAATGAACAACTTTGGAGTCGATTTACCATGCAGATTAACAGAGGGCATAACTCTATACGAACACTTTAAAGTATTGACGTTAATTATTCTTGGTACCGTACTCCTGATTTCCAGGGTTCCTTTCATATGCACACCTCTTCAAATTCCGATTACTTAGAGTTGAAAACATATTCCTTACTGAACGATGGGTTGAGTTTGTATATCTCATCTACAAATTTTTGTACCGATTTTACAGTTTGCTGTGCTTCGTCATGTTGACGCCTTGTTTGAAATTTCGACGTTTTATATCTTCCTACACTGTAGCTCTCTTTGAAGCTATGCAACCATCCACTTCTGCCCTTGAAATCACTGTTTTCTGCGGATAACATAGTACGTTAGTATCATGCACATCCTGTAAATTTTATCGAGCTTCCTTGAAATGCGCCAACATCTCTGTTTAGAACTAGTCTTGCAGAAACGATAATATTTCATCTGCCACTTTGTCTCATTCTACGAAATTCCTTGGTTCTCTCTAACGAAATGCCAAGTTTGTCTACTGTTGTCGTGCATGTAATGCAATGTTTTCTATGTTTATCGGTGCCATTGCTCTGCAGTGTATCTACACCAATAGCACCGTGACACTGTTGCACGTTACTCGTCGACTGAGCATTTCAGCTACGCTTCATAGCCTCATGCTGTGCTCACCATTGGATACCTCCAGGGCCGGCCCTTGTTGGCATAAGCGGCGAAATTCCGGTTGCATGGTAGGCAACACGTAGGGTGTTGAATGCCGTAAATATCATTGGCCTTTTGCGACCTCGCAATCAAAGGGCTCCTTTTAATATTACACAGAGATTTCCTCATTGACTAGTGAACTTGAAAGCGGCGTAGTTACAAGTACATAATCGTTACCTAGAATAGGTTTAATATTTTGTACCTTTCGTAAATGCAGCTTCAAAGCGGAACATTCTAGAGTGTGTGTGTGTGTGTGTGTGTGTGTGTGTGTGTGTGTGTGTGTGTGTTTGTGAGTGTGTGTGTGTGTTCGTGTTGAAGGGATCCTTTGTGGTAGTTATCGCCAATTTACGCGGCGGTGCGTTTGGGCGCCCTATTCGTGTGGTCTACCTGCTTCAGCTTCAGTCCAATACATCCGCTTCGCGGCTGCTGCCCACACCAGATCCTTTTAAAGCTCGGCCGCGGCTGCTCCCAATCGTCCGACTAATTCTTTGGTGTGGAAGGGCAGACGTGTTCTAACTGTGCCTCATACGTGTGTCGTCTTCAGAGGCATACTGTGAAAATTTACAAGTGTGTTGTCGCCGAAGACCGTTCGCATGCAGTGTTCGTCTTTTAAAAACTGCTGGAGCTCTACTAAGCTTTAATGAAGTAAGCTTATCCAAAAGTAGGAATTTGGAATTGTGTACTCGACTTCATGCAAAACACTTTTCTTATTTATTTATTAAATATCGAAATTGTTTTGCATCAAGGCGGACCCACATCCAACATTATTGTTTCTCTATGCAAACACGGACCAATGGAAGAGTTTCGAGGTAAAATTATTGAATAAATACCACTCCCCTGTTGTAAAAGGTGCGTATTGGATGTTGTATTGATAAGGCATGACCTTAAAACTTAAGACCTAATCTGCATTTACATTTATGACCTGCCCGCATCTAGTGGCCGTGTGGTAGCGTTCTCGCTTCCCGCACCCGGGTTCCAGGGTTCGATTCCCGGCGGGGTTAGGGAATTTTCTTTGCCTCGTGATGGCTGGGTGTTGTGTGATGTCCTTAGGTTAGTTAGCTTTAAGTAGTTCTAAGTTCTAGAGGACTGATGACCATAGAGCTTAAGTCCCATAGTGCTCAGAGACAAAAATTTATACTCTGCAAAGCACTTTGAAGAGTATGTAGAAGGCACTTCCCACTGATGCACTTGTTATAGTGTTGCATTTGCATATGAAGCGCGGGAAGAATGGCTGCATAAATGTGTATATGTGCGTTGTAATTGAGGACTAGAAATTCAAAAGAGGCCATGTGGCAATCTGAACGTTTCGTGATATTGAAAGAAAATCATTTTATTCTTTGTAGAATGCCTTGATACAAATAATGGGTTGTATGTCACACAATAGGCCGCTGTGACCAAGTATGTAACTGAGACTAAACTGAACAACTAGTACGCCCTTAGCATCACAAAGAAAATCATAGTTTGGATGTCCATTGTGCTTGTGTTGTTTTTGCAATGGTTACAATAACAAGAAGACGAGGAATAAGAGTACCAAATCCAAATACCATCTTGCGACATTTTACACGCATTTAACCACAAATGTCCCGGTAAAATTCTCTTTGGCCCTTGGGTAAATATGATATTATACTTAACTTCAATCTGTACATGGAGGAAGCAATGATGGAAATAAAAGAAAGGTTCAGGAGTGGAATTAAAATACAAGGTGAAAGGATATCAATGATACGATTTGCTGATGACATTACTATCCTGAGTGGAAGTGAAGAAGAATTAAATGATCTGCTGAACGGAATGAACAGTCTAATGAGTACACAGTATGGTTTAATAGTAAATCGGTGAAAGACGAAGGTAATGAGAAGTAGTAGAAATGAGAACAGCGAGAAACTTAACATCAGGATTGATGGTCACGAAGTCAATGAAGTTAAGGAATTCTGCTACCTAGGCAGTAAAATAACCAATGACGGACAGAGCAAGGAGGACATCAAACGCAGACTCACTATGGCAAAAAAGGCATTTCTCGCCAAGAGAAGTCTACTAACATCAAATACCGGCCTTAATTTGAGGAAGAAATTTCTGAGGATGTATGTCTGGAGTACAGCATTGTATGGTAGTGAAACATGGACTGTGGGAAAACCGGAACAGAAGAGAATCGAAGCATTTGAGATGTGGTGCTATAGACGAATGTTGAAAATTAGTTGGACTGATCAGGTAAGGTATGAGGAGGTTCTACACAGAATCGGAGAGGAAAGGAATATGTGGAAAACACTGATAAGGAGAAGGGACAGGATGATAGGACATCTGCTTAGACATGAGGGAATGACTTCCATGGTATTAGAAGGAGCTGTAGAGGGCAAAAACTGTAGAGGAAGACAGAGATTGGAATACGTCAAGCAAATAATTGAGGACGTAGGTTGCAAGTGCGACTCTGAGATGAAGAGGTTAGCACAGGAAAGGAATTCGTGGCGGGCCGCTTCAAACCAGTCAGTAGACTGATGACCCAAAAAAAAACTTAAAGATGCTTCTCTTTCTCTCGCGAAAAGCAATGGCGGCTGTTAACTTGCTTCAGTTCCATATTTTGGAAATCAGTGACATATGTGCGGCTGGAGTTTCCGAGCGGTTCTAGGCACTACAGTCTGGAACCACGCGACCCCTACGGTCACAGGCTCGAATCGTACCTCGGGCATGGATGTGTGTGATGTCGTTAGGTTAGTTAGGTTTAAGTAGTTCTAAGTTCTAGGGGACTGATGACCTCAGCAGTTAAGTTCCATAGTGCTTAGAGCCATTTTTTTCATTGTTTGACTGATATGCACTTCTTCAGGACACTGAACGTTGTCCACCCTTCCAGTTCTTTAAGAGTTCTTCGTATTTTGACCTCTCCAGGAGCAGTTCGACTCCACGATACAGTTGATAGCAGGGTTATTGGTGGTTATTAAGTTTTCCCCTGCTGTAAAAATCGAGAATGCACGAGTAACGTATTTCCAGAACATTTAATGGTTTTGCATGACATGAAGGAGTCATAAGCTTCATTAGGTCATCCGCAACAGAGCAGTTCACTGTCTTGTTTCTCTTTTAAGTGTGTTGCAAAAGCTAGATCGCATACCAGAAAGTTATGTCTTGAAATGAGATACTTATAGTCAACACTTTCACACTTTCAAACATACCACAACACTATAGAAACATTTATTGGAATAGAGTAATTTTCTTTTTATTTTGTGCACAGCAGTTGTCCATACACACAGTTTTTTTCTCCACTGTCATGCTAGGTACTTGACTGAGAAATGCAAATGAAAAGGATTCGATTTCATTGGATCCCCTGCCACCTTCTGTTTCATTCTACACACATACTGTGCCATCACCAGTGTCATGTATCGGTATACCGAAAGTATAAGATGAGAGTAGGCACAGATAGAATATATCTCTGCGTGTAAGGAAAGGTATGAACGTAACCCGTTGGAGATCTATGGATAACGTGCAAGTTTCACTGTTTGATAACGTTGCAAAAAATGCATCAGTTCTTAACTTTGATGAGGCACTTTCGGCTTTGCGATGGTGCACTTCAAGTTATTGCTTAGCTTTGTCAGCATTCTGGTGGTTTGCTTTTCTTTCTAGAATCAGTCGGTCTCATGTTCGGCTTGTATCTGATGGTCGTTTTTTGAGTTCAAGTTATTGCTTAGCTTTGTCAGCATTCTGGTGGTTTGCTTTTCTTTCTAGTATCAGTCGGTCCCATGTTCGGCTTGTATCTGATGGTCGTTTTTTGAAGGCCACGTGCGGAAAATCTTGAAGGAAACTTTCCTGTGAACTTTGTAAGTCACAGTGCTGCTGGGATATTTTACTTTCAACGCAAGGAAGCGGCTATTCATATTGAGATCGCGGCCTAAGCACTCCTTTGTTGCACGCTTTCTACGCTAGTGACTCAAATCTCTAAGAAACATCTGAATGTGAGCCCGAACAATCTAACGACCTTCATCTAAATATTTTCTGTTAAACACTAAGCCTTTTTTATCTTCGAAGAGGTTATAGCAGCCATAATCTCTATTTTTTCTTTGAAATGCCGACAACATCCATAAAGATCTTTTTACATATTCACCAACTGGGTCAGAGTACTTTCCATTTCATCGACTTTATCCTGGAATAGCGACCATGACCCCCTTCAGAGAGTACGTTGTGTCTGTTCATCTTGCTGGCAGAGCATAGTAAACAGGTTTGTTTTTAAGTTCCGATGACAAGAAGTGACAATAAAACCCACATTTGCAGGGAACCTAAAACCAAATATTGTGACACTTTATAACATTACTGTGTTATATGTTATTCAAACCTAACTAACCTAAGGACATCGCACACATCCATGCCCGAGGCAGGATTCGAACCTGCGACCGTAGCGTTCGTGCGGTTCCAGGCTGAAGCGTCTAGATCTTCTCGGCCACACTGGCCGGCTATATGTTTTCAATCATAAGAGTTTTCCGTACATTTATCGCGGAACATTAACGTTTGATACACTGACCCGTTACGATATCAGACTCACAATTTCAGGTAACGATGATGGAGGTGGATAGCCATCACGCAGACATCTCTGCACAGACGAGGACAAAGGCTCAGTACGAATGAGATTTGATGATTTTAGTGGCCACGGGAGACGCAACAAATCATCCTCGTGCTCACAAGACCAGTCCTGGACGACGCGAGGTGTGTGAGCAACGGTCCTGTCATCTAGAGACACCGCGTCGTCATTAGGGAACAAACATTGTACCATGGGGTGCACCTGGTCAGCCAAGATGACCACATAATCCTTGGTAGTAATCGGACCTCGAGGAGTAACAACGGGCCGCCACAG
Organism: Schistocerca gregaria; assembly: GCF_023897955.1. Classification (NCBI taxonomy): domain Eukaryota; kingdom Metazoa; phylum Arthropoda; class Insecta; order Orthoptera; family Acrididae; genus Schistocerca; species Schistocerca gregaria. The sequence continues at coordinate 179,469,592 of NC_064927.1, forward strand.
AATTTGTCTGCCCAAATCATCTTCAGATGCTCGTCATACTTAACTCTCGGAACTTAAACTTGGCCAGAAGTTCGAAACAGTGTATAAGAAGACCTATCCCGCCAATCCATTGCTTCATAATCCAGGTTTTATGAGTATAGCGCTACGTTTCCCTATAATGGGCATTTACATCACTCCTCTCTGCTCTTCTCCCCTCTATCTGTTCATCTCTTTCTCCCACTCGGTATGTCTATTCTCGCCCCCCCCCCCCCCCCCCCGCACCATCTCACTACCTAGTCCATCCTCCCTTCTTTCTCCGACCATCTGCTCCACTTTTGATTTCTCTATCCATTTTCACATCTCCCCTCTCTTTGTCTATTTCTTCTGCATCCCTTTCTCTGTCTATCTCCTCTTCCCGCTCTCCATGACCACCCCTTCTTCTCCCATCTCTCTCATCCTTCCCTTTCTCTCAGCATCTCCACCTTCCCCACCAAGTTTGGATGACCTGGGTTCAGAGGCTTAGTAAGAGATTTTTATCCATGGGTTCTCCCACATATGTAAACGTAACATATATCTCAGATATATTTAACACATTTCAAACAGATTTGTACCCATACCGGTATTTTATCAGTAGTCTAGCAGTTTTTCACGCTTCTCTGCGTTACGACTTCATATCACATGAACTATGGCTTGTATAATTATATAAATTTTAGCAAGTATGTTCTGTGGCATATGTGATGACAGTCTGCAAAATGTGTTGCCAGCAGTGTAAACAACAAAGAAGAGATAAATTAAGCTACCGTTTTCCTTTCATCAGTTTGTAAAGGTTGTCAGAGAGAAAAAGTCTATAGATGGCTGTAAGTAACTATGTGCTCTCATTATAAAATGTTGGGTGACTGAATATAACCTGGCTATTTGCGTGTTGTGAGTTGCGCTTTATTCCGGGTCCAACCTCCCTCCCTCTTCTACCCTTTGAGGTGTAGGAGATTTTTATCCCCAGAGAGTAGATGATATGTGTTCCAGGTTTTGTTTATGCCCGTCCACTACATATAGATGTGACAGTGGAAGTTAGAGGACAGTGGAAAGTAGATTATTAGTTCCAAACAACAGACATTCAATAGCGTTAGTGCACAACAACGATAGTTGAGGTATATCTTCATTGTGAAGTGTAAGGAATGTCAGCCGTGGTTGCAATAATAAAATATACTCATATTCTGAAAGTTTCGTTTCATCATCTGCAATATGAAACCACAGACATGTCGTACAAAATTCAAGATGCTGCAACAACAAATACACATTTCGAAAGGTGCATTCTATGAAGCGCTATTTGAAAACACAATCATAATATATAAAATTCGTTTATTGCAGTAATGATGTGCACCGTGGCACTTACAGTTGTACATCAAATCTTTCTTTATCCAAAACCATCTCAGAGTATGACATCCGTGATAGCAGTTGCATTTGGAGAATCTCAGGCCGCTTGCACTTTACTCAGGGCAACAGTTTTCTCTGCTGCGTCGTTCTCCCCCGAGATTATTCTGCGAGGGCAAGTATTGATCTGGGACCTGAAACAAAATAACACCGTAGTCGCAATAGTACTTCTCGTTCCGATTCGGATGAAGCCATTAGCCGACATTCAAGATCGTACTTGTATTTCCCCTTCCTCGATCGAAGTCAGGAACTGCATCTCTAACTGTACATTACTTTTCCACTGTTGGAAAACTACGGTCTGAGCACTGCTGTATTCTTTGTACTTGTTCTTCTAAGCCTTGTACACCTCAGTTCTGTATTTTTAACAACAAGCGTTGGCTCGTCTAAGCCAGTCAGGCAGTCTTTCCTACTGTCTGGGGGCAAATTCTCTCTCCCAGTCTCAACCTCTGCTCCTGTTGATATGCCATCTCCTCGCACCGGAGATTTGCTATGATCATTATAATGCAACGTTTGAGTCCCTTTCTCACTGCTAAAGCTCATTTGATTAATTACATATATCGGTCGTCCACAGCGTGAAAGTTTGTCAGTTTTTCAGAAGGCAAACTTGATGAAGCAGACAATGTTAAGGAGGACATCCAAGCATGGCTTTGTACTGAGACCTTTTAATTCCAACACGAACAGCACTGTTCTTCACTGACTGTACAAACCTCGGTGCAGCGCTCCACTCTGCGGTGTTGTGCTCCTGCATCTCTGCAGTTAGTATATTTCCTATCTCGTGACTTGCTCTCTCTAGCCTGCTTTCCCCAGGCTGTGTCTAGGTTTGTCATGCACAATCTTGAAATTGCGCTCATTATTGTGCTAACGAATTCTCTACCATCGAGTGACTGTAACAGTGAGGAAATGCCGAACATGTAAAAATCTCAGTAATGTTATCGCATACCTCCTTACCTCGTTTCGACTTTTGTGGTCTGAAAACGACCCATCACTAATTTATAGTCTCCATCTCGTTGCAACTGGAAGTCAACGAGATCAGTTTGACATCTGGAATTTAACTCTTGAACAGTATGGGATTCACTACGATTGCTTTGTTTTGGCATTTTTGTTTTTATATACAATGCTCACATATGCTGAGATAAATCTGCACATATCTGTATGTTACATTATGGCACTTTGATTTTAAGAATTTTATCATTCGGTAGCTTCAACCGCGGCCAGTCGTTATATGATCATCATGCAAAACATTATAGAGTTATTCATAGTAAACACAGAACGTAACTTGGCCTCCTTCAGTAACAGGTTATTTTAATTCCATTATTGCATTCATGTCGAGCGCATTATATCTTGTCAAAAACTTGCAGTCTTTGCCGCCCCTCTTCCGTCAGATTTTTTTGATTTAACCTGCTGATAAGTGAGTCGCACTTTTCTCTGCCCACGAAGACGGAATTATAATTGGAGTCGACTGCAAGGTGTTCGTACAACTACACTGATTCATCAATAGCTACACTACTGTATAATGTAATGATAACCAACTAAAGAAAATTACATTCATCCGATGCCTTGTACCGTTGTTAGAAGCACAATTATTAGTCTGCTACTGTCCTAGAAATCTATCTGAGAGTGCGTTTAATAATCTTTAACATGATGTCTAACCACACATACCACTTACAAAAATGCGCTAACCTCACTTTATTGTTGATTGATAGTTGTCTCCTGCAATGATGAGAAAATTACAGGAAATATTCGTGCCTGGTGGTCCATGGGGTTACGCGTTCTCCTTTTACCACTTCCCACTTTGATACCAAGTCTTGCAAAATCAATCTCGTATTAAGCTTCAGTTTGAGTTTCTTATTCACTGCGAAAAATACTCCTTCTATAACTCTCATTCACCTATCCTTTCGATATACACTCAGATTTTTCTCAAATATTCCACTGCCACCAACAGATTTAAGGAGACTAAAGATCTAATGCCTTCAGTTTTCAATTCACCTCCAAGTTAGAAATAGTATTCCAATATGCGTCCATAGCAAGTTACATGTGTAAGTGTGGAGAAGTTGTCTAAATGTTGACTTAACGTGCGTCTAAGGCGAGACAAAGGTACCAGCTTGGTACTCATCTGCTGGTGTGTGGTAAACCATCTAAAATCCGCATTCAAGCTGGTCGCCACACGTTCCTCCGTCGTTAATCCGCTGGGAAGATTCCAACCATGGCCGGTATGATTCTTTGGCCCGGAAGTGGCCTCTTTAATGCTCGAGTCGTTCTCGCCGCTGTTAATTTCGGATTTCCGGCAGCTCTCTGTACATTCCATTACACGAGCTCCTCTGCTGTTTAGGATCACTTCACAAAGGAACTATGTCACTTAGGATTACGTGCAACTGCGGGAGTATGTCTCGAATTTTTCGGCAGAAGATCACTAGAATTTTAATCATTTCGTCTTGATCAGTTCTGGAGACAACGCTGCAAATTGTAAAATTTTTGAAATTTCTTATTCAAGGCTAATATACTCAATTTTCTCTGGAATGATCCAAGTATGACCTCATATCTGTTAAGCATCGTTGATTCTATCGTCCACCACAATCTTCAGTTAGTTGCAAATTTTCCCCGCAGTGGCCGCCGAAATAGCCTCTCCAACATGTTAATGAGGCCCCCAGGCATTGAAATAGGGTGCAAATGATGGTCCCTTCCATCCTTTACCACCATTTGCCCAAGGGGTGCGATTCATCGCCGTACGTTTGAACTACCGATATTTAATAAACTAGCAACCCTACTAAGTTTGCCTCCTCTTGACACACAACGCAGCAGATTTCTCACCAGGTGAACTGAATCTCTCTTACTCAGGTTCTGTTTCGGTGAAGATAGCAAGTCGCACTCGTTTGTTAGGAGTTGGATGCAATAACTTTTCTCCGTGGTCCCTTTCTTCACTGAACAGAGCTTGTACTCCTGCCACTGACACGCCACAAACAGTGAAGTTGACAAGCACTCATAGGTACTATAATTCCTGTCGCGGAGACAGCATCAATTGGAGAGATTAGTAGTTGAAGTATCTTTGGTATTACTGAGAGAAGGTTGTTGTAATTAAAGTCCATCTACTCACTGAGACACAGTGTGGGCTGTAATTATCGTAAGGCAGCGAAATTTTGTAGGTATGCCACCCATTAATGTGGAACCTATTTAAGATGGAAAAAATTAATTCGAATTTTTGCCGCTAGGTATAAATCTAGCGCTGTGAACGCATGGAAGACGTATAGAAATGTTGTCATATGCATTGAGTTAGTAACGGGACGTGAGAGAGGTAGAATGTTTATTTTATTATTAACACAAGTTTTCCAATATCAGCACCAGAGATGTCAACGGCAAGCTGCACATGTTTTACTGTTTACTGCTATTGTGGCCTGTTAGAGACCGATCGTATTCCTGGTAAACGCTTTCTTCTGGATATCCCCAGAGCCAGAAGTCACATGAGCTTAGATCACATGATTTTGTAGACCATGCATCTGGAAAAACATCTAGAGATAACACGGTAGTATAAGGTAGCACTAGGCAGATCTTTGTATTGGCGAGCGACTTGGGGTATTGATCTATCTTGCATGAAAACATTGGTTTCCACACAGTTGCGGCCTTCGAAATCAGGAATCGCATGCTGTACAAGGAAGTGTCCATAAATTGCAGACGTCACAGTGCACCTGATAGGCCTTCTGTGTGTGTTCTCTTCAAAGGAGAACGGAGCAGCAATAAAGCTGCTTGTGAAACATTCCAGACAGTCACAGTGGCTCCTTGTGCACAGCACGTGGTAGCAGTGTATTCACTGCACCCTGTAGTGTAAAGTGTGCCTCGCCACTTCATATAATATTGCCCGACCACATGTCATCAGCTTCAGTCCATGCTAGAAACCGAAGAGCAAATTCAGAATGTTGCTGCGAATCATGAGGTTTCAGTTCTCGTACCGTCTAGGTCTTGTACGGATACTGGTGTAAAATAGACCGTTTGGCGGGCGAAAAGCTTTCGACTGCTGTCACGGATTCTTAGTGGGTTCAGCATATTAATTTGGAGCTTGGAAAGTTGTTAATACTTGAAGAATGGTTGTAAATGTTATAATATTCTGTAGCTAAAGCCTTTGTGTGTCAAACTGTTCCAGAAAAACGAGAAACATCAGCGCTTGACAGTTAGCGCAAGTTGCGTCAGTCTCCATGCGCCTGCACAGAAGCCAACAGCTGTCCGCACCAGAGATCCACCCCACCGAGCTGGCCACTTTTCAGCGCAGCGAAGGCCGCAGAAGAATAAACAGTTCATGTGAAAAGCAATGGTATAGTGAAGTAATTGTAAAAAAATTGTTTCCCCGGATGAAGAGAAGTCTTCAATTCGAGTCGTTTGCTTTGGTTAGAAAAAACCATGCGACAAACGTCGTGAATATTATCCTCAATGTGACGTCATATCACTTTCCATTTGTTCAATGTAATAGACAAAAGCAGTGAGAAAAGAAACTTAACAAAGTCGAAAAGAAATACTTCGGATTACGAATATTGCAATGAAAGAAATAGTTTTTAGAACGCAAAAGTAATGCAGTGGGCCCAATCTTAGAAACACATTACTGCTATATTGGACGTCTGAAAGTAAAATGAAATAAATGACTGTGGTAAAAATTTAAGCTATTCGAAAATGCGCTTTTGTACGCTACTACAAGTATGAGTCAAAATCATAGGAAAAAGTAAATTAGAAATACACTTACAAGCTCAATTACTTCTCCAAAGTCTGACACTGTTGATAATGGTTCCCATGTGTCTCGAAAATAATGGTTACTTTGCGAATAACCATACCTCATATTATGCTAGGAAACAGCGAACTATTTCTAATAAATAATTCATCGTAAATCCTCTCATATTCCACCCAAACTGATAACCTTATATCGTTAGTATTTTGTCAGACAAAGATATTATTCATCTGTAGATGATATCAGCTGCAGCTTTCTGTTGACGAATCGTAATTGAACAACATACTCCAAATATTCAGCACAGTCGTAAATACAAGTTGGATATTGCTAAGAGCATCATACATAAATATATACAATACAGATCAACCAGGCACCGTACATTCGTGCTGGCTTTTGTTTACTTCGACACATCAAAGAAATTTACACATTAAACGTAGCATAGATCTCTTCCTACACTGCAGGTGAGTCTCTTAACACATGTAGTTTTCCTGTTTTCCTGCCTTTATCGAGAATACTGTTCAAATATAACCTGAACTAGACCTCAGGTTTTCCGCTTTCACATTTATTGATTTCGTCAACTCATGAGGCAAACATTTGCATTTTAACCTAACCCAGACCTCAGACTGAGCTACAGATCAGTCTGCCACCACATAAAGCTTTCCCGCTGTCACATTAGTTGGCTTTGTCAGCTCACAATCGAACTGTTGCATTCCAAGCTAACCTAGGCATCTGGCTCCGCTAGAGGTCAGGCTGTCACCGTAGAAAGTTTCTCCACTGCAACATTCGTTAGCTTCGCCAACCCACAAGCAAACTGTTGCATTTGAACCTAACCTAGACTTCAGATTACGCTGTAAATCAATTTCTGACCACATACACCTTTTCCATTTTAAGATTTGTTGGCTTGCCTACTCACATCCATATCGTCACATTCCATCCTAACCTAGACCCACGACTAAACAAATCCATTATCGTGAGGTTAAGCTGATTTACTGACTCACGAGGTAACCACTCTCTCGGAAATTCGTCCTCGACATGTATTCAATTGCTAACTATGAGTTCGCTAACACCAATATCAAACAACTGACATCACTACACAATGCAAGGACCACTACACAGCATGTCAGTATTAGACAAAACTAGTGTAGAAATGAAAATTACGATAATAGGTTACTCATCCGACTTATCAACAGTAGATTATTATTGCTAATAGGTTGACGTCCAAGAAATTAAGGCTATCTATGAATTATTACAAAAGCCATCCTAATACTTCAAAAGCAGACATGAAACGAAATTAACAAAACAAAAGTAATTGCAAAAGTTAAAATAAAGAAACGAGAAAGATACCTCCGTTCCAAAAGAGAAACTTAACCACGCTCTTTCTTTGGCACATACATCCTCGCCACACCTTGCGAAAAAAAAAAGAAAAGCGAACTAGCACCAAATTTGTGGGACATTCTTCCCCCAGTCATACTCATCCAAATGACTATCTAGTATCAAAAATGTCCTTTTCCGTCGGCCAGTAATAATTTTTATTGTCCCAATGCCCTTCAGTTGTATTTCTACAGACTCTGTTTTCTTGTCTCTAAGGTCAACGGAATGAATTACAGCCAAATGCATGTACCAAGTTTCGTTTAATCTCCCAAAACCTGTCCATCCATGTGACTTTATGATGGACACATCTGATATAGAACATTTTACTAACTGAAGCGTAGTACAAGCTGTCCTATTTTTAATTATGGTACCTTAAAAATCATGTCTGGAGAGGAGTGATTCCCTGAAACAACTCCTCCGCCCCCCAGAACCATGGCCCAACAACGTTATAGCCTGTCTAACCCTTTTCTCGATTTGCGTTTCGTCAATTTCTATAGTAACAACGATCCACCTATTTTTCCCATTCTCATAATAAAATTCGTACAAATTTCCCGAAAAAACAAATACCACTCTAAAACAGTTTACTATCTGTTTTTGTCTCATGAGCAGCAAGACAAATATGAGATCTTCAACAAAAAAATAACAAACTACGGAAACACTTTTCACAGGAAGTCCTCATTTCTCAAACCACGTTCCTCTGCGATTAGACCGCCACACACCATCTCCTGCCGAGGGTCACATACACAGACCGCTCGTTAATATCTTAAAAACATTGCACAGTGTCAAGTTGTTGCCACGAACACTACTTTTACAATAGCAAGCAATAAAATTGTACTGCCTAGCAATACTGATGACATTAGTTGTTCCCTCAGTTCAGCAGGCAATTTCGCAATATTAAAACGAACGTGAGGAATATGTCGGTCCCAAATCCCACTGTTTTCCACATCTTCGGAATCCGGAGCAGAACTTGGCCCCGCACTTGCCTCCATATTTCAGAATACTACTAATAATAAAAAGCAATTCCAAATCCCAAGCAAATATTAACAAATCATTTTCTGTATAAACCAACGAGACTACGATTGATAGAATGTGCGTCTGTCAGGCACTTAAGAGTGATTTGCAGAGTATCAGCTTAGATGCAGATGTAGAATACTACACAGAAAAAAGTGGTTCAAATGGCTCTGAGCACTATGCGACTTAACATCTGTGGTCATCAGTCGCTAGAACTTAGAACTAATTAAACCTAACTAACCTAAGGATATCACACACATCCATGCCCGAGGCAGGATTCGAACCTGCGCCCATAGCAGTCGCGCGGTTCCGGACTGAGCGCCTAGAACCGCGAGACCACCGCGGCCGGCTGCTACACAGAAATTCAGTTCAAAATACAAACCGAAACGTGACGTCACAGTAACAATTTTGTCATAGGTCAAAGCCGACGGCTAGTATTGAACAGTCCTCTAGACTCTGGTTCTCCTATGGTTATTGAGTGTTAGAAGTTCAGTCCAACACGAGATCCCAACGCGACAGTTGCCCTCTGGAAGCTGTAGATAGACATCGCGTATAACAGTCACCTTGGGAAAGACAATTGATCGTTCATCATTTCGGGACCGCGAATATCGTTGATAAGTTTGACTGGAGATATCGATTTAGAGTTTAATCGGATTTTGGAGCACTAAGTTAGTGTAATCGATTTTTGCAGACGAGGTCTGCAGTGTATCTGCTTTGAGTTTATACTGTTCCGTAGAGAGATTTAGGGTACGCTAATGTCAAGTAATGTGACATTATTCTGATGGTAAGTTCTGGAAAGGTATAGATACGACATCGTACTTGGTGAATGACTTAGTTGTCACTAGGAGGGCGTGGATATAGTTTATTCGTGGTCACGGAGGTAAGAGATGACGAGCTAGTGCTGAGGAAAAGCTACGCTCGATTTGAGGAATCTCTTTTCCTTATTTGGAGAAACAACGTGTTCATAAGACAGATAGTCACGAAACTCTACTGTTAGTTCGTGGTTTTCCTGGTGCGCAAAAGACGTGGAAAGGCGTTGTGGTTATATTTTGTAGTGTTTAGAGGAACGCACGCTCTAAGGTAACTGAGCGTTCACTCGTTGACATTGAGGTTTAAAAGTTGCTTTGAAATCAATTAATCGAATTAAACAAAGAAAGGGTAAGTAGCGTAAACAAAGTAAAGACATTATTTTGTGTTTCAAAGCATTCAGAAGCGACTATCGCAAAGATTAATCACTTTCAGTGGTGTCAAAGATAATGAAACAAAGAAAATAATTTGTTGTAGTTGTAATTCAATTACGTTTTAAGTTAAGTAAGTATTATGAAAGGTTGTAATCAGAATTCCATTTGAATAATAAAATTCATAATTGAAGGTTTTAAAGAGATAAAGATAATAAAAGGAATAATAAGAAAGACGGATCAGAGATCATCGGTGTTAATATTATGGCAGAGGAAGCTACCGCTATATCGCTAGCTTCTAGTAAAATTATAAGTTTGATTGCTAAGATCGGAATTCTCGTAAAAAGATACTAATAGGCATTTCATGTTTGAGAAATTATATTAAATCGGTTCTTACCACAGGTAATATTAGAAGTAGCTATAGTAAATATTTCATACATGTGTTGATATGTATTGCGGTTTTCAAAGTAATTTGACGCGCTGTGCTGTAGAGCATCTTATCGATCGATAGCATTGTTTTGAGAGCAATAACCAGCTGCAGCCGTTGTTATCTCGCCACGTGAAGTTATTAAACGTCTTAATGAGTTGGGAATAGTAAATATTGCAATAGATAACGCTACTGTGGGCGTCACATTACGTGTGTAAATTCCCATCAGGGATATTGGATTATTGATTTCCTTCGCAACGTAGTGTAAGACACAATTAGAAATCGTATGTAGGTGCCACTTTAAAATAACGTAGCCACGAATTTTAATCAATTCACATTTTTTATTACGAGTAATACTCCCCCCGTGTAATAAATTTATTGACTAGCTTAGTAAACTGGATTGTTATGTACTGGTACTTGTGGTGTACGCCTGAGTTGCTCTGAAATATAATAGCACATGCGTTATTTACGCGCAGCCACTAGAACGAATACGTAGTTCAGAATCCTGGATTAAATTTTAACGTCCTATTACTACTGGATGCGAGATGTGGCTAATCGTAAAGGCAGGGCTGTACCACCTGGACAGGTTAGCGTACCATCTCGCCACGCCACTCTGTCTGCAGGAAGATGAGGCACAGTACAGCCGTAAGACATTTCGTTCTGTCATGCGACAGACAATTCTTGTGACGCTGGGCCAGCACCAGCACTATACGGAGCAAGTACTGCCTGATGAGTTACAGTAACAACTATCTAGTCAATAACTTCCACCGGCATATGGCGCATTCGTCTTCCAGTTGCCATACCAAGCTAACCTGTGTTTTCGAATTCCACTGCAATCTTCTTTAATCCATTTAGTGTCATCGGGCCCCTCCTCCCTCCTCACACCATTCAGTCGGTGATACTCTCTGAACTCAGCACTGTCATTGCTGCCGCTCACATAAAGCAGTTTCACAAACAGCGCACAGCTTATACCCTTGACAGCCAAGGTGTTCACTCACGATATTGCTTGTAAAATGACAGCGTGAATGTCATACTGTTAAACAGTGCACAGCGTGGGATTTGCTCCTGGTAGGCATAATAGAAACTAATATTTTTAGAGCATATTTGTTCCGCAGTAACGCATTGGCATACCTACCAAGTTTCACTGTCATTCGATAATTACAGCACTCACTGAACCTCTATGAGTAATTGCACCTTAAGTATTACCATTCAGTACGTGACAAGGAGTGATAGGTCGTACAATTCCTGTAGCGAAGAGGTTAGTACCTGAAGTATCTGTGGTATTTCTGGTAAATGTTTATCGGCAGTTTGACCAACACACCCATTTCAAGCAGTTCCCAATCGGTCTATAGCCAATTCATCCCATTTATTGGTGTAATGAACACAGAATGACGACCTCTAAATTAGCCTGTCTGGTATTGTTCTAATGTCAGGACCTGGTACGGTACCGCAATTTCCTTTTGATATACGAAGCTACGATGATTTAGAAAGTGACTTGTGCAAATAACTAAAGGAAACCCGAGAAAAAAATTACAGAAAATAGGTCAGTCAGCAAGAATGGTGGAAGTATCGCAGTAATCATTTATTGTAAGCGAAAGAAGGAAAATCCTAGCTAATTAGACAGATGACTGCTATTCGGGGTCACCCATACAACAATGCCATGTGACTTTACTTCGGTCTATGGCCCACGTGATCCCACACAAAGGGAAATCCGGAAAGCGGCTTACAGGTAGATGTATAAAGAGAACTGCGAATGCACGGTGTTTTTACATAGCTAACTTTGGGACATCTATGCTAGCGCAGAAACGATGAACATCACAGTATCAGTTTATCGCAATCTTAATACTGTGAAAACCTGACACTATTGTAAAATCACCTCGTTTGCTGGCTATTGGGTCCCGGGGAAGGGGGGGGGGACGGATAATAATGCGATTTACTACTTGGTCACGAGCACATCCAAGCACCGTAGATGCTTTCCGTCATTCTGGCACGTCTGTGCGTCGACCTATCTTACTCTCTTGGTTCCATGGCATCGACTGACAAATACCACTTCACTGCCACAATTTACGTCATCACTGGATAGTTACATGACCATCTAGTAACAGCTCTACACTATTAACAGCTCTCCAAAGTCTGCAGTAGGTTGACTAATACTTTGCCTGGTGATTCTGTATTTCCCATTTGTTCATTCTTATTTTTACTTTCGAACCATCTTTGTCAGCTGTACACCCGATAAAAGTGTGCTTTAAGTGGAGTCTGAATGGACTACGCTGCCACTGTTTAATAAGTTGATAAGTTGAGTTTATGTGCACTTATCTCTGGAAGCAATGAAGATAACACTAAAATTTTTGCAGATTAGCTATACATATTATTTGTGTTGACTGAAGCATAGTTAGTAAACGAAATGCATATAACGAAAGGTACTAATGTACATAGCTTTACATGAAATATTTTTACATTCAAACATCTAACTTCAGACTGAGGTAGTCAAACTTTTTTATCTACAGTCCACATTATTATCTCTGTAAGTAGCAAAATTTTCTATCCTCCCACTGGTCCCACAGTAATGGTTATTTGTAAAATAGGGAAGGAACTTTACAAACTTTTATAAGGCAGATTTACAGAGAATTAAGGCTTCTGATAATAATAAGTCTTTACAGCAAACTATATGAAACTCAAAATAACAATTTTAGGGCCCCTACTGCATACCGCCCACCAAGAAACCTGGAACGGCAACTAATGACTGTAGAGACCAGACTGACTACTACTGCTTTCGTCCCGTTCAAACTCTGCCATGATTGTGCTTCATTAGCTATAATAAAACAACTCACGAAGTTTCATGTATCAATTAAAAGTACTCTTCCACATATGGGAAGAATAAATGTAAATCTGTCATTTTGTATCAGTCGAGTCTGAAGCTGAAAATGTTAAAAATTCACTCATGTTTTTAAATGAAGACTCAGACCCTTCCACCAGAATAATCAGAATCTTCTTGTTTGTCACCCTCTTGCTCTGAAAGCATCTTCCTTGGGGATTACCTTACTTCTTTGGTGATGAACTCGCCTCCACCCCGTGATTTGGAAACTCGTAATTTGCCTAACATCAGCCACTTAATGGTTGCATTGTTTTTAAGTAACAAATGACTCTTTGATACCATAGTTAGAGGAAGTAATTACTTCTCTTGCCGCAAGTACATTTCTTGTCTAAAACTATTCATCTGCGATTACGTACCCTCCTCCCCCCCCCCCCCCCTCACAAAGATTACAAGACAAGGAATTAGTTGAAACTAATAAGTTTTACCTTTAGTTAGTGATTTGTATCTGTGTATATGCCAGAGTCTCTCGCTATCAGTGTGAAAGCAAACATATCTGAACTAACATTACAGTGTCTCACCTAGAACCGCATTTGATACACTTCTCTTAAACACTAACATGACTGGAAATTACTTTTAATGTGTGTGATACCAGTTAGCCTAACTGCATTTGACTGTAAATGAATGTGAAGAATGATTATCGATAATAATCGGAAGACTTTCCCATGAAACAAACAACAATGATAGATAAGTGTTGCGTAACAAAAACTGTGTGCTCGAATAAAAACGCATTTATTGACTCCATATGAAGTTTTGTAAATTAAAACTGTTTCTCATATTCTCAAAAACAGTCGGTGCAAAAGATAATTCGGCTTTGTTGTCTGCACCACAAAAATGATGAGCTGAAATATATCCCTCCATGGCTGTTTGCCCTTTTAATTCTTTTACCAGACTGATTAGCAAATTAAATATTTTTGTCCTTTATTCACTGTGCACTGCATGACAGTGCAACATTTAAAGAAGACATGTGTCTTATTTAAAATGTCGGGTTACACTTCATGAAAAGTTTTGTAGTAAGTAAAATGTTATTTTGCTGTTAGATTGAGACCTTTTAATAGCACAGAAAAACTCGAATTAGCATTAAATAATACTCTTTCTCAATATTATTTTTATCAACTTTGTCACACATCGTACTATATACTTTTAAGAGATTTTTTCTTTAATTCACTCTTAAGGAGATTGGTCAAGCAATCACATAAAATCACATAAAAGTCACTCGTTTTCTTACGAAACAAAGCGAAGCGGTGGAAAACTTGTGCACAGCAGGAAAACCGAGGTTAGGTACTGCGTCCCTTCAATCGATAGGTGAAAAACACAGCAGTTTCAGAGATATCTATGTACAATGTGAGATGATTGTCTAACATTAGATATATTCAAAAAAATTAAATATTAAATTTATTGAAGTGTCACACGGAGAAAAATTACACACAATTTTATCCAGGAAGAAGTGAAATTACCGGAGTTTGTCTGAAAAATATAAAAAATTTCACATTTTTCCTCACAAATTCCCCGTAACAAGAAGAGTTCACATTTGACTTTACATTTTGGTTTCATAATTCTAAATTACCTGGCTATTCGCAAATGTTTAAATCTCCTAAAGGCAGCGCCACAATGTCATGTAACTTATTGATGTTAAGCCGATTGACAGAGAGTATATGGTTGGTTGAACTACGATGCTATTGAGCGTCAGAGCTGGGCAATCGGGACGTCTGTGGCCGTTGTTTGCGGGATTGGCTCTTGCCGTGATCTCCGGAGACGTCGTAAACCGAGGCAACGATAGCGGGCGCGGTGAAAGCCTCGGAGGCGCCGGCAGCCATCCAGACACATCCACAAGCGACGCGCCGCGCCGCGCCACGCCATCGATGTCGGGACGGGTGTCGCTTGCTGCCTCCTGCTGCCAAGGTCGCTCCACAGCTCTGCTGAAGCCGTATTTTCAGCAGTGGGAAGTTCCTTCTACAGACGAAAAGGAAGACGATGGGTAAATAATAGAATCTGAAATTCCAGGACAAAATATTCCGTCAGTACGATCAGTGGAGTGGACCTTTCATGAGTGCACGACACAAAGCTTTACGTCTAGCCTAAAGCCCCTTAACACCAACATATTAACAGAATCCAGTTCAAAAATTTGAGTAACGGGCGCTATGAGCATGTTACCGAAGCGCTGAAAGACTTGAAGTGGCTGGCACCTGAAGATAGACCATAACTATTCCACCAAAGTGTACTTACAAAGTTTTAAGGGCCAAGGGTTCAATTTAGGTTTATTGGAAGGTCGGGTACTATCGAACATTGGACAGCGAAATTTGTCCACTACAGCTGTTTTCGACATCAGCGTTAGTGACAATAGCTTTCACGTTCTAGAGTGCAAAATTATGGAAGAACGAGACCGTTCACGTCATTTTGTATCAAAACAGCACTGCGTTTCGGAGCGGCCGAAAGTTAGCTGTTTCAGCGTGTGAAAGAATCTTTTCAGTATTTTATTTTGTCTGTAAGTAAGTCATACACTGAATCGCCAAACAAACAGGTACACACATGCGTATTCAAATACTGAAATATCTAAACTGGCAGACTACGGCATTGCGGTCGGCAACGCCTAGATAAGAAAACAAGTGTCTGGCGCAGTTGTTAGATTGGTTACTGCTGCCACAATGGAAGGTCGTCAAGATTTAAGGAAGCTTGAACGTTGATGATTATGTTTTTGTTTGGGGGGCGCTCAATTGCGCCGTTATCAGCGCCAGTAGAAATTCCCAATCTTTGCTCAGTCCAATCTCGTCACTTCCATGAATTATGAAGAAATGATGAAGACAAGACGAACAGCATGTCATGTCGAGGCAGGTCAAAATCTCTGACCCTGCCGGGAATCGAAACCGGGACCCCGTGCTCGGGAAAAAGTTTGAACGTGGTTTTATAGTCGGCGCACGAGCGATAGGACACAGCTTCTACGAGGTAGCGATAAATTGGGTATTTTTCTTTAAGGGCATTTCAGGACTGTACCGTGAATGTCAGTAATCCAGTAAAACATCACATCTCCAGCATCGCTGCTGTCGGAAAAAAGATTCTGCAAGAAATGGGACCAACGACTCAAATTGCCGCAGATTTCACTGCTGGGCCATGAACTACTGTCAGCGTGCGAACCATTCAACGTTACACCATCGATATATGATTTCAGAGCAGAATGCCCATTCGTGTGCCTTTGATTAGTGCACAACACAAGGCTTTACGCCACGCCTAAAGCCCATCAAGACCGACATTGCACTGTTGATGACTCGAAATATGTTGCTTACTCGGAAGAGTCTCGTTTCAAATTGTATCGAGCGGACGGACGTGTATGGGTATGAAGACAACCTCATGAATCCATGGACCCTGCATATCAGCAGGAGGCTGTTCAAGCTGGTAGAGGCTCTGCAGTGGTGTTGGGCGTGTGCAATTGGAGTGATATCGGCCCCTTGATAGTCTAAACACGACTCTCACATAAGTTGTAAGTAGGCTGTTTAGGTTTTTTTATTGGTAACGCCACATAGCGCTCTGTATGAAGAATCACTGGCTGTGCTGTGTGCAGTCAGTGGCTGGTTGGCATTGTTGTAATACTCGCCATTGTAGTGTTGGGCAGCTGGATGTTACCAGCGCGTAGCGTTGCGCAGTTGGAGGTGAGCCGCCAGCAGTGGCCGATGTGGGGAGAGTGATGGCGGAGTTTTGAAATTTGTAAGAATGGATGTCATGAACTGCTATATATATTATGACTATTAAGGTAAATACATTGTTTGTTCTCTATTAAAATCTTTCATTTGCTAACTATGCCTATCAGTAGTTAGTGCCTTCCGTAGTTTGAAACTTTTAGTTAGCTGGCAGTAGTGGCGCTCGCAGTATTGCAGTAGTTCGAGTAACGAAGATTTTTGTGAGGTAAGTGATTTGTGAAAGGTATAGGTTAATGTTAGTCAGGGACATTCTTTTGTAGGGATTATTGAAAGTCAGATTGCGTTGCGCCAAAAATACTGTGTGTCAGTTTAAGCACAGTCTTGTATAATTTTTCTAAGGGGACGTTTCATATGTCGACCCTTAGCCGAGGATACCTCATTGAAATCTTCTGTTTTTTTTTATTGTAGTTTGTGTAGTTAGTGTAGCCTTTGTTTATTGCTAGCGAGTAATTGTAGAGAGAATTTCCTCTGTAGTTGTAGTTTTCCATTGTTGTACAGTAAAACTGTTGTGGCATGCATGTAGGTTTGCACCAAGTATTTCGCAGCGGCGCTTGCAATTAACTACGTATTATTTTCAGTGCTACGTTAATGTGTTCTCTTATTTTTGCTCTTCAAATTGTGCTTTTCGGTGTTATCGTGTGAAATATTGTGACAATAATGGCGTTTGAAAAACGTAATACTAGGCTCCAAAGTAAACTGAGAAATGACAGTGAAGACGGAAGCAGTGTGTTAGCGTCACCATGTAATGAATTAACTAATGTTCAAAGTAGTACTTTGGTAATTGTGCATAGGGAAATGGAGCGGGCTGCAAATAATGGTGTAGGCAGTGAAACAATTAGTGAACAGGGAAGCATGGGATGATCGGTCGGCAACAGCTCGCCTCAGGATTCCTATATGACAGGACAAAATATTGCAAATACTGTAGATTCAGATTTTGCGTCCTCACCGTTTTCTCGAATAAATCAAGACACATTTTTTGATTTTCAAAATGCGAATATTGCCATTCAAATACACTGCAGAATAGCACTGAGGAAGATGTTTCAGACAGCAGTGCGCTGTTATTACAGTTAACGCAACAAATGGGACAAAGGCTACAAAAGTTAGACACAACGCTTGAACAAAATCAGAAACAAATGGGACAAAATCTTCAAAAGTTAGACACAATGGAACAAAATCAGAGACAAACACAGCAAAATCTTCAAAAGTTAGGCACAATGGAACAAAATCTTCAAACGTTAGACACAATCGAACAACACCAGAGACAAACACAGCAAAAACTTCAAATTTAGACTCAGTGGAACATACGCTTGAACAAACACGTGAAGATTTAACTACTGAGTTACATAAAATCGAATCGAAATGTCAAAAATCTGTAATGACATAAAAACACAAATTTGTGAGCATTTTCAACCTATTTTTTCGCGGCATGAAAATGCATTACACAATCATGGATCAGCCATAAAAGAACTGCAAACTATTGTTAATGAATATCATGAGACCTTGCAAGCTAAAATTGACTCAGTTGCATCTACCGATTCGGTTACGCACTTGCAAAAACTCAGGAAAACTTAAAGGACACAGTAGATACTCTGAAAATTGGTTCAGAAAGACACATGGAGGAAATCAGTTCATTATCAGAGAAAGTAGTTGAACTTTTGGATCAGCTAAATAATTTATCTACGAAGGTAGCTGATAATCTGAATGACACAAAACCGGTAGTCTTTAATGACACAGAAAGTTCGAACAAATTAGGAAATTCAAACAAAATCAGAATCAAATTTATACGCAACACCAAAGAGAAATCCGGGAAGTACAAGATCAGCTGACACAGGTAATACAAGAATTGCGTGTTTCAGAGGACAATCGCGCTCCAATACAGGAAGAGGGACATAAATACGGGACAACCACAAAATAATAACATAGGACACTTCGAAAATTGTGAAAGAAATTGGCAAGGCGCATTGGATTTTGAGATGGAACCGCCGAAACGATGTAACAATGACCGACATGCGACTCGCCGATGTGATGATTTTGACAATAAGCTGTTCATTACTGCACGTAAATTCAAAACATTTAAGAATTGTGGCAACGACATTCATCCACAAGTGTGGCTCCATCAATTCTCTCATTGTTTTCCTCCTAACTGGTCATTAGAGCACAGATTAGAATTAATGTGTGGCTACTTAGAGATTGAACCAGCAGTAAGAATGCGATCGGTCATTCACGATTGTCACAGTGTAGGAGAATTTTATCATGCCTTCCTCTCAGCATATTGGTCTCAAGCTACACAAGACCGAGTAAAACATAGCATCATAATGATGAAACATTTCGAACAATCTGAATTTTCCAGTCTTGTGAAATATTTTGAAGACATGTTGCACAAGAATCAGTACCTGTCAAACCCATACAGCCCCTCAGAACTCATCCGCATTTGCTTAATCAAATTACCTGAACATTTACGACGTATTATTTTCGCAGGACGTTGCAAAGATGACATTGGAGCTTTTCAGGGACTGTTACAAGAATTGGAAATTGACACAGACAATCGCGGAACGTGAAAACAGGAACAGAACAATTACAGGTCACATCCGTCGCAATTCTGCGATGAAAGAAATAATAACTGGACGCGACAAGGCTATTCTCACAATACAAATCGTGAACAAAACAGACACCACCCGTATGACAACCGTTGGCAGAGTAGTAATAATTACAGGGAAAGATCACCTCTCCGCGGTAGTGACTATCACAGAGACAATCAGAGAAACAGACAATATGGGAACCAAAATAATTATTATCAAGGGAGGCAGAATAACTTTAGACGCAACGGTCCAGCACGCAGTTACGATTCAGAGAGAAATTCTCCACCACATGACCGACAAACAAGAAACTATGTAAACTACCGACAAAACGACAGATCTGAATTCCATCAGAACTGGCGAGGTTCAAACAGAGCAGGGCACTCTCGACAAGGTGAATTTGTAGAAGTTTAGGTCTCCTAATCTCAATAACGACGCGCGCCAATAAAGAGACAGACAATGACTCGCACCGCATGCAGCCACGTCCGCCCGCTGGCTCCGAGAAAAATAACGTAGGACGCTAGCCTTGAGAAAAATTTTATGATTCTTTACCGACGTATACGACATGATAATTCCGTTGAAGCTTGAGCTTTGCATAGTAGGAAGAGTAAAGGCTTACACCATATTTCACATGTAAAATCGTTTATTTAAAGATAATCTGTTTTTTAACTTAGTCTTTGCCATAAAACTTTTCACTTCACGTGACTAGTATTCGTTGTCACACTTTGAAACTGTTTTCATGCAACAATGTTTTGAAGTTAACTATCCAGCCTAGAACGTACGGAACATACAGTAATTACCACTGCATTTTGATAGTGAACATAGGACACAATGTTTCTGTGTGTGTACATTCTTGCTTGATAGTTGCACGATTACTAACGACTATAAGGCTTACATACTTAGAACATATATTGCTAATGAGATTTTAATGCAACATTTTGGTATACTTGAAAAGACATTCCTTATTTCAAGTAGTTTTTATGACATTAAAGATGACTTAGTATTTGGTTTATCTGACAGCTACACGATTTTATCACGACGCTACTAATGAGTGACAATTTACAATGTTGCTTTGGCGGTGTTTCTGTTTTATATCTGCACAGTTTTTCTGAATTCTTCTTGAAAGTAAAATATGTTTTAGTAGTAACTTTTGTGGTATAGCTACAAGGAGACAGCCTTTTCTGTAGCACAACAATACAATACAGTACTGTACTTACTTCATTACGGCAATAAGCGTAGTAACTACGATATCTATACGCATAGCATTTCACTTTTGTTTATCATGAGATAAGTACATTGACTTCTGCAGAACTGAGCTTTCGGAGGACGATAACTATCACACTTTCCCAGAGATTATCTTACAACACGACGCACAGTTGCAGTACACGTATTTCAGTGACTAATTTTGTACTTAAAATATTCATTTTTAAAGATTTTTGAAGTACAATGATGCAAAGGTTTTCCGTGATACATTTCATTCCATTGCTGTAACCTATAACATCTGAGGATACAATTACATTAATCCTCAGGGGGGTACACGCTTACTTTATGTAGCATGTGTTTGGCAAGCACAAGGAGCCCTAGCTAATATGGTATTTACTTATACAACTTTACACATCGGTACCATATTTCTCTAAAACATAAATTACGCAGCTATCTGGTCATTTAACTGAGAGAAACAAACATTTATTTTACTTCATCAGTGACAGATGTTTACGTAATTACACAGTTGGAGAACGTCACACTTATGAAATTGTATTTGTCTGTACTTTGTGAACAGTTCATATTTTTTCGGAATCATTGTTATACTATGAGAGCTTTGAATGATGTATTTGGTTTGGGTTCATGGTTTTTAAAGTATGTTTCAGGTAGATGACACTTTTGACATGAGCAGAGAATTTTTTTTAGGTTTTGAAATTATTGCAGAAAGCTATGACGTTTTTGAGATTTGACTGAGGTGTTATGATGTTATTATTACGACGACGATGTGAATTATGGTGCTGAGGTATGTTTTAGATGATGCTATATGAGTTATTTGGTTATGCTACGTATCTGTTATTATGAAATATTGAAGAAGTGTTGACGAATATGTATATGTGTACTAAGGTAAGGAGTAATGAGTAGTGGTTAGGGACACTGGTTTGTGAAAAACGATGTTGGAAACCGATAATCGTACTTTAGGAGTTATGAAATGTGTGTATATGTGTGAATGAATCACTATGATGGCGAAAATTTTTGGACACTATTACATTTAAAGGATTTTGTTTCTACAGATTTGTAACGCAAATTCCTGTCGTGTGAAGTATTATTATATGAGACTGTCACTGTAGCGGAAACTGCTGCCGTAAGAAAGTTAAGTAACCTCCTGCACGTAATGCGTCGTGGGCATCCAGCTGCGCGACTGACACCTTGAAAAAAGCCATTAGTGTGTACCTGTGGCACAGGTGGAGAGAAAAAAAAAGAGGCCATTATCCTCGCTATTGACATTCCTTTGTAGAAAGCATCGTAAATACGACACCCTCAAACTTGAAAACATGATTACACTGTAGAGTTCTTAATTTATGATATTTACTGAAATGAAATGATGAGAAACGTTTCATGTCTATTGTCTTGCTAGTTGGAAGATTGTTTACTGCATTATGAAATGCCTTATGGCTAGCGAATGACGATTCACGCCTTGATTTGCCTATTTTGTTGAATATCTAGTTTCTAGCTGCACTGCAGCATTGGTTAAATTAAAATTTTATGGATGCACTAATATAAATATTTTCTGTCTACAGATCCAGTATATAATAATACTGTGATATACTTCCAAAAAACTGAGGGAGCACAAAAAGACATTTCCCTTCACAGGAACTGCATACATAATTTTCTTTTCAAGTTCTTGGTAATTTATTTCATAGAATACGTTTTTGTGGTGTGCCACTTTAATTACATAGACATTAAGATGTTAATATACATTTCCCTTATCTGCGTTGTTGTCTTTAGTGTACTATTTTTTCTGCTTGTGGGTTTGTCATGTTTAGGTATAAGTTATTACATTTATTGCTGCTTTCTTTGCTTTCTTGCATTTTTTTGGCATTGCTGTTTGTATTAATTGTTTTGTGCAGCTGCAATGCCTCGTCCCTTAGTTAAGCATCTGAGCTCAGTAGATTTAAGTTAGCTTAAGAGGGGGTAGACTATATGAGAGAATGAGTTGCAATGAATTGGAAGGAATGCATTGAGAAGCTATAAGAAAATGGTTTGGCCAAAAGAAGTATTTTGAAAGAGGATAGGAACAAAAAAAAGAAGGGTTTAGGGACAACAGATTTAGGTAGGATTTTCTTGGAAATAAATGATGAGGTAAGATACTGAAAAATAAATAATGAGGTAAGAAATATGTGAACATATAAATACAGAAAGCATGCTTGGATAGAATTTTTTTTGGTGGAAACAAATGTTGAAATAAAACGAAAGATCTATGGAATGAAGTTTTGGGTTGGATTTCAGTACCAAATGTTACACTGAAAACAAACCCTGTCATTTCCTTGTGTTATCCCACTATGTGTTTGTGTACCCTTTTGTATTTATGTTCTTCCGGTCTTTATATGTTTATCTGATAAGACTTATGCTACAGAATTTTTCTAATACTAAGCTACATTTACTATGATGAAGGATACTGTTATACTCAAATATAATTTTCATTAAAAACATGTTATTTACTTCGTAAAGATGTTTACACGTTATTTATTCTGTTTTGTTTTTAATGCTCATGTGTGAAGTTTATGTTTCAAAAGTTATTCTGATCTTTATGTATGTACTTATGTCATAATTTTTGTAACACAGATGTATTTGTTATTTCGATTCCTTTGTTAAGCCTGTATTACTGCAAATGTTATCTGTACTATTATGTTCTTTAAGGTTGTATTTTGTACCTTTGTTATTGTATTCTTATGTTATAAAATTGTAATTGACACCAGTTCATCAAATTAAGTAAGTTGTAAGTTACATTTCACTGCAGACGTTCTGTTGGTCATAGTATATGGACAATATGTGAGAAGTAGGGACTGATAGTGTTTGCATGTGTGTTAATAATTCAGCAAGGGACTGGATAACAGCATTGCTGGTTCTAAGGACATTTCAAACAAATTCTTTGTGAGTGGACAAGTGGTGGTTTATGGACTTGCTATATTGTCCACAAGACTCTTCTTTGGTGATGGTGCACCTGCACAGTCGCAACAGATGGCTGCTGGTCATCTCTAGAAGGACTACAGTGGGTGTGCATCTTTGATTGCCCACCAATACCATTATATCTGCAAGGACTCCAGTGGGTCTGCGCCTCAGGTGGTCCACCAATACCATAATTTCTAAGAAGACTACAGTGGTCTGCTGTGTGATGCCTACCTACCAATATTCTACAAAACGTTGACTGACTCTGCTGTGGGTTTGCTCTGTTGTGACCCATTACCTGTCTGCATGTCGAGAGTCAGCACTGTCTTTCCGTTGGAAGGACAACACTACTTCTTCAAGACTGCATGGAAATCCACTACTTCCATGTGCATTTTCTTTTACTGCTCAGACATTGAGCAAAAACACTGCTATTTTACTGTGATGAACGATCAGGACTTTCTTTATTGACTGTGAGAAAATTTTAGCTTTTGACGAACATTGTATCGATAAGTGTGTGCATTAAATTTCTTTGTTATTGTAATTATGAAAAATATTTTCAAATCTGTATTGGTCACTGCCCAGAACAATTTGTACAATTTTTTGTGGGGAGCATGGGGCTACGTATGTAGGCTGTTTAGGTTTTTTATTGGTAACGCCACATAGCGCTCTGTATGAAGAATCACTGGCTGTCCTGTGTGTAGTCAGTGGCTGGTTGGCATTGTTGTAATACTTGCCATTGTAGTGTTGGGCAGCTGGATGTTAACAGCGTGTAGCGTTGTGCAGTTGGAGGTGAGCCGCCAGCAGTGGTCGATGTGGGGAGAGATATGGCGGAGTTTTGAAATTCGTAAGAATGGATGTCATGAACTGCTATATAAATTATGACTATTAAGGTAAATACACTGTTTGTTCTCTATTAAAATCTTTCATTTGCTAACTATGCCTGTCAGTAGTTAGTGCCTTCCGTAGTTTGAATCTTTTAGTTAGCTGGCAGTAGTGGCGCTCGCAGTATTGCAGTAGTTCGAGTAACGAAGATTTTTGTGAGGTAAGTGATTTGTGAAAGGTATAGGTTAATGTTAGTCAGGGACATTCTTTTGTAGGGATTACTGAAAGTCAGACTACGTCGCGCCAAAAATATTGTGTGTCAGTTTAAGCACAGTCTTGTACAATTTTTCTAAGGGGACATTTCAATGTATCCTCTCTGGTCATTCATGTCCATTCTGCATTATCACGGAGTTGGACAATTCCAGCAAGATAATGCAGAACCCCACACGTCAGAATTGCTAGAGTGGCTCCAGGGACACACTTCTGCGATTAAAGACTTCCGTTGGCCAACCCTCCTCAGACATGAACATTATTGAGCTTATCTGGGATGCCTTGCAACCTGCTGTTCGAAAGAGACAGTCCTGCAGGATTCATGGTGTCAGTACACTCCAGCACTACTTCAGACATTAGTCGAGTCAATGCCACGTCGTGCTGCGGCATTCTACGTGATCTCGGGGTTCCTGCACAATATTAGGGAGGTATACCGGTTTCCTTGGCTCTTGAGTGTTCACGCTAACTGTGAGATAAAGTCATGTGAGAGGTATGCACCCACTGAGGTTATTCTTAAACGCAGAGACAATGTTAATATAGACATTACAAAAAAGATACATAAGTCACAGGTGTTGTGGTGGCTGATTTGTTTAATGAGGCGGGCCGATATAATTATCGTCAGATAATTTGAATAAATAACAAAACCTTAAACAGCACAATGGAGGCAGATTTATAATATTCATTAAACAAATCATTGATCTCAAAACCGTGACTTTTGTATATTTTAGTAGTGCCCATATCAACGTGTAAAAATAAGTGATATTAGGTTTTTATTGCACCTTTAAGTACTTCGAATATGATTCTATGTGTATACTGCTGGCTGTGATATTAGTATTTGTCGATGTATTAAATATAGGAATGTTGAACTACCCCAGAGGTACTGCACAAAAATCAGACAAAACAAGCCACCTAAAAGAGTGCATTGTTAAGGTTTATTTTTCTTGAACAGGCAAATCTGGATAATTCAGGTCATTAATTTGTTGAAAATAACATGAACGAAGGCGTAAAAAAATGCCAGACTTCTTTAAATTAGCTTAAAATAAGAATCATGGACGCGCATGAGAAATACTGTGCGCAGCACAGTTTGAGAATCACTTCTTGGAAACGCCGTAATTGTCTCCCATTACAACGCACTAGTTTCAAATTAGGCTCACAGCTGCTCACAACCTTCCTCTACAATGTACCACAAGCGTCGTGACCTGGGGAGCAGCTTTTAGGTCTCGACCACCCTTCTATCAGCAAAGAGCCGACACATGCGGAAAGCAAGGTTAGAGCTCAGAGGTTCACGTGAGTTGGTGAGGTATAAGGTGGGTTCACGATGTCACATTGGCACCATAGTTCTACCCAACGGAACAGTCGACCTAACACACCGTAGGAAGGTCGTGAGCCCCTGTTACCCACACTTGACTCCCTATTTTGACGCCTCTGTGATAAAAGTCAGAACCTCGACGACAAGCGTTCAGAAATCACGGAAGTTTGTTATGGAAGGCCGAGGAAAACATTTCAAACACACAGTCGCTCAGAATCGACACAAAAAGCAATTATGGTACGGCATAAAGGATGGGAATGGCACCACACCTTCCCTTGGTGCGTCAGTTATCACATATTTCGCGGTTGAAAACGCCAGTTTGCAGTGTGATGATCAAAACCACGACGTTCTTGAAAGTCTTTGACATTGATGGCACCTTCCGGACGATTCAAACCTTGTCTAACAACGTCGTGGGCCCGAAATCCCACTGAACACCAAAGCAAATATTTCGGTCACGCTGCACCTTTTCGGAGTGCAGTACGCTCGAAAGTTTTGGTGCAGTGTACATGGTAGAATCACTAGAAACAGTTCAAAGCCATTCGACGAAATCTCGACGTGTTTCGAAGGAACAAAGAGTGCTTGTGCTTTTGCAGCTCTCTTATTTCGCGCCTTCATTGGTGTGATAATGGAGGGGTGCGACATTGACACATTGCAAAGGAGGTGAAGTCGCTTGCATTAATTAAAAGTTGATGTCTGAGGTGATGCTAAATATTATTAACTTTACATATAGAAAAGTATTGCCTTCTCAGTAACCTTCAAATCGTGAAGTACCCACGTAATTGTACACTACTGGCAATTAAAATTGCTACACCACAGAGATGACGTGCTATAGACGCGAAATTTAGCCGACAATAAGAAGATGCTGTTGTATGCAAATGATTAACTTTTAAGAGCATTCACACAAGGATGGCGCCGTTGGCTGACGTGAGGAAAGTTTTTTACCGATTTCTCATACACAAACAGCAGTTCACCGACGTTGCATGGTGAAACGTTGTTGTGATGCCTCGTGTAAGGAAGAAAAATGCGTACCATCACGTTTCCAACTTTGATAAAGGACAGATTGTAGCCCATCGCGATTGCGGTTCATTGTGTCGCGACATTGCTGCTCGCGTTGGTCGAGATCCAACGACTGTTAGCAGAATATGGAATCGGTGGGTTCAGGAGGGTAATACGGAACGCCTCGTATCACTAGCAGTCGAGATGACAGCCATCTTATCCGCATGGCTGTAAAGGATCGTGCAGCCACGTCTCGATCCCGATCCCTGAGTCAACAGCTGGGGACGTTCGCAAGATGACAACCATCTGCACGAACAGTTCGACGACGTTTGCAGCAGCACGGACGATCAGCTCGGAGACCATGGCTGTGGTTACCCTTGACGCTGCATCACAGACAGGAGCGCCTGCGATGGTGTACTCAACGATGAACCTGGGTTCACGAATGGCAAAACGTCATTTTTTTCGTTATCGCCATACTGGCGTATCACCCAGCTTGATGGTATGGGGTGCCATTGGTTACACGTCTCGGTCACCTCTTTCTCACACTGACGGCATTTTGAACAGTGGACGTTACATTTCAAATGTTTTACGACCCGTGGCTCTCCCCTTCATTCGATCACAGCGAAACCCTACATTTCGCCAGGATAATGCACGAGCGCATGTTGCAGGTCCTGTACGGGCCTTTCTGGATACAGAAAATGTTCGACTGCTGCCCTAGCTAGCACATTGTCCAGATCTCTCACCAATTGAAAACATCTGGTCAATGGTTGCCGAGCAACTGGCTCGCCACAATACGCCAGTCACTACTCTTGATGAACTGTGGTATCGTGTTGAAGCTGCATGGTCAGCTGTACCTGTACATGCCATCCAAGCTCTGTTTGACTCAATACCAAGGCCTATCAAGGCCGTTATTACGGCCAGATGTGGTTGTTCTGGGTTTTGATCTCTCAGGATCTATGCACCGAAATTGCTTGAAAATGTAATCACATGTCAGTTCTAGTATAATATATTTGTCCAATGAATACCCGTTTATCATCTGCATTTCTTCTTGGTGTAGCAATTTTAATGGCCAGTAGTGTATATATGTATGAAGTAGTTAATTAATTCTTGACACTATTGTTTCCTGTACCTATGGTCACATTCAGAACTTAAATTAATAATAAAATTAATTAATGAAATAAGATTTTACCTTCAGTGAATAGTTGAGGGAGTATGAATGAGAACAGTGGCGTGTTTTAGTTTACAAAACAGTGAAAAGTTTTATTAATCCTTTCAGAACGGCGATGCCCTGGTAAATCTTACACAAATAATAAGGAACATAAATTACAAAAATTATAGTGTTTGAATGGCGAAGAATTTACTGGGTGATAGCTATACAGTTTCTCCCATGACTTAATCCCTTTTCCAACGCACTCTGACATTGTTTACCTGGATCCGCCGTGAGGCCCAACTATGTTTTAAATAGAATCAATTACGATCAAATATACCACAAACTATGGTTCACCTGAGAATATGGAGCTGTAAATATCATTTAACAACGCTACGCCGTTGTAGAAGTATTTGACCCTTTCACCTTGATTCAGGCAGCAGCAGAAAACGGTGCTGTTGGAGACGAGTGGCGCACAGCGACTATTGTAGTGTTCTGACGCGGCCACGAAAATTTGCCAGCTACGCTGTCTGGTGTTTTGATTATTAGAACGCACGTTACTTCCCTATCAGACTGAAATCCCAGCAGATTTCAATGCGAGGTGCATTCGTTTGGTGGCCTGGCCACATCAATTTGACTCACAGGCACGACGGTGCGTGTTGGAATTGTCAACCGTCAGGCGGCCGACTCAAAACGAATAAGATCACCCTCGTGACATACAATATGTCCGTCATGATGTGCTATTCCACCGTCAGTACAGTTGGAAACTGCCATTGGTTCTTAGTCCACCATAATACACAGACCACAAAGCAAAGACCAGAAGTTTTCGACGAGGGGAGGACCGGAAGACGAAGCAGGCATGAAATCACAACCACTTGCCACTATGTCTCGGTTCGAGAGCCATATTAGAAAAAACGAAACCGGCCCCCGTTGCACAAACCAATCGAAATATCCCCTACTCATTTTAGCTCCACTCTTCACTCTTATGTTGACCCGGCTGGGGGCGGAAGCCTCCGCTTTGCATATCGTGAGAGGAGCCAATCAGCGAATCAAGATCTCTCTAGTCTGAAAAAAAGGAGATTTCCAACTAGGAAGGCGTCGTTCTCACGGTAATTGTGGCCATGTTGTTGGTAAAAAACATTTACCTATTGGCTACCACGGTCCCTCATTTACAGAGAGATCTTATTTTTCCATCCTACTATTACTTAAAGACGGCTATTGAGCTTCCCTTACCGTCGTGTCCGTGATAAGTATGTTTTTTTCTGTTCGTGAAAGGAAAATGACGTTTTCCTGGCGCCGGTCGATGTGGCCGAGTGGTTCTACGCGTTTCAGTCTGCAACCGCGAGACCGCTACGGTCGCAGGTACGAATTTTGACTTGAGAATGGATGTGTGTGATATCCTTAGGTTAGTTAGGTTGAAGTAGTTCTAAGTTGTAGGGGACTGCTAACCTCAGATGTTGTCCCATAGTGCTCAGAGCCATTTTTGAGCTTCCTAGCGTCAGGGGAGCTACACTATTGCTCCCACAAAGCATGTGCATCCGCGGCTCTGTCCGAGCCGTCCCAGCTTCTACCTGAGAATGCATTGAGTTTTATGATCTTCCCATCATTGGTACAAAGGCTCAGTTTACAGCAGTCTCTCTTAAATGGCTTCCTACATACACGTTCCACCAACTGGGTGCCCTTGCGATGTACAGCCTCTTGGCCCAGGCATAATATTTTGCTAACAGGCTCCCTTCTGTCTGACCCCAAGTGGAAAGAGGAGAGTGATAAGATACGAATTACCCCGGCAGGTAAGATCAACTGAGTGCTGGTTCTCGGAATTACTCACACGATCTGGTCACTGCACTCAAAATTTATGGCCCCTGATCCGTGTCTTCACTGTTCTCTGTTGCCTCGATGGACTCTCGTACGCAAGTTCTGTACAGGTTACACATGCATTTATAAGAACATTCTGCCCACATTTTCCGCCTGAAAAAAGTCATAAATCACACTTTAAAAATATAGTACTGGGCGACACCGAGGTCACGACCTAAAATATGAACATTAATCTGACCATCGTGTTAAATTGAGACAGCCGCGTGGCACCTCTCAATATGCGTGAATAAAACGGCAAACTCTCATTTTAGCAATACCATCGACACCACCAATTCATCTTCGCTGAGCACTTTAAAAAGGTACTTCAACAGAGACAACCTTTGCGAAGTCGTAGCCGATTGCAGACAGAAAACCCGTTTCACACCTCTAGATGCCAAATGGCCTACCGGGAGGGGCAAGAACATGCAGGCGCCTAAGTCTTTCAACTAGGATTCTGTCTGTGCAGGTACATTTTAAAGGTGTTTAATAAAGGTTGGCAGGTGCTACTGACGGTGCTGCCGAAATAGGTGGCGTTAGAGGGATTCTTTGTCGTTTTGTTCAACAGTGTATCAGTGTCGCATTTTTCCATTATCGCGCCACAGCCGATCGCAAAACAGGACGACTGAAAAATTTTAATGACTATTTGCTTCTTCGGTTCACGGTCATATATCATCGAATGGATATGGACGGTCGGCAGTAATTCCAACTTGTGTATCACAGGAAAAGTCAGATCGCACTGCACTGAAAAGAGGTGCGATGGCGTTCACTGCGGTTGGTGACCCATGATGTCTTTCGAGTAGGGTTGACTCTCCTGGGGGGATGGTATCAGCAGACTCAAAGCTTGACACGAAAGACGTCCTGCGAAATGTGGAGAAATCAACGCCCCAAGGTAAGGGGTTATTATTTTCATTCACGTCTTTATACATTTTCCTAACGTCTTTTCGTACCTATTCTGAATGGTGGTGTGTCCAAAATGTTTTTCTCGGCCAACCATAAGAAAACTGCGTGATTTCAAAGCTGGGAGACTCTGTTCTGAACGCCTCTCCTTGCCAATTTGACATCATCAGTCAACTTTTCACCTAAGATGAGCTTTTGTGCTATGGGCATTTTTTCACTCCTGTCGACACCTTGCTAAATGAAGCTTTGCTGAACACGAGGATGACGTCACAAGGCACCACGCTTTTGCAGCGTTAGAGCTGAAGGTTTAGTACCTTTTAACCAAATTTTAAACTTACGCGTCGCAATGTGAAGCAGTTATATAGTTAGAAAGTAATCCGATTATCGTGTTGTGCAGAGTAGTTCCAATACGTAAGACAGACTTAAATCTTTGGGAAAACTAAAACTTGTGCATGAGGCACGTTTTAGAAAATAATAACCTTTATCCTAGAAAATTTAGTTATGGGCAGAAAACACTATAAAATCATGTAAAAAATTTAAGTAACCAGGTTGCGCATATATATATATATATATATATATATATATATATATATATATATATATATATATATACATATCAGTTCTTAAATGTAGCCTAAAAATAAGCAGGGAAACTAAAAGAATTAGTTCAATAGGACGAAAGGTTAAGCGATTAAGGACTTTCATTATGATTTTATGACAGGACATGAAGATTAAATGCTCGAGACAGCTGAATCTGCGAGACTGCAGCGAGCAACAAGTATAAGCAAGAATCAAATCGACAAATTCTTTCCCAGATTAGGTGACATGACTGAAAAACTGAAGTTTATAAACATTTCTGATTCAGCTGAACCTTTTTGCAACGAAAATCACTACTATACAAATTTCAATTTCATGCCCGATACAACCCTCCAAAAATTTAAATGCACATATTGCAAAGGGTAGAAAAATATTAAAAAATGAACGAACGTTAGTTATTATCACATTGAGTTTATAATTCTATTAAGTAGCTTTGTACAGTGTAGTTCATTGTGAAGATACACCAAATTGCCAAAGAAACTTATACAGGCATGCGTATTCACATAAAGACATATGTAAACACGCAAAATACGGCGTTGCGGTCGGCAACGTCTATACAAGACAACATGTGTCTCTCGTTGTTTTAGATCGGTTACTGCTGCCACAATGGCAGGTTATCAAGATTTACGTGAGTTTCAACGTGATGTTATAGCCTGCGTACTATGGGCATAGCATCTCCAAAGAAGAGATAAATTGGGGATTTTCCGGTACGACCATTTCACGAGTGTACCGTGAATATCATGAATCCGGTAAAATATTAGATCTCCGGAATCGCTGACAAGAAACATTTCTCCTGGTCGAACGGGTCTCGTTTCTAACTGCATCGACCGGATGGACATGTACAGGTATGGGGACAACCTCATGAATCCATAGACCCCGTTCAAGCTGGTGGGGGCTCTGTAACGGCGTGGGGCGTGTGAAATTGGAGTGTTATGGGACTCTGATACGTCTAGATACGATTCTGGGAGGTGACACGCATGTCAGCATCCTGCCTGATCGCCTGAATCCTCTCATGGCAATTGTACATTGCAACGAGCTTGGTCAATTCCAACAGGACAATGCGATACCCCACACGTCCAGAATTGCTACAGAGTGGCCCGAGGAACACTCTTCTTAGTTTAAACACTTCCGCTGGCCACCAAATACCTCCAGATATGAACATTATTGAACTTATCTGGGATACCTTGCAACATCCTGTTCAGAAGAGCTCTCCACCCCCTCGCATTCTTACTGATTTATGGACAGCCATGCAGGATTCTTTGGTGTCAATTCCCTCCAACACTACTTCAGACATTAGTTGAGTCCATGCGACGTCGTGTTGAGAATCTTCTGCTTGCTCGCTGTTTCACTACACGACATTAAGCTGGTGTAGCAGTTTCTTTGGATCTTCAGTCTAATACAACCGTCATAAAATATTATAACTTCTCAAAAGCTTTCATGGATGATAGTACCAGACTTTTCCCGTGCCAACGCTCCTGTGGTGCAAGATTACAGTAATTACAACGTACACAGAGCCCCTCAATACCAAAACTACGATCTTAAGTATTCCCTGACATGCACTTCGCAGTGGTTTAGAAAATATGAATATAGACTGCTTTGTACTCTTTCCCCAAAGAAGAGGTAAAAATTATCCATTAGTTTAGGATTCCCAATGTTACTGCTGTGAGTTCCCGAGTATCTCAAAGTATTCTTCGTCACTGTCACTCGTAGACCCTGATTAATTGACCTGCGCTTCCAAACTTCTGTTTCAAATAGTTGTAGACAGTAAACTGAAAGATATACTAAAACCCATCACATAATTTACCTTTCTTCGAGAAATTACTATCTGGTATTTCTGCTAAATATTGGAACAATTAACAACTACATAGAAAACAATGAGTCGTTCGTGTAGCTTTTAAATGTATCTGATAATATTACGTAATTACATGTTTAGATTTCTGACAAGAAAGGTGGCGTAGTACAGTAAGTTACAGAACATGCACAAAGAAGTGAAATAATATTGGATTCTCGATGGGGTACTCACTGGCCACTCGGAAACTTTTCAATTATCATTCTCTTGATACGATTCACAAATTCTAGACTAGGTTAAACCGCTTCAAAATGGCCTTATTTCATGTCAGAACACTTTTCTTTATACTTATATAATACTGTCTGTTCCATTATACCTGCATATGTATGCATGTCTAAAGGAATATGTACTGGTGATTACTTGAAGTAGTATTAATATTCTGAATTTTATTTGCAATTGCGAATTCTTCATCAACGTTTTTAGTTATGGAAATGTTACCTACTGCCCCACACGAAAATTTGCGCTGACCCAGAACTCGAGCCAGAATTTCCCGCTTATCACGAGACGCTACGAATTCTTCCTCTCCTGCGTCAGTCTCTTCATCTTAGAGTAACTCTTGCTCCCAACATCCTCAATTACTTGTTGGACACATTCCAGTTTCTGTCTTATCCTAAAGGGCTTACCCTCTCCGTCCCCTTCAGCTATTACCCAAGTTGTCCTTTCATGTCTTATCTCTTGTCCTATAATCCTGTTCCATCTATCTGTCAATGTTTCTTCACACTTTCCTCTTCTCGCATGTTCTAGAGAGAACCTATTCATTTCTTGTCTTATGAATGCACCGAATTCTCAGCATCTTTCTACAGCTCGATGACAACGAATCTTTCCTTTCCCTGTTTTTCACAGACGATAATTCACCTCCATGTAAGGCTATGGTTCAAAAGTTCATTCTAGGAAATATCTTCCTCAAATGAAAACCGACGTTTAATACTAGTATACTTCTTATGGACAGGAGTGTCCTCTTTTCCAGTGCTAGTACGTTTTGTATGTCGTGCTTTCTTCGCCCTATATGTCTTATTTTGCTTCCAACACAGCAGAATTCTTTACTTCGCGGTCCCCAATTTCATTTCGATGTTAAGTTTATCGTTGGTTTCATCTCTGCTGCTTTTGCTGCTTTCTGCTGCATCCTTGGTTGTTTGGTTGAGTGGAGAAGGGACCAAACTATGCGGTAATCAGTCCCGCGGATGATTTTTTATTTTCTTTGTCATCAGTCTACTGACTGGTTTGATGCGGCTCGCCACGAATTCCTTTCCTGTGCTAACCTCTTCATCTCAGAGTAGCACTTGCAACCTACGTCCTCAATTATTTGCTTGACGTATTCCAATCTCTGTCTTCCTCTACAGTTTGTGCCCTCTACAGCTCCCTCTAGTACCATGGAAGTCATTCCCTCATGTCTTAGCAGATGTCCTATCATATTGTCCCTTCTGCTGATCAGTGTTTCCACATATTTCTTTCCTCTCCGATTCTGCGTAGAACCTCCTCATTTCTTACCTTATCAGTCCACCTAATTTTCAACATTCGACTATAGCACCACATCTAAAATGCTTCTATTCTCTTCTGTTCCGGTTTTCCCACAGTCCATGTTTCACTACCATACAATGCTGTACTCCAGACGTACATCCTCAGAAATTTCTTCCTCAAATTAAGGCCGGTATTTGATATTAGTAGACTTCTCTTAGCCAGAAATGCCTTTTTTGCCATAGCGAGTCTGCTTTTGATGTCCTCCTTGCTCCGTCCGTCATTGGTTATTTTACTGCCTAGGTAGCAGAATTCCTTAACTTCATTAACTTCGTGACCATCAATCCTGATGTTAAGTTTCTCGCTGTTCTCATTTCTACTACTTCCCATTACCTTCGTCTTTCACCGATTTTTTCTCAAACCATACTGTGTACTCATTAGACTGTTCATTCCGTTCAGCAGATCATTTAATTCTTCTTCACTTTCACTCAGGATAGCAATGTCATCAGCGAATCGTATCATTGATATCCTTTCATCTTGTATTTTAATTCCACCTCTGAACCTTTCTTTTATTTCCATCATTGCTTCCTCGATGTACAGATTGAAGAGTAGGGGCGAAAGGCTACAGCCTTGTCTTACTGACTTCTTAATACGAGCACTTAGTTCTTGATCGTCCACTCTTATTATTCCCTCTTGGTTGTTGTACATATTGTATATGACTTGTCTGTCCCTATAGCTTACCTCTACTTTTTTCAGAATCTTGAAGAGCTTGCACCATTTTATATCGTCGAACATTTTTTGCAGGTCGACAAATCCTTTAAACGTGTCTTGAATTTTCTTTAGCCTTGCTTCCATTATTAGCCGTAACGTCAGAATTGCCTCTCTCGTGCCTTTACTTTTCTTAAAGCCAAACTGATCGTCACCTAGCGCATTCTCAATTTTCTTTTGCATTTTTCTGTATTATTATTCTTGAAAGCATCTTCGATGCATGAGCTATTAACCTGATTGTGCGATAATTTTCGCACTTGTCAGGTCTTGCCGTCTTGGGAATTGTGTGGATGGTTATTTCTGAAAGTCAGATGCTATGTTGCCAGACTCATATATTCTACACACCAACGTGAATAGTCGTTTTGTTGCCACTTCCCCTAATGATGTTAGAAATTTTGATGGAATGTTATCTATCCTTTCTGCCTTATTTGACCGTAAGTCCTCTAAAGCTCTTTTAAATTCCGAATGTAATACTGGATCACCTATCTCTTCTAAATCGACTACTGTTTCTTCTTTTATCACATCAGACAAACCTCCACCCTCATAGAGGCTTTCAATGTATTCTTTCCACCTATATGCTCTCTCCTCTGCATTTAACAGTGGAATTCCCGTTGCACTCTTAATGTTACCACCGTTGCTTTTAATGTCACCAAAGGTTGTTTTAACTTTCCTGAATGCTGAGTCTGTCCTTCCGACAATCAACTCTTTTTCGATGTCTTCACATTTTTCCTGCAGCCATTTCGTCTTAGCTTCCCTGCACTTCCTATTAATTCCATTCCTCAGAGACTTGTATTTCTGTATTCCTGATTTTCCCGGAACATGTTTGTACTTCCTCCTTTCATCAATCAACTGAAGTATTTCTTCTGTTACCCATGGTTTCTTCGCAGCTACCTTCTTTGTACCTATGTTTTCCTTCCCAACTTCTGTGATGGCCCTTTTTAGAGACGTCCATTCCTCTTCAACTGTGTTGCCTACTGCGCTATTCCTTATTGCTGTATCTATAGCGTTAGAGAACTTCAAACGTATCTCGTCATTCCTTAGAATTTCCGTATCCCACTTCTTTGCGTATTGATTCTTCCTGACTAATGTCTTGAACATCAGCCTACTCTTCATCACTACTACATTGTGATATGTCTATATCTGCTCCTGGGAACGCCTTACAATCCAGTACCTGATTTCGGAATCTCTGTCTGACCATGATGTAATCTAATTGAAATCTTCCCGTATCTCCCGTCCTTTTCCAAGTGTACCTCCTCCTCTTGTGATTCTTGAACAGGGTATTCGCTATTACTAGCTGAAACTTGTTACAGAACTCAATGAGTCTTTCTCCTCTTTCATTCCTTGTCCCAAGCCCATATTCTACTGTAACCTTTTCTTCTACTCCTTCCTCTACAACTGCATTCCAGTCGCCCATGATTATTAGATTTTCGTCCCCCTATATGTACTGCATTACCCTTTCAATATCCTCATACACTTTCTCTATCTGTTCATCTTCAGCTTGCGACGTCGGCATGTGTACCTGAACTATCGTTGTCGGTGTTGGTCTGCTGTCGATTCTGATTAGAACAACCCAGCCACTGAACTGTTCACAGTAACACACCCTCTGCCCTACCTTCCTATTCATAACGAATCCTACACCTGTTATACCATTTTCTGCTGCTGTTGATATTACCCGATACTCATCTGACCAGAAATCCTTGTCTTCCTTCCACTTCACTTCACTTCACTGACCCCTACTATATCTAGATTGAGCCTTTGCCTTTCGCTTTTCAGATTTTCTAGTTTCCCTACCACGTTCAAGCTTCTGACATTCCACGCCCCGTCTCGTAGAACATTATCCTTTCGTTGATTATTCAATCTTTTTCTCATGGTAACCTCCCCCTTGACAGTCCCCTCCCAGAGATCCGAATGTGGGACTATTCCGGAATCTTTTGCCAATGGAGAGGTCATCATGACACTTCTTCAACTACAGGCCACATGTCCTGTGGATACACGTTACGTGTCTTTACTGCAGTGGTTTCCATTGCCT
This sequence comes from Schistocerca gregaria, assembly GCF_023897955.1. Classification (NCBI taxonomy): domain Eukaryota; kingdom Metazoa; phylum Arthropoda; class Insecta; order Orthoptera; family Acrididae; genus Schistocerca; species Schistocerca gregaria. Next base: position 179,506,976 of record NC_064927.1, read on the forward strand.
TCTGCATCCTCATGTCGTTGATCATTGCTGATTCTTCCGCCTTTATGGGCAATTTCCCACCCCTAGGACAAGAGAGTACCCTGAACCTCTATCCGCTACTCCTCCCTCTTTGACAAGGCCGTTGGCAGAATGAGGTTGACTTCTTATGCCGGAAGTCTTCGGCCGCCAATGCTGATTATTTATCAAAATTTAGGCAGTGGCGAGGATCGAACCCGGGACCGAAGACGTTGTGATTATGAATCAAAGACGCTACCCCTAGACCATGGGTACTGCCGAGCATAGGTTAACTAAAACTGATAAAATCCCAAATTAGGAGAGAGTAATACAATGTCCATAAAATGATAAACAAATGACAGGGAAGGAAGGGAAAAGGCGGAAGGTGAGGGAAAGAAAGTGACTGATGACAGGGGCGGGAAGGAAGAAACACAGGAGACAAGAGAGAGACTCAAGACATAACAAACCCCATAAGGAAAGGAGTGGGAAAGCAGAGGGCCAGGATGAACCACCAAGCTCAGTTGAAGTCAATCCAGTCGGGGCAAAGGGGGGAGCAACAGGGACTGCCATCCCCTCCACTCACCGATAAGGTGGAAGGTCTCTCCCTTAAATAAAGCGATAAAAATCCCCATCACGAATAAAACGTAGAACGAGATCCGCCGCAGAGGCATTGTCAGCCAGCACCAGGAATAGCGAGTCTGGAAAGCTAAAAGTTCGTCGCAGAGTGACTAAGTTGGGATAGTCCAATTAAGATATGAGCGACATTGAACATCGATCCACAACAACATAGAGGGGGGTCCTAGCGATTGAGGAGATAACTGTGAGTCAAAAAAGTATGGCCGATGCAGTGCCATCATGGGACGACAGAGGCTTTACGAGAGGCCCGTAAGGAGGTTAACCATGGAGTTGTAGAATCCTTAATTGATCTGAGCTTGTTTGGCGAAGAAAGAGTGATCCATTCTGCATCCCAGAGGCCCAAAACCTGATGATGTAATGTCGAGCGAAGGTCTATTTTTAGAATGCCAATAGCAAGAGATGGCCTGGTAGTACCTAATTTAGCCGCTCGATCGGCAAGTTCATTTGCCAGGAATCCCAACATGGCCTGAGGTCCAAATGGAACCACCGAGCATCCACATTGAGCGAGGAGAGAAAGCGAGTCCTGGATAGTGATGACTAACAGGTGGCAAGGGAAGCACTGGCAATAGTGTGCAAACCGCTCAATGAGTCACTACAGGTAGTGAAGGATAGTCCTGAGCAGGCGCAGATATGGTCCAGTGCCTCGAAGATGGCTACCAATTCTGCAGTAAAAACACTACAGCTATTTGGCAACGAACGAAGTTCCATGCATCGACCATAGGTGTAAGCAAAACCAGTGCGACCAGCAACCATGGAACCGTCAGTATAGATCACTTCTGAACCCTGAAAAGAACTGAGTAGACAGGAGAACTGGTGGCGAAGAGCCATCGGAGCGACAGAATTCTTTGAATCGATTGAGAGATCAAGACAGAGCTGTGGCTGAGAGAAGCACCATGGAGGAGTATGTGCATGAGTGGAGAAGAGAAGCGGCAAAGGCAATTGTTAGAGCTCAGAAAACAGCGACTGAATGTGGACAGCCATGGTAAGTCCACATCGTGGCCATCACTGTCACATCTCCGTATCTGGATAAAGGAGTCTATAATTAGGGTGCTTTGGGGTGCACCAAACGCAGAGCACATACGATATCAGCTGTTTTTGGCGCAAAACTCGCAGTGATGGAATACCCACCTCTGCAACAAGGCTAGGTACAGGACTAGTCTGGAAGGCACCAGTCACAAGTCAGACCCCACAGGGGTGGATGGGGTCTAGTTATCTGCAGCATCAAAGGGGACACAGAATCATAGACATGCCTTCCATAGTCTAAACGAGTCTGGACCAATGCTTGATAAAATCGCAGGAGAATAGATAAATCTGCACCCCAAGTGCTATTGCACAGACACCTATGAACATTGAGTTGTGACCAGCACACCCTCTTCAGCTGGCGAAGATGAGGGAGCCATGTCAACTGGGCATTGAAGACCAGACCCAAGAAGTGATGGGTGTCCACCATCTTGAGGGGCTGCCCATCGAGGAACAGTTCCAGATGGGGATGGACTGTACGGCGATGGCAGAAATGCATGACACATGTCTTGGCCACCGAAAACTGAGAGTAATGGGAAAGAGCCCATGAGTGCGCCTGATAGATTACCCCTGTAGACGACATTCTGCAGGGCCCACTGTGGAGGAGGCGAGGTAGATACAAAAATCGTCAGCATACAAAGAGGGGGGACACTGCCGGCTCAACAGCTGTCACCAGACCATTAATGGCTATGATAAATAGAGTGACACTCAGCACGGAACGCTGTGGAACACAATTTTCTTGCCGATGAGGAGAGCTGTAGGAGGAGCCAACGTGGACCCAAATGAAGGGAAGTTACCAATAAAAAATGGGAGAGCGCCATGAAGGGCTCCTTAGTGAAGGGTGGTGATGATGTGATGGCACCAGACGGTATCATAGGCTTTATGCAGATCAAAGAAGACTGCAAGGAGGTGTCGCCAATGGGCAAAAGCCAACTGGATAATAGATGCCAGATGGACCTAGTTATCCACCATAGAGTGGCCACAGCGAAGACCACTTTGAGTCCATGACGAAAGCTAGGGGGATTCAAGGATCCAAGACAGCCGCCAACTCACCATGCATTCAAGGACCTTGCAGAGTGTGTTAGTAAGGCTAATTGGATGGTGGCTATTCAATGGAAAAGGCGGCTTCCCTGGCTTCATAACTGGAACAACAATGCTTTCCTGCCACTGGGTAGGAAAGATTCTCTCACTCCACAGACGGTTGAAGAGGGTCAGTATACGATGGTGGCCAGCCACCAATAAGTGTTGGAGCATTTAGTGTGACAGGACAAAGGGCGAGGGCGATGGCATATTCCCACTCGCTGAATGGGGCATCATATAGCTGTGAGCAGCGAGAAACAAAAGACAAAGGCAATCGTTCTGAACGCTCTTTCAGGAGAAGAAATGGGGGTGGATACTGAGCTGATGCCAGAGCTTCAGCAAAGTGTTGAGTGAAATTTTCTGCTACAAAGCCCAGATTGGTAAGGATAACACAATGCAAAGAAATTCCTGCACGCCCAGTGGGAGACTTGTGAAAAGCAGGTGTGGGGCCCTATGGCAGCTACATATCCTTCCCAGCAAATCCATTTCTGATATTTGATTAGGTGGCAGTCCTGGGCGCGGAGTCGTTTAAAGACAAGAAGAAGAGCATTAGAAGGGTGAAGTGCTGAAGAGCATGGCCATGGTCTTTTATGGCTGTAGCAATTTCCAGAGTCCACCAAGGGACCATGTTCTGGCGTGAGAACCTGAAGATGAAGGAATTGCTGAAAATGCTGCTGAAAGTGTGGCAGCAGTCTGAGTAGATTCATCCACACTGTCGTGTGGCAATACGGGGGGGGGGGGGGGGGCATGACAGCAGAAGAAAAGGCACCCTAATAAGCCTTAGATATGGCCCACCTGGGAGGGTGACGGAGCGAGAGACACTGAAAGAAGGTCAAAAAAATCGGGAAATGCTCGCTGTCACATAAGTCATCATGGACGCCACACTGAATGCAGGGGAGAAGGCCAGGACTGTAGATGGAGAGGCCAATATTTGATAAAGTGCCATGCACCAGACTAAAGTGTTTGGGAGTGGTCCCAGAGGAGGTTCAAGTCCTCCCTTGGGCATGGGTGTGGTTTGTGTGTGTGTATGTGTGTGTGTGTGTGTGTGTGTGTGTGTGTGTGTGTGTGTGTGTGTGTGTGTGTAAGCTGAGGGACTGATGATCTTACCAGTTAAGTCCCATAAGATTTCACACATTTGAATATTTTGAACAGCTTCAAGTGTCCTGCCGGGGGCAGTAGTCGTCTGAATACCCCAAAGAGGGTTGTGGACATTAAAGTCCCCAAATAACAGGATGGGAGAAGGGATTTGCTGAAGAAGGGTGGTGAGGGCATGGGATGTGGGCGCCTGTCAGGTGGGAGGTAGAGATTACAGATTGTGATTGGAGATGGACCCTGGCAGCACTGGCTTCCAGAGTGGTATGGAACCCATTTACTAACCATGTCCTTGCAAACCAAGGTGCAAACACCACCAGAAGCCATAAGTTTGGTTCTGACAGAAAGCATGGAACCCACAAAGTTTGGGTGAGTAATAATTGACAAAATGGGTCTTCTGGAGTGCAATACAAGTGTCAGAGTAGAAGGAAAGATCTTTGGAAGGTGATGCGCAAGCATCCATTACAATTCCAATGGAGGATTCTCAAGCTGGTGTCCAACGTGGAAGCGAATAGACCGGAGTCAGTCATGCCACCGAGTAGCTATCCATCACTGATAAGGATGGGGTAATATCCCTATAGGTGGGGTCAGACTATGTTGGTTCATTGACTGTAAGAGGGGAAGGGTGCACCTCAGGGGGTACCAGAGGGGCGTTAACCTTGTTCCTGCATTTCTGCTTCATCTCTTGGGAAGGAACAGAAGGGCAGACTTCAGCAAGGGTAGGCACACTGGGGAATCTTGGCGCCTACCGGCCTCGGATCACTCTGCCAATGTGGAGCAGTAGAACACCTTTCAGAGGAGTGCCAGGAAGAGGAGTCCCAGGAGGGAATTCCAGTGCTGGTGGCCGCTGAAAGAGAGGAGCACTTCTCTGGTGGGGGAGGAGGAGCAGCACCTGACGGGATGGGTATGGGTACTGACAGGGAGGCAGACAGGGTGTGGGAGAGGAGGGGAGGAGGAGGAGGAGGAGGAGGAGGAGGAGGAGGGGGGAGGAGGAGGAGGAGGGGGAGGAGGAGGAGGAGGAGGAGGCGGCTGAAGGCATGGAGCGTAGGGGGTTGGGCAGGGAAGAGGAGAGGGTAGGAGGGGGAATGGATGTAATTGTAGCAAAAGTAGACGCCATAGACACAGAATGGAGTTGCTCATACTTTTAGTAAAGGTTTTACATCACACCGATACACCATTACCTTTACCTTCTCTGGGAGGACATCCCCCTCGAAGACCAGGATAAAGGCGACCATAACGATGCAATTGTTTGTAGGGCCTCACTGCACACAGCGAATAAAACGAACCCCTCGCCGCTCAAGGTTAGCACGTAGCTCCTAGTCAGTTTACAGAAGTAGATCTCGATGGAAAATAATGCCCTGTACTAAGTTCAAAGATTAGTGGGGTTTGACGGAGAATGGGACGTCACTGAGAGAGTCACAAGCACGCAGGGCGTCAGATTGGGCAGCAGAATATGTCTTGATGAGCAAAGCACCAGACCGCATCTTACACATTGATTCCACTTTGCCATACTTATCTTCAATTGTCTCCACGAAAAAAAAGGCGCTTGTTCGTGGCAAAACGCTATCTGTCCTGGTACATACCAGGTACCGAGGGAAAGGTTTCAACCCAAGCTGACGAGCTAGACCCACCTCCCAGGTGGTGGCCAGGGAGGTGAAGGCTGAAGGATCAGAAGGAGGAGTGATATCGGCGACCACTCTTAAGAGACGGCCACAGAATGGCCAGGATGGTGAAGCTTTTGTCTCTTAATGTGAAAGGCATCCGCCCTAGTACAACCCACTCGGATCAGGGGCTCGCCCTGTGGGCGCCACCCAGCCACAGGAAAGGCCATATGGCACGGCAGCCATTGCCAGGAGTTCTGGTGCCCCGAAATGATGAGCATCCACTCCTGGGCATACACAAGGCGTTAACAGCTCAGGTACTAGTAGTGTGGTCCCTGTGGTTTCAGGAGGCTCAGCCAAATGGGTACTTAACAGCCCTATTACACAGAATGTCTACCATGCTGGTGACCAAGCACTAGGGGGGCCGGGGTGCAAAGGGAAAGGGGAGGGTAGGGGGGAGAGTGACGTGCACCATGTTACCTAGAGTTCATCCCCAAATGGTTCACACTGTATGGAAAATTTTGGAGGATAGCCAGCTTGACATAAAAAGGCCACTAAGAGGGAAAAGAGGGGGCAAGGACAAAGGACAGACAGAGAAGGAAAGGAGACTGCAATAGCTCGGGGCCCCATGCACGCCACACACATACCCACAAAAGGGGTGTGGGCCCCCCGTGGAGTGCAGCATCCTTGTCCAGTCCCTTTGCTGGCTGTTGTTTTGCGTGGTTTATGTGGCTCAGCTATAGAGATAGCTGCTCTGTAGGTGGAATCACAACAGAGGAGTATCTATCGAGAGACCAGACAAAAGTGCGGTTCCTCAAGAGGGGCAGCAGAGTTCTCAATAGCTACAGAGACAACATTCTGTACAATGGACTGATATATCCTTCCGACATCAACCATAGCGGACTTGCTGTGCTACTATTCCAAACGATGGAAACTAGGGTAAACTACTGAAGTAATTCTTCCTAAGGGCATGCAGCTCTTCTGTATGGGTAGATGACGGCGTCTTCTTGGGTAAAATGTTCCGGAGCTAAGATACTTCCCAATTTGGGTCTCCGCACGGGAGCTGCTCAACAAAAAATGGTTGAAATGACTCTGAGCACTATGGGACTTAACTTATAAGGTCATCAGTCCCCTAGAACTTAGAACTACTTAAACCTAACTAATATAAGGACATCACACACATCCATGCCCGAGGCAGTATTCGAACCTGCGACCGTAGCGCTCGCGCGGTTCCGGACTGAAGCGCCTAGAACCGCTCGGCCACGCTGCTCAACAGGATGCCATCATGAGGATAAACAAAACTGGCGTTCTAAGGATGGCAGCTTAGAATATTAGATCCTTTAATTGGGTTAGTAGATTTATGAAATTTAAAAAGGGAAATGGATAGGTTGAAGTTAGATATAGTGGAAAGCAGTGGAGCAATCGAACAACTAGCTGCTTAACTGGACGTCTCTGTTGGTAGTGTTGACAGGCTCATCCACCCAGTGAGCTAATCTAATGGGTCTGGCCATAAAGAACAATGAAGGCCATAAAGAACAATGAACGTCAGTTTGTGCGGAATTTCTTGCGTATTATTAATCTGGTCCTTACAATTTTCTGTAGAATGTAGTCACAGGCAATGAAATATGGATTCACCACTTTTAATCGCAAACAAAACAAAGCTGAAATACATTGAGTGTGGCCGCACCACGTCTTCCTGAAAGAAAAGTTCAATGCCGCACCATCATCAGGTAAAGTCATAGCGACATTCTTTTGGGTATCTTAAGAGATTATTCAGCTTGATGTCCTTCCTCATGCACAAAAAAACATAACTGGTGACTTCAACGTATTCGGCACCATAAAAATGCAAACGAATCTCCTCTTCTCCATGACTATGAAAGTTCCACATAAGTCTGAGCACGCGACAGGAGATAACAGAATTTCTTTAGACGGTTCAACCTGAACCACTTCACAGCCTGGATCATGCACCTTCAGAGTTCCACCTGTTTGGACCAATGAAGGATGCACTCAGCGTTTAGCGGTACATGGATGTTGGGAGGTTATTGATGCAGCAAGGCGTTGCCTCCGACGTCGACCAGAAGTGGGTATAGGATCCTTCCCAGTAACCTGGCGTAAGGTCGTCGCCTTGAACGAAGATTATGTTGAAAAACAGGGTTTTGGAGCCAAAAGTTTGGGGAATAATAAGGTGCATTGGAATACTGAATAAAACTAAACTGTTTTCAGAAAAAGGAATGTGCCGTGTTACTTCTCGAATGCCATTGTATAATACACTCTCGCACCATGTAATTCTTTCTCCAGACACATTCACACTTAGACTGAAGTGTCCGTTCTACGAAGAAAGCCAATCAGAAGCCAGAAAAGACAATGTTTTCCTAAAATGGCGTGCAGTGCACACTCAGTGTGAGAGAGAGGAAACGTATTTCTCAGTCCTTTCACATGATCTATCACCCACGCTGCCAGTTGACCATATACTATACTGTAAAACTTACTCTTTTTTTTACATATAATACATTATCTTGCTAGAACTGCTGTTTCCCACTGAACCATCATAATGATTCACATACCACAGATATCAGAACGGAGATTGTTAGTCAAAAATATTACTGGCCGTGTCAAAACGAATGTCTAAATTTGGCCAGCCACATCCTTCGCCTGAAAGGCGCATCGATCGATCGCGTCATCCGGCTACGTCGGCCTTGGGTGCGAGGCTGAGGCCTCGTAATTCGGCCAAAGAGCTTGATTCAGTTACAGGCGCCGCCTGGCCTGTCCCACTTCTCTACTCCACTCCCAGACCGGCCGCCCTGCTCCCGACATGCTCGAGTGTGTCGCCGCCACAAGCTTCCGCTCGGCCGGCTGACAAGCACAGTAGAGAGCTCTCAGCTGATACGGGCCCTAAGTGGCGCCGTCCACAGGGTCTAGGGACCACACTTCCCCACTCTCCATTCCTATAACTCCACCAAAAAAGATAGCCTTTACCGGACATCTACATCTAGGTATGTAATCTTGCAAAGGTGATGGTAGATAGTATTGTCCCTCTTGTTGCATTTATATTCCATTCTAATAGCTTATGGAAATATTTAAGTATCGCCGCGCCTGCTGTGATTACGCTAGTCTCGCCCTCGTGGTTTCTGCATGCGGAGTCGTAATGACATGACCCTATATCTCTGGCTAACTGACAAAGCTGCGCACCCCAACGCCACTCCTACCCCAATGACCACCGTAAAACTACTATTCTGAAATTTTTTCATTAAATAGTAAGTAAGTTTTAGGATTTTGTATGAAGGTAGTATTTCCGACTCTGGCAGTAGTGATTGTTTTACAGTTCAAAGCATCTTTCACGCTGTAGCAGGCTGACGTGATATAAAAGTATTGGTCGGTTTTTGCGACGTACGAAATTGCTACGTGTTCGTTTTCAGACGGCAATACAGTTCGGTAATATTCTGTATTTGGCTGACGTGATACCTGTGATGAATACTATGCTCTGATTAGCTGTCGGGTACGGCATACTTGCCAAAAGTAGTATGTTCAATACCTTGACCTCGTTAAGCAAAAAAAAAAAAAAAATCGTCAAATACGATTTTCATGTATGTTACTATACCAAGACGCTGCAACTTTTCAAGCTGTATTCAATAAAAGTACATTGTCATTTCTTAACACATTTCCATATCTCATCCTTGAAGTTGTATCTGTTAAATACTTATGCGTATTCTATTTGCACCGCAGATTGATCTGTTTTTATGTATAAACGTAGGCTTCCATTTCCATTGTCACAGTCAATAAATTTTTTCTAGTTTTACATACTGACAATGCGGTCACAAACCCATAACAGTTTTATTCACTGATTCGTCTTTGTTTACATAGTTTTTTTCTTGAGAGTAGATGTTTTTGTTGAAATATTCCTTTCGTGTAAATCTTACAGATTTAATTAATAGAAACTTACAGGAAAACGAAAATTTCAACAAAAATTACTAAAAATATCTACTGTATAACTGAATGTGCACTGCAAATACAATATGCAGGACTATTCAACACGTCGACATCCACGACGTCAGACATGAATTATGAAGATGGCTTGACAAATGCAATGCAGACGAAATAAGATTATCGCCTAAAAATATACAACTCTTGAATTAACCGTCAAAGATCAGGAGGATCTTGGTATAAGAACACACTACTGGCCATTAAAATTGCTACACCATGAAGATGACGTGCTACAGACGCGAAATTTAACTGACAGGAAGAAGATGCTGTGATAGCTTTTCAGAGTATTCACACAAGGTTGGCGCTGGTGACGACACCTACAACGTGCTGACATGAGGAAAGTTTCCAACCGATTTCTCATACACAAACAGCAGTTGACCGGCGTTGCCTGGTGAAACGTTGTTGTGATGCCTCGTGTAAGGAGGAAAAAAGTGTACCATCACGTTTCCAACCGCTATTGCGGTTCATCGTATCGCGACATTGCTGCTCGCGCTGGTCGAGATCCAATGACTGTCAGCAGAATATGGAATCTGTGGGTTCAGGAGGGTAATACGGAACGCCGTGCTTGATCCCAACGGCCTCGTATCACTAGCAGTCGAGATGACAGTCATCTTATCCGCATGGCTGTAACGGATCGTGCAGCCACGTCTCGACCCCTGAGTCAACAGATGGGGTCTGCACGAACAGTTCGACGACGATGGCAGCACATTGGAGTATCAGCTCGGAGACCATGGCTGCGGTTACCCTTGACGCTGCATCACAGACAGGAGAGCCGGCGATGGTGTACTCAACGACGAACCTGAGTGCACGGATGGCAAGACGTAATTTTTTTGCATGAATCCAGCGTCTGTTTACAGCATCATGATGGTCGCATCCGTATTTGGCGGCATCGCGGTGAACGCACATTGGAAACGCACATTGGAAACGCAGCACAGACAAGAGAGCCTGCGATGGTGTACTCAACGATGAACCTGAGTGCACGGATAGCAAAACGTCACTTTTTTGGATTAATCCAGGGTCTGTTTACAGCATCATGATGGTCGCATCCGTGTTTGGCGGCATCGCGGTGAACGCACATTTGAAACGTGTATTCGTCATCGCCATACTGGCGTATGATCCGGCGTGATGGTATGGGGTGCCATTGGTTACACGTCTCGGTCACCTGTTCGCTTTGAACAGTAGACGCTACATTTCAGATGTGTTACTACCCGTGGCTCTACCCTTTATTCGTTCCCTGCGAAACGCTACACTTCAGCAGGATAATGCACGACCGCATGTTGCAGGTCCTGTACGATCCTTTCTGAATACAGAAAATGCTAGACTGCTGCCCTGGCCTGCACATTCTCCAGGTCTCTCACCAATTGAAAACTTGTGGTCAATGGTGGCCGAGCAACTGGCTCGCCACAATACGCCAGCCACTACTATTGATGAACTGTGGTATCGTGTTGAAGCTGCATGGACAGCTGTACCTGTAGACAATCCAAGCTGTGTTTCACTCAATGCCCAGGTGTATCAAGGCCGTTATTACGGTCAGAGGTGGTTGTTCTGGGTACTGATTTCTCTGGATCAATGCAGCCAAATTGCGTGAAAATGTAATCACATGTCAGTTTTAGTATAATATATTTGTCCAATGAATACCCGTTTATCATCTGCATTTCGTCTTGGTGTAGCAATTTTAATGGCCAGTAGTGTATATATCAAATGTCTTTAAAAGATACCTACTACGCTGCTGGCCATGAGGGAAAGAATACGAATTTGCGAAAATGTAAGGCGTCTCATCAGTTTACTTACTTCTTTTGCTTCCTAAAATATTATGGCGACACCGTTTGTAAAATAAGAAAAAGTATGTAATTTGAATCATTAGAAGTGGAATTTGAAAACCTATGACTGTCGAAAACAATAGGTTGGTTTATAAGTTACTTTCTTGCTACCAGGAAATGTTTCCATTTTCGGGTGCATTTCTCAATGCGTTCCATGTCAATGACGGGCATCATGATCACTGCAATATCTTGTCACCCAAACATCTAAGAAACAGGTCGAGATTTCGATACCTGGTTTACAGAAGGCGCCTACACACGTAACGGACACACCTTTTCAGCAATAACCACAAACGTAACACAATGCAGGGCACCAATTTGAAAATCAGAGTAAAATGTCAAGTTACTTCACCGACTAAATAAAATGCGTTAAATAAATCTTTTAGAATAACTAGAGATGTTTTTGCATAAAAAGAAATGCAGATAAAATACTGAATAAAAATAGTTGGTCTGCGCGGGTAGCCGCGTTGTCTAAGGCTCCTTGCCATGTTTTGCGAGGCTCCTCCCATCGGATGTTCGATTCCTCTCTCGTGCGTGCGTGTGTGTGTGTGTGTGTGTGTGTGTGTGTGTGTGTGTGTGTGTGTTGTTATTAGCGTAAGTTAGCTTATAATAAATTAAGTAGTGTGTAAGCCTAAGTATCGATGACCTCAGTAGTTTAGTCATATAGGAACCTACCCACAAATTTGCAATCTTCCAAGAAAACTTGGAAGTGAATCAGTCAATTTCTTTAGATGATGAATTTGGTTTGTGGAGCACTCAACTGCTCGGTCATCAGCGCCTGTAAATTGTCCCAATTTTTTACGGAGTCCAATTTTTACGCAGTCTAATATTTTCACTATCACGAATGGTGATGAGGACAACACAAACACCCATTACCCGGGCAGAGAAAATCCCAAACTCAAGCGGGAATCGAACCCGGGACCCCGTGATCTAGAGGCAGCAAAGCTAGCCACTAGACCACGAGCTGCGGACATTTCTTTATATGCTTAACAGCACCTTAAAATCATTGTAGATAGATGTAAGCAATTTATGATCCACATTATGAAGATTAAATACTCTGTACAAAAGTATGTCCTACTCTGTGGGAGACCTATAGAATTATGTCTATTTACTATAGATAAAAACATTTTTGTAACTGTTTAATTAGGTAAGTTTGTTATTTTCGGTGTATGTTGCGCATAGAAAATTGTATGTGAGTTTTAATATGTGTGATACTGTCCAGAATGAACCATAAATAAACCGTAGGTGCAACTTCGTTCAGATTTCGCCACTAAGTATATACGAAGATCCCTAATTAACTAATGCGCGTTTTTCTGTTTTGCAATATAGGAAACGGAACAAAGCAGAGCTTCACAAATTAAAAAAAACATAACGAAGAAATGGTACAGAGCACAGAGGAAAAACGAAAAACGCACTTGGAAATGGGAGACATTTCATGAAACGCTTCGTGAAAAAAAAAAGAAGTTCAAATGGCTCTAAGCACTATGGGACTTAACATCTGAGGTCATCAGTCACCTAGACTTAGAACTACTTAAACCTAACTAACCAAAGGACATCACACACATCCATGCCCGAGGCAGGATTCGAACCTGCCAGCGTAGCAGTCACGCGGTTCCGGATTGAAGCACCTAGAACCGCTCAGTCCATCCCGCCGGCTGCTTCGTGCAAAATACTAAATAAATAAACATATAATATTAAATAAATTAATTAATGAAAACTATGACTAGTATCAGTAACTTTATTCATAAGTTTTTGTCGTCATGAACAATGCTCCACAACTTTTGGCCGCTGCGAAAGTCGTGGGGTGTGCGCCTTTTTCGCAGCAGTGTGGTTGCGCGTGGGAGCCAGCCTTGCATGCACTGACGACAAACTGCTTATTAGGAAGGTTACCTGTTACTCAGTATGCATGAAAAGCATTCTTGAAGGATATCGGCTACCTGGCATGTTCGTTACAGATCGTCGAGTGTTGTGAGCACACAGACTTGTAACTATGGCACTGTTATTTTAACCAGTGTTATTTTAACCAGTGGATAAAATAACGTACATCCGTTGTGAAATTTCAACTACGTCATTTAATAGACTGCCTATGCCTGAACATCTGTGTCACTTATTTTAGTAATTGCTTCGAACAGAAGTACCTGATCAGGAAACGACGCCTCGCCTGTTATTGAGCTGGGACAGACCATTTGAATTGAAGATTCAATGGTACAACTTACAGAATTCAGCAATTTTTCCAGTGCGTTAAGCCCAAATCGCAACCACCATACAGACTGCAGTCTCAGTACTAACGAGGGCAACCCCGCGGACATTGTGGTAACAAATGTACAGGGCAGCTATGTCATTCAGATGTAGCTTAAACAGTGGTAGTAGGTTTAATAAAAGTGACTCATTATGGAAGAAATGACTGAAGTGAACTACATTGATAAGCATTATAGCACATAATAAATTATGTGCATATGACTTACAAATTGTATAAACTTTCTGAAGAAACTGAAAGCAAATCCTATACATTACTGTACATGCATACTGTACATTCGTTTTTGCATGATATTTAATACATAACAGACAATATTTCTTTTTCATACATTAATAATCATGCACGAAGTATTAACTAGATGTCGAAGAAAAGGGCCATTATTAAGGTCTGCGAAAATATAATTTTGCAGCGGTTGTGCTTTTATTATAATTTTATTTGCTTAGTACGAAGCAGACTCGTTTAGTATGATACAGAAATCAAGTTAAACTGCTGTGTCATATTCTGCCTCCACGATAGTTACATTTAACAATCTTCTTTCACTTACTTAACTTAGATAAAGTTAGATAAATACCTTCCATAACATTAACAACCAGCTACAGAAAAGCTTATACTTCACTTCCTTTTTTATCTACACAATTGACCGTATCAACCGAAACTTGGGAGTAGCGAGTGTACTGCCTTCAGAGGCAAGTAAATTACATATAGCTTCAGCCACAGGAATGTTTGCATAATCCGATGCCTCCGGCTAAATAGCATACTTGAGATCTTCCAGTGTCGTTTCGAAGTACCAGCAGGAACTCCGTTATTGAATATGAGCACGCTGTGTACGCGGCAGTGGCTGAAACAAGTGCACTGTTGCTACATGAACCATGTTACCTATGGGTATCTGTTCGGTAGTAGTCATTCTTTTTGCAGGCAGGAGATAGAAACACAAGGAGAAGGAGAATTCACTTACGCCTTCCGGTTAATTCTTCATTCTTCGACCTTTTTGCTCTCCGTCTTTGCCTGCGCCCTTGAAAGCGAACATTCTCCCAACCTAATGGAGCAATATGTACAAGGCTAAAACGTATTCCTAGATTTTTTGAACTCCTACATTTCATGGGTGTTATTGTATCTATCAGGTATAGTTTCGCGTTTTATTATCTCGTGTATATCCGCCATCTCTAGTGTGGACAGGAACTGTGATTTTTGCGTTCAGATGCAAGAAGAGTTGGTGACCCTGTTCTGACAGCTCCAGGCTTTATTGGCTACGGTCTTGCAGTTTGAGAGTAGTGTCAATGGGTATCACTGTGGGGAGCTAGAGGACTGTGTTTGAGGAACGTCCAGCACATCAGGCTTGCACTCATTTCGTCCACTACTGTCTCTACCCTGGGTACCTCTCACACATGGTCGCCGAGTGAGAGGTCGTTTATGAACAGGTTTTGGGCGCTGTCTGTAGAGGACGAAGTCCCTGAGGAAGATGCAGTCTCTCTCACTGCTCCAGAGGAAGTGCCTCGGCTCACAAGGCCTGTAAATTTACGAAGGGTGCGATTACAGGTGGTATGGAGCTTCATCATTAGGCATGCAGTGGGGTGCTTAGGGGTATAGCTGCCAAGGAAGGGAAGAAATATAGTGTGCTGTCGGTTTGCATACTGGAAGGAGTCATTTCAAATGTGGAATCTGTGCTTCTGGATGCCATGAAGAGTGCGTGCTGTAACCATCTTTTGATGGTGGCTCATGTCGGTACGAATGACGTGGGTTGGTTTGGATCTAGAGAGATTTTCTCTGGTTTCGGGCAGCTAGCTAAAGTGGTAAAGACTGCCAGCCTTGCTTGTAAGATGAAGGAGGAACTCATCATCCGTAACATCGCCGACAGAACCTACTTTGCTCCTTTGGTACAGAGCTGAGTGGAAGTTCTGAATCAAAGTCTCAGACGATTCTGTGTGTATTTTGACTTTCGCCACGGGGTTGGGGGTTTACGGTTTCCACTTACTAGATCAGGGGTCCACCACATAGAGAAAGCGGCTACATGTATAGCGGGGGCTGTGTGAAGAGAATGTGTAACGAAGGTAGACCTAACAACATATTGTGTTGTAGTTGTGAATTGTTGTAACTGTGTAGGGAAAGAATCAAAGTTCCAAGCACTGAGAGAATCACTGACGCAGAAATCATTGTAGGTAAGAACAGCTGGCTAAAGCTGGAGGTAAGTTCACCTGAAATTTTTACAATGAATGTAACTGTGTTCAGAAAGCATAGACTGAATACCGTCGGATGTGGTGTTTCTATTTCTGTTAGAAGAAGCTTATTTTGGAGTGAAATTGAAACATATAGTTCCTGTGAGTTAGTATGGGTAGAAGTTATACTTGACAACCGGAATATTTTAATACTTGTTTCCTTTTAGCAATCCCACTACCCTCTCCCATCCCCAGTGCCACTTCATCCAGATGGTGCAAAGAAAAAAATGGCTCTGAGCACTATGGGACTTAACATCCGAGGTCATCAGTCCTCTAGAATTACTTAAACCTAAATAACCTAAGGGCATCATACACATTAATGCCCGGGGCAGGATTCGAACTTGCGACCGTAGCGGTCGCGCGGTTCCAGACTGAATAGCCTAGAACCGCTCAATCACCACGGCCGCCTAGTGCAGAGAAAACTTCAGTCTAATTTCAAATAGCAAACACAATCGTACAAATGTAGTTGGTGCTGGCTTCAATGACTTCAATCCACCCTCGACATGTTGGTGAAAATGCGTGGTTAAAGTCGGCAGTAGGCAAAATAATCCTTTCGAATCGTTCTGAATGCTTTCTCCGTAATTTATTTTAAACAATTAGTTCAAGAGTCCACTCAGATTGTAAATAGTTTGTGTAGTACCACTGAAGTAAAGTCACTAAACACTGTTTCTCGAAATTCATTCACCAAAGACGACGAAGTAAATATCCCAGAATTCGAATCATGAACAGCTGCAAACATGAGTAATTTAGAAATAGACAGACCCTGTGTAGCGAAGCAGCTTAAATCATTCAGCAAAACTAAGGCGTCCGGTCCAAATTATATATCAGTCAGTGTCTTTTCAAAGTATGTTGGTATAATAGCTCCATACCTAGCAATCATATACAACCTCTCGCTCGTCGAAATATCCGTATATAGAGACTGGAGACAAGCAGATCAATGACCAAGAAAGGAAAGATAAGTAATCCACTGAATTACAGGCGTATCATTAACATCGATATGCAGGAGGAGTTTGGAACATATTATGTTCAAACATTATGAATTTACCTCGAAGCGAACAGTTTATTGACACACAGTCAACACTGATTCATAAAATATCGTTCTTGTGAAACACAGCTATCTCTTTATTCTCACGAAGTAATGAGTTCTACCGACAGGGAATGACAAATTGACTACGTAGATTTAGATTTCCAGTATGAACACCTTTATTCACAACAGACTTCTAATCAAAACGCATATCTACGAAGTATCTCCTCAGTTGTGCCACTGGATTCGTCATATCATGGCAGAGAGAGTAACTGGCAAAGTCATAGATTAAAACAGAAGTAATATACGGTATTCACGAAGGAAGTGTTCCAGAACGTCTTCCGTTCCTGGTCTACATAAATGATTTAGGATGCCATCTGAGCAGCCTTCTTAGAGCACATGATACTTTTATTTCCAGTCGTGTAAGGTCATCAAAAAATCATAAACAATTGCAAACTAATTTAGATAAGATATAGGTATGGTGCGAAATGTAGCAATTGACTCTAATAAAGGAAAGTGTGAAGTCTTCCACGTGAATGCTGAAAGCGATCAGCTAAATTTCGGTTACACGATAAATTACACAAATCTGAAGTCTGTAAATTCAGCTAAATACTTAGGATTTACAATTACGAATAACTGCAAATGGTAAAATCGCATATATAATGTTGTGGGGGAAGGAATTCTAACACTGCGATTTATTGGCAAAACACTTGGAAAATGTAAAAGGTCTACTAAAGAAACCGCTTACACTACGCTATTTCGCCCTCGAGAGATTTCAAAGAAGGGCCGCTCGCTTTGTATTATCGCTGAATATGGGAGAAAGTGCAAGAATATATTACGCGCGTTGAGGTGGCAATCATTAAAACAAAGACTTCTTCGTTGTGTGAGTATCTCCTCGAAATTTTAATCACTAACTTACTCCTAGGAGGGTGATAAAATTCGGTTGTCACTCACCTGTATAAGGTGAAATGATTGTGGTAATAAGATAACAGAAATCAGAGCTCACACGGAAAGATTTTAAACGTCCGTTTTTCCCGCGTGAATTGCGTGAGAGGAACGGTAGAAAAATGGGATGAGGGCGGTTTGATGAGCCCTCTGCAGGCACTTACTTGTTGACTGCAGAGTACATCTATAGATGTAGATGTTGATTGCTCATTTGGGACTGCTTCTTCAAACTTTCCCCAGGTAACTGGCTTTCATTCTTTCGTAAGTCGTGAAACCTGTGAGCATTCCCGATGCCCTTCTTTGTCACTTTGTGGCACTAAAACACAGTTATTGTTAGTGGTGTTTTTTTTTCCTCTTTTCAAATAAGTTATCATATTTATTGAGCGTTCCAACCATTCGACGAATTTGAACGTTATCCGACTTGTGTTTATGCTTTTTCATTTCTGCATTTCGTGCCCTTCTATGGCGTCCAACTATTGACACGCGAGTTAATAATATGGCAAAGGGTTTCCTGTAAAAGAAAAGAAGTGAAAAGGTATAAATACCCTTTCTTGTTTCGAGTCACTTTCGTCAAATGGTTTTTTATTGCCGCTATTGTGTCCTATACGACAGCAAAAATGGCGGTCAAGCTGCGCTCCAAAGATGTGAGATCGTGTTCAATGAGAAGCCCCGTAGCAACCCATAACAAGAGTTCAGTCATCCGGTGGTTGTCAACAGTGCCAGTGGTTGCCAAGAACGTCATCCTTTTATATATAGTACTGGAAATTGTCCTTCTCGATCGTGAATATATAAGATTGAGTGCCCCAATTGGAAGGGGTTGGTTCATTAACTCTCTTTGTGACACCTTCTCAAGCCATTTCGTGTCCAGTCTGAGCAGCGATGTGTCCCAAATGTTCCTTGGTCCATTCATAATGAAACCGCGTGATTTCAACTCTGGGGGACACGGTTCTGACTCCCGTCGCAGAGGTGTTAAGAGGACGGGTGTTGTTCAAATGTGTATGAATTCCTAAGTGATCGGGCTGGTGAGGTCATCGCTCCCTACACTTACGCACTACTGAATCTAAGTTAAACTAACCTGTGCTAACAACAACGCACACACCCATGCCCGAGGGAGGACACGAACCTCTGGCAGGAGGGGCCGCGTAATCCGTGACATGGCGCCTCAGCGCCCTAAACCGCGTGGCGACTCCGCGCGGTGAGAATGGGTGATAGATGGATAAGGGGGACGACATTCCCATCGTGTGATACGTTCACGATGCCGTTGGGCAGGACAATAGTGAAATGTACTGTCAGTGTCACATCATTAACCCACTTTATAATTCATATGTACTTCTGAGCTCTGGTCCTCCCTTTGTACGTTTCATCTAGCTGCTTGAACGATCGCCGAGCCCAAGCGAGAGGTCGCAGGGCGCCACGCTTTTGGAAAATTCTAGCCCCTACAAGACAAATTTCGTGTTTTTCCGTCGCAGTGAGAAAAATTACAGGGTTCGAAAAACGTGAACCTTTAATTTGGTTTGCCTAATGTAAATGTTATATTCACGAGGTGGTTGCTGTTTTGTAATTAGCGCAATAAGTTTTGTGTTTTTCATCTTTATTTCAGATTTTGATCAAATTATTATGGATGATCTATTACCAATTTTGGTCGAGATTCATTATATCACTACCTTTCCGTAAGGCAGTTTCATTGTGATATTTGTGGCTAGTTTGACGGCCTTCAGACCTGTAACGCAGGGTGAAAGAATTTTTTAATTAAGTCGAGTGAATCGTAGATATGAGATTTTGTCGGAAAATTTCCGATGGTCATAGTTTTATAGATGGGATGATATGTTTCGCAAGAGAGCAAGTGCCCTCCTTTTGAGGGAAAGGTCAGGGGTTTTGCAGACGCCCAAATTGAGCAGCTGAAAGCAACTGTGTGCATTATCAGGCAAACGCTTTACCTTTATAAAGTCTTCGCTGGAGTAAAAATCAACAATCATTTTTATACGGTATGCTCCCATTATATAATGGTATACTACAAGAGAATTTGAACCAGGGAGTCACTAGGTAGTGGAGGTACACTACATCCTCGTTGTTTAGATAACAAAGTTATGGACGAAGAATGCTTCCGGCCAGACAGTGACGAGTAAAATATTCTTAGGAGATCCTACGAGGAACTGTGGACTCTGTTTATGGAACATTGCACAGTGTAGACGCTTCAGTTATTCTTTGGCGCGGATTTTCCCAAAGACTTTGAACAGTTACATCTGGTATGAACTGTAAATAAATTTGATTAGATGTGTTCATTGGTGTGGCACTCTGTATTTTTTCGTATATATTCTGTTCCGTGCTATAAGAACCTTGTGGCTGGAAAAACGCAGTTAGCGCATTTAATAGCTTTCGTGTTTCAACATGGACAAACATTTTTTGAACTTTTACTATTTTCCATCCTCTGACAGATGACAGAAGTTTGATGCATTTTATTTTTGGTTTTTTTCATTCAAACCTAATACGTTTACAGAAGAACATATTAACTGTTGCATCATAAACTCTGTTTATAATTACAATGCCACTTCATTATCCGCAAACATGTTCTGGCTAGGTGTACCAGTTTGACGTTTCTCCCCGTGCCCTTGTCGTAAAGTTGGCAGCGTAAATCGTACATCTATGGGAAGAGGGTTGTGGAAAACATAAATGAGGGATTAAACATGTAAACGTTTTATAATAGATTACATCTGCACGCCTGCAGCTGCCAGTGGTGAAATGTGTCAGGCTCTGTTCCTGAACTAGAAGGGTGCGCGAGATATATTCAAAATGATCCACAGTGCCTGTTACAGGCTTCTAGGGGTTGACTGGAAACTCAATAGATAGAGTTTTGATAAGGAGTCTCACGTACATAAATGCTCCGTTGGAATTAAAAAACGTTTGAAGACCGGATCCATTTTAAATCTCCCACTTCACCGTACGCACACAGCGAAGACAATAACCTGCAACCTGTTTGGTCTACAGTGGTCATAAGGTGGATAACTTTCGACTAGTCGTCTTTAGGTTCTATAATACGAGACGAAAGGCATTCTGTTCAAAATGTAGAGTGCGGCGCTTCGATGGAACACTACAGTCAACAGTGAACGTTCCAATTTTCATGGCAGTTATTGTAGTCGGACGACTACAGTGTGTCATATCACACTTGCGTCTTATAATTTAGATGCCTATGTTAAAGGGGCAGAGTTTTAACTGATGCTATATTTAAACTTCTTTTACATGCAAACTGTACACTTTTGTGAGTGGATAACTTGTCAAAACTTCGGCAATGTGCTCCTCTCTACAACCCTGAGAAGTCTTTATTAGGAATTGCGACACAGCATGTGTCAGATAACGAACCACACACAATATTTTTCATCTAAATTCTTACACAAGATTTTCCTGTTACTGTCGAACAGTCAACGTATTTGCAACATGCAGGAACTATTCGTATTATGTGTTATGTTACTGAGAATCATCATCATATTGGAAGACGTTCTGGGTCCTTTATCCGGGCAGTTAAAATGATGCATCTAGTACCATTAGTTTTATGACGTTTCATCCAATTGTAACTGAAGGTATATATCAGACATTTAACTTCTGCGAAAGTATTCGCCAACCTGTAAAAATTTCCTTAGAACATGGAACGGGTTTTACGTCAGATTGTGACTGCGCGTTTATTGTACCGTGTAAGTAATAACAAACAATGAAAACATCAGTAGGCCTCCTGATAACTACTGACTGGATCGCCCATTCGCTGATTGTTGTGAGATCAGTGACACCCTCACTTTGTAAGTTATCTGGATCTCGTTTAATATCTGCCCAGAGAACACGAGGAATCCTGCACATTCAAAAGAAACGTGGATTTGGACTTTCCTTTATCATGACGATTGTGAGGGAATTTGTTTTTCTTGGAAACCAGTGATGTCAGAAACAATAATTATTTAGAATTGAACAGAATATTCCAAAAGTGATAAAACACTAAGTTTTCCAGTCCTGGGTTGTTTATGACAGTAAATTCATCTATGGATTATTGGCTTGTACGATACTTGCCTCAAATATACCTTTTAAGGAAATCTGTTAATTGCCATACATGACTAATCTCCTACGACCTGATGACATTTGTGCTGACCAGAGTTCATAAGAGACCTGTAGACTTGAAGTTAAGTTATCTGTTGTTGGATCTTCGTTATAAATTGCTTCCTGGGGAGCTGCAGTGCTGTAATTTCGTGAGCGTGGAAACATCAGAGGGGCCTCGCATTGCACAGACGGCTTCCTGAGCAGCGGCAAACCACATCGTTGCGGCCGTGCGCATTGCATACTGTGCGTCAGTGCCAGCGATGCGAAGTCTGCCCTGCTGTGAGTACAAAAACAAGCCGCACATGAGCGTGGCACTCGTCCAGCAGCCTATGTGGGCTGATTCGACCGTAGACGCAGATGATGTAGATTTTCGATGCTGGAAAAAGTTCTGATATGGTCATCCTCGTCATTAAAGTTATGCTGAAGTGCGTTCTTGATTTCCACTTGCAGTATCTCTTATAAATGCTGTTAACAGTTTGTGATGGCTTTAAATATTCAGTGATTACAATTATTTCGTCTACAGACGGATCATCGATGAAGAACCCACGGTTTCATGTCCAGTGTAAATTGTAATTAGACCACATCATTTTGTAATAGTAAAAACATCCAAAAAACCCAGTAAGGTAGTTTATAGACTTAAGACTTAATGCTGCGCTTTCTACCATTCAAAAGTGTCTTGAGTCAGTGATCGTTCGACACGAAAATTAGTATATTTTGCTTCTTTTCATTCGCTTATGTCGTATGCTATTATATTTTGGGGCAACTCTTTCCTTTCTAAAATAATATTTTTCGCTCAAAACGGACGGTTCGGTCAATAAGTGGTGCAAGTTCACGAACATCTTGTCGGCCCATTTACACGAGTCTGGGTATTTGGCATTGGCCTCTCAATATATGCATTCCTTACTGTCATTTATTGTTAACAATAATATGTTATTCCAAAGAATAAGCAGCTTTCACACAGTTAATACTGGACAGAAATTAAACCTGCATTTCGATCGGACTTCCATGATTCTTGTGCAGAAAGGTGTGCAGTATACTGCTGCATCCATTTTCAATAAGCTACCTTTCGAACTCAAAAATCTTAACAGTAATCCACGCGTTTTCAAACCGAAGCTGAAGAGTTTCCCCATGGATCACTCCTATTCTGTCAAGGACATCCTTGAAAAATGAAGCTGATTCTTGTTGTATTGTTGATTGCGTTTACTTAAACTTATGGATTGAATTTTTTTGGGTTCATAAACATTTTATTTATATCTGTTATTACTTTTATGTTGTAATTTCATGTAGTGACAAGTTCCATGGCCTTGGACACTTGCTCCTCAAGTTGGTCCTAAGGAACTTGACGTGTAAATAAATAAGTAAATAAATAAGTAAATAAAGGCAAAAGTATCATAAAATTGCAGCAGTGTTATCGTTCTGAATGGGGCTGGCAGAAAACCGTAACATCATTTTAATTCTGTAGTGCCTTTTGTGTTACAAAATGGCCCAGCATAACATTCCAAAGGCATTTACACAGATTGGGTAATCTACAAGTAGTTTTTCTTATTTGGGAATTTCTTAGTGCATGAAACCTTGCATATTTTGAGAAATAATGCAAGTTTATTTTTCAGCGAAGTTCGAATTTTAGTGGAAATCTGTTAGTATACTGGCGTATTATGATAAGCAACATGCTTGTGTGTGTGTGTGTGTGTGTGTGTGTGTGTGTGTGTGTGTGTGTGTGTGTGTGTGTGTGTTCTACTCAATAAACGATAAATAATTTCATCAACATTTTTACTTTCGTGATCTCGGCTCTGTCGTCGTCTTGGGTGAAATTATGTTTGTCCCAACATCTTCGGTCTTTTGTGTCTGTATAAACAAAACAGGCATTCTCCAGTTTCAGTGATACATCATACTGCATCATCCTGTTCGTTTCTTCCTAAAATCATGTTGCAGTTTAAGTGGTGAAAACGTCATTACCTTCCTTTCTAATATTATGTTTCATTATGCTGTGTATGTATGGTGGTTTGATCAGATACGACTATTTTTTTGAATGTTGGTAGTATTTGCTAGCTGACTAAAGGAAATACAATGTGTAAACGTCTCATGGAGCCTTCTTTCTGATTGGTGAACCTTTTAGAGAACCCGTGCACCATAGTTCAGAATGGTAAATATTGCATCAGTTCGCTTTCTACGTAACCTGGGCTGAGCCCAGTCATATGAAATAAAAATCGATAATTATACGTTTCTTCTGATGAATCATCTTCTCCCCTCCTAAATTGGTGGTGAAAAGCGTTAGGTGATGACAACACACAGCGTCAGATGAACACCTTTTACATAATTAGACACCTTAAATATTTAATTTAAGAGTATGCATCAATAGGAGACAGAAATAATTAAATTCAGAACTCCTGCTTGTGTCTATGTTTGCGTCGTATTTTGATTAGGTCAGTTTCGATCTTTTAGACCTAACTTTAAGTGTCAACCGTTATCTTTTTAATTGTACATTCCTAGGCACGAAGATAGCGTACATTACACTTCATAGTCATCTTTTACACCTAATCTGATGAATTTGTATGTGTGAATCTGGATAACAACATTATGATACTTTACGTTAATATTCTCATGCTTTACGTACACATTGCCCTCTTTTGCGTCGCTCACGTATTTTTGCAGACATTTTTAAATATTGTGATGACAACAGATGAACACCTTTTACATAATATTGACGTATTTAGATACTGTTGTAAAGCTTAAATATTTCCTTTCGGTATGTTAAACCAACCTAACTCATTATATTTAGAATGCCTATTTGTTTGTATGCTTGTCCAATATTTTAGCCTGCACATGTTTGTATCAACGGTTAAGGGTTTCAAAAGGACACTAATGTGTGACTGTGAACTCTAATGTCATGTTTTATAGACACAAGTTTGACATATGTGTATGTGTGTTTGTCGGGAGTAACGTGATATTTGACATAACCATTGCACTTTTTTCGTTGCTGACATGTCCTTAAAGCCAATTTAGAACACTGTGGTACTTGATAAGCATCATAAATGTAATGTAAATTCAATTTTAAGGTCTATTGTGCTGTCAAAGTGTGGAACAGGAATTAAACTTTCGATGGTTGCAAATAAAGCCGTCTGTTGGTGACGATATGCACTGGCAGCATAAACCAGTAACTGACTTCGTTTCGCCATTTTTAATTTTTGTAGAATGTTATTTAAATTAAAATTTATCTTTAACAACTACCTATTACCAATTTATTAATTACATTGAATAAGTAAATGATGGTTTCTAACTATTTATGGAGAGTATGGTTAACACCAGTTCTCATGTAGTGAACGATATATTTTATTATGGAATTTTCAAATGCAACGAGTCGATCTGTCTGTAAACAATTTTTTGTAGTCAGTAATAGTCAAGGTACCATCGGCGAACACACCTAAGGGTATATGAAGGTATTACGAGCGATCCTAAATCGGAACTTACCGAAGTATGCTTTTATGTATTCTCTGTATTTGACAATGGGAAGAAGGAGGAAGTAATTTTGGAGTCCTGATGTTTAAAACTGGTATAAACATGAATATACGCATGTCCCATGTTGTACGAATTACTCTGGCTGATACGACAGTTTTAGGACAAAGTAGGTTATGGCCCTTTTTGGTAGCCTACATCAGGGGCAGGTATGCACTCAGGTGCAAACCTATTGTTCTCCTTTGATTGACAGGCACTTAACCTATTTTTCCCCCACACCCTCCCACTCCCCTTCCCCTTGGGAAACCTCCTCCCTCACAGCTGCAGGAACACTTTCAGGTCTGAGTTATTGGAACAGTTCCTCTTACTCTTATTTGATTGACTACGTAATTAAATTGATCAATTAATTAATCTCTCACCCTCCCATCCTCCCTTCTTTCTCTTCCATAGAAAATGGCAGGAGGTTCAGATTTCATCAGGACAATGCAAAACAGCACAGTTACGTCCACTAACCTAAGGACTACCTTCACTAACCTACGTCATCCAACTGCCCACAGTGGATCGAAGGCATTCACAGAACTGTTGTACTAAGACAGGCTCGTTTCCCCTCGGCCCATACACACTACTGTTTCTGGTCTTGACCTGCTTGCTTGCTTTTCTGCACTCATCTCCAGACTCTGGGACTACAAGAAAAAATATGATTTCGCATGATTTGCCATAACTTTATACCATTTTCGCTGTACTTCTCGATATCAAGCAACATAGCAATATCGCATGTATTGCAGTATACTACCGATCGCTCACGCATCGTAATTCCGAAGATATAGACTGGAAATTCTTTCGCTACAAACCCAAAACTTTAACGAGGCGGAGTGTGCTGTAGACCACTGAGTTACTAGAAACTTATTCCGTTTGTGAAGACCTTTATGTGAGAAGACGAATACAGGAAACTGATATTTCCACTCGCGAATACCAGTGTTGTTCATGTAACACATTCCAAATTATCCCTGTAATTTCCCAACTATACTAAGGTGTTTCTCATGTGTAGAGAACCAGCAAATGTGTCCTTCACCTGCTAGATGCACATACAAAAATCAATATTCCCTCTACTAAATAAAGACAGGAAATGTTAAGAAACTGTCAATCTGACAATTTACATGAGGGGGAATAATGGCACAGAGCAAACACATGTTCATATTGAATCTTCTCAAATTTCCATGTGATCACGAACGCTGCCCAACACATACTAAGTATTAATTCACTCCTCAGCCGTCTAGAGGACGACATGGTTAAGTCAGCTACATTGCTGTTAACAGGAAACATGAATCATTCATACTTTATAAGCCTGATACGCAAGGTGAACCTATCACCAGCGCTGCATGCCAAGCACACAAAGGCAGAACCATCCAAAAAACCGGTCACACATATGTTTTATCATTGTACTTACAATTAAATGGTACAATCTCAGTCTCAATTGAATGACATTTGACAATGAGCGAAGTATTGGAAATACACCCTGGTGACAGCTGTGGCTATGGAAATAGAAATATCTGTACCATTTTGATGACCTGACATTCTCTTCCCTTTGCTGTCATAGTATTCTACTTCAAATTCATACCTTCCTTTGCACATGTCTGAACACAAACACGTACTTTATAAGCCTGATGCCCAAGGTGAACATATCACACATCCCCTACTACTAAGAACAATACTTTACCAGTAACTGATTGCCTGCTATATTAAATAATATTGACCGAAAATCAACCATTGGTGGGAATGTATCATAAGTTTTTCTTGTGAGTGGTTACACTGTGTCTTAATAATAGAAAAACACAACCATATTACCATCACAAACGGTCTTGGTTCTACAGATGCACTCAAGTATCCATGTTAAAAGCTGTACTGGCTTTATAAATCGAGGTACTGCATTACCTCCGAATGAATTGGCTTTGCAGACAAATATCGAGACGGTGATCGTAGGAGTTTATATTATCAGACCAGCAGTCTGATTACACGTGGCCTGTGATACAACCTCGTGATAATATTGCTGAATTTTGAAAGTGATTCGGCTAAGGATTGTGGTATGAAGCCGGTATTGGCAACCTCCTGACGCTGCTAGATATTTCTCCAGTATTTGTAACGTACTCTATCTCGATACCATACCAGAGGTTCAGTGATATATCCACTGAGTTATAGGCGATGATTGATTGAGGATCACAAACAGTAGTGGATGTTTTTCTAATTGATGTCGTAAGTAATGTACAGTAGCTTTTCAGATAACTAGTGTCACGCCATCTGCTAGAAATGATGTCTATGATTTGGAATCAAGTCTTTTCATTCAACCACAAACCTGCATTGGATCCTATGGAGAAGTCCTTTAATGATTACAGCCACAAGTGAATCATAATTCTGGCACCCTCATATCTCGAAACGAGTCACCTCTCTCGAACCTATTTGCTATAGCAAAATTCCAGCCTCGTTTTAGGTACTCCCCATGCATCTTGCAACTGCTGCCATTTCTACAGCTTTACGCATGTGATATTTCCATTTGAAGTCGGATCTGAGTAGGACTCAGAGTAAAATATATCTACCACCTTCTGCAACCCATGTAGAAACAGGCTAATCTGCGTTATTGCGCCAGGACTGTCTTTTGACCATTCGATGGAAATGGGAACTGTGAGAAGGACAAGGATTTTTTGCTACTGCGTTGTGGTATGTCCCCAAACTACCTATATGTACTAAAGATCCGTGTACATTGACATCTATCTTGCCAACATGCAATCTTCGTTATTCTGTACCATCCAATAGAGAAAAATAAAGCTCCACTAACTTCATCCAATAGAGAACTCGATAAGATGTTTACCGCATCGCTCTACTCCCATAGATCCAAAACAAATACTGCATGCATGGAGCCATCGAGCATATCTGATGATCCTATTAAATATACAGGTTTTGATCAACTGCACAGACTAGTTTAAAGTTTCATCACCAGTACTGAAGGAGGATGATAGTATCCCAAGAACTATATTGTAAGTCGCAATAGATGCACCATGTGACTATGTCTCGTTGCTTTAAACATTGCTTTTTTCTGCTCTAACATGCTTTGTACATCGCCAAACATTTTTTATTTCCGCCACAACTTTGAGGTCCATGTCAGGTTGTAAACTGACACTAAAACTTTCAGATCCATGCACAAAACTAGACGTTGCAGTGTGACGTGATTGACATTATTCGAAATGGCTGCTGCGACGTCAGCTGGTGACGTAATTGACATCATTCATGATGGCTGCCGTGACAACAGCTGATGACGTGAGTACCGTTACCCAAGGTGGCTGGAAAGTGTCACACCACCTACGAAGCCCGCCCCGGGCAGGAAGTTTCAAATTTGGAGGGAAGATAGGTTAACTAGCCTACCTCTAGCATGGTGTAAATCAAGTTGTTACTACAGTAACCGTAAAACACCGCACACAATGGATTATTTTAAATAAAAGTCAGTTACAACATAAGGAAATTGGAAGACTTTTATGGCGCTGGCGTAGTTTTCCAAACTACATTTAAAATCATCTGTCACAGTGACGGAATAGCTGATAGCTTTGCATTCCATTTCGACTGATACCTTACATTGCAGTCATATACGTGGAAACTGTTTCGGTGCTAATCGTCTCCATAAGGTGTCACGCCTCCAAGGAACTCTTTATCCAACTGAAACAAGCGTTGTCAGTCAAACATTATGTGGTAACCAAAAATCTGCCAGTGGATGGATGTGATGAAAAAGGCATCTTCTATATATTGAAATAATAAAAATTACAGTTGATTGTATGTACAATTTTACAGTAATTTCAACACTGACCAATGATGTGACAGGATGGTACCCAATTTCATTTTCATAGCTAAACCTCCCCCTCTGCACTTTGCGAGTATCATTGCGAACGTGGATAGCTGACAGTGTAGTACATCCCTGCATTGTTAATTCTTGAATATATCAACCATCAAAGTATTTCAGACAGTGCTCTACATATTTCTAACACTTCGAGCATAGTGTTTAACTTACGGTCTATCTCTAAGCTGATGGGAGCCAGAGCATTCTCGCAGTCTTATGTAAAGTTAGAGATTGAAAGACCCCTCTATCACGGTCATTGAGCAACCCAACCTGTAGCACCATTACCGAAATACTATGCAATCGATCAGAAATAGACCGCTACACTCCAGGTCCTGTGAATGACTAGAGCTTGACGAGTCCTCACCCATCCAAGTGCACAAGATTTTTTTGAGATGCGCCCATGTCAAAGAGGTTAGCACTCTTTATTGATGTGTAGTAATAGATTTGATAGTGTTTTAATGTAATAGTAGATGGTAAAAATAACAAGAATCGGCAGATTGTTATGCGTGATGGAGCTCCAGGCGGATGGGTTTAAAGGATTTTTACATAAATTAACCAAGCCATCAATTTTAAAGTATTATTCCAGAGTCTAGGATCAGTACCTGGAAGGATTTGGTAAGAGAGAACATAAACACACGCACTCCTAAGGATACAACGTTCCCACTTAAAATGGGCTATAATGTTAGACTGCTTGTGTTTCCGACCTATCAGTCATATGGAATGTAGTGCTGTTAATATTCCAATGTAAGAAATATAATAAATTATGTTATCTAACTGTAAAACGAAACAACTACATACGTAAGACATTGACTTTGTGTGATACGAGCACCATATAGCTTTCCAAAGATGTATAGTGCCCACTGGTCACATCCGATCACGCTTCAGAAATTATATTATGCCTACATCAGACTTATATAAAATTATCGTTAGTAATGGGGAATACCTTTTATACGGAAACAGATAAACGCATAGCAGCAGCGTCCGACATGTGAAAATTACAAGTCATTCCGCCACTAACTCTGTAAACATCACATCTGTCAGGCTAATTTATGCACAGTGATTGCAGTGCCTCACAAGCACGTTTCGCTAACTTGGTTATGAAGCTGAAGTCTCGATTTTACACCCAAGATTCGACAGGGGGGTGGAGTACATCACATAAATCCATTTAGAGGAATGTGGGACGTTTCATCACACATGAGATGTAAGTCCTCTGAAGACCGACAGGTTTACCGTTAACGATCGCAAGCAGACAGTGCTTTAAATCACATACAGAACATGTGGCTGTATATGAGTCGAAAGTATGCTATGTCACACTACTGATGAATTCTGAGAACAGTGAAAAATGGACCTACAGCAACTTCTCCCTCTCTAGAATGCATCACCAGTCTACCAATAAATCATACTTCATTACAGCTCCAGCTCAGTCAATCACCGCACCCACTCTCTGTTATCCTTTGATGCAGATGCATGTAAGTTTAGAGGTGGATGGTTCTCTGTCTTCCTGAAAAGCGTCAAATACAGTAGTCAAGTCGTGGGTATCACTGGTACCTCATTAGACATACAATATAACGCTGCCTCAATGGAAAAAAAAATTGACTTCGTTTTCTTGGATTCCCATGTAGAAACTGCTCTGCGCCAACCAGAAGATATGCAAGTACTTCCTCAGTTTCCCTGCATTATGGCAAACATGGGAAAATACGTTTGATCTTGCACTCCAAAAATCTGGAGATGTGTGTAGAAAAGGAGGCAAGCAAGCAGGTCTGGACCAGAAACAGAAATGCGTTTGTGCTGAGGGGAATCGAGCCCGTCTTTGCACAACAGTTCTGAGAGTGACTTTGATCCACTGAGAGCACTCTGGTCATGCATTGGAAGTGGATGACCACCCGACCTCATAGAGAAATATCTAGTGCCGCTTGTATACCTTCGGTGCTGTCTGTATTCGTTATATATGTACAAATGATGTAAAAGGGATAAAAGGAGGGATTTTGTATAGCACCAGATACGAATTGCATGTGTACTACATCAATACAGTACGCAGTGATATATTACTGGGTTGGATATCAGTTTCACATTATGATATTCAATCTCTTGTCCTCAGTGGGAGAACAATGTAACTGAGTAAGAGTCTTTCTGTATTTGACAATATCTGTTGCACTTCACAAGAATTAATTGTCGGTGCAATATGGCGATATGTGTAAAATAGTTGTTTTGCCACTGGAAGTCTCATCTGCCGTAAGGAAAAGAAAAGGTGGACGGTGCTTACACACTGGCGGCATCAGTAATTTAGCGGTTAAATTCTGTAAGAGCCAATCAAAATACCCCATTCATCCACTACACATCCTCTGTCCTGCGATATAGGAGTCTCTACATAGTGGTTTGGACGTTTGTATATGTTGAAAGCAGGAATGGTAATATGTGATGGATGGGGTGCCACGTTAGGACTGGAAGGAAGAATGCATTCGACATTATTCTTCGCTATTTTCGTAAACAGGTTCTGCTAGAGCAAGAATTTGCATTCATATAAGCAAAGACATCACGAAAGCTGCTACAAAACCGAGCATTGACTATTTCTGGGACACTATACAATTTCCAAGAGGTCGACTTTACATAGCCATGTGACATTGGTATAACATTGAGAACCTTTTTAGATGCACTTACGATTGTCTGTAACTATGTGCGTGCATTTCACGGCGATGAATCATTCATACTGGGCAGGTGAAGGCATGAATGTCCCGTTGGGATCGTGAGGAAGAGAAAGCATCGTGTTTTATTCTGGGAAGCACTGGAATGGATTTCTGCAGCATCTGCAAGAGTGAGTCGTTCTGCAATTAGGTCTTTGCTCCCATCTTGTGACATCGGTAACGGTGCTTAGGTTAACACGTATTTCGATGGTAAGTATGAGAGGGATGTCGCCGGCTCATGCTTTTCGTACCTGAATGGGCACCTGTGCACGGCTTGGCAGCTGACGGTCATGTTTTAACTATGTGGAGGATGCCGGTGCATCCTGAGTTCTGGGAGTGTGTACAGTAGTGTCCTGTGCAGTCCAGTGGACACAGGATAGTGGGCAGTGTATGCACGCATGTTTGCATGTCAGATGCATTACTTTGTGAGTGTGTAAGCTGAGTGATTTACATGGATTATTCTGATAATTTACGAGTTGTTTTCATGTCTGCACTTCAGTGTACTGCGTTATTTCGGTGATTTATGAGTAGTTTACAAGTCAGTCTGCTGTGTGCTGCATAATTTCGATAATTTAAGAGTTGTTTGCTTGTATGTACATCAGTGTACGGTGCAGGTCTGCAGACTGTGTATTGTAAACCCAAGAATGTCACGGCGAGAGCTTGGTATCAGTGTGACAAATTAACTACGTGAAATCCATGCCTAAATAAATTGTTCCAAAATAAATAAAGTATAGTCCTTCCTCTGTCCAAAAACGTAGTAAAAGCTGAGTCATTTTCCCACCACTCTCCCCTCCAGACCACCATCTTGTATTACAGCACAGGAGGGACAACAGAACCCTCTGGTGGTAGTACTGTGTACTAAGTCAGTTGGACTCTGGACCCCATGGAGTAAACACGTGATAGTCGTACCGCCTCTAATTGTTCAAATAAAGACTGCATGCAAAACAAAGACTTATGTCCAGAATGAACCAAATCACTTTCCCACCAATTCGTAGGAACAAGTGGCAGTCGGGTAACTCAGGTTTGCGGAGGTAGCCCAAGTGACCTATTTTGCCGCCATATTCTGAGGTTTGTGGACATACATCTGGTGTGTTGCATTGTCCTGATGGAATCTCAACTTCCCGCCATTTCCAGGTGAGGAGAGGATGTGAGCGGGTTTACCAGTGGGTGAGGGGTTAATTAATTGATCAATGTAATTGAGTAGTCAATCAAACTAATAAGAGGGAGGGGAGTTATTCCAATAACTCAGACCTTTAAGTGTACCTGTAATAGCGAGGGGGGAGATTTCCTGATGGAGAGGGGAGTGGGAAGGTGTTGGAGAACAATAGATTAAGTGCCTGTCAATCCAAAGGAAGGATCCTTTTAGCAGAACAATAGGTCAAGAACCTGTCAATCAAAGGAGAACAATAGATTTGTCCATTTGTGCATATCTGCCACTGATGTAAGCAACCCTCACTACCAAAATGGCCACAACATACTTTGTCCCACTACTTACGGCTACCAGCGACATCAAGTAAATACATCAGTGATTATTATTATTCCCTAAACTGAGCCAACCTTCTAAACTTTGTGTGGGAGCAGATATTTAATATTACGGAATTTCGAAATTCAACAATAGACAAATAGATGCAAACATTATCTAGAAAGGTTGATATTGTAAAAAAAAACGATGCGTATAACTTTTGTCGCTATATTACCTCAGTGATTGTTGTAACTGGCAGCCATACAAAAGTAACAGTGCATAAAATGGAGGAATTATATTTGCATTTAGGAAAAAACGATTAAAGGGGCAAAAGCAAAACTAATAAATTTCATGACCTCTGACATCAATGTGTCTCAGTATATGTATCAGAGCCTCTTCACAACGAAATTTTAAAAATAGCCAGAATGCAAAACATCCATAAATATTTTCATACTATAAATAATATTGGGAAACATTAACGAAAACTTTAAAAAAGTGCAGAAATATGTACATCTTGTCTGAAACTTACATGTCAGAAAATTAAATTAAATCAATATGAAATACTGTTAAAAGATAGACAGAGTAAGAAGTCATGTAAGACAACATTTCTGTTAAAGAGAACTGGAACATTGTAAAAGGCGGTTCATGTTAGCAGACGTTTTTACTAATTACTTTTCAAAAATAGGTGACAGAATTGATTCAGGTAGTTCAGACGCGAAAGCATAGATTTATCTTATAGCCATTTCTTTAAGCAGCTGAGGATATTAACCGTAACATCGCAGTACATTCAGTAACTGAGTTTGACAGAAACAGCATAGCTCTGAAAGGTCATTCTATTGACATTATACACTCAGCAACTTATCTTCGGAACAGAAAGGGGCAAAATAAGCAGGTGTAAAACACTTAGACAATATAACTATGGAAATAAAATGTCTGACGGACGCAGAAGTGTCTTCAAACGTAGATTAAATATGATTCTTCAAAACAACTGCTCTTATGCCAAGGAGGAATTCTTGAATGTAAATAACAACTCATTTTTACCGAAAACCCTGTAAATGACCACAATGTGCCCATAATTTAGTGAAGACGTCAAACATCGTAACGTTTATCGTGAATACGATCTTTGCAGCAGGTAACTAACTAACTAACTCTCCTCTCCCTCTCACTGCGACATCGTTGGATGCTAAATGTCCACAGTTAGCCCAGAAGTGATATTAAGAACACGAAGTATCCGTTACATTGTAGACATCTAGTAAAACGTACAAACAAGGAGATTTAGAGTTATTCACATAAGGTTTTACACTTCAATCCGTTGGTAGTACGCTTTGTCCAAGAGCAAAATTTTAAAAGATGTTACATCAGTGGTACAGTAAGAACGTTCAGTCATCAGAAATATGTAACACTGGTATGGCGGTCGACATGTGACTTGATGAGTATCTAATTAGTAAAGACCTTATGGCAATAATAAGTTGGTGCTGA
This sequence comes from Schistocerca gregaria, assembly GCF_023897955.1. NCBI lineage: Eukaryota > Metazoa > Arthropoda > Insecta > Orthoptera > Acrididae > Schistocerca > Schistocerca gregaria. Next base: position 179,541,668 of record NC_064927.1, read on the forward strand.
GCTGTAAGGTTAATCAGCAACGTATTTCTCCACAGCAAGTGTGCTAACACATGCAACTGATCGTGCAAGTGATTTCATTGCTCAATTAGATTCCATATGTGACTCCACTTTTTCTCGGCATTGATGACGAGAGGATACGGCTGGATCTGCGGCTGGATCTGTGTATTCGAACATGATGATCTCTGTCCGAAACTTTGCACTCATTAAACAGAGGAGTCCCGCCATTGCTGGAGATGTATTTTCTCTCACACAGTTTGCGTATAATATACATCACGTGCACAATCAAACACGGCGTCTTCTTTAAAAAAATTTTACTTACTGTTCAACACCAGTATACTAAGCAACAATCATCTGTTCGTATCTTCAATGCAAGTTCCCATTTGTATCATGGCTGTTCATAAAACGCTCTTTCATCGCTTTTGGAACCATCTGTCCCACTGTCTGAATGTGATCCTACCCCAAATCGTTCATCTCTTTCGCCTGTCCCTCTTCACCCCCCCCCTCCCCCACCAAAACAATAGCACTGTTTCATTTCAGAAGAGACACATTCAGTTTCTGCTACGATCACCTTAATTTCTTCACCATATTAGCAGACCCTCATTTCTTACTCTTCAACAGTAAGAAAAACTTTATTTACTATCTACTTATTTTCAGTGTTTTTTTCATCCTCTTTAGATCTTGGTGCATTTATACTGTGCGTCATATATTCCAATTTTAACCTTAGGTCATTGCTGGTAATACTTTGTTTAACCTGTGAACTTTTTTTATCCTAACATCCACGACAGCAGAAATGCCTAATCCTCTGCTACATTATTATTGTTGTTGTTGTTACTTTTTGTTTATCCCTTACGTTAGCTGTTGACTAATTTCTCGCCCCACATGTTTAGCTACAACAGGAAGAGACTTAGTTACTTGTATGTAACGACTCATGAAAGAGAATATGTATTCCGGGTCAGGTTTGTCATGAGGGCAGTAAATCGAAGTTTTACTGTTATCGAAACTACTACAATATATTGAAAGATAATGTTAAGAATGCAAATAATTGTTCTGCTTATTTAGTCTTATTATTCATAACGTTTATTGTATTAAACTTGAACCGTAACATATAGTATTACAAATATTTTAACGTTAAAAAGAGATGAATCACAATAAAGACGTCAACATTGTATAGAGTCGAAGAAAGTGATAAATATTAGCTGCCACAGGAACTACACTGTCTCTCTATATTTCACAAAATCCGTGAGACTGACATGCCTTACCTGCAAAATACTACGTAATTTTTACAACACAAAGCAGCTGAAATACAGCAACAGATAAATACCGCAGAAGCCAAGTAAGGCAGATGTTAAGCCGAGACAGTGTCAAGGCCAGAATTCACGTTGAAAATCCTTTTTGTCCACGGGAAATTTGAAATGTAATTACCTCCGCAAAATGGCTTTCGCTTGACTCGGGTAGTAATTACGTGTTCTATCAACTGAAAACATCAGCGAAACCTTTCACTGCAGGGAGCAGCAGTAATTACTGGAATTAGCCATAGAGAGAGACTTAATGTCAGGGGTCTCAGATTCCAAAGGACACTCGACGTACGCCGAGGTCTGTTCTACTGAAGAGCAGAGCCGCCTTGCCACATCAAAGGATGTCGCCAGCAGACGCCAACGCGGCCACTGCCGGTGTTCAGTGTTCACTGAGCACTACCATACTTTCCTCACTTTTTCCCTGGTTCACATTTACTAGGACAGCATCAGACATTCTCGGGCAGGCATGAAAATTTCACTTTTACTGTATACTGATTTATTGTTTAATAACACTGGCGCACTTGTTCAGTGGAATAATTTCCTTTATACCTGTTTTCTAAGGATTTTGCGTTCTTTATGTTTCTTTAAAACTCATAAAATGGAGTACAGTTGAAAGGAGGTCCCTTTATCTCGTTTATGCACATACACGTGATCCGGAAAATCAAAACGGAATTAATGACAAAAGTAGTATAAACGAGTAGGGAACGATGAAATTTGACTGGTTGATAAGATATGTGATGTTATTTGCAGTTGGGAGGAAGAACATACTTATCAGTGTGACGTTTAGCCCCTGTGGTTTGCGTACTTGCACTAATTCCATTGAGAAGGGTGTCATCAACCTGTTGTACTCTCTCCATATGAAAGCTGACTCGCAACTGTTGTCAATGGTTCTTGATGATCCAGATACTCGCGCTGAGACGGAGTTTACGGTTGAACTGGTCCCTAAGGTGTTCCGTCGCGAGCAGATCTGATGATCTTGCAAGGTACAGGAGAATATCAACATCAGTTCATAGAGACATGTGCCATGTGTAAACGAGTACTGTCTTGTTGAAAATGGTACCACGATACCTTCGCTTGACAAGTGGCAGGACTCGCGTGATATACCATTGTGCCGTCAGAGCTCCCTCAATAACATTCCACTGTGACCTGAAGTCATACCCGTTGGCTTCCAACAAATGATACACAGTGCAGAAGGTTCTAAGTCCTTCGGTATATGTATTGATGAAAGCTTAAAGTGGAAAGACAATACACCTGACCTCTTCCAACGTCTAGGTTCGGGTGCTTGTGACATGAAAATAAATGCTTAGTTTGGGGAGACAGAAATCAGTAGGTAGACGCATTTGCATATTTTTATCTACTGTTGCACATATGATTTGACAGATTTCACTGCAATCTATCTTGGTCGCATAATCTACGGAGGGTCAATGTTTCGTTTTTACCTAGACCAAAGTCACGTATGTTCAGTGCTGTTGTCAACGAAGTCAGGTGCCTGAAGTTGTATCCTATAAGTTACACTGTGACACAGATGACTACACGCGACTTCAGTACTGGACTGTTAGCAGCAGATCTGTTACCAGTATCATCCTCTTGGATATGACGTCCAATCACCATGACGCGAACATTCCCAAGTCTATGTGAGGTGGGCGACCGTTTAGTAGAGTGCAAAATATAACTGGAAACTTGATTAAGCGGCACGCCAATGACCTTGCCACTCTCCCCTGAAGTGGAGAACATTGATGAACTCACATCAGACATGAGATTCCTTACGAAGTTGAGAAAAGTAATGTATGGTAACTTATAAAGTCTGTGTAACAAAAGGCGATTTGGCACTGTCGTGTAATTTATGCGACTGCTACACCTTCATGGCTTGTAAAATTACTTTGATGTGCCCAGGAAGTAGCTCTAAATGTGATACCCATAATCTACATTTCACTTATTCGTGTGTCAGCTCGCCTAAACTGAACAAAGTGAGCCATACGTACTATTTTGTAAAGGAGTTGGGAAATAATATCGAAAAATTAGAAGTTCACTGTCTTCAGAAGTAAAATTCTCGACCCACAACTAGAAGAATATCAGGCAGGATTTAGATAGGAAAGACCTTAAGCAGACCAAACACTAAATCTAAAGAAAGTAACAGAAATGACCAAAAAGAGGCATATGAAATATGTAATAATCTCCGTAGATTTTAATATGGTAAAATGACTCAATTGATATAAATGTACTAATCAACATTACAAGGGAATCGACAATAACACTACAGAAATAATTAAATAATTAAAGGACACAAAAACATCCAAAGTAAAATTGATGGAAGAATTGCCTTTTCTTTCTTTTATGTAGAATCAGGAGTAAGACTACTCTGCAGAATCGCATTACAGAAGGTAGTGAGAGAACGGATGAAATCAATCAATATTAATGGTATTCAACTAAGAAGAAACACACAAAATCACCACAAGTTGTCTGACTTTTGCAGATTAGCTGGAGTTATTTACTGGCTCATTGGATAACGACAAAGAACAGATCTCAGTATTACAGAAAAAAGTAAACAAAATATGGCATACTATCATCTGAAAAAAAAAGACTTCATAACAAATATCAATGATCCTCGCCCTGTCTGCCCACCACCGTCGCAAACTTTAAATTCATTACAATAAAATATCTAAATCTAAATGTTTTAAATATGTAGGGGAATGGATAACAAGTGATACCAAAGAAAATATAGCCATAGCAAGTTGATTACATAAAATGGAAAGGTCATTACACACAACAAAAAAAAAACTTATGTAACAAAGTCTTTGCTCTGATTGAAAAGCTGAAACACTATCAAATAATAGTTAGGCTGATTATCAGGGCTCACTTTGAAGCGGGACGCATCACTGAAGACAATTATACTCCAGTCAATACAGGACGAAGACATGTCTCATATCGCCTGACAACCAGGAGTAATGGTAGGGATTGCCGCGTTACTTCATGGCAGATTCCTTTTGGCTGTCATCCGCGGCGTCCTTCCAGCACAACATTATGTCGGCGATTTTCCACGCCCCGTCTTGTTGCCTTCCTGAGCTTACATTTCAGCAATATAACGCCCGCCCTCATATAGTGAGAGTTCCTACTGTTCGTCTTCATGCTTGCCAAACGTTACCTTGGCCAGCAAAGTAGCCGGATCTCTTCCCAATTGAGAACGTTTTGAGCATTACACAAAGATAACATTGAAAATCTAACTGAGATGAAAAAAAAGATTGTTAATGTATCTAACACACGCATTATGAAAACAATGAAAAACTCCAATTAGCTCTCCTTTCAAAGTTAAAGGGGCGTCCATTTGATTATAATTACAATTTTTTAGCATACATTGTCAATCCCTTCCCGTACAAACTTCGAAATTCCGCTGATGATAGACAGAGTGATGAATTTTCAGATAACGAGAGCTGTGTCACTTTTGTATCTGTTTTCAGCCCGCAGTTATAACAATAAGGCCAAGGAGGAGCGGAGCATATTTAATTAATAATCAGTTTTAATCTGTTACAAGCTATATTCTCTTCTTGTGTTGGAAGAATTATTAATGAAATGTAGTTCGTGCGTGTGGCCATTGTAATCCATGTGATTCAATAAGATTCGCAAATGCGTTAACAGTGCTGAATGTTCTTACTACATTTGGGGACAGGCTACAATGAAATCGCAAAGGGGGCTAATAACGTGACATATTAGCAAGGCATCCAGACTGTACTTTGGCTGTGATATCGGGGACCAGGGCAAGCCATGGCCTATGTTGCATATCATGCGTCTCCAGTCCGTAGTTGAATCGTAAAAGACCTTCCATTTGGTTTGCTGTACCCATGATCTGGCGAGAAGCATCAGACCATGCGAATGATTACTACTTTTGTATGACAGCTCCATTAACAGACGGTATTTCCAAGATGAAAAGGTCTCCCTTTACTTAACGTACCGTGGACCACGCGGCCAGTGCCTTACGGAGACGGCCCTTCTCTTCCTGTCCCACCTGATTGTGACATGGACGTGGACGCTAGTGGAACTAGTGCTGCATCATCACCTTCAAGATCCAGATCTTCGAAAGACCCAAACTTTGTGTTTAACGTTGAGGGTACATACACTCCTGGAAATGGAAAAAAGAACACATTGACACCGGTGTGTCAGACCCACCATACTTGCTCCGGACACTGCGAGAGGGCTGTACTAGCAATGATCACACGCACAGCACAGCGGACACACCAGGAACCACGGTGTTGGCCGTCGAATGGCGCTAGCTGCGAAGCATTTGTGCACCGCCGCCATCAGTGTCAGCCAGTTTGCCGTGGCATACGGAGCTCCATCGCAGTCTTTAACACTGGTAGCATGCCGCGAGAGCGTGGACGTGAACCGTATGTGCAATTGACGGACTTTGAGCGAGGGCGTATAGTGGGCATGCGGGAGGCCGGGTGGACGTACCGCCGAATTGCTCAACTCGTGGGGCGTGAGGTCTCCACAGTACATCGATGTTGTTGCCAGTGGTCGGCTGAAGGTGCACGTGCCCGTCGACCTGGGACCGGACCGCAGCGACGCACGGATGCACGCCAAGACCGTAGGATCCTACTCAGTGCCGTAGGGGACCGCACCGCCACTTCCCAGCAAATTAGGGACACTGTTGCTCCTGGGGTATCGGCGAGGACCATTCGCAACCGTCTCCATGAAGCTGGGCTACGGTCCCGCACACCGTTAGGCCGTCTTCCGCTCACGCCCCAACATCGTGCTGCCCGCCTCCAGTGGTGTCGCAACAGGCGTGAATGGAGGGACGAATGGAGACGTGTCGTCTTCAGCGATGAGAGTCGCTTCTGCCTTGGTGCCAATGATGGTCGTATGCGTGTTTGGCGCCGTGCAGGTGAGCGCCACAATCAGGACTGCATACGACCGAGGCACACAGGGCCAACACCCGGCATCATGGTGTGGAGAGCGATCTCCTACACTGGCCGTACACCTCTGGTGATCGTCGAGGGGACACTGAATAGTGCACGGTACATCCAAACCGTCATCGAACCCATCGTTCTACCATTCCTAGACCGGCAAGGGAACTTGCTGTCCCAACAGGACAATGCACGTTCGCATGTATCCCGTGCCATCCAACGTGCTCTAGAAGGTGTAAGTCAACTACCCTGGCCAGCAAGATCTCCGGATCTGTCCCCTATTGAGCATGTTCGGGACTGGATGAAGCGTCGTCTCACGCGGACTGCACGTCCAGCACGAACGCTGGTCCAACTGAGGCGCCAGGTGGGAATGGCATGGCAAGCCGTTCCACAGGACTACATCCAGCATCTCTACGATCGTCTCCATGGGAGAAAAGCAGCCTGCATTGCTGCGAAAGGTGGATATACACTGTACTAGTGCCGACATTGTGCATGCTCTGTTGCCTGTGTCTATGTGCCTGTGGTTCTGTCAGTGTGATCATGTGATGTATCTGACCCCAGGAATGTGTCAATATAGTTTCCCCTTCCTGGGACAATGAATTCACGGTGTTCTTATTTCCAATTCCAGGAGTGTAGATTCACAAAATAACACGAACTTAATGACCTAGTCAGAGAGCTGGAATTGCCGAAAGGTAAAGCTGGTGTCACGTCTACAATTGTAGAATTGTCTTCATAAGACGACAATGAAACTGCGTTCGGCAACCTCAAAGGCCATTCCTTCCATTTTTTCAAACCGAAAAGAAATTGTCATTTATAGCGATGTACGGTGACTAATTCATCGACTCCTCCAAAGTCTCAATTGTGTGCTACTGCATAATGTCACAGTCTTACCAGTGGTTCCGATTGGATTTACACCTTACACGAAAGTAACATATAATGACATGGACAGTCACATGGACAGTCACAATGACTGAATTACGGCAAGTTTAGATGGCCAACTTTCGGGGATCTGAAACTCATGGGCGTATTACTTGGGCTATAACGAAGCTACTCTAAATTCTGTTGCTTGCTGTGCCTTTGGATAGCCGCGCTAAAGCACGTCATTGTAAAAAAAAAAATATTGGCCTAAGCTTCAGTCACTTAAATCAGGATCTGATAGTATGATGCATGAAGGGCTTCTCTAATCCAAGAATATATTTCTCCTTGCATTTCATATAAAACTGGGCCTGATGAAGAACTACGTTACGGAATGGACAAAACTGGGAAAGCATTCCCCTATTTTCGCAAGGAATTTCCGTGTTTTAATCAAGCGAAAACAAAAAAGGTAATTTTCGTGGGTCCCCAAATTCACAAACTGTACAAAGGTGAGCTTTCAACACTTTCCTGACAGGTAATGAAGAGTTAGCTTGGGATGACTTTACTCAAGTGTTATGAAACTTTCTAGGAAATAAGAGGGAAGAAAAGTATAAGGGTGTTACAGAAAATCTTCTGCACTGCTACAGAAGAGGTGCAACATATCCGTAAGTTACATTGCCTAGATTCCCACTTGGACGTCTTTCCTGACAACTGTGGTGCTGTAACGGACGATCACGGGGAAGGATTCAATCGGCAAATTTCAGACATAGAAATGGGATAGCAGGGAGTGCGAAGTGCATCAATGTTAGTCGATTGCTGCTGCACACTAATCAGTTATCACCAACAGAAAACTACGAACGCCAGGCAAAGGTGTTTCGCCGTCAGTGACCATCCTATGACGGATTACACCAAGGTAAATACATGCATAAGCTTATATAGGCAGTGTGGTTAAGTGCTCGACTTAAAGAAAAGCTGATCTTGAACTTTCATCAACGTTTTTGTTCTCAGCACACCAGAAAACATATTCATCGGCTGTGTTCGTGTCAGTTACAGAAAAACAGTAAACATTTGTTGGCTAGTGTTATGGGCAGGGCCCTCAACCAGTTCGCGATTTTGACGCCACTTAGAACGAATTTGCGACGATATCCCTCAAGAGCCCATCCAGGAAATCTATTAGTCAATGCCAAACCTAATAATTGCTTGCGTAAGGGCCAAAGATGGACCAATGCGTCATTGACTGATTCCGAGATTTCCTTCACGATGCGTCGTTTATTTACTTTTTCATTTATTTCTTTATTTGCTTATTTTTGTTTTAGAGTGTGTGTTATGGCTAGGTATCAAACTGGTGAGATGCTGACGTAATCACAAAAGGAGCAGAAAATACGCCGATTACACACAAACAGAAGTGCAGTGCTAGGACTACTAGTGGTACCATTACGCTGATGGCTGTAAAAAGGCCACGAAGCCGAGTTAGAGAGCATTCACCGCAATGGAACTGTTATCGCCCTTCTAGCTACGTATACTTCGCAAGCAGCAATCGTGGTAAACACGAATTCTGCGTCTAGCACTTGGCTGCCGATTCTCTCCCTTCAACAGATGGTTCTCAGTGCAATTTCCATGAAAACCTCTATTATATTTTCCTTAGCCGAGGATCTACTTCCCAAGCCTGATGGTTACTTAAAGTGCTCTGAAATATTCGCTACAAATGCCCATGCAGGTCAGTAATATATCAACTATATGAGCTATTATAAGTGCAGCATGCAAGGTGTGCAAGGGTATACAAATGGATGTCCATGATCAGCAGCTGCCAACACTTGTCTGATATTTTCTTGCTGCAATTAACAGAAAGCAAATGTTGGGTGCAGTATTTTTAAATTGTATCAGTCATAGCCAGTAGTGAAAACGCAGGCATAAAGTTGGGAAAGTTTGGGAAAGTGACAGAGGAAGAGAGGAAGGGAGACCTCGGAACGAAGGTGGAGGGCAGATGCGACGAGATGAGAAAGAATATTGGTGAAGTGAAAAAGAATCCATGATGGAAAACGGTGAGGACGAGAGAAAGGTCAATAAATATCCTCTTTTGTGCTCCAGTGTTCAATCAACAGAAAGCGTCATAGCGAATTCTTAAGCTTCGTTCCTCAACAGACTAGAAAATACGAGTCATCTTCGTTTTCACCTCAGAAAGATAGCATTTGCGTATGAAAGGCTATGTGGAGCTAAAATAAAATGAACACTTCTTGTGGGATCGAAGGACGGTATACAATCATTAAAATGTCTGTTTAAAAATGGTGAAAACAACAAAAATATCTGATAACTACCAAGGAAAGATGAATGCTGGGACGACCTTACATAACTACCAGTGATGACGTCACTAACCAAGATGTGGAGTTGATTTTTAGGAATTCTTGGGTTACTATGCATGAAATACAGGGTTTTCCACAATGGACGCCATAGTTTATAAATCAACTAACTCACAAACAAAGAACGATAGAAGTTTGTGACCCTGTTATTGAACTGAAAAAATATGGCACAAGAATTTCAAATTTTGTGTGGAATGCCTCAGACATGTGACTCTGAGCTCTGTGGTCGCTGTAGTTGTCCAGCGTAAGCTGATGATTATCAACTGGAAGCCAAAAAAGGCCACCAGGGAATGTATTTTATCATGTCGAGTAACTCCACAGATATCTAAAAAAGAACCTATTTCACGACGTCATCCACTTCCCCTCTTTGTAATAAAGAAAACTGCATTTGGGTTATATGCTAGTCATGATTGTCAGGGATTGCGTACGGGCTAAATATCATCTAGAAAACACTACATACCGCGATATACTCTGGTTTTAGCACTGTCCCTCGCAAAGGTATCACAGGGTCGTTTGACGCGTAGCCAAATGTGACTACTGAATACATAACACTCTTAAGACATTACGAAACTTTCACAAGCTACGTCATTATCGCAAATAAAACAATGACTCGTATATAGGATTAATTTCCTTTACTTTACGTCAGTGCTAACTAAGTTTTTGTCAACAGATTACAGGTTTCGGTCTTTAATGAACATTTTCAGAACTGTTTTATAAAAACAATGTCATAATGTACTTCAACCATAGTGACATCGCCAAATGTTAAATGCATAAACAGCATCAGCATCGTCGAATGGTATATAAATAAAAGAAGCACTACTATTCAAGATATTTTTTTTATAGAACAGATCTGAAGTTGGTCATTATAGACCGAAATTGGTAATATGTTGACAGAAAGTGACCATAGACGTAAAGTAAATAATAATCATTACGAAAGTTATTATACATTTCTTTATTATCGTCCAAGCGACACTTTCAGCATTGTGAAGTACTCACTAAATAAATCTCTCTAAACCCTGTTAGGTGTCAGTACTGAGCTAATACTTATCTACCTATTTTGTCCACAGTAGGCTGACAGAAGTCATGGGACACCACCTAATATCGCGTAGGACTTCCTTTTCTCCTGGCGTAGCAAGCAGCGTGACGTGGCATGAGCCCAACGTGTCGTTTGTTGTCCCCCGCGTATAGAGGGTGGCCCATTGATGGTGACCGGGGTAAATATCTCACGAAATAGGCATCAAATGAAAAAACTACAAAGAACGAAATTCGCATAGCTTGAAAGGGGAAACCAAATGACGCTATGGTTGGCCAGCTAGATGGCGCTACCATAGGTCAAACGGATATTAACTGAGCTTTTTTAAAGAGGAACCCCCATTTTTCAATACATATTCGTGTAGTACGTAAAGAAATATGAATGTTTTAGTTGGACCACTTTTTTCGCTCTGTGACAGATGGCGCTGTAATAGTCACAAACGTGTGAGTACGTGGTATCACGTAACATTCCGCCAATGCTGACGGTATTTACTTCGTGATACATTACCCGTGTTAAAATGGACCTTTCACCAATTGCGGAAATGGTCGATATCGTGTTGATGTATGGCTACTGTGATCAAAATACCCAACCGGCACCGGCATGAGCTATGTATGCTTCTCGGTATCCTGGACATCATCGTCCAAGTGTGCGGACCGTACGGCGGATAGTTACGTTGTTTAAGGAAACATTAAGTGTTCAGCCACATGTGAAACGTCAATCACGACCTGCAACAAATGAAGATGCCCAAGTAGGTGTTTTAGCTGCTGTCGCAGCTAATTCGCACATCAGAAGCATACAAATTGCAGGAGAATCGGAAATCTCAAAAACGTCGGTGTTGAGAATCCTACATCAACATCGATTGCACCCGTACCATATTTCTATGCACCAGGATTTGCATGGCGACGAATTTGAACGTCGTGTACAGTTCTGCCATTGGGCACAAGAGAAATTACGGGACGGTGACAGGTGTTTTGCACGCGTTCTATTTAGCGACGAAGCGTCATTCAGCAACAGTGCTAACTTAAACTGGCATAATATGCACTATTGGCCAACGGAAAATCCACGATGGCTGCGGCATGTGGAAAATCAGCGACCTTGGCGGGTTAATGTATGATGTGGCATTATGGAAGGAAGGATAATTGGCCCCCATTTCATCGATGGCAATCTAACTGGTGCAATATATGCTTATTTCCCACGTGATGTTCTACCGATGTTACTACAAGATGTTTCATTGCAGGACAGAATGGCGATGTACTTCCAACATGATGGATGTCCGGCACATAGCTCACGTGCGGTTCAAGCGGTGTATAATAGCATATTTCATGACAGGTGGATTGGTCGTCCAAGCATCATACCATTACCAACACGTTCACCGGATCTGACGTCCCCGGTTTTCTTTCTGTGGGAAAAGTTGAAGGATATTTGCTGTCGTGATTCACCTGAAACTCCTGACAACATGCGTCAGTGCATTGTCAATGCATGTGCGAACATTACTGAAGGCGACATACTCGCTGTTGAGAGGAATGTCGTTACACGTATTACCAAATGTATTTAGGTTGACGGACATCATTTTGATCATTTATTGCATTAATGTGGTAGTTATAGATAATCACGCTGTAACAGCATAAGTTGTCAGAAATGATAAGTTCACAAAGGCACAAGTATCACATTGGAACAACCGACATAAATTGTTGAAACGTACCTACGTTCTGTATTTTAATTTAAAAAACCTACCTGTAACCAACTGTTCCTCTAAAATTGTAAGCCATATGTTTGTGACTATTACAGCGCCATGTATCACAAAGTGAAAAAAGGAGACCAACTAAAACATTCATATTTCTTTAAGTACTACACGAATATGTATTTAAATGAGGGTTCCTATTAAAAAAAACAGTTGATATCCGTTTGACTCATGGCAGCGCCATCTAGCGGGCCAACCATAGCGCCATCTGGTTTCCCCCTTCAAGCTAGACGTTTCGTTCTTTGTAATTTTTTCGTTTGACGCTTATTTCGTGAGATATTTGGCCCGGTCATGATAAATGGACCACCCTATATACAGGGTGTTACAAAAAGGTACGGCCAAACTTTCAGGAAACATTCCTCACACACAAATAAAGAAAAGATGTTATGTGGACATGTGTCGGGAAATGCTTAATTTCCATGTTAGAGCTCATTTTAGTTTCGTCAGTATGTACTGTACTTCCTCGATTCTTCGCCAGTTGGCCCAATTGAAGGAAGGTGATGTTGACTTCGGTGCTTGTGTTGACATGAGACTCATTGCTCTAGCATGAAGCACATCAGTACATAGCATCAACAGGTTAGTGTGCATCACGAACGTGATTTTGCAGTCAGTGCAATGTTTACAGATGCCGAATTGGCAGATGCCCATTTGATGTATGAATTAGCACGGGGCATTAGCCGTGGCGCGGTACGTTTGTATCGGGACAGATTTCCAAAACGAAGGTGTCCCGACAGGAAGACGATCGAAGCGGCGTCTTAGGGAGCACGGAACATTTTAGCCTATGACTGGCGACTGGGGAAAACCTAGAACGACGAGGACACCTGCAATGGACGAGGCACATCTTCGTGCAGTTGACGATAACCCTAATGTCACCGTCAGAGAGTTGCTGCTGTACAAGGTAACGTTGACCACGTCACTGTATGGAGAGTGCTACGGGAGAATCAGTTGTTTCCGTACCATGTACAGCGTGGGCAGGCACTATCAGCAGCTGATTGGCCTCCACGGGTACACTTCTGTGAATGGTTCATCTAACAATATGTCAATCCTCATTTCAGTGCAAATATTCTCTTTACGGATGAGCCTTCATTCCAACGTGATGAAATTGTACATTTTCACAATCAACATGTGTGAGCTGACGAGAATCCGCACGCAATTGTGCAATCACGTCATCAACACACATTTTCTGTGAACGTTTGGGCAGGCATTGTTGGTGATGTCCGGATTGGGCCCCAAGTTCTTCCACCTACGCTCAATGGAGCAGGTCATCATGATTTCATAGGGAATACTCTACCTGTGCTGCTAGAACATGTGCCTTTACAAGTACGACACAACATGTGTTTCATGCACGATGGAGCTCCTGCACATTTCAGTCGAAGTGTTCGTACGCTTCTCAACAACAGATTCGGTAACCGATGGATTGGTTGAAGCGGAACAATTCCATGGCATCCATGCTTTCCTGACCTCAACCCTCTTGACTTTCATTTATGGGGGCATTTGAAAGCTCTTGTCTACGCAACCCCGGTACCAAATGTAGAGACTCTTCGTGCTCGTGTTGTGGACGGCTGTGATACAATACGCTATTCTCCAGGGTACATCAGCGCATCAGGGATTCCATGCGACGGAGGGTGGATGCATGTATCCTCGCTAACAGAGGACATTTTGAACATTTTCTGTAACAAAGTGTTTGAAGTCACGCTGGTACGTTCTGTTGCTGTGTGTTTCCATTCCATGATTAATGTGATTTGAAAAGATGTAATAAAACGAGCTCTAACATGGAAACTAAGCGTTTCCCGACACATGTCCACATAATATATTTTCTTTCTTTGTATGCGAGGAATGTTTCCTGAAAGTTGGGCCGTACCTTTTTGTAACACCCTATATATAGAGACATGTTGCCTCTATGTTCATCCATAAATGCAAAAGTGTTACCGGTTCAGGATTTTGTGCACGATCTGACCTCTCGGTTATGTCCCATAAATGTACGATGCGATTCCCGTCGGACGATCTGGGTGGGCAAATTGTTCGCTCGATTTGTCCAGAATGCTCCTAAAACCAACCGTCGATAGCAGTAAGAGTTCTACAGTGATGTACATGTGCACTGAAGGGATCATTGGCCAGTCTCGTCTTAGTTATATACGTAGTGTCTATTCGTTCGGACTCCAAATATGTAAATAGTTCGATGCTGTCCAATGATTGTCGTAGCGCGGCGAGTAATGACGATGACGAATAGTGGCACTACGGCAATACTGTGTGGTTAAGTTGAGAATTTGGATCTGACGAGAGACGTGCTAGGATAGTCCGAGCAGTTTCAATGACCACTGTGTCGCAGTGGCTCAGTGGTCAGAGCATCTGCCAGTAGTACACAAAAGTACAACTTCCCTTGATGTAAATCAATGTCCACTAGCAGGTACGTGTCTTTACTGGTAATGGCTGCAGGATCAAAATGGTGTCTTATTCTTTAGGACGTTTCCAAAAGAAAAGATACACAGCGTCTGTTTTCTCGCACGTGTCTGAAAGAACAAATATATACATCGTAAACCATTGTGGTCCTGTGACATGGTCCATTGTTATCCATAAAATTTCCGCCGTTGTTTGCGAAGACCATGAATGGCTGCAAATGTTCTCCAAGGTGCCGAACATAACTATTTCCAGTCAGTGATGGGTTCGTTCCATGTAAACGCAGCCCACACCATTATGGAGCCACCATCGGCTTCCATAGCGCTTCGTTGATAATCAGGGCCTGTGGGTAGGTGGGGTCTGCACCATACTCGAACTCCATCATAAGAGCTTATCAACTGACCACGTCACGATTTTCCATTGGTCCAGCATCCAGTAGATATGGTCACTACGAGCCCTGGAGAGTCGCTGCAGGCGACGTCGTGCTGTTGCCAAAGGCACTCGCGTCGGCCGTCAGCCGTCATAGCCCATGAACGTGAAATTTTGCTGTACTGTCCTGAAGAATACGTTCGTTGTACGTCACAAAATGTGTGTGTGAATTCGTAAGAGACCAAACTGATGAGGTAGTCATCGGTCCCTGTCGTACTTCACACACTGATTTCTGCGGTTGTTACACGCAGTTTGGTGTGTCTGTTAGCTCCGACAATAATATTCCGCCACGAATTCCTCTCCTGCGCCAACCTCGTCATCTCACAGTAGCACTTGCTACCTACGTCCTAAATTATTTCCTGGATGTATTCCAGTTACTGTCTTTCTCTACAGTTTTTCCCTCTACAACTCCCCCTAGTAACATGGAAGTCATTCCCTCATGTCTTAAGAGATGGCCTATCATCCTGTCCCTTCTGCTTTTCAGTGTTCCCCACATATTCCTTTCCTCTCTGATCCTGCGCAGAACCTCCTCTTTCCTTACCTTATCAGTCCACATAATTGTCAGTCCACCAAATTATAAATACTTCGATTCTCTTCTGTTCCAGTTTTCCCACAGTCCACATTTCACTAACATACAATGCTATGCTCCACACGTACATTCTCAGAAATTTCTTCCTCCAATAAATACCTATGTTTGATATTTGTAGACTTCTCTTGGGAAGAAATGCCCTTTCTGCTAGTGCTAGTCTGCTTTTGATGTCTTCCTCGCTTCGTCCGTTATTGGTTATTTTCCTGCCTTGGTAGTAGTTCATGTACTTTGGGAGTATCAATCCTGATGTTAAGTTTCTCGCTGTTCTCATTTCTGCTACTTCTCATTACTTTTGTCTTCCTTCGCTTACTCCCAATCAATATCCTCTACTCATTAACTATTCATTACATTCAGCAGATCATGTAATTCTTCTTCACTTTCACTCAGGACGGCAATGTCTTTAGCGAATCTTATCATTGATAACCTTTCACCTTGAATAATAATTCTACACCTTAAACTATCGTTTATTTCCATCATTTCTTCTTCCATGTACAGATTCAACAGTAGCGGCGAAAGACTACATCCGTGTCTTAAACCTTTTTTAATCCGATCTCTTCGTTCTCGGTCGTCCACTCTTATTATTTCCCCTTGGCTTTAGTACATATTGTATATTATCTGTCTCTCCCTATAGCTTACCCCTATTTTTCTCAGAATTTCGGACATCTTGCACCATTTTACAATCTCGAACGCTTTTACCAGGTCGACAAATTCTATGGGCATGTCTTGATTTTTCTTTAGTCTGGCTTCCATAATCAAACGAAACGTCAGAATTACCTCTCTGGTACCTTTACCTCTCCTAATGCGTAACGCAACTGACTGTCATCTAAAACATCCTCAATTTTCTTTTCTGTTCTTCTGTATATTGTTCGTGTCACAAACTTGGATGCATGAGCTGTTTAGCTGATTGTGCGATGATTCTCGCCCAAGTCAACTCTTGCAGCCTCCGGAATTATGTGGATGGTATTTTTCCGAAAGTGAGATGATATGTCGCCAGACACATTCTACAGTCGTTGTGTTGCCACTTTCCCCAATGATTTTAATTCTGATGGAATGTTATCCATCCCTTCAGCCATATTTGATCTTAAGTCCTCTAAAATTGTCCTGTGCTGTACTATACTGTATCAGTTCTCACTGGTCCACGTTTCGTCAAGTTGTTTACTTGGCAGCGACACATCATGTGAAAGTTGTTTGCGTCCCTAAGTCTTACGCATCAATGTAGTTACTTGTGAATTCAATGTTTAGTGAAACACAAATTAAATTTCTTCCTTGGCTTTACGAACATTCTCTTTATCGTTAGCTTTAATGATTTATTTACCTAAGAAAGAAAATGCCACTGAGCACTATGGGACTTAACATCTATGGTCATCAGTCCCCTAGAACTTAGAACTACTTAAACCTAACTAATCTAAGGACATCACACAACACCCAGTCATCACGAGACAGAGAAAATCCCTGACACCTAAGAAAAAATAGTTCTAAATTATCTACTACAGCCTGACATGTTTACTAGAAATTTGTTTCAGGCAGCCCGCTGAAATGTAATATTTATCTGCCGCCAGCGTTTTGAATTCATGTCATTGTGGCTGTCGGCGCTCTTTCGGTGCTCTCTTAGTCATCTAGCTGTTCATCTGGAATCAGGAGGTTGTGTGGACTCTGTGTCTGGTCTACTGTCACATTACAGTTGAAAGTAGTCACCAGGAATATAATTCTAACCACTTAAACTGGAAGTAGATTACTAAAATAGGGATTTGCGTCAGTTAAAGAATAGTGGGCGCGTTCCAAACTGCGTGAGAATATAATCATCGGTCCTAGTTATCCAATAATGCAGGTATATATTTCGAGATCCCTCGGGGGTACAGATAAATTTGTAAATGAGGAGGATGAACACCGACGCCTGTGCTGCAGCTTTTGAAATGACTGAAGCTATCCCAGCAGACGCGAAGTGGCTTGTTAGTGGCATCGGCCACAGCCGAGTCTGAAAAAACGAGACCCTTGAGTTCGACGCTTCACAGGCAAAGCTGAATGCTAGCTGCCTTCACGCTTTTCCCAATGCGGTGAATTTACGATAACGGTTTCTTATTGCATTCCGCGCTGTTATATTTGTCTCTGAAAAACCGAAATCTACTTCACTAAAATCCTACGCTACTAAGTTCACCAGATAACTGACATTCAGGCAAGTGTGGAGCGCGAGTGGAAGATCCCAGGAAAGTATTTTTCTGTCTGTTTCACATGGTTGCATGGATGCTCTGTGCGTTGAGAGTTGGGAGCGGGGACAGGAGACGGACATTACTGGAACATCTGATGCACTAAAACTACCATCTTAAACCCTCTATATTTTTTATTAATGTAGTATCGTTACTTTTTCGACCGTCAGGGTACGTGATTATGCAAAACCTGACAAGAGTTTCTGTGGTGCTTCTCAAACAACCAAATGTGACACGAATATAATTAATTAAAAATATACTTTTCATGAGCAGTTTGTTGTAGTGAACTTGGCAGCAAAAGCTTTGCACCGCCCATATCATTTGAAAAGTTTATGAATCTTGATCTCAAAACTTCTTCCCAGTCATTGGGTATCTCAGAAAATCGCTACACTAGCCGCCTATGCAATGGATGTAAAAGGAAAACTGTTTTCTCGGCGTCGTTTAACAGGTCGCGCTTTCATGAAACAGTAAAATCGACTTCTCTGCTTTGTGGAGCCTGTCATATTGCTCATATTTTTCAGTGTAGGCACTGTCACTTTATCACAAGATGAGTTGTCAGCAAAGGTAATGGCTTGCCTAATCGGAATACGGCACAGAGAGGCTAATCGAGTAATCAACTGTTATCGAGAGACACGAGACTTTGATGACTCGCCTTTTAGTGATTGCCAACATCAGCTGATGACAATTGTCAACAGATTTTTGGTTCGTTGGCACCCAAGGAGAATGCAACACAACTAAGCACCGACAACCATTTCCTCACGATCACATTTTCTCTGGGTGTCCAACATGCAGTATAAAACCCACCAGTGGCATGATCGGCAAGGAATATCTAATGGTGTCGTGTTTGTGTTTACCACAACTCTGTCGTCAGCGTTGCAAAATGGCCGTTCCTGATCCTTGGAATGGCGGCTGTTGAGGTGGCCTTCCTGTACTGTGGTGAGATGAGAGTCAAGAACGTTGTTTCCATAAAATATTTTTTTTATTATTCGACTGTGGCAAGTGAAAGCTAACAGTAGCAAGTGAAACTGGGAATGATGGGACAGCACAACAGTGGTGATGGTGGCCTTACTGATGCAAGACGAGCGTCTACTCCGACTCACAACGAGGTTACGTCAGACTGGCGTACACTTCCTGTTGCCCTAGGCAGCTGAATGGAATATGCAGACGACCCGAGTCGAGGCCAGGCTCTAGAAGGTTGGTCGGAGTTTCAGCTATTGGTATCCAATGAGAGGCCAGTGATTCAAGAATCAAGCTCGGAGCCATCAACGCTAGCTGATCGTTCATAGACCAGTGGAGTCACGTAGTTGGTGTTATTGTTGCTAAATGAAGCTATAGCTACTCGGCTGCACCTCCAGGTCATGCCTGGTGTGGAGAGAGAGCCGACGAGCGTATGGCTCTGATGTGAAGAAGTATACATAATTATCCTAGTCCGGTATGTTGTCGTCGGAACTCTGTCCCTGTAATGCAGCTGGATGGGGAATGTTGCTTTTGCTACAACATTTGACAAAGTAGCCTAAAGCTGCTGTAGACCATTGGGTAGCACAATGCTACGCTAGCACCACTGCAACGGCCAACTGCAAAATTGTTCTAATGGCTGTCATGTATACCCCTTCATTGGCTGTTGTTGCCTGCCCAAAGATCAATGCCGCAACAAACGTGAGCAAGGGAACTACTAGAATGGAACTTGAGCCAATGGTGTATTTTCACAAACAGGTACAGGAATTGCCTGTCGCTTGATAATCGTCAAAGAAGTGTGAGGAGGAGCCCAGACCCCAGTGCACATGACAATGAGTGATTCTCACAGACTCAGTAAGGAGTGGGGTCCGTCATATATTTGATTCCTATCATGAGAGGATGTCGCACGCATCTCATCGGTGAAGGACATTCCATGGGTGTGCAGGATTGGGAAAAGATCTGCCAATCTACTGTCCAGCACTACAACTAATATTTCGGGGATGGATTCATCTTTCAGTGGCGCTATGCTCCAGCACACCGCGTTTCAGGATTGAGGAATCAGCCAAAGAACTGTAAAATCTATCGGTGTGAAGCCAACTGAACAGCTTCAGACAGTCATATTAACAGCGTGTCTTCGCAGGAATCTTCACACACTGAATATCAGAAATGCGGACGTTGAAGTGTTCGTGAGACCAGAAACCCACTGTTTCGAATACCGCATGGGCAACATCGCAAAGTACCTCCATGCCCAGGCTGGTGTAGAAAATCAATTGACATTCCAAATACTTCCCATCCATCTCGAAATGGATATATACAGGTCCTGCATAGTTTTTATGGGAATCTTATATCACTCTTCTTGCAAAATAGTGATAAGAAACAATGATGGGTGTGGACAGCCATCGCGCAATATTCTCTCCATAGTAGGCCCCAAAGTCTCAAAAAATATTGAGATCTGATAGTTGTGCAGGCAATGGGAAACGCGACGGTTCATCCTCGTTCTCGTTTGCGGGCTGCGAGAACAGGGGGTATGTCGCCTTAGGAATCATCGTTACCTTTGGGGAACCAACATTGCACGTCCGATAGATCTGATCAGCCCAGAGAGTCACATAGTTCTTAGCAGTAACGCGACATTGAACAGTAAACGGGCAGCCCACAGTATATCACGATATAGCTGCCCAAATCATGACCGAACCACCTCATGTTTCATTCACTCTTGCTATGTTAACACGCTCGGAAGTTTTAAACTGTATGATACAAGCCTCACCTCAAGAAATTATGTTTTTCCATTGCTCCATAGTCTTAGTTTTATGGCTTCCGTGCCACTTTTCCTGTGAGGTGCCTTGGCATCACTGGTTCGTTTGCATCACTAGTTTTGGAATGCAATCTAGCGCCAGACTACTATGCTCATGGAGCTCTCTCTCCTTCTCTCTCTCTCTCTCTCTCTCTCTCTCTCTCTCTCTCTCTCTCTCTTGGTGATAGGATTCGCGAGTGTGCATTGTGTTGTGCAGTGAATTTTCCTGCTGATGTCTTATTTTCCGTCATAGTCCTCTTCAATGATCCTCCTTCATGTTCACTGTCGATACTTTGCCATTCAAACCACCGAACACGTCGGCTGCCTTGGTTAAGGAAGCACCCTCCATACGGGTACTAACAATTTGTCCACCTTCAACTGCGCTTCACTCCTACGTAATATCCACACAACTACCCATAGTATCACTCTGACCAGGTCTGACACCTGCAACGTATTGGCGACCTTGTACAGATGCCGTCCGTAGTCAAACACAACAGCGCAGCCTGCAGGCTTCGCTAGCATCTGCATTTCTGTTCGAGCACGCATTTCACGCGGTGTTTCCATATTTTTGTCCAAATCCTGTATTTTATGATCCAAGGGGCGGAGTTCTAACATATGCACTTTCGAAAACATTGTATTCTCCTGTGTCATGTTTTTATTTTTCAGTACAGTTGTAATTCAGTTTCATAAGACATATTCTTTGACTGCATGCTCCCTTTGAATGTACATCTGCGTCAACATAGATACTTCGCAAGCCACCGTAAGGTCCGTGGTGGAGGGAACCCTGTACCACTACTTGTCATTTTTCCGTACAGTTCTATTCGCAAACAGAGCGAGGAAAAAACGACTGTCTTTACGTCTCCTCAAGAGCTCTAAATTTTCCTATTTTATCTTCGTGGTCCTTACGCGCGATGTATGTTGGCGGCAGCAGAATCTTTCGGCAGTCAGCTTCAAATTCTGGTTCTTTAAATTTTTTCAGTAGTACAAACAATCCTGTCGGAGGAACGTCTGCAACTGAACACTATACCAGAGGTTCGAAATACCGCTAGAGTTGGAAGGTTCTTTCATTTAATACACGACCGGTTTCAGGCTCTTATATGCCGAACTTCAGGTGTCGCAACTTTGCCCTCTGATCCGGAGTGCTCGGGGCCACATCGCCAAGTTGCAAACCTGAAGATAGGCGTATAAGAGCGCGAAACCGGTCGTGTGTTAAATAAAGAACCTTTCAAATCAAGCAGGTTTCTCAGCCTCTTGTTTCTCAATAGTAATTCCTGAAAAGAACGCCTCCTTCCCTTCAGGAATTTCCATTTGAGTTCCTCAAGCATCTCTGTAACACTTACGTGTTGTTCGAATCTACGGGTAACAAATATATAAGCCCTCCTCTGAAATGCTTCAATGTCTTCGTGCAATCCGACCTGGTACGGATGCCAAACACTCGAGCAGTACTCAAGAATAGGTGGCACCAGCATCCTATATGCAGTCTCCTTTACAGGGGAAACACTATTTCCTTAAATTCTCCCAGTAAACCGACGTCCTACTTTCCCTACCACAGTTCGCACTTGCTCGTTCCACCTCATATCGCTTTTCAACGCTACGGTCAGGTATTTAAACGAATTGACTGTGTCAAGCTGGAGACTAGTAATACTATATCCCAACATTACAGGTTTGTTCTTCCTACTCATCCGCATTAACTTACATTTTTGCACATTTAGAGCTAGCTGCCATTCACCACACAAACTGAAAATTTTGTCTAAGTCGTCTTGCGTCTTTCCACAATGACTCAACTTCAACATCTTACTAACGACCACGGCATCATCATTCAATAACAACAGCAGACTGTTGCCCACCCTGTCCGCCAAACTATTTACGTATATAGAGAACAGCAGTGTGCCTGTCATACTTCCCTGGGACACTCCTGACGAAACGTTTGTCTCTGATGAACTCTCGCCGTCGAGGAAAACACACTGGGTTCTATTATTTATGAAGTATTGAAGCCACTCATATATCTGACCTTATTCTATATACTTGTACCACTTTATCATCCCGCAATGGGGCACCGTGTCAAATGCTTTCCGAAAATCTATAAATATGGGATCCGCCTAATGCCCTTCATCCTTAATTCTCAGTATATTATGTGAAAGAAGGGCAAGCTGAGTTTTGCACGTGAGATGCTGTCTAAAACCATGTTGATTCGTGGACATAAGCCACTTAGCCTCAAGAGAGTTTATTATTTTATAACTGAGATTGTGTTGAAGTATTCTACTGCAAACAGAAGTTAGAAATATTGCTCTGTAATTCTGCGGGTCCGTTCTTTTATCTTTTTTACATATTGGAGTCACATGGGCTTTTTCCTAATCGCTTGAGAATTTGTGCAGGGCGAGAGATTTACGATAAATGCAAGCCACGTAAGGGACCAATGTCGTGGAACAAAAATGGTTCAAATGGCTCTGAGCGCTATGCGACTTAACTTCTGAGGTCATCAGTCGCCTAGAACTTAGAAGTAATTAAACCTAACTAACCTCAGGACATCACACACATCCATGCCCGAGGCAGGATTCGAACCTGCGACTGTAGCGGTCGCTCGGCTCCAGACTGTAGCGTCCAGAACCGCACTGCCACTCCGCCTGGCTGTCGTGGAACACTCTTTGTAAAATCGAACTGGGTTTCCATCCGGACATGGTGATTTATTTCTTTCCAAATCATTAAGTTGCTTCTCTACGCCAGGTATGCTTATTTCTACGTCGTCCAGACGGGAGTCTGTCCGATGGTCAAATGGGGGTATGTTTGTACGGTTCTCGTGCGTGAACATTTTCTTGGACGTGAAAGTGAAAACTTCGCCTTTCGTTTTGCTATCATCAACTGCTACACCAGACTGGTCAACAAGGGACTGAATGGAAGACTTAAGACCCGCTTAACGATTTTACATACGACCAGAATTTTCTCGGGTTCTCTGCCAGATCTTTTACTAAGGTGTGACGGTGGTAGCTATTGTATGCGTCGCGCATGGATCTTTTCACAGACGCAAGTCGTTTGTGAGTCCCCTTTTGAACCTGGACTGGAACAGGTTCCGCTTCTCAGCATCATACGAATTTCATTATTAAACCATGGAGGGTGTTTTCCATACTTTATCCACTTACTATGCACGTAACTCTCCAGACCACGAAATACAGTCTGCTTAATCTTTACCCATAATTCCTCTACACCCATCTTACTGGTACTGAGAGATGCCAATTCACTGTCTAAGTCACAGATGGTTGAAGATAATCAGGCAGTAGAGAACTTTTTTATAGCGGGGTATTTTTAGTGACATTTAACGCCTTCACGCAGCTTCTTGCAACAATGGCTTACGATTTATGTCATCAAAACTCCAGTAACGTAACAACAATACTCATTGAAAACGAGGGAATATGAACCATAGGAAACATAAGAAATTAACATTAACGATGACTGTTCCGTCGTTATCGACGACAGGTAGGAATGTAATGTGAAATTGGATGTATTCATTGCGGAGGATTATCCGACTGTTCGCTTTGCTCGATTTAACGGAAGCCTCTAATACCTAAATGACAGAATAATTAGCAACAAGCCGTTGCCGAGCTGTTACTAGAGTCACACGATGTTACGACCATCGGCCGGCCTCAGTTGAGGAAGGCGACTCTCAGAAATAAGCAAGGAGAGCAAATAACAGCACATCTCTTGTGCGAAGGAATTCTAATCGCTCTGTCGCCACTCTTCTGTCAACAGCGTTTGTCAGTTTCGCCTTATTGGTCGAAGGCAGATATTCTGACTTCCGTGTATCCTAATTGCGATAATGTGTTGAATAAAAAAATGTTCGGGAATGGACTACTTCTTTGATCGTGTGTCTCAATGTAGTTTACATTTACGTGTTCTGTAGACGTTGTGACATGGTTTTCTCTAAGACATGATCTAATTTGGAAGGTAGATGTGTGTGTATAGGTTATAAAGGTAACAATAAATGTCAAAAGTGATTAGGGCAATGAATGGATGTAACGTTAGTGACTTTCAGCGCTGGATAATCATCAGTACAAACAAATAACTGTTGCTATCAGATTCGGCAGGAAAATATCGATTTTATGAGTGCTCACATTCGGAAGATATTAGAGTGACCGTTACATTTTGCAAGAAATCAGTTCAGCTGGCATCATCAGTAAAAGAAAACCTCTGGCTGTTCTACAATGACAAGCACAACACGCAGTCGTAGTATTACGAAATCAGCAATCCAGTACGCATGGTTGCACACTAATGTGTGAATCTTAGAACATATCTAACTTCGCCTTCTATCTACATATCTGTCTACCTATCATTTATTTTTCTATATTTTACTTATACATATACACATGTGTAAATTGAACACACAACACTGATGTGTGAAACGCGGATCTGCTGTTAACTAGTGCCTGTCTTCTATGAAGGAACTGTTGGATATTTCCGATATCTTATGTAATCCATTCCATTATTTTCAGTAAATGTGGACGTACAAAGATAGCAATGAAGGTATTCTACAACCTTTTATTAATAGCCCATTTTCGTAAGAGGTGACTACCACGAAATTTCTATGGCGCACAACTATGTTTGGTCCTCTTCCGCCTATTGCACTCACAAGGGAAACGTCTCCGACAGGACGAACCGACTACGCACATACTTGTCAGGTCATTTATTTACAACCTAAAATGAAGTAATTAAGATTTTTGGCTCAACAGCCCCTTCCCCCTTACCCTGTTGGAACACAAAATCCGGGAAATTTATAACTGAAAATTGGGTATTTTCAACCACAATATACGAGGTCAAAGGTACATTCCAAACGATGTTGTTTTCATTGAGCAATTTTGGCAAAAATGTTTTTCGGTACAGTTAGAAACATCAGTGCAAATGCCGAAGAGAGAAATGCGATGAGGTTTTTTTTTGTCAGCTGCCTTTGACATTACAGCCACGAGAATAATTAAAATTGAAAATTAGATCTGCTGCTTTAATTAATTTTGTGTGAAACCGCTTCACAGATATGTAATTCACATGTCCAGAAACCATACGGGGTGTCGGAAAATTTTACTTCCGACCGAACACTGGCCACTAAAGTTCGTCCTCTTCAAGTTAACTTTATGAAGAGTACTTAACGGGTTTCAGTAACGCACTATATCGACAAACGCTATACGTATTTCTAAGTCAGGATTCTTTTCAACATTTGCCGTATCCCTCGTCGATTAACTGTAGGACCTTACTATACACTATGCTTCAAAGGGTTTCATCGAATTTCACAAGGTACTATCTAAGACACGAGACAACAACATTCTTGCCTCACTCTTTAAACGTATATCAGACTGAGTCGTACCCTTAACACAGCGAAAGATTGAACTTGCTGCAACTGCTAAGCAAATGTTGTGAGTGCATGCACCTGAGTTAAAGAATACATCACTTTTCTGGCCAGCTGAGAGATTTAGTTACGCTATGAAGGCTTTAGTAGTTTGAAACCTGACTACAACATTTGACTTTCTGAAACAGCTTTTGAGTTCTGTGAATATTTTTTCATTATACGTAACGGCAAAATATTCTCCAGGTAATAGCTTCTGTTGAAGACTAATTGTTCACTGATGCTTCTTGGCGACGCTAGACGTCATGTGATGCTCTGTTATGCCCCTCAGAGGCGGCAGGGCGTAGCCACTCTGCGGCATTCATATGGAATGTGTGTGGCCTATCATCCAGTCATCTGTTCTGCGTAGAAGGTGGTAGGCCGAGCAAAACTGACATTTCTGATTTCCTTCTAAAATATCTTTCTCCGCCTAGAGGTTCTCATTCTTGATTAAATTATTCTATTAATTTACTGAGACTGATAGTACGCTATACACCTGATTAATATATCCTGGTAGTTCAATGAAATTGCATCATCACATATGCAGCGAATACTAAAGGGCTCCTAGCGTCACTTGGAACCGCCAGTGAACATCTCACCTGTGACAAAACTTTTCCCCAGTGGCTTCATGCAGAACCATCAGATGTTTGTCACAAAGGTATCTGAAACACGCGATACGAAATATAATGTAACTTGGCTAAGCTGTTCCTCTCAGGTGTTTCCTGTATCGTTTAGGATATGGTAATTGCATTTTCACTTAGCAAATTTTCAAAAATTCCTCAATAAATGCCGTAAAGTCAGTTTTCTTAGACATTCCCGTAACAGCGATATTGGTATCACCTTCACTTTCTTCAATGAAATTATTATAATTCCTTATGTTAATACCACAGCTCTAAAGCAGCGACATATTCAGCTGCTTTTTACGCTTCAGAGTCCGATTATTATGAGAGGCTGTTGAATTAAAACCGAAAACCACCACAATAGGGAACTGGAATGGTTCCATTCAAAAATAATCACTAAGGAAAGTATTCCTGCGTTTCCCAACTAAATCGATGAAGTGCAGCCTTCGTCCCGTTGGCAGTGTGAGTACGGAAGTTATCGTGAAACAGGATGATTCCCTTTGCCAATATTCCGACAGTCTTAGGACAAACGGCAAATCCTACAGTGGAAATATCTCACGTTTCCCCCACCGAAGAAATGCAAAGCTCTTCACACAAATTCCGGTACGGTCATAATGACATTGTTCTTGGGCTGCAGGGGCCTCTATTCGAGTTCCTCGAACGTTAAACCACAATTATTGCTCAGTGCTATGTAGACACTTTGCAGAAAACCCGACGCGCTATAAAGTCAAAACGCTCAGAAATGTTGTCGGACGTAATCGTCATGTTGCGTGATAACGCTCACCCCCACACTGCCAATCGGACGAAAGCTACACCTCAGCGATTTGGCTGTGAAACACTGCAGGATTCTCCGAACAGCCAGGACCTTACCCCGCGTGATTTTCACATCATTGGAGACTTGAAAAAAAAAATTTGTATTTGACTGACTATTATAGTTGGGGAGTAATTACAATATTTTGAACTCTGAATTTAACTGGTTTGAGTGAGAAACCTTTTTGTCTTCTGTGGAAGTTCGTCATTGCTTACCCAAATAATCAAACACGACAAGTCACGTAGTGCCGAACCCCGGTGTTGAAGCGCCGTGGTAACAGTAAAAAAAAATGAATCAAAGGCGAAGTGTGATTTCCATTCGGTTTTTGTCGTTTACGTGTATTGAGTTTTGCTTAATTTGAAAAGTTAAATGTCTTTCGCAAACATAAACAAATAATATACGCAAATTGTTTACGCAGTGTGAAAGAGGAACACGAAGACAAAAGCTGAGTTGTACGCCCAATGGTACCACGCCCGACGGAGGACGACGAGAATGGGATTGGTAGTGCGCTGGAATACTATGCAGAGGGTATAAATCAAGCCGCAACGAGCAGAACGACCAAAATCATCCATCAGACAGATATTGCTCTTAATCCACGTGTTAGCTCCAGAGATTTTTAAATACCTCTGGAGTAAATAGGCCCAGCATGTTCGAATTTTGCGCACTGACGGCATCCATCCGTATCAGGCGTCACTTCACCAGCAGATTAACTAGCGGGATTGCACAATGCGAATTTAATTCTGTCACACGGTTGTGATGCGACATCAGAACAAAAGGTGCTTTATTCAGAGAATTCTCTTTGTCGATGGAGCTATCTTTACAAATCATGGAAAGCTGAATGCATTCTTGGGTCGCTGAGAATCCGCACAATTTCAAGAAGATGGAACAACAGAGGCAATGGAGTGTGGAAGTGTGGAACGGGATTATTAGAGGCTACACGAATGGTCTTTACTTCATTGAAGAAATCTTAGTGGCTACAAGGTACGCACAATTACTTACCGAAGTCCTACCTGCTCTTGTAGAGGAAGTAGCACTTGAAATATGTAAATGTACCTTGTATCAGCATGATGACTGCCCGCTCACTAGTCGCTTGTGGCGCTCTCCTAGCTATTTCTTGGTCGCTCGATAGGACTTGAAATCAGTTTGTCTGCAGGTTCACCTGATTTAACGGCTCTGGACGTTTTGTTTGAGATAAACTCGAAGTCTAGGTACAAGTTCCGACGCCCCTTGAAGATTTATCACATCGCACTATTTCAGCATGTCTAATGAAATCGAAATGATCTCTTCAGTTTATCCAGATATTGATGCATGACCTATTGCTAAGGTGTGTTTTAGTGGCTGGTGGATATTTCTGGCTCATAACGTACATGAAATTTTAGAAGAGCATTTTTCACAACACCCTTAGAAATTTACCTTTAGCTGCTGTTTCTGATATAGTTTTGCAGTGTCAATGTGTATCTTGACATTACACCTATAGTACCCAAGTCGTTATTTAACAATCTCTATGCGTCAACTCCGTTTTTGACAAATAGGGTTAGTGATTGACAAACACATTTCTTTTACAGCACAGGCAGTAACGAGAGAAGAGTTGTGATTCCTGAAATTTCCTCAGAGTCATGAGTACGCCATGAAGTTTCGGGATTCCAGCCGTGTGACGTCGACTTCTTCCCACGATATTACGGCTGACAACCATTCAGCCATCGGCAGGTGAGTGTATTGCACTCGAGATTGATAGTATACATCGCTACCTTACGTCAAAAATTGGCACGAAGAAGCTAGCGCAATAGCAGCCGCTACCTGAACGACTTCAGTTGAGTTTTACGGTCTCTGCAAATATTGGTCCACCTGTGGTGCGCAGGTGAGTGCGTAACGCTAATATCACGTGTGCTCTCTTTGTCGAAATCCAGAAACGCGGAGTTAGAAGTCAGATGTAAAATTAATAAAATTAACGGTCGTCAGACGCCTCATTCGTCATAAAATGTTTACTTTTTGAAGATATCAAAGAAATAACCGGGTCTCACAGGAGTATTCAGCTGAATATCACTGTCGCGATTAATAAGAACTTCCGGCAAACGAATAGTTAACCTGCTGGCGCAGTGACGCCTGATACCGATGGATGCTGTTAGGGCTCAAAATTCGAACATGCTGGGCTTAATTATCCCAGAGATATTCGAAAATCGCTGAAGCTAACACATGGATTAAGAGCAACAGCTACCTCATGGATGATTGGACGCCAGAAGGATCTCTTCGAGGGCAAGATTTCCGTGGCTGAATACTCCATGGAATGTCATGTGAAGAAACAATGCTTTGCTACGGCTGACTTACTGGGCTGCGAAAGTCTTTGTAGGTGGAGGGAAGATTACTTTGACATGATGATTCCTTAATACTGCACCTTATTTCGGCGAAATATTGCCGGAATGCGGGAGCAATGCCCTGGACTTGAACAGCTCCTGATCCTGTGTGTGGTCAAGTTTCTTCCTCATTAAATTTGTTCAGATCTGAATCCAATACCTTGGAACACAGACTGTAGGCGTTCCAGTTCTTTTGAAAGCCTGCCTCTATCATACCCAACATTTCCCCAGCTACAAAGACTTGTGTTCTTCTCGGTTTGGAAAGAGGCGATCTGAAACTGTGGATGGTCGGTAATTCGTAAGACCTGATTATATATGTTCAGAAAGTAAACATTTTATGACTGATGATACATCAAATGATAGTTAACTTTATTAATTTGACATCTGAATTTCAAATCCCTGAGTCCGCATTCCGACGGAGAGCGCAAACATAGTACCACCGTTACGCACACGCCTGTGCACCTTAGACGGAGCAATATTCTAAGAGGGCGTGAAACTCGACAGAGGAAGTTTATGTAGCGGCTGCCTTTGTGCTTGCGTCTTCGCGCTAAATTTTGGTGTAAGGTTAGTGATTTTGTAAGTAGGCTGTTAAGGTTCTTTTATTGGTAACGCCGCCGCCACGTAGCGCTCTGTAAGAAAATCACTGGCTGTGCCGTGTTCAGTCTGTGGCTGGTTTGCATTGTTGTCTGCCATTGTAGTGTTGGGCAGCGGCAGCTGGATGCTAACAGCGCGTAGCATTGCGCAGTTGGAGGTGAGCCGCTAGCAGTGGTGGATGTGGGGAGAGAGATGGCGGAGTTTTGTAATTTGTAAGACTGGATGTCATGAACTACCATATATATTATGACTGGTAAGGTAAATACATTGTTTGTTCTCTATTAAAATCTTTCATATGCCAACTGTGCCTATCAGTAGTTAGTGACTTCCGTAGTTTGAATCTTTTATTTAGCTGGCAGTAGTGGCGCTCGCTGTATTGCAGTAGCTTGAGTAACGAAGATTTTTGTGAGGTAAGTGATTTGTGGAAGGTATAGGTTAATGTTATTAGGGCCATTCTTTTGTAGGGATTATTGAAAGTGAGATTGCATTGCGTTAAAAATATTGTGTGTCAGTTTAAGCAAAGTCTTGTATAATTTTTCAAAGGGGACGTTTCATATGTCGACCCTTAGCCAAGGATACCTCACTGGAATCTTCTGATTTTTTTCTTGTAGTTTGTGTAATTAGTGTAGATTTTGTTTATTGCTAGCGCGTAATTGCAGAGAGAATTTCCTCTGTAGTTGTAGTTTTTCATTGTTGTACAGTAAAACAGTTGTGGCATGCATGTAGATTTGCACCAAGTATTTCGCATCTACACTTGCAATTAACTAAATATTATTTTCAGTGCTACGTTAATGTGTTCTCTTATTTCGCTCTTCAAATTGTCGTTTTCTGTGTTGTCGTGTGAAATATTGTGACAATAATGGCGTGTGAAAAACGTAGTACTAGGCTCCAAAGTAAACTGAGAACTAATAGTGACGACGAGCGTAGCTTACCAGCACCACTGTGTAATGAATTAACAGACATTCTAAGTAGTAATTTGGTAACTATGCATAGGGAAATGGAGCGGGCGTCAAATAATGGTGTAGACAGTGAAACAGGTAGTGAACAGGGAAGCATTATCGATAGATCGGTCGGCAACAGCTCGCCTCAGGAATCTGGAATGACAGGACACAATCTTGCAAATACTGCAGATTCAGATTTTGGGTCCTCACCGTTTTCTAAAATAAGTCAAGACACATTTTCTTCTTGTCAAAATGTGAATGTTGCCGGTGCAACTTCACTGCCGAAAATCACTGAGGAACATGTTTCAGACACCAGTGCATTGTTATTACAATTAATTCAATAAATGGGACAAAAGCTTCAAAAGTTAGACACAATGGAACAAAATCTTCAAAAGTTAGACACAATGGAACAAAAGCTTCAAAAGTTAGACACCACGCTTGAACAAAAACGTGAAGATTTAACTAATGAGTTACATAACATTGAATCAAATGTCAAAAAGTCTGTAATGACGTAAAAACACAACTTTGTGAGCATTTTCAACCTATTTTTTCGCGGCATGAAAATGCATTACAGAATCATGAAGCAGCCATAAATGAACTGCAAACTGTTGTTCATGAAAATCATGAGACCTTGCAAGCTAAAATTGACTCAGTTGCATCTACCGATTCGGTTAAGCAACTTGCAAAAACTCAGGACACAGTAGATACGATTTCAACACAAATGTACACTCTGAATCTTGGTTCAGAAAAACACACAGGGGAAATAATTTCACTATCTGATAAAGTAGCCGAACTTTCAGATAAGTTCACTAACTTATCTACAAAGGTAGATGATGATCTGGAATGACACAAAACCTGTAGCCTTCAATGACACTGAAGAGTATGAACAAATTTCAAACAGAATCAAAATCAAATCAACACACAGTACAAAAGAGAAATGCGGGAAGTGCAAGATCAGTTGGCTCAAGTAATTCAAGAATTACATATTTCAGAGGACACTCGCACTCCAGTATGGGAAGAGGGACATAGAAATACAGAACAACCACAAAATAATAACACAGGAAACTTCGGAAATTATGAAAGAAATTGGCAAGGTAAACCGAATTTTTAGATGGAACCGCCGAAACGACGTAACAATGACCGATATGCGAATCGCCGACATAATGATTTTGACTATAAGCTGTTCATTACTACACGTAAATTCAAAACATTTAAGAATTCTGGCAACGACATTCATCCACAAGCGTGGCTTCATCAATTCTCTCATTGTTTTCCTCCCAACTGGTCATTAGAACACAGATTAGAATTTATGTGTGGGTACTTGGAGGATGAACCAGCTGTAAGAATGCGATCGGTCATTCACGATTGTCACAGTGTAGGAGAATTTTATCATGCCTTCCTCTCAGCATATTGGTCTCAAGCTACACAAGACCGAGTAAAACATAGCATCATAATGATGAAACATTTCGAACAATCTGAATTTTCCAGTCTTGTGAAATATTTAGAAGACATGTTACATAAGAATCAGTATCTTTCAAACCCATACAGCCCTTCAGAACTCATCCGCATTTGCGTAATCAAATTACCGGAACATTTACGGCATATTATTTTGGCAGGACGTTGCAAAGACGACATTGAAGCTTTTCAGGGGCTTTTACAAGAATTAGAAATTGACACTGACAATCGCGGAACGCGAAAACAGGAACACAACAATTATAGGTCACATCCGTCGCAATTCCGCGATGAAAGAAATAATAACTGGACACGACAAGGCAATTCTCACAACACAAATCGTGACCAAAACAGACACCACCCATATGACAACCACTGGCAGAGTAATAGTTACAGAGAAAGATCGCATTTCCGTAGTAATGAATATTACACAGACAATCATTGAAACAGTCAATATGGCAACCAGAACTATTATTATCACAGGAGACAGAATAATTTCAGACGCAGTGATAATTCAGGGAGAAATTCTCCACCACTAAACCGACAAGAAAGGAACTACAGGAACTATGTACATGACGATAGACAATATAATCGTAACGACAGACCGGAATTTCTTCAGAACTGGCGGGATTAAAACAGAGCTGGACCCTCTCGACAAGGTGAATTTGTAGAAGTTAGGTCTCCTAATCCTAATATCGGTGCGCCCCAACAAAGAGGCAGACAATGACTCGCACCGCAGGCAGCCACGTGCGCCGGCAGGCTCAGAGAAAAATAACATTGACGCTAACCTTGATAAAAATTTGAGCATTCTTTACTAATGTATACCACATGATACTTGTGTCGAAGCTGAACCTCTGAATTTGAGCATTCTTTACTAATGTATACCACATGATACTTGTGTCGAAGCTGAACCTCTGCGTACTTGGAAGAGTAAAGGTTTATACCACATTTCACATGTAAAACCGTTTACTGAAAGATAATCTGCTTTTTAACTTTGTCTTTGCCATAAAACATTTCACTTCACATTACTAGTATGCTTTGTCAGACTTATAATCTGTTAACATGCAACAATATTTGAAGTTAAATATCCAATCAGGAACCAAGAGAACTTATCTAAACAGAAATAACGAATGCATTGTTGCAGCGAACAGACGACACAGTGTTATTGTGTGTGTACATTCTTGCTTGTTAGTTGCACGATTACGTAACGACCATAAGGCTCACATACTTAGAACATATACTGCTAATGAGATTTTAATGCTATATTATGGTTTACTTGAAAAGACATTCTTTATTTGAAGTACCTTCTGTGGGATTAAACATGACTTAGCATTTGGATTCTTTGATAGCTACACGATTATATCACGACGCTACTAATGTGTGACACAATTTACATTGTGCTTTTGCGGTGTAACTGTTTTATATCTGCACAGTTTTTCTGAATTCTTCTGGAAAGTAAAACATGTTTTAGTAGTAACTTTTGTGGTATAGCTACAAGGAGACAGCCTTTTCTGTAGCACAACAATACATTACAGTACAGTACTTACTTCATCACGGCCATAAGCGTAGTAACTACGATATCTATACACATAGCATTTCACTTTTGTTTATCATGAGGTAAGTACATTGACTTCTGCAGAACTGAGCTTTCGGAGGACGATAACTACGACACTTCCACAGAGGATTATCTTACAACACGACGCACAGTTTAGCGCTGCAGTACACGTATTTGAGTGACTAATTTTGTACTTAAAATATTTATTTTTAAATATATTTCAAGTACAATGATACAAAGGTTTTCCATGATACATTTCATTCCATTGCTGTAATCTGCAACACCTGAAAATATAATTACATTAATCCTCAGGGGGGTACACGCTTACTTTGTGTACCATGTGTTTGGCAAGCACAAGGAGCCCTAGCTAATATGGTATTTGCTTATGCAACTTTACACATCGGTACCATATTTCTGTAACACATAAATTACACAGCTATCTGATCATTTAACTGAGAGACAAACATTTTTTTAATTACGTCAGTGACACATGTTTACGCAATTACACAGCTGGATAATTTCACACTTGTCTGTACTTTGTGAAATGTTCATAATTTTTTGGAACCATTATGATACTATGAGAGGTTTGAATGATGTATTTGGTATGGGATCATGATTTTTAAAGTACGTTTGAGGTAGATGACACTTTTCACATCAGCAGAGATTTTGAAATTACTGGAAGAAGCTACGACGATTTTGAGATTTGGCTGAGGTTTTATGATGTTATGATGACGATGTGTATTACGCTGTTGCGATATGTTTATATTGAATAAGCTGATGCTATATGAGTTATTTGGTTATGCTATGTATCTTTTGTGATGAAATATTGAAGAAGTGTGGACAAATAAGGTAAGGAATAATGAGTAGTGGTTAGGGACTCTGGTCTGTGAAAAAGGATGTTGGAAACCGAGAATCGTACTTTAAGAGTTCTGAAATGTGTGTATATGAGTGAATGGTTCACTATGCTGGCGAAAATTTTTTGTACACTATTATACTTAAAGGATTTTGTTTCTACAGATTTGTAACGCCAATTCTTGACCTGTGAAATATTTTTATATGAGACTGTCACTGTAGCGGAAACTGCTGTCATAAATATTTCAGTAAGGAAGTTAAGTGATCACCTGCACGTAATGCGTCGTGGGCACCCAGATGCGCGACAGACGCCTTGAAAAAAGCCATTAGTGTGTGCCTGTCAGAGGCACAGGTGGAGAGAGAAAAAAAGATGCCATTATCCTCACTATTGACATTCCTTTGTAGAAAGCATCGTAAATATGACACCCTCAAACTTGAAAACATGGTTACACTGTAGAGTTCTTAATTTATGATATTTACTGAAATGAAATGGTGAGAAACGTTTTATGTCTATTGTCTTACTAGTTGGAAGATTGTTTACTGCATTATGAAACGCCATATGGCTAGCGAATGACGTTTCACGCCTTGCTTTGCCTATTTTGTTTAATATCTAGTTTATAGCTGCACTGCATCATTGGTTACTATAAAATTTAATGGATGTGCTTATATAAATATTTTATACCTATAGATCCAGTAAACAATAATTTTATGATGTTCTTAAAAAAAAAACGAAGGAACTCAAAAAGACATTTCCCTTGGCAGGAATTGCATACAGAATTTTCTTTTCAAGTACATGGTAATAATTTTTTTTTTTACAATAAGTTTTTGTGGTGCACCACTTTAATCATATAGACATTAAGATGTGAATATACATTTCCCTTATCTACATTGTTGTCTTTAGTGTACTATTTTTTCTGCTTGAGCTTTGTCATCTTTAGATATAAGTTATTGCATTTGCTGCGGCTGTTTCACTTTGTATTACTGTGTTAAGCTAGTTTTACTACTGATTTATTTTTCTTGTTGCTGCACATTGGCTCGTATTAGTTGTAATGTTGCATTGCTTGGTAATTTAGATTTACTGCAGCTTGTTTTGCCAATTTCCATTTTTTTGTAATTGCTATTTGTATTAGTTGTTTGGTGCTGCTGCATTGCCTCGTCCCTTAGTTAAGCATCTGAGCTCAGTACATTTAAGTTAGCTTAAGAGGGGGTAGACTATATAAGAAACTAACTATGATGAATTGGAAGAAAAGCATTGAGAAGCTATAAGAAAATGTTTTTGGCCAAAAAAAAGTTGTGTACAGTGGAGAAAAACTATTTTCGAAAAAAGGATGTGAACAGAATACAGAAAGCATTCTTGGATAGGATTTTTTTGGCGGAAACAAATGTTGAAACAAGGCGAAAGATCTATGGAATGAAGTTTTGGATTGGACTGCAGTACCAAATGTTACAGTGAAAACAAACCCTGTCCTTTCCTTTTGTGTATCCCACTATGTGTTTGTGTACCCTTGTGTATTTGTTTTCTTCCTGTCTCTGTGTACTGTTTCATAGAATTTCTTTCTTCTAATACTAAGCTACATTCACTATGATGAGGAATACTGTTATCCTCTAATATAATTTGCATTAGTAACATGTTATTTACTTCATAAAGATGTTTACACATTACTTATTCTGTTTTGTTCTAATGCTCATGTGTGAAGTTGATGTTTCAAAAGTTATTCTGATCTTTTATGTATGTACTTATGTCATAATTTTTGTAACACTGATGTATTTGTTATTTAGATTCTTTTGTAAAGCCTGTATTACTGCAAATGTTATCTGTACTATTACGTTCTTTAATGATATATTTTGTGCCTTTGTTATTGTATTCTCATGTTATAAAATTGTAATTGACACCAGTTCATCAAATTAAGTAACTTGTAAATTAAATTTCACTGCACACGTTTTTGTTGGTCATAGTATATGGACAATATGTGAGAAGTAGGGACTGTTAGTGTTTGCACATGTGTTGACATTTCAGCAAGGGACTGGATAACAGCATTGCTGGTTCTAAAGTCATTTCACACAATTTTTTTGTGAGTGGACAAGTGGTGGTTTATGGACTTGCTATATTCTCTGCAAGACTCTTCGATGGTGATTGTGCACCTGCACAGTCACAACAGTTGGCTGCTAGCCATCTCTACAAGGACTACAGTGGGTCTACACCTTTGATGACTCACCAGTACCATTATTTCCACAAGGACTGCAGCGGGTCTGCACCTTTGGTGGCCCACCAATACCATAGTTTCTACCATGACTACAGTGGGTCTGCTCTGTGATGACCTACCTACCAATAGTCTTCAACTTCGACTGACTCTGCTGTGGGTTTGCTCTGTTGTGGCCCATTACCTGTCAGCGTGTCAAGGGTCAGCACTGTCTTCCCGTTGGAAGGACATCACTACTTCTTCAAGACTGCATGGAAATCCACTACTTCCGTGTGCATTTTCTTTTACCGCTCAGACATTTAGAGAAACACTGCTATTTTACTGTGATGAATGATCAGCACTGTATTTGTAGACTGTGAGAAAATTTTAGCTGTTGACCAACATTGTATTGGTAAGAGTGTGCAAATGATTTCTTTGTTATTGTAATTGTGAAAATTTTTTTAACAAATATGTATTGGCCACTGCCCAAAACAATTTATAAAATATTTGTGGGGAGCATGTAAGTAGGCTGTTTAGGTTTTTTTATTGGTAACGCCGCCGCCACGTAGCGCTCTGTATGAAAATCACT
Source organism: Schistocerca gregaria (assembly GCF_023897955.1). Taxonomy (NCBI): domain Eukaryota; kingdom Metazoa; phylum Arthropoda; class Insecta; order Orthoptera; family Acrididae; genus Schistocerca; species Schistocerca gregaria. Next base: position 179,579,522 of record NC_064927.1, read on the forward strand.
GGCTGTGCCATGTTCAGTCTGTGGCTGGTTTGAATTGTTGTCTGCCATTGTAGTGTTGGGCAGCGGCAGCTGGATGCTAACAGCGCGTAGCGTTGCGCAGTTGGAGGTGAGCCGCTAGCAGTGGTGGATGTGGGGAGAGAGATGGCGGAGTTTTGTAATTTGTAAGACTGGATGTCATGAACTACCATATATATTATGACTGTTAAGGTAAATACACTCCTGGAAGCGGAAAAAAGAACACATTGACACCGGTGTGTCAGACCCACCATACTTGCTCCGGACACTGCGAGAGGGATGTACAAGCAATGATCACACGCACGGCACAGCGGACACACCAGGAACCGCGGTGTTGGCCGTCCAATGGCGCTAGCTGCGCAGCATTTGTGCACCGCCGCCGTCAGTGTCAGCCACTTTGCCGTGGCATACGGAGCTCCATCGCAGTCTTTAACACTGGTAGCATGCCGCGACAGCGTGGACGTGAACCGTATGTGCAGTTGACGAACTTTGAGCGACGGCGTATAGTGGGCATGCGTGAGGCCGGGTGGACGTACCGCCGAATTGCTCAACATGTGGGGCGTGAGGTCTCCACAGTACATCGATGTTGTCGCCAGTGGTCGGCGGAAGGTGCACGTGCCTGTCGACCTGGGACCGGACCGCAACGACGCACGGATGCACGCCAAGACCGTAGGATACTATGCAGTGCCGTAGGGGACCGCACCGCCACTTCCCAGCAAATTAGGGACACTGTTGCTCCTGGGGTATCGGCGAGGACCATTCGCAACCGTCTCCATGAAGCTGGGCTATGGTCCCGCACACCGTTAGGCCGTCTTCCGCTCACGCCCCAACATCGTGCAGCCCGCCTCCAGTGGTGTCGCGACAGGCGTGAATGGAGGGACGAATGGAGACGTGTCGTCTTCAGCAATGAGAGTCGCTTCTGCCTTGGTGCCAATGATGGTCGTATGCGTGTTTGGCGCCGTGCAGGTGAGCGCTACAATCTGGACTGCATACGATCGAGGCACACAGGGCCTGCACCCGGCATCATGGTGGGGGAGCGATCTGCTACACTGGCCGTACACCTCTGGTGATCGTCGAGAGGACACTGAATAGTGCATGGTACATCCAAACCGTCATCGAACCCATCGTCCTACCATTCCTAGACCGGCAAGGGAACTTGCTGTTCCAACAGGACAACGCACGTCCGCATGTATCCCGTGCCACCCAACGTGCTCTAGAAGGTGTAAGTCAACTACCCTGGCCAGCAAGATCTCCGGATCTGTCCCCCATTGAGCATGTTTGGGACTGGATGAAGCGTCGTCTCACGCGGTCTGCACGTCCAGCACGAACGCTGGTCCAGCTGAGGCGCCAGGTGGAAATGGCATGGCAAGCTGTTCCACAGGACTACATCCAGCATCTCTACGATCGTCTCCATGGGAGAATAGCAGCCTGCATTGCTGCGAAAGGTGGATATACACTGTACTAGTGCCGACATTGTGCATGCTCTGTTGCCTGTGTCTATGTGCCTGTGGTTCTGTCAGTGTGATCATGTGATGTATCTGACCCCAGGAATGTGTCAATGAAGTTTCCCCTTCCTGGGACAATGAATTCATGGTGTTCTTATTTCAATTTCCAGGAGTGTACATTGTTTGTTCTCTATTAAAATCTTTCATTTGCTAACTGTGCCTATCAGTAGTTAGTGACTTCCGTAGTTTGAATCTTTTATTTAGCTGGCAGTAGTGGCTCTCGCTGTATTACAGTAGCTTGAGTAACGAAGATTTTTGTGAGGTAAGTGATTTGTGAAAAGTATAGGTTAATGTTAGTCAGGGCCATTCTTTTGTAGGGATTATTGAAAGTCAGATTGCGTTGCGTTAAAAATATTGTGTGTCAGTTTAAGCACAGTCGTGTATAATTGTTTTAATGGGACGTTTCAATCTGAATTAGCAATGTCCAGCACAAGACACTCACCTGAAGATAAGCTGAAGTAACGTGCCAAGTAACTGATATCCTCCGACAATTGTTTACTCGAAAAACTCATCACGGGTGACGAGACTTGGTGCTGTCAATCCGATCCTTCATAAAATAAGAGAAGAAGTGTTAGAGTAGTTAACTAGTTAGTCAATCTTAAATGCCATGTGTTTGAGGTGTCTGTCAAACACAAGTGGCGAAGTGTGATTAGTATCAGTTCGAAACTAAGCTTTTCCCCACTAAACCACTTTTCTAAGTAGAAGTTCTTAGCTGCATCAAGCTGGAGCGCTCCAAGCCTGGAGAGACAGTTTAGTATAAAATAAGAAGTTCTGCATCAGACAGAAATGGGATTCACGCCAAAACAGATAAACCTCAAGATCTAAACACTGAAATACTGCAATTTGTAAGGTCAAGGGGAAAATGCAACACGCATTAGACAAAGTATGTACCGAGCAGAAGTGTTAGGGTGGAACAGACCGTTTGTGTGTTAGGAAGCTGCTACGAAAACTAATTTGAACATAGCCAAGATATTACGAAGACATGAAACTTAACGAAGGCAAGGATTAGTGGAAGGAAGACTATGCGATAAGTTTTCAACGAATACGAAACTAAAAATTTTAATTACCAAACTGACAGAAAATCCTAACGAACTCCGGTCTTATGTCAAATCAGTAAGCGGATATGAGCCATCTGTCCAGACACTCAGTGAACCATAAAGGCACTGAAACAGCGAAAAATCCCGTATCACTAAACGGCGTTTTCCAAAACTGTTTCACAGCGGAAGATCGCACTTTACTGCCTATTTTAAATCATCACACGAACGAGAAAATGACAGATACCGAAATAAGTGACAAAGGTACAGAAAAGAACTGAAAACACTCAGCAGAGGGAACGTCACTGGACCTGACGGAATACCAGTTCGACTGTACACATACTACACGAAAAAGGTCCCACACTTCTAGCAGCAGTGTGCTGTGGATCTCTACTAGAGGAGCGGAGCGTCTCTAACCATTGAAAAAAATTACAGTTGATTCATAGGTTCAGGAATCATCGTCGAACAGACACACAGAACTGTATGCCTATACTTCTTATGACTGCCTGTTGCAGAACATCGAACAAGTTTTATGCTCGCGAATAATGACATTCCCTGAGACTGTAAAACTCCTCTGTAGCAACAAACATCGGTTCCGAAAATAACACAGCCAAGCCCGAAGGTGGACTCGAACAACCCACAGTGGAAGCCGCGCGAACCGTGGCAAGTGGCCCTACACTGCGCGGCTACCCCGGGCGGCGACTATTACCTTTCATTATTATACAAGTGACCTTGTAGATAACTTAGGAAGTTCCACGAGACTTTTTGCAGATGATGCAATTGTATACGGAGAAGTTGGGACGCTAGAAAATTGTAGCGAAATGCAGAAAGACGTGCAGAGAATCGACACTTCGTGCAGAGTGTGGCAATTGAGCCTCAACATAAACAAATGCTGAAATATCACTGGAAGCATTTACGTCAACAAAATATAAAGGAGGAAGCATACGGAGCGATCTGAAGTGCAACGAACACATAAAATTAATTGCAAGTAAAATGCTACATAGAGATTCATTCAGAGACTCTTCAGGAGATGTAGTCCACCAACAAAGTAAATGCAAACACTCGTACGACCAGTACATGGATACCTGTCGTGAAAATGGGATCCGTACCTGTTAGGATGCTCAACCAACTTCAGTGGCAGACATTGCAAGCGAGGGGTTCTCCATCACGTTATTGTTAAAGTTTCGAGACCATACTTTGCTTGAAGAATTAGTCAACACATTATTTCCTTCCAAATATATATCGTGAAAAGTCAATCAAGATAGAAATCAGAGAGATTAGAGCCCACACGGAGACTTAGGGGCAATCACTCTTCCCCCGTAAATCACACGCAGTGGAACAGGAAAGGAGGGAGGTGGGGGGGGGGGGGGGAAATAATGACACTGGTACGCATCGAACGTGGGCTGCCACACACCATAACGTGGGCTACGTAGTGTACTATAGGATTTAGATATAGATGTTAACTACTGTCTTGATGCGTCTTGAGTCTCAAGTAATGGAATATTATTACTCATATATATTATGTATCAGATTCTGCCATATGTAATTCATTATTGACCATTTAATTGCTGTAGACTTCGCTAGGCATCCTCGTTGTCATTATTCCTGAAATTATAGTGCTAATAACTGTAAGATGTTTATTTAGCTTACAAATAGATATATGGGTATAATTTTCGCTTACAGACACTAGTATCTAACTCTACTGATAAAAGACTTTGCTCAAAATTTTGTGCTTTTCCATTGATAGCACCATGTATATTAGCAATTTTGTTTTGTTTCTGGAATGTACGATTCGTACGAATAATAAATAACATCAGTAACGCAGAACATACTCGTGTATGCCACCTAAAATTATGTGATTTAAAAAAAAAATTATGATCTAATTTAATTTTGAGTAGTGTATTTAAAGCATATGTACTGTAGTTTTTCCACATATTGTGGCGTTTAAAAATGTTGTAAAACTCGTCACCGCATACAACTTGCTCATTCAAGACACGCTGTCGCAGGATGATAAATTCACAACTGTTCAGTACTGAGGAAATTATATAATTTTGTATTTCGTCCGCCTCAGTTGCATTGGCACAATCAAAAAGTAGTCTGTCAGTCAGTTGCAACAGAGGCATAGCTATGATCAACAAGGATACTTGTTACTCACTGTATACTTCACTGCACAGAAGTTTTTCAAGCCTTCTGGCACCATATTGTGTGAAGAGTTACGGTTAATAGCAAGGTGTGTGGTTTGAGAATGGGCGTGCCAGCCTGAAATCGGTAACCACTACAGTTTAATTTTATATCAATGCAACTGAATACACATTTTCGACACTGGTTTCATTCCAGATGGATAAGCAACCTCAGAGACGTAACTACAGCGGCAGTTTGAACTAACAACTGAAAACTCCAGATGTGCGTTGTACTAGTTACTTGTGAGCAGGCCGTAGTGAATCAACGCTGTCGTGTCACAAATCACAACGGAGTAACATCTCTGATTCAGGTGTTAAACGCATTCCTCAAAATGAGGAAAAAGTGCGTGGATAGTTTGCCGCGTACACCTCGACTCCAGAACAAAAACAATGACTCGTGGACACCTGCTTCACATTGACTGAGATGGGAAATGCCGACAATTGTTTACTCGAAAAACTCATCACGGGTGACGAGACTAGGTGCTGTCAATCCCAACTTACTGAATGCTTTGACAGTATAACCAAGATTCAAGCCAATGTGACGCGCGAGTTCGACCACTTCCCAAAGAAAGACTTTTCCTACAGTTTCACATGGTTGTATGAATGTTCTGTGCGTTATACTCAAGTGGGAGGAGGATATGTAGAACACCTGCACTGAAACCACCATCATAACGTTTCTCAGTTTTTTTATTAATTCAGACTCGTAATCACCGAGCGAGGTGGTGCAGTGCTTAGACACTGGAATCGCATTTGGGAGGTCGACGGTTCAATCTTGCGTCCGGGCATCCTGATTTAGGTTTTCCGTGATGTCCCTAAATCGCTCCAGGCAAATGCCGGGATGGTTCCTTTCAAAGGGCACGGCCGACTTCCTTCCCCGTCCTTCCATAATCCGAAGAGACCGATGACCTCGCTGTCTGGTCTCCTTCCCCAAACCAACCAACCAACCAGACTAGCACCTTTTTGAACTGGCAGGTTACATCTTATTAGTCGTCCACAAACCGTTTCATTATAAAAAAAATTAAAAATGCCAAACAGAACTGTACTTACGTTAAAAATTGAAATATTGGCTGTTGATAATTAAAGGATTTGATCATAATCAACAACGTAACTTTTAAATTAATCTCTGATTGTCGACATTCTGAAACTTTCTATGGTAACTGTCACACCGTCCTTTGTAAAGAACTGTACACAATGGGTTTTATCGACATCCGATTAGTGTAGATGGTGTAAAAGTCTTCCTTTAGGTGTAATAAAATTAAATTACTAACGGCAGTGAATAAATGAAGTGTTCAGAATAAGAATGAGCTGAAAATGCTGGTGTCAATTAATTTCCTGATTATGTTGTACTTTACCTTTAGAAAAACAAAGGGAACTTTAGGTGCATATGGGTGGGACGGTATTGACAGTTTCGGGGGTCCACTGCAGGGTGTATGGCAAATAAAAGCGCCCAGTGTTAAAAAAATTCAACACGGAAGAAAAACCTCCTTAAACAAACGTTGGCTGATGAAACAGTTCGCCTGCCTGCTTCCGGTGGTAAAGCAAAGAAATCATTTGGAACTGTGAAATTTCCACCAGCGGAAGGTTGGCTGTATTCCGTATTTGTACAAAAACAAACTAAATATGACAGCTCGCTTTCACGCTCAACCCAGTTTGCCGCGCAGTAAAATCATCAAAGCGCCCGAATTTGCAGCGATCAGCCCTCCCTCCGTAACGCATCCGCAGAGGACGCTACCGGCCGATGGAGCATCGAATGACTCCCACGTGCTCAAAGAAACAACAAACAAACGCAGCACGATGCACCGAATTCTGTGATAAAACGGGCGATGGGCAGTTTTTCTGCATCTGATGCTCTCTTCTCACACCAATGTACGAGCTACAGAAATACGTTGATGCAATTATCATATGGAGTCAAACTGGCCCCAATTTTCATGTAAGCGTTACAGTTTCGGTCATAAAGAAACAAAACACAAGATATAATCCATCATGAGCTTCTTCACCATAATTCTTACCACAGCCCGTCCAGGACCAACAATACTACTATTATCTTCCGCCATTAAAAATCCCTTACTGAACAAAATTTTCGTACAGACATTGGTCGTCAATACATATCGGCGTTGCAAATACACGTTTTTTTATCATCGACCATCCTAGCATCGTCATGTTGTTTTTTCTCTTGAAAGCCAACAAAGAGTTACCCCTGGTTCATCCACCATCCACTGTAGCAGGTTCGAATCCTGCCTCAGGCTTGGATGTGTGTGACGTCCTTAGGTTAGCTCTAATTCTATGGGACTGATGACGTCAGATGTTAAGTCCCATACTGCTGAGAGCCATTTGAACCATTTCATCCACCATCCTCTCCCCAGCTACGAATCCCACCACAGTCTTTCAACTGCTCACTGAATAATCCTGAGCTTTTAAATGACTTGGGCTATATAATTATTAAGATTGAAACAAAACATAGATTTTGCTGTGGTACGTCTACACAAAGTTGTTACATCCCGGGGGGGGGGGGGGGGGGGGGCGAAGGCGGCAGCATGTTCGTAGCTGGCTGTGGGATGGTATATCCGTATCAACCCTAACAAGCGTGGAGTGAAGAATGCGTTTTCAGTAAAATCATACTTCAATATTCGATGCTTCTCATACAGGGTGGAGCAAATAAAAGTTCAGCTGTAATAGAAACAAAACAAACGCAAGAAAATGCAGTACTAACCCGACTACAGCGGATGTTGATAGTGATCACCATTGATCTTTGGCACATTTGGGCCCTGATCAACATGTTCCTGAAGGCGGATGCAAAAATGGATTGCGGGAATTGCTGCAGTTCAGCTGCAGTTCTTAAAGACTATGAAGGTCCCGATACACCATAGACCTGAAGCGTCCCTGCATACAGTAATCCCGCACTGATAGATCAGGCGACAAGGGTCGCCAGATAGGACCGTGAACAAACTGACCTCTGCTAACAACGCTGTCAGGAGTGAATATTGTATAAATGTGCTCCAAGTTTCGGCCGGCTGTATCCACAGTTGCTCCATCCTGTTGTAAGTAATTTTAGATCTTTTTCTGTTCCATTGATTCTGCAACAAATAGTATCAGTTCGTATGCGTCACTTTTATTTGCCCCTTCTGGAGAAGAGGTTGATTACCACAACCCAGGTGCTGATCGTGGCTAGATGGCAGCCAGTGAGGCAACATGGTGCAGGAATAGCACAACAGTGGCTGGTGACAAAGGCACCCTTCCTAACGCAATTCATGTGTCAGTTTCACAGTCCAGTGAGGCTTTCCGGCTTCTTAATTAGTTCAAAAATGGCTCTGAGCACTATGGGACTTAACTTCTTTCTTCACAATCTCCTAGAACTTAAACCTAACTAACCTAAGGACACCACAAACATCCATGCCCGAGGCAGGATTCAAACCTGCGACCGTAGCGCCTAGAACCGCGAGGCCACTGCTGCCGGCACTTAGTTAATTAGTTCTACATTCCGCGGATCATTTGTACAATAAATCGTAATTGTGTGGAGCGAGTGATTTTACATTCAAATAACAAATTAAACTGTACATATCGCTACATGAAGACCATTTACAAGATGTTTTTCTTTTTTTTAAATATATAGTGACAGTTGTAAGTTAGTAATACTTGTCAAACACCTTCCACACATTTCTTCTACAGAAGAGGAAGTTGTCAAGCTGAAACTGTTTCGTATTGTTTTCGTATTTTACTTTGCTGTCAGACATTTTATATGACAGGGTAAGTGACCAAGTATTTTGGTTGAACCGTGGGTACCTCTTGTTTTGCTACAGAGGATCTAAACAGGGAGCAGTGAATGAAATTTTTCGTTCTGGGGTCCTCATAATGTACATTATTGTATCTTTCCAATTGCCATAGACTATTTACGGCAAATTTCATGAGGAAATAAACATACCGTGAAGCAATAGTCGAGGTGCCTGGTTTCTTAACAGATATCTGCAAGATGATCGCTGATAAGTGCCAAATATCATTTTTACAGCACGTTTCTGATTAATGAAAACTTTCTTAAAGATGGGCTACCACAGAATATTATTCTGTACCACACTGTTGAATGAAAATATACAAAATGTGTCAACTTACTGATTCCACGTAATACTGTAAACGAAGAGTTACAGGGAGAAAACAGAGAGCAGCTGGCAGTAACAAGGTTACGGGCAGCTTAAAGCAGTGTTCCGTGAAGAACGAGACCAATAAATCCTTGTATGTATTGTATTGTATTGCATGTTAACCGGGGGCCTAGAAACGACGGAAAGGCTCCATCCCCGCCGCAGCCGCAGTGGTCCACAACCCCACGACGACTACCGCTGTCCACTTCACCCCTCCTCCGCCCCACAACGAACCCAGGGTTATTGTGCGGTTCGGCTCCCAGAGGACCCCCCAGGAAACGTCTCACACCAGACGAGTGTAGCCCCTATGTTTGCGTGGTAGAGTAATGGTGGTGTACGCGTACGTGCAGAACTTGTTTGCGCAGCAATCGCCGACATGGTGTAACTGAGGCGGAATATGAGGAACCAGCCCGTATTCGCCGAAGCAAATGGAAAACCGCCTAAAAACCATCCACATACTGGCCGGTTCACCGGACCGCGACACAAATCCGACGGGCGGATTCGTGCGGGGGACCTGGTGCTGCTTCCCGCCCGGAAAGCCGTGCGGTCTAACGCACGGCCAATAGGGCGGGATAATAAATCCTTAGTTACAATGGAAAAGCGATTTTATGATATTACAGGGCGATCAGCATTCAGGTTGGAGGGGCGTAACAAAACACTACATCGTTTCATCAAAGAGTCTGAAATGGCAGACAACATGTGGGTGGCGTGCCTTAGAGATCATCATCCTAATGTTATTCTTAGGAAGGCAGAATCTACCTCTACTCCTACGGCACAAGCGTTTAGCAAGGTGAAGGTAGACAAGTTTTCAGATATCCTAAAAGATAAACATTGCAAGATAAACGATTTCATCCCACTGATAGTATTTATAATATAGATGAAACCGATCTCCTGTCAGTGCAGTCCAAGAACAGCAAAGTGTTTGCACTCATAGGAAGAGAAGTCTTTACAACCTTCCTTAGGTGGAGAATGAAGGATGAATTTAAAAAGGGACTCCGCTAGTAACAGAATTTGTGTGACACTATAGCGGGTAGATATACACTCCTGGAAATGGAAAAAAGAACACATTGACACCGGTGTGTCAGACCCACCATACTTGCTCCGGACACTGCGAGAGGGCTATACAAGCAATGATCACACGCACGGCACAGCGGACACACTAGGAACCGCGGTGTTGGCCGTCGAATGCCGCTAGCTACGCAGCATTTGTGCACCGCCGCCGTCAGTGTCAGCCACTTTGCCGTGGCATACGGAGCTCCATCGCAGTATTTAACACTGGTAGCATGCCGCGACAGCGTGGACGTGAACCGTATGTGCAATTGACGGACTTTGAGCGAGGGCGTATAGTGGGCATGCGGGAGGCCGGGTGGACGTACATCCGAATTGCTCAACACGTGGGGCGTGAGGTCTCCACAGTACATCGATGTTGTCGCCAGTGGTCGGCGGAAGGTGCACGTGCCCGTCGACCTGGGACCGGACCGCAGCGACGCACGGATGCACGCCAAGACCGTAGGATCCTACGCAGTGCCGTAGGGGACCGCACCGCCACTTCCCAGCAAATTAGGGACACTGTTGCTCCTGGGGTATCGGCGAGGACCATTCGCAACCGTCTCCATGAAGCTGGGCTACGGTCCCGCACACCGTTAGGCCGTCTTCCGCTCACGCCCCAACATCGTGCAGCCCGCCTCCAGTGGTGTCGCGACAGGCGTGAATGGAGGGACGAATGGAGACGTGTCGTCTTCAGCGATGAGAGTCACTTCTGCCTTGGTGCCAATGATGGTCGTATGCGTGTTTGGCGCCGTGCAGGTGAACGCCACAATCAGGACTGCATACGACCGAGGCACACAGGGCCAACACGCGGCATCATGGTGTGGGGAGCGATCTCCTACACTGGCCGTACACCTCTGGTGATCGTCGAGGGGACACTGAATAGTGCACGGTACATCCAAACCGTCATCGAATCCATCGTTCTACCATTCCTAGACCGGCAAGGGAACTTGCTGTTCCAACAGAACAATGCACGTCCGCATGTATCCCGTGCCACCCAACGTGCTCTAGAAGGTGTAAGTCAACTACCCTGGCCAGCAAGATCTCCGGATCTGTCCCCCATTGAGCATGTTTGGGACTGGATGAATCGTCGTTTCACGTGGTCTGCACGTCCAGCACGAACGCTGGTCCAACTTAGGCGCCAGGTGGAAATGGCATGGCGAGCCGTTCCACAGGACTACATCCAGCATCTCTACGATCGTCTCCATGGGAGAATAGCAGCCTGCATTGCTGCGAAAGGTGGATATATACTATTATTATCCTAATGATAATCAATAGTTAAATGAAAATTATAGGCCTACCAACTTTTTTAAACTAAACAATGTATCTGGGAATGGTAGGAAATGACTGGCCATTTTACCTCATTAGGTGTGCCGACATTGTGCATGCTCTGTTGCCTGTGTCTATGTGCCTGTGGTTCTGTCAGTGTGATCATGTGATGTATCTGACCCCAGGAATGTGTCAATAAAGTTTCCCCTTCCTGGGACAATGAATTCACGGTGTTCTTATTTCAATTTGCAGGAGTGTATAGTGAAAACTTTTTGGAATCGTTTGAACATTTCTTTTAAATATGCAAAATCAATTGCTCAGGATCCAGTTCAACTAATCTTAGATGGTTACGTGATTTCATTGATGAGGCCAGAGGTAATCATGCAACTGTTGTGTGCTTGTCCCCACAATGTAGGCAGCAGCTTCATGCTTTTCATGTGGTATTTATGTCTCCCTTTAGAAATTTCTACACACAGGCTTGTGAAAAATTTCTCGGAGTAGTTCAGAAAGATCTAATATACAGATTCAATTAAGTGCACAGTTGGGTGAAGCGTTTTTTCGCGCGGCCTTTCCAATGACAGCAATCAATGGCTTTAGAAATTGTGGAGTTCTTCCTCAAGATTTCCTTCCTTCTCACTGCGAAAGTGCTGAGTTTTCTGCAAGTGCTGGCCATTCTGGACGCCAAACTGCTTTGTCTTCTTCAAATATTCCTACTGGTTCGTTTCCGGAACGAACTTATGAGCTCTCTTCAAGTGCAGGCTCCTTCGGATTTAGATGATAAGGCTTTTCCACGAGAAGGTTCCCCTCAGCGTCCGACCACTGACGAACGTCCCTCTGGGTATCCAACAGGTGGGTTTCACGTAAGCCCAAAGGATGTAAAAATTTTGCCTCAGAAACAAAGTAGGATCAGAGACAAACTATCAGTAAGAAAGGGAATACTGCCATAATCACTTCAAGCCCTTATAGAAATGTGTTGGCTGAAGCCAAAACGAAGCAAGATGAAGACCTTTTAATGAAAAAAAGGAAGGTCGAAGAAAAAACCGATAAACCCAACATTCTACAATGTGAGGCAACACAAAGTAAAGGTAAGAAGCTGCAGATGGGACTAGACGCAAAGATAATCTCTGTTAAAAGATGTAGAAGAATAAATTACACCGATGAGGTCAGCGACACAGGTTCCTTTTAATGCAAGGAAGTGTTTTCCACATCTAAAAAAATGAAGGGTGTATAAGTTCTCGAAGCTCATTACATGTGCGCGGCATTCGATGAGGACATTGACAACCTCAAATGCGAATTTTGTACATGACTTAATATTGTTTCTGAATGGATAAATCTTGAATGAGTTTGACTGAAATCGTAACCAACAGTTAGTCGTTTATTTTCATGTTTACGTCATTAGGAATAATTGATACTTCTCATTTGTTGACCTTTTTGTGCCAACAAAAGTAGTGCAACACCTTCCTTTGTCATTCATACTATTATTATCCTAATGATAATCAATAGTTAAATGAAAATTATAGGCCTACCAACTTTTTTAAACTAAACAATGTATCTGGGAATGGTAGGAAATGACTGGCCATTTTACCTCATTAGGTAGGGAAAAGAGGCCACTATGTAAGCGTCCAGAAAAACATTTATATATCAAATAAAATATACTTTTACCTTAGCTATAAATACTTGGTGTGATACCTTACAGTACATACGTTCAAGATGTACATGTCACAAGCTTCTGTTAATAGCCATGGTTTCATGAAACTTCAGTTTCAATTAGAAAGGCCAGTTTACCCCACCTTCCTCTACATATGTACAATGAAACGGAAATATAATACTTGAATATCAAAGAAGATACCAACAGAATTGGCAATGTGATGTAAATAAAAAACCGTAAAAGTGCTAGTAAGGCTCGTGCTATAAGCGTTTCGTACAAATCTAATTATGTATATAGATAGTAATAATAATTATGTATACAGATGATAATAATAATTATGTATACAGATGATAATAATAATTATTATTATTATGTATACAGATGATATTAATAATACTTTCGTGCGGCTCAACGGCCTGGTGCAAGCCTTTCTACTGGACGCCACTTCAGCGATTTGCTCGCCCCTAATCTACCCGAGTTAACCAACCGAGGCAAGGAGGCCTACAGTTTAACGTGGACTCCACACATCTGTCACGGGTGAAGGCTGGGTAAAAACAAAGACCGAAAATTCCGTGGTTCGACCTAGATTAGATCCCACAAGCTCTCGATTTCCTGGTACGCACTTTAGTGCCTACCACTTCTTCCCACCAGTCAGACGCTTTTTTTTACCAAAGGTAAAATGCTTGTCTGGCATGAAAGAACGTACACAGTCAGCTTTAGGCTGAGTCAAGACAAGGTGGGCAGGGGTCGAATCGAATCCCGAGGTCTGGCCAGGATGCCACACCCCGTCCCCCATCCTGTCACTGTGCTGGCCTATTTATTATATTTTATTTATTTTAAGTAAAACTTAATGTAAATAAGTTTCTTAGTCCGGGAATCAAACGAAAATAAATTTCTTCTCCAGGAAGAACACTTATTATAATATAAAACTCACGTATGAGACTCAATTTTATGGCCAACATCTACAGGGAAAGGCAGACGCGGACAGGTCGAATTCACGTAAATAAGTGAGCTGTAATGGAATGAGTGCATGTTAAGACGTTACACTGTATAAGCAATATCGAAAGCTTTGCTTTGATGTCGGGAAGTCCTATTCCTCCAACGCTAACATTCATACTGGCGTCGAAAAATTTTGCTTTTTCACAGAAAACGACCCGATAATTGAATCAATCTGCGCGCCATCGCCGCGGGGAGTGGAAATATTTGTACAACACTATACACTTTATTGAAAATGTAGGAATCTAAGATACATTTTTTGTGAAGAAGGCTAAGGGAATGGCGCTCGTGGTTACGAATTGAATTCGATCCATCACCACTGCAGCCATTTGAGTGCACCCATTTTTATCTAACAGAGATCCACAGTAACCTCAGCGATTTGCGGCTGTCAGCCACCGTTGCCCATAGAATGACAACTTAATGAAAAACCCTGCAATGGTAACAGGGTGTATTTACGTTCATTAATGCGGGCCTCGGAACAAAATAATCCCATATGTTCATGAGCAAGCATATGCAATCGATATGCGATACCATAACATCATCCGTGTACGATCGCAACGAGAAGGTTTCTCCCTACATCTTCCAGCCATATGATTGATCAGCAGTACGGCAAAGCAGAGGTTCTAGGGATAAGAAAAGAAGCGACATGAAGAGGGTCTCCACTGCGGTAAGCCCTGTTGTATTGTAATCTGAGTTGTCAGTTGTTCACTCACCAAGACAGATGCTTCAACATCAGTAAAAAGATTCAACAATAGCTTCCACGCAATATAATCAGACCGGTGCCCTCTAACATATGCATCAAAAAACATTGTCTGACCTCGTTAATTGTTTTATTGAAATGAATAAGAAGTAATGTTCCAGAAACAGGAGCAGCTGCAGCCATCGGCGTTCGACTACAGGTTGAAGGACCGTGCGCCCAGGCACACGGAATTGGTAAATTGAAAGTATTTTCTCCGGCAATATCCTCAATCGCTATCGACAGGTTTGTATTCGAAATTAAGGTGTGTATCGAGCAGTTCTTATTAATGTCTGGTCGTCTGGTTGTCTTGAGAATCAGCACGATTTTATCACTCTTGGAGGGACTTGCTATGAAACTACCTCTCTTCTCCCCTCCCGTCCTTCCCTCGTACATTTACGGTGACGTATTGGTATCACGTACAAGAGGCCAAAAGTATACATAAAATTTCTTATGAGTATCGTCGAACCCGGAGATTTTTGTAATAAGGCGATATATGTCATCTCCACTAGAGTCACTTAGAAATTCAACACTTAATGCAGGAATAACCACGCAATTCAGGGGAGAAGTAAATGTATCAGGGAAAATTGTATCAGTAGCACGGACGTCATGCAGATCGATAAAGTAATTATAGATTGTCCTGGAAATGACACGTAGGGACGTAAGTACGTGACCATCGATGTGGGGGGGGGGGGGGGGCGATACATGCTCTTTTTGCACGGGCCCGCATACGGATACGATGATGGCAATTCGTTTTCTAGGAATCAGAGCGATTTCGATCCCATTCTAATTCCGTCCACTTCTTGTCTCTTTAACCGAAGAAAGTTTGCCTTCACAAGGTGAACATCCAAAATCCGGAGGAGAGCTTGTTTGGCACCTTCATAAAGTTGTCGCAAGCCGGAATAATAGAATTTCTGTGTTTGCCGGAGACCCCTCAACCTTTCAGCACCGCAACGCATTATCGCTTTCTGAAACAATTGTTTTGCATGCCCTCACCACCAATCTATTAGAGAAGGATAACGGTCATGTGAAAGCAAGCTACGGGCCCAAACCTCTCAAAAGATACTGTCGAGAGACGGATGTTTTGAGAGAGATGTTCTATATCCAGGCGAGGCGATACTGTTTCACTGGTTGCAGCATTTGATTTAAGATCACGGCTACGCCACGGTGAACAATGAAACAAGTGACTATCACATCGCTAACAGTTTCATACATAAGCAATCAGAAAAACGTAAAAAATCGAGTCTGCGGTTGTAACTTGCTGTAAAATGCATATATCTGTCGAGAATGGAATAGTGATACATCCATGCATCACAGGTTTGCGAAGAACGCACCAAATCATCTAGCTCGTTACTAAAATTAAAACTGAGAGTCTGATCCACAGGATGCAAAACCCAATTAAAATCTCCGCCTTACAGAATTTTTTACGAAGTTTCACGAAATAAATAAACTACATCCTCTTTTCAGAAACGCGCTCGATCTGTGGAATGGCCAGATCCTGAAGGGGGATGAAGGAGATTTAACATAATGTCACTAAAAGTTCAGCCTGTCCTTCGGCCTTTATCAGGAACTTCAAAGTCGGTCACTGGTGTTCCCTCCTGTAATATAACGGATTACTAGTAGAGAATTCAGGAGCCATACTGAAAAAAATAGAAAAGCCGGGAATATAATAATCAAATAATAATTCTTGCAAAAATATTACGTCTGCACTTGATTAGTAAATAAATTGTCGCAGCGCCGTAGGTCTAAGACCGGAACTGATTCTGTTTACGTTCAAGTTAAGAAACGTATAGGCCAGCATCCAATTATTACCAAAAGAATTCAAGTGACTTCTTGCAAGTGACCTTTCAATTCGTGTATCACAGTCTACAGCAGAGTCAATGGATGAATCTGAATGTGAAGTGCTGGATCACTCTGCTCCACCCTTTTTATGTCTTTTTCGTTTTTACGACGCAGTACTCTCTGGTTGAAAACGCTGTTAATTGGGACTTTGCGGGAACGCGACTGCCGCATGCAGTAACGTGGTGGTTGCTGCGGGATCTCATTATCGGGCGCAGAGGAAGGAGTCCGCACCCCGACTCCTCTACAGCTGCGTGGTAGGGCTCTTCAGAATCGACGGAGACGAAAGTTGGCGGTATGTTTTTTACCGTCACCACGTGTTCCACTGACACATTTGCGCCGATCTGCGTCCGATCAGCATATCCTCGGATCAAACACCGCTATAAATTTGTAAGCTGTGTTGAGCCTACCACCGTTCCCGCCATATACTCTATACGTCCCCAGACTGAAGTAGGCTGTTGTTGAGGAAACTGTCATCAATTCGGGAGAAACATTAAGTAACCTGATATTCGTATATTCCGCCTCCACGTTTGCCAGAGTAACCACACTATTACAACCATCACGATGAGTGAAAGGGACTTCGTGTCCCTGCGACAAAACCAGGGTGTCAGCCTAGAAACTTGGCTTAAGAATAAGTAATGCGTATGAACTTGTTCCGAAGTTACCTTGATCGTGTCTACAAGCCAGTCATGAATTTCTAATAGACCCGGCTGCGTATGCCGCGTGAACCCGGAAAAACTAAAATTGATGGATCTGTATGTGGAATGTTCCTGGGTGCCATGGACGACATTATGCCTCAAGGCAACTCTGCGTAAAGTTGATTCACATACACGAGACGCTGAGAGGCAAACAACTATGGGACGCGCATGAAGACTTACACTTCACTAGAGCGCTGCGATAGAGGCGCAACCAGGCCGAACTTGCTCCGGCGATGCGAGAAGCGGGAATGCCACTAGACCCCAAGGCACGATATGTGTGCAGATAGTTCATCTATTAGTATTGATGAATAAGTCTGCACGTAATAAAATGCGTGACATACTTTTATGTTTTGACTGCATTCAGTTAGAAGCTTATATTATTTACACCCGCATTTCTCAGCATGTTCCCAAATGGGCTCACCAGACTACGTTTCAGACTTTCGCAATTCGACTACACGGCATTTTTTCCTAGGTGCAAAAAAAAAAAAAAAAACATAAAGCACATGCAACAATTTATCATTATTATATTTATAGTCAGACAGAATGATGGGCAATTTTTTGAAAAATGGGCTAATCGGAGAAACGATTTTCTAATAATTTTTTATGTTCTAGGCCTTTTAACCCCCCCATGAACCATGGACCTTGCCGTTGGTGGGGAGGCTTGCGTGCCTCAGCGATACAGATGGCCGTACCGTAGGTGCAACCACAACGGAGGGGTATCTGTTGAGAGGCTAGACAAACATGTGGTTCCTGAAGAGGGGCAGCAGCCTTTTCAGCAGTTGCGAGAGCAACAGTCTGGATGATTGACTGATCTGGCCTTGCAACATTAACCAAAACGGCCTTGCTGTGCTGGTACTGCGAACGGCTGAAAGCAAGGGGAAACTACAGCCGTAATTTTTCCCGAGGACATGCAGCTTTACTGTATAATTAAATGATGATGGCGTCCTCTTGGGTAAAATATTCCGGAGGTAAAATAGTCCCCCATTCGGATCTCCGGGCGGGGAATACTCAAGAGGATGTCGTTATCAGGAGAAAGAAAACTTGCGTTCCACGGATCGGAGCGCGGAATGTCAGATCCCTTAATCGGGCAGGTAGGTTAGAAAATTTAAAAAGGGAAATGGATAGGTTAAAGTTAGATATAGTGGGAATCAGTGAAGTTCGATGGCAGGAGGAACAAGACTTCTGGTCAGGTGACTACAGGGTTATAAACACAAAATCAAATAGGGGTAATGCAGGAGTAGGTTTAATAATGAATAGGAAAATAGGAATGCGGGTAAGCTACTACAAACAGCATGGTGAACGCATTATTGTGGCCAAGATAGATACGAAGCCCACACCTACTACAGTAGCACAAGTTTATATGCCAACTATCTCTGCAGATGACGAAGAAATTGAAGAAATGTACAATGAAATAAAAGAAATTATTCAGATAGTGAAGGGAGATGAAAATTTAATAGTAATGGGTCACTGGAAATCGAGTGTAGGAAAAGGGAGAGAAGGAAACATAGTAGGTGAATATGGATTGGGGCTAAGAAATGAAAGAGGAAGCCGTCTAGTAGAATTTTGCACAGAGCAGAACTTAATCATAGCTAACACTTGGTTTAAGAATCATGAAAGAAGGTTTTATACATGGAAGAACCCTGGAGATACTAAAAGGTATCAAATACACTCCTGGAAATGAAAAAAAGAACGCATTGACACCGGTGTGTCAGACCCACCATACTTGCTCCGGACGCTGCGAGAGGGCTGTAGAAGCAATGATCACACGCACGGCACAGCGGACACACCAGGAACCGCGGTGTTGGCCGTCGAATGGCGCTAACTGCGCAGCATTTGTGCACCGCCGCCGTCAGTGCCAGCCAGTTTGCCGTGGCATACGGAGCTACATCGCAGTCTTTAACACTGGTAGCATGCCGCGACAGCGTGGACGTGAACCGTATGTGCAGTTGACGGACTTTGAGCGAGGGCGTATAGTGGGCATGCGGGAGGCCGGGTGGACGTACCACCGAATTGCTCAACACGTGGGGCGTGAGGTCTCCACAGTACATCGATTTTGTCGCCAGTGGTCGGCGGAAGGTGCACGTGCCCGTCGACCTGGGACCGGACCGCAGCGACGCACGGATGCACGCCAAGACCGTAGGATCCTACGCAGTGCCGTAGGGGACCGCACCGCCACTTCCCAGCAAATTAGGGACACTGTTGCTCCTGGGGTATCGGCGAGGACCATTCGTAACCGTCTCCATGAAGCTGGGCTACGGTCCCGCACACCGTTAGGCCGTCTTCCGCTCACGCCCCAACATCGTGCAGCCCGCCTCCAGTGGTGTCGCGACAGGCGTGAATGGAGGGACGAATGGAGACGTGTCGTCTTCAGCGATGAGAGTCGCTTCTGCCTTGGTGCCAATGATGGTCGTATGCGTGTTTGGCGCCGTGCAGGTGAGCGCCACAATCAGGACAGCATACGACCGAGGCACACAGGGCCAACACCCGGCATCATGGTGTGGGGAGCGATCTCCTACAATGGCAGTACAACTCTGGTGATCGTCGAGGGGACACTGAATAGTGTACAGTACATCCAAACCGTCATCGAACCCATCGTTCTACCATTCCTAGACCGGCAAGGGAACTTTCTGTCCAACAGGACAATGCATGTCTGCATGTATCCCGTGCCACCCAACGTGCTCTAGAAGGTGTAAGTCAACTACCCTGGCCAGCAAGATCTCCGGATCTGTCCCCCATTGAGCATGTTTGGGACTGGATTAAGCGTCGTCTCACGCGGTCTGCACGTCCAGCACGAACGCTGGTCCAACTTAGGCGCCAGGTGGAAATGGCATGGCAAGCCGTTCCACAGGACTACATCCAGCATCTCTACGATCGTCTGCATGGGACAATAGCAGCCTGCATTGCTGCGAAAGGTGGATATGCACTGTACTAGTACCGACATTGTGCATGCTCTGTTGCCTGTGTCTATGTGCCTGTGGTTCTGTCAGTGTGATCATGTGATGTATCTGACCCCAGGAATGTGTCAATAAAGTTTCCCCTTCCTGGGACAATGAATTCACGGTGTTCCTATTTCAGTTTCCAGGAGTGTAGATTATATAATGGTAAGACAGACATTTAGGAACCTGGTTTTAAATTGTAAGACATTTCCAGGGGCAGATGTGGACTCTGACCACAATCTATTGGTTATGACCTGTAGATTAAAACTGAAGAAACTGCAAAAAGGTGGGAAATTAAGGAGATGGGACCTGGAGAAACTGAAAGAACCAGAGGTTGTACAGAGTTTCAGGGAGAGCATAAGGTAACAATTGAGAGGAATAGGGGAAAGAAATTCAGTAGAAGAAGAATGGGTAGCTCTGAGGGATGAAGTAGTGAAGGGAGCAGAGGATAAAATAGGTAAAAAGACGAGGGCTGCTAGAAATCCTTGGATAACGGAAGAAATATTGAATTTAATTGATGAAAGGGGTAAATATAAAAATTCAGTAAATGAAGCAGGCAAAAGGAATACAAACGTCTCAAAAATGCGATCGACAGGAAGTGCAAAATGGCTAAGCAGGGATGGCTAGAGGACAAATGTAAGGATGTACAAGCTTATCTCACTAGGGGTAAGATAGATACTGCCTACAGGAAAATTAAAGAGACCTTGGGAGAGAAGAGAACCCGTGTATGAATATCAAGAGCTCAGATGGAAACCCAGTTCTAAGCAAAGAAGGGAAGGCAGAAAGGTGGAAGGAGTATATAGAATGTTTATAAAAGGGCGATATACTTGAGGACAATATTATGGAAATGGAAGAGGATGTAGATGAAGACGAAATATGAGTTACGATACTGCGTGAAGGGTTTGACAGAGCACTGAAAGACCTGAGTCGAAACAAGGCCCCCGGAGTTGACAACATTCCATTAGAACTACTGACGGCCTTGGGAGAGCCAGTCACGACAAAACTCTACCAGCTGGTGAGCAAGATGTATGAGACAGGCGAAATACCCTCAGACTTCAAGAAGAATATAATAATTCCAATCCCAAAGAAAGCAGGTGGTGACAGATGTGAAAATTACCGAACTATCAGTTTAATAAGCCACAGCTGCAAAATACTAACCCGAATTCTTTACAGACGAATGGAAAAACTGGTAGAGGCGGACCTCGGGGAAGATCAGTTTGGATTCCGTAGAAATGTTGGAACACGTGAGGCAATACTGACCTTACGACTTATCTTAGAAGAAAGATTAAGAAAAGGCAAACCTACGTTTCTAGCATTTGTTGACTGGAATACTCTCTTTCAAATTCTAAAGGTGGCAGGGGTAAAATACAGGGAGCGAAATGCTATTTCCAATCTGTACAGAAACGGGAGCAGTGGTTGGGAAAGGAGTGAGACAGGGTTGTAGCCTCTCCCTGATGTTATTCAATCTGTATATTGAGCAAGCATTAAAGGAAACTAAAGAAAAATTTGGAGTAGGTATTAAAATTCATGGAGAAGAAGTAAAAACTTGAAGGTTCGCCGATGACATTGTAATTCTGTCAGAAACGGAAAAGGACTTGGAAGAGCAGTTGAACGGAATGGACAGTGTCTTGCAAGGAGGATATAAGATGAACATCAACAAAAGCAAAACGAGGATAATGGAATGTAGTCAAATTAAATCGGATGATGCTGAGGGAATTAGATTAGGAAATGAGACACTTCAAGTAGTAAAGGAGTTTTGGTATTTAGGAAGTAAAATAACTGATGATGGTCGAAGTAGAGAGGATATAAAATGTAGACTGGCAATGGCAAGGAAAGCGTTTCTGAAGAAGAGAAATTTGTTAACATCGAATGTAGATTTATGTATCAGGAAATAGTTTCTGAAAGTATTTGTTTGGAGTGTAGCCATGTATGGAAGTGAAACATGGACGATAACTAGTTTGGACAAGAAGGGAATAGAAGCTTTCGAAATGTGGTGCTACAGAAGAATACTGAAGATAAGGTGGATAGATCACGTAACTAATGAGGAGGTATTGAATAGGATTGGGGAGAAGAGAAGATTGTGGCAGAACTTGACTAGAAGAAGGGATCGGTTGGTAGGCCATGTTTTGAGGCATCAAGGGATCACAAATTTAGCATTGGAGGGCAGCGTGGAGGGTAAAAATCGTAGAGGGAGACCGTGAGATGAATACTCTAAGCAGATTCAGAAGGATGTAGGTTGCAGTTGGTTCAGGGAGATGAAGAAGCTTGCACAGGATATAGTAGCATGGAGAGCTGCATCAAACCAGTCTCATGACTGAAGACAACAACAGCAACAGATATTTTATCTGCGGAAGGTTGGAGGACGTATAAAATCTCTCGATCCACCCAAATTGTACTCGTGACACACCAATTTGTCACAACACAGCGACTGAGAAACGCTGATTTAAACCGCCAAGGGACTGCAGATCTTAGTATGTGACAGATTTCAATCTGATACCTGTATCTGTTTCTGGGGAAAAAGGACTGGGTGGTTGGTTTGGGGAAGGAGACCAGACAGCGTGGTCATCGGTCTCATCGGATTAGGGAAGGATGGGGAAGGAATTAGGCCGTGCCGTTTCAGAGGAACCATCCCGGCATTTGCCTGGAGTGATTTAGGAAAATCACGGAAAACCTAAATCTGGATGGCTGGACGCGGGATTGAACCGTCGTCCTCCCGAATGCGATTCCAGTGTCGAACTACTGCGCCACCTCGCTCGGTCGGAAAAAGGACTCTTAAGAGTCGGACAGACACACAGATGGATGGATGGACAAGAAAATGATCCTATAAAAGTTTCTACTGAAGTATGGGCCGTCAGAATGGATGTATCAATCGCAAAGGGACACTAAAAATAGTGGTGTGGCAGCAATGTCGAAGATATAAATAACAAAGAAATTGCAGGAACAGTCCACAGGGGTACTGCCGGTCCATAGTGTCCAACGGGCAAATTATTTCAGCGATCAGACATGTCGCCATCGTCAGGTGCGCTGACGAACTGATCTCCTGAGGGTGGGATTTACCCCCCTCCCTCCCCCCCCCCCCCTACGAGATATTATCTCCACCTTCCACGACAGTGGCCGGGCGTCGGCGGTCCCTGAGACGCTGGCGTCGGCATCTGTGGTGGCGTCGGTGCAATTGCCTCGTCCGCCCTAGTCGCCCGTTGGTTTCTTCGCTGGGCGTCTTTTCAATTAGTGCTGGTTCCCATGCCTTGCTGAGGTTATAGCTGCAATCTCGGTTGATGAGTCCGTCCGTGGTACGAATTTCGATAGTCTCTCTAAAGACGCTGTCCCAGATCACGAACGTGTAATCCACAGAACGGGGAAAACTAGTAAGTTTCCAATTGGATGAAGCCAAAGTTTCCTTCTCAAAGTACTCCATATAGAAATTCGCGACTACGGGCGAGTGTGGGCTTTCCATGCTACCCGCTCTGTTCATTCATATTTCTCCATTAAAGAGAAATACGTGGAGGTCAGATCGTGTCTGAAAAGGTCGGCCTTCGTCAAATTTGTGTGCAATAAGCTCAACTAACTCTTGAAGAGTCACCCTGGTGAATAATGAAACAACGTCAAAACTCACGAGGCTATCTGAGTCTTTCAGCTTGAAGTTGTCGAGACATTTTACGAAATCCACAGAACTACGAACGTGATGAGGACATTTACGCACGTAAGGGCTTAGTGATTCCGCCAGGTATTTGGCCAGAAAATATGTAGGTGCCCTCATGTTCCTGACCATTGGGCATAACGACAGCCCTTTTTTGTGGACTTAGGGAGTCTATAAAGTCTGGGCGGTACAGGTCCTTGAGGTGTCAATTTCTTTTGCGACACCCTCTGGTAAACCCGCGTCCTAGGGCTCTTTTGTGAACAAACAGAAGGAGTCGAAATGGCGAGCCCACTCTCACCTGTAGTCGCGAATTTCTGTGTGGTGTACTTTGAGGAGGAAGCTTTGGTGTCATCGGAATGGAAAACTGGTTGTTTTCTCCGTTATGTGGAAGACACGTTCTTGATCTGGCCCCATGGAGGGGAGAAGGTCCTAGACTTCCTTGCACATCTGAACTCCATACATCCGAACATCAAATTCGCTATGGAGACCGAAGCAGAAGGAATATTACCATTCCTGGACGTCACGGTCAAAAGAAGAGCGGATGGCATCCTGGGCCATGGGGTATACAGGAAGTAAATGCACGCCGACCTGTATTTGCATGTGGATACCTGCCACCACCTTTCGCAGAGGAATGGGGTGCTAAAAACACTGGCGCACAGGCGCTCACCATCTATGACGCTGAGAGTCTGCCCCATGCGCTGGAACACCTCAAAACTGTATTCTGGAGAAACGGGTACTTGGAATGGCACTCTCCGCCCCACCTCTACAATACAGCGTGTGGAGACAAAAGAAGTCACGGAGGAAGAGATAGCCGCTGCCTATATACGGTACACTGGCGCAATATTGTGGAAAATAGGACAGATATTGAGGAGACACAGAGTAGGAAGTCTTTTACCGTTAGCAGAACGCCGGTGTATACCAGATTCCGTGTCAGTGTGGGAAGACTTATATTGGACAGACAGTGCGCACCATCGAAGATCGTTGCCGAGAACATCAGAGGCACACTCGACTTAGGTACCCCAACAAGTCGGCGGTCGCAGAGCACTGTTTGTCCGAAAATCAGGAAATGGGCTACGAACATACCAGGGTCTTGGCACAGATATCTAAATACTGGGACGGCGTCGTTAGAGAGGCTACCGAAATTTGCACCAGAGACGGACTCATCAACCGAGATCGCGGCTATAACCTTAGCAAGGCATGGGAGCCAGCATAGTCTAATTAAACAGAATCTCAGCAAAGGAAACGAACGGGCGACCTGGGAGGACGAAGCAATTACACCGACACCACCACAGACGCCGACGCCAGCGTCTCAGCGACCGCCGACGAGCGGGAGCGAACCGTGGTGAGAACACTTCGCACGCGGAGGGGATATAAGACGGCCGCCAGCACTCAGGATTTCAGTTCGTCAGCGCACCTGACGATGGCGTTGTCTGATCGCTGAAATATTGTGCCCGTGGGACACTATGGACCTGCAGTACACCCGTGGACAGTTCAAGCAAGAAATAACGCCGCGAGAAACTGAACAATCACAACAAAGGAATTGTTCAATAAACCAAGCACAAACAGAAAAGAATTACTCTATTAGGACAGAAATACCTATTTGGAACAGCTGCGAAAGCGAAAATAAATTAGGACTCTCACAAATGGCGGAGGAAAAGCAAAAAACAACAAATGTAATCAAAAGTGAAAACAAAGAATTTGGTATATCTCCAAATGCTTTTGTTTATTTTCTTACTTCGTTATACTGGTAGAGTTGTGACATATGATTGACAAATGCTTAGTGCCTTATAGCAGTTATTGTGAAACTTGCTCACAACCAGCCTACATACCCACAGTTCTGAACATCTGCAGACATTGGTCGTTTCTTAGGACGAACATTTAGGAGTACTGAAACGACTCAGCCTTGTGTGAATAAAAATAATTCTCAGTGTATACAACAAGAAACCAATTTTCTATTTTATGACATTTACATGAAGAAATGCATTTCGTGAAAAACTTGTATTTTCGTCTTTCAGTCGAAATAGATGGGGTTAGCTCTTTAACTGAGTATTGCCGCGACTACATCAATCTTGTGTTAAGCATCGCTGTGTGGTGTATGACCGATAATTAATTGGCTTAACAATATAGAAGTCGGCTCAGTATGCCCTCCATCAATGTCTTAAAATAACGTATATGTACAGTGTTGACACTGTAAGATAGTGCTGCAAAGTGTTTTTGTCATTTCATGCCATATTGATAATGCAGGATGCAGCAGAAGCACGTACAGCAATTGTAACTCTGACACGCCATCATGAGATCTGCTAGATTACGTGAGGACAGTCATCAAAATCAGCTTACAAAACCTCCTGATTCTCTTGTTTTCATTTTAACTGTCAGATAACTTGAATGGTTTGTTTTACTCAAAGAATCCCCACGTTCTGTAAGTAGTACACGAGAACATCGAAAATGCCATCACCCCTCAGGAAGTTGCCACACGTGAATCACCCGTCCAGCGTTTCCGTTAACGGTGGCGATTCCCAACACCTCCTGTCTATTAACCACTGCAATTTATTTTGTCCAGAAACCTACAAATGTTTTATATTGGTATGTTTTTCGGGGTAGGTTAATATTTTGGCTTCCCTGTGTATCCAAATAAAAAATAAAGTACACTGATGATTGAAAAATTTTTGACGAGGCTGTAAGAGAAACCAAGGAAAAATTTGGTGTAGGAATTAAAGTTCAGAGACAAAAAAATGAAAACTTTGAGGTTTGTAACTCGTCAAGAGAGAGAGCAAAAGACTTGGTACAGCAGTTGAACGAAATGTACAACGTCTTGAAAGCACTCTTGAAGAAATAATAAATAGGCAGTCAGTTGTGAAATAGGAGGTTTATTTAAACTCCTTGACCATGGTTTCAGTGTTTATAAAAACGTCTTCTACAAAAGGAAATAGTGACAAGCTAAGCAGGTTCGCGGTGAATAATGTTCTCGTTTTCATTTTCTACTCCCAATAGTGGATTGATCTCTTGGAGATACGTCCCATTAAGAGTCGTGATTCTATTCAGCTAGTTATCTGAAAAGCTGATAGTGGGATAGATGGGGGATCCCAATTTGGAATAAATGGGATCAGCTTACCAATTCTGTCATACGACTTACAACCAAGGGAAATCTCCTGAAAGCCTTGGTCGAAACAGGGAGATATGAACCACATATTTGACTTCATTTTTGGGACACTGTCCATCGTTGACGGTGTTTTTTCAGCCAGAAATTACAATGATGTGTACGTGAGAGGAGTATAAGTGGTGAAACGTGTATAACTCTCAAATATAACATATCTGGATCGTTACTATTTACTTATTAAGAAAACGTTTTCATAAAAATTGAAACCATGCTGAGGGTTTAAATAAATCTTCCATTTTGCAACTGGTTGGCTATTTATTATTTCTTCAGGAAGTTTTCATCCTATGGTGGCTGCTCCAATCACGTACAAAAATTTAATAAGTCTTGAAAGGAGGATATAAGATGAACAGCAACAAAAGCAAAACTATGATAATGGAATATAGACGAATTATATCAGGCGATGTTGAGGAAATTACATTAGGAAACGAGATGCAAAACGTAACAGATGAGTTAAGCTCTTTAGGCATCAAAATAACTGAAGGTGACCAAGGGACTGAGGAAATAAAATGTAGACGGAACGGCAAGTAAAGCGTTTTTGAAGAGAAATTTGTTAACATAGAACACAGATTTAAGTGTTATGAAGTCTCTTCTGGGGTTATTTTTCTGGAGTGTATCCATGTATGAAAGTGAAACATGGATGATGAAAAGTTTAGACAAGAAGAGAATGGAAGCTTTTTGGTGTGTGTTGCTACAGGAAACTGCTGAAGATTAGATAGGTAGATCATGTAAATAATGAGGAGGTACTGAATAGAACAGGGATGACAAGAATTTTGTGCCACGACTAAGTGATGAGTCGAAAGGGCACATTCTTAGCCAACACGACGTCAACAATATAGTACTGCAGTGAAGTATGGGCGTTAAAATAGCGTAGGGAGACGAAGAGATGAATACTATACGCTGATTCAGAAGGATGTAAGTTGCAGTTCTTATTCGGAGATGAAGAGGCTTGCACGTGATAGAGTAACATGGAGAGCTGCATCAAACCAGTCATCTGATTGAAGACCACAGCAACACCACCTACCTATTGCTCATGTGGAAAAAGAGTGTCAATATGAGTCTATGTGCGCACTAATCTCCGTTATCAAATTCTCATGGTCCCTACGCGAGGTATACAACAGTGGCAACATAATACGTTTTATCCAAATCTATCCGAAAAAGGTTTGCGAGAACTATATCGGATTTTTTCAAACGATTCCCCATTATGTTTCTCAGGCACCTCTATTACACTCACGGACGGTCTACACGAGCCTATTACGACTCTGGTGATGCGCCTATGACCTCGTTGGATACCTTCTGCCACGCCTGCTTGATGCTGCTTCCACGCGCTGAAGCAATACTCTAGAATTTGTGTTGCTCACATATGCAACACACTGTACATATCTAGGTCTTTCATTTGCTGTCTTTATTACTCATTTTATGTGTTCGTCCAGCATCATATCGCTTCCTCATATTACACAAAATACTTACGTGGTAATGCATTGAATATATTGAAGAATGATGTTGTGGATGGATTGTTGTGAACTGACAGTGTTGTATCTTGCGGGATAAGTTATTTATGAGAACAGAACGCTATAAGAGGTCTTATTAGCCTTATTACTCTTCCCTTCGTTAGGGTACACTCGTTATAACTTTCGGAGCCTTTCAACAGTTCCAGCCCATTATTAGGTATTTCAAATATTTATCGAGCCAATAAAACAGTTACTTAATATTCCCAACGATCATATCTGGGACAGTGGTGAAAGGTGTGTCACTGTGACGGACAGCTTACAGGAACTATGAAAGCAAAAAGGTACCTCTGTGCCAGCATCGATTGTTTACGATACCCAGAATATTTAAAGCAAACTATGTTTCCAGAATGAGATTTTCACTCTGCAGCAGAGTGTGCGCTGATACGAAACTTCCTGGCAGATTAAAAGAGTGTGCCCGACCGAGACTCGAACTCGGGACCTTTCCCTATCGCGGGCAAGTGCTCTACCATCTGAGCTACCGAAGCACGACTCACGCCCGGTACTCACAGCTTTACTTCTGGCAGTATCTCGCCAGTATCTCGCCTGCGAAAGTTAACAGAAGCTCTCCTACGAAACTTGCAGAACTACGTTTGTCGCATTATCAGCTTCTCAGGTAACTAGCTGAATAGAATCACGACTCTTAATGGGCCGTATCTCCAAGAGATCGCTCCACTTTTAGGAGTGGAAAATGAAAATAGGAATATATGTTTTCATGAGTACTAGAGGAGATTTGTGTGATGGATGTAGTCTGCTGTTTTGTGGCCTTGAGATACTAATGCCACGGGAAGCCCAGCGGTAAAATAGTTTACCAGGTGAGATGCTATTGCTACGGAAAGTCACAGGTTAAATGTTTTACCGCTGGAAAAAGAAGGGATATTTGAGTTTGACGTCCCGTCGATATTGAGAAAATTACTGGCGAAACATAAGCTCCAAGTTTTTCATGGATGAGGAAGGAAATAGGCCATACGTTTCCGAAGGAACCATCGCGGCATTCATGCCGCTCTTCAGCAACGGAGTGCTGCTTTCATGCAAACTGCTGACTGTAGCAGCTGAGAAATTCATATGTTAGTGACCCTACGCTATCACTGACTGAAATTCAGTAACCGATTCCGATTCGCTATATGGTCGAAAATTCCAGTTTTAATCGATCTTTTCGGTTAATCTTTTTCTATTGCAAAAGTCTTTGGGTAACAAAATGTTGTCAATAGTGATGGAACGAGAGACACCCACATGATTTTGAATATCATTCAAAGGCCTGTCTAATGTTTGTCTAATGTATTTTATTCCTTGCTTGTAGACAAAATATTTCACAAAATGCTTCAGATTATTTTCAAAAACTTTAAAACTTTGACGTTTTATTTAGAAACTAGGAAATAATACACTACTGGCCATTAAAATTGCTACACCACGAAGATGACGTGCTACAGACGCGAAATTTAACCGACAGAAAGAAAATGCTGTGATATGCAGATCATTAGCTTTTTAGCAGCCACACAATGTTGTCGCCAGTGGTGACACCTAGAACGTGCTGACATAAGGAAAGTTTCCAGCCGATTTCTCATACACAAACAGTAGTTGACCGGCGTTGCCTGGTGAAATGTTGTCGTGATGCATCGTGTAAGGAGGAGAAATGCGTATCATCATGTTTCTGACTTTGATAAAGGTCGGATTGTAGCCTATCGCGATTGCGGTTTATCGTATCACGACATTGCTATTCGCGTTGATCGAGATCCAATGACTGTTAGCAGAATATGGACTCGGTAGGTTCAGGAGAGTAATACGGAACGCCCTGCTGGATCCCAAAGGCCTCATATCACTAGCAGTCTAGATGACAGGCATCTTATCTGCATGGCTGCAACGGATCGTGCAGCCACGTTTCGATCCCTGAGTCAACAGATGGGGACGTTTGAAAGACAACAACCATCTGCACGAACAGTTCGACGACGTTTGCAGCAGCATGGACTATGAGCTCGGTGACCATGGCTGCTGCATCACAGACAGGAGCACCTGCGATGGTGTGCTCCACGACGAACCTGGGTGCACGAATGGCTAAACGTCATTGTTTCGGATGAATCCAGGTTCTGTTTACAGCATCATGATGGTCGCATCCGTGTTTGGCGACATCGCGGTGAACGCACGTAAGGAAGCGTGTGTTCGTCATCGCCATACTGGCTTATCACCCGGCGTGATGTTCTTGGGTGCCATTGGTTACACGTCTCGGTCACATCTTGTTCGCATTGAGGGCACTTTGAACAGTGGAGGTTAGATTTCAGATGTGTTACGACCCGTGACCCTACCTTTCATTCGGTCCCTGTGAAACCCTACATTTCAGCAGGATAATGCACGACCGCATGTTGCAGGTGCTGTCGGGCCTTTCTGGGTACAGAAAATGTTCGACTGGTGCCCTGACCAGCACATTCTCCAGATCCCTTACCAATTGAAAACGTCAATGGTGGTGGAGCTACTGGCTCGTCACAATGCGCCAGTAACTACTCCTGATGAACTGAGATACCGTGTTGAAACTACATGGCCGCTTTTCCTATACACGCCAACCTAGGTCTGATAGACTCAAAGCCTAGGCGTATGAAGGCCGTTATTACGGCCAGAGGTCGTTGTTCTGGGTACTGATTTTTCAGGATCTATGCACCCAAATAGCGTGAAAATGTAATCACATGTCAGTTCTAGTATAATACATTTATTCAATTAACACCCGTTTATCATCTGCATTTGTTCTTTGTGTAGCAATTTTAATGGCCAGTGTTATATATATAAAAATCAGTCGACATTGTATTGTTTTTAATACCTTAGTCATTAAGATACCTCATTTGCCCTCTTCCGATTCTTCGTTTGGCTATAAAAATTCGGACGAAGGTCGGATTATGTGATTTTTGCATCAGTAATTTAATTTTTCTAAATTACATTAATTAATTGCTGTACAAGTCTAGTTGTGCTTGTGTCGATTATTGACTTTTCATTTGGCTATGAGAACTCAGACAAAATTCTCTTATTACGTTGTTCTTAATTTCACATTAGTTAATGAAATTAAATATGTTCCTGCCAAAATAAACCATATACTGCTTAGTTTGGTGCCACATTTGTCCATTTCTCAATCCTAGTTTGAAAATGAAAACTGGTGCAAATATACATAGTGTAATTTGTAAGGATCCTTGTTTCCACTCCAAAAACAAATTTAAATAATAAAATATTGAGGACATGACTCCGATAATGTTCTTATGCACTACTCTACTGTTTCATCAAAACTGACAAAACGAAGTACGGACAAGGGAGCGTAATACGACATTGCAGCCCCTGTGATAATCCGAATTTCGATGTACTATTTCTTTGTGCATGCATGCAGGTGAGAAAGTATATTGCGTCACAATTCGAAATTGCACAGGTAGGGCAATATCGTATTTATCTGCAGACCCCGGGAAAGCGAATTTCAAGTTCGGGAACATACCTAATGGACGCACCAGTAAAGGTTGTATACACGTAGTAGACGGCGCGGATAGCCAAATCCCAAGGAGACCGCACAGCCGGCCATTGTGGCCGAGTGCTTCTACGCGCGTCAGTCCGAAACAGCGCTGCTGCCACTGTCGCAGGTTCGAATCCTCCCTTGGGCATGGATATGTCTTGGTATCCTTTGGTTAGTTAGGTTTAAGTAGTTCTAGGGGACGGATGACCTCAGATATTAAGTCTCATAATGCTGAGAGCCATTTGAACCATTTTTGAGACCGCAAGCGATAAGACGGAAAGCCGAGTTCGAGTCCCGTACCGGCGCAAATTTTCATTGTCGTCAGTCAATTATGCAGTTGAAGGTTGTCCATATACGGAACTACGAATACATTTCACAAACAGGAAGGGTAGTGTGCGACTGTGTATAGTGGTTTGCACTCTCTTGCCTATATCTTCAGGATGTTTTCGCCAGCATGATTTGTAAAGACGCCGGGAGCATTGACCATCAGCCCAGCTGGCGGCTACGATAGTCTGGAGAATAGTAGTGAAGCGACGTCCACGGCTGGTGCGACAGTCCCTCATTGTTACTGACGGCTGTAGATGCGGCGGTCTCACAATAGCTGTGGCATTGACTCGCAGCAGTCCGTGCATAAAAAGTCTGCGTCACAGCATATCAGTTCCCTCTCCACCTTTGCTTAGAATTCACACTCACGCGCACATAGATGATAAAGAAAACTTTAGCAGCACTTGCGTATCTTTCTTGTGTACTACATTGTGAGAAACATTGCAAGTATCGATCAGTGCGCATTGCTTTCCGGTACACGAAATGATCAAACCCTCCTTCTGCCTTCCACTCAACTTTAACATCCGTACAGGGATTCACTTAAATGGAGGTGAGCAGAGATAAAGTAAACAGCAAGAATTTTAACAGAGACAGGGAGTAACCGCTTAGTAGGTTAGTGAGGTGGGCTGTGGATTTGGGAAGAAAGCAAAGACGGGTGCTTGGCGCTTGAGGCGGGAT
Source organism: Schistocerca gregaria (assembly GCF_023897955.1). Classification (NCBI taxonomy): domain Eukaryota; kingdom Metazoa; phylum Arthropoda; class Insecta; order Orthoptera; family Acrididae; genus Schistocerca; species Schistocerca gregaria. The sequence continues at coordinate 179,612,334 of NC_064927.1, forward strand.
CGGCGGTTTTAAACGTAACGCTGGCCTCTCGCGCTGAGGCCCACGAGAATTACGGGCCCAGCAACGAACATGCAACGCTAATCACCTTGTCACCCATTCCTTGTGAAGGTTCGACTCTGTGCAGAGCTCAGAGAAAATCAGTATGTCCATGAATAGATACCCACCAATGGTCTTAAGTTTGTCATGATCTATCTAGAGCATGTATGCGAGTAAACACGCAGTTAAGAATTATTAAAATTGTCTTGAATATTTCTTCACTCCCCGTCAGAGACGAATGCAGGCCGTCCTGAGACCTGCCGTGTCAAGTGCACTGACGTACACATCGCGGCCTGTTTTTCTTAAGTGCCTCACCTCGTGCCATGTGGCGTCACTGGTCTTGCAGCGAACTGGAGATGATGCGAGCTGCGCAACTCGTCTCCCTGATGGGTGCCAGAAGCTGTGATTGTGCCTATATAACCTGAAAATCGTGCCAGCCACGGCTATCAGAGTTTCCTGCTCCTGGCCACCACGATAGCAGAGGTAGCCACCGAAAGCCTGAGTGTTCTATTCGAAATGACCCGGCTCGAAAACCTACAAGATTTCTTTCGTCGCAAATGACTTCCAGAGCAAAAAGATGGCTCTGAGCACTTTGGGACTTAACGTGTGAGGTCATCAGTCCCCTGGACTTAGAACTACTGAAACCTAACTAACCTAAGGACATCACACACATCCAATCCCCAAGGCAGGATTCGAACCTGCGACCTACTTTTTTCCTTATTTAACTCTGTGGGTGTGTCAGCGGTAGGAAGTTTGATTGTGGTTTAAAAATATGTAAAACTTTGAACATAGCTGCTAAGGTTCAGTGACCGTGTCAGAATTATATCGTAACAAATAAGAACTCAGTCACAAATACTTAGTCAAAATTGACCTGGTTTCGACGCTACTATGAGCGTCGTCTTTAGAATTAGACTAACTGTACTAAAACATTAGGCATATAGTACATTAATAAAATTAAAGTTTGTACTGACTCGAAACGATGTAGTACTTACAAGTCACATATTAAAAAAGATCTCGGCCGGAAAGGCGACGTCATGAACACTTGTCAGATGGCGAACCGCTATGGGCTGCTCGTACTGTGGACAGGGGTTGCAACAAGAGTGAGGTGCTCACTTTAGAAAGTGTGGGCAAGTAAACATGGTGTTGCTACGAGCGCCATCTAGTAGCCGCATTAACAACTAGGCTACTCTACATTCAAAATTAGACCCATGAAATTGTGATGCAGCTGATTGAGGCATACCTAATGGACGTAAGCATTAATAATAACAGGATGAAGTTACATATTTTTCTGCTTTAAATAGAGATACATTTTGTAACGTAAAAACGTTAGTTATGACATACAACAAAACAGCAAAACATATAAGGATGTAGGCTGCAGTACATGCTGGGAGATGAAGAAGCTTGCACAGGATAGAGTAGCATGGAGAGCTGCATCAAACCAGTCTCAGGACTGAAGACCACAACAACAACAACAAGTGATTCAGGACGGCCGGTTGTGCTGCCATCATTCGGTCTTAGGAAACTTGTAAAACTGCCATACTACATTACATGAATTCAAAGCAAACAAAGCACTCCGCACAGAAACATACCTTGATAAAAACCACGCCTTTGATAAAATACGTAGTTAATAACATCCTCGTACCATAAATGCATATCGGAGTCGGATATGATTCTCACAACGTTGCTACACGCCAGGCGACAACAGCTGTGCGGTAACCTTGGGAGCGTCATGTCCGACACTGATGTGCATTTTCTCAACGACGTGCTGAATGAATAAAAAGTAAAGTCTCATACATATAGAATGAGCGTATAGGACTGACAGCGACACTCTTTCGTCAAGAATTAATTAGCTACACATCAGTGGACGTGAATTGTCTTGTGAATTGTGATAAATTGCCGGTATAGTAGGACATGTGGAACACCAATTAAGAAACGAGAAATTTTAAATTCTGAAGAACGTAATAAATCATTTATGCAATATTAGTAACAAAACTTTTCACGTAGTTCAAAATACTACAGCTGAGCTCTAAAGTGCTATACCGGAAACATCACCCTATGTTTCATATTTTGGCTACATATTTAATATGAGTGATCTTAGCAGTGAACAGAGTAAACGAAGAGGTACTTTGATAGAGTGATAATTAAAATGTAGAAAGAGATGCAAAAGGTAAAGTATAGTATCATACAAGAAACGAACAGAAAGCAAAGATAGGCAGCATCAAGGCTTTCAAATAATATAGACGGTTATAGAATTGGACGAAACACTGTTAGGGCGCCTCAAGAAGTCAAACGTGCAGTGCTCAAAGATGATTTTCTCGGAAAGTGAAGTGTAATTCATAAGATGACATTTCTGGAGTTTAGGGTTACATGTAGTACTCGACTAGCTATGCATAAGCCTACCCTCCCATGAAGTACAATTCGAAGTTGCAGCGGAATGTCGTATTGATATTGATCAGCGAGATTACGTATACATCAATGGGTATGAGTTCATTTCCAGATGCAGCGTTTCTAAAGCTGTCCCATCCATTTTTGTCAAAGGCAATAATGTATGTTCCGTAACAGAACCTAGGTCTACATAGCTCGGTCGATATTAACTGCAATTACCGGTGGTGCTAGAGGTATGTTCCGGATACAGTCGTGATTACAATTTTAAAATTGATGTCGTAAGGTTCAAGTTTATAACGTAAATGGTTGTAATTAATTTTATTATTCAAGCCGTCACCAGATGTTTTCTCTACTTTTGTAACGGGTGTGCCATAAGTAAGTCTAAATTACCGAATAACTGTGATCATGACTGCATTTTGAGTAAAATGTGAAGATTTCGTTACTTCAATTTCCCAATTCGTTGTGTTTAAGATTATAATAAATATAATAGAGATAAATTCTTGGAGCACCGTAGCTTTGTGTCGTTTCTTTTAGTAATCTTTGTTGTTAATATGCTTACTACATACAAGATTTCATGACGGGTGTACTTCATCTCCCAGTTTCAGGTAAATTACGTTTGGGACACCAGCAGGAAACAATTTTAGTGAGAGCTTCCTGAAGTTATTATTATGACTTTATCCTGTGTATTGTGAGGTACGTATCTAAGCATGACTGACGTTTCAAATGGACAAACTTTTTCGCAGAGCGAAAGGAAAAGGCAACAACCCAGCTGCCCTTTGTCGCCTGTTTGACGACGCAATGCATAAAACACTTACACCTACTCGGAGCAAACGTGCGAAGAAACCGAGACGCCTTATCTAAATTAACTCTGGAAGCGTCTCTAAGGGAGCAGAGAGGTCACTTCACTTCAAAGCGGTTTTCGCTGTTTGCTGCTGCTGATGAATTCCTTTCACTTTCATATTTGCTCAGGCTGAGGAAGCCCAAGTTAGAGTTTCTGAGCCACAAACTGCCGTGGGCTTTGCCGCGAAGTTGCTTCCTGGCGTAATTGAGTATACGCTAGGCAACGCAGTGCAAGTCACATTCCATAAACTTCTGCTGTGATGCTTGTGAATACACACCTACGAACATTTATGTCACCCCCCACACAAGAATCCTTGTGAAGTACTGAAATCTAGTCAGGAGACTTATTTTTGTCCGACTTACGCTTGGGGGCTTCACTAACATGAAAATGTCTCTCGAACATAGTGTTCAAAGCACCATTGTTTCTCCGTGTAGTAGCAAGTCTAGGATTTACTATAGGTGCAGTTCGAGCGGTTACTACAATACACTTAAAATATTACTTCATTCCACTACAACTCTTTACTGTAGATAACTTATGTTCAGGTGCATTCCATGTCCACTGGAATCTTATATATATATATTACTGTCGCCGAGTACAAGAAGAACTGTTCAAACATGGTTAGTACCGAAGGGTAGTCACATACACATATACATAAACATACATATACATGTACATGTACATGCACTTTAAATTTCGATGCCCAGTTACGTCTAATAATATTAGCGTTTCCGGACTAAACCATGTTAGTACTGGCCCTTTAACTGACTAACACAGAGTGGAGCGGGGGGCGCTGGGCAATGACATAAGTAGACTTGCTGCAGCGGCGGCATATGGAACTTCTTGACGGCGTCTCATCCGCGACGTCTCTCATTCAGAGCTGCCTCAGGCAGACACTGCTTTTAGCTTGTATTGCAGTCGTGAGGTATCAACTGTATCCTGGATCCTCGCTTTTCGAACAGCACCACAATTGTATTGACGAAATGAAAAACTTGTTTCCATGGCAGGGAATACTGAAACACACCTTTTATGTTATCCCGAGTCAGTAACAGAGTGTGAGGGCGTGCTGAAAGGCAATTACCTCAGAATATTTCCCGTCAAAACTTTTGTTACTGTCTTGTTCTGTTGATGTTGTTGTTGTTGTTGTTGTTGTCGTTGAGCGAAGACTGGTTTCATGCAGGTCTCCATGCTACTCTGACCTGTGCAAGCCTCTTCATTTCTGAATAACTACTGCATCTTACATGCTTCTGAATCTGTTTACTGCATTCACCTCTTTGTCCAACCGATCTCTTCTTTTAGCTAGATTGTGTGACAACCTTCTTTTATCCCCAATTATGTTCAGTATCTCCTCTCCATTATTCACGCGATACATTCATCTAATCTTCAGCATTATTCTGTAACTTCACATTTCAAAAGCTTCTATTCTGTTCCTATTTGAAATGTTTAACGTCCATATTTCATTTCGTACAGGGCTACATTCCAGGCTAATACCACCTCCAAATAACACTAAAATCAATGTATAATGTTAGCAAATTTCTCTTCTTCAGAAACGCTTTCATTGCCACTGCCAGTCTACATCTTTTACTTTCTGTACTTCGGCCATCATCGGTTACCTTGCTACAAAAATAGTAAAACTCATCTGGTACTTTAGCTGTCTCATCTTTGTTTTGCTTTTCTTGATGTTCCTCTTATACACAACTTTCAATGCACAGTTCATCCGTTCAGGTGCTCCCCTAAATCCTTTGCTGTATCCGACAGAATTACAATGTCATCGGCCAACGTTAAAGTTTTTATTTCTTTCCCCTGAACTTTAATTCCTACTCAAAATTTTGTTTGTTCCCTTTACTGCATGCCCAATGTTCAGATTAGATAACATCGGGGATAGGATACAATTCTGTTTCACTCCGTTCTGAAACACTGCTTAACTTTCATGACCCTCAACTCTTACCAATGCCGTCTGGTTTCTGTACAAGTTGCAAATAGCCTCTCACTTCCTGCATTTTACTCCTGCTACCTTAAGAATTTTAAAGAGAGTATTCCAGCCAACACCGTTAAATTGTTCTTTACCTCTACAAATACTATAATTGTAGGTTTCTCTTTCCTTAACTTCAATCTTATTTGGGCAGATTATTGTTCCCTTTTTATCTGTGTTTCCAGGGTTGTTTTGGTAGCCTACGACGCGTACCTGTTTCCTGGGCCTGGAACATAGACGTGTTTTCTTTCTGTTGTGGTGACACTTTCGTCATCGCAGAACGTCTAAGTCGGCCTGCAATCTGATGCCTTTACCAGCTGCAACGTGTTGGCCTAAGTTCAGGAAATTAAATCATTTAATAGAGAACTATTAACCTATACAATTTATGAATTCAGTAAGATAATAAACTTTGAATCGTGTTCTGCAAGCTCGAAGTTCCTCCTCACTATACTTGTTATTTAACTACTAGTTTACACCTTGCACCCTTATTGCTGCTTCTGGAGCGTATTAAGTTTCAAGGCCTTTTACATGTGAATATGAACTGTTGACTTTTGCGGCCGGAGTGGCCGTGTGGTTCTAGGCGCTACAGTCTGGAACCGAGCAACCGCTACGGTCGCAGGTTCGAATCCTGCCTCGGCCATGGATGTGTGTGATGTCCTCAGGTTAGTTAGGTTTAATTAGTTCTACGTTCTAGGCGACTGATGACCTCAGATGTTAAGTCGTATAGTGCTCAGAGCCATTTTGTTGACTTTTTCCTTTTATCCACAGTCATAAGCTAACTCCATTTGCTTGTTGTCTGTTGGCTGTGATTGCTACCTGCTGTATTTGCCAGCTTATTTTGTACATTTATTTAAGGGTCATTGCCAATGTTTCTGCTGGTGTGTACCATCAGGGAGTTACCTTTAATTTGTGTGGCTTCCTAGTTTTTCTTGTGTTTTGCTGGTTTCTGTACTTGGTTGCTCAAGCGATTAATATTGAAGTTAAGGGCTTTCCAACAACCACAGGGCTTGAAAATTGTTTGTATTTTTCGTGGCAGACATTTGCAATTTATTTTACTGGCAAGACTCAGTTTGTTGAACATTCTTGCCGCCACACGTAGTTGGTATGACGTTTTACTTGTATTTGGGAACTGTATATTCCTGGTTTCAAGCTCTGTTCAAAGCGGTATAAATTGTTAAGATCGTTATTAATCATTTGATCGTGTTCGAGGTCTTTAAAGTACAGTAAATGTTGTTATTATTTTAACAAAGTTCTTAAATTCTATTTATAATAATTGTTGTTCAGCAATAAAGTGTATTCCATGACACAAGAAACGACGAAGTAGGTAGGCCCACCTTCCATGCGTTTTTCCTTAAAATTATCAGAACTCTTGTTGTGAGCTATCACACTAAAGTTAACAATTCAACAGTGTAATACCGAGGCTACATTACTGACTGGACTGAAGCAGATGATCTTCCCGAATTATTGATTCTGAACTAGAAAATGGCTCAAATGGCACGAAGCACTATGGGACTTAACATCTCAGGTCATCAGTCCCGTAGAACTTTGAAGTACTTAAACCTAACTAACCTAAGGACATCGCACACATTCATGACCGAGGCGGGATTCGGACCTGCGACCGTAGCAGCAGCACGGTTCCGGACTGAAGCTCCTAGAACCGCTCGACCACAGCGGCCGGCGGTCTGAACTATGCTATACAGCCGCCTTTCCTCGACAATACTGTGCAGCAGCAGCTCGCAGAACAGCAGGGAAGTCCTCCCGTCAAAAGTACTGCCGCTCTCAAGGAAATACAGGGTGTCCATTTTAACTGAAAACATTGAATTATCTCTAAAACTACACGTCGGACCGAAAATAGTTGGAATACGAATTTGTTGGTCTCCGAGGGGGACATCCAACGACATTACACCTGACCCCCCACTCCAAACCGTGCGTGGGTGGCGGGGGCAACTTTGAAATTTTCAATGGAAATCCCGTTTTTATTTCAGATTACTATTCTACGACAAAATCTACATGCGTTTTGTCTGATGCATTTTCTTAGTTTCTCCACACATGATGCAGTAATTGGTGCAATAAAAATGGGTACACAATCATAATTTACGACATGCTACTCAATGGCCCCTGAACATCCATGTTGCTAGTATGGCACAAGGTCAGTTTTTCATAGCTACTAACAGAAACAGCATTCATGAGACTGTATTTCCCCGTCATATCCAATACGGGACTACTCGACGAGCCACTGTGCCCGTGGCTCGAGGCGAACGCTACTTTACTTTTCGAATTAGTGTTCTAACGTAGTACCGCCAACTTCAACACATTTAGTGATCCACTTTTCAAAGTACCAGAAACATACCTTAGGGAATGTCAGCACAGGTGTTTCTGATGTAGTCTGACATTCTACACGCCCTATTGGCTCTTGATGGTACAGCGTATCTTTTAAATATGCCCGCAGAAGGAAATACGGCGATATCAAATTCGGCGACCTAGTAGGACAATTAATAGTGCCACACCTGTCGATCCACCGACCTGTGTAAACACGATGTGATATCTCCGTAGGCAATCTTGTCACAATACTGTATCTTCGTAAGTATCAACTATACGACATGTCACTGCATCAAGAATATCATGGCATCGTTTTCCATAACCGTGTAGTGCCTTGTGAAAGGGGAAGTCAACAAATACAAACGACTCCTGCGTTTTTTGTTTATGTACTATTTTCCAATGAGTCTACATTCACAAACCATGCCCACGTTCACCGACATGACATGCATTACTGGAGTGTAGTCAATCCCCACTAGTTACGGCAAGTTGACCATCAACGTCCTTGATCTGTTAAGGTATAGCGCTGTATCATGGGGATAAAGCCCATTGGTCCGCATTTTATCAAAGTCACTTTAAATGGACACAAATATAGAACGTTTTTGGAACAGGAAGTACATGTACTACTGCAGGATGTTGCTCTGGAATTTCGACAATATATGTGCTTTCAGAACGACGGCTGCCCATTGGAAATTCTAGAGCCATTGAGTAGTAAATTACGATTGTGTACCCATTTATATTCCTCCAATTACAGCACAGCTTGTGGCGAAACGAAGAAAATGCTTCAGACAAGACGTATGAAACTTCCTGGAAGATTAAAACTTTGTGCCCGACCGAGACTTGAACTCGGTACCTTTGCCTTTCGCGGGAAAGTGCTCTTCCATCTTTTTTTTATCTCATTTTGTTCGCTTTTGTTCGTTGCATCTGCTCGGGGCGGACGTCGTAAGACATACATTGAAGTTCGTTGTTGATCGATGAGCTCAGTTTTTTTATTAAAGAGGCCACGTAACCCTCTGACCGAACACGCTGAGCTACCGTGCCGGCAATCCATCTGAGCTACCGAAGCACGACTCACGCCCGGTCCTCACAGCTTTACTTCTGCCCGCAAAAGGCAAAGGTCCCGAGTTCGAGTCTCGGTCGGGCACACAGTTTTAATCTGCCAGGAAGTTTTATATCAGCGCACACTCCGCTGCAGAGTGAAAATCTCATTATGAAAACGTATGAAGATTTTGCTATAGAGTCGTAATCTGCAATAAAAAACGGAGCATCCCATTGAAGATTTCTAAGTTGCACTTAGGCACGGGGTGGAGTGGTGGGTCAAGTGTGGTATCGTTGGATGCCCCCTCCGAGACAAATACATTGGAATTATAACTTTTTTGATCCGATGTGTAGTTTTCAAGCAATTTCAACGTCGTCAGTTAAAATGAACACCCTGCATAACGTCACTGCATGGGAATCTAAATGCATAAACGTCGTTCTGGGTCCTGGTAATGACTTTGCTGTGGTTGCTGAAGCTGAAAACGCACAGAATTACGGGTTATATAAAGTATAATGTGTCTGACGAGTATGATCCATCCCATACATCTATTGAAATTCAAATTCTAGGCCGTAGTGTCACAATCTACGGTGATGCCCGTGTAGTCCGAATATGTACTTCAAATATTCGAGTATTGAGAAATTACGTGATATTTTCTTTGCAATATCGATCACAACAGGAAGACTGTGTCGTTGGCGGCCGTATGTAAGAGTTGCGTACTGTGAATTTGTATACTATTTGAGTAAAAGTAGTTTTACAATGTACCAAGTGGAACAGTGTATAAATACCTGCACAGCCCTCGTACCAAAGTGTGTAGCTGTAGAACCTGTAAAGACTTAACAGATGGAATTCCTATGTGAACAACGCCGCCTATTTGCTTGAAAACCATTCAGGCCCAGCTTAAGGTCTACAGACAGCTGTTATTTTCCAAGTTTTGTGCTGCTACTATGTGATATGTGAATGATGCTTCGTGTTTGTGAGTAAAGAGTTGTTTTTAATTTCTCAATCCACCCCAGTCCTATCCGACAACGTAGTAAAAGAACATATAAATTCCTCATACGGGTAGTCAAGCGCCGCCGCCGCCTACATGGAGGTGTAAATGACGTACATGAGTCGAAAATCACTGAATGAGTATCAGATAAGAAGCGCCAGCTGAAACAGCCGCATACTGGCGTTTACCGAAACTGCGACAAATCGGCCACTCTGTAATAGGATCGTATGATATTCGTTGTGTTCTGAGCTGCGGCCTGATAAACATCCGCATTGGCTTTTTTCCCCTTCATTTAACAACGAACAGAGTGGAATTTAATGGGTGGACTTCCAACAGTCTGGCATCGAACTTTCACAACATAATATAATTAGTAAGTTTTATGTAGAGAAAGTAGTTCGTTTTTCTGAAACAGCTGAGCCAGTTATTTAAATCTGTGTGAAATGTCACACAGCGCAGATTTACGCTGTGTACGATACAGGTAAACGCAAGTAAACTGGCATGTCTTTCAGTAACATTACTATAAATGTCCATAAGTGCGCTACGAATATTTCATGATTTCATCCAATCGAATAAGCAGTAGGCAGTTGTGGGTCGTTTATCATCACATTTGAACCCGTAATTCTCCAGCTGAATCGTAGTAAAAAAAATTCATGAATATCTAGGTTGGGTAGTCGGCTTCCTGAATACACTCACTAAATAGAGATTAACAGTTGACACATCAGCGGACCTGACTTGTGGTATACACTCACTGTCCTCGCTTAAGTCAATGACGTGCACAGTCGCTGCACACATTACCATCATCATGTACATTCTGGCGATGAACTGACCGTAGAGGCCAGACTGTCCGTCATTTAAACATTACAAAGAAAAGAATGTAAACAGCGATCGACGAATAGCTCACCCAGTCATGAGGGAACCGGCACATTGTTAAGATGTCTAGGCACGTAGGAGGTGAGGTGAAGAGGCCACATTATAACATTAACTACAGTTTAAACAACACAGCCTGTAAACGTGTCAGTTTTGGTATGACTTCTGATCGAAAGTTCTTACCGGTGGTCATAATGGAAAATCAGCGATTTTATGACGTTAAAGTTATATGATCTGCTGATGAATGGTATCGAATGTACGAAACGTCAATACATATTACCGCACTGTTCCACGGGATCGTTTATTCGCCGTCAGTAATGCTGGGGCATTATGTAGTTATAGTAGGAGACTTTCTTGGAACAATTAAAATATCTAAGAGCAGCGAATGTATATATCTGCAGCAATGGACGTTTAAGAATCTAATGTACTAATGTACCAATGATATGCTGTAGACTGAGGTGTCAATCTCAAGTCTACCGATTCTACGAGACATTGTGAATCAAGCTTTTAGAATCTGCTCGCCCAGCTCTGTGCCATTGGAAGAAACCACCGCTCTCTTCTATGAGGCATGTTCTGCCATAGTGGAGGTGAAATGTATGATCCAATTGTATCAGATATAGGCACTAAACTGCCTTCGTATGTAAGTCTGCCCGTACAGCATGCGATATGTAAGTGCACTGTTCCATATAAAACGCCTTTTATGCCAATGTGAGCGTCTAGTTGTTGTCACGGTAGAGTGGAAGACACATCCTCTTCACACAGGTAAGAAACAGGTTTAGCTACGGTTTCAATTACGTAGTTTTAACTACTTTTCAAGATCATCCTGCTATCCGCTTGCCCCATCAAAAAGCCATACTTAACGACCATTGTATACATAACACTTACTTCGATTTTTCGCAACAGAATTCTCGTATAAAAACTTCTCTTCATTTTGCATAAACATCTATACTCATAACACAACTCTTTATTTATTTCTGGTTGGTGCAGATTTAATAAGTTCCAACTTAATTTTTAACTTATATTTACATCTGACTCCGCTGTTTATTTTTCTAGCCAGTAATTTGGAAAATACAAAGACGGTATATTCAGGAATTCTAATACATATGTATTTTTTTCCTGTAAAATATGTTGCTAGGTGAACAATGGACTGTCCAGCACATTTAGATAGAATATATTCATCCTTTTTAAGCCGATACAAATGGGAGTGAAGCTGTATAATCAGATTGTTGTTCTATCATTTAATGCAGCAGACGTACTCGATCCCATTTATTTCGCCCAATACTCCACCATGTTACCAATACTATTGATGTTTACTGTAAAAGCAGATATTCCATATTCCACAGTCGTAAACAGATTTATTCATGCACTATATCTAAAGTAATATGTAAATCTTGCTTGCACACCTGCATTAGTTTCTTCTTTTTCCAACAGCTGTTTATACTCTTCCTCTATAACAGGCATTTTCGCCATATACTCTACTTTTCTTTTTTGGACTTAGATGTCCTCCGTTTCCAGTTTCATTTTGCGAGCGCATAACACAATAACTGCATGTAAATGGGCAGTTTCTTTAATAGGGAATGGTCTTAGACTGTTGGCACATTGTTTCTTTCCGTTCAGACTTGTACAACATTGTGTCAGTCAGTCTTGATTCTGCAACATCTATCAGTCCATGACTGAAAAAAATAAGTTTTTGCTGCTTTAACATAACACTCCTTTGTAACACTTATATCGTTTTTGTTGGAGTCAGTGTAAAGAATCTACACTTATTTATAGTTGTTGTTGTTGTTGTTGTCTTCAGTCCTGAGACTGGTTTGATGCAGCTCTCCATGCTACTCTATCCTGCGCAAGCTGCTTCATCTCCCAGTACCTACTGCAACCTACATCCTTCTGAATCTGCTTAGTGTACTCATCTCTCGGTCTCCCTCTACGATTTTTACCCTCCACGCTGCCCTCCAACGCTAAATTTGTGATCCCTTGATGCCTCAAAACATCTCCTACCAACCGATCCCTTCTTCTAGTCAAGTTGTGCCACAAACTTCTCTTCTCCCCAATCCTATTCAATACCTCCTCATTAGTTACGTGATCTATCCACCTTATCTTCAGTATTCTTCTGTAGCACCACATTTCGAAAGCTTCTATTCTCTTCTTGTCCAAACTAGTTATCGTCCATGTTTCACTTCCATACATGGCTACACTCCAAACAAATACTTTCAGAAACGACTTCCTGAGACTTAAATCTATATTCGATGTTAACAAATTTCTCTTCTTCAGAAACGCTTTCCTTGTCATTGCCAGTCTACATTTTATATCCTCTCTACTTCGACCATCATCAGTTATTTTACTTCCTAAATAGCAAAACTCCTTTACTACTTGAAGTGTCTCATTTCCTAATCTAATTCCCTCAGCATCACCCGATTTAATTTGACTACATTCCATTATCCTCGTTTTGCTTTTGTTGATGTTCATCATATATCCTCCTTTCAAGACACTGTCCATTCCGTTCAACTGCTCTTCCAAGTCCTTTGCCGTCTCTGACAGAATTACAATGTCATCGGCGAACCTCAAAGTTTTTACTTTGTCTCCATGAATTTTAATACCTACTCCAAATTTTTCTTTTGTTTCCTTTACTTCTTGCTCAATATACAGATTGAATAACATCGGGGAGAGGCTATAACCCTGTCTCACTCCTTTCCGAACCACTGCTTCCCTTTCATGCCCCTCGACTTTTATGACTGCCATCTGGTTTCTGTACAAATTATAAATAGCCTTTCGCTCCCATTATTTTACCCCTGCCACCTTTAGAATTTGAAAAAGAGTATTCCGGTCAACATTGTCAAAAGCTTCCTCTAAGTCTACAAATGCTAGAAACGTAGGTTTTCCTTTTCTTAATCTTTCTTCTAAGATAAGTCGTAAGGTCAGTATTGCCTCACGTGTTTCAACATTTCGACGGAATCCAAACTGATCCTCCCCGAGGTCCACATCTACCAGTTTTTCGATTCGTCTGTAAAGAATTCGCGTTAGTATTTTGCAGCTGTGACTTATTAAACTGATAGTTCGGTAATTTTCACATCTGTCAGCACCTGCTTTCTTTGGGATTGGAATTATTATATTCTTCTTGAAGTCTGAGGGTATTTCGCCTGTCTCATACATTATGCTCACCAGCTGGTAGAGTTTTCTCATGACTGGCTCTCCCAAGGCTGTCAGTAGATCTAATGGAATGTTGTCTACTCCGGGGGCCTAGTTTCGACTCAGGTCTTTCAGTGCTCTGTCAAACTCTTCACGCAATATCGTATCTCCCATTTCCTCTTCATCTACATCCTCTTCCATTTCCATAATATTGTCCTCAAGTACATCACCTTTGTATAAACCTTCTATATACTCCTTCCACCTTTCTGCCTCCCCTTCTTTGCTTAGAACTGGGTTGCCATCTCAGCTCTTGATATTCATACACGTGGTTCTCTTCTCTCCAAAGGTCTCTTTAATTTTCCTGTAGGCAGTATCTATCTTACCCCTAGTGAGATAAGCTTCTACATCCTTACATTTGTCCTCTAGCCATCCCTGTTTAGCCATTTTGCACTTCCTGTCGATCTCATTTTTGTGACGTCTGTATTCCTTTTTGCCTGCTTCATTTACTGCATTTTTATGTTTTCTCCTTTCATCAATTAAATTCAATATTTCTTCTGTAACACAAGGATTTCTAGCAGCCCTTGTCTTTTTACCTACTTTATCCTCTGCTGCCTTCACTACTTCATCGCAAGCGTGTTGGAAAGACACAAATGCCACACTAGTCCCTTGCCTACAGTTATGTCTGTACTTATACACCCTCTTCGGAATCGCGATAAGTTGCTTATATGTTGCAGCAACGCTCTCAGATGAAACCTTTTGAGACGGATAACATTGTGGGCGCTTCTCTGACGTCGCACTTATTTAGAAACAAAATGCAGTTAAACAAAACCAGACTACAGTTAAAATGTTCTCTGGTACTCGTCGCGTGAAGCTATGGTTTCATTATAGGTGGGAAAGAAAGACGTTAATTTATTTAGGAATAAAATATTCTTTTTTACATCGATAACTATGTTAAATTTAGTAAGTTGACTCAAATAATTTTTCTACATTTCTTTAATGTTACCCTCACCGACACCAATAATGTCGTACATGGACACATTTCTCAGGCCTAGATTGAGTAAATCGTCCTGAGTTGCTAACAGCTCTGGTGAAGTTATTTCCATTGAAGGGAGCAGGATTGGCTGACGTCTCGTCTTGGAGTAAGCACCAGTTCACGTGACTCATTCGTAATTTGTCCTTCATCAGAAAGTCGTTACATGTGATAATTCAGCAACTTTTCAAAAATGTTATTCGCTGCAGATTCGGCTCTGTTATTATCCATTCCATTTTTCTGTCTCCGACATTCCCTCTCGCTTTAGTGCAAAAACCTCACTTCCGAGATATCTGATTTTCGTGTCAGAATTTCTATATGTCACTGCAACAAAACATACTTATTTTAAATTCTACTTCTTTTCACAATTTGACTCAAAGTTTATGTTAATTCATCAACAAGCATCTATTATATTTTCTGGATATTACGATCTACTTCGATTTAAAATCTGTTTACAGGTCGATTGCAATCCTGACACTAAAAATATATATAGTTCCTCCTTTGGATCAAAACGGAAATTAGAATGTAATTATCACAGTTTTTATGATATATTACAAAAATTATAATATTATTCATTACTGCCCAGGTCGACACAGTGGCATAGACCTAAATAACATCCCGAGCACTTTTTTCGGAGGCTTTCCTGCTGCAAAGATTGAAAAATAATATTCCCAATTATAATAACAGTCACAGTGAAAGAGATAATTATTATTATATTAATAATAACAGTTGATGTTTGACATGTGAAAACAATGGCCAATGAAGGTAACTAATTAAATTTTACCGATGCCGATATCGCTAAAACGATACGTGTACCCATTCCACCCAACTATTTTTTTAAATTATATTTGCCGGCGGTGTCATATAGCCAATTACATTAAACACGCGTACGAAACTCTAGTGTTCCAGATAAAACAGGTCGCCAATGCGAATCAAGTGAATACGTAATGATCGTTCAACGAAAAACTTCACGCCGTCGATGAAGTCATTAAGGACCGAGTACGTATTCTGGCGGACGAAGTGTGTCCTTGCGAAGCACTCATCCTAGATCCTGCCTTAAACGATTTATGGAAACCAATGTAGGCATAAATCTGTATCGATAGACAAGGAATTAAACCACTTCATAAGATAGAAGTGGACGCCTTTGAAGCCATTATTCTCACTTTCTCGTTGATTTCTTTAACATTTTAAAAATATCCTCGAGTTTAAAGCCACTTAAAGTGCTTAACTGTCCCCGTGCTATCGGCAGAGATCTCCTCTGCCATTATCAAGTGGATGACTATCGTGTGAATGCCGCTGCCGGTGCATAAATTACCAAGCCGTCACCAGTGACGTCACTGGTGCTCAGTCCTGAATCGTACATGGCAATGATTTCGTGGAGCGACCACCGCGGTATCCCAGCCTGCACTCTGCCGGCAGTTTTTTCTGATGTTTCCACACCTACGGCTTCGTTTTGTACCTATCCCACAAGCTGTCGGTTCGGTTAGTAGTAGTCGTCGAGTACAATTCAGTGTCCATTTCCCAGTGTATCTTACACTACAGCTGATTATTTTCCGGCACAACGTAACTGGGAACACCTTCCATGTTCTGTGAGGTGCTGTTCAATAATATGGACAGTCTGACCGACATAAACCTGCCCACACTTGCACTGTAATTTGTATATTCTAGGTGTTCTGAGACCTACATCGTCTTTCTCAGGCCGTAGTACATGCCGTATCATTAATGGGGACATGAAGACTGTGTTAATTTTATGTCTCTTCCGGAGCCGGCTAATCTTCCTTGTCATTGAGCCACAAAACGGTAAAAACCCAACTTTTTTAGTTTCTTTTTCGAAGGCCTGGATTATATTAAACTGCTAGCGAAGTTAGTTTGTTGTAACCGTCTTCCTTTCACGACAACAGCACCCACATGACAGTCGACCACTTGGCAATGGCAGAGGAGATCTCTGCCGAAAGCTCGTGGGAAGTCAGCCACTTGACGTAGCTTGAAACTCGAGAATACTTTATAAATAGACATTTCCGAGACAGAATGCGTTCGTACATTGTGTAACATTTCTTCGGAAAACTGAAATACCTTCAAAAGAAAACTCTAGATTCGTTAGTCACTGAAACGTATTACACTGCTCAAACTCTATCTTGATATAGTCTTCGAAAGACTTGATTGCGGCTTCCGCTGAAGTGTATATCATGTTTACTTCTAAACTTAACGTTGTACTGTACGGAAAGGCTATGTAAACTACCATGGTAATGTACATCGTAGGGCAATGACATTACCATAGTAATGCTTCCATCTACTCTAATTGAACATGACATTGAAGCTATTTTTGAAAGTTTATGGTAATATCAGTATATGCTGATAGCCAGACGCAAACCCATTGACATTACTATTTAAGCACCAGAGAAATTGAGATAAAACATGAAATGCTTGCATGAATACATCATTAGCGTCATACTCTCATCATATTTATTCAATTTTTTGCCATGTTTATGGGTTTCCCATTCGTTTAATGTTGCATCTAAAATTTATCACACACCTTTGTTCACCGTTATGCCCATATCTTACACTGAACAACTACATCTGATGACAATAAGTTAAGCTATTGTACAGCCATTGTAGTCTCTTAATGCTTCCGCCCCCTACAGGTCTCTGAGAAAAGTTGACCAAAAGTATAAATATCATATGACTAATTACGGAACACCTACCCAAATACATTGTGGACTGGTCAACAAGCTCCACTCAATACACAACCACTCCTCCTCACCCCAACTGTAAAAAGAAAAACTCATCCAACTCATACACCATTACTTTATCAGTTATCTCTGATTATGTCGAAAAGAAGAAACAGTAGAATTTATTTCACTGGTGCCCATTCCAGACCTAGGTTTTTCTCAGCCATATCCCGTTGATCTGGAGTTGCGCAAAGTGGTTCTCAATTTGTCATAGGTGGTGTAAGTGCTCCTGCTGTTGCCTTACATTCAAGGTGAGCTCTTCCCCCTCTGTGCTACAGAGGAATCTATTGTCGGAACAGCGGTATTGTATCTTTCCTTCTGCGACGAATCACAAGACACAACAAAGGTGCAGTGTGTGTGTGTGTGTGTGTGTGTGTGTGTTTGTGTGTGTGGAGGGGGGGGGGGGGAGGGGAGTATGGATGGACGGGGGTATGGATCATTTAAAGTAAGCTGGCTGTCATTACGTCATCATAACCTCTGAATACTTATTGCGGTCGGTTTCCCCAGGTGATTGCCCGTTGCTGGCCTGCACGCGGTGTGAGGGCGCCGTCATGGGGCCAAATCACAGCCGACAAATTACGAGAATGTACTGGCAGGTAGTGCGTACAATTTCTTTATGTCAAATTCCTGAAGTTCTTTAAATAAGACATACGTCGTTAACATTGTACACCTTTATTCTTTAATGTATAGATATATGAAGCCCTCTGCCGCTACAGATCTCCGAACAGCGGTGCGTGAGAAACAACATGCTGTAATCGTCTGTCGCATTGAAGAGTTCGTCCACACATGGAGCATTCTGTACTACAGCATGAGAATTCCAAACCACATCCGAGTGCTCCACATCTGCAAGAATCCGACTCCTTTTGTTCACAGTCATCGATCAATGTCAATACAGCCCCATCCAATTTTCATATAAAATTTAAAGAACATCTTGGTGGACATCATTTTGATGGTGGTGGAGACCGAGGGGAGATTGTGACTCCATCAAGAAAATTATTAGGTGTCAAGATTATGCCATCACATATTTAACATTGTTGTAGATTTACGTTTATATTAGATCATGTTTACCATGCAAAACCAGATTAATAATTTCATTGGCTCTTACTGGCTAGCACCACGAACCAACCCTTTCTCTGGTGCACCGTTATAGGGAGTGAAGTATGGCTGTGCACTAACAGAACGAGCAAAAGGGCCTCACATTTCCGAGAAGCCGCTTTCTGCTAAGGAGTGGCTGGGAAACATATTGCTGTATTCTGAATGGGGGGACATTCATTGCCTTGAAAGAGAACAGTTCGTAGTGGTTGTGGTTTATCGATGCTAGAGGCCGCATATCCCCTGTAGCGTGGCCAGAGCGGGTGAGAGGTGAAAAAATTTCAGACTAGCATACCTGGAGAAAGAGCGTCAGGAGCGCAAGGATGAGAAAGGTCACCCTTTTTGTGCGGAGTGTTCGGCGTCGCAAACAATGCTCCTGGGCTTACCTCTGTGGAATCATTTCACAGGCTGCGCCGGCGCATGCCTCCAGCTGCCAAAAACCAGAGACGTGTTAAGGAGGGGAAGTGATGCCTTCCAGAAATTCTTCTGAAATGACTACGAGCTTCAGGTGATGGGTTAGCAGAGAAGTGACTCGTGTAGTGAGAGGTAATGTTTCTGTAACCGCCACTGGAATTCGTCCTCTTGAGCGGAAATGTAGACGCCGTGTTTCCAGCTGGGAGCACCGTATGGCGGGAGAAAATGGACTTCTTCCAACGACGATCACCACTGGCCTCTGAAAATCGCTATAAGTGACTTCAAATGGTTCACATGGCTCTGAGCACCATGGGGCGTAACTGCTGAGGTCATCAGTCCCCTAGAACTTAAAACTGCTTAAACCTAACTAATCTAAGGACATCACACACTTCCATGCCCGAGGCAGGATTCGAACCTGCGACCGTAGCAGTCGCGCTGTTCCAGACTGTCGCCTAGAACCGCTCGGCCACAGCGGCTGCCATAATTGACTTCGCTGGTAATAGCCATAGCACGGAAGTCGGCAGTCAAATATTAAGACGTGTTGCTTTTTACATGTTGGGCGCGTGAGTGATTTCTCTGAGGCAGAGTTGTTATTCTGTTTACTGAGGTGATGATACTTTAGCTCTCTGTGAAGTTCTTCTTCACGGGAGTAATCTATCGGTTGCGCCGTTGTCCCGTATTTAGCGCGGGGTTGGCGTGTTTAAATCGGATTTGGCATGTTAATTTGAAGGGGTGGCCGGATGGCCTTCCTGCCGCCACCCCGTACCCCCGGGACAGAATCAGAGTACCCTATCTGTTTGCGTCTAGTGTAAAACATGGAAAAGTGCGAATGTGTTACAAATGTCTGTGAGTCGTGTAACTGAGGTGGGACGTAGGGAACAGCCCGGTATTCACCTAGAAGGATGTGGAAAACCGCCTAGAAACCACATCCAGGCTGGCCAGCACACAGGCCCTCGTCGTTAATCCGGTGGTCGGATTCGATCCAGGGCCGGCGCGCCTACCCGAGTCCAGGAAGCAGTGCATTAACGCTCTCGGCTAACCTGGCAAGTCTTCTTCTTCACGGGAGTATATTGAGTTGAATTTATGTTCGTGGCTAATAAGCAAAAGCAAATCTTGACTCCCTCACTCTTGTACAGCGGAAACTTCAGTCGCAGGAGTTTGGAGGAGCACAGTGTGTCCACTGAGTAGGCAGACGATTGCACGCGCAACATCCACACAGGGACTGATGTCCCAACGAGCAGATCACAGATTCATCCCAGTTGAAGTCCGTACTCTCCAATTCTGGAGATAGGGAAAACAGTGCCAGCAAATGTGTTTACTTCTACTTGGTTGCACACTGATCTTTTTGAAGGATGAGGACGTTAGTGTTTAACGTCCCGTCGACAACGACACAATTTGAGACGGAGCCCAAGCTCGGGTTAGGGAAGGATGGGGAAGGAAATCGGCCGTGCCCTTTCAAAGGAACCATCCCGGCATTTGCCTGAAACGATTTAGAGAAATCACGGAAAACCTAAATCAGGATGGCTGGAACCATCGTCCTCCCGAATGCGAGTCCAGTGTGCTAACCACTGCGCCACCTCGCTCGGTGAGCTTTCTTCGGAAAATTGCAGTTGTTCTTCTGTTTCTCACCTCTAATAAGTATCTGGAACTTTGTTTCCAACTAATAACTGGGAGATGTAGTCTAAAATGAAACATCTGTTCTGCCAGTCTCGAAATTACAGTTAGGGCAGAAATTGATATTGTGTATTTCACATTTGTATTTTTTTTCAGTTACCATTTTTGTAGAATAAACAATTTATAGTATCCCGTTGTAACTAATTCTAGTAGCAGCCCAGTAAGATGTATTAATCTGAAGAGAAATAAAACCACAAAACTATACTTCGTTCTAAGAAACTCATAGGTGCAGTATGTCAATAGAAGGGTCAGTTTAATCGTCGAATAGGCGAAAACAATATTACGCTACCACACATACTCACTGCATACTTTACACACACTACAAGGACTACTCCTTTAGTAAAGTACGATCGGACACGAAATGGGAACCACAGAGAAAATCCAATGAATTTTCTCACAGATGTGTTGGCCAGTGTCTTTGGTATAGCCTCGGTCGCTTCATGTCGATCTTTTCAGTTCTGAGTGTGGAGTGAGCACTTACAGATATCTAGAGAATAGTGTCTCCCGCCAACTATGAGTACCTGTTGAGAGATTTGGCCTGATTTCACGCTTCCCGCAACTGTCATGCATTTCCTTCTTCAGGAAAATTCTCGACTGCACACTGCAGGAGGAATGAAGACCCTCTTGCAGCTTTTCGATGATAAGTGTTTGATCACCCACCATACACCCCGTAATTGCCTCCATCTGAGTTTCATCCCAGCTCACCGTTGGCTATAAAGAAAACGTTTCGGCACAGGCAGTGACCTGAAGACGAGCCTGGAGAATTGGCGTAAAGCACAGGCGGCTACCTTCTATGACGCGGGCATTGAAAATTTGGTACAACGCTAAGGCAAATAAAGGCAACGGCAAAGACAGTAACGACGCCACGATCACTTGCAGACACCCATTCTGTAGCTCTACTAACACTTTAGGTGTTGATGATTAAAGATATGAACGTACCTGTTACCTTCAAAAATTAACAACTTCAGAACGTGTTAAGCGATCGTACAAAACGAAGTGTCCATTAACAGTACTTTACAGTAAAGGAAACAAAAGAAAAGTTCGGAGTAGGTGTTAAAATCCATGGAGAAGAAATAAAAACTTTGAGGTTCGCCGATGACATTGTAATTCTGTCAGAGACAGCACAGGACTTGGAAGAGCAGTTGAACGGAATGGACAGTGTCTTGAAAGCAGGGTATAAGATGAACATCGACAAAAGCAAAACGAGGATAATAGAATGTAGTCGAATTAAGTCGGGCGATGCTGTTGGACAAGAAGAGAGTAGAAGCTTTATAAATGTGGTGTTACAGAAGAATGCTGAAGATTAGATGGGTAGATCACATAACTAATGAGGAAGTATTGACCAAACTGGAGAGAAGAGGAGTTTGTGGCACAACTTGACTAGAAGAAGGGATCGGTTGGTAGGACATGGTCTGAGGCATCAAGGGATCGCAAATTTAGTACTGGAGGGCAGCGTGGTGTATAAAAATCGTAGAGGGAGACCAAGAGGTGAATACACTAAAAGATTCAGAAGGATGTCTGTTGCAGTAGGTACTGGGAGATGAAGAAGCTTGCACAGGATAGAGAAGCATGGAGAGCTGCATCAAACCAGTCTCAGGATTGAAAACCACAACAACAACAACGACAACAACAATAATATCGGGAAACAGTTTCAGAATTCGTGTTAAAGCAACACAATTTGAGTTATGATCAGACTGTATGCTTCGAGGATGAACAACAAATTTTAGTGCAAAATACACTCCAAAACAATAAATGTAGCGGCATTGCGAGATAATAAACTACATTGACCATCTGCAGACGGTTATTTCTCAATATGTTTCATATACATAACAGTAAATATTTGGGAGGTAATCAGCTACAATACCATCTGCAGAAGGTTAATTCTCGTCATGTTTAATGTAGATAATATCAAATCTTGGTAATGTACACGCTGTCGCTAGTTAAGATGATGTATGTAACTACAAAAACCAAGAGCCCCATAAAAATCTACTGTCACCATGGAAAAGTGGGTGATATTTTAGCCATAATTACGTGTAGAACCATGGTAGTGATATTCGAGCAACTTACGGGTTTGCTGCCGGGTGACGTCGTCGACCACCGCTGATATTTCGACAGCAGCACACCCTGCCATTCTCAAGGCACAAATGCAAGGAGGAAGAAATGTGCAAGGAAATGTAATACCTCGGTTCACAGAGAAGAAACAAGGAATATACCATACACACAGAACAAGTGTCAACACAAACAAAGATGGCCAACAGCAGAAATATCGATAGTGATTAATCAACAGGTGAGGTATCACTAATTCTGTCCCTCTGTTTTTTGATGAGAGACAGAGCCGGATTCTAAGCAGCATTTAAACAAAATCCACCATCTCTGTTAATAACGTTGCTTGATAGTTTGAATTCAACAGCTTCCGTAATAACACTATCCCAATCCCCGGCAGCAAACCCGTAAGTTGTTCGTACATTCAATTCGCCGGTAAAAGTTAAGGTCTCACATGATAGTCATAAGTTTGAAGTAGTTTTTGTTCGTTCCGAGGATCATGAGCAACAAGCGAAAGACAGTACCCTGGTATTTTCTAAAGCCTCAAAGGAATCAGCGCACAATCACAAGCCGAACAGAATACCTTATTTATACGAACAGCTTTTATAATAATATGGACAGTACGTGCAATTTTGTGATTTTGCAACGGATAATCGAGTATGTGTAAGGGTAGCTGCCATACTGACCTGGTTTAGTTGGTGTGAGGCGCCGGCGAGTACGGTCACGTGTGCTGATTAGCGGCGTGTCAGTTGTTACTGCAGAGTTCCAAAATGTGGGGGCAAGTTTGGACACTTGCAGAATTTCCGCTGGAGTTCGGAAACTTAGAGAAGTTTTCGACCATTGCGTTCGTGGACTTTAACACTGAAATGCATCGTCGTGTTTAGGGACTAGTGAATTTTCTGAATAGGTTGATGGTCTTGAGAAAGATGTACGACAGAGTTTTTCAAGCTTAAGCTTCGACCGGTAACGTTGTTTGCCTGGCGGTGGGTGCTCTCAATTGAGCCAGTAATTCATTCTCTTTTGCTTTCACACATTACGTAGCAAGTACAGAACATACATTAGTACAAGGTACTCACCTTCACCAAAGTTAAATCTCCCAGTAATTTAATTAAATAGTAAGAAATTTACAGAACAATAACATGTATTCCGACAGGTGTGCGATCGTCTCGTAGACACACACGAAGCAAACTAACTGTAGAAAATGGCCAGAAACTTAGTTAACCGTTTTGACACAGAGAGAGAGAGAGTGTGTGTGTGTGAGGAAGACAATTAGCACATTGGAAGCTCCGTATCAATATGTAACATCAGTTTGGCTGTTTCCTTATGAATGTTTCCCTCGCCTGTGTGAACCTAGTTACAAAGCTCTAGTGCTCCCGTTATGCTCGGAACGGAGAGCTAGAGGTGCAGGTTTGTGCTGTGTAGCTTTACACAGTCACGTCGATTAAATATCTAGGCGCAACGTTTCAAAGCATCATGGAACGGAACGATCACATAAGGTCGATTGTAGGGAAGGCGAGTAGTCGACACCGGTTTATTGAGGCAGTCACGGAAAACGTATTTCATCTATAAAGAAGACTGCGTACAAAACACTTGTGTAATTCCTTCTTGAGTACTGCTCGAGTGCTGTGGATTAGATGAAGACATCGAAGCCGTTCAGATGCCAGCTGATATTTTCTTACCAATGGGTTCGATCAGCATGCAAGCATTACGGAAATCCTTTGTAAATCCAACCGCGTTCCCTGCAGGGAAGAAGACGTTCTTTTCACTAAACGGCATTGAGAAAGCATGGAGATGGACATTTGCAACAGACTGCGGAATGATTCTACTGTCATTAACGTACATCTTGCGTAAGAACCTCGAAGACGAGACATCTCAGGGCTCAAACGGAAACACTGAGAATGAAACAAGGAAAATTACTGATAGTGGTTCAAGTTACCCACCGCAATGTATCATATGGCTTGCGGAGTATATACGTTGACGTAGTTGTAGTGCTGTTTAATATATCTTTCTAGGTAGAGGAATTCATTTTCTCCTCCAGTTACTGTGACATCCAAAGCTCCAGTGAACTCTTAGCTGTAGTTCTGTGCTTCAGGCAAAACTATGCAAACAAAATGAGAAAACACAATTTTTTTTCTGATGATAAGTCCGGTGGAGTAGATCATTGTAGTATAATGATGTGTATTGTAGTTTAGAATTTCAAATTTAAAAAGTCTGGTGTAGCAACATAAAATTGCCCAGTAGACCAGCATCGTTTGCCTTCTGGTTTCGGTATGACTATAATTCTTTTTGAAGTTTAAATACCCCCGACGCGACGCAGATAACGCTGAGACAATTAATTTGATGTAAGACACTTGTGGCCGCAGTATCCACTTATCGTTGCGCCACGGGACGACGTGTGTAACTTACATTCTCAAGCCCCTGGTAGCTTCTATCTTCCCCACACCAAACAGTTCTTCCCTCACTACGACGTCTACTTTTCCGTGTTTCCTCTTTTGTATTACTCTGATCTGTATTTTACGAACGTGACGTGTGAAGCTAGTCATTTTAGTTTTAACCTTCATTTGATTTTTCCTTTATTGATAAGGCTACAGTATAACACAAAATTTGGAGCTGAGGCTGGATATAGATACATAATCTGGCTGTTCTCCCCATTACATATCATCGGTCATAACTATGAAGAAACTAAATTTGGCTACGAGGTTACCAATTTCTCTATCTTAATTTATCTGTTATTAATCAATTCTACGCCTTAAGACGAACCGTATATACAGGAAAAGATGAATAAATACGAGGGTAAGGTGAAAAAGTGTCAATCTCGAAGACAAGGGCGCATGATTCTAGGTCGAAATTGAACTTATTTTTCGATACGATTAGGTTTCACGTCTTTGCACTTTATCTAAATATTTTGTAGTAAACAGATTACACCAATGAAGTGCCTCCTCAACCTCGTTGTTTCCCTCAAGATGTTTCCCTCTACAGATTTATTTAAATATCGGATCAGGGTATAGTCGGAGGGTGCCAAATGAGAAGAATGGAATGTTTCGAGAATTCTTCTTCGGGTCTCTTGGTGTTATGCTACTTAACAGTTACATAGTTTGATGAAGGTAACTTGAAAGAATTAGTCTGAAACTCAGAAGAAATTTAATGAAATAGGTTAAACGAATAAATGGCAAATTCAGAGTGTGATTAATTAATCCAACACCAATAAAAGGAGAGGTGTAAAACAACATTGTGAACCTTTCTCCCTTTTTATCGTACCCTTCTCCCCGTGTTTTGACATGTCTTTGCACCAAAATTTGCTCCAGTAGGATCGACCACCATTTGTAAGTGAGGGAATACATAGAACTATGCGGCTATCGTCGTGTATAGAGCACGCTACATAGCCCCAAATCCCGCACCTGGGAGCAAATAAATAAATAAATAAATAAATATGTTTTAAACTTATGTTATCTAATTATTCATCTAATGTAGAAGTTTAAAACACTACCTATTCAAAGGCATAATCTCACATGAAAGTTTTAATACAATAACTCAGGCACTGAAATTGGAAACAATCACAAGACAACGCGTCTCATAGTGTGCGAATCACTCAGAGTACATTCATCCATTATTTGAGAAGGTGACCACTGAGTGACAAGCCACCAAATTTACACATCATTTCAAACCTCTCCGAAACTTTTGGCTCCATGGCAGGACCCATAACATAATGAAAGGAAGAAAAATATATCTCTCATTACATTATCACTGTTCATGCAGTGAAGCTATAGTATTGGGCACGACCCTCGAATTTATTACGCCTTTATTGAAAACTCGATTCGCCACTATTTTTCAGTTAGTGTCTACATATACCAGTTAATTTACGTGCAAAATTACACAACAGTACAATACACAGTTAAGAAGATACAACATCAGAAACACCAAACTGCTTGAAACTGATGTTTTATTATTTCCAATGTTTGTCTTTCCCTGACGCTGTCGACATGGCTTGGTAGCATTTGGAAGCTTTTCCGCGCCTGAGATAAGGGCGGTGACTCTGCGCTGAAAACTCTATTAGCGTCGCAGCCGTGGGCGATACCCCTGAATGGGGCTGTTTCTCCCGAGGGACGGACATTAAGAACAAAGGGCTTCCCCACCAGGACGCGCCGCTAGCGCTCCCCGCGGCCGCTTTTTTGCCTCAGTTCTGCTGAAATGCTTTTGCTGGCTCCCTCGGTGGCGCCATAACTGAGTATGACTTGCAGCTTCTACCGGCCTGTTTATCATCCGTTTCTCTTCCTGGTGCGCATTTAGTGAGGCAACTAAAGAACAAAAGCCTTCTGTACTGGCTAACCTGTTGGTTGTGTTTCAAAATATTCCCACTTTTCCACACTCATCCTCATAAATTAAGGATAATGCTGATACATGCTGAAACAAAGCACTGGTGGGCGGTTTTGCAGGTTTAAATCACCTCGGTGTACGACCATGTGGTGCATTAGACCTGCAGTCGTCGTACAGAGGCGATGGCAGCAAAGGTGCCTTGGTGCATGTCGGAGTACAGGGCAGCGAGAGAGTTTGCAGATGTTTTCAGTCGTGCTAATGGTGACTTTATGTTGAAAATGGCTCAAAGAACACATATTGATGACGTTATGATGGGTAGAATACTAGGGTGACTGGAGGCTGGTGAAACACAGCATGTCATGGCATGGGTCCTCTGTGTGCCACAAAGTGTGATCTCAAGATTATGACAATGATTCCAGCAGACAGGAAATGTGTCCAGGCGCTACATTAATGGACGTCCACTGTGTACAACACCACAAGAAGACCGATATCTCAACCATCAGTGCCCGCAGACGGCCACGGAGCACTGCAGGTAGTCTTGCTCGGGACCTTACCACAGCCACTGGGACAGTTGTCTACAGACTACTAAACAGACATGGTTTATTCGCCTGGAGACCTGCAAGGTGTATTCCACTGACCTCTGGTCACAGGAAAGCCCATAAAGCCTGGCGTCAAGAGCACAGTACATGGTCATTGGAAGAGTGGTCCCATGTTATGTTCATGGACAAGTCCAGGTGTAGTCTGAACAGCGATTCTCACCAGTTTTCATTTGGTGTGAACCAGGAACCAGATACCAACCCCTCAAGGTCCTTGAAAGGAACCTTATGGTATTTGTGGTTTGAATAGGGGGGGGGGGGGTCGGATTATCGCTGGTGCATGTACACCCCTGCATATCTTTGACAGAGGAATTGTAACAGGTCAGGTGAATCAAGACGTCATTTTGCACCATTATGTCCACCTTTTCAGGGGAGCAGTGGGTCCCATCTTCCTCCTGATGGATGATAACGTACGGCCCCACCTATCTCCATCATGGAGTACCTTGAAACAGATCAGGCGAATGGAGTTGCCTGCCTGTTCTCCAGACATAAACCCCACTGAGCACCTTTGGGATGCTCTCGGTCAGTGTATCGCTACATGTCTTCAAACCCATAGGATACTTCAGGAGCTCCAA
Source organism: Schistocerca gregaria (assembly GCF_023897955.1). Taxonomy (NCBI): domain Eukaryota; kingdom Metazoa; phylum Arthropoda; class Insecta; order Orthoptera; family Acrididae; genus Schistocerca; species Schistocerca gregaria. The sequence continues at coordinate 179,640,368 of NC_064927.1, forward strand.
CAGGTACTGCTGCAAGAATGTGAGGCTATCCCCCAGCAGCTGCTCGAGCACCTGATCCACAGTATGCCTACCCGTTGTATACGTGTTCATGGTGATCACATGTTGATGTCGGGGTACATGCGCACGAAACAGTGGCGTTTTGTAGCACACGTGTTTCGGGACGGTTTTCTCAACTTATCACCAAAACTGTGCACTTACAGATCTGTGTCGTGTGTGTTCCCTATGTGCCTATGCTATTAGGGCCAGTTTTGTGTAGTGCCACGTTGTGTGGCACCACATTCTGCAATTATCCTTAATTTGTGTTGTGCCTGTGCCGGACGTCAGTTTGTGGGATGGAGTTCCATACCTTTTGTACTTGGCCGGACAATACAGAGACAATTAATGGTGTAAGTGGATGACACAGCAGTTGTCGTCCCCTATGTGCTCGATTGCAGACAGATCTGATGACCGAGTAGGGCAGGACAACATATCGAACTTTGTAGAGCACGTCAGATCGCAACAGCGGCATATGGGCGAGCGTTATCTACTAGGGAAACACCCTCTGGAATGCTCCTCGTAGCCCAACAGGTCGAACCACCACAGTGACGCACAATTTTGCAGTCAGGGTGCGTGGAATAACCACGAGAGTCCCCCTGATGTCATATGAAATTGCACCATAGACTATATCTCCATCTACGGATCCAGTGAGTCTAGGACGCAGATAGGCTGGATGCAGGCACTGCCACACAGCTATCGCTGACAACCAGACAGAGCCAGCTTTCATCAGAAAGTTTGTGACCGTACATTCTGGTGACTATCGCTGCCCGCAGTCATATAAAGTTGCTACATTCCTGTGACGTCTTTCTGCAGTATCGCAGAAGAACCATTCAGTTTCTCCTAGCTCCATTACACTTTCAAGCTGAGTGAGGTGTTGATAACGCTCACGACCGTTACAGTGTGCATTTGAAGCAAGCTTTATCTGGATCCTCATACTGGCGCTATTACCGCCACTCATATCGAAATGGTGCGAAACTTGAAAAGACATCAATAGTAACTGTAGTCATTTACATATCCTCAGACGATGTGTATGTGGTTGATGTTTCGTTGAAATCTCATCGTGCCTTTTGGATGTTTCACGTTTTTTCTCAGTCAGTACATAATAAAGGGCACTGAACCACGAAAACTGTATTTACACACATAAAAAAAAGTTTCGCATCACCTGGTTTCCGAGAGTTTCGGAACATGCACAGAAAATTGGAATAGAGATCAACATAAACACCATTTTCGCCATTTTTATTGCTCATGAAAACCACATATTGCATATTGTACCACCTTCAGAGGTGGTGGACCAGATTTCTGTACACACCGGTACCTCTAATACCCATGAGCACTTCCTCTTGCACTGATGCATGCCTGTGTTCGTCGTAAAATACTAAGTTCATCTAGACACTGTTGGTTCCGATTGTTCCACTCCTCAACAGCGATTCGGAGCGGATCCCTCAGAGAGGTTGGTGGGTCACGTCGTCCATAAACAGCCCTTTTCAGCCTATCCCAGGCATGTTCAATAGTGTTCGTGTCCGGAGAACTCGCTGCCCACTCTAGTCGAGAGATGTCGTTATCACGAAGAAAGTCATTCACAAGATCTGCACGATGGGGGAGCGAATTGTCGTCCATGAAGACGAATGCCTCGCCAATACGCTGCCGATATGGTTGCACTATCGGTTGGAGGAGGGCATTCACGTATCGTACAGCATTTACGGCGCCTTCCATGACCACCAGCGGCGTATGTTACCCCCACATAATGCCACCATCAAAAACAGCAGGGAACCTCCAGCTTGTTGCACTCTCCGGACAGTGTGTAAGGCGTTCAACCTGACCGGGTTGCCTCCGAACTCGTCTCTAAGTATTGTATAGTTCAAGGAATCTGCGACACTTACCTATGAAGAGAACGTGATGCCAATCCTGAGCGGTCCATTCGGCATGTTGTTAGGCCCATCCGTACCGCGCTGCATGGTGTAGAATTTGCAAAGATGGACCTCACAATGGACGCCGGGAGTGAAGTTACGCATAATCCAGCCTATTGAGCACAGTTTTAGTCGTAACACGACGTTCTGTGGCTCCACGAAAAACATTATTCAGCACTTTACTCAGCATGGTTGCGTTGCTTTCAAGTTTCCTCCGAGCCATAATCCGTAGGTAGTGGTCATCCACTGCAGTAGTTGCCTTTAAGCGGTCGAGCGAGGCATGTCATCGACAGTTGAAAAGTCTCTGTATCTCCCCCATGTCCGAACAACATTTCTTTGGTTCACTCCGAATCGCCTAGGCTCTTCCCTCGTTGAGAGCCCTTCGTTGCACAAAGTACCAATACGGACGCGATCTAACCACGGTACAGACCGTCTAGGAACGGTTGAAATACAGACAGCACGAGCCGTGTACCTCCTTCCTGGTGGAATGACGAACTGATCGGCTGTCTGACCCCCTCCGTCTAGTAAGCACTGCTCATACGTGATTGTTGAAATTTTTGGGCGAGTTTAGTGACATCTCTGAACAGTCAAAGGGACTTTGTTTGTGATACAATATCCGCAGTCAACGTCTACCTACCTTATTTTTATATGTGTATTTTAAACTTACTAAGACACTCTTAGACCTAAAAAAGTTTCCAATTGAATTTGGACAAATTTAAGTTGTTCTTCGTTTATTTCTATTTGTGTAGTCCAATATCTAAGATAATAATGGACAAACAGTAAGTAAATCGTTTACTATATCAAAAGTAATCGCCATATATCTATGCCAGTGTGAGACATATAAGTCAATTGCTTCATGGAAAAACGTTTGCTGTTGCCTAAGGAAGCATAATGGTACCCAGGGATGCATCTCTTCGAAGCAACCACGCCGCCACGAATGTCTTTCTTCAGGGTTCCAGTTATGTGGAAACATCGGACCTGCAGGCAAGATGTGTAAGAACTTCCCAGTGGAACATCTGCAGCGTTGTTGAAACAATTTTTCAAAATTTTTTTCAAATTAATGGATAAATTTTGCTGTCTGACTGCTGAGAACTTGGTTTTTTCCTAACTGCCTCTAGAATTTCTTTCTACGTGATTGTATGTTGTGCTTCGTTTTCGTCTAAATGGTTCTACCATTATTATTATTTCTTTCTTTTCTCAGACGTTATGTCTGGTCAAAAGTGGAAAGTGACGCGGACCTTAATCAAGCGTGACTTCCTTTTAACTGTACGGTATAATATTGCATTGAGGAACTTTCCGGTAATTGAACATGTATCAATAATTACAGATTTCGGTAGCTGTATATATAAAGTTTGGATGTAGCTGTATTGCGTTGATGTACTGGTCGATACTGCGTGGTATGACTCCTGTAGTTGAAAGTATAATTGGTATAATGTCAACTTTATCCCGATGCCACATATCCTTGACTTCCTCAGCCAGTTGGATGTATTTTTCAATTTTTTCTCCTGTTTTCTTTCGTATATTTGTTGTATTGGGTATGGATATTTCTATTAGTTGTGTTGATTTCTTGTTTTTATTGGTGAGTATGATGTCAGGTGTGTTATGTGGTGTCGTTTTATCTCTTATAATGGTTCTGTTCCAGTATAATTTGTATTCATTATTCTCCTGTACATTTTGTTGTGCATACTTGTATGTGGGAACGTGTTGTTTTAAAAGTTTATGTTGTAAGGCAAGCTGTTGATGTATTATTTTTGCTACATTGCCATGTCTTCTGGGTATTCTGTATTTGGTAGTATTTTACATCCGCTTTTGATGTGATCTACTGTTTCTATTTGTTGTTTGCAAAGTCTGTATTTATCTGTTGTGGTATTGGGATCGTTAATAATATGCTTGCTGCAATATCTGGTGTTTATTGTTGGGTCCTGTATGGCAATCATGAATCCTTCCGTCTCACTGTATATATTGCCTTTTCTTAGCCATGTGTTTGATGCATCTTGATCGATGTGTGGCTGAGTTAGATGATACGGGTGCTTGCCATGTAGTGTTTTCTTTTTCCAATTTACTTTCATCGTATCTGTTGATGTTATGTGATCTAAAGGGTTGTATAAATGGTTATGAAATTCCAGTGGTGTAGCAGATGTACACTCCTGGAAATTGAAATAAGAACACCGTGAATTCATTGTCCGAGGAAGGGGAAACTTTACTGACACATTCCTGGGGTCAGATGCATCACATGATCACACTGACAGAACCACAGGCACATAGACACAGGCAACAGAGCATGCACAATGTCGGCACTAGTACAGAGTATATCCACCTTTAGCAGCAATGCAGGCTGCTATTCTCCCATGGACACGATCGTAGAGATGCTGGATGTAGTCCTGTGGAACGGCTTGCCATGCCATTTCCACCTGGCGCCTCAGTTGGACCAGCGTTCGTGCTGGACGTGCAGACCGCGTGAGACGACGCTTCATCCAGTCCCAAACATGCTCAATGGGGGACAGATCCGGAGATCTTGCTGGCCAGGGTAGTTGACTTACACCTTCTAGAGCACGTTGGGCGGCACGGGATACATGCGGACGTGCATTGTCCTGTTGGAACAGCAAGTTCCCTTGCCGGTCTAGGAGTGGTACAACGATGGGTTCGATGACGGTTTGGATGTACCGTGCACTATTCAGTGTCCTCTCGACGATCACCAGAGGTGTACGGCCAGTGTAGGAGATCGCTCCCCACACCATGATGCCGGGTGTTGTCCCCGTGTGCCTCGGTCGTATGCAGTCCTCATTGTGGCGCTTACCTGCACGGCGCCAAACACGCATACGACCATCATTGGCACCAAGGCAGAAGCGACTCTCATCGCTGAAGACGACACGTCTCCATTCGTCAGTACTGTCAGTGTCGCCCTAACCGCCGTCTGCTTCACGTCTGCTGTGCAGCGAGCTACCTTAATTTAAGTATTATCTGTATTTTTCTTACTTGTCACTTCTTCTTCTGCGTGTTTTTGCTTTTAGGAAGCTTTAATAGTAGAGTGCTATTAAGTGTTCCATAGATCTCGTGTTTGTTTTGAATAGTCAGAGAGAGTCCCTTTAGCCAGCCATAGTGCCAGTAGTGTCAGTGTCGCCCTAACCGCCGTCTGCTTCACGTCTTCTGTGCAGCGAGCTACCTTAATCTAAGTATTATCTGTATTTTTCTTACTTGTCACTTCTTCTTCTGCGTGTTTTTGCTTTTAGGAAGCTTTAATAGTAGAGTGCTATTAAGTGTTCCATAGGTCTCGTGTTTGTTTTGAATAGTCAGAGAGAGTCCCTTTAGCCAGCCATAGTGCCAGTAGTGTCAGTGTCGCCCTAACCGCCGTCTGCTTCACGTCTTCTGTGCAGCGAGCTACCTTAATCTAAGTATTATCTGTATTTTTCTTACTTGTCACTTCTTCTTCTGCGTGTTTTTGCTTTTAGGAAGCTTTAATAGTAGAGTGCTATTAAGTGTTCCATAGATCTCGTGTTTGTTTTAAATACAGTCAGAGAGTCCCTTTAGTCAGCCGTAGTGCTAGTAGTGCTAGTGTTTGTTTTCAATACCGTCCAGAGACAGGTAGTGCTATTTTCCTTGTTTCTACAAGAAGTGGTTAGCAATCACAGTTTAGTCAATAATCAACCGCCTTTAGTGAATTAGCAGTCTAGTTAAAAGCTGATTAACACTCTATAGTAAATTGATTTCTTAGGATGGCTAGGATGTGTGGCTGCTGTGTACGGACGCAGGAGGAGCTGGCCACTCTTCGCGAACAGCTGAGCGTGTTGATGGCCGCGGTCAGCCGTCTTCAGGCTGCTGCCTCGGAGTGTAGCGGCAGTAGGGAGTCTGGTGCGTCGCAAGGTAGACCCCAGGTGTTAGATGCTTCACCCACTGTCCCTGCTGTCGAGACATCTTCGCGGGTACCGGGCGCGGTTGGGCCACCCTCTCCCCAAGGGGAGTGGCGGGTTCAGCGGCGTTCGCGGCGCACGAGGCGGAGGGTCAATGTGGAGGCTGGCCGTGTGGCATCGCCCGCTCTGCCTGTCAGTGGACATGTGGCTGCTCCTTCAGCAAGGTCCGAGCAGGCACACGGGGGGAGGGGTTTATTAGTTATTGGGAGCTCCAACGTTAGGCGGGTGATGGAGCCCCTTAGGGAAATAGCGGAAAGGTCGGGGAAGAAGGCCAGTGTTCACTCTGTCTGCTTGCCGGGGGGTCTCATCCGAGATGTGGAGGAGGCCCTACCGGCGGCGATAGAGAGCACTGGGTGCACCCGACTGCAAATTGTTGCTCATGTCGGCACCAATGACTCTTGCCGTCTGGGTTCAGAGGTCATCCTCAGTTCGTACAGGCGGTTGGCGGAGTTGGTGAAGGTGGAAAGCCTCGCTCGCGGGGTGGAATCAGAGCTAACTATTTGTAGTATCGTTCCGAGAACCGATCGCGGTCCTCTGGTTTGGAGCCGAGTGGAAGGCTTAAACCAGAGGCTCAGACGATTCTGCGGAGAGCTGGGGTGCAAATTTCTCGACCTCCGCTATCGGGTGGAGAAATGTAGGGTCCCCCTGAATAGGTCAGGCGTGCACTACACGCCGGAAGCGGCTACGAGGGTAGCGGAGTACGTGTGGAGTGCACATGGGGTTTTTTTAGGTTAGAGAATTCCCTCCCTAGGCCCGACAAGACGCCTCCTGAGACGCGGCAAGGCAGGAGTAGGCAAAATGCAACAAGGAATAACAATATTAATGTGCTAATAGTAAACTGCAGGAGCGTCTATAGAAAGGTCCCAGAACTGCTCTCATTAATAAACGGTCACAACGCCCATATAGTACTAGGAATAGAAAGTTGGCTGAAACCAGACGTAAACAGTAATGAAATCCTAAACTCTGATTGGAATGTATACCGCAGAGATAGGCTGGACAGTGAAGGGGGAGGCGTGTTTATAGCGATAAGAAGTGCAATAGTATCGAAGGAAATTGACGGAGATTCGAATTGTGAAATGATTTGGGTGAAGGTCACGGTTAAAGCAGGCTCAGACATGGTAATTGGATGTCTCTATAGGCCCCCGGGCTCAGCAGCTGTTGTGGCTCAGCACCTGAAGAATAATTTGGAAAATATTTCGAGTAGATTTCCCCACCATGTTATAGTTCTGGGTGGAGATTTTAATTTGCCGGATATAGACTGGGAGACTCAAACGTTCATAACGGGTGGCAGGGACAAAGAATCCAGTGAAATATTTTTAAGTGCTTTATCTGAAAACTACCTTGAGCAATTAAACAGAGAACCGACTCGTGGCGATAACATATTAGACCTTCTGGTGACAAACAGACCCGAACTATTTGAATCAGTTAATGCAGAACAGGGAATCAGCGATCATAAAGCGGTTACTGCATCGATGATTTCAGCCGTAAATAGAAATATTAAAAAAGGTAGGAAGATTTTTCTGTTTAGCAAAAGTGACAAAAAGCAGATTTCAGAGTACTTGATGGCTCAACACACAAGTTTTGTCTCAAGTACAGATAGTGTTGAGCATCAGTGGACGAAGTTCAAAACCATGGTACAATATGCGTTAGATGAGTATGTGCCAAGCAAGATCGTAAGAGATGGAAAAGAGCCACCGTGGTACAACAACCGAGTTAGAAAACTGCTGCGGAAGCAAAGGGAACTTCACAGCAAACATAAACATAGCCAAAGCCTTGCAGACAAACAAAAATTACGCGAAGCGAAATGTAGTGTGAGGAGGGCTATGCGAGAGGCTTTCAATGAATTCGAAAGTAAAGTTCTATGTACTGACTTGGCAGAAAATCCTAAGAAATTTTGGTCCTATGTCAAAGCGGTAGGTGGATCAAAACAAAATGTCCAGACACTCTGTGACCAAAATGGTACTGAAACAGAGGATGACAGACTAAAGGCCGAATTACTAAATGTCTTCTTCCAAAGCTGTTTCACAGAGGAAGACTGCACTGTGCTTCCTTCTCTAGATTGTCGCACAGTTGACAAAATGGTAGATATCGAAGTAGACGACAGAGGGATAGAGAAACAATTAAAATCGCTCAAAAGAGGAAAGGCCGCTGGTCCTGATGGGATACCAGTTCGATTTTACACAGAGTACGCGAAGGAACTTGCCCCCCTTCTTGCAGCGGTGTACCGTAGGTCTCTAGAAGAGCGAAGCGTTCCAAAGGATTGGAAAAGGGCACAGGTCATCCCCGTTCTCAAGAAGGGACGTCGAACAGATGTGCAGAACTATAGACCTATATCTCTAACGTCGATCAGTTGTAGAATTTTGGAACACGTATTATGTTCGAGTATAATGTCTTTCCTGGAGACTAGAAATCTACTCTGTAGGAATCAGCATGGGTTTCGAAAAAGACGATCGTGTGAAACCCAGCTCGCGCTATTCGTCCACGAGACTCAGAGGGCCTTAGACACGGGTTCACAGGTAGATGCCGTGTTTCTTGACTTCCGCAAGGCGTTTGACACAGTTCCCCACAGTCGTTTAATGAACAAAGTAAGAGCATACGGACTATCAGATCAATTGTGTGATTGGATTGAGGAGTTCCTAGATAACAGAACGCAGCACGTCATTCTCAATGGAGAGAAGTCTTCCGAAGTAAGAGTGATTTCAGGTGTGCCGCAGGGGAGTGTCATAGGACCGTTGCTATTCACAATATACATAAATGACCTGGTGGATGACATCGGAAGTTCACTGAGGCTTTTTGCAGATGATGCTGTGGTGTATCGAAAGGTTGCAACAATGGAAAATTGTACTGAAATGCAGGAGGATCTGCAGCGAATTGACGCATGGTGCACGGAATGGCAATTGAATCTCAATGTAGCGAAGTGTAATGTGATGCGAATACATAGAAAGATAGGTCCCTTATCATTTAGCTACAAAATAGCAGGTCAGCAACTGGAAGCAGTTAATTCCATAAATTATCTGGGAGTACGCATTAGGAGTGATTTAAAATGGAATGATCATATAAAGTTGATCGTCGGTAAAGCAGATGCCAGACTGAGATTCATTGGAAGAATCCTAAGGAAATGCAATCCGACAACAAAGGAAGTAGGTTACAGTACGCTTGTTCGCCCAATGCTTGAATACTGCTCAGCAGTGTGGGATCCGCACCAGGTAGGGTTGATAGAAGAGATAGAGAAGATCCAACGGAGAGCAGCGCGCTTCGTTACAGGATCATTTAGTAATTGCGAAAGCGTTACGGAGATGATAGATAAACTCCAGTGGAAGACTCTGCAGGAGAGACGCTCAGTAGCTCGGTACGGGCTTTTGTTAAAGTTTCGAGAACATACCTTCACCGAAGAGTCAAGCAGTATATTGCTCCCTCCTACGTATGTCTCGCGAAGAGACCATGAGGATAAAATCAGAGAGATTAGAGCCCACACAGAAGCATACCGACAATCCTTCTTTCCACGTACAATACGAGACTGGAATAGAAGGGAGAACCGATAGAGGTACTCAGGGTACCCTCCGCCACACACCGTCAGGTGGCTTGCGGAGTACGGATGTAGATGTAGATGTAGATGTAGATGTCCCTCCACTCACGCCTGTCGCGACACCACTGGAGGCGGGCTGCACGATGTTGGGGCGTGAGCGGAAGACGGCCTAACGGTGTGCGGAACCGTAGCCCAGCTTCATGGAGACGGTTGCGAATGGTCCTCGCCGATACCCCAGGAGCAACAGTGTCCCTAATTTGCTGGGAAGTGGCGGTGCGTTCCCCTACGGCACTGCTTAGGATCCTACGGTCTTGGCGTGCATCCGTGCGTCGCTGCGGTCCGGTCCCAGGTCGACGGGCACGTGCACCTTCCGCCGACCACTGGAGACAACATCGATGTACTGTGGAGACCTCACGCCCCACGTGTTGAGCAATTCGGCGGTACATCCACCCGGCCTCCCGCATGCCCACTATACGCCCTCGCTCAAAGTCCGTCAACTGCACATACGATTCACGTCCACGCTGTCGCGGCATGCGATGGAGCTCCGTATGCCACGGCAAACTGGCTGACACTGACGGCGGCGGGGCACAAACGCTGCGCAGCTAGCGCCATTCAACGGCCAACACTGCGGTTCCTGGTGTGTCCGCTGTGCCGTGCGTGTGATCATTGCTTGTACAGCCCTCTCGCAGTGTCCGGAGCAAGTATGGTGCGTCTGACACATCGGTGTCAATGTGTTTTTTTTTTTTTTTCAATTTACATGAGTGACTGATTTCTGTATTTTGCTAGTTTCTGCTCGTTCTAGAAAGAATTTTCTTAAATTGTCTACCTGTCCATAATGTAGGTTTTTGTGTCGATAAATCCCCATCCTCCTTCCTTTCTGCTTGATGTGAATCTTCCTGTTGCTGAATGTATGTGATGTATTCTATATTTGTGGCACTGTGATCGTGCAAGTGTATTGAGTGCTTCTAGGTCTGTGTTACTCCATTTCACTTCTCCAAATGAGTAGGCCAATATTGGTAAGCATAGGTATTTACAGATTTTGTCTAGTTTCTTGCTGTCAATTCTGTTTTCAGTATTTTTTGTTAGTCTTTGTCTATATTTTTCTTTCAGTTCTTCTTTAATATTTGTATTACGTACTCCTATTTTTGCCTATATCCTAAATATTTATAGGCATCTGTTTTTTCCATTGCTTCTATGCAGTCGCTGTGGTTATCCAATATGTAATCTTCTTGCTTAGTGTGTTTTCCCTTGACTATGCTATTTTTCTTAAATTTTTCTGTTCCTATTTATATCATTGCTGAATACTACTGTTATCTTTAGCAATTGGTTGAGTTGTTGATTTGTTGCTGCCAGTAGTTTTAGATCATCCATGTATTTCAAATGTGTGATTTTGTGTGGGTATGTTACAGTAATATTGCATACATTATTTGTATTATTTTGCATGTTGGATATGGGGTGCAGAGCAAGGCAGAACCAGAAAGGGCTTAAGGAGTCTCGTTGGTATATTCCACGCTTAATCTGTATTGGCTGTGATGTGATATTATTTGGAATTGTTTGGATATTAAGTGTGGTTTTCCAATTTTTCTTTTCTATGTTTAGGAACTGTATCAATTTAGGATCTACTTTGTATATTTCCAATGTTTGTAGTAATCATGAGTGGGGTACACTATCAAAAGCATATTATTATTATTTATTAATCTCTCCCGGACATCGTTGATTTACAAGTATCATCTGATTGATTGAGAATGATATCTTAAATTTCATATAGGCCTATACCTGACTCTTTGTGCATTTTTGTTGTGAAAGAAAGAAATAGTAAAGTGTCAATATTTATATACAGCTGATGACAGAGACAAATGAATTGCTTCCACTGTCGAAATTTTCTATATTGCTACCGGAAATAGGTGTGATGTTTGGAACAGGCTAGTCAAAAGTGTCCTAATATTAATTTTTGGTTTATACGGAATTGTAAAGAATGACTCGAAAAATGAGGTGAAGAAGGATGAATATCAAGACAAGTGATTGCGGAACTGGTGAACCAATGTGTTCGCTATTTTTGTACATTATTCGTTTGAATAAATATTGAACAAATATATCAACGGGCTCTAAGATCGCGATGGTGTGTACAGATATTTCTCTTTACCAACAGTTCATATAGACTATCAAAAAGATACAACAATCTTCAGAAGAGAAAGATTCAGATAAAATGTGTACGTTAAACTTTGCATATACAAAGTGACGTCGCATACTGTGATCTTGAATTTCCCAATGCGTTTGATATAGTTAAATTACATTGCAACACGTGTAAAAATCGCACAAAGCCACCTCTTTCTCTTTATTATGGAAATGAACCCTATGCCAATAACAAGTTGATCTTAACTGTATCTCTACTAGAATAAATATTCACGTTCTCTTTATGTAAATAAGTAGCATCTGTCATTGCTATGAAGGTTTAACTTCGCCAGGGGTTTACACTCGACATTTTCATAGATAATTACCTCATTACAGAATCTTCCATGACAAAGTGTTAGACACTATCCAAATCAGAAATAGCGTTAAGCTGCCGAACGATAATTACAGACTTTCTGTTTCTTTATTGACGAGATTCATTTCACCCATTACCTTATGCTCTGAGAAATGTTGTGATACATGAGGTGAAGTAAAAAAGGTGTATTACATGGACCCAGTCTGCTGCGAAAGATAACTTATAATTTTAACGTATGTTATGCTTACGAAACAATTTGACCAAAACCTTTATGTACAGTACTAGAATGTGCTGAAACTTTTAACATATGAATTTGTGGCTTCTTAAAAACGTTGTAAATAGAAATTACCAAATATGTACTAAGATATTGTGTTTTATGTCAATAACTTTTTAGCTCCATAAAATCGATTTTTTTGAAGTTTCTGAAAAAACATTTAATCAAGTGATCAAGATTACTAAAAGAAAAAAAAAGAAAGACGTCATTCGTCACGTGTAGGATTACTGAGCAAGTTCCAAGTAATGGTAGCATTTCGCAAATATTTATAAACAACTGATGACCAATCTCGGCGTCACGTTACTTATATGACGTTTACATGTGGAATTATAAAGCATTATCGCTTTATGTTTGAAACCGATAGGTATTATTTTTCCATATTCCTCCATTTGTAAGCTCAAGACAAGTTATTTTTGATAAAGCGGGTTTCGACCTCTAATCATTACTAGTGAGCGGTGGCTGGGTTTTGTGAGTATTAACAGGTTTCAGAGCTATAAATCATACAGACACGGAAAATAAGATTTCCATTTACCGTTTCATCCATCTACGACGAGGTCATTAAAAGCTATGAATGGGGAAGAATACAGAAGCTAATTGGCTGCCGCCTTTAGTAACAAAGATACCCCCTTGAATGTCTGAGAAAAAACACGAAAATCCTTCATCTCGGCTGCCGGACGTGGATTGGAACCACTCCTCTCCAGAATACGAGTATCATCAAGTCTTACACTACAGTCCCTTCCTCCAGAGAAAATCGTTGACAGTTAACAGCAGGCTTTGCACTGCTGAGTTATGCCTCTATTACGAGCAGTCACAGATTACGATCTTGTTTATGTTTCTATGGAAACGATTATTGCCACAGTTCTAGGTCATATCGTTTTCGGTCTCTATGGTTTCTATACTTCGCGGTTTAGAGCTGGCAACAAATATCAAGTGCATCCTCTCACCGAGTAAAGGATAACATATCACTTGCTCCAGCAGAGTTAGTTTTTCTATGACAAATTTCCCTTCTACTAAGATGCGATTCAGGTAAGTTCATCTTGAAAAGTGCATTAAAACTGTTCTCACATTCGTACAACAGAAGATGGTGTAGCAGTACTTACAGTGAACTCAAAACTGTGAAATATCTCCATCGGAGAGGACCTACCTTACAAGGAGTCGCGACGAAACCTGAAACACATAACACACTATTAGGTCGTAAGCAGTCCACAATGAGCCAGAAATGTGTCACATGTGAAAGAACAAATTGCAGCTGGAGCTACCTCTGTTTGTGTAGGACAATGTTAATATTAGTAAAGGCGTGTAATCAGAGTTGTATGTCAACACAATTTTTCACTCTGTTTCCCTATAGTTCTTCCTACTCCTTCTCGACGTTGGACTTTCTTTTCTTAGGAATACAGCACAGTTTTTATACTACAATGTATTGTAACGCTGGAACTATAGTCGCGCCACGTCAAAGATGCGCTTTTAACAGCGAAAAAGGCTACTTCAGTCAAAGTCTGACATTTTTATTAGCCTCTCTGGTAGGTAAACTCCATTTTGGAACTGTAGTAATTTTTTTACATGAAATTCTCACACACCGACAATTTGTTATAACTCAAATAACCTCGCTTTGGAGGAATTATATTCGAAAACCTGCCACGGTTAGATTTATCGTGTTGCCTACGTTCAGAAAAAAACTGAGTAAGTACCTATCACAATGAATGAAATCTTCATGTCAAAAAATGTAAAGTGTTTAGAATTGCCCATTTCAAATCCTAGGCAAAGCATTTCAGAACAAGATTTATTTAATTGCGACAGTTTACTTTACAATGACTGCTGCTTATTATTTAATGTTCATTTTGTACCTTACTCCGTATTTCCTTATAGCAATACTGTGTGTTGGTTGGTTGTTTAGTATTGGTAAATATTATTTAGGCCTGGCTCTTTGTCCATGACAACGAATCCTGCTATTTCCGAGATAATTGCTGATGTTATCCTTAATGTGTATAACAAGTTAGAAGGTGTACTTACGTGGTGTAGTTATAGTCCGGTTATGTTAGAGGAGATCTATACAGGTCAGAGAGATATTTACACTATTTATACTATTTTTAGTTATAATAATAATAACAAACAGATTTGAAGAAAGTAAATTGGAAAAAGAAAACTCTACATGGCAAGCACCTGTATTATCTAACACAGCCACACATCGATCAAGACGCATCCAACACATGGCTAAGAAAAGGCAATATATACAGTGAGACGGAAGGATCCATGATTGCAATACAGGACCAAACAATAAACACCAGATATTACAGCAAGCATATTATTAAAGATTCCAATACCACAACAGATAAATGCAGACTTTGCAAACAACAAATAGAAAGAGTAGACCACATCACAAGCGGATGTACAATACTAGCAAATTCAAAATACCCTGACATTTCATTTCTTATAAATTGTGTTAGCTGTCCAATGTCTTTTCTCAGTTTTTCTATTCTGATCTGTAGACTGTGTTGCCATGTTGGTTTTGTGGGTTTCTTCTGTGTGTTGGTTGGTTCTGATCTCTGCCTAGTGTGCATATTTAGTGTAGTGAGTGCTCCTATTTAAAGCAGTAGTTGTAACTCTTCCATAGTTGTGTTTTTACTTATTTTGTTGTATATGATTGTGTTGACAGTTTATATTGCTGTTTCGACTTGTGGGTTATTTGGCGGTCTATAAAAGAATGGTCTAATATCTGTATTTGTGTCTTTGTATTCTATATATGTCAGCTGAAATTTTTCTTCTATATCTAACTTGTGTGTTACTTCGAGTTCTATTTGTGCTTGTTCTGGTGGCTGTCACAAGATTTCGCTTTCCTCTGATTGTTTAATTGATGCGTTTTGTTCTTGGTTTGTTTGTTCTGGGATGTGTGAGTCCATTACTGTATTTTCTTCTTCTTCTGATTGCACATTATTTTGTTACAGTATTTGTTGTACTTGTTGTTTAATGTTTTCTAATTTTGACTGGGGTATCCTGTTATTTTTACTTATTACACGGATCTGATCAGCTAGTCGTTGTTCTTTTAAAAATTTTAATTCTCGGTATCTGGTAATAAATGTTGTGTACACTTGTGATCTGTATCCAGTTGTTTTGGTTCCTAAGTTTGTTTCTTGGTAATAACAGAACTTGAGGTGTCGATTAACTTCATCTGACCATCTCATCCTTTGTCTTTGTTTTCCTTCTAGGGTAGTTGCAGGAAGCATATCCTGCAAAACACCTCTATTTGGATTTAAATCATTTTCCAGTTGGTTAGCAGTGTCGTTACCATTGTGTGCGGGCATAGGGTTCAAACGTCGTCCCCGACCATGGCGGCGCTTGTCAGAGGCTTCTTTAGTTCTGTCCTGAACCAACTAATCACACTAAAAGAGGGGGGGGGGGTTAGCCCTATTAGTGGTTTGTTATTTTCGTCGCCTTTTACGACTTGCAGAACATGCCAGAGGCCTATTCTATTCCCGGGCCTCCATGGGGTTTATTATTATTATTATTATTATTATTATTATTATTATTATTATTATTACCGTTCATATGTTTGGTGTGAAGACTGTCTTCATGTTTTGTATATGGAACCCCAAAAGAAGATTCCATATGGAGTGAATATACGTATACTATGTTTCCAAATCTTTAAGTGCACAGCATGTTGATGACTATTATTGGTAATGTATTCTTTAGCTGATAATTAACATAAATTGCTAAACCTGTGTGTTTCCTATATATTCAAAGAAACTTTTACCCACATTTAACTTGAGAGGTTATTTTTTCCTCTTTCAGACGAAATTTTTTCCTGGGTGTGAATTTATACCAGAAAGAAATATATGGTGACTGAGATGTTCAAAACAATGAACACATGATCATGCCTTAGAGAATAAAAGAAAAACTAATAGTGTTACTTTCTCTCCATATTGTAGTCTTACAAAAACCTTTAGAAATAAACTTTCCAGTCACATTAATGCGACCACTTGTTAAAATCCTGCAGGGTGAACTGCTGTGAGACGTACAGGAAGAGAATCAGTGAGCTGCTAGAAGGTAGCGACAGGGATGTGAAGCTGTGCTGACTCCAGCTCCGCCGGGTTTCTCGGTTGAGATCCATAGCGCCGGCAGTCCGATGGAGATGATCCCACACATTTTCGATTGGGTTAAAATCTGGAGAATCTGGTGGCCAGGGGAGTACGGTAAACTCATTATTGGGTTCTTCGAACCATGGATGTACAGTATGACATATGTGACATGTTACATTGCCCTACTGGTAGATGCTATTGTGCCAAGGAAAACCAAACTGCTTTCAGGGGTGGACATGGTCGCCAAGAATTGATGCATTGTTTTTGTACGTCCATCCTTTTAACAGGACGTCTCTGGGACGACGGCCGTTTACTATTTAAACAAAAAATAAAAATCACCTACAGCCGTCCTTATAATTTTATTTTATTTTGTCACTACCAGTTTCGACGCTTCATTGCGTCATCTTCAGACTGTTTTGATGCGGTACAGGTGGATACGGTCCCCATGCATAACCCATCACTTGCCAGCCTTACTGCATTCGCAGATAATCTGAAACTCACGTGTCAGCACACCAAGAATAAACTGTCACCTGACAGTTATTGGTTATGCATGGGGATCGTATCCACCTGTACCGCATCAAAACAGTCTGAAGATGACGCAATGAAGCATCGAAACTGGTTGCGACAAAATAAAATAAAATCATAAGGACAGCTGTAGGCGTTTTTATTTTTCGTCAAGAGGCACTGTTGTCCATGTCTCCGATGTGCTTTATTTAGCTTCAACTGCTAGTATTGCCACTTGCTGCTGAGTCACTATCTGACGTCAGACACTGGCGCTGATCACATTAATGTTAGTGGACCTTGTATATTCTGAGCTTTACGAAGAGGCGGCTGTGTGTGAAATAAAATGAAGAAAGGAAAATTGGGATTTATCATCCTGAAGACAACGAGGATAAAGCGATGTAGAATGAATGCGGTCTGGTTGTGGATTTATAAAAAACACTCACCGTCATTCGTTTGGGGCGATTTAGCGAAAGCACAAAGTACCTAAATCTTGTTTGTCAAACGAGGATTGGAGACCCATTGCTCTAATTCCGTACCCTTCAATTCCCTATCCAGTGTGCCACGTCCCTCGATGGGATAAACAATCTTGCTCGCATGACAGGAGAATGATAAGTTTTATTTTTATGTTCTAGGCGCACTGAACAATGTTACACGCACACATTCTTGCAATGAGCAAAGTTTCAGAGTGGTTTAGACTCTGGATTTGCTTTAGGGACGTCAGTGATTCACCTTTAGACCATCCAAATTTGGTATACATTAAATGAATTCACAATAGCGAATAAGGATAACCATCAGCTGTAGAATGCAATGACAAGAATGTAATTTGTGCCGGGCTGGGACTCGAACCTGGATTTCCCGTTTTTGGCGAGCGGTTGCCTGACTTTTCGGCCACCCATGCACGACTCAGAGCCGGACCAAACTTCCATACGTCGTCAACCATGCGTCTACGACCTGTAATGGTACATCCATTTTGTATATTCCCGTACAGGTCAGACATTTTAAGTCGCTTGTCTGGTATCGGCAGATAAATACGTTACGCAGTGTCTGTGTTATTCTGATTAGGATACAGTGTTCCTTTGGACATGCATATACGCATCGTAATCAAAATATTGCAGGCTATGCAATATCGTATTTATCTGCTGATACCGGGCAAGCGACTTTCAAGTTCAACGTCTGATCTGTATGGGAATATACATAATGGATGTACGAGTACAGGTCACAGACGCATGGTTGATGACATATGGAAGTTTGGGCTGAATCGAGTACGGGTAGCCAAATGGTCAGGCGACCTCTCGCGATAAGCGGGAAATCCGGGTTCGAGACCCGATCCGGCTCAAATTTTCATTATCGTCATTCCATTCTTCAGCTGATGGTTGTCATTATTCGCAAATTCATTTAATCTATTCCGTAACGACCGTAGTCTCCAAAGTTCAAAAATGGCTCTGAGCACTACGGGACTTAACACCTGAGGTCATCAGTGCCTTAGAACCTAGAACTACTTAAACCTAACTAACCTAAGGACATCACACACATCCATGACCGAGGCAGGATTCGAACCTGCGACAGTAGCGGCCGCACGGTTCCAGACTTTAGCGTCTAGAACCGCTCGGCCACTATCTCCACAGTGCATGTTCCTTTGTACATGAATGCATGTATAAAGGAACTTTACATCGTAACGAGAACATAATGACTGCAATATCTTACTCAAATTTGAGTTTTCTGCGATTTACTCAAATGAAATGATGGTTTGAAAACGGCATAGCCAATCTCCTTTCCCAGTCATCTGCACTCCGTGCTTGATCTCTGTCTCTAATAACCCCGTTCTCGACGGAACTTAAACCCTCAGCGTCCTTTATTATTACTTTCCTTTCCCTGAAACAAATTGTCACTGGCAACGTTAAACATAGGCCACAGAGCAAAGACGTACAATATTTCATACTCAGGAATCAAAGAAATGGCATATAGTCGTGCTCCTGAAATTGGTATCAATATCATACTGAAGCATCGCTTTGTGAGGAAGGCAAACATCTCAATACAGAAGTCTCTATGAAACTTACACGGTGTCGGATGCTACTAATTTGATTGTTACGCTAGGTGTGAAAACTGCACACAGAACACTTGAACGATGCGTTCTTGAGTACGGCTCGAGTGTTCTGGATCCAAACCACGTCGGATTAAAGGGAGACATCGAAACAAATCAGAGGCAAGCTGCTAGATTTATTTCCCGCAGCTACGGTCAACATGCTTATACCCGTTAGGGAAATGCTCCGCGAACTCAAATGGAAATTTCAGAAGGGAAGAAGGTGTTCTTTTCTCGGAATTCTTATAGGAATGTTTAAAGAACCGAAATTCGCGACAGAGTGCAAAAGTAACTGCCATCAACATAAATCTAGCGTATGGACATTGAAGACAAAACAAGAGAGAGAAGTGTTCCTGCCAAGAACTATTCTGAGTGATGACATGACGCTGGTGTACGACAAGTGATGTGACTGCCTCAGCACAGATGGTTCTATGTCATCGACCAGAAGCTGGACTGGGCGTGACGCGAATGCTTCTTTGTAGGCATTAATTGTACCTAAGCAATAATTGCACTAGTCAGGTGCTCTTGGAGGATTGCTCGGGTAGCTGAAGCTGTTAACGTGGCCTCTCACGACAAGCAGGCTACTTCTGAAATAATCCGCAGCAGATGTGAAACTACCCTACTGACCATTAAAATTGCTACACCAAGAAAAAATGCAGGTGATAAACGGGTATCCATTGGACAAATATATTATACTAGAACTGACATATGATTACATTTTCACGCAATTTGGGTGCATAGATCCTGAGAAATCAAGATCCAGAACAACGACCTCTGGCCGTAATAACGGCCTTGAAACGCCTGGGCACTGAGTCAGAGCTTGGATGGCGTGTACAGATACAGCTGCCCATGCAGCTTCATCACGATACCACGGTTCATCAGGAATAGTGACAGGCGTATTGTGACGAGCCAGTTGCTGAGCCACTATTGACCAGACGTTTTCAGTTGGTGAGAGATCTGAAGAATGTGCTGGCCAGGGCAGCAATCGAATATTTTCTGTACCCAGAAAGGCCCTTACGGGACCAGTAACATTCAGTCGTGCATTATCCTGCTCAAATGTAGGGTTTAGCAGGGATCGAATAAGGGTAGAGCCACGTGTCGTAACACATCTGAAATGAAACAACAACTGTTAAAAGTGCCGTCAATGCGAACAAGAGTTGACTGAGACGTGTAAACAATGGATACCACATACCATCACGCCAGGGGATACGCCAGTATGGCCACGACGAATACACGCTTCCAATGTGCGTTCACCGCGATGTCGCCAAACACGGAGGCGACCATCATGATGCTGTAAACAGAACCTGGATTCATCCGAAAAAATGACGTTTTGCCATTCGTGCACACAGGTTCGTTGTTGAGTACACCATCGCAGGTGCTCCTGTCTGTGATGCAGCGTCAAGGTTAACCGCAGCCATGGCCCCCGAGCTGATAGTCCATGCTGCTGCAAACGTCGTCGAAATGTTCTTGCAGATTTTTGTTGTCTTGCAAACGTCCCCATCTGTTGACTGAGGGATCGAGACATGGCTGCACGATCCGTAACAGCCATGCGGATAAGATGCCTGTCATCTTGACTGTTAGTGATACGAGGCTGTTGGGATCCAGCACGGCGTTCCCTATTACCCTCCTGAAGCCACTCATTCCATATTCTGCTAACAGTCATTGGATCTCGACCAACGCGAGCAGCAATGTCGCGATACGAACAACCGCAATCGCGATAGGCTACAATTCGACCTTTATGAAAGTCGAAAACGTGATGGTACGTATGTCTCCTCCTTACTCGAGGCATCACAACAACGTTTCACCAGCCAATGCTAGTCAACTGTTGTTTGCGTATGAGAAATCGGTTGGAAACTTTCCTCATGTCAGCACGTTGTAGGTATCGCCACCGGCGCCAACTTTGTATGAATGCTCTGAAAAGCTAATCATTTGCATATCACAACATCTTCTTCCTGTCTGTTGAATTCGCGTCTATAGCACGTCATCTTCGTGGTGTAGCAATCTTAGTGGCCAGTAGTGTACAATCGCAGACTTCGAGTTCATTCTTAATTGATTACGGCTGTCGATGTTCAAGGCAATGTTTCACACTACACTACAGTGTTCCATCTACGCCTCATGATGTCTGTGAATGTGATAAAAGCTTAGATGCGTTTGGGTTCTAAGTCCATGCTTAACTGTACATCCCCCTGAACTCAAGCTCTGGACTGTGACTTGATAAATACCTTGATTTATTCATAATATTAACATTATAGTAAGTAAAGTGCATCATAACTTATCTGTCTCGAGTCAAAGTCCACTATAGTAAAACCAGAGAGAGTTAGTTATACTACAAACTCTGGGAGTCCACAGCCGAGATGTCGGAAGAAATTAGCAAAACTGCAGTAGGATGGATTTACATAAGTTCTTTCAATTACAATTGGTGTAAGCCTGTGAAATAATCAGCTCGTTCTGTTGCTCCACGAGATCCACAAAGCAGTAGATACAGGCTCATAGGTAGTCGCGATTTTCCTTGCCTTCTAGAAGTTATTTGATGCAGTACCGCATTGCCGCGTACTTGACAACAACATACGGACGGAAATAATATTGAAGCAGCTATGTGTCTAAACTGAAAAGTTTCCATCAAACAGGATACAGCACGTCAATCTGAACGGAGAGAAATCTTCCTATGTAAGATTAACATCGGGCGTACCCAAAGGAGTGTTCTGGGACCATTATATTTCAAAATATAAATTATGATCAGAGATAGTCTGAAAAGCTCGTAAGGGTAGATTAGCACTGAAGTTAGCTGATCAGGTTACTGAGTGTACTAATTCAAGCTGCTCGCCAGAAATAGTGTCGCCAAGCATGTACTTCGTTTGGTTTCCAAAAGCTCAGCTAGAGGGTGATGCAAAAATTAGACATGGAATAGCGGTAAGGATTGAAACCAAATCAAAGGCTGAGCAGTTTCGTGAGTCGTCCTTCATGAGGACAAGTAACATTAATTGTGTCTAGCAGACCTCTTGGAACTGCACACGCAACGACGTGATCGGCTAACTTCAAAACTGATAGACTCGGCGTAAATATCGATTCTACCAATTATTTCCCAGAGCACAACCAGCAGTGAAAAATCCTTACAACCTTTTCAGACTGCTTTTGACTACACTGTATATCATTCTGTATGGAATACAGGAACGGGTATATGTCACATCCTCTATACATAATTAACAGCGAGCGAGGTGGCGCAGTGGCTAGCACACTGGACTCGCATTCGGGAGGACGACGGTTCAGTCCCGGGTCCAGCCATCTGTTGATGACAGTAGGCAGTAGGATTTATGGAAGAGTATTTGAGATAACAGTCGTGTCTCTCAGGTACATATTCCTTAGCTGTTATTTATATTTCAGAAGAAAATGTTGTTATTTATAGAGAATATTTTACAAACATTTTAAAGTATTCAATAAGGAATGATTTGCAGCTTTGGATTAAATTTATTGATGTGAACAGTGAACATATTTTGGGAGTTTATGATGAAAAATAATTCGTGATTTTTTCTGTATGTCACATAGCTTGTCTAATGTTAAAGAACATTTTGATATTTTTCAGCGTTACACTGTAGTAGCAATGCTAGAATATTTTATAAACACTTTAAAATATTCCATAATGAATTATTTGCAGCTTTGGATTAAATTTATTGATGTGAACAGTGAACAAATTTTGGGAGTTTATGATGAAAAATAGTTTATGATTTTTTTTTTATGCAACGGAGGTACCTAGTCTAATTTTAATGAACATTTTGATACTTTTGAGCACAGTCGCGATGGGGTTACATTGTAGTAGTAATGCTAGACTGTGACTGGAGTAGAGGAATGTGTGTGGCATATGTAGAATTCAGGACGTTTCTGTACTTTTCATAACAGCGCTGAAGTGTCTACATTGTTAGTGGCTCTTTCATTTTAATACGAGACTGATTGGAGGAGGGGGATATGGAACAATAAGGAACTTGTGTACGCCATTTTATGTAAATGATTGATGGCCTTGACTTCCAAGTTAATGTTACATAATTAATTACTGAATATCTGGGGTAAATTTGTAGAACTATAGTTGTGACTGGTTGGAAAGAGGAGGGTGGTGGAGTGTAAAGCAAAGTTTTGGTGTGTTTTTACAATCCCACCCTTTTAAAAATATGCTATGGTTGGCACGAAGTTAAACGCTGTCGGGCTGGGCTAGCACTTGGATTTATGACCATCCGGTCTGCCGAGCGCTGCTGGCAAGAGGGGTGCACTCAGCCCTTGTGAGGAAAACTGAGAAGCTACTTGATTGCGAAGTAGCGGCTTCGGTCTCGGAAACTGATATACGGCTGGGAGAGCGGTGCGCTAACCACATGCTCCTCCATATCTGCATCCAGCGACGCCTGTGGTCTGAGGATGACACATCGGCCAGTCTGTACCTTTGGGCCTTGATGGCCTGTGCGGGAGGAGAGATTTTGTGGTTGGCTGGATAGAAGGAATGAGAGATGAGAAAGTGGTTGTCTTGATGTTTGAATTTCCTGTTCTTTACATCTATGGTCACAATTTTTTGTCATCAAACTACCGGTTTCGGTCTATAATGAGTCTTAAGATCTATTTTATAAAAACATGTCCTAATGTACTGCAGCCATAGTGGCATCATCAAATGTTAAACGCAAATGGAGCACCAGCAGCGTCAAATATATATATATATATATATATATATATATATATATATATATATATATATATATATATATATATATATATCAGGATATGCAAGAGTCATCTTGTCAGAAGGAGTACTGTTCAAAACAAACCTAGTGTGTAGACTGAAAACGGTAGTCTGAAGAGAAAACAATTTGTGACCATAGACTTAAAGTAAAGGAAATGTATTCTGTATTCGGGTCACTGCTTGTGAAACAGTTGGTTTGTTTCTATCATCTTGGTATTTTTCATTGGGTGTTTCATTTAAGTACTGCGATATGATAGGCTGAAATAAGAAGAAGGTGAAGGGGAGAGCGTTTTTAAAATTTCCATTATCACACTCTGGTTATTTCCGACATCAGGGCATGATTTCTCACTGATAAAGATTATGATGTAACTTAACAGCTTTATGTCACTATTGATGAGGTCACTTTTCAAGGTCTGAGGAGGGGAAACAATACCGCAGAGGCCTGGATAACACATACTTATACTAATCCCAACGTGCCTGACAGTCGAATGTTGCCAAAGATATTAGTGTAGCAGTGCTACTGATTGCAATTAACCAAATGTGAGTTCTCAGAATATTAGGTTCCAGCCCCTTCCACCCTTTCCATTTCTCGCTCCATCAACAGCTTACAGATTTCCGAATGTTTTCTACGAAAACTACAAAATATTAAGGCTTTTCTATGCTAGTTTTTGCATGCGGGTTGAGCATTTCTTACAAGCTATGAGTAAACCAATTTTCGTAATATGCACTATTCGTCGTTTGAAAACCCAAGCCGTTTAGTGGACTGGAAAAACTATGACCTTGGTCTGTTAACGTGTGGTACGAGCTTCCGTGAGTCTCATCAGTGGTCCCTGATTCATTCACGGGAGTCTACATGCCTTAAGTGTTTACATTTCCTAGCGAATATGCTGCCTCTCTCGCTGGGTCATCCTTTCGCATATAATGCCCTCCACATGGTGCCAACACGAGGAATGTTCCACCCTCTCGACCAGATGACTGTAGATCTTACGAACTGAAAAATATGGTATCGTTGGATCGGTCTTTCTGGTAACAAGATGGTCCTGCAGAGGCAACAAAATTAAGAGCTCTGAACTTTTGTCTATGGTATAAAACAATGTCTCTACAAAGAAACGCCAACTACTCCCGAACTCATGAATTGCTGTTTAAGACGATTGTAGTGCTTTTATAAATCAGTATGAAATTGAGCGTGCAGTATATTCTGCCCTGAATCACTATAAATCGTATGACTGTGCTCAGGGTCAATAGTTGGAGTTTCTGACATTACAGTACAGTCTTAATAATAGTAAACACACGAACGTTACCTGAGTGAAGGGCTTCCTTACATTTCGGCAGGCGTTTCCGAGACGTCAGACCTGGAATATGGGACGGCGGTCCGCCACACTGTTATGCTCTTACTGTTTGATCAAATTGCAAAGATGTTGCCTTATTTGAGTTCTCGCCGAAGGCTACTTACAAAGCAAAAAAAAAAAAGAGTGTATAGTTCCATTAAAGAAAGAAGCCAAGTCAGTGTTATAAAGCAGCACCTAAGACATCAGAGATTAGTTGTATACCACAGAGGCTTTGACACATGGTCCTCTGTTGTGTAACTTGGCGGAAACCAGACTTAAATACATTTACTCGATATAGATATGTTTTGAGTGGCTAGTCGCATCTCCCTCGCACTGTATTAGCTTTCTAGTGGATAACATTTGAGTTCGCTATTGCTGTTCGGTAATGTTACCGTTGTTCATAGGGAATCCGTTTGCAATACAGCATTCACGTATAGTCTATGTACAGGAAGGTACACCGCTCATTTCGCTAATGGATATTCGACTGAGTCTGCCAGTTTTCACTCTCATTATGAAATATTCATTTATTGAACTAAACAAAGTATCTATTAAATTAAAATGAAGGTCAGCGTTGGCCGTAATATTGATGGTTTATTGATTGAAAATCGATTTTCAATCACATAGTGATTGCCCACAATAATTGTGATCGTTTCTCAGTTTTGGTTACTGATATCAGTGCCTAAGAGTTTAATTTGTACACCCCAGCACTCAAGATGATCATTGTGTGATGGAAAATCGATTTTTCTATCAATAAACCATCAATATTACGGCCAACGCTGACCTTCCTTTTAATTTACCATATATGGTCGTTGTGCACACAGCACTCCATGGAGTCGCCAATCAATAAATTATCTAAGAATTTTGATGTCTAGTGTAGCACAGAGTATGTGAACTGTAAAACGGTCAAAATTCAGTTGATCTTGTATGTGCCTCGCTTCTTTCAGACGACGTTAGAAGACCCACGTTATCAAGCAAATACAGACCTAAACTTTACGTGACTTAAACTTCTAGGACAATGGGTTTTGATGTCTTCTGAGTACTGCAATTTTGGTCAGGACTACTAGGATCTTTTGGCAGAGACTCTAACTGCTTCGAGTCTATTACAGTGTAACTACACTCCTGGAAATTGAAATAAGTAGACCATGAATTCATTGTCCCAGGAAGGGGACACTTTATTGACACATTCCTGGGGTCAGATACATCACATGATCACACTGACAGAACCACAGGCACATAGACACAGGCAACAGAGCATGCACAATGTCGGCACTAGTACAGTGTATATCCACCTTTCGCAACAATGCAGGCTGCTATTCTCCCATGGAGACGATCGTAGAGATGCTGGATGTAGTCCTGTGGAACGGCTTGCCATGACATTTCCAGCTGGCGTCTCAGTTGGACCAGCGGTCGTGCTGGACGTGCAGACCGCGTGAGACGACGCTTCATCCAGTCCCAAACATGCTCAATGGGGGACAGATCTGGAGATCTTGCTGGCCAGGGTAGTTGACTTACACCTTCTAGAGCACGTTGGGTGGCATGGGATACATGCGGACGTGCATTGTCCTGTTGGAACAGCAAGTTCCCTTGCCAGTCTAGGAATGGTAGAACGATGGGTTCGATGACGGTTTGGATGTACCGTGCACTATTCAGTGTCCCCTCGACGATCACCAGAGGTGTACGGCCAGTGTAGGAGATCGCTCCCCACACCATGATGCCGGGTGTTGGCCCTGTGTGCCTCGGTCGTATGCAGTCCTGATTCTGGCGCTCACCTGCACGGCGCAAAACACGCATACGACCATCATTGGCACCAAGGCAGAAGCGACTCTCATCGCTGAAGACGACACGTCTCCATTCGTCCCTCCATTCACGCCTGTCGCGACACCACTGGAGGCGGGCTGCACGATGTTGGGGCGTGAGCGGAAGACGGCCTAACGGTGTGCGGGACCGTAGCCCAGCTTCATGGAGACGGTTGCAAATGGTCCTCGCCGATACCCCAGGAGCAACAGTGTCCCTAATTTGCTGGGAAGTGGCGGTGCGGTCCCCTACGGCACTGCGTAGGATCCTACGGTCTTGGTGTGCATCCGTGCGTCGCTGAGGTCCGATCCAAGGTTGACGGGCACGTGCACCTTCCGCCGACCACTGGCGACAACATCGATGTACTGTGGAGACCTCACGCCCCACGTGTTGAGCAATTCGGCGGTACGTCCACCCGGCATCCCGCATGCCCACTATACGCCCTCGCTCAAAGGCCGTCAACTGCAAATACGGTTCACGTCCACGCTGTCGCGGCATGCTACCAGTGTTAAAGACTGCGATGGAGCTCCGTATGCCACGGCAAACTGTCTGACACTGACGCCGGCGGTGCACAAATGCTCCGCGGCTAGCGCCATTCGACGGCCAACACCGCGGTTCCTGGTGTGTCCGCAGTGCCGTGCGTGTGATCATTGCTTGTACAGCCCTCTCGCAGTGTCCGGAGCAAGTATGATGGGTCTGACACACCGGTGTCAATGTGTTCTTTTTTCCATTTCCAGGAGTGTAGGAGTTAGTCAGACTCCTCATTCTACGTCTTCTTATATCACAATTGGCAAATACAATGTTGCGCCAAACGTAGGCACGCATGTAAAATTCTCTTTATATGTCACTGCCAAGCGAGAGCTCGATAAAACTTATACCATACATATAAAAAATCTCCTACAGTATAGATCAGAAGATAACTAAAACAAAAACGCAATGAGATGGCTGTAGTGAAATCACCGCGATCTGTGATAGTTCCCTGTATATTACACACACATTTATTAATGATGTATGTGATCACCACCGACCGAAATGCAAGCTCTGCAAAGTGCTCCTATGCTGTCCAGTTGGTTGCTAAGGAGCTCTTGTGGTAGGGCGTTCTATTCCTTCACCAGCGCTGCTAACAACTATTTGATGGTTCAAAATAGCTCTGAGCACTATGGGAGGTTATCAGTGCCCCAGAAATAATAACTACTTAACCTAAGGATATCACACACATCCATGCACGAGGCAGGATTCGAACCTGCGACAGTAGCGGTCGCGTGGTTGCAGACTGAAACGCCAAGAACCGCTCGGCCACAACGGCCGGCCCACTACTTGATGGCCATTCATGCATGTGCTCGTGCTGCAGTACGTCTGCCCACCGTATCCCTCACGTGCTCGATGGGTAAGTCTGGGATATGGTCAGCCCAGTCCGTTCATCGAATATCCTCTCGATCTATAAGCTTCTCCACCTGCGCTCAAGGGTGCGGTAGCGCCTTGTCGTCCCTACAAACGGATTCATGGCCTAGTGAACCCCTGAAGTCACGCTCAAGGGGGAGTAGCACTGTATCACAGTAATGTTGGTGAGTGCACAGTGATGAAAGATTTTGAGGTAGGTACGCGCATGCAACATTACCCCCCCCCCCCCCCCCCCCCCCGCACACACACCGTAACACCTCCACCACCAAATCGATCATGTTCGACAATGCCGGACGTACCCTTATACGGTGAGAGATATGAAAGCTTAATGTACCCGGGCGCATGGTCGAATACGACCGTCCAGGCGTTATGGAAGTGGGAAGCATAATTTTGCATGTGCATACTGTCCTTCAAATCTTTCAAACCGTGACACTGTACTCTTGAGCCTTATGCGTCTTTTCAGGGTACCATTGGGCTCTGACTTCATTTTTTGTGGATGACAGTACGTAATCACATCGAACAGCGCATATGGAGCGACTCGTGCAACGTAAGGATATTCGGCGAATGAACTGACTTGCCTGTTCCCCGCGGTAAAGTCCCATCGGGCACATGAGGAATGCGTTGGGGATAAGCACTGAATCACATGCAAAGCACCAACGACCATTGAGCAACTATCATCCAAGCTGATGGTGGAATGGAATGTCGTACCACAAAAACTACTTACCAGCATTGTGGACCACAAGGAGCGTGCAGATTGGGCCCTGGTGACCACATCTTATTAAGAACCATTTCCCGCATTTTCTCATGCCCAAGGAACCACCATTAATCGCGCTGACTACAGTGCAGTTGTTGTATTTGAATAAAAGTGTGCTTATCTCATTCCATATCTGTTTCACTTACCTTTATACTACATTGCAGCAGTTATTTCGTTGTATTTGTGTAGTTCCTGTTCCCTCGAGCTGTGTTACTCGACAATGACACACTGACATATGATCGACTGTTAGTTTTATCGTTAAGCGTTGGACGTCATTAAATCATCTTAAAATTTCAGAAGAAGGGGAAATGTACTAGGTGCACCAAATATCAATCCCAGTCTTCACTGATGATGACCTTGAAACGTGGCGCTTGCTTCATACTTTTTCATAGGAGTGAAGCTCCCCACAGATAGGTTGGCCCACTTAGCGCTATGCTCTTTGAGCTGAAATGCGTATGGTTAATAGTAGTATTCTCTCCGCTATTTTCTTTGTGCCCTCGGTGGGAGTACGGGCATGAACATGTTTACTGCTAGAGCTAGCATCTGGAGAGGACTCTGTTGCAGTATCTAGAGACAATGGTCGCAACCGCAACATAATGTTTGCTGGTTTCTTTGGTGAGATCATTTCTTTCCAACAGTGTTGCAAGTAGGCTGTTTAGGTTTTTATATAGGTAACGCCACGTAGCGCTCCGTATGAAAATCACTGGCTGTGCTGTGTGGTGTTGGGCAGCTGGATGTTAACAGCGTGTAGCGTTGCGCAGTGGGGGGTGAGCCGCCAGCAATGGTGGATGTGGGGAAGTGAGATGTCGGATTTTTGAGAGCGGATGATCTGGACGTGTGTCCATCAGAAACAGTACATTTGTAAGAATGGATGTCATGAACTGCTATATATATATATATATATTATGACTTTTGAACACTATTAAGGTAAATACATTGTTTGTTCTCTATCAAATCTTTCATTTGCTAACTATGCCTATCAGTAGTTAGTGCCTTCAGTAGTTTGAATCTTCTATTTAGCTGGCAGTAGATAGAGTAACGAAGATTTTTTGTGAGGTAAGTGATTTAAGAAACGTATAGGTTAATGTTAGTCAGGGCCATTCTTTTGTAAGGGTTTTTGAAAGTCAGATTGCGTTGCGCTAAAAATATTGTGTGTCAGTTTAGTGTTGACCAGAATAAGTAAAGAGAATAATGTCTGAGAACGTTCAGTTTCGCTCAGCTATTTGAAAATCAGTAACGTAAGGGTTTTACCAGCACAGTAACTCATAAATTTCATATGTCGACCCTTAGCCGAGGATACCTCACTGGAATCTTCTGATTTTTTCTTGTAGTTTAAGTAATTAGTGTAGCTTTTGTTTATTATTAGCACGTTACTGTAGAGAGAATCTCCTTTGTAGTTGCAGTCTTTCATTGTTGTACAGTAAAATAGTTGTGGCATGCATGTAGATTTGCACCAAGTATTTCGCAGCTGCGCTTGCAATTAACTATATATTATTTTCAATGCTATGTTAAAGTGTTCTCTTATTTTTGCTCTTCAAATTGTGCTTTTCTGTTTTATCGTGTGAAATATTGCGACAATAATGGTGTGTGAAAAACGTAGCACTAGGCTCTAAAGTAAACTGAGAAATAATAGTGACGACGAGCGTAGCTTATCAGCACCACTTTGTAATGAATTAACAGACATTCAAAGTAGTAATTTCGTAATTGTGCATAGGGAAATGGAGCGGGCGGCAAATAATGGTGTAGACAGTGAAACAAGTAGTGAACAGGGAAGCATTATCGATCGATCGGTAGGCAACAGCTCGCCTCAGGAACCCGAAATGGCAGAATGCTATATTGCAAGTACTGTAGACTCAGGTTTTTGGTCCTCACCGTTTTCTCAAATGAGGCAAGACACATTTTCTGCTTGTGAAAATGTGACTGATGAAGGTAAAAATGCACTGCCAAAAAGCATAGAGAAACAGATTCCAGACACTAATACATTATTATTGCAATTAATGCAGCAAATGGACTCTTATACTGGCGCGCTGCCAAGATTGCGTAAGATACTTGGCGGGTTGCTTGGGCCGCCTATGTCGGGGCAACAAGCTGTTACATCCTTGAGCTTCCCGGTTCTAGATGTACCCTTGGCCAGTTAATGGCTGACGCTACAGATCACTTTGCAAATCAACATTTTAATTATGAAAATATACAGTACAATCACCAACAAACTTTACATATTCACGTCCTCCTTTACCTTTTACCCAAATGAATACGGACTCATTTAGAGAATTCTTCTCCTGTTACGAGTATATAAAGACAAAGCAGAAGGCGACATATATGCTGATTTAACAAAGTGTTTACTAGCGAGTTCTGCCGTATGATAGGTACGATACGCAATAATGTCTCTGTCAACAAAACTTTCAAGTCCACCAACACTAGGTACTCCCGTACCTCCACGTACAATAGCTACAGCAAACCACCCATTACCATGACCAAAAGAATCATTAATATCTAAACTAAAATTAAGATGACAACCATAAAAAACAGACGGTCCGTCCAGCAACGCTTGAGCAACAACAGATTTGACTGGTGTACGATTCTTCTTGTCTCCAGATGTTGTAGCAAATTCGATGTTCTCGATAGTTTTGTAGATTGTCTGTTTAGAACGGCGACGGTACCTGCTGTAAGACAAGCACAACAAAAGCTTCAAAAGTTAGACACAATGGAACAAAATCTTCGGACGTTAGACACCACGCTTGAACAAACACGTGAAGATTTAACTACTGAGTTACATAACATTGAATCGAAATGTCAAAAAGTATGTAATTAGGTAAAAACACAAATTTGTGAGCATTTTCAACCTTTTCTTCGCGGCATGAAAATGCATTACTGAATCACGAAGCAGCCATAGAAGAACTGCAAACTATTGTTCTTGAAAATCATGAGACATTGCAAGCTAAAATTGATCCAGTTGCATCTACCGATTCGGTTACGCAACTTGAAAAACCTCAAGGAAAACTTAAAGGGCACAGAATATACTCTGAAAATTGGTTCAGAAAGACACATGGAGGAAATTAGTTCATTATCAGAGAAAGTAGTTGAACTTTCGGATCAGCCAAATAATTTATCGACGAAGGTAGATCATAATCTGAGTGATACAAAACCGATAGTCTTTAATGACACAGAAGAGTGCGAAGAAATTAGGAAATTCAAACAAAATTAGAATCAAATTAATACGCAACACCAAAGAGAAATCCGGGAAGTACCAGATCAGTTGACGCAGGTAATGCAAAAATTACATACTTCAGATGACACTCGCGCTCCAATACGGGAAGAGAGACATAGAAATACGGAACAGCCACTAAATAATAACACAGGGCATTTCGGAAATTATGAAAGAATTTGGCAAGGTACACCGTACTTTGAGATGGAATCGATGAAACAAAGTAACAATGACCGATATGCAATTCGCCGATATGATGATTTTGAATATAAGCTATTTATTACAACAGGTAAATTCAAAACATTTATGAATTTTGGCAACGACATTCATTCACAAGCGTGGCTTCATCAGTTCTCTCGTTGTTTTCCTCCCAACTGGTCATTAGAGCACAGATTAGAATTTATGTGTGGCTATTTAGAGAATGAACCAGCTGTAAGAAAGCGATCGGCCATTCACGATTGCCACAGTGAAAGAATTTTATCATGCCTTCCTCTCAGCATATTGGTCTCAAGCTACACAAGACCGAGTAAAACATAGCATCATAATGATGAATCATTTCGAACAATCTGAATTTTCCAGTCCTGTGAAATATTTTGAAGA
This sequence comes from Schistocerca gregaria, assembly GCF_023897955.1. NCBI lineage: Eukaryota > Metazoa > Arthropoda > Insecta > Orthoptera > Acrididae > Schistocerca > Schistocerca gregaria. The sequence continues at coordinate 179,672,960 of NC_064927.1, forward strand.
CAGAATGAGATTTTCACTCTGCAGCGGAGTGTGCGCTGATATGAAACTTCCTGGTAGATTAAAACTGTGTACCCGACTGAGACTCGAACTCGGGACCTTTGCCTTTCGCGAGCAAGTGCTCTACCAACTTAGCTACCGAAGCACGACTCACGCCCGGTACTCAAAGCTTTACTTCTGCCAGTATCCGTCTCCTACCTTCCAATCTTTACAGAAGCTCTCCAGCGAAACTTGCAGAACTAGCACTCCTGAAAGAAAGGATATTGCGGAGACTTGGCTTAGCCACAGCCTGGGGGATGTTTCCAGAAAGAGATTTTCACTCTGCAGCGGAGTGTGCGCTCATATGAAACTTCCTGGCAGATTAAAACTGTGTGCCCGACTGAGACTCGAACTCGGGACCTTTGCCTTTCGCGGGCAAGTGCTCTACCAACTGAGCTACCGAAGCACGACTCACGCCCGGTACTCACAGCTTTACTTCTGCCAGTATCCGTCTCCTACCTTCCAATCTTTACAGAAGCTCTCCTGCGAAACTTGCAGAACTAGCACTCCTGAAATAAAGGATATTGCGGAGACTTGGCTTAGCCACAGCCTGGGGGATGTTTCCAGAATGAGATTTTTACTCTGCAGCGGAGTGCTAGTTCTGCAAGTTTCGCAGGAGAGCTTCTGTAAAGATTGGAAGGTAGGAGACGGATACTGGCAGAAGTAAAGCTGTGAGTACCGGGCGTGAGTCGTGCTTCGGTAGCTCAGTTGGTAGAGCACTTGCCCGCGAAAGGCAAAGGTCCCGAGTTCGAGTCTCGGTCGGGCACACAGTTTTAATCTGCCAGGAAGTTTCATTTTGAAGACATGTTGCACAAGAATCAGTACCTGTCAAACCCACACAGCCCCTCAGAATTCGTCCGCATTTGCTTAATCAAATTACCTGAACATTTACGACATATTATTATGGCAGAACGTTGCAAAGACGACATTGAAGCTTTTCAGGGACTCTCACAAGAATTAGAAATTGACACTGACAATCGCGGAACGCGAATACAGGAACACAACAATTACAGGTCACATCCGTCGCAATTCCGCAATGAAAGACATAATAACTGGACACGACAAGGCTAATCTCACAACACAAATCGTGACCAAAACAGACACCACCCGCATGACAACCGTTGGCAGAGTAGTAATAATTACAGGGAAAGATCTCCTCTCCGCGGTAGTGACTATCACAGATACAATCAGAGAAACAGACAATATGGGAACCAAAATAATTATTATCAAGGGAGACAGAATAACTTTAGACGCAACGGTCCAGCGCGCAGTTACGCTTTCAGGGAGAAATTCTCCACCACGTGACCGACAAGAAAGAAACTATGGAATCTACCGACATGACGACAGACGATATGGTCGTAACGACAGACCTGAATTGCATCGGAAACTGGCGGGATTCTAACAGGGCAAGGTCCTCTCGACAAGATGAATTTCTAGAAGTTAGGTCTCCAAATCCCAATAACGACGCGCGCCAACAAAGACGCAATAGGCAATGACTCATACCGCTGGCAGCCAAAAAACGTACTTACGAAACTGACGACGCAGCTGCCGTAGCTAGTAATTACGTAAAAATGGAAGACATTAGGGACTTCTTACTCGAGGAACACGACGTAAAACATAACAACATTGCATATCCTGTGATTCCTATTACAGTAAATGTAAAATTTACGGCAGTACTTGACTGTGGCAGTCACATTTCAGTAATTAGTGAAACAGCCTTTAGCAAATGCAACAAATCGTACGATTTCCCCACACTTCCGTTACGTAAGATTAAATTACAAGGTGCAATCTTTGGAAAAAGTGTAGATATACGCCAACAAACCAACTTAGAATTCTTTTGTCAAAGTCACAGCTTCTCTATGAACTTTCTTATTGTTCCATTATTGTCGACGAAAATTATATTGGGAGTAGACTTTTTGAATGAATACAAAGCAATCTTAAACTTTCACGATGCTGAAATAAGTTTAGAGAAAGAAGATAAGTCAATAGCTTTGAAATTTGAAGATTGGCTCTCAAACAATGACGAAGAAATTAATCGGCTTTACCTCCTGTTAGACAACAGTTCGAATTTTCGACGGAACTTCACACTATCAATCACTCTGCAAGTACTGACAGGAATGATATTGATGGCGCATTTGATACTAATGAGTTAATTCAGAATAAAATTCAAACAATTGAGAATTGTTCAAATGGTTCAAATGGCTCTGAGCACTATGGGACTCAACTGCTGTGGTCATCAGTCATCTAGAACTTAGAACTACTTAAACCTAACTAACCTAAGGACATCACACACGGCCACGCCCAGAGAATTGTAATGAGACTGATAGGCAAGACCTTTTTGAGATTTTACAAGCACATTTCACAGCTTTTACTCACAAAACAGCAACAATCAAGAGATTTCAATACCAATTTCGTGTTCGACCTCACGTAATTTCGGCAGATTACAGGGACCGTGTTAGAACAGAAATACAATCTATGCTTGACGAGGGTATTATTGAGCCTGCAGTAAGCTCATACAACAATCCATTACATGTTGTCGAGAAGAAAAATGGATCGATCAGACTTGTCTTAGATTCGAGATAAATCAATACTATCATCATTCCTGTAACAGACAGGCCGCAAAACGTTGGAAGAACCTCTTCAAAATTTTAATGGTGTAAAAGTGTTGTGTTCTATTGATCTCAGATCCAGCTTTTATCAGGTCGAACTTCATCCAGAATGTAGGAAGTACACAGCTTTTCCTTTGTTTCGGCGTTTGTTATCAGTTTCGGAAAGTTCCTTTTGGTTTGAACATTTCTTCGGCAGCATTCATCCGCGGGCTAGATTCCATGTTACCTGAGTTCTTAAAACGTCACATCACGTTATATGTGGACGATATTCTGATAGCAGAAGCATCATGGGAACAACACAATCGCATCCTCAACAGCGTGTTACATATTTTTGCAGAATCTGGAATTACAGTTAACTTGGAAAAGTCAGAATTCGATAGGACAAAGGCGAAGTTTTTGAGACGTATTATTTATTCTAAAGGCTTTCAGCCGGATCCTGAAAAGTTAGAAGCAATCAGAGCCATTCCAGTTCCATCCACAAAAAAACAAATCCGAAGTTTTCTAGGTCTCGTAAATTTTTACCGTCGTTTTCTGAATATGCAAATTCTAGTTACACCAAAACATTGCTCTCTCACTGGACAAAATAATATTTGGAACTGGGACGAATAAGCACAGTTGGAATTCAATTCTTTGAAAGAATCGCTACTTAACGCGCCAATACTGGCTCATCGAGATCTGTCACTAGATTTCTGCCTTAGCACGGATTCTTCTAAAGTTTTGGTGCACATTTATTTCAAGAAGCCATAGAAAATGACACTACTGTTCAGAAAACCATTGCTTTTGCTAGCCGAGTGCTAACAAAACCTGAAAAAAAATTATTGCGTTACTGAATTAGAAGCTTTAGCTATCGTTTCGGCATTTTTAAATTCCGTTTCTTTCTTTCTGGTAAGCACGTAGAAGTATACAGTGATCATCGTGTATTACAATTCTTTATGTCTTCAAAATTAAATCATGATAGGTTAAAACGTTGGGCATTGTTTCTGCAAGAATTCCACTTCACAATAGTCTACATTCCCGGCAAGGAGAACATTGTTGCGGACGCACTGTCACGCGCACCGGCTGGGCTTGAGAAAAGTAACACAGAAAGCAACCTCGATAAAAATGTCAGTCATCTTTGAAAACTTCATCACCACATCCTTAAAGGACATTGCTCATGAACAAGATAAAGATCCGATTTGGAAAGACATCAAAAGTAAATGGCATGAAAAGACACCCACTCAGATTCGGCATTATTATATGGTTAGAAACAACATACTGTTCAAACGCTACACTGTTGATGACAAGCTATGGGTACTTTGAATTCCAGACGAGTTTGTTAATAACATCATTTGGTACATTCATTTCAGCTACGCACATTTTGGTCCACGAAAATGTTATCATATTCTTCGAACGACTTGTTATTTTAACAATATGGAAAAGAGAATCCGAAGAGTCTTGTCTATTTGTAAACTTCGTCAAAAGGCGAAACCATCTATCTCACATCGTGCTCCGTTGTTTTCTATCACGCCTTCTAAATTAAAGGAATTTGCTGCTGTTGATCTCTTGGGACCCCTTGTCAGAACATCGGATGGATTTTCGTACGTTCTAGTCGCTGTTGAACTTATTCCAAAATTTGTTTCTTTCACTCCGTTACGTAAAGCCACTGGACGGTCTGTATCCAACGCCTTTGTTACAAAATTTTATGTCCAGTTGACCACGTTGCTAAAGCCATTTCAGATAACGGACCGCAATTCAGATCTGCTGTTTGGTCACGCATGCTTCGGAATCATAAAATCAAACCTGTTTTTATTTCATTGTACTCACCACACTGTAACCCGTCTGAACGGATTATGAAAGAAGTCAATAAGCTTTGCAGACTTTATTGTTACAGAAAGCATCAGCATTGGGACAGATATTTACACTTATTTCAAAATGTGCTGAATGAAATGCCTCATGACTCCACTGCTTTAGCACCTACTCTTGTACTGAAGAATGAAGAGCTACCGAACAGGATCAGAGAGCTTGTACCTTTCCCGAATACACGTAAACTTCGACACAAAGATATAATTGATTTGACTATTAAAAATATAAAATCTGCTGCATACAAAAGGAGAAAACTACACGGTATAGCAAATGCAAAGAAATTATATATTGGTCAGAAAGTTCTCATTAAAGCTCATTCATTGTCACATAAGAAGAAACACTTGAGTCACAAATTCTTTCTAGTTTACAATGGATCTTACAGAATCCGACGTATACCACATGATAATTACGCTGAAGTTGAAACTGTGCGTACTAGGAATAATAATGGTTTACACCACATTTCACATGTAAAACCCTTTATTGAAAGATAATCTGCTTTCTAACTTTGTCTTTGCCATAAAACTTTTCACTTAACATTTCTAGTTTGCTTTGTCAGACTTAAGAAACTCTTACCATGCAACAATATTTGAAGTTAAATATCCAGTCAAGAACCAAGAGAACTTATGTATACACAAATTACGAATGCATTGTTATAGTGAACAGACGACACAGTGTTGTTATTTGTACATTCTTGCTTGTTAGTTGCACGATTACGTAACGACTAGCAAGCCTACATACGTAGAACATATACTGCTAATGAGATTTTAATGCAACATTTTGGTTTACTTGAAAAGATACTCTTTATTTGAAGTACTTTCTGTGAGATTAAAGATGACTTAGCATTTTGTTTCTTTGATAGCTACACGATTATATGACGACGCTACTAATACGTGACACAATTTACATTGTTGCTTTTGCGGTGTATCTGTTTTATATCTGCACAGTTTTTCTGTATTATTCTGGAAAGTCAAACATGTTTTAGCAGTAAATTTTGTAGTATAGCTACAATGAGACAGCCTTTTCTGTGGCACAACAACACGTTACATTATAGTACTTTCTTGAGCATGATAAGGTACGGAATAACTACTATATCTATACGCAAAGCATTTCACTTTCGTTTATGATGAGGTGAGTACATTGACTTCAGCAGAACTTTGGTTAAAGAGAATGATAACTACGACACTTCTACAGAATTATCTTACAAGACGTACAGTTAAGCCCTACGGTACACGTAATTGAGTGATTAATTTTGTACTTAAAACATTTATTTTTAAAGATACAAAGGTTTTCCGTGACACATTTCATCCCACTGCTGTAATCTGTAACACCTGAGGGTATAAGTACATAAATCCTCAGGCGGGTACAGGCTTACTTTGTGTACAATGTGTTTGACAAGCATAAGGAGCCCTAGCTAATATGGTATTTGCTTATACAACTTTACACATAGGTATCAAATTTCTTTGAAACATAAATTACACAGCTATCTGATCATATAACTGAGAGAGACAAACATATTTTTTTTTATTATATCAGTGACAGATGTTTACGCAATTACAAAAAATTGTCCAAATGGCTCTGAGCACTATGTGGACTTAGAACTACTTAAACCTAACTATCCTAAGGACAGCACACAACACCCAGTCATAACGAGGCAGAGAAAATCCCTGACCCTGGAGGAAATCGAACCCGGGAGCCCGGGCGTGGGAAGCCAGAACGCTACCACACGACCACGAGCTGCGGACATACGCAATTACACAGTTGGATAACTTCACACTTACGAAATTGTATTTTCTCTGTACTTTGTGAACTGTTCATATTTTTTCGGATCCATTGTGATACTATGATAGATTTGGATGATGTATTTGGTAAGGGATCATGATTTTTGAAGTACATTTGAGGTAGATGACTTTATTGAAGGTCTTGAAATTATTGAAAGAAGCTGAGATGTGATTGACCTGTTTTGATGTTATTATTACGATGACGATGTGTATTATGCTGTTGAGGTACGTTTATGATCAATTAGCTGAAAACCGTACTTTAAGAGTTATGAAATGTGTGTAAATGCGTGAATGTATCACAATGCAGGCGAAAATTTTTTGCACTATGTTATATTCATAGGATTTTGTTTCTACACATTTGCAACGCAAATTCTCGACCTCTGAAATTTTTTATATGAGACTGTCACTGTAGTGCAAATTGGAGTCGTAAATATTTCGGTAAGAAAGCTAAGTGACCTTGACGTAATGCGTTATGGGCAACCAGCAGTGCGAGTCACCTGGAGAAAAAGCCAGTAGGTGGAAAAAGAAGAGCATTAACTTCGCTATTGACATTCCATTGCAGAAAGCATCGCAAATACGACATGCTCATTACTTGGAAACATATCTTACTTTGTGCTACTTACTGATATGCTTCTGAATTGATGGGAAATATTCTTACATCTGCAAACCTGATTATGAGAAGTGTCTTTCTACAAGAGTTGAGAGCTACTGACTTATGAAATGCCACATAGCTATTGAATGATGTTTTTATGCTTTGGTTTGCGTAATTGCTTATTTCGTTTGATATCTGGTTTCCAGCTGTGTTGCAGCATTGGTTTTATAAAATTTGCGAATGTGAACACTTTCTGCCAACAGATCTACACTCCTGGACATTGAAATAAGAACACCGTGAATTCATTGTCCCAGGAAGGGGAAACTTTATTGACACATTCCATGATCACATCACATGATCACAATGACAGAACCACAGTCACATGGTCACAGGCAACAGAGCATGCACAATGTCGGCACTAGTACAGTGTATATCAACCTTTCGCGGCAATGCAGGCTGCTATTCTCCCATGGAGACGATCGTAGAGATGCTGGATGTAGTCCTGTGGAACGGCTTGCCATGCCATTTCCACCTGGCGCCTCAGTTGGACCAGCGTTCGTGCTGGACGTGCAGACCGCGTGAGACGACGCTTCATCCAGTCCCAAACATGCTCAATGGGGGACAGATCCGGATATCTTACTGGCCAGGGTAGTTGACTTACACCTTCTAGAGCACGATGGGTGGCACGGGATACATGCGGACGTGCATTGTCCTGTTGGAACAGCAAGTTCCTTTGCCGGTCTAGGAATGGTAGAACGATGGGTTCGATGACGGTTTGGATGTACCGTGCACTATTCAGTGTCCCCTCGACGATCACCAGAGGTGTACCGCCAGTGTAGGAGATCGCTCCCCACACCATGATGCCGGGTGTTGGCCCTGTGTGCCTCGGTCGTATGCAGTCCTGATTGTGGCGCTCTTCTGCATGGCGCCAAACACGCATACGACCATCATTGGCACCAAGGCAGAAGCGACTCTCATCGCAGAAGACGACACGTCTCCATTCGTGCCTCCACTCACGCCTGTCGCGACACCACTGGAGGCGGGCTGCAAGATGTTGGGGCGTGAGCGGAAGACGGCCTAACGGTGTGTGGGACCGTAGCCCAGCTTCATGGAGAAGGTTGCGAATGGTCCTCGCCGATACCCCAGGAGCAACAGTGTCCCTAATTTGCTGGGAAGTGGCGGTGCGGTCCCCTACGGCACTGCGTAGGATCCTACGGTCTTGGCATGCATCCGTGCGTCGCTGCGGTCCGGTCCCAGGTCGACGGGCACGTGCACCTTCCGCCGACCACTGGCGACAACATCGATGTACTGTGGAGACCTCACGCCTCACGTGTTGAGCAATTCGGCGGTACGTCCACCCGGCCTCCCGCATTCCCACTATACGCCCTCGCTCAAAGTCCGTCAACTGCACATACGGTTCACGTCCACGCTGTCTCGGCATGCTACCAGTGTTAAAGACTGCGATGGAGCTCCGTATGCCACGGCAAACTGGCTGACACTGACGGCGGTGGTGCAGAAATGCTGCGCAGCTAGCGCCATTCGACGGCCAACACCGCGGTTCCTAGTGTGTCCGCTGTGCCGTGCGTGTGATCATTGCTTGTACAGCCCTCTCGCAGTGTCCGGACCAAGAATGGTGGGTCTGACACACCGGTGTCAATGTGTTCTTTTTTCCATTTCCAGGAGTGTATTAAATAATGATTTTATGATCCACATTCTTCGAAAAAGGAGCACTTGGAATGGAAAGAACATTATGTAGGGATTAATAACAGTAACTCCATACATAATTTTCTTTTCAATTACTTGGTTATCAGGTCGTTATCAGGAGAAAGAAAACTGGCGTTCTACGGATCGGAGCGTGGAATGTCAGATCCCTTAATCGGGCAGGTAGGGTAGAAAATTTAAAAAGGGAAATGGATAGGTTAAAGTTAGATATAGTGGGAATTAGTGAAGTTCGGTGGCAGGAGGAACAAGACTTCTGGTCAGGTGACTACAGGGTTATAAACACAAAATCAAATAGGGGTAATGCAGGAGTAGGTTTAATAATGAATAGGAAAATAGGAATGCGGGTAAGCTACTACAAACAGCATAGTGAACGCATTATTGTGGCCAAGATAGATACGAAGCCCACACCTACTACAGTAGTACAAGTTTATATGCCAACTAGCTCTGCAGATGATGAAGAAATTGAAGAAATTTACGATGAAATAAAAGAAATTATTCAGATAGTGAAGGGAGACGAAAATTTAATAGTAATGGGTGACTGGAATTCGAGTGTAGGAAAAGGGAGAGAAGGAAACATAGTAGGTGAATATGGACTGGGGCTAAGAAATGAAAGAGGAAGCCGCCTAGTAGAATTTTGCACAGAGCACAACTTAATCATAGCTAACACTTGGTTTAAGAATCATGAAAGAAGGTTGTATACGTGGAAGAACCCTGGAGATACTTAAAGGTATCAGATAGATTATATAATGGTAAGACAGAGATTTAGGAACCAGGTTTTAAGTTGTAAGACATTTCCAGGGGCAGATGTGGACTCTGACCACAATCTATTGGTTATGACTTGTAGATTAAAACTGAAGAAACTGCAAAAATGTGGGAAATTAAGGTGATGGGACCTGGATAAACTGAAAGAACCAGAGGTTGTACAGAGTATCAGGGAGAGCATAAGGGAACAATTGACAGGAATAGGGGAAAGAAATACAGTAGAAGAAGAATGGGTAGCTCTGAGGGATGTAGTAGTGAAGGCAGCAGAGGATAAAGTAGGTACAAAGACGAGGGCTGCTAGAAATCCTTGGGTAACAGAAGAAATACTGAATTTAATTGATGAAAGGAGAAAATATAAAAATGCAGTAAATGAAGCAGGCAAAAAGGAATACAAACGTCTCAAAAATGAGATCGACAGGAAGTGCAAAATGGCTGAACAGGGTTGGCTAGAGGACAAATTTAAGGATGTAGAAGCTTATCTCACTAGGGGTAAGATAGATACTGCCTACAGGAAAATTAAAGAGATCTTTGGAGAGAAGAGAACCAAGTGTATGAATATCAAGAGCTCAGATGGCAGCCCTGTTCTAAGCAAAGAAGGGAAGGCAGAAAGGTGGAAGGAGTATATAGAAGGTTTATACAAGGGCGATGTACTTGAGGACAATATTATGGAAATGGAAGAGGATGTAGATGAAGACGAAATGGGAGATACGATACTGCGTGAAGAGTTTGACAGAGCACTGAAAGACCTGAGTCGAAACAAGGCCCCCGGAGTAGACAACATTCCATTAGAACTACTGACGGCCTTGGGACAACCAGTCCTGACAAAACTCTACCAGCTGGTGAGCAAGATGTATGAGACAGGCGAAATACCCTCAGACTTCAAGAAGAATATAATAATTCCAATCCCAAAGAAAGCAGGTGCTGACAGATGTGAAAATTACCGAACTATCAGTTTAATAAGCCACGGCTGCAAAATACTAACGCGAATTCTTTACAGACGAATGGAAAAACTGGTAGATGCAGACCTCGGGGAGGATCAGTTTGGATTCCGTCGAAATGTTGGAACACGTGAGGCAATACTGACCTTACGACTTATCTTAGAAGAAAGATTAAGAAGAGGCAAACCTACGTTTCTAGCATTTGTAGACTTAGAGAAAGCTTTTGACAATGTTGACTGGAATACTCTTTTTAAATTCTAAAGGTGGCAGGGGTAAAATACAGGGAGCGAAAGGCTATTTATAATTTGTACAGAAACCAGATGGCAGTCATAAGAGTCGAGGGGCATGAAAGGGAAGCAGTGGTTGGGAAAGGAGTGAGACAGGGTTGTAGCCTCTCCCCGATGTTATTCAATCTGTATATTGAGCAAGCAGTAAAGGAAACAAAAGAAAAATTTGGAGTAGGTATTAAAATTCATGGAGACGAAGTAAAAACTTTGAGGTTCGCCGATGACATTGTAATTCTGTCAGAGACGGCAAAGGACTTGGAAGAGCAGTTGAACGGAATGGACAGTGTCTTGAAAGGAGGATATAAGATGAACATTAACAAAAGCAAAACGAGGATAATGGAATGTAGTCAAATTAAATCGGGTGATGCTGAGGGAATTAGATTAGGAAATGAGACACTTAAAGTAGTAAAGGAGTTTTGCTATTGAGGAAGTAAAATAACTGATGATGGCCGAAGTAGAGAGGATATAAAATGTAGACTGGCAATGGCAAGGAAAGCGTTTCTGAAGAAGAGAAATTTGTTAACATCGAATATAGATTTATGTATCAGGAAGTCGTTTCTGAAAGTATTTGTTTGGAGTGTAGCCATGTATGGAAGTGAAACATGGACGATAACTAGTTTGGACAAGAAGAGAATAGAAGCTTTCGAAATGTGGTGCTACAGAAGAATACTGGAGATAAGGTGGATAGATCACGTAACTAATGAGGAGGTATTGAATAGGATTTGGGAGAAGAGAAGTTTGTGGCACAACTTGACTAGAAGAAGGGATCGGTTGGTAGGACATGTTTTGAGGCATCAAGGGATCACAAATTTAGCATTGGAGGGCAGCGTGGAGGGTAAAAATCGTAGAGGGAGACCGAGAGATGAGTACACTACGCAGATTCAGAAGGATGTAGGTTGCAGTAGGTACTGGGAGATGAAGCAGCTTGCGCAGGATAGAGTAGGATGGAGAGCCTTTTGTAAAGGCTTTTTTACTACAAATGTTATCTGTATTGTTATGTTCTTTAATGATGTATTTTGTACCTTTGTTATTGTATTCTTATGTTATAAAATTGTAATTGACACCAGTTCATCAAATTAAGTATCTTGTAAGTTACATTTCACTACACACATTTCTGTTGGTCATAGTATATGGACAATAAGTGAGAAGTAGGGACTGATAGCGTTTGCACATGTGTTAATAATTCAGCAAGGGACTGGTTAACAGCATTGCTCGTTCTAAGGACATTTCCAAAAAAAAAAATATTGTGTGTGCACGAGTGGTGGTTTATGGACTTGCTGTATTCTCCGCAAGACTCTTCGATGGTGATTGCGCACCTGCACAGTCGCAACAGATAGCTGCTGGCCGTCTCTACAAGGACTACAGTGGGTCTGCATCTTTGATGGCCCACCAATTCTATTATTTCTACAAGAACTGCACTGGGTCTGCACTTCTGGTGGCCCACCAATACCGTAATCTCTACCAGGACTACAGTGGGTATGCTCTGTTATGACCTACCTAACCAATATTTTTCAAAACTTCGACTGAGTCTGCTGTGGGTTTGTTCTGTTGTGGAGCATTACCTGTCTGGATTTCAAGAGTTAGCATTATCTTTCTGTTGGAAGGACAACACTACTTCTTCAAGACAACATGGAAATCCACTACCGCCATGTACATTTTCTTTTACTGCTCAGACTTTGAGAAAAACACTGCAATTTCACTGTGATGAACGATCAGGACTGACTTTATGGACTGTGAGAAAATTTTAGCTTTTGACCAACACTGTATCGATAAGTGTGTGCATTTCATTTCTTTGTTATTGTAATTATGAAAAAATTTTTCAAATATGTATTGGCCACTGTCCAAAACAATTTTTAAAATTTTTTGTGGGGAGCATGGGGGCTATGTAAGTAGGATGTCTAGGTTTTTATATTGGTAACACCATGTAGTGCTCTGTAGGAAAATCACTGGCTGTGCAGTCTGCAGTCTGTGGCTGGTTTGCATTGTTTTTGGCTATTGTAGTGTTGGGCAGCTGGATGTTAACAACGTGTAGTGTTGCGCAGTGGGAGGTGAGCCACCAGCAATGATGGATGTGGGGAAGTGAGATGGCGGATTGTTGAGAGCGGATGATCTAATGTGTGTCCAGCAGAAACAGTACATTTGTAAGAATGGATGCAATGAACTGCTATATATACTGTGACTTTTGACCACTATTAAGGTAAATACATTGTTTGCTCTCTATTAAAATCTTTCATTTGCTAACGATGTCCATCAGTAGTTAATGCCTTCAGTAATTTGAATCTTTTATTTAGCTGGCAGTAGTGGCGCTCGCTGTATTGCAGTAGTTCGAGTAACGAAGATTTTTTGTGAGGTAAGTGATTTGTGAAACGTATAGGTTAATGTTAGTCAGGGCCATTCTTTTGTAGGGATTTTTGAAAGTCAGATTGCGTTGCTCTAAAAATATTGTGTGTCAGTTTAGTGTTGATCAGAATAAGTAAAGAGAGTAATGTCTGATAACGTTCAGTTTTTCTCAGCTATTTGAAAATCAATAACATAAGAGTTTTACCAGCACAGTAACTCAAACTTTTCTAAGGAGACGTTTCAGTGTCTCTATGCGACACACTTGCATTTTTAAGTTAGAAATTCTCTCTGTGGTTTTTCGTGATGCAGTCACGTGCATCACAGCACATATCTGATATTTTTCCATCATAGTTTCTATCTAGTTTGACTAGCTTATTGTAAGTGCAAATTAGAGTCCTCTCATAGTTGCAGCCGATTAGTATAAACTGTAGGTATTTACTCACAATGTTCTGCGAAATGATTTTTTGTATAAATCAGCATTTCTTCGTGGCCGTTGTCACTGAAGTTAAAATCTTCTGGGTTATTAGGCCGCGTCATGTTTCTTCTAAAATGATCAACCTTTCGACGCCCCTGCTGGGATCTTGCTCAGGATCTTATGGTGTCCACTACTGCTAGAACACTGTCAGAGACGAGTGTCGTGTCCTCTTAGCTTCTATAAACTTCCAGCATCGTGGCTCCCCGCCATCAATGAAGTAAATATGCGGCCGCTGTGTGTGAGCGGCATAAAGAACGCGCTGTAGGTCTTCTCGGCGGACAATAATATTGTGGGCAAACATTCCCCCTCTCTTGCTCTGTCCGTTTCGAATCTAGCGAATGACGACCATCCAATACCGATAGCTGGAATTTCAATCAAAAACCCTTCGCCAGCGTAAGTGTGGAATAGTGCCTTTTTATCCAATGATGGTGGGCCGCCAATAATATCCACAGGAGATTAGCATCAGAGCGGGGATATTAGCCTATAACTATGGCCCACCAATGGTAGCCATGTGAATTTTAACCAATACTATCACTTCCTGAGCGCGAACGTGTGAAAACTCCCCCTTTATAAGAGGAAGCGACACTCGTCTCTGGCAGTGTTCTAGCAGTAGTGGACACCAGAATATCCTAAAGAAGATCCCAGCAGAGGGGTCGAAACGTCGATCATTTTAGAATAAACATGACGCGGTCTAATAACCCAGAAGTTTTTAACTTCAAATTATTTTTCGCTTGTGTAATTTGGAACTTTCGGTTTTCCACATTTCTTTCACTTTCTATAATATCCCACTGATCGTCCACGACTACTGATACAAATATTTAGTGCTGATATGTTCTGAGGTATCAAGGGATCACCAATTTGGTATTGGAGGGCAGCGTAGAGGGTAAAAATCGAAGAAGGAGACCAAGAGATAAGTACACTAAGCAGATTCAGAAGGATGTAAGTTGCAGTAGGTACTGGGAGATGAAGGAGCTTGCACAGGATGGAGTAGCTTGGAGAGCTGCATCAAACCAGTCTAAGGACTGAAGACCGCAACAATAACAACATATCACGATACTGTTTTACTTTCATTATTCATGTAATAAAGTGAAGTGTTAATAATATGAATTTTCTCGAAAGGCATACACATGTGTAACTAACGATTTTCTTTGCCAGTGTGTTATTACCATAAATTTTGCATCTGGAACTACTTGTAAGATAAAAGTTATATAAAATTTATTTCGATTACGTAGATGATTATTCTGGAGTCATAATAACGTCTCCTCACAACCATTAGTAAACAAATGTCTAAAAATTATTAGATATCATGCAGTAACAGATTATTCCGAGACGTAACTCTTTTTAATTCAGTCCTTTCCTTATTACAACCCTTGCAGATCAAAGCAATGTGTGTATTTCTTGGAGTTGTCAGCTCCATTGAGGTACGTTTGGCGAGTCATAATGAGATGTAGCAAACACTCACTGTGTTAGTCATGTGAAGAATCCATTGAGGACTGTGGATAAAGTTGGAACTACACCGATACTTCAACTTATCTTTGAGCATATAGACAAAGCAATTGAGATATCATAATATTCGGATGTGTAATACACACCGTATCATTCATCGATGCTTTGACATTTCTGTGGGCTTATAGACAAACCAGTGGAGATGATATAATTTTCTTTGTCTAATGCGTAATATTCAATTCCCCGTTTATGAATTCTCCAACACTTGTTATGGTTTGTAGACAGACCAGTGGGGACATTACTGGAATTACAGTATGGCAGAACCACGAAAGCTATTATAAGTAGAATAGCGCATGAGAATAGACATTTTATCAGTTAATGAGCTCCGCTGGTAAAAAAATCTTGACTGTCAATCAAGGAGGTGGATTCAAATGAATAAGCTTTCAATATCTGAGCGATAAAAAGGCTCGCTATGAACAGATTAATGTGGCGAGGTACATTAAAGCACTCTTCAGACTGAAGGCCACAAAATTACTGAGGAAATCCTTCAACGCACGAGAACATACACACATTGATCATAGTACCTGGACACTTGTTAGTGGACATTAGTGTGGCTTCTATCAACCCTTCGCCTTTATAACAACTTGAAATCTACTGAAGACACTTTCAAGGACTTATCTGAAAGTCTATGGAGGAATGCCAGACAACTCATCTTCAATAGACGAAACTAGAGAAAATAGTGATGGAGGACATTGAGATCTGCAACGAAGTCGACCTTCTCACTCACCCCAAGGATGTCCCTCTGCGTTCAGGTCGAGTTTCTCGGCAGATATATCCATTTCAGTTGTCTTATTATCCACAAATCATTTGCCCACAGACGCTGCTTTATGACAGGATCTATTTTCGGTCAGCGACTCCACACTCTTTTCTATTGTACGCCACACAAAATGCTGTTAAATGAGCTCATGTCTTTCCTCATGTAGCATTTTCTTAGGCACATCCTCCATACTCCAGTGCAGATACTACACATGATGACAGGTAATGTTATCCAGGCATTATTCGCCTATTCCAGACCCTTTGTGGGGCGGCGCATTGGAAAATTTTCTCTATTGTTGCCGTTCTCAACACAGGCTATCTAACTACAATGTTGGCAACCAGCAAGTGATTAGCAATAACGTGATGCCAGCAATTAAAGTTCACTGGGCCCACTATGATGGAGAAATAAAGTTATTCATCATTGAAGTTCATTACTCTGAGGATTTAGGATGTCTGGGAATCATAGAAAGTGCAGTTTATTATTACAATTTTCATGATAGTCTGAAAACGATAAAGTGTAAAGTTTCAAATAAATATTTAAGCAAGCAATGCTATTATTAGCTATTGTAATATCAGAGCTGTTCAGAGTCTATTGCTGATCGTATTATCCCTAGATAACGAAGCTCTTCAATAATCGTAATCGACGTAGATGTTCAAAGTGAATACTTGCCAAAATTTGATGTTAATTCTCATCAAACAACACGCTAGTAATGATATAAGGTCTGCCCTGCGGCGACAGCTGAAAATACGACATACGCAAACTGAGAATGAATCACTGGAGTCGTTCCGCAATTAACAGTTTAACCCAATGCGAACTCATTGTTACGTGCATACCGAGTTACCTAATTGGGCATCCAAGGCTATTCCTTGCAACTGCACAAACGCGACGTGGCTTCCGACACGGAGTGCGCGCTGATACAAATCTAGAAGAGAATTGTTGCCTTGCCTACCTCGCAGCGCTCTTATTTATAGCCGCGGTGCGGACCGCCGGAGGCGCAGCCGACAAAATTTACCTTCCCGACCAGCCGCTCGGGCTATTAAAGCACCACTTCAAGTTATTAAGTAATTAACTGCTTCATTCGCTAAAGACCAGTGAAGCTCTCGATTTAATTGTGGAATCAGCACACAGGTAAGTATCTACAAAAAAAATTCTGATGTGGCTAGGTTAAATACCTTTGACGAGAGAATTATTTTAGTTACACTACATGCAATAGATGATCTCTGAACTTGCCCTTTGGAGAGACTCTACAGCTATAGTTTTATAGCTACCTTTTGGAAACTTCTCACATCTTTATTATTATAGCGTATCTCCGTTCTACCTAAATCTAAACATCCTAGCTTTATCTTAATCACTTTCTTAATCTATCTTGCTTCCATACTCTTAGGACACAAAAACAGAAAATCATGAATTTCAACCAAAATATTACTTTGTGAGATCCAGTACGCTGTTTCCATTAAATTACAATGAAAAAGGAATCCGAAAATAAATTTTGAAGTCTCTAACTCCTTCCTGTTGTGCCGATGATTTTTACGTAAAACGTGCAAATTTTGAAAAATGTTTAAGTTACTACACTGAAACTTGACACATTATCATTTTAGCATCATTCCTGACATACTATTAACTTTTCAGATTATTTGCTTTACTTTTAAGGTATTGCGCAACATCCGTGACGTCATAGCTAGTTACAGCAGACTAGGCTGGGACACAATGGAAAGCATATGAATTGTATATGGCGTGAGCAGGCTGCTTCCCTACACCTCCCATCGGATTTCCACGCGCTTTAGCGTGATTAATCAGCCCAAGTCACCGGATCCAGTCATTCGCCATCAGTGACGTCGCTCTTTACACCTAATCAAGCGTCGTTGAGTATTGACAACAGCGGTGAATGGCTCGCTAGAAACTGCTCCACCAATATACACCATCGTTTATATCTCTATACACACAGTCATTGTACTAGCTGGACTGCTGGTAATACTTTGCAAATCACGAGTCATTCGTTCCACTGACTTCGCGCTATTTTTTTAAAATCATCCTCCTCAATGTCTGACAGTCGCTGTCGGTCAGTACGTGAGGGCTGTCAGGTCTTAGTTTAACTGTGGTTCTCCCATCGCGATTCCGCTTCACAGACTGACCATCAAAGGTCAACCAGCGCAGCTTCAGAAGCGTTGAAATGTCCCTGATGGGTTTGTTGTTCAGGTGACATACAATTACTAGTCGATGATCGAAGTCACTGTGCTGTTCTGATTGACCCATTCTGCTTTGTTGCTTCCATACAGATATTACAAAACTCTCTTTCTCCTTTATACAACAGTGGGTCCACCTCTTTGCAGATATAGTTGTCAATTGCATATTATATGAGGGAGTACGGGTACTTTTGACCAGACGGTGTACCTGGCGAGCAACAATTTTCTGCGGAGAACCATGAGAAGACTAGGAACACGCAATGAATAACATCTGATCTGAAATACTGGGTGATCAAAAAGTCAGTATAAATTTTAAAACTGAATAAATCAGGGAATAATGTAGATAGAGAGGTACCAATTGACAAACATGCTCGGAATGACATGGGGTTTTATTAGAACCAAAAAAATACAAAAACAATCAAAAAATGTCCGACAGATGGCGCTTCATCTTATCAGAATAGCAATAATTAGCAAAACAAAGTAAGACAAAGCAAAGATGTTCTTTACAGGAAATGCCCAAAATGTCCATCATTCCTTCACAATAGCTGTAGTCGAGGAATAATGTTGTGAAAAGCACTGTAAAGCATGTCCGGAGGTATGGTGAGGCATTGGCGTCGGATGTGGTCTTTCAGCACCCCTAGAGATGTTGGTCGATCACTATACACTTGCGACTTCAGGTAACCCCAAAGCCAATAATCGCACGGACTGAGATCTGGGGACCTGGGAGGCCAAGCATGACGAAAGTGGCGGCTGAGCACACGACCATCACCAAACGACGCGCGCAAGAGAGCTTTCACGCGGACATTTTGTGAACTTTGTTTTTTTTTGTTCTAATAAAACTCCATGTCATCCCAAGCATGTGTGTCAATTTTTACCTCTCTACCTACATTATTCCGTGGTTTATTAAGTTTTCAAATTTGTACAGACTTTTTGATCACTCGGTAAGATGCCACAGAAAAATATCAAGTAACTTAAATATGGGCATAAAACTGAAAGCTGAGTCATTAGAAAGAACAGACAAGCGAAAATTTCAGCAAAAAATCCGTAACAATGTAAGTAAGTGCATGATGTGTCTCAAGCTAAGGCTTCACCTTTGAATGAGCAAATACAGAAGACATAGTATTGACAGGCAGAAATAATAGCACAACGCAGGAACGGATAGAGGCTTGATGAGGGGCTGAGGATTTAAAAGTTATAGATTCAGATGAATTATTATTAATGTTTTGTAAAGATGGAAAAATACTACTTGAAATGACTCAAGTTGTGTTGGCTCTGCTACCACTGTTTTCTTCATTAGATACAAATTTGCTTAATCTCTGAGCTAAGGTTACTATCGATCCAACAAAATGAGGACATGCCCCTTTCTTTTCGTATTTGAGTTTGTGGCAAGCACTTCTAGTTTTCGTAAAATTTCCGACGTTTTACTATACATGAATGTGATATTAACAATTCTATAAGTTTTATCTAATATCTATCCTATTATTAAAAATGATACTTGTTATGTTAACAATAATAAATTATGTCAGTATCAAATGCACGTGGCATTAAAAATAGGATACCGTGAAGAGTGAAAGAAACTTTTTTAAACTGTTCATTACTAAAATTAAAGACCGAGCTCACTGTTGGACAGTTAGAGTCAGACTGCTGCGTGAGTGGGAAGAAGAAATGTTCCTGTCATGTTTCGTCCTATTAGCTATTATTATTTTTTGTTGGGGTTGTTTTGGGGGAAGAGACCAACATCGTGGTCGTCGGTCTCATCGGATTAGGGAAGGATGTGGAAGGAAGTCGGCCGTGCCCTTTCAAAGGAACTATCCCGGCATTTGCCTGGAGCTATTTAGGGAAATCACGGAAAACCTAAATCAGGATGGCCGGATGCAACCGTCGTCCTCCCGAATGCGAGTCCAGTGTGCTAACCACTGCGCCACCTCACTCGGTATGTTTTTTTGTCAGTAATACACATTTAGTGAGTAAAACTGCGTTAACACATTAGCAATGACCAACGAAATGTTCCATCAGCTCAGGTAACTCTAGCACAGAAACAGATTTAACCTTGGATATTAAAAAAAGGGCAAAAATCTTAAACCGCAATAACACTGCACATGCCGAATAATTTTTAGATCCTTTGAAAGCTAAAGAGTTATACACTCCTGGAAATTGAAATAAGAACACAGTGAATTCATTGTCCCAGGAAGGGGAAACTTTATTGACACATTCCTGGGGTCAGATACATCACATGATCACACTGACAGAACCACAGGCACATAAACACAGGCAACAGAGCATGCACAATGTCGGCACTAGTAGAGTGTATATCCACCTTTCGCAGCAATGCAGGCTGCTATTCTCCCATGGAGACGATCGTAGAGATGCTGGATGTAGTCCTGTGGAACGGCTTGCCATGCCATTTCCACCTGGCGCCTCAGTTGGACCAGCGTTCGTGCTGGACGTGCAGACCGCGTGAGACGACGCTTCATCCAGTCCCAAACATGCTCAATGGGGGAGAGATCCGGATATCTTGCTGGCCAGCGTAGTTGACTTACACCTTCTAGAGCACGTTGGGTGGCACGGGATACATGCGGACGTGCATTGTCCTGTTGGAACAGCAAGTTCCCTTGCCGGTCTAGGAATGGTAGAACGATGGGTTCGATGACGGTTTGGATGTACCGTGCACTATTCAGTGTCCCCTCGACGATCACCAGAGGTGTATGGCCAGTGTAGGAGATCGCTCCCCACACCATGATGCCGGGTGTTGGCCCTGTGTGCCTCGGTCGTATGCAGTCCTGATTGTGGCGCTCAGCTGCACGGCGCCAAACACGCATACGACCATCATTGGCACCAAGGCAGAAGCGACTCTCATCGCTGAAGACGACACGTATCCATTCGTAGCACCATTCACGCCTGTCGCGACACCACTGGAGGCGGGCTGCACGATGTTGGGGCGTGAGCGGAAGACGGCCTAACGGTGTGCGGGACCGTAGCCCAGCTTCATGGAGAAGGTTGCGAATGGTCCTCGCCGATACCCCAGGAGCAACAGTGTCCCTAATTTGCTGGGAATTGGCGGTGCGGTCCCCTATGGCACTGCGTAGGATCCTACGGTCTTGGCGTGCATCCGTGCGTCCCTGCGGTCCGGTCCCAGGTCGACGGGCACGTGCACCTTCCGCCGACCACTGGCGACAACATCGATGTACTGTGGAGACCTCACGCCCCACGTGTTGAGCAATTCGGCGGACGTCCACCCGGCCTCCCGCATGCCCATGCCCTCGCTCAAAGTCCGTCAACTGCACATACGGTTCACGTCCACACTGTCGCGGCATGCTACCAGTGTTAAAGACTGCGATGGAGCTCCGTATGCCACGGCAAACTGGCTGACACTGACGGCGGCGGTGCACAAATGCTGCGCAGGTAGCGCCATTCGACGGCCAACACCGCGGTTCCTGGTGTGTCCGCTGTGCCGTGCGTGTGATCATTGCTTGTACAGCCCTCTCGCAGTGTCCGGAGCAAGTATGGTGGGTCTGACACACCGGTGTCAATGTGTTCTTTTTTCCATTTCCAGGAGTGTATTTTTCCATTTCAATTCACACTGCAGGCGTGGGGTTGGTTTTTTTCCTTAATTACCTCTTAGTGAGCTAAAAAAAAACACCTCCCACCAATGAGATGTGGACATTCTTGGCACAAAAGTGATGATATCGGCATGAGCGGTTTATAGCTGCGTGTCAAATTCCAGCTGAAGTAATTGGGCTTGTTACACTGTACTGACAGCAGCATCAGCACTTCGTTATCATTCTGGGAACCGCGTGTGAAGACCAAGGAGTGGAGGGTTGGGGAGGGTTCCTGCCACTCGCACTCCTGCAAGCACCCCCACCTCCACCTCGAACACCCCTGCTCAACAGCAAATGGCATGCAGCGGAGTGTGCGCTCATATGAAACTTCCTGGCAGATTAAAACTCCGCAGTATCCTTTCTTTCAGGAGTGCTAGTTCTGCAAGGTTCGCAGGGGAGCTTTTGTAATGTTTCAAAGGTAGGAGACGAGATACTGGCAGAAGTGAAACTGCGAGGATGTGTGTGAGTCGTGCTTAGGTAGCTCATATGGTAGAGCATTTGCCCGCGAAAGGCAAAGGTCCAGAGTTCGAGTCTCGGATGGGCACACAGTTTTAATGTGCCAGGAACTTTCATTTTCAGCCAATGGCATGTGTGTTGTCATATTCACTCCCCCACTCTAATGCATAGTCAGGATAGTTTCTACGTTTGCACGTTTGTGGGATGGCAGTTGACTGTAGCTTGTGTGCATGTCATGTATCAGTGATGTCTGCATCAGCTTCCAGCCACAAGTGCATGAGCCCCAACTCTCCTGCACTTTACATGTGTATTGTCAGCACGCATCACTCCCGTCAAACACCACTAGAACCAGCATTCTGCAGTGAATGGCATGTGTGTTGTTGGCATGCAGTGCAGCACCGAGGCTACACTTTTCGTTGCATTTGTAGCGCTAGAGTGCATGTACCACGACGTTCGTGCTTTTCATGAGAGTGAGAGTTACATGTAGGTCATGCACGTAAGCACGCGAAATCCAACAGATCAGCAAGTGTTGTTCACTATTACTACACGAACATATGTGGTGCTTGTAATCCGATACTCGTGCATGTAATAATGAGTGGTGGTACGTGAACATGATACTGTAACTAATAATATGATGTCCTGAGTATTTTGGAATTGTTAAAAATGCTTATCTACGCAAGATGCGTTAGCAACTACAATAAGTATTCATCTACCTATATTTATTCTTACGATTTTGCATAACAATATACATAGTTTTTTTCCAGCGCTATTTCAGGAGTTCACAGCAGGAGCAGGTCGTAGGTTTTGAAAATATCCATGAATATTAATTTCTTGATTAATTTTTGTCATTTATATGGGCTCTAAGTGTTTGAAATAATAGTCCGCCAGTCTCGCATCGCGTTGTCATTCAGTTTCCTGCCTTTATATTTTTATTTTCCATTTCACCATGTGGTGAAGAAACTTCCTGTTGCTGCGGTATTCTAGAAATTTAGTGTCGCAATAAATAATTATTGCCGGTATTTACAGCAATCAGGAGGAGTAAATATTCCCCGCACACTTACAGTTTAAACATTCTAAATGCACGGCGGACCGCCTGTGGCTCTGAGGCGCTTATCGGCCAGGCGGTGTCATTTTTCAGGACGCTGAGCTCCACCCGAGCATAAACGTAGGTAAGATAAAAATAATGGCAGTAGAAGTCTTGAAAATATTTAGTGATCGATGAATAGTTCACTCACGTGGCTGGATGTCAAGATGTATATCAACACTCCCTGCTAAGAAGCATTGCAAGTATTAACCTCGATGGCGATGAGTAGGAAAAAGAATTGATTCCTTGCATGCAAAGTGAGCTCATTCCGCCAAAGTGGAAATAATAATGTTACAGAAAAATATAGTAAATAGGCAGTAAATTACAACTACTGCATATACTTCATGCATATCATTTATCAACGATGCGCTGTTTCTCTCCGTTCGAGGAGTCCGAAGCAGAGAAAGTGTAAATAATAAAGTCACAGAGGTAAGAGTACACATTCAACTACCTAGAGCATCGTAAATAGGAGACTTGCTTAGGCAGTTTTGTGAGAGTAAGGAGTAAAAAGGTTATTCTTGCACAGAAACCACATATACATTTACGCAGAAAACAACTATTTCTTTACGTGTGCCTGGTGTAGATGTAATGTGTGAGCGCAGTATCGTATGGAAGCAACAATGCTGAATCACTTTCTTTTTTGGCATAATGTAAAGCAAACAGTGACACTGCTGGCATCCACTTCCGCAGCTAACTGTACTTGCTGTTCGTGTGTATTTGGACGGAACATCACAGCATTCGAAATGCGGAATTCAAATTAAGAGTACAATGGATTATTATACCTGGGACAGTCTGAATCGTTTATGGGGGGATAGGGGGCCGATTGTGCGAGACTCTGTAATACCCTGTACCAGTCAGTTCAGCGTAATTACAATTAACGAACACCCTCCAGAACGTTCTCCGTCTAGAAGTACCCACCCTCTCGGATGTGTAGTACATGAAGGAAGGCATCCCTCAGCTATCAGAGATGGACATGTTGTCAGTCTGCTAATGCTTTGGTTTGTGATTATTACTGGTGAACCTGGATAATCATACAACACTGAAGTACAGCGCCTCCTTAGCTGGAAGCATTGCAATTTGCGCGTCCCCGTTACAGAACCTTTTCTTGCGATGACGTTATGATAGTGAAAAATCTGATCAAGCAGAGCGATGTAATGATAAAGAAGGAGACGTGTGGAACATTTAATTATTGGTTACGTAACAAGTTCTCCATATTTTTCATTGTGAGACACAGTATCAAGGCAAAGCTGCCGTTCTTTCTTATGGGAATGACAGTAGGGCAACAGGAAAAAGTTTGAAACTAACTTCAGAAAAAAAAAAAACAAAAATAAAATATTGGTTGATAAATGGGAGATTAATATGGATTATTTAGTGTACACCATCAATACGAGACAGATTCCCATATGAAAAGCAGAAGCTTAAACAAAAAAATTACCAGGTCGCAGAATGACTACTGCCCGTTATAACACACAGAAAGAGAAAGGAAGTCTTTTCTGAAGGTATTTATCCGGAGCGTTGCCATTTTGGAACGTGAAAAATGAACGATAATCAATTTAGAGAAGAATAATGATGAAGATTAGACGGGTAGAGCACTTAGCTAAGTGCTGAACAGAATTGGGGAACAAGAGATCTGTGGCTCAATCTGACAAAAATAAGGCATCGGTTGATAGGACACCTTCCAAGAAATTAAGGGCAGAGTGTATGTCCTATATTCCCGATGTTAAATTATCAGATTTTGTGACGGACTATCTTGAAAAACTTTTAAGACACCAAGTTTCAATTTTCCTTTAAGTAATGCACTTGTTTGGATATACTGAACTACAACCATTGCAAAAATTGTATAATCGATTTTGTCACGATATTTTTCTCAAACTCTCAGTTTACTGGAAAATTTTCTAAAGGGTATGGACATAAAAGCTAAACAACATAGAATTTTTTCTTTTTGAGTGTCATATGTGTTGAATTTTATTCTTGGTACACTGTGACAATTTGATGTTTCTACCTTCAGTACTTTTTGAGATAATGTGTCATTTATAGCAAAATATGTAGTTCTGAGGTACTGAGGTTCAAAGCGTTTCAATTACGAGCTTTTACAAAGTGTTAGATATCTATTTCTTTCATGCACTAGAATTGTTCTGGAACATTATGTGTGCCCCCTACATTGTCATAGGTGTCCAGTGCTTACCTTGCTCTTTCCTTTATTGCTTCTTTTGTCTTTTGCTCAGCAGCAGACACTGCTTGGCCTACTTCAAATACAACCAGTTCTTACAAACCTCTAGCTGTTTACTGTCCTAATCGCACTCATACATTCCTCAGAACCTTCATTATTTTGTAGGTGCCACCATTAAAAACTATTACAGCATCAGACGCTGCAAACTAGAGTGTCACGAGGCCAACAAGTTCATTTATAGGCACATGGCATTACACAGCATTATTGAAGAATATGTTCACACTCAGGATCATCCTTTGCAAACATTTCTTTAGTATCTCTTGATTTACCAGTTCTTTGAATATATGGTTTATGGTCACTACTTTTGGCAAAAGTTATCAAAAACGTCAGCTTCCGTGTACTTACTTAAACAACTAGTACGCGTGGCCACTTCAGATACATTATTGTAGTTGTTTACGCTTCCTTCCCTGAAGAACACGTGTTTTCTATCACATCACACGAAAATTTGTATCTGGTTTACACGTTACCTGCAAATTTGCATTTCATAAATACACTTTCAGCACACTACAGAAATTGAATTGCATCAAACAAGACTTCGGAGTGAAGACTACAACGAAAAAAAAACAAACAACAACAACATTCTACAACAGTCTATTATATCGAAGCTTTCATAGATGGTACACTAGCAGGACAGAGAGCTTATGGATATTCTCACCATGCCTGTATCTGTCGGTTTCTAGCACTGAATACAGTGTAATCAATTTACGCTACGGCTTTAGGAAATTTTGCAATACGCTTAATAATAATAATAATAACAATAATAATAATAATAATAGTAATAATACTAACGATGCTAATGATAAAACTTTATACAACCCTCGCCTGTGACATTACGATTTACTGTTTCTCTGCTTTAGAAGCGACATAAGGCTAGACCGGTGGGTGTTTGCTCACCATACTGTGAAGTCGCCACACACGCACACACACACACACACACACACACACACACACACACACACACACTTGGCGGTAACACGCACACACGCTTGGCTGCTAAAGGCAGACGGGAAGCTCTATGATGTATGGAAAATGAGAGCACTGTTTGTTAGAAACCCTACAATGTTGTACATCAAAGTAGCTGCCTTCACCGAGTGAACACGAGGTCCAGCGGCAAAATTTCTATTTTCGTATTAGGGGTCTGTGGTCTTATGTCTTTCGCTCCACAATAATAACGTAATATTTATTTATTCGTTTTATTATTCAAGTTTCCTTTGTCAGTGAAACTAGCCGCATAGCAGAGAAACAGCAGTTGTTTTTCTACCATAGCAACGCACAACATAATGCACTGAGTAATGAAAAAGCAACCGTCAGACGTAACATGTTTACTTCTACCGTAGTGTGACAGTATTCAGCTCTTCTATAATCCGCATACCAACCTACGAAGTGTGGCGGAGGATACAGCGTGAACCACTGACATTCCCCACCACAGCTATTCCACTCACGAGTGGTTCACCGGATCCGCGAATAAGCTTCAGACTTTACCCGCTAGGTCATTTATCTATATTGTGAAATGCACTAATTCTACAGCACGTAACAAATGCAGAACTGATCCATTTACGGATGTTGCTGAAAATGTCGACCGCCATGATCAAGTGACAGTAACAGCGATGCAACAGTGTACGACCAGAATTCCCAGCAGTTTGGCGAGCTACTGGAACACGATTGCCGCGATCAGTTCGATGTTGCCGAAAACTAAATGAAGCAACTGTGTAACGAACGTATCCCTGAACACCACACTCAATTTTAGTCGGTTGAGCTGTTGTCCATCATGTACAACTTCCGGAAGCTGGAATACATCTGTTGTAACTACAGGGCGTTGAGGGATGAATGGTGAGTATTCAGAGAGACAGCAGGAACCATCATTTAAAGAAAAAAATGTCTAGTAAACATGGGCTCTAGCGTGTGTGCCTTAATGGCAACTCAAACACACACAACTGAATCAGCATATCTCTTCACTTAACATCACAGATGGGGTGGTCAGCGTCTTAAAATAAAATTTGCGTACGGTTTCACTATTTCCGCTCCACAAGTTGAATTTTACACCAGTGATTCCCGTGACCATACCAAGAGTGGTAGTGTTTTGTTGGAGACATGATCACGTTTAGTTCATTCCACACTGCTCTGTCAGCCATGATGTACTACAAGCACATGGCATAACTGTTACATGAGGCCCCGCTTGGTGGTGTTTAATGGGATGAAAATAAATACTATCGAATGAAAAGAAACAAAGTGTTTACTATGTATTAAAAACTGCCTGCCACGCGCAGTAAAATAGCGTTCTTTTAGAAAAAACATCTAAAATAATAATTCTTCACAAATCAAGTATTATTGTCGTATCATAGAATCACATACCTGTGAGCAGACTATGTTGACCTATTACAGGGTCTTGTATAGCATATTCTATCTAAAGAACAGTCCCAGAATCACACAAAAGCTCAGATCTGATTTGGTTCGACACTTTAGTACCCGCACGTGCAGGCATGGACGAAAGTTGTCTGGTACTGCACTGAACACACGCGTGAACTTACGTTTCATTCAGCTCGATCGAACTCACAGACTGTTACTAGTACAAAAGAAGAGTTTCACTGTGACTTCATTTCAGTTTTCTTTACGGCAGCATATTTTTAAGGCAGCATTACAAACATCCGGAATTTCGACAAGTGAAAACTTTGTTATTGAAGTTAGATGTACTTTTTGTACAAAAATAATATCGAAAATAAATTACATTTCATCTGTAACAAACCGGGACTCTGACAGAAATGTGGAACCCAGGGATAATCTCAGTTAAATGTGACGCATAATACATCATTTCCCGAGGCGAAAGCTATGCGGTTGCCCGATGGCCATCATTATGGAAAACATGCCGCTGTTTTCATAATTAACAGGCTGCGACGTTGTAATACCAGCCAAGCTGCAGTATCTGCTCTCCCCTCTAGTGAACTGGACGTAGTGAGAGCGCAGTTCCCGCAGAACTGTAAACATCACCATGCGAGCTGTATGGAGAAAGCGCTGCTTCCTTATGGGTGACTGATAACAGTCGGTGAATGGCTGTCGTTCTTTATGCTACATAATAATAAAGAAGAAGCATTGTAACCTTAGCAAATGATGTTACCGGCACAATGTCTTTTCTACAGATTTTTCACCTTCGAAGATTTTCCAAGCTTTTGTACTTCGTTGTAAATTTCCTTGACAATCTTTATAAGAGTGATTTTTGTTGTATTCGACCATGCAACAATTCTTTCGATCATCTTGTTAACGGACATACTCAGATTTCTATTGTATTGTTCTCTCTCGGAGTAGACGTGAACATACTAATGTTTTACGTCCACTGAGCTCAGACGAGACCCCTGATGAGTTGAACGGAGTCAAATGTCTATTTACAACATTTCACGAAATTTATCTTCTGACATCGTTCAGTATAACAAAGCACGCAACAATTAAAATGGTCAAATGGATTTAAGCACTATGGGACTTAACATTTGAGGTCATCAGTCCCCTAGACGTAGAACTAGTTAAACCTAACCAACCTAAGGACATCACACACATCCATGCCCGAGGCAGGATTCAAACCTGCGACCGTAGCAGCAGCGCGGTACCGAACTGAAGCTCCTAGAACCTCTCGGCCACAGTGGCAGGCACAATTAAAATAATAAATTTTGCAACCATAAGAAATACAACGAACAAAATGACAACACACAGCGATCGATCACATAGGCAGGAATTTTCTGCCAATTGACGCACAGCGCAGCCGGCAATTTGAGTTGTTCCGATAGTGGGAAAGGCGACTGCCAACAGTAGGTGCTTACTGCTGCGAATTGTAAATGGTTGCGAAAACACACTTGACCTCTTGGCCACAAACAATCCAGAGCTGATAGAGAGCATCATGACTGATACAGGGATTAGTGATCACAAGGTCATTGTAGCTAGGCTCAATACCATTTCTTCCAAATCCATCAGAAACAAACGCAAAATAATTTTATTTAAAAAAGCGGATAAAGTGCCACTAGAAGCCTTCCTAAAAGACAATTTCCATTCCTTCCGAACTGACTATGCGAATGTAGACGAGATGTGGCTCAAATTCAAAGATATAGTAGCAACAGCAATTGAGATATTCATACCTCATAAACTGGTAAGAGATGGAACGGATCCCCCGTGGTACACAAAAAAAGGTCCGAACGCTGTTGCAGAGGCAACGGAAAAAGCATGCGAAGTTCAGAAGAACGCGAAATCCCGAAGATGGGCTAAAATTTACAGACGCGCGAAATTTGGCACGTACTTCGATGCGAGATGCCTTTAATAGGTTCCACAACGAAACATTGTCTCGAAATTTTGTAGAAAATCCGAAGAAATTCTGGTCGTATGTAAAGTACACAAGCGACAAGACGCAGTCAATACCTTCGCTGCGCAGTGCCGATGGTACTGTTATCGACGACTGTGCCGCTAAAGCGGAGTTATTGAACGCAGTTTTCCGAAATTCCTTCACCAGGGAAGACGAATGGAATATTCCAGAATTTGAAACACGAACATCTGCTAGCATGAGTTTCTTAGAAGTAGATACCTTAGGGGTTGCGAAGCAGCTCAAATCGCTTGATACGGGCAAGTCTTCAGGTCCAGATTGTATACCGATTAGGTTCCTTTCAGGTTACGCTGATACTATAGCTCCCTACTTAGCACTCATATACAACCGCTCGCTCACCGATAGATCTGTACCTACAGATTGGAAAATTGCGCAGGTCGCACCAGTGTTCAAGAAGGGTAGTAGGAGTAATCCATTTAACTACAGACCTATACCATTGACGTCGGTTTGCAGTAGCGTTTTGGAGCATATACTGTATTCAAACATTATGAATCACCTCGAAGGGAACGATCTATTGACACGTAATCAGCATGGCTTCAGAAAACATCGCACTTGTGCAACGCAGCTAGCTCTTTATTCGCACGAAGTAATAGCCGCTATCGACAGGGGATCTCAAGTTGATTCCGTATTTCTAGATTTCCGGGAAGCTTTTGACACCTTGACACCGTTCCTCACAAGCGACTTCTAATCAAGCTGCGGAGCTATGGGGTATCGTCTCAGTTGTGCGACTGGATTCGTGATTTCCTGTCAGGAAGGTCGCAGTTCGTAGTAATAGACGGCAAATCATCGAGTAAAACTGAAGTGATATCAGGTGTTCCCCAGGGAAGCGTCCTGGGACCTCTACTGTTCCTGATCTATATAAATGACCTGGGTGACAATCTGAGCAGTTCTCTTAGACTGTTCGCAGATGATGCTGTAATTTACCGTCTAGTAAGGTCATCCGAAGACCAGTATCAGCTGGAAAGCGATTTAGAAAAGATTGCTGTATGGTGTGTCAGGTGGCAGTTGACGCTAAATAACGAAAAGTGTGAGATGATCCACATGAGTTCCAAAAGAAATCCGTTGGAATTCGATTACTCGATAAATAGTACAATTCTCAAGGCTGTCAATTCAACTAAGTACCTGGGTGTTAAAATTACGAACAACTTCAGTTGGAAGGACCACATAGATAATATTGTCGGGAAGGCGAGCCAAAGGTTGCGTTTCATTGGCAGGACACTTAGAAGATGCAACAAGTCCACTAAAGAGACAGCTTACACTACACTCGTTCGTCCTCTGTTAGAATATTGCTGCGCGGTGTGAGATCCTTACCAGGTGGGATTGACGGAGGACACCGAAAGGGTGCAAAAAAGGGCAACTCGTTTTGTATTATCGCGTTATAGGGGAGAGAGTGTGGCAGATATGATACACGAGTTGGGATGGAAGTCATTACAGCACAGACGTTTTTCGTCGGGGCGAGACCTTTTTACGAAATTTCAGTCACCAACTTTCTCTTCCGAATGCGAAAATATTTTGTTGAGCCCAACCTACATAGGTAGAAATGATCATCAAAATAAAATAAGAGAAATCAGAGCTCGAACACAAAGGTTTAGGTGTTCGTTTTTCCCGCTCGCTGTTCGGGAGTGGAATAGTAGAGAGATAGTATGATTGTGGTTCGATGAACCCTCTGCCAAGCACTTAAATGTGAATTGCAGAGTAGTCATGTAGATGTAGATGTAGAAATCTGATGGTAGTCTAGATCTATATTTACATCCAAACTCTGAAACCTAATGTTAAGTGGCTTATGCAGCTGGGGAGGAATGATATTTAAATGAATCTGTGTGCACTGTAATATCGACCTAATGATGTTCCAAGATACCTATGGAAGTTATGTAGGGCTACATTGTATACGCAGTTGTGACGTAGTTGTGAATATGGACTACCATCAGCTGTTGGATGGAATGACTACAATGAAAATTTTTGCCGAACAGGGACTCGAACGCTGATTTCTCGCTTATGGTGGGCGGTCGCCTTACCATTTGGCTGTCCATGCACGACTCACGGCCAGACCAAAATTTCTAGATGTCGCCAGCCACTCGTCTGCGACCGGTACTCGACCATACATCACGTATATTCCCATACATGTGAGACATTTTATTTGAAAGACGCTTGTCCGCTGTCGGCGGATAAATACGATACTGCAGTCAGTGCCTGTGTTATTCTGAATTATGACGCAAAGTTCCTTTGGGCATGAACGCATGTCCAAAGCAACTTTGCATCGTATTCCAAATAACACAGGCACTGAAATATCGATAAGTATGGAGCTTTAGTATATTCCAAGAGTCCTCATTTACAACGGGTGCTTGAAACAATTTTAAGTAGGCTTTCTGGGAATAGTTTGAACCTATCTACAAGTGTCGGCCAGTTCAATTTCTTTAGCAACGCTGTGAAATTTTCCCCAAGGTCAAAAAAAGTTGCTACCATTTCGCTGCATGCATTGAATATCGTCGTTTACTCCAATTACATACGGATCCCGCCCATATGAGCAATATTCTACGATGGCTCGCACGAGTGTTTTGTATATATACTGCTTAATAGACCCATTGCGCTTCCCTATTATTCTGCCAGTCAACAAAAGCCTGCCTCTTGCTTTACCTACACCAAAACCTATATGCCCCAAGGAGTGTAATTCCCGGGTGTTTGTATAGTCCGCCAAATACAGTTGTTTTTCTGACTCTGTAGTGGTTTTTTTCTGTTGTGGACAGTTTCAAATTTTCGAACATTTAAAGCAAGTTGCTAGTCTTCACATCTGTTTGAAATCTTAGCAAGATCTGACAGAATATTTATGCACCGTCTTCTACACAATAGTTCGCTGTAGATAACTGCATCAACTCCGAAAGTCCTAGGGTTACTAATAATACACTCCTGGAAATGGAAAAAAGAACACTTTGACACCAGTGTGTCAGACCCACCATACTTGCTCCGGACACTGCGAGAGGGCTGTACAAGCAATGATCACACGCACGGCACAGCGGACACACCACGAACCGCGGTGTTGGCCGTCGAATGGCGCTAGCTGCGCAGCATTTGTGCACCGCCGCCGTCAGTGTCAGCCAGTTTGCCGTGGCATACGGAGCTCCATCGCAGTCTTTAACACTGGTAGCATGCCACGACAGCGTGGACGTGAACCGTATGTGCAGTTGACGGACTTTGAGCGATGGCGTATACTGGGCATGCGGGAGGCCGGGTGGACGTACCGCCGAATTGCTCAACAGGTGGGGCGTGAGGTCTCCACAGTACATCGATGTTGTCGCCAGTGGTCGGCGGAAGGTGCACGTGCCCGTCGACCTGGGACCGGACCGCAGCGACGCACGGATGCACGCCAAGACCGGAGGATCCTATGCAGTGCCGTAGGGGACCGCACCGCCACTTCCCAGCAAATTAGGGACACTGTTGCTCCTGGGGTATCGGCGAGGACCATTCGCAAACGTCTCCATGAAGCTGGGCTACGGTCCCGCACACCGTTAGGCCGTCTTCCGCTCACGCCCCAACATCGTGCCGCCCGCCTCCAGTGGTGTCGCGACAGGCGTGAATGGAGGGACGAATGGAGACGTGTCGTCTTCACCGATGAGAGTCGCTTCTGCCTTGGTGCCAATGATGGTCGTATGCGTGTTTGGCGCCGTGCAGGTGAGCGCCACAATCAGGACTGCATACGACCGAGGCACACAGGGCCAACACCCGGCATCATGGTGTGGGGAGCGATCTCCTACACTGGCCGTGTCGAGGGGACACTGAATAGTGCATGGTACATCCAAACCGTCATCGAACCCATCGTTCTACCATTCCTAGACCGGCAAGGGAACTTGCTGTTCCAAGAGGACAATGCACGTCCGCATGTATCCCGTGCCACCCAACGTGCTCTAGAAGGTGTAAGTCAACTACCCTGGCCAGCAAGATCTCCGGATCTGTCCCCCATTGAGCATGTTAGGCACTGGATGAAGCGTCGTCTCACGCGGTCTGCACGTCCATCACGAACGCTGGTCCAACTGGGGCGCCAGGTGGAAATGGCATGGCAAGCCGTTCCACAGGACTTCATGTAGTATCTCTACGATCGTCTCCATGGGAGAATAGCAGCCTGCATTGCTGCGAAAGGTGGATATACACTGTACTAGTGCCGACATTGTGCATGCTCTGTTGCCTGTGTCTATGTGCCTGTGGTTCTGTCAGTGTGATCATGTGATGTGACTGACCCCAGGAATGTGTCAATAAAGTTTTCCCTTCCTGGGACAATGAATTCACGGTGTTCTTATTTCAATTTCCAGGAGTGTATTATCTGCAAGGCACCAATACACAACATGAAGAGCCGCGGTCGAAATCCATTTACTGGTGGCACTTCTATGTCAATGACTCTCCGTTCAAGGTAAGGCGCTGCGTTCCCCCTACGAAAAAAATTATCAATCCAGGCATAAATTTCACTTGATAACTCTTTCTTTTGACAGGAAAATCAGACGTTATACTGAATCAAATGCTTTTGGGAACTCGAGAAATACTGCATCTACCTTACTGCCTTGATTCATTTCATTGTGTAATGGGAGAAAAATGCGAGTTAGTTTTCACTTGATGGATGGCTTCGAAGATTGTGCTGGTTAGCCTGCTGGAGGTCATTCTGTCCGATGTGCTCCAAAGATTTTCAGCTGAGAATATGTGCTAAGATTCTATTACAAATGGATGTTAAGAATATTGGTCACTAGTTTTGTGGATCAATCCTGCTACCTCTGTTGTAGACTGGAGTGCCCTGCGTTTTTTGTCAACTACTGTACACGATT
Organism: Schistocerca gregaria; assembly: GCF_023897955.1. Lineage (NCBI taxonomy): Eukaryota > Metazoa > Arthropoda > Insecta > Orthoptera > Acrididae > Schistocerca > Schistocerca gregaria. Next base: position 179,707,318 of record NC_064927.1, read on the forward strand.
TTTAGTTGGATGCATCTACGGTAAATTACAATTAAGAGAGCGCTATCTCAGTCTCGAATTCGGTGCATAATCTGATAGTGTGTCCATGAAGTCCTTGAGCTTTGTTCAGTTGCTAAGCAAGTTCCGTTGTTTCTCAACACATCCGACACTAATCTGCTGACGGAATAAAAAATTGCAACACCAAAATGAAAATTAATGTAGAGTAATGAAATTTCAGGAATACGTCTGTATAGATAACAAATTAAGTGATTAACTTTGCAAGACCACTGGTTAATATAAGCACGCGATAAGCCAACGCAAATATGACAAGCTGGTGCATTAATGACCGGTGTAAACCCCAGAATGTTGAATGCAAGCACGCAAACGTGCATGCATTGTGCTGCACAGGTGCCGGAGTCAGTCTGTGAGATGGAATTCAATGCCGGTTGCACTTGGTCAACACAGGAACTGTTAGTGCCATTTGGAGACGACGCTGGGGTTATCCTCTGCTGCTGCCCAGTGTATGCACGATTTGAGGCATCTTGTACCAAGTATGTCAGAAGCACTATATAATAAAGAATGTATGGTAATTATCTATATTATTTAGTGCACGTTGGGCGACTCTAGGTGAATGCAAGATACTGTAGTAGCACAACCCCGTCCCCAGAAGAAACACGTGGCAGAATTTAGTAAACGCAAACAGAATCCTCAAAGGTTGGTTTATAGTCAGTTCCACTACGACTAGGAAGGTTTGACCAAAAGTTGCGTCATGTGTTAGACATCAGGTATCAACTGTCAAGTGTAAGACGTCAGGCGTCATACTTCCTGTGTTGGGTGTCACGTGTATCTTATAAGTCATCGCACTTCCAAAGTGTACGGTAATATGTAATTTGAAGCCTCATTGTGCATCCTGTACATTTCAAAAGACAAATATTAAAGGAAAATGTACTTGGGTGGAAGGACGGAGGTCTCCTCTTGATGGGATATGTTGCTCAGTATTAGGACTGGCGCTTTGACAGTCTAAACAAAGTTTCAGACCATTCAGAGTACGACCGGTCGTTAAGGCGTCCGGAAAAGTAATCACCTGGATTGATTTAATAGTGGTGGAATATTCACCTAATGAATGTTTCACAATACGAAAGGACGTAATTAATTATTACCGTAGCGTTTCGAGTCCAAATCAATCACATTGGACACATCAGCAAATCTCGTTTAACGTAATCACAGGTTGGACAGCAAATTAATATTCATCACGACGGACCGTAAACAGGTTACCAGCATTAAGTGAAAATTTCATGCCGATTCCAGTAAACCACACGCCCAGGCGGAGGCGGCGCATGGTCTAGCTATCGGACGTCACCGCTGCCCTGATGTTCATCCGACATAAATGTTCTTTTAGAGACCAATGTCTCCCTTAAATTCTCTGGTTTATTATACGCTATCGTTTCATCATATGTTACGCAAAGCGTGTAACTATCTTTATCAGATCAGTTGTATGAAACACAGCACAGTTCACCGTAATTCACAAAGACAAAGGCTTACATTGGTTGCTTATATTTCGCTTTTGCATACAGGAAAACAAATATCTTCCAACGAATAGAGTTACTGCTAAACAGTTGTAGATTTAGTACCGTGTATGAGGGTAGGCTTCGCTATTGTGAGTCTAAATTCTCCAATGTTTGCAGAAGGCTGTTTCAAGAATTATTACTCCCAGCAACAAAAACCCTCAATACGTGTCAACTGTTGTTTTTACAAATATTGTAAAATTACATAAGTATGTACTGATTAATACTAGAAATGTATATATGCAGGGAGCAACACAGAAAGCTCATCAGTACAGGAGGCGGTTCAGAATTTGGACATGAAGACGTTTCTACATTTAACCTCATCCTATGACAATCGCACGACACTGAAAGACAAGTCGATAAAATACCAGAGGGTATGATACCCAGCATTATCTAGGTCATCAACATGGTTTCCTGTGGATGTGCAACGTATATATGGATCGATACTTAGCGGAAATCTATTACCTATCTATTACTGTGAACTTGGCTTATCAAAAACAGTCACTGCTAAATATGGGACTAGGGTTCAAACCCACGTCCGTCCATCCTCATTTATGTTTTTCGTGATTTCCCTAATAGGGTTCATACAAACCCCAGAATGGGTCCTTTGAAAGGGCACGGTCGATTTTCAGCCATATCCTTGAAGCAATCCTTTGGAATCATTGACTTCCTGCTTGGTGTCTTCTCCCAAATCAACGAAGCAACCAATACCAATGTTGGAAGGCAAGGAGTTCTGAACAATTCAGTTTATTTTGTTTTCGGTGCACAAGCTGAAGATCAGTGTGGTTCGGGGCCAGAAGATACAGAGATACGTTTAAATTAATATAGGCAAGCTACGCGTTCAGCAAACGAAAACTGCGCTTAAATGCAAAACAGCTGTTTCAGTGTCACCGGTATCTTGACAGCACTGTACAATGGTCGTACTACCATCTATGAACTACAGTCAGCCATGTATGGAAGTGAAACATGGACGATAAATAGTTTGGACAAGAAGAGAATAGAAGCTTTCGAAATGTGGTGCTACAGGAGAATGCTGAAGATTAGATGGGTAGATCACATCAATAATGAGGAAGTATTGAATAGGATTGGGGAGAAGAGAAGTTTGTGGCACAACGTGACCAGTAGAAGGAGTCGGTTGGTATGACATGTTCTGAGGCATCAAGGGATCACCAATTTAGTATTGGAGGGTAGCGTGGATGGTAAAAATCGTAGAGGGAGACCAAGAGATGACTACACTAGGCAGATTCAGAAGGATGTAGGTTGCAGTAGGTACTGGGAGGTGAAGAAGCTTGCACAGGATAGAGTAGCATGGAGAGCTGCATCAAACCAGTCTCAGGACTGAAGACCACAACAACAACAACTATGACTGCTTAAAGATCGTTGTCTCGTTTGATTACTCCAGTTTGTTGTCTGTCCTAAATGCAGTTTTCTCACATTTTCTGTTACTGAACCGCCACTTTGTACTAGATAATTCCACAATATAGCAATTTTATTTCTGCGATTTTTTTTCGGTTTGTTAGTTTATGTGCCAACAAGATGGAACTAGCCCTTGAGCACAGAATTTTTTGAAGAAGGTTAATTAATGTTTATGGGGGTGGCATGAGATCTCGTCGATTTCTGTGCCTGTGAAAGTTGGTTTCTTAAAATTCCTACCTCACGCTTGTTATTCTCATTCCTCATACCAAGATAATTTAAAATTTCCTGTTACTCACGCTCTACGGCAAATACTAAATTCTTATGCATTTTGCCAAGGTCACTCGCCAATTTATTTATTTATTTCTCAGATCCTTGATGTACTATAAATATGTCTTCAACATTTCATCTACGGGGTTTATGGTAGTGCTTGACATTTCTGAGCCGGCGGCCTGTTCCGTGTCTTACCCCTTATACATTCATGTTCAGAACAAACAGAACACCTTGAATGACTGCAGACAGGACGTTCATATTCACAGGATATGTACATTAGTATGTTCTACAGAAATGATTACCATTTCAGTCACCTTGGTTCAGCATAACTCCCGTTGCCTAGTACGCACAGGCTCTGCCATGGGTCCTGATTTTGGAAATTTGTGGTAAGGTCATATGGGACCAAACTACTAAGGTCATCAGTCCCTAAGCTCACGCACTACTTAAACTAACTTACGAAAAGGACAACACACACCTATGCCCGAGGAAGGACTCGAACCATCGCCAGGGAGAGCCACGCGGACCGTGACAAGGCCCCCAGACCGCTCGGATCGTTACAAGGCGCCCCTGACCGAGCGGCTACACCGCGCGGCTGGGCCCTGATAACTTTTTCCATGCGTTGTGGTATCGATGCGTGTAAGGCCCAAATGTCGTGCTGAGGTATAGCCATCCTACGCATTAGGACCACCCATCAGTTGTTGCTTATTAAACTATCCAGCGAGATCAATTTCAATCGCCCTCAATGTCTCGCAAATAGGTACACTGCACCGCCAGCGACGACGGTAACCACGTCGCAGAGGCATTGTTGAGGCATGTTAACACTCAGTGAACGTAGCAAGCTAACACCCAGTGAACGCCCAGAGCTAAGCTTCCGCACTCCTCGACGTTTTCAGAGCGAATGACGCTCCGTGCTGAGTTGCAGGTTGCTCCCGTCAGGTCGCTTATGGCTGACGTCACACCTGTTATCACTTCCGGTCGCCAACCTTTAGCCCGGGCGGGGCCTAGTAAAAGAGGCCCCGCGCGGGGCAAACGCCCATGTAGGAAACCCGCAATCACAGCCGGTTCATAACTTCATCTGTGATTATTCACATTGGATCACGGCGCGACACATGTTGTTTGAGCAGATTTTCGACTGGCGACAAGTCTGGTGAGCGAGAGAGCCAGGGCAAAAGGCTGACATACTGTGACAGCTAGAAGGCACGTATTCGTGCAGCAACATGTGGTAGTGCAGTATCTTGCTGAAAAATGGCGTCTGGGTTGTTGTACAGAAAGCGTATGGCTACAGGTCGCAGGAGGTCATTCACGTACGTCACACTCGTCAAAGCGCCCTGGACACGATCTAACTGTGTGATCTGTAGTTATACCCAGTAGCACCCTCAGCATGAGGCCTTGAGTTGGCACTGAATGTCTCGAACGAATGCAGACACTGTGATGCTGCTCTTCCTGTCTGCGGCGTCCCAAAATACGGCCATCATTTTCAAACAAACGTAACCTGGAATCGTCCGAAAACATTATCTGATGATATTCCTATCCCCAGTAACGTCGTTCCACACACCATCGCCGTCTAACATGTTTCTGCACATTCGTCGATGGTAGGTGGAGAAGTGGATGACGCGCACGTAACCCACGCCTTAATGAACGACGATGGACAGTTACCCCTGACAGTGTACGATGTGTTACACTGTTGCGCCGGAGCAGAGGAGAACGCAGCTCTGTCCTGCAATGCCATTCGGTTAAGGTGTATCTTCTCGAGGTGGGGGGGAGGGAGGAGGGCTGTTTCTGTGAACCATTCGGCACGCATCCGTTGCAACTGCAATCCCGGAACACACGAGCTACAGTTTTCCAGATGGGTGCATCAAATTCCCTCATACCAATAATGCATCATATTTCAAAATAGTTCAAATGGATCTGAGCACTATGGGACTTAACATCTGAGCTCATTAGTCCCTTAGAAATACTTAAACCTAACTAACCTAAGGACATCACACACATCCATGCCCGAGGCAGGACTGGAACTTGCGATCGTAGCGGTCGCGCAGTTTCAGACTGAAGCGCCTAGAACCGCTTGGTCACAGTGACCGGCGCGTCTCTTTCAAACTCATTGATCTGGCGGTACGGTTCGGGCTTAAGTCGGCGAGGCATCCTGCAGTCTGCTCAAGTCACACTGATCCATTAGTTTGGTTTATAGCGAAGACGACAGCCGCAGGCACATTTTGCTGGTAGGTGGTGTTGCGACACGATTTAGATGTTGATCTTGAACCCGAGGGTGACATGGTCATATACTAATACTTTCTGCAGAACATACTAATGTAAATGTCCTGTGAATATGAAGTCCTATCTCTGGTCGCTTAAGGTGTCCTCTTTTTTCTGAGTGTATTATCCTGCTTTGCAATCGTGCTTAGCATATCAGACATTCATTTCTTCATTTTTCCTTCCGAATCGTTCTGTATTTACCGTGCGATAGTCGCGATTGTACCGATATAACTTGAGTGACTAGGACGTAGGTAGTGATTTAGATAGGCTCTCATACGGGAGTATGGTATCAAGCTCATTTCTGGTGACATTCAGATTGTTCACGTCTTGAATCGACTCGTAGGATATCTTATAACTGTAGAAAGCAACCTTCCCATGCTTTGCAGAGTGACATGTCAGTCAAGCTTTGTTTTTCCCAGCACCTGGCTACCCGAGAGGACAGCCGTATGGCGAAAGGCAGCACAAAAAATATTCGAAGGCCGCGTCTGGTCGATGGAATATGGTTCCGACGGCACTCAGTGGAGCTTTGTGTACAATAGCATCTAGAACTTCGCGGGTGGTTACGTTGAGATGAGCGGTTTCGATCGCCCACAGTGAAACAGCCAGATCTTTGATCTCATGGCGTTGTCTCGCTAAGCCAGAAATGTTGTCATACGTGCATTTCGGAAACCTCTCCTGCCCTCCTTCCGTGGGAACAAGGTTGGTAGCGTTACTAAAATTTGCAGAATTTACCATCGTGGAGAACCGGCCGTAGTAACCTTTGCTCGGTATCTGCCGGCTGGGAAATTATGGTTTCCGTTGGCTGGTACATGTTAAATTATATCGCGGGAGACAGGGCACCAATTAGCATGTCCGGGAATTGCGGTTGACTTGCTTATGCTGAATGGTCGTCGAGTGGTTTCTACAAACACTATTTCGAGGTGAGGAGGAAGATCGTGTTGCGCCAGGTCATTCAGTACTCAAACTTTTTCACGCTTTGAGATTGTTCAACTGCGTCAGTATCGACAGTATGATATTTTCGGCCTCAAGCAGTCACAACGCTACAACCAGAGGCGTTCTTCGTTAGTAGCTCTCATGCCTCAGCGGTTGGCGTCGCCACCTTCGGCTACAATTACGCGACAACGGTAAGACTGAAAATTGCGTTGTACTCTTTCAGTTTCAGATTATGCGGCAGAGTGCAATAACAGAGCCACCGATCGAGTAACGAGAAGCCATATAGGTTTTGTTTTAAGAGATTACTTTTATTTTCTTGGCGTTTTTCAGTAGCTAACATCTCAGGAATCAATGAATTGATGCTGTTATCAGCTGTAGGTCTCGCGACCAGTCTATTTTGCATCACTTCGAGTCCAAATTCCAATCCAGTTCTTCAATCTGTTGAGGTCATGTTAATATTATTCTTTTTCTGTTACGTTTGAAATTATTATTTATGTATCATTAATTTTTTTGGCGTCTGATTTAAGTCTATTTGTCCAGCGTAATGGTGGTGGTGAGCCTTTGTAATTAATTACCCACAATATATCTTGTTAAAGGAGGCCATTTCTAATAGCTCTTTCCGATCTTTCCACGAATTTTTCTGATTTACTTACATATAGTTTCTTCCGAAATAAAAAAAAAATATTTCGTGTCCCTACACTCCCAATCAGTTGTGTTAGATTACGCTAGATATATATTTCTCGAATTCTCTATGCGTAAGTTAGTGGACGAGGCCGCCTGATAATTTCAGGTACTTACATTTAGCATTTCTTGTGCGCAATAGTCGGTATACCCATCTAATCCACGTGCTTCATGGCGATATCAGTCATTGCAAATTAGCAAGATGCGATCATTTACATACCCGCAGTCAAAGCGTCTTCTGGCACTTTTTCCTGTAAAAAGGCTGTTTCAAATGAGTTCAAGAAGATGTCACTATTCCCTGCTAATATACAAAACATTTCATAGCCGGATCCCTTACAGCAAGGTGGTATGTTTTGTTGCCCTTCGTGGCAAGCCATCTTGAGCTTACATTTTAGCAAGATCATGCCCGCCCACCCGCCCACAGCGAGAGTCCTTACAGCTTATCTCCAATCTTGCCAGACCCTACCTTGAACAGTACGGTTGCCAAGTTGAGAACATCCGATTTCTGTTCCATTCCACTAATTCCTCAAGTTACATACCTTAGCAGTTGTTCAAATCCTGGAATATGTGTCCACTAGTATGTTTAAGTCAGCCATATTCAAATTGTTCAAATGGCTCTAAGTAGTATGGGACTTAACAGCTGAGGTCATCAGTCCCCTAGAACATGGAACTACTTAAACCTAACTAACCTAAGGACATCACACACATCCATGCCCGAGGCAGGATTCGTACCAGCGACCGTAGCGGTCGCGCGGATCCAGACTGTAGCGCCTAGAACCGCTCGGCCACAACGGCCGGCCAGCCATATTCAGCTAAACTCCTTCACAAGTGAATAGATTTCATAGAAATAGCACATTGCTGCGACGGTGAGTGGCATTCACACTACGACCCAAATGTATTATCAGTCCAGTGCGATAGGTAGCTTCTGTTAGAGTGAAATCAGAAACGTGTGCTTGCAGCCCTGTCGACGCCGTTGTTGCCATATTGAAATAGCGGAGTGAGGGCTGCATACTCATCATGAAGCTGTAGGAGAAAGATCAGCACTTTCCTACAAACCATGTTCAAATATACAAGCTGATTCGTGACCACGGTAATCAAAAGGATAGGCCACAAATCACGAAACGGAAAACACCCCCAAAACATCGCAGATCCGTTTATTACCTGAGCTACACACCACACACATTGCTAGATTAACGCCTCAGAAGGTCCATCTGTGGACTCCCTGCCTTGAACATTGAAAACAGACACAAAAGGCACCTCGTCACACCCACACCACAGGCCATGATTTAATTACAGTCCAGTGTCTTTGTTATTTGGCCCAATGTAGAATTGCAGCTTCATACGTCTCTGTGTTTTTGATGTAGTCGACTTGAACTAAGAAACTGTGTGCAGGAAGTTGGGAGTGTTCACTTTGAATCTTGTTCAGAGAGTGCTGTATTCACTCAAAACTCAAACTTGGACTCCGTCAGAAGAGGCCACGGAAGGCTCAACGTTACCGACCGACCATAGTATCATCATCAGCAGACAGGTTTCAATGGATGCGGATATGGAGAGGCGTGATGTCAACAAACAGCTCTTCCAGGAGTTGTCACTTTTAGTGACCGGAGCCGTTACTTCTCAGTCACTCTAATCTGCATTCACTCGCAGTAGCAGTTATTGCCGTTATAGGCGCAGCATCCGTCTCCTGTCTCCTTCGGTTAAGATTATTTTTACGAACACTGTTCTTACGCCGAGTGAGTAGCACATCATTCCTTGTAATCGCCTTCGAAAAATGCGCTGATACACCTGAATAGCAGGTAAATTTATTCATTGTGTTGCCATCGGGACGTACAAACACGACTGCCTCTTTCTGCACTTCGGTCATGTCCTCGCGTCGATACTGCGATCTGTGGTGATTATATACAACCGAACGACACAAACACACACGCAACAGAACTGTGACGATTGCTATCAGTTCTACACCATCTAGGGCGCTACACGGAGCTCTTGTAAGGAGTAACTAATATTTTGTCGCTACAGCTTACTTTCTTTCAGTAGAATCAGACTGTAAATTCTTCCAGCCAGGTACTAGCCCCCTTCACGAACGTTAAGCTGTGACCCACCGGACCATTTCGCACAGTGAGTGCTGAGGAGGCGCCTGGCGCTTCATCACTGCCCCTGGACCGCTGCCGCCTCATCACTTTGCATTCCGCGCTGGCCTCGCCTCGCTGGCCGGCTGCTATTTCAGTCATAACGCTGCTCCTTTGACCTGCGCCAAACGCCGCAAGCGCGCCTCCCGTACCTGATGTTAATCGACCGCTTGTTTGAGCCAGACTGCTAACATGACAGCGCTGGAGATGGCCCCTCCACTTTCGCGCAACGTATAGTAAATTTCTACACAACTTACGGAGATATTAGACCACGAGTGAACTGTAGGGTACAATAGATACGGTATACAGAGAGAAGCTGATCGATGGACATCACCTCATGTCTGTTTTAATGAGAGTGCCACACAGGTTTTCCCTTTCTTAATTTATAATGTTCGATCCTACAATTCCTCACCCAACCTATAATGTTCACACACGTGAACACGTCGGAATAATTACCGAGCCTTGCTACTCAATATACATAGCACTTACGGTACCTGCAGTCCACAGAAACAAGTACAACATTTTTTAATATTGAATAACAAGTATACTATTTTGTTGTACTGATTTTTTATAACTAGCTTTCGGCGTACTGGGTCATCTTCAGGAATGATTAACGTCCGAAAAGTACACTAGTTCTTAGGTAATCAAAGTTTATAAGCAAATGTACAATCCACTTGCGTAGAGTTTGTGCATCAAACTTGTTTCTTAACCTTGAAATTACACTTTACACAAAGGACAATATTAAGCACAATACGTAACTAAACTACACAATACTATAGGTACTTGTAAAGTCATCAGACGACCGAAACGAACTGAAAATCGATTTAGATATGGTATCAGTGTGGTGCGAAAAGTGGCAATTGACCCTGAGTAAAGAAAAGTGTCAAGTTCTTCACATGAGCACTAATAGAAATCCGGTAAATTTCGATTACGCCGTAAGTCACACAAATGTGAATACTGTAAATTTAACTAAATACTTATGGCTTACAATTTCAAATAACCTACATTGGAACGATCGCATGGGTAATGTTGTGGGTAGTGCAAACCAAAGACTGCGATTCATTAGCAGGACACTCAGAAGGTGCAACAGATCTACTATATAGACTGTTTACACCACAACTGTCCGCTCTATTCTGGAGTACTGCTGTGCGTTGTGAGATTCGCATCAGGTGTGACTGACGGATAACATCGAAAAAGTTCAAAGAAGAGCAGCTCGTTTTGTACAGTACTGGCCATTAAAATTGCTACACCACGAACATGACGTGCTACAGACGCGAAATTTAACCGACAGGAAGGAATTGCTGTGAGATGCAAATGATTAGCTTTTTAGAGCATTCACACATGGTTGGCGCCGGTGGCGACACCTATAACGTGCTGCCATGAGGAAAATTTCCAACCGATTTCTCATACACAAACAGCAGTTGATCGGCGTTGCCTGCTGAAACGTTGTTGTGATGCGTCGTGTAAGGAGGGGGAAATGCGTACCATCACGTTTCCGACTTTTATGTAGGTCTGATTGTAGCCTATCGCGATTGCGGTTTATCGTATCGCGACATTGTTGCTCGCATTGGTCGAGATCCAATGACTGTTAGCGGAATATGGAATCGGTGTGTTCTGGAGGGTAATACCGAACCCTGTGCTGGATCCCTAACGGCCTCGTATCACTAGCAGTCGTCATGACAGGCATCTTATCCGCATGGCTGTAACAGATCGTGCTGCCACGTCTCGATCACTGAGCAGATGAGGACGTTTGGAAGACAACAACCATCTGCACGAACAGTGCGACAACGTTTGCAGTAGCATGGACTATCAGGTCGGAGACCATGGTTGCGGTTACCCTTGACGCTGCTTCACAGACAGGAGCGTCTGCGATGGTGTACTAAACGACGAACCTGGTTGCACGAATTGCAAAACTTAATTTTTTCGGATGAATCCTGGTTCTGTTTACAGCATCATGATGCCCGCATACGTGTTTGGCGAAATCGCGGTGAACGCACGTTGTAAACGTGTATTCGTCATCGCCATACTGGCGTATCACCCGGCGTGATGGTATGGGGTGCCATTAGTTACACATCTCCGTCACTTCTTGTTCGCATTGACGGCCCCTTGAACAGTGGACGTTACATTTCAGATGTGTTACGACCCGTGGTTCTACCCGTCATTCGATCCCTGCGAAACCCTACATTTCAGCAAGATAATGCAGGACCGCATGTTGCAGGTCCTTTACGGGCCTTTCGGGATACAGATAATGTTCGATTTCTTCCGTGAACAGCACATTCTCCAGATTTCTCATCAATTGAAAACGTCTGGTCAATGGTGGCTGACAGTTAGCAGCACACCCTGAGGAAGGCGTCTTGCAATAGTCGGAATTTTATGGCTGACAATGAGGCCTCAAACTCAAAAGAATTTTATCGACTATATTGTTCAAGTTTGTTGGTTGAGACTAGGAATTTTCTTTGTGTTTTAATTCTGTATAGCAGAATGTGTCGTGCTGATTTGCGGACATGTGGCTGGTTGATTGCTTCATGTGTGGCTTAAAAGCGGGGATCATTTAAAATCGTCTGGGGATTTTGAGCTAAATATTTATCAAAAGAACATCTAACAGGCTCAGTTTTCTTCGTTTGTTGCCTATATGTAGCTCTTCTCTGTGGACTTCTTATCTTAGTCCTCCCTGCAGCACATGTTCGGTAAAGGTGGAGTCCGACCTAGTGATATCAAACTGCGTATGTGTTCAATCAGCCTAGTTGTTAGGGCCCTGCTTGTCTGAGCAACATACAGTTTGTTGCAGTCATTGTAAGTAATAATACAAACACCACTGATACTTAATACATCTCGTCCTTGCTTTTGAATAGAATATGAACTTTAGTGCCTTTTTTAATAAAATGAAGTTTTACAATTGCAGGATTTGATAATTTTATGCTAGTCTGTTGCATACCTTTCCTAAATATGGGACAGATCACCAGATGGTTTCAGATATGATTGCTGTTGCAGAGGGGGCAACATTTTTTCTTCTTTGTTTTTTGTGTAGAATGTTGTCTGTTAATTCTGGGGTATAGACATTGTTTGATGCAATACAGTCAATTATACCTCTTCTAAATGTAAATTTTGTTTTGAATGGTGTAGGTGTAGGAGGATGCACCATGGAATGTAAGGCAGCATGTTTGTGTGATATTGGGTGTTGTGAACATTAAGGCATTACCGTGCTTGTTGTGGTGGGTTTTCTGTAGTTTATGGTACTATTTGTGTTCTTAGTTTTATCTTTGTTGAGGTCTAAGATGTTAATGGATTTTTTATCAATATCCATAGTAAATTGTATATTTTTGTGTTGTGGGTTTAGATGTTCCAGAAATGTGTTCAATAGTGTTTTGGTGCCAGTCCACATATACAGTGCGTCATATACATAACTGTTCCAGTATTTGATATTATCACCGATGGGTTCATTATGTAAGAACTGTCCTTTTAAATCGTCCATGAAGTGAAACAGTTAAACATGAAAAACACAACGACGTCTTCCCAATCAATTCATCTTTAGATCGACGAAGTCACCACAGAAAATGATTTCCAACGCAGAAGAATGGCCCATTGGTACCTTCTGTTGATACTATGCTACAGAGTAAAAAAGCAGCGGAATGGATTGAGAAATTTATTAGGAACTCCTAACATGTTTAATGAGCTCTTCATCCTCACGTTTATTATAACACTCAGTCCATGCTCAGGGGATACTATGATCTACCACCAATGGAACTCCAATTTTTAAATGAATAATTTGATATAAAAGGTATTTATGATTTAGCTTTTCTGCACATTCTACTCGTACGATGGAAACTGATACTAGTAATCAAATATACAGACCTTTTTAGCACACTTTCATAAGCCAAATCATTATGACCGCTGCCCACAGCGAGACTGAATGGTGCCTGCTGGCATTGCAGGTACATGAAGCGACAATTACGAAAATTAAGCGCAGCAAATGGACTGTCATTCTGGTGACAATACAGGCCGTAAATGGGGAAATGCAACGGCATAAGCGATTTTGACATGGGACAGATTGTTATGATGCGCCACCTGGAAATGAACTTCTCTGTGACGGCGAAGCTGCTTGGCAGTTCATTTGATACTGCCGTGAACATCTATGAAAAGTGACCGAATGTCAGTGGAACCACTAATAAGCATGAAGGTGTAAGATGTCTACATCGGTTGTTGTCGTGCTACTTTCATAAGCATATGCGGAAAGTGGTTGAAGGACAGTGAAACCATGAATAAGTGACAAGGTGTTTGATGTCCACGTCTTATCTAAGAATGTAGAGGTCGGAGGCCTACCCACTGAGCACAGGACAATAGCCGACCATCTCTGACAGATCTACATCTACATCTACATCTACATCTACATCTACATCCGTACTCCGCAAGCCACCTGACGGTGTGTGGCGGAGGGTACCCTGAGTACCTCTATCGGTTCTCCCTTCTATTCCAGTCTCGTATTGTACGTGGAAAGAAGGACTGTCGGTATGCTTCTGTGTGGGCTCTAATCTCTCTGATTTTATCCTCATGGTCTCTTCGCGAGATATACGTAGGAGGGAGCAATATACTGCTTGACTCTTCGGTGAAGGTATGTTCTCGAAACTTCAACAAAAGCCCGTACCGAGCTACTGAGCGTCTCTCCTGCAGAGTCTTCCACTGGAGTTTATCTATCATCTCCGTAACGCTTTCGCAATTACTAAATGATCCTGTAACGAAGCGCGCTGCTCTCCGTTGGATCTTCTCTATCTCTTCTATCAACCCTACCTGGTGCGGATCCCACACTGCTGAGCAGTATTCAAGCATTGGGCGAACAAGCGTACTGTAACCTACTTCCTTTGTTGTCGGATTGCATTTCCTTAGGATTCTTCCAATGAATCTCAGTCTGGCATCTGCTTTACCGACGATCAACTTTATGTGATCATTCCATTTTAAATCACTCCTAATGCGTACTCCCAGATAATTTATGGAATTAACTGCTTCCAGTTGCTGACCTGCTATTTTGTAGCTAAATGATAAGGGACCTATCTTTCTATGTATTCGCATCACATTACACTTCGCTACATTGAGATTCAATTGCCATTCCGTGCACCATGCGTCAATTCGCTGCAGATCCTCCTGCATTTCAGTACAATTTTCCATTGTTGCAACCTCTCGATACACCACAGCATCATCTGCAAAAAGCCTCAGTGAACTTCCGATGTCATCCACCAGGTCATTTATGTATATTGTGAATAGCAACGGTCCTATGACACTCCCCTGCGGCACACCTGAAATCACTCTTACTTCGGAAGACTTCTCTCCATTGAGAATGACGTGCTGCGTTCTGTTATCTAGGAACTCCTCAATCCAATCACACAATTGATCTGATAGTCCGTATGCTCTTACTTTGTTCATTAAACGACTATGGGGAACTGTGTCAAACGCCTTGCGGAAGTCAAGAAACACGGCATCTACCTGTGAACCCGTGTCTAAGGCCCTCTGAGTCTCGTGGACGAATAGCGCGAGCTGGGTTTCACACGATCGTCTTTTTCGAAACCCATGCTGATTCCTACAGAGTAGATTTCTAGTCTCCAGAAAAGACATTATACTCGAACATAATACGTGTTCCAAAATTCTACAACTGATCGACGTTAGAGATATAGGTCTATAGTTCTGCACATCTGTTCGACGTCCCTTCTTGAGAACGGGGATGACCTGTGCCCTTTTCCAATCCTTTGGAACGCTTCGCTCTTCTAGAGACCTACGGTACACCGCTGCAAGAAGGGGGGCAAGTTCCTTCGCGTACTCTGTGTAAAATCGAACTGGTATCCCATCAGGACCAGCGGCCTTTCCTCTTTTGAGCGATTTTAATTGTTTCTCTATCCCTCTGTCGTCTACTTCGATATCTACCATTTTGTCAACTGTGCGACAATCTAGAGAAGGAAGCACAGTGCAGTCTTCCTCTGTGAAACAGCTTTGGAAGAAGACATTTAGTAATTCGGCCTTTAGTCTGTCATCCTCTGTTTCAGTACCATTTTGGTCACAGAGTGTCTGGACATTTTGTTTTGATCCACCTACCGCTTTGACATAGGACCAAAATTTCTTAGGATTTTCTGCCAAGTCAGTACATAGAACGTTACTTTCGAATTCATTGAAAGCCTCTCGCATAGCCCTCCTCACACTACATTTCGCTTCGCGTAATTTTTGTTTGTCTGCAAGGCTTTGGCTATGTTTATGTTTGCTGTGAAGTTCCCTTTGCTTCCGCAGCAGTTTTCTAACTCGGTTGTTGTACCACGGTGGCTCTTTTCCATCTCTTACGATCTTGCTTGGCACATACTCATCTAACGCATATTGTATCATGGTTTTGAAGTTTGTCCACTGATCCTCAACACTATCTGCACTTGAGACAAAACTTTTGTGTTGAGCCGTCAGGTACTCTGTAATCTGCTTTTTGTCACTTTTGCTAAACAGAAAAATCTTCCTACCTTTTTTAATATTTCTATTTACGGCTGAAATCATCGACGCAGTAACCGCTTTATGATCGCTGATTCCCTGTTCTGCATTAACTGATTCAAATAGTTCGGGTCTGTTTGTCACCAGAAGGTCTAATATATTATCGCCACGAGTCGGTTTTCTGTTTAACTGCTCAAGGTAGTTTTCAGATAAAGCACTTAAAAATATTTCACTGGATTCTTTGTCCCTGCCACCCGTTATGAACGTTTGAGTCTCCCAGTCTATATCCGGCAAATTAAAATCTCCACCCAGAACTATAACATGGTGGGGAAATCTACTCGAAATATTTTCCAAATTATTCTTCAGGTGCTGAGCCACAACAGCTGCTGAGCCCGGGGGCCTATAGAGACATCCAATTACCATGTCTGAGCCTGCTTTAACCGTGACCTTCACCCAAATCATTTCACAATTCGAATCTCCGTCAATTTCCTTCGATACTATTGCACTTCTTATCGCTATAAACACGCCTCCCCCTTCACTGTCCAGCCTATCTCTGCGGTATACATTCCAATCAGAGTTTAGGATTTCATTACTGTTTACGTCTGGTTGCAGCCAACTTTCTGTTCCTAGTACTATATGGGCGTTGTGACCGTTTATTAATGAGAGCAGTTCTGGGACCTTTCTATAGACGCTTCTGCAGTTTACTATTAGCACATTAATATTGTTATTCCTTGTTGCATTTTGCCTACTCCTGCCTTGCCGCGTCTCAGGAGGCGTCTTGTCGGGCCTAGGGAGGGAATTCTCTAACCTAAAAAAAACCCCATGTGCACTCCACGCGTACTCCGCTACCCTCGTAGCCGCTTCCGGCGTGTAGTGCACGCCTGACCTATTCAGGGGGACCCTACATTTCTCCACCCGATAGCGGAGGTCGAGAAATTTGCACCCCAGCTCTCCGCAGAATCGTCTGAGCCTCTGGTTTAAGCCTTCCACTCGGCTCCAAACCAGAGGACCGCGATCGGTTCTCGGAACGATACTACAAATAGTTAGCTCTGATTCCACCCCGCGAGCGAGGCTTTCCACCTTCACCAACTCCGCCAACCGCCTGTACGAACTGAGGATGACCTCTGAACCCAGACGGCAAGAGTCATTGGTGCCGACATGAGCAACAATTTGCAGTCGGGTGCACCCAGTGCTCTCTATCGCCGCCGGTAGGGCCTCCTCCACATCTCGGATGAGACCCCCCGGCAAGCAGACAGAGTGAACACTGGCCTTCTTCCCCGACCTTTCCGCTATTTTCCTAAGGGGCTCCATCACCCGCCTAACGTTGGAGCTCCCAATAACTAATAAACCCCTCCCCCCGTGTGCCTGCTCGGACCTTGCTGAAGGAGCAGCCACATGTCCACTCACAGGCAGAGCGGGCGATGCCACACGGCCAGCCTCCACATTGACCCTCCGCCTCGTGCGCCGCGAACGCCGCTGAACCCGCCACTCCCCTTGGGGAGAGGGTGGCCCAACCGCGCCCGGTACCAGCGAAGATGTCTCGACAGCAGGGACAGTGGGTGAAGCATGTAACACCTGGGGTGTACCTTGCGACGCACCAGACTCCCCACTGCCGCTACACTCCGAGGCAGCAGCCTGAAGACGGCTGACCGCGGCCATCAACACGCTCAGCTGTTCGCGAAGAGTGGCCAGCTCCTCCTGCGTCCGTACACAGCAGCCACACATCCTAGCCATCCTAAGAAATCAATTTACTATAGAGTGTTAATCAGCTTTTAACTAGACTGCTAATTCACTAAAGGCGGTTGATTATTGACTAAACTGTGATTGCTAACCACTTCTTGTAGAAACAAGGAAAATAGCACTACCTGTCTCTGGACGGTATTGAAAACAAACACTAGCACTACGAGCACTATGGCTGACTAAAGGGACTCTCTGACTGTATTCGAAACACACACGAGATCTATGGAACACTTAATAGCACTCTACTATTAAAGCTTCCTAAAAGCAAAAACACGCAGAAGAAGTAGTGACAAGTAAGAAAAATACAGATAATACTTAAATTAAGGTAGCTCGCTGCACAGCAGACGTGAAGCAGACGGCGGTTAGGGCGACACTGACACTACTGGCACTATGGCTGACTAAAGGGACTCTGACTGTATTCAAAACAAACACGAGATCTATGGAACACTTAATAGCACTCTACTATTAAAGCTTCCTAAAAGCAAAAACACGCAGAAGAAGAAGTGACAAGTAAGAAAAATACAGATAATACTTAAATTAAGGTAGCTCGCTGCACAGCAGACGTGAAGCAGACGGCGGTTAGGGCGACACTGACACTACAGATCTGGCGTAAGAGTGCATTGTTGGTGTTGGTGCAATTATTTTTGAGAACATCGTTCAGGGGCTCCGCAGCAGACGATACATATCTGTTCCAGTGCATACCAATCAGCATCATCATTTACGATTGCCGTGGTCTCCACATCATCCAAGCTAGAGGTTGTGTCAAGGTAAATCATCACCCAAGCGAACCATTGTGCAAATCATACGCTGCATCACGGACGCAGGCTAGTGGGGCGACTACAGACCTATGGGGGACCTTCACCGGGGCTACCATGGGACCTATGGTTGTAACCAAAGGCACCATGAAACCTGTAGACTGCGTGAACACTATTGCGGTTCACCTGCTTCTTTTCGTGGTTATTATGTTCCCTCTCGGAGATAGCATCTTCCGATAGAACAACTATCGGTGGCACAAGGGTAGAATAGTGCAACAGTGGATTGAGGGCAACGACAGTAGACTGGCGTTTAAGTCTTGGTCCTAGAAATCACCTGATCGCTGACCGAGAGAGGTGGCGCATTGGTCAGCACACTGGACTCGCATTCCGGAGGACGACGGTTCGATCCCGCGTCCGACCATACTGATTTAGGTTTTCCGTGATTTCCCTAAATCGCTTCAGGTAAATGCCGGGATGGTTCTTGTTGTGGCTGGCAAGAGAGCCAACCGTGTTTTTCTAAAGGAGGCCGAAATGCACACGTCTTAGCTCACGCAGGCTGGTGTGAGATCTGGAACATGACAAGGGAATTAGAATTGAGAAAAACGGACGTAGCTGGTGGAATACTTAACTTTAATCCATTAACGGAGAACGTCGCTCTTTATGGTACATGATTCACAATATCAATAGTACGGATACTGGCGCCTTGCTAGGTCGTAGGAAATAACGTAGGTGAAGGCTATGCTAACTATCGTCTCGGCAAATGAGAGCGTAGAAGTCAGTGAACCATCGCTAGCAAAGTCGGCTGTACAACTGGGACGAGTGCTAGGAAGTCTCTCTAGACCTGCCGTGTGGCGGCGCTCGGTCTGCAAATCACTGATTGTTGCGACACTCGGGTCTGACGTATACTAAAGGACCGCGGCCGATTTAAAGGCTAGCAGCTAGCACGTGTGGTATCTGGCGGTGACACCACAGTTCTTTTGAAAGGGCACTTCCGACTTCCCTTCCCATCCTTCCCTAATCCGATGAGATCGATGACCTCACTGTTTGATCTCCACCCCCAAACAACCCGACCCCCAACTTACCTGATCACTGAGGCTGTCGGGCCTACGAACTACCGATGGGTAATTTAAAAGGAGGGTCGACGCAGTACTAAGCGAGTCGTCATATTGCTTTGGCTCACAAGTGTATGAAAATGCAATTACGGTCAGAAACAAATTTTAAACTTGTTGATGTTTTTAACCCATTTTTTGAGTCGTCCGTCTTTTGAATGGTTTGATGCTGCAAGCCATGAATATCTCTCCTGTGCCTACCTCTTCATCTCAGAGTAGCACTTACAATGTACGTCTTTTCAACCCTAACAATACCTAAATAGTTTCCAAAACACACGTTACCAGTGGGAGTCCTTCACGTACTCCCAAAAAATAGGTTAAAAAAGACAAAAAATTATTTTCTACTTATATTAACAATTTATATTATGAAGAGGTATTGATGTGTAAATAAGTTCTACAACCTGAAAATACCTTTTAGAACATGTTTTTAAAGAGATCTTGATGTATAAGTAAGGTTGATGTTCGTTGTGGAAAGCGACATCTACTACTAAGGCTTACATTTTCGATTAAGTTTGACTGAAACATTTAAAGTATTTATGGAATATGATAGAAGAATTCGTTATGAACATTTTTTCACAATTTTAAAATACCAAGTAAGTGCCTAGAACGCAATATTTTCAAAAAGTAGGTATAACCACCGTTGGTACTGCGAAGGTTAACAGTTTAAACACTCAATCTAGAGGACTGTCTGATTTGTAGGGTGTTGTGGTTGTAGCAAAGTATTACAGGTACAGTCGAGTTGTATATGGAAAATACGTAGACTTAAAAGGGTAGGATGGGGGCGGCCCTTGTTTTTCTGTGTAAAACAGACAGGTAACTAGGCAATATCTTTTGGGAGCTGTTATCCTAACACGCTGACACTGCGTATTAAAATTTCGTTGTGCGCTTTGTTTCACTAGGTACGTACGGAGGGAAAAGCTGAAACTTCTTAGCGTGGTGTCACTGAAATACTGTTTCTTAAACCTTGGAATACCATTATGGTGGTGGTGGGGCGAGTACTTTGTGCCCACCTTTTCATAATGTAATAAAATATTTGTTATCTTTAATGAAGTCCTCTACCAGGTTCCATTAATGTGTTAAAATTTTCACGCAGCTTAACCAAAAAATTTAAGTCTTATTCGCATATGTCATTTCCCTAGTAAATATATGTTCAGTATTTTCAGGTTCACGACCTTACTCACACATCAGTACCTCTTTAAAAAGTATCTTGTGTTTAAAACTAAACAAAAGTGAACAAAGCACGCACTTCTTAAATCTTTTTAGAGTGGGCATAAATTGGCCCCTCCTGGGTTGTACAAGTTATCGAAAGTGAGTTGATGTTGCTTAGAATGTGCTAAAAGGTATATTCGTGTTCATGGCATTTGTAACACATCTGTACATCTTTAAAAAGTATGTTGTTAGTATAAGTTAACATCAGTTATCGAATATTGTATTTTTCATCAATTTTTTTAAGGCGGGCATAAAGTGCCACCCTCCCCTTTCTTCATAGTGCCCGTTGGGAAAATGTGTTGGCATCGCACTTATCAACAACCCTTCTACATCTAGCACTTGCATTGAACATTTTTCTAGTGAGAAGAGTCCGCTTTATTTTAATTTGATTCAGGAAATTTCTATCTGTGATTGCTACAACGGCTTCCTTGCATTCAAAACATTCAACGGCGACAATATTTTCAATTACGGACGTAGACGGAAGAAGATGTCAAATCTGTGTAACAATTTAGATGTTCCAACTATAATATGCCTAAACTGTTCTGTTGCCGAAACATCTTCAACACCTCCCTTTCCCCGTCTACTGAACAGTGTCCCGTGTCCGCTTCTCTCACTCTCTCACACACGTTTGGACCGTAAAAATGTGTAATGCTGCACAGGTATAGCTTTATACTTTGCAAGGTAATAAAAAAGGAGCCATTTAAATCCAAGAAAATAATTACTTATAACCTAAACTTCATACGAAATGGTTATCGGAATATTTACGAAGAATCAACGTCTTCCAAGTACTATGATGACTGTCGTTTTGGTTCTTTGGGTCAAATGATACTAAAGTGTTGAAAATCGACACATCGAATGAGTTGAATATGAAGACAAATTTGTTTTCTCGTTTCCTCTTGGTCAGCTGTCATCAAATCCTAAGACATTTTTTCGAAATGAATTCTCACAGTCAACTCTTATTCCTTGTGTGCCTATGGGATTTGCTATTTCACAGAGGTGTAAGTTACAATCGTCCACTGACATATCACATAGTTTCACAGTGCTTTCATGGATTGCTGAGGTTTTCGACCGGCGTGCACTGAGATCATCTTCAAAAAAAGTAGAGCCCCATTTGAATTCTGCTGCCTCTTTCTTGTTTATATTGGACGTAATACTAACTAACTGATGTTAAACGGCTGACAGTGATATGCCAAGAAAGAGTATAAATACAATTTGGCTATATAATTAATCTATTAAACTGGAACGCTCAAATACCATTTACATTCAAACTGTGTATAAACATAATTATTCCCATATCATTTCATCAAGATTTGCTATATTTCAACGAACAAACATAAGTAATAAGAATTTACTAAAATTAGTGCTGTATTTGTGTCGGGGCAAGAACTGTTCATCCATTTTCCCGCACTCGGCGAGGCAGCTAAAACAAGGCAGTCAAAATATACCTATCTCGCACTATCAAGGAGAGGCAAGTTTCTGCTCACTCTACAAGAATTTAAGAAGCTGTTTTCGCTTTGTTGTAACGAACAGTACGGCGAACTTTAACTAAAAATTCGTATTTTTAATACAGCTACATACATTTTCCGCGGAGGTGTAAAAAGCCTTTGAGGACTTTCAGTTGCGTAAGCTGTTGTACTTTATCATAATTTATTGTCTAACTTGATCAAATGGGTTCAAAGGGAAACACAAACGACTCACAAAGACCCGAGACACCATATAACACGGGCGTGAAATGCTGTAAGGCCAGGCGAGATTCAGCTGTCTGTCAAGAAATGCTTTATTTCATTATACATATTGCACTTTCGGCACTAATAGATGATGCGCAGATGCGTTACTAATATCTTGAAAATACATTTTAGCACATTCTAATTAACTTCAATGCATTTTCAACATCCTGTATTACCAAGAAGGGTAGCTCGCCGCCGCTGTAAAGAAAATTTAAGAGATGCGTGCTTTGTTCACTTTTGTTTAATTTTACACACAATAGAAGCACTGAAGTGTGAGTAAAGTCGTGAACCTGAAAATAATGAGTGACTTCATTGGAGTAGTGACACATTCGAATAAGAGTCAAATTTTTTGGTTGAGTGAAAATTTTTGTACAAATGGAATCTGATATAACACTTCATTGAAGACAATAAACATTTTATTCAAAATTTCAGAATATAAAATAACTGACTAAATTATAATATTTTCATAATATGGGTACGAAGTACTTCCTCACCACCACCAATACCTTGGTATTGAGCGAGTTAAGAAACAGTATTTCAATGACGCCACGCTAAGAAGTTTGCACTTTTCCCTCCGCCCGCACCTAGTAGAAAAAAGCGCGCAACGAAATTCTAATACAAAAAGTCAAGGTGTCTGGATAACACCTGTCATAAGATATTGCCTAGTTACCTGTCTGTTTTATACAGAAAAACAAGGCGCCCCTCTATCCAAACCTCTTAGGTCTACATATTTTCCATATACCACGCGACCTTACCTGAAATATTTTGCTACAAACACAACACCCTACAAATCAGACAGTCCTCTAGAATTCAGTGCTTAGGGCGTTAACTCCCGCAGTACCAACGACGGCTATACACAAGTTTTGAAGATACTGTAGTCTAGTCACTTATCTTGTATTTTCTCTGACGAAAACGTTCATAATGAATTCTTATATCAGATTCCATAAATGTTTTAAATTTTTCAGTGTATCTTTATCCAAAAATGTAAGTTTTATTAGCAGATGTCGCTTTCCACAACGAAAATCATATCCAATATTTTCAAGTTAAGGATCATTATATCAATATCGTTTTAAAAAAAGTGCGGAAACGTATATTCAGGTTCTACATCCTATTTATACATCAGGACCTCTTAAGATTTAAATTTTTAGTGTAATTCAACAACAGTTTTTTGCGTTTTTTAAACTATTTTTTGGGAGGACGTAAATGACTAATGTGTGTTATGGAGACTATTTAACTATTAAAACTTCCTGGCAGATTAAATCTGTGTGCCGGAGCGAGACTCGAACTCGGGACCTTTGCATTTCGTGGGCAAGTGCTCTACCAACTGAGCTACCCAAGCATGACTCACGCTCCGTCCTCACAGCTTTACTACTGCCATTACGTCGTTTTAATCTGCCAGGAAGTTTCATATCAGCGCACACTCCGCTGTAAACTGAAAATCTCATTCTGGAAACATCCCCCAGTCTGTGGCTAAGCCATGTGGCCGCAATATCCTTTCTTTCGGAAGTGATAGTTCTGCAAGGTTCGCAGTAGAGCTTATGTGAAGTTTGGAAGGTAGGAGACGAGGTACTGGCAGAAGTAAAGCTGTGAGGACGGGGAGTGAGTCGTGCTTGGATAGCTCAGTTGGTAGAGCACTTGCCCGCGAAAGGCAAAGGTCCCGAGTTCGAGTCTCGGTCCGGCACACAGTTTCAATTAGCCAGGAAGTTTCATATCAGCGCACAGTCAGCTGCAGACTGAAAATCTCATTCTATTTTACTGTTGTTGGCGGTATGAAGACGTATCTTGCAAGTGTTACTCTGAGTTGAAGAGGTTGGCACAGGAGAGGAATTCATGGCGGGGCGCATCAAACCAGACAGAAGACTGATAGCTGAAAAAATTGTTAAAACATTAACAAGTTTAAAATTTGTTTTCCACCCTAACTTTATGTACATACACTTATGAGCCAAAGCATTACGACGACCCGCTTTGTACTGCGTCAGCCCACCTTTGGAACGCAGTACAGCTGCAGTTCTACTCAGCATGGCTTCGACAAGTCCTTGGTAGATTTCCGGAGATGTCCAGCACCACATGTCTATTCACAGATCACATAATTCCCGTAAATTACCCATCGGTAGTTCGTAGGCCCAATGGCGTCAGAGATCAGGTGAATTCGAGGACCAAGACATAAAGGGTAATCGACTGCCGTGGTCCCCAGAGGATTGTTCCACGGTTCCGCCCTTGTGACACGGTGGGTTATCCTATTGTAAACGCCACTGGGGAACATAATAACCACGAAACGAAGCAGGTGTACCGCAACAGTGTTTACGCAGTCCATAGGTGCCATGATACAATGCTTCTGCTTCTCTTAATAATCGATGTATGAGCATTAAAAAGTAATCACTTCGCTCTAGTAATGAACATAGTGGTACAAACTGATTCCGAACTGGTTTATGAGTCCGTACGCGAAGGACACCGAACTGGATGACGTAACTAATTGCTGCAGCCAGCCGCAGACGAGATGTTTTCATTGGTGTATTATTATTATAATATTTAATGCTAATGGGTAACTAAATTTTTTTATAATTGTAAGGAGAGCATAATCTAATCGATCCTATAGATAGTAGAGTAATGCCGACCTGTTATTAAGTTTGTTCAGCAGAATGGTTGACTGGTAGCTTAAAATTGCAGTAAATCACACAAGGTGTCTCATTTCAAAACTCCTTATTTTCTGTTGAAGTCAGTTTTGTGTTTACGAATTTCTGTGGCCGCTCCATACGTCATACCGTAGTAGTGACTACTCCTTGATAAAACTGTGGCATCTAGGAATTTAATTTTGTGGTTTCTGTTCCAAATATATGTGTTGCTACTGCCACTTTATCCATTTTATCCGATCTATTGATTTGGTATTTAGCTATTTAAGCTGGATATTAATGGTTCACGTATCACCGACCAGCTCCAAAGCATGGTGTTACAAGACTTCCGTTCAGTGAGTCCAGGACATCATTAATGCCCGAATACTTATGGTAAGAACTGAACTACTTGTAAAAAAATCGTCCTCAAATATTGTTAAGACGACAAAAATACCACAAATAATTTGAAAAGCCATGTATAACAAGAACTGTGTCGGTAAGGAGAGTAACAGTCAATCTACTGATTCTGCTATTATGAGAGTCCGTGGCAGGGAAAATTAGCAGTATCCTCCTTTCAGTTAACCGGCGTACAGCTAACGTAAGTCATGAGACCTGTGCAAAATAACGTGGGCCTCTGAGCACCTGATGTGTACTAAATTACAAGCAAGTGCAGACTGTATTTCGTTGAGCTGTCAGTTACCAGCTAATAAGGACGGCGGACAGAACATGAAAAACTTCGGTCTTTACTCAATCCAGAGTCATCGACGTTGGTTGTGATCGATTTGGTAATCAGACATGAAGCTTCCTTCAAAAATTTATGTATTAACGCAAGGAAAAACTGTTTCTGAGACAGCATGTTTAAAAAAACGTTACTGAGATCAAACTTATTAACAACATCTTCAAAAAATATAATAATACGATTAATAAAGATGGGAGTTTGCGGCTTAGCGCAGAGCACAAGGGACGTTTAGGTACCACAGGTATGTCTTTCGCACTCGGTCTTCACTGACAAAATGTTGGAGGTTGTTGAGAAATAATTTCTCAGCGTTAGTAGGGCTCTTTACACAGTAATATTTATTTTGCTTTCCTAATCAATTTATCATCGTATCTGTATTGCACTGAATATACATGCACAACAGCGGAAATGTTGATGTTAATTACTGTGCATCTTCTTCAGAAACAAACTTGTTCCAGTCACTCAAGGCACTTGCCGTAGACAACAGTAATGGGCACACTAATCTTCATTCTCAAGCTCTTGTTCGGAATGCTCGGTTCTTCTCGTGTTTGTCTTACCGGATGTGTTAGCAGTACAGCAACATTAATACACAATAACATGGAAACGTTTACTGGCGAAAAGTTGGCCGGCTTTCATTTCACGTATAGACTCATTCAGACCAACGAAAGGGCGGTGTAACGACTGATATTTAACTGTTTTATCAACACCGGTGATCAAATCATAGTCTTTTGCATCTGGACATAAGGAAGGTTACTGGCTATGGAAGTATACCAGACCATCCGATATTGAGGAGAATATGTTACACACGAATAGTGAAAATCAGGCCACCAGGAGTTAGCGATTGTCAAGAGCTCTGAACACACCAAACAACCGTTTTGATAAACTTATATGAAAAACAACTGCATCCTGCCGGCCGCGGTGGCCGTGCGGTTCTAGGCGCTTCAGTCCGGAACCGCGGGACTGCTATGGTCGCAGGTTCGAATCCAGCCTCGGGCATGGATGGGTATCATGTCAGTAGGTTCGTTAGGTTTAACTAGTTCTAAGTTCTAGAGGACTGATGACCTAAGATGTTAAGTCCCATAGTGCTCAGAGACATTTGAACCATTTTTGAACTGCATCCTTATCATCCACAGAAGGTGCCATACTTGCTGCTAACTAATTTTCCATGCTGAGTCGGATTTATGAATTGATTCCGACAGCAATTAGTAGAGAACACAGTTTCTTGAATTCGGAGTGTTGATTAGGTAAGGCCTCGTTTCTGAGATAGCTCTTGTTCAGCATTAGGAATAGGCGTTTAACCATGATGAAAATCCTCACACACTGGGGTGTCGATGCTGTGAACACAAGTTCTCTCTGAACGAACGGGATGGCACTGCCAAAAATTGTGTGTTTGAATCTTACTTGCTTACCGATAAACTGAACATGTGTCAGTCGTATACAAAATGTTCCTGCAGAATATCCATCCACAGTTACTACAGGATGTGATTTCACTATGATAGAAGCCCAACACACTTTGTGCTTGGTGCTACAAACTGTACAACAATGGACTAATGGCGATGGTTCCTACCCATGGCCAGGTCGGTCGCCAGATATGGCACCAAAATACTTTTCCCTCTTGGGGCATGAGGAAGGTCTACTTTAAAATTTGTCGGTACTCGGACCTGGTTGCTTCGAAAGTCACATTTAAGGGAATAATGCAGTATAACTCCCTGAATTCTTAAATGTGGAAGACAATTGTTGGTGTGTCGCTGTATACTCTTCCGTGAGCGACGTTTTGAATTTTACCTACAAGGTACGGTTTTATATTTGTTACATACTGTACAGCGTAATGACTATAGATTGAACCTACTGTGATAAAAGTGTAATTGTTTCGTCTAAGACTTGTTGCACCAATACATACGAGGATTGGAACTTAAATAGTGGCAAATATTTATTCACAACCGATACAAAACAGCTACATGTTAGCACTTGTTACTGTCCTTCAAAGTATTTACCAGTGTTCTGTAGAACCCATTACGAGAGATGTGGAAGGCGTAGTATACCGTTGGCACAGCCTGTTCTGCTGATGGTGCGAATGGAGCGGTCTGCTACCAGTTGAATCTCGGAACAGTTCTGAAGCGAATGCCAATAAGTGGCTCCTTCACAGCATTACTTTTAGTTTTTGAAGCAGTACCTGGACCATCCTTGGGAAAGAAGCGCCGACAGTTTCTGCTCAACCCACCCATGAATTTGCACGACAATGCGAAGGCGCATACAGCGCTAGCCGTGGCTACTCTGTTCGGTCTGAGAAGTACTGTACCATCCGCCATACTCCCCGGACATAAGTCCTTTAGAGTTTTATTTGATTCCGAAGCTGAAGGAACCACTTCGTGGCATTCGCTTCAGAACTGTTCCAGAGATTCGACAGGCAGTAGATCGCTCCATCAACAGAACAGGCTCTGCTAACGGTATACAGGTTATTACAAAAAGGTACGGCCAAACTTTCAGGAAACATTCCTCACACACAAATAAAGAAAAAATGTTATGTGGACATGTGTCCGGAAACGCTTAATTTCCATATTACAGCTCATTTTCGTTTCGTCAGTATGTACTGAACTTCCTCGATCCACCGCCAGTTGGCCCAATTGAAGGAAGATAATGTTGACTTCGGTGCTTATGTTGACATGCGACTCATTGCTCTACAGTACTAGCAACAGGCACATCAGTACGTAGTATCAACAGGTTAGTGATCATCACGAACGTGGTTTTGCAGTCAGTGCAATGTTTACAAATGCGGAGTTGGCAGATACCCATTTGATGTATGGATTAGCGCGGGGCAAAAGTCGTGGCGCGGTACGTTTGTATCGAGACAGATTTCCAGAACGAAGGTGTCCCGACAGGAAGACGTTCGAAGCAATTGATCGGCGTCTTAGGGAGCACGGAAAATTCCAGCCTACGACTCGCGACTGGGGAAGACCCAGAACGACGAGGACACCTGCAATGGACGAGGCAATTCTTCGTGCAGTTGGCGATAGGCGTAAGTGAAGTTGCTGTACAAGGTAACGTTGACCACGTTACTGTACGGAGAGTGCTACGGGAGAACCATTTGTTTCCGTGCCATGTACAGCGTGTGCCGGCACTATCAGCAGCTGATTGGCCTCTACGGGTACACTTCTGCGAATGTTTCATCCAACAATGTGTCAATCCTTATTTCAGTGCAAATGTTCCATGATTAATGTGATTTGAAGAGAAGTAATAAAATGAGCTCTGACATGGAAAGTAAGCGTTTCCGGACACATGTCGACATAACGTATTTTCTTTCTTTGCGTGTGAGGAA
Organism: Schistocerca gregaria; assembly: GCF_023897955.1. Lineage (NCBI taxonomy): Eukaryota > Metazoa > Arthropoda > Insecta > Orthoptera > Acrididae > Schistocerca > Schistocerca gregaria. The sequence continues at coordinate 179,736,198 of NC_064927.1, forward strand.
TGTTTCATGAAAGTTTGGCCGTACCTTTTTGTAACACCCTGTATAACGCCTTCCACAACGCTGGCAACGGGTTCTACACAACGCTGGTCACTGCTCTGAAGGACAGTAACAAGTGCAAACATGTATCTCTTTTGTATCGATTGTGAATAAATAGTTGCCACTATTTAAGTTCCAACCCTAGTATTTGGTTTCGGCGGCTACATTTTACGAGCTGCTTCGTTCTTGCGAAGCATTTTCACAGAAAGAGAGCTAAAATGGCTAACAAACAGAGTAAATCAGTGTTTGTTAGTTAAGTAGTTAGTTAGCTAGTTACATGTTCCACAGATCATTCGGACGATTGCCTTATCGAAATGATGTGAAACGAGTTACTTTACAGGACATCTACACTTGATTAGTGTTACCATTGATGAACACGTTATCATGTTACTCCTACTGATGCAGCTACGCTTCAACGAGGTTTTTTAGAATACTTGCTCCTAGTTTTTAATTAGAAATTCGCCAACGGAATAGTAAGGGAAGAAATAGATTGTTACTCTGTATCGAGCCACCACTTACCATGTCACTTATATCAGAATAGTCATAAATTATTCTTGAACAGTATCCGAAATTTTGGTGAGTTCGTGCAGTATTAGTACTAGAACAACAACCAGATGTTAGTTACCTACTGGTGATGAATGAAATGAAGCCTGTCAAAATTTCAGGGGCATGTTAAACACTTGAACCTCCTGGTAGCCCGAGTGGATTTCATTCAGTCACACTGTCGCAGGAGCATGCGTTCACGTTTGTTTCTGTAGTTCCTTTGTGTAATTCATGTCATATTCTTGGTTTTTGTGTACTCCCACTGTGGTAGTGGGAAGAGGGGTCAAAACACTTTAAGCGGCACAGACGTATATCCACGGCAGTTTCGGTGAGAAGAATTTTCTACGGGCTAGTGTAGCGAATTACCAGGTAGCAAGAAGCACTCGCTTACAATCAGTAATTATCGTTGAGCAAAGTTTGTGCAATGTACTGTACGTCTGATTACAAAAACTGACGAGCCAAACATTATGACCAACTGGTTTATTGTGTGTTGATCTACCTCTGGAAAAAAAATCAATACAACAGCGATTGTGAGTTACATGGATTCGATAACTCCTCAATAGGTTTCCAGAGGTATGTGGCACATGATGTCTAAGAACAGGTCACGAACCCGCCTCGGTAACCGCGCATGTTAACGCGACCACCTCCAGGATGCCGAGGTATGCCGATCCGGATGGATTCCGCCCGGCAGATTAAGACGAGGGTTCGGTGTGCCGGAGAGCTTGGATGTGGTTTTTAGGGAGGGTATTTTCTATCTTGCGTGGGCTGATGTGTGACTCGGCAATTGGCGGCTTTCTCACGTTTTCACTCTCAAGGCTGTTTCTAGCGTTGGTAGCCTATGTTTCCGGCGTTTTTCTGCATTCGTTAGTCGCTGTGAGAGCACTATCGACTATCTCTACGGGAGGCCTGGACAGTCTCGTGTTTGTGCTTCATCTAAGAACCTTTTGACGTTTGAGATTTTTAAACCACCTCCTTACTGTCTAGCAAACACTTTTTTAAGCAGGCTGGCTCTCTTCGCAGTTCTTTAGTTTCAAACGTCTCCCTGTGTGAATTCCTGGCGCGTTTTGTCTACTCTCCGTTCCTGTCGCTGCAGGGGTCCATCAGTCTTCGGCACGCTTCTCATTGTTCGCCAGGTTCTTCACAAGGTGTCCTTTCTGAAGCGAAAGTGGGGCATCCGCTAGTCTGCCCTCTGCGTGTCTGCATGCTACCGATCAATGTACTAACAAGTTGTAGGCATCAAATCTAGAGCACTATGACAAAGAAAGGGTCTTGAACTTTTCCCACGTACTGAAAACTCAGTGATGTTCAGCAATTGCAGCCTGAGGTCGCTCACTATTAAGCAAAATATTTCACTTTGCCATACGGCAGACATCGTAAGCTGAGCCGTCGCAAACTGACATCCTGTCCTTCTCGCACAGATTTTTAGCACACTGTGTTACATTTCCTATAAAATAGTCTTCCCTCTTAATCCGGATGTATCATCTACACTTTTTTCCCTTTTCCTTACTTTTTTCCTTTTCCACTTACCACGCATCTCCATGAAAAGTCATTCGTTTTGTTCTTACACGACTGCCGTCTCTTTAGTCGAATTTAATGGAAAATTTGTGTTGTTAAACTCCTCCTTTACACGATTTACTCGTCTTTCTTTCTCCTCCAATATTTTTGGCGAGTTAAATGCACAGACGATGGCTTTTTACTGATACGAATAGCAACAAGGCATTCCTTACACTTTGATCAATGCGATTTCGGACCCTTACTAACGGCTGAGATAAGAATTAGAATTTTTGCTCCTGAATTTCATACCTCCCGTTTTCCTTCGATATCCCTGATAAACAATCATCAGCCACTGTCAGTTAGTGACTGACATGTGGATGCTACTTCGTTTTTATAATTGATGGACACGACAAAATATCAGATGCTGTTGAGGGGTAAGTATTATGAGTGTACTTAACAAATGCTCAACGAAATAAACAGTTCTAGCTAAGTAGTGAAAGTAACATAACTAAGAAAAGAAGAAACAAAATGTCAAAAAGTAGTTACGATTGCAATCATATCCCGTGATTCCGACTAAAATAAAAATGCAAGTTATCTATCTATTCCTTGAATTTTTAATGTTCACTTTCCGTGCTATCGTTTCACTTTCCCGATTTTTCCCAATCTCTTAAACAATTTTATTTATTACATTAAATATGTATATGATTAATTAAAAAGGTTTACTAGAAACAGAGTTATCTGTTTGTGACTTATTACTCTCTATGTGAAATATTCATATTATGCTGTTGACATCTTCTGCGTCGTAAAACAGTTGTGTTATGAACTTCTGAAGTACTGTCTTTATAGATATTACGATGTTATGTTATTAAACTTTAGATTTCTTGTACATCAATAAACATGTACATTTATCTTTTCGTTATTGTTTTCCTGGTATTCAACGTAAAACACTAGAAAATTCGGTTCAATGTAACTTGGGTTACCTGTACAGGTCAATTAGCACTCCACTGGCGGGAAAGCTTGCGTGTGTTGGTAGCCCTGCGAACTCGTGCAGCTTATACGTATGCAGCTGCGCGCTCTGCCTGCCGAAGGTTTAATTGGGTGCCGGGCTGTCGCATTGTTCCGCAGAACTTCCTTCCATTTTAGCAGTCGATACCGTAAACCGTGAACCGAGTAGTATTTCACTGGAACCAGCCTGTTACATACACGCTCTCGCACGCTATCTGAACTCATATATTATAGCAGCTTAAACAACAGCGTTTACCTCCTCATTCAACGTGTATTCTCAGCAGAAGGATCACATCTATTGAATTATTTCTAACCTGTGTTATGTGTGCTCTCTAAGTAGCTAATCAAAGCAAAAGGAAACGTAGTTTTGACACCTGAAGATCGAGCGATAAATCACAAGCAACAATTAACTGTTACGGCTAGATGTATTTTGTGTTTCGGAAACTATTTTATTTTGCTTGGAGCGTTCTTTTGTGACCTAGCGACATGACATTGTGTAAACGTTTAGTGTAACACAAGTGTTTATTAACACTGATGTGTGTAATATCAGTCTTGATCAGCGCATCACTCACAAAATTTTATTGTGGTTGCACGAGTGTGAAATCGGGGAAATGACAGATCAACTTGTAAACGGCAATGTTGAACAGGAGAACACGAACGAAGTAAGCAAACACCACTCCTTATTGCAGCAGGTACTTCCACCGTCCAGCAACCACCCATTCGTCTTCTTGCTGAACAAGGTAGAATTGCACGTCAAGACAAACGGCCGACAATCCGGACATTTAGACCAGAACTCTGGTTCATGCTAACTGAACGCCTTCTGCCAAACATCGCGTTCACGACGACATTATTCGTTTTCACTGCGTAATTGTATATTTAAATGAATCGTACACATTTTAAGTACACTTAGTTACATGGCATTCAAAACCAGTTTAACCACACAGCTACCACTTGCTATAGAGTCTAAGTTACAGAAGTTGTTAGCAGACGAACGCAAGGTAAGCAATTCGCCGGAACAACTCCTGCTAGAACTTCGTTCACTGCCGGGTTCCGATTGTTGTCTGAGAAATCACTGAGAATGTTTTAGTTGAAAAGGCTTCCTGATAACATGACAGTGATATTAGACGCGGACAGGGAATTTCCTCCTACAGTGTTGGGGGCCACGCGGGATTAGCTGAGCGGTCTAAGGCGCAACAGTCACGGACTGTGCAATGGTCCCGGCTGAGGTTCGAGTCCTCCGTCGGGCATGGGTATGTGTGTTTGTCCTTAGGATAATTTAGGTTAAGTAGTGTGTACGCTTAGGGACTGATGACCTTAGGATTTAAGTCCCATAAAATTTCACACACATTTCAACATTCTTGCAGTGTTGGCAGAAAAGCGACGCCATTGCTGCTCCTGTGCAGTTCAATGTTGGTAACATTGTAAAACGACAGAGTCGGTGGAACCATGCATTTGAAGAGCAGTTACACAAATTGGATCAGGATCATGCATTCTACTGGGCGCTCCGGCGAATTTCACACAGCAGCTGTCAGAGAGCGTTGAGGCACTTAGTACGCAAACTGCGGCACGAAAGAAATGGGGACCGTTTGGAGGACACAAAAACTACGCTACTGGTCAGTAAAATTGCTACACCTCGAAGATGACGAGCTACAGACGCGAAATTTTACCGACAGTAATAAGATGCTGTGACATGCAAATGATTAGCTTTTCAGAGCATTCACACAAGTTTGGCTCTGGTGGCGACACCTACAACGTGCTGACATGAGGAAAGTTTTACAACCGATTTCCCAAAAAATGGTTCAAATGAGTCTGAGCATTATGGGACTTAACTTCTGAAGTCATCAGTCCCCTAGAACTTAGAACTACTTACGCCTTAGGACATTACTCATATCCATGCCCGAGGCAGGATTCGAACCTGCGACCGTAGCGGTCCCGCTGTTCCAGACTGTAGCATCTAGAACCGCTCGGCCACTCCGGCCTGCCAACTGATTTCTCATACGCAAACAGCAATTGACAGGCGTTGCCTGGTGAAACGTCGTTGTGATGCCTCGTGTAAGGAGGAGAAATGCGTACCATCACGTTACCAACTTTGATAAAGGTCGGATTGTAGCCTATCGCGATTGCGGTTTATCGTATTGCGAAAATGCTGCTAGCGTTGTTCGAGATCCAATGACTGTTAGTAGAATATGAAATCGGTGGCTTCAGGAGGGTAATACGGAACGCCGTGCTGGATCCCAACGGCCTCGTATCAGTAGCAGTCCATTCGAGATGACAAGCATCTTATCCGCATGGCTGTAGCGGATCGTGCAACCACGTCTCGATCCCTGAGTCAACAGATGGGGACGTTAGCAAGACAACAACCATCTGCACGAACAGTTCGACGGCATTTGCAGCAACATGAACTATCAGCTCGGAGACCATGGCAGCGGTTACCCTTGACGCTGCGCCACAGACAGCGATGGGGTACTCAACGACGAACCTGGGTACACGAATGGCGAAACGTCATTTTTTCGGATGGATCCAGGTTTACAGCATCATGATGGTCGCACGCATGTTTGGCGACATCACGGGGAACGCACATTCGAAGCGCGTATTTGCCATCGCCATACTGGCGTATCATCTGGCGTAGTGGTATGTGGTGTCATTGGTTACACGTCTCGGTCACCTCTTGTTCATATTTACAGCACTTTGAACAGTGGACGTTACATTTCAGATGTGTTACGACCCGTCGCCCTACCCTTCATTCGATCCCAGCGAAACTCTACATTTCAGCAGGATAATGCACGACCTCATGTTGCAGGTCCTGCATGGACCTGTCTGGATCTGCATGGGCAGCTGTACCGGTATACACCATTCAAGCTCTGTTTGACTCAATGCCCAGGCGTATTATTACGGTCAGAGGTGGTTGTTCTGGCTACTGATTTATCAAGATCTACGCACCCAAAAGGGTGAAAATGTAATCACATGCCAGTTCTAGTATAAAGTATTTGTCCAATGAATAGCCGTTTATCATCCGTATTTCTTCTTGGCGTAGCATTTTCAATGGCCGGTAGTGTAATACAGGGAGCCAGCCGCCAACCAAGCAATATGAAGTCACGAGAAACTACGGGTAAGGATTATTGCTGTTGGCTTTACCAACGTTTTGGAGACAGGGTACATAAGTACACTGCCCCCCCGAAAACACAAAAACTCTTTCGACGGCCTATAAAAGGCGCTACACGCCACCGTGAAGCAGTTTTCAGTCTCAGTAGTCTCGCAGCTAAACGTGAGTAGAATTGAGCGTGTGAACATCGCTTTGTCCCCGAGAGGCCTCAGCAGACGTAGTGTCACGTAATAGCTTCCCGAAATCGTAAGTAATCGTCACCGGTGGAATATGTGTGGGTTTGTCCATAATAAACTCAGTGGATAGTTTTCTTCATAGTCCAACTGAGCCGCTGTGTGTCCTACGTCTGCCTTCAGAACCATCCTTAAACCCAGCATGACCAGAGGCTAGACGTCCATCCATTTTTCACCTCTGCATATTACCTCCAGCTTCAAGGTGCGGTGCAGCTGTTCTGCCACCCCGTTACTTGCTGTATGGTAACTGTTGGTGCGAATGTGTGAGCAACAGCATAGGCTAAGCAACTCTGAAAGAATGCTGCTTCAAATTGCCTTCCTTGATCGGTGGTAATCCTTTGTGGAGACCCCAGTCGTGACATCCAGCCATTACCCTCCTTCCACTGCCACTTCAGTAATGTCTCTGTTATACACCTCAGGCCATTTAGTGAAATGAGATACACCCGTGAGCAAGAAACAATAATTGTCTAAATGTGGTAACAGCCCTACCAGATGCTCATGAATATGCGATAATTGAGACGTAAGCTCTATAATGGTGCTCCTAGTTGCCGAAATACGCCTGCTTACTGTGCTTTGCTGGCAAAGTTGGTACTGTTCAGCCGACCTTCTGCAGTCGTCCTTTATTCTGTGCCAAATTACTTTGTTTGTAAGAAAATGCACCATGGCACGCACTCCCAGATGAGACAAATTACGAAACGCATTGAAGAATAGACGACAAAAGTATTTGTGGATGAAGAGTCTAAGCATATTACGATATTAAATGGTGAAAATGGCTCTGAGCACTATGGGACTTAACATCTGAGGTCATCAGTCCCCTAGAACGTAGAACTAACTAACCTAAGGATTCGAACCAGCGACCGTAGCAGCAGCTCGGTTCCGGACAAGCGCCTAGAATAGCTCGGGCACAGGGGCCGGCTATTACGTGATTAATAACACCATTAAGATATACTCAATTTAGGAACATGCACCTGCTCTAGTTCCAGGCTGAATTTCTCTTGTTACTGCGCAAAACAAAGTTCAGGGCCCAGTCCTAGGACTTTAGCAATATTATCACACAGTCAGTCACATATGTTTACGCTGCATCTGAATAGAAAGTAAACAATCACATTTCTGCTTCCACTAATGTGACCCACGTCCATCGGAAATTGTGACATGCACTGTGCATGTCTGCATTGTCTAGAAAATCCGTTTTAGGTTCCTTTTGCAAAGAGCGCCATTAGAGGAGAGAGTACTGCGTAGATGGAGAAATGTTCCTATTCGAGTTAGTATCTAAAATGCCGAGAGCGGCATACAGGGCGTACAGCTCTGTATCGATTGCTTCCCAATTCTTCTGAGAATAAGCGCTAATAGTTGCAACGAGCCATCAAGGAACTGCTCTAGGACCACCCGCACAGCCACCAGCGTAGCATCTGCCATCAGAGCCGCAGGCACGACATGGCTTGGATGTGCAAGCAGTACGGCACGCACTATACATGGTGAAGCTGAATTTGGGCACTCAGGCTTCACAGCGCGACTCATCACACGGCAGTGATAAAAATAAATGTTTCATACAAAATTTCGTCCGTCGAGTACATCCGGCAAAAAAAGGACGTTAATGAGTGGCAATCCAGCAACACTGTAACCACATGTAGGGTATGTGCCTCTGTAAGCATATATTTGCTGTGCTGTACAGTTGCTGCAGAGGCTTGAGTTTTGGGTTAGCACACTGGTGCTCGAGGGATCGATCCTAGGTTGGGGCGCATTTTTTTTATTTGCCAATTCTATTCTATCATTTCATACTGTAATATACACCGTTTCCTAGGTTACATGTATCCTAAACTTACAACATTTTGTAACGCTCAACATAACAAATACGTGGTTAGGCAAACAAGAAATAGACAGTTGAAACAAATGACCTGTCATTGGACAGAATAAATACAAAAACAATATCAATTTCGAGATGCTAAAGATGATAGCACAGTACAACAACATAACATCTACTTGTCGTTAATATTACATGTAATATGAGGGCTCAGATGTCGCTTATTAGCAGCCAGTTACTATAATAGTGTCTATATTAATGTACGCAAGACCTTCACAATAGAATACGTTGTACCCAGAATAATAGATTCTCAAAGTGACGTCCCTGCAGGTCCGAACATAGCGCCACCACCGGATCATACAGCTCTGGATCCTACGCAACAAAACAGCCTCGACAATAACCAGAGCAACATGAAAACGCGCTACTAATTCTTCCACATTCGTCGATTCCTTCAGGTGTCCCCACAGGAAGAAATCCATGGGGTTTAGGTCAGCAATTTCCCTGGAAATGTTCTGTCCAAATACTGTCGCACATTAGTTCCAGAATTTCGAGGTGCACCATCATGTTGGAACCATATTCTCCGCCGAACAGACAGTGAGACATCTTCCAGAACATCAGGCACATAGGTTGAGGGGAATGCAAGATACTTCCATGCAGTCAACCAGACAGGCAACATGTGGGAGCCCAAACACCTATCCCCACAGTATCCCGGCCCAGACGTTGATACCAAAGCGAACTTGATACCTACGGCCTCGGGTGACGTGGGGGTTAACCTCACACCCATGGTGGGTATTGTGCTCATTGAAGACACCCTCACGAGAGAATGCTGCTTCATTCATGCTGATGGCAATCTGCAGGATGTAGTTGTTGCGTGAAAGCATAATGATAGGGGTGCAGCCCAAGTTCGTGCAGCACGTTAACGACTGTGCGTTGCAAGACATGCAGCTGCCTTACTACGCTACGTGTACCTCGCTAAGGTTCTTTGTGTATGACCTCCAGAATAGCTTCCTCAGTAGCTGGTGTTTGCCGAGTACGTGGACGATCTCTGTCACGCGATGGAGAAAGGAGAGAACCTGACTCTTGAAGGCGCAGCTCCAGACGACGAAACACACTTTTATCAGGATGCCGTCTACGAGGTTATCTAGTAGCCTATTCACGAGCGGCAACACCAGCCCGGTCATCAGGTGCACGTAAGACCAGAAGCATATCCACATTTTCAGCGTTTGTGTATGCCATACGTCTGCCAAACTGGTTTAGAGGTTTACAACGAGAAAAGTCGACTCGTATTCGCATGTATATTGGAGTCTGTCACGGGCGCCTTAGTCCGCTCACATCGAATCCCTGTCGGGTGGACAGCGCATACAGTATAAACACGCCGTCAGTCCTGCACTATGTTCCACCTAACGCGCATTTTCCCTGTGATTAATATTATTCTTCATGATTCATCGCGACACAACTAATTGTGAAATGTTCAGTTTGAAATTACACTGTTTCCCTAACGGCAATAGACGTGATGTTTCCACAATCCCATTGATAGAATAATAGTAATAATAATAATAATAATAATAATAATAATAATAATAATAATAATAAACCCAGTGGAGGCACGGGAAGAGAATAGGTCTCCGGTATGTTCTGCCAGTCGTAAAAGGCGACGGAAAGAACAAACCACTAATAGGGCTAACCCCCATTTTAGTGTGATTAGTTGGTTCAGGACGGAACTAATGAAGCCTCAGACAAGCCCTGTCATGGTCAGGGACGACACTTGAACCCTATGCCCGTCCACAATGGTAACGCCACTGCTAGCCACACGGTAAATGATTTAAATCCAAAAAGAGGTGTTTTGCAGGATATGCTTCCTGCAACTATTCTAGAAGGAAAACAAAGACGGAGGGTGAGATGGTCAGATGAAGTTAACTTACACCTCATGTACTGTCATTACAAAGCAACAAATTTAGGAACCAAATGGATACAGATCACAAGTATACACAGCATTTATTACCAGATACTCAGAATTAAATTTTTTAACTAAACAACGACTAGCCGATCAGATCCATGTAATAATCAAAAATAACAGGATACCCTAGTCAGAATTATAAAACATCAAACAACAAGAACAACAAATACTGGTGCAAAATAATGTGCAATCAGAAGAAGAAGAAAATACAGTAATGGACTCAAACATCCCCGAGCAAACAAAGAAAGAACAACACGCATCAATTAAACAATCAGAGGAAAACAAAATCTTAAGACAGCCACCAGAAAAAGGACCAATTGAACACAAAGTCCCACACATGTTAGATATAGAAGAAAAATTTCAGCTGACATATATAGAATACAAAGACACAAATACAGACATTAGACGATTCTTGCATAGACCACCAAATAACCCACAAGTCGATAAAACAATAATTATCAACACAATTATACACAACAAAATAAATGAAAATACAACTATGGAAGAGTTACAACTACTGCTTTATATAGGAGCACTCACTACACTAAATATGCACACTAGGCAGAGATCAGAACCAACCAGCACACAGAAGAAACCCACAAAACCAGCATGTCAACACAGGCTACAGATCAGAATAGATAAACAGAGAAAAGACATCTGACAGCTAACACAATTTATAAGAAATGAAATATCAGACAAAAAACGAAAAATGGTAGGTAAAATCTCACAACAATAAGCGATAGAGCAATTAGACGAAAAGAAGAAGAAATTACAAGCATTGGCCAAACGACTTAGAAGATGCAAAAAAAGTGAAAATTGAAGGAAACAAACCAAATATTCAACACAAACCAAAAGAAAATTTACCAGATAATAGATAACACACACATTAAAATAGACAATCCAGCAAACATAACAGACATGGAACACTTCTGGAACAACATATGGTCAAACCTGGTACCACATTACAGACATGCCCTTTGAATACAAGCAGAAATAGGCACATACAAGATGATACCACAAATGCCTGAAGTGATAATTTTGCAACATGAAGTCACCCGAGCAATTAATTCTACGCACAATTGGAAAGCCCGTGGAAAAGATAAAATAGCAAATTTCTAGCTAAAGAAGTTCATCTCAACAAATTCACATCTAACGAAATTATTTAACAGTTTCAATTGCAGACCCATACACAGTCTCTGATACACTTACACATGGAATAACTTATCTGAAACCTAAAGATCTAGCAGGCATAGCAAACCCAGCTAAATATCGCCCCATAACATGGCTACCAACAATACACAAAATATTAACTTAAGTAATTACACAGAAATTAATGACACCTACAACACAGAACAAAATTATAAATTAAGAACAAAAAGGCTGCTCCAAAGGAGCACGAGGATGTAAAGAGCAACTGACAATAGATGCAGAGGTAACACATCAAGCTAAAACTAAACAAAGGTCGCTACACTACGCATACACTGATCACCAAAAAGCTTTTGATAGTGTACCTGCTCATGGTTACTACAAATATTGGAGATATACAAAGTAGATCCTAAATTGATACAGTTCCTAAACATAGTAATGAAAAATTGGAAAACCACACTCAATATCCAAACAAATTCAAATAATATCACATCACAGCCAATACAGATTAAGCGTGGAGAATACCAAGGAGACTGATTAAGTCCTTTCTGGTTCTACCGTGCTCTGAACCCAATATCCAACATGCTAAATAATACGAATTATGGATACAATATTACTGGAACATACCAAAACAAAATCACACATTTGCTGTACATGGTTGATCTAGAACTACTATCAGCAACAAATCAACAACCCAAACAATTAATAAAGATAACAGAAGTATTCAGCAATGTTGTAAATATGGCTTTTGGAACAGATAAATGTAAGAAAAATAGCGTAGTCAAGGGAAAACACGCTAAACACGAAGATTACATATTGGATAACCACGACGACTACATAGAAGCGATGGAAAAAACAGATGCCTATAAATATCTAAGATACAGACAAAAATAGGAAAAGATACTAATGAAAAATATAGACAAAGTCTAACAAAAATACTGAAAACAGAATTGACAGCAAGAAACAAGACAAAAGCTATAAATAATTATGCTACACCAATATTGACCTACACATTTGGAGTAGTGAAATGGAGTAACACAGACCTAGAAGCACTCAGTACACTTACACGATCACAATGCCATAAATATAGAATACATCACATACATTCAGCAACAGAAAGATTCACACTAAGCAGAAAGAAGGAGGAAGGGGATTTATCGACATAAAAAACCTACATTATGGACATGTAGACAATTTAAGAAAATTCTTTATAGAACGAGGAGAAACTAGCAAAATACACAAAGCAATCACTCATATAAATACATCAGCTACACCAATGAAACTTCCTGGCAGATTAAAAATGTGTGCCCGACCGAGACTCGAACTCGGGACCTTTGCCTTTCGCGGGCAAGTGCACTACCATTTTTTTCTTTTTTTAACCTCATTTTGTTCGCTTTTGTTCGTCGCAACTGCTCGGGGCGGACGTCGTAAGACACCCTTTTAAATTCGTTGTGGATCGATTAACTCAGTTTTTTTACTACAGAGGGCAGCTACGCCTCTGACCGAACACGCTGAGCCACCGTGCCGGCGACCATCTGAGCTACCGAAGCACGACTCACGCTCGGTACTCACAGCTCTACTTCTGCCAGTATCTCGTCTCCTACCTTCCAAACTTTACAGAAGCTCTCCTGCGAACCATGCAGAACTAGCACTCCTGAAAGAACGGATGTTGCGGAGACATATCAGTGCACAGATTCCGAGTTCGAGTCGCGGTCGGGCACACAGTTTTAATCTGCCATTAAGCTTCATATCAGCGCACACTACGCTGCAGAGTGAAAATCTCATTCTAGCTACACCATTGCCATTTCATAACCCCTTCTACAACCCTTAAGATCACATAACATCAACAGATACGAAGAAAGTGAACTGGGAAACAGTATATGGAAAGCGCCTGTATCATCTAACACAGCCACACATCGATCAAGACGCATGCAACACATGGCTAAGAAAAGGCAATATATACAATGAGACAGAAGGATTCATGATTACAATACAGGATCAAACAATAAACACCAGATAATACAGCAAGCACATTATTAAAGATCCCAATACCACAACAGATAAATGCAGACTTTGCAAACAACAAATAGAAACAATAGATCACATCACAAGCGGATTTAAAATACTAGCAAATACAGAATACACCAGAAGACATGACAATGTAGCAAAAATAATACATCAACAAATTGCCATACAACACAAACTAATAAAACAACACGTTCCTACATACAAGTATGCACCACAAAATGTACTGGAGAATTATGATACAAATTGGACTGTAACATAACCATTATAACAGATAAAACGCCACCACATAACAATTCTGACATCATACTCACCAATAAAAAGAAGAAATTAACGCAACTAATCGAAGTATCTATACCCAACACAATAAATATACAGAAGAAAACAGGAGAAAAAAATTGAAAAATACATCCAATTGGCTGAGGAAGTCAAGGACATGTGGCATTAGGATAAAGTTGACATTACACCAATTACACTATCAACCACAGGAGTCACACCACACAATATCCACCAGTACATCAACGCAATACAGCTACATCCAAACGTATATATACAACTACAGAAATCTGTTATTATTGATACATGTTCAATTACCCGAAAGTTTCTAAATCCAATGTAACATATACCATACAGTTAAAAGGAGGTCACGATTGATCAAGGTCCGCGTCACTTTCCATTTTTAACCAGACATAACGTCTGAGAAAGGAAAGAATAATAACAACAATAATAATGTATTGAGATACATACTAAACAGAATGCGGATACCAGACTCAATGTTGAAAGGCATCATTAGAGGGACCATGTTGATAACACATACGAATAGTAACTGAGTTTGGACACTTCGTAAATCACGTTGCTAGTGCTATTGGAAACGTAAGGAAATGTAATGTACCTGAGCGAGGCAAGAATAATAGTTTTTATTAATCTATGGGACCATTGGAGGAGGGTACAACGGAAAAAGGCTTTGCATCTAGTAGGTGATGTGATGCGAATAAATTCACGCCCACGACGTGGAAACAGCTTCTTTCAAACCTCACCAAGATTCCATTTCTACGTTTGTAGTATGTAACTGCAAATGTTTTCTGGAGAACCCGCTGCAATCACTGTTGACGATAATGTGCCAGATACCGTACTACAATGACTACATTTACCAGAATTTGCACTAGAAAAGGCTACCCCTGACTTACATCTGTGACAGCACACCGACACGTACGACCTGCCTCTGGTGGAGAGGCTATGCAGTAGTCCTGTACTACCACCTAGAACACGTACAGAGCTGCTCGCATGCAGACCCCTTAGATTCCCACGAGAGTGTAATAGAAACAGTGTACCTAACAGTGGTGGTCGAGACCACTGAACGAGCTACACCTACAGCTACTAACCCAAAACACTGCAGTATTATCTGAACATAATAGAGACAATGGCATCAAAAATCATCTGAAATGTATGAGTCAGCGCACTCTAATCTGCTTGCTGTGAACATGCTGCCACAGAAAAGGTGCTTCAATAACAGCATCTAACTTGAATGTATAATTATATATCCTGTTAATGCTTTTTTGACTATACGACAGGGTACCCAAAAGAAACCGGAATGTTGTCATAAAAATTTATTGACAAATCTTTTCACAAAATTACTTCAGTCACCTTCAAAATACTCTCCATTACATGCGATTCACATGTCAAGTCTCTTTTCCCACTGCTGGAAGCATGTTTGGAACACTTCAAGATTGATATTGTCACTGAGTTTTCGATTGCTACCACAGGTCCCATGCAATCACAGGAGAATGTCTCCCATAGCATGTGTCCGTGGCGTGCAACACGTTTCAAGCAGCTGTTCACCTCAATGAACGATTGCATTTATGGTATAAACCAACGACCTACTGTAGCAAATATGTGATTCACCCGAAGAGCCGAACGTTTCCATTGATCGACATACGAATCCCGATGGTCCAGTACCCACTTTTATCATAACTGACGATGTCGATGGGTCAACATGTGAACACGTATGGGTGGTGTGCAGCAGGGCTCCATGTTCAACAATGTACGTTCAGTGGCGTGCTCTAAAACATTTATGGATGCACCATCATTGTTCTCCTTTGGCAGAGATAATACAGACCACCATCTACTGTAATTTACATGACAAGTCTCTGAACTCCACAGTCTGTGAAAGGTTGTGGGTATTCAACTATTTAGATCCTAGTGGTAGTTTCTCTGCGTAACAGTAATCTGTCCTTTGTTAAAGTCATTTATCTCAAAGGATTTCTCCATTTACAGTCCTTATGTTCACTAGGGTTATCCCATGTCCGTGTGTCCTCAACTTACACACTTTTCGTACGAGCATTTCGGAAACTGCACGATTATTCGGGTGTTCGAGGAGGGCTGTAACGGCTGTCTTCAATATGTGGTGAACCAGAGGTGAAATCATATCCAGACGTCATAGCGCTTGGCAATCACCCATCATTAGAGATGTCGGACGTTATAGGCAGGGCAAACTGTGGTGGAACTAACGTCAGATTTTAATGCTGGGCAGAATACAACTGAGTCTGAGCACACAGTGCACTGAACACTCCTATCAATAGACCTCTGCAAATGACGACCCACGATTGTGCCAATGCTAACACCCCAACACCGGCAACTACGGCTGGAATTCGCACTTGGCTATCGGCACCAGGTGTTTCTACAGTGACAGGGCGTTACGTAGTCTGATGACTCCTGGTACCTTCTTCATGATGGCAATGGGAGAGAGCGAATCTGTCGTCTTCCAGCTCCTTGACACCAATACTACCCGGCGGAAACAAGCTGGTGATAGTATGCTCTGGGTGCTGGATCCCAGTTTTCAACAAGTTAATGCTCCATGTCACTGAGAAAGGAGAAAGGAGTGGTTCTAGGAACAAAGTGGCATGTTCCAATTTATGTTCTGCCCCCCCCCCCCCACCCCTCGTCCTCGACCGTCCCACCGCGCCCCCAACTCGTCATATCTGAACCTGACTGAATGCATCTGGGATGCGATTGGCGTGGCACCAGAGCTCAGCACCCATTTCCTAGGATTTTATCGGAATTAGGTGACTTACGTGTGCAGATGTGTCAACTCCATCCACTGACCTCGCTCCTTCCATACCACGATGAGCCACCCCTGTTATCTATGCCAAAGGTGGATGTAACGGCTTTTAAGTAGCTGGTCATGATGTTCTGGCTCAGCAGTGTAAATGTGAGGCGTGATTAAAAAATATGGTGAATGAATTCTTTTAGCAGAAAATGCTGACTCTGCAATCATTTGATGTAATTTGCCCGATAGTCTGATCCGTAGAGACAGAATCAAGTTGGAACACATTCTGCATGTTCTGGCTTATCAGTCAGCGTCCAGAGACGCTAAACGGAGGTTGCGTTTACCATGTATGAATTTCGGACAATGAGTGAAGATTAAGTTCCGTTGAAGTAGCAAAAAGGTGACAGAGAAACTTATGAAATATTGTATTTGGTGTATGACGACAAAGCTGTAACTCTGAAGACTGCTTACAAGTGGCATGAGTGATTTATAAAAGGAAATGAGTTGGCACATCCATTAAACTTGAAAATAGGAGAATGTGTAGCAAATGTGCCAAAAATTATTCAGTTAAATAAGTGAATAACTAGAGAAGAGCGTATCTGCATCTCATACAAGTCCGAGCAAAGCATTTTAACCAGTAATTTTCAAGTGAGACCAGTAAATGCTAAATTTGTTCCTAAACTTTTGAGTCACAAACAAAATTTTATCTTTGATTAATTTGCACAGAGCTAACGGTTCGTCTTCATTCATATACGGGCTTCATATCCAAAATTGTAACTGGAGATGGAGCTTGAGTCACAGGTTCACAACGGAAAAACCAATAAATCTTCACTGTAAAGGCGCACGGTAGTCAAAATCGAATTTTGAAGACATGTTTACCGATTTTTTCGATATTGAGGGCATATAGAGTTTGTTCCAAGGAGTACAACAGTAAACGACGAATTTTATAAGGCTTCCTTCTCCATCAGAAGAACGAGCCGTGCACACCTTGCCTTGATGTGAGAGTTTTTGCCTGGAAAATGTGTCCCTGTCATTCCACATCCTTCCTACTCACCAGATTTAGTACCATCCGACTTCAGGCTGTTTCCAAAAATTAAAAATGTGCTTAAAGGAAATCGCTCTGACACCGTTCCTGACATTGAGAGGGCAACGACAGAGCAGCTGAACGCTCTTCCAAAATAAGCCTTCCAGAAATTATTCCAGTGCTGGAATAAGTACATTGCTAGTCAAGGACGGTCATTGAGGAGTATTAAGCCAAACTCCATGCAAACTGATTACTTCGTTTCAAATAAAATAATTCCCAGTATTTTTAATCACACCTAATATGTATAGAGCTAGGGAATATAGTAGATGGCGTATCAAGACATTCAAAGATTCAATTCATTTCGTAACAAGACACTTCAATGCTCAACTGGAAAGAAAAGGTGGTCCTGATAATAACTATGAGACAAGCAATTAGGACGGTATCTGGTTGATTAAATTTGCCAAAACGAGGTATATGACTATTAGAAGCACGTTTTATTCCTGCGAAGCAGTAGGTAAGATTACCTAGACATCCGCAGACGGAAGTACAATGAACTTAATCGACTATGTTCTAAATTACAGAAGTGTGGAATATGTGTGAACCCTCAGTGTGACAGATTACGTCTGAAACTGCCTACCAAGTGGAGAAGTGATGCTGAAAGCATTGTCCGCTTCAGCAAGGATAAATTGGAACATATAGAAGTTAATGAGCACTATCAAGACAGCATTACAGGATACCTCACAATATCGTAGGATCCTAATATTGTAGATGGTGCATGGTTGACGCTAAGGAACGCAGTGTTAATGAATGCAAATGTACAGCTCGTTTGTAATCCAAAACGGATAAGTAAACCTCGGTTCACCAAACCACTAAAGAGACTAAAACGCTAGAACAATGTTCGGAAGGTGCAAGACCAGTTTACTAAGAGGAGATGCGTAACTCTAATTTCATAAGGAAGTAGAAGAGGGACACCATAAAAGTCTGTTGATAGCAGATGATGAATATAAGGGGTCAGGCTCCGTTTTCCAGGGCACAAGATTTCCAGAGGTGTCTAACAACGACGTACATTGGTTCTAACAATTGAGGCTAGTGAAGAGGTACCATCATCAGGAAGCCTATTTAAACAACGTTTGAGGACTTGCTGAGTCATGATATCGTAACAGTCGTCCCAACTCAGAAGGGGACCCAGTCTGATACACTGGAAGTCTTGAACCTTCAGAAGAGGAAATCAGTGTTGTGCTAAAGAACCTCAAGAATAGCAAGGTTTCAGAAGGTAGTGGTATCACAGCTAAGATTCTCTACTTGGCAGGTGAAACATTGATGGATGTTTTGAAGCTGTTAATATCTACCACTTGAAAAACAGAAATAATTCCCGAAGAACAGAAGGGAGCTACATTACCTGTTCCACCATCGGGCTGGATGTAGTGCACAAGTATCCAACAACCAAGGGATTTTAATACTTGAAACGTTATAAAGTCTTGACAACGATGCTGCTAAGAAGCATGAAACAATCGACTGAGCAATTGTTGGCGTCTATAATCAGACACGAAGCCCACACCTACAACGATAGTACAAGATTATACGCCAACTGGCTCTGCAAATGAAGAAGAAATTGATGAAATGTATGATGAGATAATAGAAATTATTGAAGTAGTGAAGGGAGACGAAAATTTAAGTCATGGGTGACTGGAATCCGAGAGTAGGAAAAGAGAGAGAAGGAAACATAGTAGGTAAATATGGATTGGGGGAAAAAAATGAAACAGGAATCCGTCTGGTAGAATTTTGCACAGAGCATAACTTAATCATAGCTAACACTTGGTTAAAGATTCATAAAAGAAGATTGTACACATGGAAGAAACCTGGAAATAGTAGAAGGTATCAGATAGATTATATAATGGTAAGACAGGGATTTAGGAACCAGGTATTAAATAGTAACAAATTTCAAGGGGCAGATGTGGACTCTGACCACAAACTATTGGATATGAGCTGTAGATTACAACTGAAGAAACTGCAGAAAAGTGGGAATTTAAGGAGATGGGATCTGGACGAACTGATTGAACCATAGGTGAGCGCATTAGGGAACAATAGAAAGGAATGTGGAAAAGAAATACAGTAGAAGATAAATGGGTAGCTCTGAGGGATGAAGTAGTGAAGGCAGCAGAGGATCAAGTAGGAAAATTACAAGGGCTATTAGAAATCGTTGGGTAACAGAAGAAATATTGAATTTAACAGATGAAAGGAGAAAATATAAAAATGCGGTAAATGAAGCAGGCAAAAAGGAATACAAACGTCTCAAAAATGAGATCGACAGGAAGTGCAAAATTGGTAAGCAGGCATGGATAGAGGGAAAATGTACGGATGCAGAGGCTCATCTCACTAGGGGTAGGATAGATACCGCCTACAGGAAAATTAAAGAGACTTTGGAGAAAAGAGAACCACTTGTATGAATATCAAGAACTCATATGGAAACCCAGTTCTAAGCAAAGAAGGGAAGGCAGAAAGGTGGAAGGAGGATATAGGGGGTCTAAACAAGGGCGACGTACTTGAGGACAATATTCTGGAAATGGAAGAGAATGTAGGTGCAGACGAAATGGGAGATACAATACAGCGTGAAGAGTTTGACAGAGAACTGAAAGACCTGAGTCGAAACAAGGCCCCGGGAGTAGACAACATTCCATTAGAACCACTGACGACCTTTGGAGAGCCAGTCCTGACAAAACTCTGCCATTTGGTGAGCAAGATGTATGAGACAAGTGAAATACCCTCAGACTTCAAGAAGAATATAATAATTCCAATCCCAAAGAAAGTAGGTGTTGACATATGTGAAAATTACCGAACAATCAGTTTAATCAGCCACAGCTGCAAAATACTAACGCGAATTCTTTACAGACAAATGGAAAAACTAGTAGAAGCCAACGTTGGGGAAGGTCAGTTTGGATTCCGTAGAAATATTGGAACACGTGAGGCAATATTGACCTTACGACTTATCTTAGGAGAAAGATTAAGGAGAGGTAAACCTACGTTTCTAGCATTTGTAGACATAGAGAAAGCTTTTGACACTGTTGACTGGAATACTCTCTTTCATATTCTAAAGTTGGCAGGGGTAAAATACAGGGAGCGACAGGCTATTTACAATTCGTACAGAAACCAGATGGCAGTAATAAAAGTCGAGGGAGCTGAAAGGGAAGCAGCGGTTGGGAACGGAGTGAGACAGGTTTGTAGCCTCTCCCCAATGTTCTTCAATCTGTATATTGGGCAAGGAGTAAAGGAAGCAAAAGAAAAATTTGGAGTAGGTATTAAAATCCATGGAGAAGAAATAAAAACTTTGAGGTTCGCCGATGACATTGTAATTCTGTCAGAGACAGCAAAGGACTTGGAAGAGCAGTTGAATGGAATGGACAGTGTCTTGAAAGGAAGATGTAAGATGAACATCAACAAAAGCAAAACGAGGATAATGGAATGTAGTCGAATTAAGTCGGGTGATGCCGAGGGTATTAGATTAGGAAATGAGACACTTAAAATAGTAAAGGAGTTTTGCTATTTGGGGAGCAAAATAACTGATGATAGTCAAAGTAGAGAGGATATAAAACGTAGACTGGCAATGGCTAGGAAAGTGTTTCTGAAGAAGAGAAATTTGTTAACCTCCAGTATAAATTTAAGCGTCAGGTAGTCGTTTCCACGTATCCACAGGACATGTGGCCTGTAGTTGAAGAAGTGTCATGATGATCTCTCCATTGACAAAAGATTCCGGAATAGTCCCCCATTCGGATCTCCGGGAGGGGACTGCCAAGGGGGAGGTTACCATGAAAAAAAGATTCAGTAATCAACGAAAGGATAATGTTCTACGAGTCGGGGCGTGGAATGTCAGAAGCTTGAACGTGATAGGGAAACTAGAAAATCTGAAAAGGGAAATGCAAAGGCTCAATCTATATATAGTAGGGGTCAGTGAAGTGAAGTTGAAGGAAGACAAGGATTTCTGGTCAGATGAGTATCGGGTAATATCAACAGCAGCAAGAAATGGTATAACAGGTGTAGGATTTGTTATGAATAGGAAGGTAGGGCAGAGGGTGTGTTACTGTGAACAGTTCAGTGACCGGGTTGTCTAATCAGAATCGACAGCAGACCAACACCGACAACGATAGTTCAGGTATACATGTCGAAGTCGCAAGCTGAAGATGAACAGACAGAGAAAGAGTATGAGGATATTGAAAGGGTAATGCAAAATGTAAGGGGGGACGGAAATCTAATAGTCATGGGCGACTGGAATGCAGTTGTAGGGGAAGGAGTAGAAGAAAAGGTTACAGGAGTTTGTGGGATTGGGACAAGGAATGAAAGAGGAGAAAGACTAATTGAGTTCTGTAACAAGTTTCGGCTAGTAATAGCGAATACCCTGTTTAAAAATCACAAGAGGAGGAGGTTTACTTGGAAAAGGCCAGGAGATACGGGAAGATTTCAATTAGATTTCATCATGGTCAGACAGAGATTCCGAAAGCAGATACTGGATTGTAAGGCGTACCCAGGAGCAGATATAGACTCAGATCACAATATAGTAGTGATGAAGATTAGGCTGAAGTTCAAGACATTAGTCAGGAAGAATCAATACGCTAAGAAGTGGGGTACGGAAGTTCTAAGGAATGACGAGATACGTTTGAAGTTCTCTAACGCTATAGATACAGCAATAAGGAATAGTGCAGTAGGAAACACAGTTGAAGAGGAATGGACATCTCTAAAAAGGGCCATCACAGAAGTTGGAAAGGAAAACATAGGTACAGAGAAGGTAGCTGCGAAGAAACCATGGGTTACAGAGCAAATACTTCAGTTGACTGATGAAAGGAGGAAGTACAAACTTGTTCCGGGAAAATCAGGAATACAGAAACACAAGTCGCTGAGGAATGAAATAAATAGGAAGTGCAGGGAAGCTAAGACGAAATGGCTGCAGGAAAAATGTGAAGACATCGAAAAAGAGATGATTGTCGGAAGGACAGACTCAGCATACAAGAAAGTCTAAACAACCTTTGGTGACATTAAAAGCAACGGTGGTAACACTAAGAGTGCAACGGGAATTCCACTGTTAAATGCAGAGGAGAGAGCAGATAGGTGGAAAGAATAAATTGAAAGCCTCTATGAGTGTGAAGATTTGTCTGATGTGATAGAAGAAAAAACAGGAGTCGATTTAGAAGAGATAGGGGATCCAGTATTAGAATCGGAATTTAAAAGAGCTTTGGCAGACTTACGGTCAAATAAGGCAGAAGGGATACATAACATTCAATCAGAATTTCTAAAATCATCAGGGGAAGTGGCAACAAAACGACTACTCACGTTGGTGTGTAGAATATATGAGTCTGGCGACATACCATCTGACTTCCGGAAAAGCATCATCCACACAATTCCGAAGACGGCAAGAGCTGACAACTGCGAGAATTATCGCACAATCAGCTTAACAGCTCATGCATCGAAGCTGCTTACAAGAATAATATACAGAAGAATGGAAAAAAATTGAGAATGCGCTAGGTGACGATCAGTTTGGCTTTAGGAAAAGTAAAGGCACGAGAGAGGCAATTCTGACGCTAGGGCTAATAATGGAAGCAAGGCTAAAGAAAAATCAAGACACGTTCATAGGATTTGTCAACCTGGAAAAAGCGTTCGAGAATATAAAATGGTGCAAGCTGTTCAAGATTCTGAAAAAAGTAGGTGTAAGCTATACGGAGAGACGGGTCATATACAATATGTACAACAACCAAGAGGGAATAATAAGAGTGGACGATCAAGAAAGAAGTGCTCGTATTAAGAAGGGAGTAAGACAAGGCTGTAGCCTTTCGCCCCTACTCTTCAATCTGTACATCGAGGAAGCAATGATTGAAATAAAAGAAAGCTTCAGGAGGGGATTTAAAATACAAGGTGAAAGGATATCAATGATACGATTCGCTCATGACATTGCTATCCTGGGTGAAAGTGAAGAAGAATTAAATGATCTGCTGAACGTAATGAACATTCTAATGAGTCACAGTATGGTTTGAGAGTAAATCGGGGAAAGACGAAGGTAATGAGAAGTAGTAGAAATGAGAACAGCGAGAAACTTAACATCAGGATTGATGTTCACGAAGTCAATGAAGTTAAGGAATTGTGCTACCTAGCCAGTAAAATAACCAATGACGGACGGAGCAAGGAGGACATCAAAAGCAGACTCGCTGTGGCAAAAAAGGCATTTCTGGCCAAGAGAAGTCTAGTAATATCAAATATCGGCCTTAATTTTAGGAAGAAATTTCTGAGGATGTACGTCTGGAGTACAGCATTGTATGGTAGTGAAACATGGACTGTGGGAAAACCGGAACAGAAGAGAATCGAAGCATTTGAGATGTGGTGCTATAGACGAATGTTGAAAATTAGGTGGACTGATAAGGTAAGGAATGAGGAGGTTCTACGCAGAATCGGAGAGGAAAGGAATATGTGGAAAACACTGATAAGAAGAAGGGACAGGATGATAGGACATCTGCTAAGACATGAGGGAATGACTTCCATGGTACTAGAGGGAGCTGTAGAGGGCAAAAACTGTAGAGGAAGACAGAGATTGGAATACGTCAAGCAAATAATTGAGGACGTAGGTTGCAAGTGCTATTTTGGAAATCAGTGACTGATATGTGCCGGCTGGAGTGGCCGAGCAGTTCTAGGCACTAGAAGCTTTAGAAAAGTGGTGCTACAGAAGTATGCTGAAGTTTAGGTGGGTAGATCACATAAGTAATGAGGACGTACTGAATAGAACTGGGGAGAAGAGGACTTTGTGGCACAACGTGACAAATAGAAGGGACCGGTTGGTAGGGCATGTTCTGAGGCATCAAGGGATCACAAATTTAGCATTGGAGGGCTGTGTGTAGGGTAAAAATCATAGAGGGAGACCAAGAGATGAATACACTAAGCAGATGCAGAAGGACGTAGGTTGCAGTAATTACTGGGAGATGAAGAAACTTGCACAGGATAGAGTAGCATGGAGAGCTGCATCAAACCAGTCTCAGGACTGAAGACCAAAACAACAGCAACAACGTAATTGTGGTTTCCCTGGATGGTCGACACCTGATCACTTATTTACCTCTAGGAAGTTTAAACAAAAATTCTATGAATTCTATCGGTCATTACATTTCATATTCATTGATTTTCGACAAGCTTACGAAGCACTGGCCGCTACATATTACGGAAAACGATAGACTAATTTGACGTACCAGGGAAATACATGCGACTAATTGTAGCTTGCTGTCCCATTTCGGCTTGTCAAATTGGTTCACAAAGGAAATATAGCCACCGTTCAGTACTGGAAATGGACTGAAACAAGGACATCCATTGGCACTATTCTTCTCGACCTCGGGAAAAATAAGTCGTGATATCAGTCAGCCAGAGAAATGAAAGTGGTGTGAGCAGACACAGTTCTGGCATTATATGACAATGCTGAGAATCTCGGAGACACAGTGCAGCATGTATGCTCTTTTAATTCCAGCTATCTCCACAATCTGAATAAATCTGTGGTGCTGGCAAATAATGATAAACAAAATTTCTCACTGTATCACGCCGTCAATCTCTCTCCTACCTTCACTGTTGTTAGTGGGTGTACCTTTTAACGACCTCAAAAATCAGTTACCTTGGTTCCATCATGATTAATGAAAGTGAAGTGATGAAAGACGTGCATCAACAAATAATAAACGCTAATCGCATGTTCCTTAGTGGAAAAATCTACTCGGCTCACGTCTAATATCTCAGAACTAGATTCAGCTGCATATGACTCTAGTATTGCCTGTACGTTCATATGGTTGTGAAACCTGGACGACATCAGCCATAACTGACATAACAGTATGTGTCTCCGAGAGGAAGGCACTTCGAAAGATCTATAGACCAGTCTACAATACCATGGAAGGTTAACGGAAACGGAGCGAAATAAGACCTGTACCAGCGGTTTGGAATGCCACACATTGGCTGACTATTAGGCCATTAAAGCTATATTAGTTTTCCTGCATCTTTCGAGCTGATGGATCCCACACTAACCGAGTACTCCATTGTCAATCTGCTGGCAAACGCCCACGTAAATGTCTAAAGACGTGATGGGAAGATGGAGTACTAAAAACACTGAAACAAGTGGAGCCGACAGTGGTGGAAGATGAAGCCAGAGATTGGCAACAGAGGACTGTGATCTACTGTAGGTACAGCCTTTCTTTGTGACTGACTGACGTCCCTTTTATGTGCTTTTTGTAATATGTTTTTTTATAATTATTTACAGAGTGCAGTTTTTGTATATTCTTGCTGTGGTGTAGTTTATATTAGCGTTTTCCGTGCTGCTTTGCCTGAATGTGCATTTGACACGTTATTGAACACCCTTCCTCTTCCCCCTTACTGCATCCACTATTTTCTCTGTCTTTGCAAACTGTCTTTCCACCTCTATCTTTCTGTCTCTATTCATCTCCTTATCCCCTTCTCTCTTTCCATCTATGGTTCCCCCTCTTCTTTCTCATCTGACCACTGTCCTCTACACCTTCCACCTGACCATGCATCCCTCCCTCATCCATTCTTTCTGACCATTTTGTTCTCAGCCTGTCTATCCCCTCCTCTATCTATCAGCTTGTCTCCCACCATGTCCATTGACACATGTAGCCACTGCAACACAATTCAATAAAATAGGCCGACATTCCTCCGACAACACTTCTGTCATGCAGCGCACACTGCACCTCATCGGTTTGAATGGAGCAGATCGGTACTACCTCAGTACAACATGCCTGTCACGCAGGACAGCCTACTTATTGGGAGCCAGGAAACATTTCTTGGCCATGACATGTAAGATTCCTGCAACGCAAGTTGATTTTTCTGCTGAATACTGTTCAGCCACAAAATGTTTCTCGTGTGAGGAAGTCGAGTGAACAGTGTTAATACTCGTGAGGGCTGCTATTTCTGTACAAAATTTGTCTGAAACCTACCCAGACTTTTGCGAGGAGATACCAGACACACACACACACACACATGTATAAACTCGGCTTTATATATATAGGTGTATGTGTGTTTGTTCAATATTTTCTCCTGATAAAACAGATTGATTTCAACAAAATATGGCAAACGAATAGTACGAGCACTGTAGGGTTTGAAACCTTTGAGTTTCAGTACGAGTGGACGTACGGCCAAGAATCTGTTTGGTTTTTTTTCCCGCAATCCCAGACATATAGGCTGCCCTTTAGGAGGTGTAAAATGTGTGGGCCATACTGCCCTGTTTTGCTTGGAGTCTACATGTTAGGTTCATACAATAGTTTCATAGTCTCTTTCATACGGGCTAGACAGATAAAGGGGAAAGAAATGAGAGAGAGGTGTAAGAGGACATGGGGAGAGAGAACTGTGAGAAGATGGACAGTGATAGTGCGAACCGAGGATAGCTAGATAGGGGAGACTGAGGAACTGGACAGAGAGAGGAGGAGACAGTGCTAGAGAGAAGGTTTGGGGAGAATGCGCCAGCAGCAAAGGTCCCCCTCATTCTCTTTGTCCATCCATGAAGGGGCAGAAAGGGGTGGAAAGCTATTTGATGAAATATATATATATATATATATGTGTGTGTGTGTGTGTGTGTGTGTGTGTGTGTGTGCGTGTGTGCGTGTGTGCGTGTGTGCGTGTGTGCGTGTGTGCGTGCGTGCGTGCGTGCGTGCGTGCGTGCGTGCGTGCGTGCGTGCGCGTAGGCAAAACAGGGGGAACGGAAAGCTCGTAAACAATGTATAACATTGGCCCTTGTTGTCTGTCTCTTTCATATTTAGTAGCGTGTGGACTAACTAGCTCTGTCTCGAGGGTTCGGTTAAGAAGAGGTCAGCTGCTTTATTAGCCGGCAATCTTCCTACGAGAGCCAGAAGACGATAGAGAGGCGACCCTCGGCCATTAGCAGCAAAGGCGCTTTCCGCTAATGTGACCGACGTCATGAGAAGCACACCACTGGAGCTGCGCTCCATTTCGCAAAGAGCAAAGACAAATTTCGTGAGCTGAGAGATGGCGGGGGAGGGAGTGAAGGGAGCTCTCGTGAGCAAATGAAGGAAGGCGACGCCGCGCGCTGCGGCGAGTGTTTTTCCCACTCGGTGGAGGAGGCGATTAAAGTTTCTTTGTGCGCTGGTGGGAGGCGGCTAATTGGTGCCTGGTGTCTGTCTAATGGCAGCCGCTTCTGCTGTCGCCTGTCTCTGTCTGCTCTCGCTCCGCTCTGTCCTCGCCTGTCGCGTGTCCCCGTGCGCCTCCCCTCTCCACGGCGACAGACCTGGAGGGGCTTCATTGGCTGAGTCGCACGGCTAATTACGTCCGCTCGCAATCACCCCGCTGTCAACCACGCCTCGGCAACATGTTAATCTGGCAGCTGTCGGCCCGCCGGATTCATTAAAGGTCGCGCCACGCTCTGTGCGAACCACGCCGCACACGAACATCATCGAAGGGTCCGTGCTCAGAACTCAGCCATTAGGGAGCGGAATTTCGTTTGAACTTTGAACGTTTTTTTGTGTCAGTTTCCTAGAACTTCCTGTTGGAACAGCCATGCTCTCGTAAATTATGTCAGCGTTTACTATGTTCGTATTTTAGGACATTTCTGTACATTTCCTCGCTCTGACTCACTATAAGGCAGTGGCTTGCACTTCCAATTTTCAATTAAGGGCGCTCTTAGTTCAGGGACTTGTACAGACACGACATTTGGAAGTGTAATATCATAAAGCATCAGTCCACGATTTATCCATCATTCTACATCTGCAGCTACTTACACACTCTGCAAGCCACCCTACCGTGCTTGGCGGAGGGTACCTCTTACCACAACTGGTCATTTTCCTTCTTGTTACAATTACGAATAGAGCGATGGAAAAGCTACTCTCTATATGCCTCCTTAGCACTCTGCCGTCCGGCGACACCACAGTGTTGACGTGCGCGAAATAGCTGTCAATGGCCGGCGACACCACAGTGGTGTCGTGAGCCTAGTATCGCGCAGTGGCAGGCGACAGTACTTTAGTGTCTTTTGCACTCTGTTGGTGTTTTGTCAAGAAGTTCTTTGTTTTATAAGTAACTGTGCAGACGAAATAGACGATACGAGTATTTACGATGAATGCGCGGATGTCTTGTCTGACGTTCCCGACGACTTGGCCGGTTGGGAAAAACACACTGGATACAAAAAAAAAAAAAAAAAAAAAAAAAAAAAAAAAAAAAAAAAAAAAGATTGTGAAGTAGAATCGTGGGAACGCCTCGGTTGCCGGTTGATACGGGTGAATCAGACGAAGAAGACAGTGCACAATGGCCAGACTTTGATTTACCGAGGACCAATAATAATTTTGAAGGATCTCTGGGTCCAAACATATCTCCCAAAGATACACAGACTGTCGAGGATATCGTAGAATTATATACTGGGAGCGATCTATTTGAATATATTAGCAATGAAACCAACGAGTACTACAGTCAAAATTGAAACAGAGAGAAACTGGATTTTAAAAAATGCCAAATTTTTCAGCATTACGGGACCCGAACTTAGAAAATGGTTTTGCTTTCCTATCCTTATATGGGAATCGCAAAAAAAAGCAAGATCGATGGTTATTGGTCAACGAATCCGTTGATAGGCACGCAGATATTTCGCAAAACGATGTCCCGTAGCCGACTCAGACAAATATTATAATTTTTACATTTTTCCAACAACAACAATAAACCTGACAATGCCGACCGTTTTTTTCCAAAACGTATAAAGAAACGTTTAATGCAAGTCAAGACATCTCAACTGAAGAATGAATGATACCGTGGCGTGGACAGATAAATTTTAAAGTTTACAATCCATCGAAAATTACGAAATATGGCGTACTAATACGGATGCTGTGTGGTTCGAGTACGGGACACATTTCCTCCTTCAAGATATATTCCGGAGCTGGGCAGTCTTTAGCAAAAACAGTGATGGAACTAAACACACCTTCTTATGGAAAGTTGCATCACCTCTACATGGATAATTATTATAACAGTTTAGAAATTGCAGAGAAGTTACTTGTAAAGAAAATTAGAGGTTGTGGGACGATACGAAAAAATAGAGAATTTCCGGAAAAATTAAAGCGCTCAAAAGTCAATGTGTTTGAAGCTTGTCATCAACGGAAAGGTTACAAGTGGCAGGCGACAATCCAAGTAATCAGAGTTAGCGCTGCCGGCGTCACGCGAAAATTTTTTTTACGAGACGTGCGGACGTCAAAGATTTAAGTGCCATAATTTCTCTTATGAGCGTGGTCCTTACGTGAAATACTAAGTTTAAGGCAATAGGATCGTTTTGCAATCAGTTTCGAATGCCGGTTGTCTAAGTTTTCTCAAGAGGATTCTTCGAGAAGAACGTCCCCTTCCCTCTAGGGATTACGATTTGAGTTCCCGAAGCACCTCCATAATACCTGCATCTTGAGCGAACGTACCGGTGTTGTTGTTGTCTTCAGTCCTGAGACTGGTTTGATGCAGCTCTCCATGCTACTCTATCCTGTGCAAGCTGCTTCATCTCCAAGTACCTACTGCAACCTACATCCTTCTGAATCTGCTTAGTGTACTCATCTCTCGGTCTCCCTCTACGATTTTTACCCTCCACGCTGCCCTCCAATGCTACATTTGTGATCCCTTGATGCCTCAAAACATGTCCTACCAACCGATCCCTTCTTCTAGTCAAGTTGTGCCACAAACTTCTCTTCTCCCCAATCCTATTCAATACCTCCTCATTAGTTACGTGATCTATCCACCTTATCTTCAGTATTCTTCTGTAGCACCACATTTCGAAAGCTTCTATTCTCTTCTTGTCCAAACTAGTTATCGTCCATGTTTCACTTCCATACATGGCTACACTCCAAACGCTTTCCATGCCATTGCCAGTCTACATTTTATATCCTCTCTACTTCGACCATCATCAGTTATTTTACTTCCTAAATAGCAAAACTCCTTTACTACTTGAAGTGTCTCATTTCCTAATCTAATACCCTCAGCAACACCCGATTTAATTTGACTAAATTCCATTATCCTCGTTTTGCTTTTGTTAATGTTCATCTTATATCCTCCTTTCAAGACACTGTCCATTCCGTTCAACTGCTCTTCCAAGTCCTTTGCCGTCTCTGACAGAATTACAATGTCATCGGCGAACCTCATAGTTTTTACTTCGTCTCCATGAATTTTAATACCTACTCCAAATTTTTCTTTTGTTTCCTTTACTGCTTGCTCAATATACAGATTGAATAACATCGGGGAGAGGCTACAACCCTGTCTCACTCCTTTCCCAACCACTGCTTCCCTTTCATGCCCCTCGACTTTTATGACTGCCATCTGGATTCTGTACAAATTATAAATAGCCTTTCGCTCCCTGTATTTTACCCCTGCCACCTTTAGAATTTTAAAAAAAGTATTCCAGTCAACATTGTCAAAAGCTTTCTCTAAGTCTACAAATGCTAGAAACGTAGGTTTGCCTTTTCTTAATCTTTCTTCTAAGATAAGTCGTAAGGTCAGTATTGCCTCACGTGTTCCAACATTTCGACGGAATCCAAACTGATCCTCCCCAAGGTCTGCATCTACCGGTTTTTCCATTCGTCTGTAAAGAATTCGCGTTAGTATTTTGCAGCCGTGGCTTATTAAACTGATAGTTCGGTAATTTTCACATCTGTCAGCACCTGCTTTCTTTGGGATTGGAATTATTATATTCTTCTTGAAGTCTGAGGGTATTTCGGCTGTCTCATACATCTTGCTCACCAGCTGGTAGAGTTTTGTCAGGACTGGTTGTCCCAAGGCCGTCAGTAGTTCTAATGGAATGTTGTCTACTGCGGAGGCCTTGTTTCGACTCAGGTCTTTCAGTGCTCTGTCAAACTCTTCACGCAGTATCGTATCTCCCATTTCGTCTTCATCTACATCCTCTTCCATTT
Organism: Schistocerca gregaria; assembly: GCF_023897955.1. Classification (NCBI taxonomy): domain Eukaryota; kingdom Metazoa; phylum Arthropoda; class Insecta; order Orthoptera; family Acrididae; genus Schistocerca; species Schistocerca gregaria. The sequence continues at coordinate 179,767,497 of NC_064927.1, forward strand.
CCATAATATTGTCCTCAAGTACATCGCCCTTGTATAAACCTTCTATATACTCCTTCCACATTTCTGCCTTCCCTTCTTTGCTTAGAACTGGGCTGCCATCTGAGCTCTTGATATTCATACACGTGGTTCTCTTCCTGTAGGCAGTATCTATCTTACCCCTAGTGAGATAAGCTTCTACATCCTTACATTTGTCCTCTAGCCATCCCTGTTTAGCCATTTTGCACTTCCTGTCGATCTCATTTTTGAGACGTTTGTATTCCTTTTTGCCTGCTTCATTTACTGCATTTTTATATTTTCTCCTTTCATCAATTAATTTCAATATTTCTTCTGTTACCCAAGGATTTCTAGCAGCCCTCGTCTTTGTACCTACTTTATCCTCTGCTGCCTTCACTACTACATCCCTCAGAGCTACCCATTCTTCTTCTACTGTATTTCTTTCCCCTATTCCTGTCAATTGTTCCCTTATGCTCTCCATGAAACTCTGTACAACCTCTGGTTCTTTCAGTTTATCCAGGTGCCATCTCCTTAATTTCCCACATTTTTGCAGTTTCTTCAGTTTTAATCTACAGGTCATAACCAATAGATTGTGGTCAGAGTCCACATCTGCCCCTGGAAATGTCTTACAACTTAAAACCTGGTTCCTAAATCTCTGTCTTACCATTATATAATCTATCTGATACCTTTTAGTATCTCCAGGGTTCTTCCACGTATACAACCTTCTTTCATGATTCTTAAACCAAGTGCTAGCTATGATTAAGTTGTGCTCTGTGCAAAATTCTACTAGGCGGCTTCCTCTTTCATTTCTTAGCCCCAATCCATATTCACCTACTATGTTTCCTTCTCTCCCTTTTCCTACACTCGAATTCCAGTCACCCATAACTATTAAATTTTCGTCTCCCTTCACTATCTGAACAATTTCTTTTATTTCATCATACTTTTCTTCAATTTCTTCATCATCTGCAGAGCTAGTTGGCATATAAACTTGTACTACTGTAGTAGGTGTGGGCTTCGTATCTATCTTGGCCACAATAATGCGTTCACTATGCTGTTTGTAGTAGCTTACCCGCATTCCTATTTTCCTATTCATTATTAAACCTACTCCTGCATTACCCCTATTTGATTTTGTGTTTATAACCCTGTAGTCACCTGACCAGAAGTCTTGTTCCTCCTGCCACCGAACTTCACTAATTCCCACTATATCTAACTTTAATCTATCCATTTCCCTTTTTAAATTTTCTAACCTACCTGCCCGATTAAGGGATCTGACATTCCACGCTCCGATCCGTAGAATGCCAGTTTTCTTTCTACTGATAACGACATCCTCCTGAGTAGTCCCCGCCCGGAGATCCGAATGGGGGACTATTTTACCTCCGGAATATTTTACGCAAGAGGATGCCATCATCATTTAATCATACAGTAAAGCTGTATGTCCTCGGGAAAAATTACGGCTGTAGTTTACCCTTGCTTTCAGCCGTTCGCAGTACCAGCACAGCAAGGCCGTTTTGGTTAATGTTGCAAGGCCAGATCAGTCAATCATCCAGACTGTTGCCCCTGCAACTACTGAAAAGGCTGCTGCCCCTCTTCAGGAACCACACGTTTGTCTGGCCTCTCAACAGATACCCCTCCGTTGTGGTTGCACCTACGGTACGGCCATCTGTATCGCTGAGGCACGCAAGCCTCCCCACCAACGGCAAGGTCCATGGTTCATGGGGGGAGGACGTACCGGTAATAAATGCAATAAACCACTTCCGAATTTCTTCGATGTCTTTCCTTAATCCTCTCGGGTGGAGAACCCTAACACTAAGAGTACTCAAGAATGGATCGCACTAGCTTTGTGTCTGCAATCTCCTATACAGATAAACCACATTTTCTTAAAACTCTCCCAATAAAACGAAATCGATCGTTTGCCTTCGCGGCTACAGCCTTCACATGCTCGTTCCATTTGTATCGCTTTGCATCGTTAAGCCTCGATAATTAATCGACCTGACTGCTACAAGTAGTACACTACTAATGCTGTATTCGAATGTTACTGGATTGTTTTTCCTGCTCATCTGCATTCACTTACATTATTCTACATTTAGAAAAAGCTGCCACTCATAACACAAACTATAAATTCTGTCTAAGTCATCTTGTGTCATCCTACAGTCCTCAACGACCTCACATTCTCTTACATCACAACATATTGCTGCTCACCCTATCCCTCACATCATTTATGTATATAGAGAGTAATAGCGGTCGTCATATACTTCCCTTGGGCACTCGTGACCATCTGCCGTTCAGGAAAACTTATTGGTGCTAATACATAAAAAGTATTCTAGCCACTCACGTATCTGGGAACCTACTGCGCATCCTCGTACAATTGTTAACAGTCTGCAATGAGGCACCGTTTCAAACACTTTTCGGAAATCAGAGAAATATGGAATATGCCTGCTGGCCTTAGTCCAGAATTACAGAATATCATGTCAGGAAAGGAAAAGCTGTGTGTCGCACGAGACAAGCTTGATAAAAACTTGCTGATTTTTGGACGGAAGATTTCCAGTGTCAAGGAACTTAATTATATTCGAAATTAGTATACGCTGAAAAATTCAGCAGCAAATCGATGTTAAGAATATTAGTTTCTAACTCTGCAGTTCAGTTCCTTTTCCGTTCTTATATACCTGCTCTTTTTTTTTTTTTCAGTCACCTCAGACTTTGGGCAGGGCGAGAGATTTACTATAGTAAGGGGTCAATGCTATAGAGTACTCTTTCAGTTGCTTCGCCACGTCGGAGATGCCCACTACTTTGTCTTCCATACAAGATTACGTGCGGTTCTCTGTGGAGGTGTTCATCACATAGTGGTATTAAATGATCGTACTTTAATTCTTTCTTGAACTGATGTCTATCAACGGTGTCAATATGACATCTGGACCCAGACAGGCACGAAAATACTTTGTACGTGTTTTAGTATGGAATCAAACCGGCCCAAAATATTATTATACTGACGATTTTTCCCCTGCCTGAAACATAAGCTGGAGACTGGCGTGAAACTACACGTCTTTATAAGTATAATCTCTGGATTACAAATCACCGTACTTTTCAGGTCAGTCAAGTGTTCGTACATTCCCCAAGACATTTGTGGCGTGAAATGCTTTTTATCCCAGTCTTTGATCGCAATATGAATTCTTTAGACGGATAGCGGTTTCAGTCGGTAATGTCCATCCTCAGATCTTTTTTACCCCATGTCCTAAAGTGATAACGCCATAATGGCATCGCCAAAATATATATTTATGTCCATGAATATTATAATGGACATGGTGTAAAAAAGATCTGAGGATGGTCATTACGGACTGAAATCGGTCATCGTCTAAAGAATTCATATTGTGATCAAAGACTGGAATAAAAAAAATTGACAGTATTCCATCACTGTTTGTATACGAGACCATGTCGCAGTTGGTGAAATTTGTGGCGTGTAGCCCGCATCTCGTGTTGTAGCGTTCTCGCTTCCCACGCCCGGATTCCCGGGTTCGATTACCGGCGGGGTCAGGGATTTTCTCTGCCTCGTGTTGGCTAAGTGTTGTGTGATGTCCTTAGGTTAGTTAGGTTTAAGTAGTTCAAAGTTCTAGGGGACTGATGACCATAGATGTTAAGTCCCATAGTGCTCAGAGCTACCTGAACCATTTTTTTGTGGCGTGTACTGCCATGTGGAATCTCTCATAATCCTGCTGAAATACAGGGTGAACATTTGTAAATCAGACAATCGTCAGATACGAATTCCTAACAAAAATGTGTTGAAAACGGTTCCTGTGAACAAGTGTCCGGAAGTCTTCGTTGCGATAGTAAATGGCGCCGACGAATAAGAGCTCCTCTGAGCAAGTTCTGTGTGTTCCTTGTGTGTTGCAGGCTGCATGATTTACGCAGTGTAATGTAAGCAGCAGTAGTCCGGTATTCATGTCGGGAACAATCCTATATGGTGTTTGTGTACGGCAGATGAAAACGGTCGAGAGGCTGCACGGCAATGTCGAAACAGGTACCCTCACAGACATGGCCACATCATAGAATATTTAAAGACCTTTTTGGACGATTAGGTCATCACTAGTCTATTCCAACAGACGAACGTGCAGACAGTTGACCGTTTCCGTATGCTTGGCCGTATACAAGCACCGTCTCGGCTCGTTCCACACATCAGTGCCGGATCATCCTGCAGTTTACAGTACACTGCGTCAAGCACACAGACTGCAACACACAAGAAATACACGGCACGTGTTCAGAGGAATTGTCATTCGTCGGATTCATCTACCAAGGGAATGATGCAATTCCGGACGCATGTTCACAGGATTGTACGCAGCTCGTGATGTCCTTAGGTTAGTTAGGTTTAAGTAGTTCTTGGGAACTGATGACCATAGATGTGAAGTCCCATAGTGCTCAGAGCCATTTGAACCATCTGTTCACAGGACATTTATCCCTCCATGTCCAGTAAGGAATCCATCCCTGTAGGTTGTCAGTTATATAAATGTTCCGGTTGAATGCCTGTGGGTATCTTAGTTATTTAGGATGTGGCAATTAAGTCTGCTATTCTTGCTACGTCCAGGTTACCATTCAGTTTCCAATTAACAATTGCTAAATGAGTTATTGTTTTATCCTGGACCTCCCCACACCACGGCTGAAGGAGATGGACGAAGAGAACCACCGCTTCATCAGCTCGTTTACAGACACATTGACGTTGATCTGACCACGACAGGCCGGCTGGAGTGGCCATGCGGTTCTAGGCGCTACAGTCTGGAACCGAGTGACCGCTACAATCGCAGGTTCGAATCCTGCCTCGGGCATGGATGTGTGTGATGTCCTTAGGTTAGTTATGTTTAAGCAGTTCTAAGTTCTAGGAGACTGATGACCTCAGAAGTTAAGTCGCATAGTGCTCAGAGCCATTTGAACCATTTGACCACGACAAGTGGTCATATCACAGCATGCCACTAGTATCCCAACCTACTCCACTATAGGCTACCACAGTCTACACATGCAACGACGACACTCCTGGTCCTGCGACGGCAGCGCCTCAAGCGGACAGACAACTCTACTTCTGGACACGATATGAGATACACACAAATAGTGTCGTTTACATTAATTTCCAACATAGTTTTACAATACAGAGCGCCATAAAAATCGGAAACAAGACAAAATTTTAACCACATTTGCCTTTCTCTAGTTTTCTAAAGGCTCTGATACGTATGAAACGCTACATTGCACGACATTTACCGTATCTTGTAACCTTCATATGTTTAATGAAAAACGCCGCTTTGTTTTAAGAACAAACAGTGACTATAAACAACAGAACACCTGAACTTTTGCAGACAAGGTGAAGTTTCCTTCAGTACACTTTCAGTCAAATCAGTGAATGTGGAACGTAGAAATCTTGGCTGGACTGCAATATCTGCATTACATAAAGTACCAAATAAGCCACCAAAACTGTAGCTAAAGGAGAAAAAGCACGGACCTTAGAACAAAACGCCAAAAGCAGTAAAACTCTTTCCCAAAATAGAATAAATCTGTCCCACAATTGTCGCTATATCTAATTCACAGTTCGCAAGAATCTTCAACACAATCGCTTTTGAATCAAAAGTAATTCAATTTACAAAAATATTCGTATGTTATAAACTTGAGTGAAGTGCAAGAATAAGCAAACAATAGATTCTGTACAAAATAACTACGTGTTAATGAACATGCGTGTCATAATAAGAGCCGACAACAACAGAAATATGTTTCTCATGCCTATTCGTAAAATATATGATTGTATTCTCTTGTTTCCAGTGGAGAAAGTTGGAATTATACGTATGTCCGAAAGTATTTCTCATGAACAATTTGAAGCTAAAGTCACTGAATCAAAGGGATTCAGCTTCTATTATACACTCCTGGAAATTGAAATAAGAACACCGTGAATTCATTGTCCCAGGAAGGGGAAACTTTATTGACACATTCCTGGGGTCAGATACATCACATGATCACACTGACAGAACCACAGGCACATAGCAACAGAGCATGCACAATGTCGGCACTAGTACAGTGTATATCCACCTTTTGCATCAATGCAGGCTGCTATTCTCCCATGCAGACGATCGTAGAGATGCTGGATGTAGTCCTGTGGAACGGCTTGCCATGCCATTTCCACCTCGCGCCTCAGTTGGACCAGCGTTCGTGCTGGACGTGCAGACCGCGTCAGACGACGCTTCATCCAGTCCCAAACATGGTCAATGGGGGACAGATCCGGAGATCTTGCTGGCCAGGGTAGTTGACTTACACCTTCTAGAGCACGTTGGGTGGCACGGGATACATGCTGACGTGCATTGTCCTGTTGTAACAGCAAGTTCCCTTGTCGGTCTAGGAATGGTAGTACGATGGGTTCGGTGACGGTATGGATGTACCGTGCACTATTCAGTGTCCCCTCGACGATCACCAGAGGTGTACGGCCAGTGTAGGAGATCGCTCCCCACACCATGATGGCGGGTGTTGACCCTGTGTGCCTCGGTCTATTGCAGTCCTGATTGTGGCGTTCACCTGCACGGCGCCAAACACGCATAAGACCATCATTGGCACCAAGGCAGAAGCGACTCTCATCGCTGAAGACGACACGTCTCCATTCGTCCCTCCATTCACGCCTGTCGCGACACCACTGGAGGCGGGCTGCACGATGTTGGGGCGTGAGTGGAAGACGGCCTAACGGTGTGCGGGACCGGAGCCCAGCTTCATGGAGACGGTTGCGAATGGTCCTCGCCGATACCCCAGGAGCAACAGTGTCCCTAATTTGCTGGTAAGTGGCGGTGCGGTCCCCTACGGCACTGCGTAGGATCCTACGGTCTTGGCGTGCATCCGTGCGTCGCTGCGGTCCGGTCCCAGGTCGACGGGCACGTGCACCTTCCGCCGACCACTGGCGACAACATCGATGTACTGTGGAGACCTCACGCCCCACGTGTTGAGCAATTCGACGGTACGTCCACCCGACCTCCCGCATGCCCACTATACGCCCTCGCTCAAAGTCCGTCAATTGCACATACGGTTCACGTCCATGCTGTCGCGGCATGCTACCAGTGTTGAAGACTGCGATGGAGCTCCGTATTCCACGGCAAACTGGCTGACACTGACGGCGGCGGTGCACAAATGCTGCGCAGCTAGCGCCATTCGACGGCCAACACCGCGGTTCCTGGTGTGTCTGCTGTGCCGTGCGTGTGATCATTGCTTGTACAGCCCTCTCGCAGTGTCCGGAGCAAGCATGGTGGGTCTGACACACCGGTGTCAATGTGTTCTTTTTTCCATTTCCAGGAGTGTATTTATATTCGGATATTCAAGACTTTTGAGTATTTACTAATGCTTGGAACGGAAATGTTTAATATATATTTCGTTAATTAAGTAGAATAATATTTAAAAATTGGGCTCATGTCCCTTGCGTGAGCTCCACTGGACCCGTGGATGCCCACATGAATGTCTCCGCCCACATTACAAGTATGAAGGAGTCGATGAATTCGCACCCCCCCCCCCCCCCCATCGACTTGATGAAGAAGGTGTCGGGATCATCAGCCCATGTAACGCTCTGCCACTGCGCCAATGTCCACTGCTAATGGTCACGTACCGGTTTCAGTCATAGTTGTTGATATTTTAATACTAACACGGTTCGGCGGCTGTGTACGACCATCGCTAGGAGTGTTAGGCCTACTGTGTGTTCAAAAACACTTGTATTCTGCCCTGCATTAATGTTAATTCTGCCACAGCTAACCACCTGTCCTATTTTACCAGTCTGCCCAGCCTACGACGTCTCACATCTGTAATGAGGGTTGACCACCCAACCCCACGACATCTGGACGTTGTTTCACCTTGGTTTAACCACGAATTGATGACACTCTCCACAGCACACTCCGAACATTCAACACATGGTGAAGTTTCTAAAATGCTCGTGCTGAGCCTCCAGGCCATCATAGTTTGTCCTGGGTCAATTCAGATAGATGGCTTGCCTTTTCCATTCGACACATGGACAGCACACTCACTGATAGAATTTACTTGCACAGTTCGTGTGTCTGACTAGGAGGCATTCCTCACCACGCGATGCTGCTATGACCTGGACGGGTTTATATCGATAGTAGTTCGGTGGTCACAATTTTCTGACTGATCAGTAAGTAACCAATTCACTCCTTCACTCTCGTTGCTAGTGGCGCTAGTGTTGTTCCACCTGTCGGACGGTAACAATTTTCACATCATTGAGCATCGCGACTGGGTATTACACTGTGGCTACACATAATGTAATTCTCTGCCCGTAATACTGTGCCATCGGTAAAAGGCCATGGCAATTCTAGATCTAAAATCAGTTTCCAGTTATCTGTCCCGGGCAGCTTGAGGAGACACATTGGGTGAAGCCACTGTCAGGATTTCACCTGTTGTCGTAGGGCTTATCATTACAGCTAGTCGAAATATCCTACGATATCGTCGTGTGGTGCTTCAGGAAAATCACAACATGTCAGCATGATTCTCACAGGTCAGTGATAATGATGCGATCATTTTCAAAATCTGAAGTATGCTGATAAGATTCTCTGACCATGTCCACTGGGCATGCTATGATGCGGTGTCCGCCTAAGAAGCTCCAGAAATGTAAGACACTCCCAGTAGCCTTGATGTACTCATGCCAGTCTTCATCTGTGGGAATGGCTTCTTTCTCTACTGAAACTAAGGCTGATTTTTAGATCGTTGTATCCCACAAGCATGTAATCAGTGCACTAAAACTTTAGTTGCCTTCTCTCGTACTATTTAAAGCGTAACACTTCTAACTTCCGTCAGTGTACGAAGTGACGTACTTTTCTGCTCAACAAAACGTATTATGTGCTGACAACTCTTCCTCCATCTATTATTCTTAATTTTCCAGACGGCAGGGACGAGTCTACCTATACCAGATGTCAGCTGCGAACTGTGACGTAACGATATAGTGGCACAAACGTTCGTCAGGAGAATTAGGGTTTGTATTTATTTTTCTTCTATATTACGTTTTATGTATATCTGCAGCTCGTGCTCTAGTGGCTACCATTACTGCCTCTGGATCACAGGGGCCCGAGTTCGATTCCCGGCCGGTTGGGGATTTCTCTCAGTCCGCGGACTGGGTGTTTGTGTTGTCTTCATCATTTCATTATCATCATCGTCGTTTGCGTAACGGGGTGGCGACAGGAAGCGCATCTGGCCATCACTGAAATTAACCATGGCGAATCCTTCCATAACCATGTCGACCCTGTGAAAATGTTGGACAAAGGCACAGGAAAAAGAAGAAAAGTGACATACTGATGTATTGCGTATTCCCATATCTACGTCATATTCTAAGCTGACAGTTTAGTTTTGCGGTCTTCAAGGCAACGAATGTCATCTTATGAGAACATCTATAACTGTTATTTTGGATTGCATTTTACGCTTATTAGAGTTGGATAAACAGTTTCTACCTGTCATTTTTATGACGAAATTGGTGAAGACTGTTGGGTGGAATCTGTAGATTCTGAATGTCCATGAAGAAGTCTGCCATATAATGAAGTACGTTTAGAGTCTTCGCTTCCCACCACATTTCTCATGTTCATCGGCAGCAGCGGGAGCAACCATTTACTATCCGTTTTCCGGTGAAAGCGTCTACAGATTCCCCCACACCTTATTATTTAAGGAAAACGAATCCTTACTGTTCCCTTACGTTTCTTAATACATCTACCCGTCTTTCATCACATCTTCGACTTTTTATTTCATCGACCACACACTGCTCTTGCCCATTTCCTTTTCATTTTGTTTACAGATAGAGTTACGTTCTGCACTCCAGAAAGTTCCCTAGGTCTTCCATTTGCTTTTTCTACCTCTCTGCTACTTTGTAACCTGTATCTATCTCACACTCTTGTCTACTGTCTTTATTGATTTGCATAATTTTCTTTTTTATACGTTTGTTAAAGGTTACTTTAGGCTTGATAAATTTTCTAACCTATATTTAAACCTCATTTGTTTTCCCCATCACTTGTTGATGTAACACTACCTTGGACGCAAGAAGAGCAACGATCCCAGAAATATTATGGGAATCTTGTTAGTGAAAACAACAGAATGGATATAGAAATAGATGCCAGTCTAGCACCAACCTACAGATTTCACTATGAAGCTTTAATGTATAAAAAGTGATCCCGTTACCATGTTACAAACTTTCATGGACGATGGATAAACGTATATCAGATGTAAGATGCCATGGCCTGGAAAGCTATAAGCGAAAGTCATTTCGATGCCTGTGACAATGGACGTCTTCTACTACGGACTGTTTGTATTCAGTATTTTCAGAGGTGGTACTATGGGACAAAACAGGAAAATTCAGTAAACCCGAGCCCTAATAGTTATGATCACTTGTTCATCTTCGCTAGTATGATACACGTCTCTTCTTCTAACAGCTCTTAAGGAAGGCATTTTTGAGCCTTTGGTTTACTACATAATTTTTTCTTGTTTTGGTCCATATTGTTTTTTTTCCAAAATATGGAAAGCAAAGAGATTGCAGTAGAAGAAGTCCCATTGTCAGTGGTATCAGAATGAATTTCGTTTATAACTTTCAACTCGTTCGTTTCCGGCCCAGTGTACCTTACCTCAGAATGATATATTTAGCCTTTTCCATTATCCCTGAAATTTCGTAACATCATTGCAACATTATACTGTAAGAGGATATTCGATGAAGAGCGATACGCATTGTGAAAGTGTACGTAGGTGCATATTTTTCACATCACAGCCAAAAGCACTGGACTGACTTAACCAAACGTCCTATACATGTCTCTTACTGTGTGGAAAGAATTGTTATGTGGGCAAGAAACATCTATCTAGGAGACGAGTTTGGATGGGAATTGAAAAATAATTTAGCCCACGACACTCAGGAAACCAAATTTTTTATCATCCATCTCCTCCGAAAGGAATGGACCGCTTTGATTCAAACCTGTTATACACATCACTTGCTGTCTGGAAATAATCGCTATGCGGACAAGAACCATCTTTCCAAGAGAGGGGGGTGATTAGGGATGAAAAAGTCATTTAGCCCCGCCACGCAAATATTCAAACTTTTGATTCATTATTTGAGAATGAGGACACATAGTTGCTTGCAACAAACTTAACATATATTTATAAATCGCTATGAAACTTTTCTCGCTGACAATCCCCACAAAATGACGAAAGGAAGGAAGTTTATCACTCACTACATTTTCACTGTTCGCGCAGTAAAACAGTAGCATCAAGCATGACGTTTTCATTTCCTACATTTAAGACATATTTTTCTGACGTTTCACTGACCGCCGAATCTATCTGCAAAATTATAACACTGTATGACACGCAGTTCAGGAGATATGGCTTCAAATACTGAGATGCATGACAATATGCCACATCGGGCATGATGCTCTAATTTATTATGTCTTTGATACTAACTCCGTTCGCAACACACTTAGCCGACAGCATGCAAATGTACCACTCAATTTACCTGAAAAATGATGTCATTGTACAACACATGGTTTAAGAGATACGACATCGTGATGAGTGAGCTGTGAGAAAATGAAACTCAAGGGCGAAAATCGCTACGTGATGAATACAAGTAAAATATGTATGACATTAATGTATTGTGGCAAATCTGTAGGCAGAAAGCTCCACTTAAACTCCTAAATCGATTGAAACCAAACTTTTTACGCATATTACATACTACACAGAAAGAAATACTGTGGGGTGGGAAGCACTAGCCTTGCATTCATGTGGGGGTAATAACTTGGTGATGTAGAGAGAAATTGTGCAGAAGAGCATGGAGAGGGAGGGAAGATGATCAGATGCACAGAGATAGGGTAAAGGGGCAGATGGACAGACAGAATGTAGGGAGGCAGATGTAAGGGGAGAAGGGTCAGAAGCAGATGGGAGAAAGTGGAGGAGAAGATGGATGGGAAGAGGAGGAAGCAGCAGTTGAACAGAGAGAGAGGTGAGGATTAGATGGAGAAGGAGGTGGCTCAGGGAGAAATATAAAGACATAAGGGTGGGAGAAGATAGACAGAGGGGGTAAGAATGAGATGGACTAACGGAAAAATTGACGAAAACATACTTGGGCAACGCTGGTACTCAGTTACTTACAAACAGTCTATAGGAAAATATCAAGGAAAATAAATGGACATGTAATCGATGGAAATTAATGGAGAGTAATTAAAAGCAAACCATTACGATAATTTACAAACTCAGAATACGTTTTAATGGAGATTGAGAGGATAAAGAGGTAGGAAATTAATTTTTTGTTTATTTGCAGGTGCAGATCTATAATTCCAATATACGTGGTAATATCAGCTCCAAAGTATCGAAGGAAGCCGCTAAGGAAACCAAAATACATCAGGCAGCCCAGAGATAAAGTGCAGACTGGTTGCACCATTTTGATTTGGACCCGGTAGCGGCGTGGCACGATACCGCAGCACAGAGATTTCAATGTTTAGTAGGGTCGAAAACAAACAAAAACTGAACTGCGTAATTTTGTTTTTTCGATGGTACGTTTGAATCCTTACGATTGGCGCTTGTATTAAAGAGAAACAGCCGCTGGCGGTAATATGCTAAGTGCCGATCCGACCAAGTTGGGAAGGGCTATCTATTAACGGGCCAGTGTTATCTCAACGACAACATCGCGTACGCCGGAGATACGCTGGCTTTGTGCGCTACGCCCGACGTAATTACTAAATCAATAGCGGTGGGACAGCAAGTAAACACAGCCATCAAACTCCGGTCCCCACCCTGCCTCATGCAGAATTCCTCCCGCCCAGTGCTGGGCCACGCACAAAGCGCAATTTAAGCTCTTCTTCTTTTGCTTTGGCAGGCTTGAGAGACCGAAACTGTCTGCGGCCGGCACTAATGTAGTGAAGTCCCTTGGCACGTTAATCGCTCAAAAGTATGCATGGTAGATAAATTTCCAGTTTCGTGCAACAGGTGTCACAACTTGATAGGTCGATTAATACTGAGGGGCGTAGTACGAAGAACGTAGCCAAAAGTGGTGACGGTCTAGGTGTTCTGGACCTCCCTCCTCACCTATCGCCTGGAAGTAATTACATTAGACCTAGTTCCTGTGTAGTGAAACTGAAAGATTTATATTTTTTGAGTATTATGACGAGAAAGGGATACGCACTGTCGATAGCCAACAAGGTCACTGAGTGATTTAAATTATTGATATAACAATAGCATCACCCATCGCCCATCCACATGCCGTACTTTACCCAAGACCAACTGCTGCACATTTTAACCTTAGTTGTACACCTTTTTTTCTTTTTTTTTCTTTTTTTACAAACCAGTTCAGTTCCTACTAGTATTTGAATTTAATGTAAGTGCTGCCCTTTATTGTTTTTGTTTCGTGTGCCTGCATGATAGTTTCTGATTACAGGTAACTTTATATCAAGAAATAAGAGGAAAACCGATTTTGGTTGTCCAATAGTGTTATGGTAAGTTAGAAATATGTATGCACTACTACAATATCCTAATAACCTAATTACCTATGTATTTCAATTTAATGTCAGCACTGGAGTCGTTATTTGAAGAGTGGTAGAGTTTTGTGCTTGCACTATTTGAGTATTTCACACGGAAGCGGGGCGGTAAACATAACTACAACCAAAATTAGATTAAAATGACTGCATAAAAATACACTTGGAATTACCTGTATCGCCCAAAACGTGATCAACAGAAATATCAACCAAATGGCGATGATTGCATTTCATTAAAAAATTACTTAAAATTCTGTCATTAGCAGCCCAAATGACAAAATATCGCCTAGCCTGGTGCACCCGGGTGTACTCAGCTATCAAAACCAGTTCCGATACGGAAGAGCCGACTGCGGTGGCCGAGCAGTTTTACGCTCTGCAGTCCGTAACCGCGCGACTGCTACAGTCGCAGGTTCGAATACTGCCACGGGCATGGATGTGTGTGATATCTTTAAGTTAATTAGGTTTAACTGGTTCTTAGTTCTAGGGGACTGATGATCTCAGATGTTAAGTTCCATAGTGCTTAGAGCCATTTGAACCATTTCGATACGGAAGAATTTGGAGGGGTTTTTGGAGAGCGGAAGGGGTATGTGATTACAGCTCATTCTATAGTTCGTTCGTTTCTAAAAGTTTTTGTCAGAGGGCTGCTACAGTTCGAGACGACTGCGGCCCGCATCTACAGTCTATTTCCATCACCTCTTTCGTACTGAAGCTATTTAGGCTCTTGTAACACTAAGATGACTGAAGCGTTGCCTCATGTTCTACGATAATCTTCTAACTGTAACGTTTTTAAGTTGTAGAAACAATTATGTTAAAAAAATTTTTTGTTACTTTTGTACCACTACTTACATTGATTTGAGGAATAGCTATTAATTTCTCTGGCAGACAGTATGTGATTTTAATATTGGTTTCCATGCAATATAGACAATATTATTAGTTCAGCGATATTTTCATTGGTAGGCAGCTAGCGATCATCATTTTATACTATGTGTCTGTGCATAAAGACGGCTCACTTGTGGAACGGCGATATACCATGTCTTAAGATTTCATTGTAAGACAGATGATCTACTCTGAAATGTCATGGTCGTTAAATCATCGGAGCACTGTGTCCAATAGTCAAAACTATAATGTATATGAAAATACCGTCATATAAGCGATAACGTATGTTGTAAATCACAGAGGATTTCATGAGCATCAAAGCTTATGTAACCATATTACAATGTGTAAATGTAAACTCATTTGCAACGTCGCATATACATCAGATCTAGCTGAAATCAGTTTACAAATCTAGATAAAATCTATGCATAAATCAACGTTAATATGAAAGAAAAGGTACTTAATCTGAGATTGAATTGAGGAAGGTGGGATGCTTTCAATTGCTGACAGAATTCTGACTTGGTTTTACATAATTCGGAAATTCAAACACTAGATTGTAGTAGGAGAAAGATGGCTGTTAATATTCTATTTTCTTCAATCCAGCATTACGATTCTTCAGCTCTACGACTGTGAACCGTTTATTGGAAGACAGATCTGTTTTGTTAGCAGAGAAGCAATAATTATTTTAGAGTTTCAATTGTTTTTGCAAAGAATTAAAGTTATGTACTGTGCCTCTCAAAGGTAAATTATGTACATGAAATTAATAAATCAATTAATTTGTTTTCAGAATAAATAAAAATAAGAGACTTTTTGAGGTATTCATTAACAAATCGGAGCCCCAAACCCCATCCTTACAAAATCTCATCTGTCCTGGCCGAAACAGAGCAAAATCTGAGAAATAATGATTTTGAAAATAAATATTACATTGTCAATCAGTATCCCTTCTACATATTTTAAGTAACTGGAATTTATCATAAATTAAGATGTAAGATTTTTTTTTGCTTTTTCAAAACAAACCAATTATTTAATGCAGTAAAGAGATGTTACTTTATTTTTTTGCTTAATCATTATAGCACTGTGGAACTTTTGAAAATCCCTGTAATATTCACAATATTAATCTTTCTCAGTGTACATCTCTATCTGGCTTTAGCCTTAGCGAAATATTATGTACTACTCGGTCCAGTAGAACCAGGAGAGTATGATTCGTCGACAATGAGTGCAGACTGAATCTGAGAAAGGAGCCGTCATGTTTGGAAGCAGCCACAGCTTTGGCCCACTCATTTAACTTGTCATGAACATGATTCAAGATGATCATTTGAACACTACCAGAGTCCACAGTGTTGTCCTTGTATGTATTTATTCAAATCTTCTATAAGTCCATCTCCTACTTCAACCTCTCTGTCCACCTCCTCCTACCATCTGTCTGCTCCTTTCCTTCTCTCTGGCATTTGTTCCTGCCTCCTCTGACCATCTGCTCCTTCCCCATCTGCCCACATTCTGCTTCCGCTCTAGCTCTTCCTCAATCCATGTAAGTCCATCTCCCACCACTCTGTCCATCTCCTTCCCTCTCTATACATCCTCTCGCCTTCCCTACCCCCGTCTATTTACTCTTTACCCTCCCTTTTTGCATTTCCCCCTTCATCTGTCCATTTCATCTTCCCTCTCCATTTGTCCATTTTCTCCCTCTCTGTCCATTCCTCCTCCCTCTCTCACTGTTCATTTCCTCCTGCCCTTCTCTCTCTCCATTTCTCCTCCCACTTCATCTCCCCATTTCTTCTATTCGTCTCTCTGACCACTTCTCCTATCTCATCCTCTACCCATTTCCTCGTCCCACTTTCTGTGTGTGTCCTCTTCCACATGTCTTCAACAAATTCCTCCTCCTCTCTCTCTGTTCACTGCCTCCTCCCATCCTCTGTTTCTTCTCCATCCTCTCTGTGTCCATTTCCACCTCCTCCTCTCTCTGGCCATTTCCTCCATCCAAGCTAGCTGTCCATTTCCTCCTCCCCAAACCTATAAACATTTTCTTCTCTCTCTCTCTCTCTCTCTCTCTCTCTCTCTCTCTCTCTCTCTATCTATCTATCTATCTATCTCTCCATTGCCTTATCCCCACTTGTCTTTCCTCTTCCCACTTCGTTTTCCATTTTCTCCTCTCCATGTCTCTCACCATTTTCTCGTCTCTCTCTCTCTCTCTCTCTCTCTCTCTCCCTCTCTCTCTCTCTCTCTCTCTCCGCCCACTCCCTCGACTTCTTCTGTCCATTTCGTCTTTCCCCCCTCTCTGTCCGTTTCCTCCTACCCCTGTTTCCCTTTCTGTATTTTGCCCTCCATTCCCTCTCTATCCATCTCTCCCTCCCCTATCTCTGTCCATCTCGTCCTCAACATTTTTTTCTGCATTTTGTCACCCCTTTCCCAATAGGCGCCTGATGATTTATGTAACCAAAATATTCTGAGACTATGTGATCTCATTATTTAATTCTATAAAATGAGAAAAACAAATAACTGATTCGCATTATTACACATACTAACACAAGTGTATTCAAATCTATCTATATTGTCAAGTAGTGTAGAGTACCTTAAGATTAAGTCAAAAGTAATAAGCAGGCAGCAAACATGCCCTGTCCGTCTTACCAAACTCTCCAGTATACATTTAGCGGTATAACACTAATAGCTGTCAGTGGCGTTTATCGCTCTCACCACAGCGAGTGACCGAACAGTGATTTTATCGCATATACAGCGCAGGCCCAGTCATCCAGGCGAGCGCAGTGGACAGCAGCGGTAGCGGTTTGTGTTAGTACACAGAGCTAGGCCAAGTTTAATACTTTTCTCATGAGCGTCTGTCAGGAAATAAATTGTATTTTTATCTCATTCACTAGTGTTTATTTGGATTTAGAACTGGGTATTTATTTCGTGCATTAGCTTGTATATCAGGTGAGTTCGTAGTGAAAAGTAACTGCTTTCACAACTGCTTCCAGTAGTGAAATTTATTTTTCTTTTATATGTATGCGTGTTTTGTGAACTTAGCGTATACGAAAGAAATTTGCGGAGCAGAATGTGGTTATGCTTCTCATTTACATTTTTTGAACCTTCCATCTCCAGTATCGCCGCAGTCGCACAATTCTCTCTCGTGCTCAGGTCTGTTTGTTCTCTCAGTTAGTCCTGACAGTATTGTTTCTACTTTTTTGAGGTTTTATATAGTTTTTTACACAGTGTGGATGGGGACTGCACTCGTTATATGTACACAAAAGGAGAAGTGACGGTTGTCCATAAACAGCTGGGAGCTGCGTTGGTCATGACGAATAGGTTTTAGAGAACTGCTCAATGCTGCAGCAAGATTGAGGCACCAATAACAGAACCTGCGCTATGTTTGTGCCTGTGGAAACTCCTGGCACCTCGTCAATGCTGCGTCTCCCTTCAATTAGGAGCAAGCGGTCGGCAGTGACAGGTTCAAGTACATCTGGGCAGAGGGGGAGAATGGGAACTGGCCACACAGTTGGCTCCTCAGCAGCAGGTCTGAGGTAGCACAGGGTGCCTCTCCTCTTAAGGCAGTCGCCATCTTCAGACCCAGTCTAGACAAGTGCAGATGGAGGGTAAGTCATTGGGAGCTCCAACGGCAGGCGAGATACGTAGGCCTCAGGATCTCAGCAGGCAGGGGCACTTGATACGTGTCGTCCGAAATGTGGAGAAGGCTCTGCCAACAGCGCTTGTCCAACCAGTTCTAGATGTGGTTTATGTGAGTACGCTTTGGTTCAGAGGCGGTCCTCTATTCCTGTCCACGGATGGCTCATTTGGTGGAGACATGTGCAGACTAAATTAACCTTTATAGCTTCACAGTCAAAGTTGACATCGGTCCTCTGACTTGGAGCAGAGTGTAAGGTCCAAACCAGACCCTCAGACGATTCTGCCACGATGTCCAATGCGAATTTCTCGATGTCCGCTATCGGTTACGTATTTGTACGGGACAGAACAATTAGTCAGGTGTACACTACACGCAGGAAGCGACAACGGGAGTAGAGGAATACGTGTGGCGTGCACATGGATACGTTTTAGGTTAGAGAAATACCTTCACCTCTGACCCTTGAGGTCACTGATAATCCAAGGTAAAAAAAGCCACATTGTTCTTCCAGAATGCTCGGAGATTCGATGTACGTAGAAAAGGTTAATATCATAATAGTAAATCCACGTTAAGGTCTCATAATGAGTATCTCTGATTAGGAGTAATGGTAGCCATATACTTTTTGAACTAAAATTTCCTTCACAGCAACAAAATCCTAAATACAGATTGCATATTTATTCTTCATGCTTTCCCGGCGATCTGTTGACATCTTGGATATTCGGGAATCCAGCCGGATGTTCGCGTCGTTCTCGCACGATATTTCAACAGCGTGCCTCGCTGTCTTCTTCAGGTGCTACCTGAGACTGGTCCTTGAGTCGATCGAGTCCAGTATTTATGCCTGGGAGGACCAGTCTCAGGTAGCACCTGAAGAAGACAGCGAGGCACGCTGTTGAAATATCGTGCGAGTACGACGCGAACATCCGGCTGGATTCCCGAATATCCAAGATGCATGTTTATTATTTGGATAGGTTGGACGTCAACGTTGGCGGCGTATTTATTGCAGTAAAGCATTCGATAATATCTAGTTGTTACGGAATCCGAATGTGAATTAATCTGGATGAAGTTTAGCATCAAAGTTGGGTTGAACATGGTAATAAGTCGCTCTTACAGGCCGCCTGCGGCATAAACTGTAGTGGCAGAACGCTTCACAGACAGCTTGCAGAACATAATAAATTTCCTGATCTCACAATTCTAACAGGGAGTGACTTCAGTTTTGCACATATGAAACGGGAGAGCCTAGTAGAGAAGCGTGTAAGCCGAACATTAACTCTGTTTCAACTAGTCAAGTTCTTAACTTTTAATGCTTTCTGAAGTGAAAATAGAGTTTTGAAAACACGTTTTTCTTCTATTCTCTTTGTCACACTCATCTTTCAGACCTACCGATAACAGTGCTAGAACACATAATTTTGTGCAACGGATTCCTCGTATTGCTTAAAATTTTTCTTAAAAAGCATTAAGTTTATTTTGGACTTTGTACATGTATCCCCCAAGCATATATTATTATGACTCAGTATCTCACTGAATGTTGAAACGTAATCACTTCTGCATAAGTAAATTTCAAAACTTACATCAATTCCCTATCATTTTTCGCAATAAAAACAGCAGATTCACTTTATCTAATTTTAAGAATGAATAATACGAAAACGTAGATGAGATCTAAAGCAACTATTCAAACATTATGATGCATCGCCAAGTCAAATGCAAAATTCTGATGTTTGGGATTTCCATTTCTTGTTGGCCCTTAATTACTTTGTAGTGTTTGTTCGTTGTTGAGCTTCTGATCCATTTACTTCCAGAAGACCATTTGATCTTAATTATTAAGGACTGACGTTCATGACATTTATCGAAATCCCCGAAAATAATGAAGTGTGAGATTTGACCTTTCGGCTAAGCCCAATTTTCGAAGCTATTCTTCAATACTAACTCTGTGAACAACGATTCCGTCGATTACTTTCA
The DNA here is from genome assembly GCF_023897955.1 of Schistocerca gregaria. Classification (NCBI taxonomy): domain Eukaryota; kingdom Metazoa; phylum Arthropoda; class Insecta; order Orthoptera; family Acrididae; genus Schistocerca; species Schistocerca gregaria. Next base: position 179,787,420 of record NC_064927.1, read on the forward strand.
AATAAACTTTCACGGCATGCATGTAGAGGGCTGCCACACATACTCTTTGGTTTTATAAATTATCTGTGACACTGTTCTGCATCTTAGGAACAATAGTAAACCAGCTCCATTGTTTATCAACAAGCAGTCCATGTTTTTCATTGTGTAACTGACGGAAGTTTTCCAGAATTGCAACTCATGATGCAGTTATTGTATTTCATTATGGGAACGTATTTAATGAATGGATTAGAGAGAATGAACTTTAAGAGAGGATAATTCACTAAGACATTTGAGAAAAATAGATCTGCAGCTGCCCTCTGCAGCTAAAAGGCCAGTTGAAGATCTAGTAAAGGAAAATAGGCAGAAAACAAGAAACCAGAAAAGAAGCCATGAAGGAAAAAGAAATCCTTAGTATAAATCGGGGACCTTCTGAAGGTCTGACATAAGAAAAAAGTTAAACTTTTAATTGCATTTAATGACAATCATGTTCTTTAAAGTTTATGTATCTTTTTCTCAGAATCTATGAAGGCTAGAATTTCTCCAAACCCAATAAATGTCTCTAGAATTCTGAGTGTGAGCTGAGATATTGGGAAGTGCTTGCAATTTTGCATGAATTTTATATTATACTTAAAGAATTATAACTGAAAATTATTAAATTTCTCGTATCCAATATAATCAAAAAGTTCGTGATAGATATTTACTATACCAGCAAAGAGAATAAACATAGAAATTTTTTAAGAAATCTCTTTAATAGTTTCTGTGGAAAAGGTACATGTATTATTTTTTAATAAAGTTTTTAAATGCAATGTAAAAGTTAAATATATATAATCCAAGGAACTTAAAAGTAAATATATTTAATTTCATGAAAAGAATGATATAAATTTTCATTGCCTTGTTTGCAGAATTGTGGAGGTGGTGCACCTTTCGAACAGCGTGTCCTTTTGCATGAACGTCCCCCATTAAAAGTATTGCGTGTTTTCAATCACCAGCCTTAACTTCTAAAATCTGGTAAATCAATGGAATCACGAACTGTTCATGTACCGTTCATGTACTTATATATTCACTCGAAAACATAAGGACTCACCAAATGCATCAAACCAAATTATGGGGAGGCATATTCAAATTAAAGAACGACGAGAAGAAAATTTTATGTTGCAGATGGCCTGAAGAGCTTCAGTAGTTTACAATACAATAAGATTTAAAGTTCTCCAGTGTCTGGATGAAGTCTGAATCAAGACAAGTGGAGCATGTTAACATAATTTTTTTATCCTTTAGAGGTTCTTTAATAGGTTTGCTCTAGAAATGATTTTTAATGTGGAAAATGAAAACTTCAGATATTCACGGCGTACTGTGTCTTCAATAAAATTACGGTTATGGAGCTGTACCCAGGAAATCTGACGATATTTTGGATGAACGGCTCTCAACCAATACACTAGCTGGGGAAACTTACTGAATACAGCTACAATCCCGTAAATTTATTGATTACATGAGCTAAAAGCGTCTAAATGCTACGATTACCCTTACAATAGTAAGCGGATTTCCATTGTGAAGGGTCAACCAGAAATCCACCGACAAACATTCAGAGTTTTTTTCAGCAACACCACATTGCTATATTGGTGTAAGCGATAAGGGTGTCCGGTGATTCATTACAAATAATGTAATAATGCTGCATTTGGTTTGTTAACTCATTTACCATTGTTTCTCTGAAAATACCTTAACAAAAGTGAAAAACCTGTAATATGCAATTACCAGAACATTCAACACAAAACAAAAAGTAACGCGACGATTCACACGCTGCGGGAGAAGTTTGGCATAGCGTGAAACCATACATGAGATACCTACATGTCTCTCAACGCTTCATTAGTAAACCTATCTGTACGGCTGTTAATACTGCATGAATATCAAACCTGAGACAGAACCGGACAGTACTGACAGCAAACTGTAGCCAGTACGAAGAGCCATGAGTAAATGGAACAAGTTTGCTCCCAGGCAATTCACACAGAGCACACGGTAGATTTTTTCACTGTTGTGAACTATTTTCAGTGAAGTACAGCTATAATGGTAATTAGGACAAGAAACGAAACGAAATGGTGTAACTCTCTAACGAGCTGCCAGAGACTGTGGGTTCCTTTACTAAAATATGCAGAAGGAAGCCCTGAACAACGCCTCAAATTTTGTCGGTGTGCTTTGACGTTAGTGTGATTCTCTGAAACTCTAAGGAAACGAAATGCAAATTCAGTAACCAAAGTTCGTTTCATTCTGTTTGGTGCGGAAAACTGAATTTCCATCACAAAAATAAATTGCGGGAACTATAAAGCCTCAAGTATTGCAGATACTGCTTTTTAGGAAACAGTACCAAAGACAACTAACCCTCAGCAATGTACGAAATTTGCTTAATTCAAACGCTCAGTCGCTAGAATAAACTGTTTTGTTGTTGGACTCTAAAGGATATATCTCCTGCGGTAGACCGGAATCACATATACAAAGAAGTCCTACTCAGACCAACCTAGAATTCATTACATCGAAATGTTATCCAGATAATGAGATAAACCGGACTGTTTGTCTCCACGTCTGGAGAAATGTAGGAGAAACCGTCTTGCGAACGGCTACGTAGTTCAGAAAGATACTTAGATAATATTCATCGCAGCTGTGTAGACCCACTACAGGAAAAATACGGGAGCCTGATGGCTATACAGTGAAAAGAGTGATGGATATTCGGTAACCTCGACAGTGACCTTTCGGCATCATTAAATGAACACCTACCGAGCCATTTTCTTCTTATGGTGGGAAGAACGTATGTTAAAGTAAACGTGTTGACTGATTCAATGATTCTCGATCGCCCAGCCAAAAATATTTCACCTCTAAGGGGGTGAAATGTGGGTTGAATTTTTTTTAATAAGTCACTATTAATTTATTTATGAAGGTAGAGCTACCAAAATTTTGGAATTTGGTTTTCCGCCATGATTTTTAGAAATTCTAGCTCTAGTGGGGTAAAACAGTGGTTGAAATTTTTTTTAATTTCTTCTAGAAATTCAGCCCCTAAGGGGCTGAAATAGGGATTGAGACATTTTAAGGAAACATAACCGCTTTTTTGTCAGAAGTGTATTCTGACAAAACAAAGCTTCTATGACCTTAATTTACGTGAAAAGTTTACAAGGTGTTGCAATTTGTGAGCTAACTTAAAGAAAGTTATTTAAGTCACGACGACAGTTCGGGTTTGTCAGTATCAAATGTACAAAGAAACTAAGACCTTAATTTTTCAACTGGCCTAACACATCCTTATAAAAGTATTTTTGTTGCAATTACTACGCAAGCTAATCTTTATTGATCTCAAACTAGATACTACGTTTAAACGCTATTACATGTACAAAAGTATCCGTTTGAGGTATGAGAATTCAAAACCGAGTGACTCACTGACTACAATAACTATAGGACCACTTACCAGATTTGTTTTTTTTTTTTTGTTGAATCTCTACATAAATTTAAATTAAAGTTATTCTAACGCTTTAATTACATAAAGGTTGGCAGCAATGTAAAGAGTCACTAACTCTTCCATAGTGTGTAAATTTACCCATGAGCAATGGGTGTAACAACATACAAATTCAATAAAAGGAAAGCAAAAAGCCATGTAGACCATACAGCCTATGTGAGCGAAGCAGCAAGCGAGAAGCATGTAAAAATACAGTAAGGGTAGAAAAGTGATTTTAATATGCGTTACCATATCCGCATAAGGTGCTTTTGGCCAGATGGTACGTTAACTGCTATGTAAGCTGCACACGTCTTGCCATACAGTAGCGCAGACAGTAACACACCTCTGACGAGTGGTTTACCAAACTATGGTGAGAGGGCTGTTGAGTCTGTTATATATAAACTCGGCATATTATCTTTCATTTTCGCTCTAGAACTGAAGTGTATTGCATCTCCAATCTATATTCCTGGACCCCACAGTGGAATTCTCTTCCATGTCATACTCCAAAATTCAGACCGAGGCAAAACGAATTGAGAGAGAATTCCGATGAAAACCATGAGATTCTTCGTAACTTCCAATATCGTGTAAAGCAGAGCCGTCCACGTAGTTCCGAACTTCATACGTACTGCGGACAGGCCAAGATCCGGCCTATCTCGCGGTCGCTCGGTCCTTCCCGGAACAGCGACATATTTCATTTAGCATTGCGATGTGGCGTTTTTCATTTGGCACAACTCTCTGAGTTCGGCACAACTGTGCTGTCGGCAGTATTTTTCGTAGTATGAAGGGCGTTCAAAGTTCCGGTGACTGTTTGCACGAAAAGAGGCAGTATAGCCAACTATCGTCGCAGTCCTTTAAAGTGAATCGGAATAACGGAAGAGATGAATGAGAATTCTCAATTCCCATTAGTGGCAGGTACTGCATGTATACTACGAAACGACATTAACAAACCACACAGGAAGATTCTAAAGTTTTAGTTTACAGTGAAAGAGTAAAAAATTACAACGATAGACGAGAATCATTGTTCTGTACAAAAATAATTACTCTGTGCTAAATTACAGGCCTGGAGCACGTGAAGAAATTCATGATACGAATAGTAAAATTCCTGAAGTAACACGTATTGTTCCGTTATCAGTTGCAACAATTTCCAAAGCAACTAAACTGAGAGATTGTAGACTTCACGTATTACTGCAATGTTCGTTGATTAAGCCAAAGAACGATTTTTCGATTTAAAATACGTTGTTGTTGTGGTCTTCAGTCCTGAGACTGGTTTGATGCAGCTCTCCATACTACTCTATCCTGTGCAAGCTGCTTCATCTCCCAGTACCTACTGCAACCTACATCCTTCTGAATCTGCTTGGTGTATTCATCTCTTGGTCTCCCTCTACGATTTTTACCCACCACGCTGCCCTCCAATGCAAAATTGGTGATCCCTTGATGCCTCAGAACATGTTCTAAAAAACCGATACCTTCTTCTAGTCAAGTTGTGCCACAAACTTCTCTTCTCCCCAATCCTATCCAATACCTCTTCATAAGTTATGTGATCTACCCATCAAATCTTCAGCATTCTTCTGTAGCACCACATTTCGAAAGCTTCTATTCTCTTCTTGTTACTACTTATCGTCCATGTTTCACTTCCATACATGGCTACACTCCATACAAATACTTTCAGAAATGACTTCCTGACACTTAAACCAATACTCGATGTTAACAATTTCTCTTCTTCAGAAATGCTTTCCTTGCCATTGCCAGTCTACATTTTATATCCTCTCTACTTCGACCATCATCAGTTATTTTGCTCCCTAAATAGCAAAACTCCTTTACTACTTGAAGTGTCTCATTACCTAATCTCGCTGCTGCTACGGTTGCAGGTTCGAATCCTGCCTCGGGCATGGATGTGTGTGATGTCCTTAGGTTAGTTAGGTTTAATTAGTTCTAAGTTCTAGGGGACTGATAACCACAGCAGTTGAGTCCCATAGTGCTCAGAGCCATTTGAACCATTACCTTATCTAAATCCCTCAGCATCACCCGACTTAATTCGACTACATTCTATTATCCTCGTTTTGCTTTTGTTGATGTTCATCTTATATCCCCGTTTCAAGACGCTATCCATTCCGTTCAACTGCTCTCCCAAGTCCTTTGCTGTCTCTGACGGAACTACAATGTCATCGGCGAACCTCAAGGTTTTTATTTCTTCTCCATGGATTCTAATACCTACTCCGATTTTTTCTTTTGTTTCCTTTACTGCTTGCTCAATATACAGATTGAATAACACCGGGGAGCGGCTAAAACCCTGTCTCACTCCCTTCCTAACCACTGCTTCCCTTCCATGCCCCTCAACTCTTGTAACTGCCATTTGATTTCTGTACAAATTGTAAATAGCCTTTCGTTCCCTTTATTGTACCCCTGCCACCTTCAAAATCTGAAAGAGAGTATTCCAGTCAACATTGTCAAAAGCTTTCTCTAAGTCTACAAATGCTAGAAACGTAGGTTTGCCTTTCCATAATCTAGCTTCCAAGATAAATCGTAGGGTCATTATTGCCTCACGTGTTCCAATATTTCTACGGAATCCAAACTGATCTTCCCCGAGGTCGGCTTCTACTAGTTTTTCCATTTGTCTGTAAAGAATTCACGTTAGTATTTTGCAGCCATGACTTATTAAACTGATTGATAGGTAATTTTCACATCTGTCAACACCTTCTTTCTTTGGGATTGGAATTATTATATTCTTCTGGAAGCCTGAGGGTGTTTCGCCTGTCTCATACGTCTTGCTCACCAGATGGTAGAGTTTTGTCAGGACTGGCTCAAACAAGGCTATCAGTATTTCTAGTGGAATGATATCTACTCCCGGGGCCTTCTTTCGACTCAAGTCTTTCAATGCTCTGTCATACTCTTCACGCAGTATCGTATCTCCCATTTCATCCTCATCTACATCCTCTTCTATTTCCATAATATTGTCCTCAAATACATCGCCCTTGTATACACCCTCTACATACTCCTTCCACATTTCTGCCTTCCCTTCTTTGCTTAGAACTGGGCTGCCATCTGAGCTCTTGATATTCATACACGTGGTTCTCTTCTCTCCAAAGGTCTCTTTAATTTTCCTGTAGGCAGTATCTATCTTACCCCTAGTGATATAAGCCTCTACATCCTTACATTTGTTCTCTAGCCATCCCTGCTTACCCATTTTGCACTTCCTGTCGATCTCATTTTTCAGACGTTTGTGTTACTTTTTGCCTCCTTCATTTACTGCATTTTTATATTTTGTCCTTTCGTCAACTAAATTCAATATTTCTTCTGTTACCCAAGTATTTCTACTAGCCCTTGTCTTTTTACCTACTTGATCCTCTGCTGCCTTCACTACTTCATCCCTCAAAGCTACCCATCCTTCTTCTACTGTATTTCTTTCCCCCAATTCTCTCAGTTGTTCCCTTATGCTCTCCCTGAAACTCTGTACAGTCTCTGTTTCTTTCAGTTTATCCAGGTCCCATCTCCTTAAAATCCCACATTTTTGCAGTTTCTTTAGTTTCAATCTACAGTTCATAACCAATAGATTGTGTTCAGAGTCCACATCTGCCCTTGGAAATGTCTTACAATTTAAAACCTGATTCCTAAATCTCTGTCTTACCATTATATAATCAATCTGAAACCTGTCACTATCTCCCGGTTTCTTCCATGTATACAACCTTCTTTTATGATGCTTGAACTAAGTTGTGCTCCGTGCAAAATTCTACCAGGCGGCTTGCTCTTTCATTTCTTACCCCCAGTCCATATTCACCTACTACGTTTCCTTCTCTCCCCTTTCCTACTACCGAATTCCAGACACCTATGACTATATTTTCGTCTCCCTTCACTATCTGAATAATTTCTTTTATTTCATCATACATTTGTTCAATTTGTTCGCCATCTGCAGAGCTAGTTGGCATATAATCTTGTACTATTGTAGTAGTATGATTTTTATTTGGTAGAAACTGTCGACATATGGACAGACACAGGCAATTTCATAGAGTTTTCCACTTTAACCTATCCATTTCCCTTTTTAAATTTTCTAACCTACATGCCCGATTAAGGGATCTGACATTCCACGCTCCGATCGGTAGAATGCCAGTTTTATTTCTCATGATAACGACGTCCTCCTGAGTAGTCCCCGCTCGGAGAATCGAATGGGGGACTATTTTACCTCCGGAGTATTTTACCCAAGATGACGCCATCATCATTCACCATACAGTAGAGCTACATGCCCTCGGGAAAAATAACCGCTGTAGTTTTCCCTTGCTTTCAACCGTTCGCAGTACCAGCACACCAAGGCCGTTTAGGTTAGTGTTACAAGGCCGGATCAGTCAATCATCCAGACTGTTGCCCCTGCAACTACTGAAAAGGCTGCTGCCCCTCTTCAGGAACCACAAGTTTGTCTTGCCTCTCAACAGATACCCCTCCGTTGTGGTTGCACCTACGGTACGGCTATTTGTATCGCTGAGGCACGCAAGCCTCCCCACCAACGGCAAGGTCCATGGTTCATGGGGGGGTTTCAAATACACTACTGTTGAATTTATGAAGGACAAAGGAGTGCAGGAACGAAAATTGGAAAAGTAGGAAATAAATGCACACTTCGCATTTTAAGTGGCCTTCAATGCACACTGCCAACATTAAGACACAGCAAGTGGAGTTCTTTCTAATTTGATGGGGGTGCATTTAAAAAGAAAATCACGTTGTAGAATGGACACATAGTGAAAAAGACATCTCAGTTCCCAAAGATCATTGGCCTTGAAGGAAAACGCGACGTTTGAAGAACTCATTGTGGCCTTGAATGAACTACTAGGATAGTTTAATAAACGTATTGAGGATAATCTCAATCTTTCACTTGTTTTCAAGCTGGATTCGAGGCCGTTTGCCGTTTCATTTGAAAACGCCGCCGTGCATGTGCAGTTATAAATGATTGATCTGCTATGTAATTCCAGTTTTAATGTCAACTGTCTTTACTTTCAAACAGTCCAGAACGTCTGTATTTATTTCCTCAGTTTCCAAGTCTGCATAATCAGGTAGCGAAAGTGCTACAATATTTCGAGTGACATATTTGCATGAAAGACATATATTCGGTTGTGAAACTAAATAAGTCATGATTACGTGCCAACATGAGTGCAAAACTCTATGAAATTGCCTGTGTTTGTCCATATGTCGACAGTTTGTACCAAATAAAAATCATACCATGTCTTCAGTGCCCAAATATAACTAAATAATACTGAAAGTTGATTTTCTTTGTGACCTTAATTGTTGAGAAATCTGAAATATGAAACCAACTACTATGCAGTCGGATTTCAATGCCGTTTAAGTGCAGCGCGTTCGCAGTTTTCCCCTCTCTGCTGGTCTTGTACTGCGGCGGGACACTGAAATATTGTTTCTCAACTCGCGCTATACTAAGGTGGGGGAGTACTTCGTGCCCACCTCATGAAAATATTATAATTTAGTCACTTACTTTATATTTTGATTTTTTTTAAAAAAATATTTATTTTCAATGAAGTGCTCTAAGGTTCCTTTTATACAAGAATTTTCACTCAAACTTAACCTAAACAATTAATTCTTAGTCGTATATGTCACTTGTCCAATGAAATCATAGTCAATATTCACGACCTTACTCACACATCAGTACTTCTTTGGTGTGTAAAATTAAGCATAAGGGAACAAAGCAAGCATCTCTTAAATTTTCTTTAGAGTGGGCATGAACTTACCCCTTCTCGGAAGTACAGGGTACTGAAAATGCGTTGAAGTTAATTAGAATGTGCTAAAAGGTATTATCATGTTCAAGATATTAGTAAGGGATCTGCATATCGGTCCATCAAGTGCCTAAAGTTTAATATGTATAACGAAACAAAGCATTTCTGGACAGACAGTTGAATCTCGCCTGCCCTTACAGAATTCCACGCCCGTGTTATGTGGTGCTTCGGGTCTTTGTGAGTCGTTTGTGTTTCCCTGTAAGCTCATTTGATCAAGTTGGACAATGAATTATGCCTAAGTACAACAACAGCTTACTCCGCTGAAAGTCCTCAAAGGCTTTTTACAGCTCCACGGCAGAAAGAATGTAGTTGCATTAAAAATAAGAAGATGGAGTTAGAGTTCGCCGTACTGTCCGCTACAACGTAGCGAAAACAGCGTCTTAAATTCTTTTAGAGTGGGCAGAAAGTTGTCACTCCTTGGTAGTACGTTTTATTGAAAGTGCGAACTAGGAATATTTTGAGTGCCTTGTTTTAGCTGCCTCGCCGAGTGCGGGAAAATGGCCGAACAGGTCTCGCTCCGACATAAAGACGGCACTAATTTTAGTAAATTCTTATTACTTATCTTTGTTTCTTTGAATACAGCAAGTCTTAACGAACATGATATGGGGATCATTATGTTTATACATAGTTTCAAAGTATTTGGTATTTGAGCTCTCCAGTGTAATAGATTAATTGAAAAATATTCAAATGTGTGTGAGTTTATAAGGGACTAAACTGCTGAGGTCATTGGTCCCTAGATTTACACACAACTTAAACTCACTTAGGCTAAGGACAAAACGTACACCTATGCCCGAGGGAGGACTCGAACCTCCGGCGGCAGGTGCCACACAGTTCGTGGCATGGTGCCGCTAACCGCGCGGCTAATCTGAAGCAACGCTGATCACTTTGTTACTCTTCCCCACGCATGGCCCGTGGGCCGAAATCTCGGTCACCCCTGGTTTAAGTGCTAGTATCAGTTTTCATTTTAAGGTTTAACAAATGTTACTGTGTTGTAATTCTTATACAAAAATACATTATTCTCCATAAGAACTAACATATGCGTATAGCTCAAAATTATTTTGTTAGTATCTCATAAAATGATTAAAAAGTTTCCACAATGATATTCACCTCCTCCTGGAAACTCATTTCTGATCGCGGTTGCTTCCTAGTACATCATTATGGAAATAAGGTTCTGCCTTGAGCGAACAAATTCTTCTTGTTTAACACGCAAACATGTTTCGGTGAAGTTTCATCATAGTCAGTGGGCTCGTTTACTTTCTATAAAATTATGTGGGAAGAAAGTATACTTGATTTAACCTACATTTTGAGATTATGCTGTTTACTTGTAAAATGAGCAACAGGAAAACAATGGAAGGACGGAATATATATATACAGTATCACATAGTGTTGTTCCTGTAGCTAATATTTGCAGGGCATTTGATATTTTGTTGTAGTATGTCATCTATAGTTAATCAGGATTTTTTATTGTTAAGCTACGAACACTGTACCAAAATGTTAGATCTAAAATGAAACGATTGCTTGTCACAGTTTTGCTAATGAACGAATACTTTTAATGTAGACCGAACATTTCTCTAAATATTTGAAACACATTACTGAAAAGTCCTGATTAAATACAGACGACGTAGTGGAACAAAATATCAAGTAAGATGGAAAAGTCAGCCGTGTAATCATCAGTAAGTGAAACTATGATTTCAATTTTTTCCGGTAATTTTATAAGTGTTAATGCCATAACCTGAAATGTGCATGTATTTTTATGCAAACTTACTTTCATGCTATTTGACATAATGTAAATAACCCAATGAGCTTCACCAAAACATGTCTGGGTGACAACCAAGAGTAATTTATGTTTGTTCATGACAGAATCGTACTTCCAAAATTTCTCTCATGAGCTCCATGTAATCAGTCCTGTTACATGAAATGTTTCACTCAACTGTAAGACAACTCACAAGCTGTAAACCACTACGTAACTATCATCACCAGGGTTAGTTATCATGAAAGGATGTACTGAGGGGCCGGCCGTAGTGACCGAGCGGTTCTAGGCGCTAGAATCTGGAACCGCGCGACCGCTACGGTCGCCTGTTCGAATCCTCCCTCGAGCATGAATGTGTGTGATGCCCTTAGATTAGTTAGGTTTAAGTAGTTCTACGTTCTTGGGGACTGATGACCTCAGAAGTTAAGTCCCATAGCGCTCAGAGCCATTTTTTTGTACTGACGCTGAACAAAACAGAACATTAACCAAAACATTTTTTTTTTTTTTTGTCATCGGTCTACTGACTGATTTGAGGTGGCCCGCCACGAATTCCTTTCCTGTGCTAACCTCTTCATCTCACAGTAGCACTTGCAACCTAGTCAATTATTTGCTTTACGTATTCCAGTCTCTGTCTTCCTCTACAGTTTTTGCCCTCTACAGCTTCATCTAGTACCATGGAAGTCATTCCCTCATGTCTCAGCAGATGTCCTATCATCCTGTCCCTTCTCCTTATCAGTGTTTTCCACATATTCCTTTCCTCTCCGATTCTGCGCAGAACCTCCTCATTCCTTACCTTATCAGTCCACCTAATTTTCAACATTCGTCTATAGCATCACATCTCAAATGCTTCGATTCTCTTCTTTTCCGGTTTTCCCACAGTCCATGTTTCACTACTATACAATGCTGTACTCCAGACGTACATCCTCAGAAATTTCTTCCTCAAATTAAGGCCGGTATTTGATATTAGTACACTTCTCTTGGCCAGAAATGCCTTTTTTGCCATAGCGAGTCTGCTTTTGATGTCCTCCTTGCTCCGTCCGTCATTGGTTATTTTACTGCCTAGGTAGCAGAATTCCTTAACTTCATTGACTTCGTGACCATCAATCCTGACGTTAAGTTTCTCGCTGTTCTCCTTTCTACTACTTCTCATTACCTTCGTCTTTCTCCGATTTACTCTCAAACCATACTGTGTACTCATTAGACTGTTCATTCCGTTCAGCAGATCATTTAATTCTTCTTCATTTTCAGTCAGGATAGCAATGTCATCAGCGAATCGTATCATTGATATCCTTTCACCTTGTATTTTAATTCCACTCCTGAACCGTTCTTGTATTTCCATCATTGCTTCCTCGATGTACAGATTGAAGAGTAGGGGCGAAAGGCTACAGCCTTGCCTTACTCCCTTCTTAATGCGAGCACTTCGTTCTTGATCGTGCCCTCTTATTATTCCCTCTTGGTTGTTGTACATATTGTATATGACCCGTCTCTCCCTATAGCTTACCCCTACTTTGTTCAGAATCTTGAACAGCTTGCACCATTTTATATTGTCGAACGCTTTTTCCAGGTCGACAAATCCTATGAACGTGTCTTGATTTTTCTTTAGCCTTGCTTCCATTATTAGCCGTAACGTCAGAATTGCCTCTCTCGTGCCTTTACTTTTCCTTAAGCCAAACTGATCGTCACCTAGCGCATTATCAATTTTCTTTTCCATTCTTCTGTATATTATTCTTGTAAGCAGCTTCGATACATGAGCTGTTAAGCTGATTGCGCGATAATTCTCGCACTTGTCAGCTCTTGCCGTCTTCGGAATTGTGTGGATGATGCTTTTCCGGAAGTCAGATGGTATGTCGCCATACTCATATATTCTACACACCAACGTGAATAGTCGTTTTGTTGCCACTTCCCCTAATGATTTTAGAAATTCTGATGGAATGTCGTGGGTGTTGGTCTGCTGTCGATTCTGATTAGAACAACCCAGTCACTGAACTGTTCACAGTAACACACCCTCTGCCCTACCTTCCTATTCATAACGAATCCTACACCTGTTATACCATTTTCTGCTGCTGTTGATATTACCCGATACTCATCTTACCAGAAATCCTTGTCTTCCTTCCACTTCACTTCACTGGCCCCTACTGTATCTAGATTGAGCCTTTGCATTTCCCTTTTCAGATTTTATAGTTTCCCTACCACGTTCAATCTTCTGACATTCCACGCCCCGACTCATAGAACATTATCCTTTCGTTGATTATTCAATCTTTTTCTCATGGTAACCTCCCCCTTGACAGTCCCCTCCCGGAGATTCGAATGGGGGACTATTCCGGAATCTTTTGCCAATGGAAAGATCATCATGACACTTCTTCAACTACAGGCCACATGTCCTGTGGATACGCGTTACGTGTCTTTAATGCAGTGGTTTCCATTGCCTTCTGCATCCTCATCATTGCTCATTTTTCCGCCTTTAGGGGCAATTTCCCACCCCTAGGACAAGAGAGTGCCCTGAACCTCTATCCGCCCTCTTTGATAAGGCCGATGGCAGAATGAGGCTGACTTCTTTATTCCGGATGTCTTCGGCCGCCAATGCTGATTATCTATCAAAATTTAGGCAGTGGCGGGGATCGAACCCGGGACCGAAGACGTTTTGATTATGAATCAAAGACGCTACCCCCAGACCACAGATTGATTTACATATCCAGATATTTTGTTTTCCATTAAAACGCCAACACCACGAAGATGGCATGTAACAGACATCAAGCAGGCGCTAAGTACTGTATGCTGGATAAAATATATGATTAACATTTCGTCGATGTCTTGGCGACCAAATTCGCCTCATGTAAATTCCATAGAACCTATCGGGCTTGCTATGGTGCGCCATCACCGCGTACGCAAACCAGCACCCCGTTATTTTCACGTATTACATGATCTGTGCATAGACATTTGATACCACATACCTCCACGAACGTATCAACAAACTGTTGGATCCCTGATACGCTGAATCGCTTACGTATTTCGTTCCCAAGCGGGACAAGCAAGTTATTCTGCAGATAGTCATAATTTTTGGGTCAACAGCGTATGATAGTTGCCAAGTTGCCCTCAAGAAAAACACACTGTGCCAGTCAAGTCGTCTGGCAGTAGGTACTTAATGCTACCCATGCGAAGCCCAGTCGGATATCCAGTCTAAGTAATAATAATGAGTAACTGTTGGTTCGTTTTCTGTACGTTCCTATATCCTTCGCCCTGCAGACGTACACATTTTTCATAACGCTGACGCCATGATTCCATGGCAGCGGCGAAGGCTTCTTTAGGAGTTTGTTTTGACCACTGGAAAATCGCTGAGGCAATAACAGCACGGCTGGTGAATGTGCATCCACGGAGAGTGTCTTCCACTGTTATAAAAAGCCAAAATTCACTTGGAGGCAGGTCAGGTGAGTAGGGAGCATGAGGAATCACTTCAAAGTTGTTATCACGAAGAAACTGTTGCGTAACGTTAACTCGATGTGCGGGTGCGTTGTCTTGGTGAAACAGCACACGTGCAGCCCTTCCCAGACGTTTTTGTTGCAGTGCAGGAAGGAATTTGTTCTTCAAAACATTTTCGTAGGATGCAACTGTTACCGTAGTGCCCTTTGGAACGCAATTGGTGAGGATTTCGCCCTCGCTGTCCCAGAACATCGACACCATAATTTTTTCAGCCCTGGCTGTTACCCGAAATTATTTTGGTAGCGGTGAATCTGTGTGCTTCCATTGAGCTGACAGGCGCTTTGTTTCTGGATTGAAAAAGGGCATCCACGTCTCATCCATTGTCAAAACTGACGAAAAGAAAGTCCCATTCATGCTGTCGTTCCGCGTCAACATTGCTTGGCAACGTGCCACACGGGCAGCTATGTGGTCGTCCGTCAGAATTCGTGGCACCCACCTGAATGACACTTTTCGCATTTTCAGGTCGTCATGCAGGATTGTGTGCACAGAACCCACAGAAATGCCAACTCTGGAGGCGATCTGTTCAACAGTCATTCGGCGATCCCCCAAAACAATTCTCTCCACTTTCTCGATCATATCGTCAGACGGGCTTGTGCGAGCCCGAGTTTGTTTCGGTTTGTTGTGACGCGATGTTCTGCCTTCATTAAACTGTCGCACCCACAAACGCACTTTTGACACATCCATAACCCCATCACCACATGTCTCCTTCAACTGTCGATGAATTTCAATTGGTTTCACACCAGGCAAATTCAGAAAACGAATGATTGCACGCTGTTCAACTAAGGAAAACTTCGCCATTTTAAGTATTTAAAACAGTTCTCATTTTCGCCACTGGCGGTAAAATTTCATCTGCCGTACGGTGCTGCCATCTCTGGGACGTATTGACAATGAACGCGGCCTCATTTTAAAACAATGCGCATGTTACTATCTCTTTCCAGTCCGGAGAAAAAAAATCGGAGGCCTTAGATCTTGAATGCACCTCGTATGATGAAACTTTCGTGAGTTATGCGCACGCCTGCAAAGGTTTCTGATGTATAAGAACCGCCTACCGCCCATACGGATATGGTGAAAAGCTAGTAAACTAGGAGCTTTCTCACTAATGTCTAGAACAATTTCAATCAGATTTTGTAGATAAAGACACATCATTTGATAATTAGTTGTATAAAACTACAGTGAAGTAATATACCGGAACCATTCATAGGGTGGGAAGACTTGACATGTAAAAATACTCTGTAACAACAGATATTAATATCAGATCTACATATTTCGAGATCGCTACATTTTCTGGTGTCAGTCACGTTGACAGTTCACTCCTCGACATATTGTCAGAGGGGAAGGGGTGGGAGGGGGGAGGTGCAAAGACAGTGACATATAAGCAGCTCTCTGTTACACATGAATTAATTTCTACAACAACTTGCACACGTATCAGTTCCTGTCTGAAAAGATTCTCTGTGTTAGTAACACATCCTTATTAGTTCTATGTCTGACGCCATGGGTGGGAATGTCAACCAAATTTCGTATCTACATGACTCATTATTTGCAAACAAATACTGTGGAAGTAAAATACCCTACTAACGCTACGGGCCGGGGTCACGGTGAATGAAGGTGATATGCAGAAACTTCTGAAAGCAAATTGTTGTTATTCGTCGAGTCAATAATTTTGTCAACATATCTAACTGCCGAAGGTCATGCCGCCTGGCTCTCAACCAAAAGCATCCATTGTAAAGACAACAAAAAAAAAAGAAGAAAAAGAAACCAGGGTTGTGCAATTACAGTTATCTGCAATTGAAATTGTCGAAAATACTGATTAAGTTTTCTTTAAATAAAGTCAATTCATTGACTTTCCTAGCTTCAATGAACATTACATTCTGGCCCAAATGGTCATTGTTGGTTAGTTGAGTGCTTAGTGAATAATAATGTTGTATGCAATTAATGTTGGCAGAAGGAGATCATTTTGTAAATTTAGAGGCAGCTTTGATTTTACAATAATGAAATAACTAACCATAAGCGCTAATAGCGCTTGTAGTCAAAACAGAAGAACTGAGAGATTGATCATTACAAAATAGAATCAAATTAGAAACATAATGGTGATATTGGCAAAATGGTAAAATAAAGACACTTATATCCGTGTAATTCTACTGCCAAAAGGGAAGGAGGAAACAATGTATTGTTGCTTTTTTCATAGATGGAGTAATTACAACTTCGTAGGACAAAGATTAGCATCATATAAGGGGTTTACAAATATTATTTTTCCGTAGACTTTCCTTTTCGTAAGTACAGTCGAAAGAAATACTTCTTTACTGTTCATTCAATGTAGATGTCATTATTCTGTTAAAAAATTTAACTGAAATAACAATAGGAACTATTTTATAGGAGTGCACAAACAGGAGTATTACTTTACATTATTATTGTCATGTCGCTTAGGGACTATTTAGTCAGACACAGAACTTCTCTTTTGTGATTTATCATATGTTGTTTTCGAATGATGAAGGAAAAGTAGATTGGTGTAATCTGGGTTCTGTCATACGCCAACATGTTATCCACTTCTATAGTTACGAAAACCTCAGAAAGGCACATTAAGTATTACTCACTTGGTTATTTTAATTGATTACATAATGTATACTGTAAGCGAACTCTTTGAACAAATTTAGTCGTTGGAACATGGTTTACAAAACAAAAATTGAATGAAAGTTTAAATTTCACTCTGTTACGAAGAGTGCGTGCATATGAAACTTCGTGGGAGATTAAAATTGTCTTTGGGACCGAAACTCGAACTCGGGACCTATATCTGTCGCGGGCACGTGCTCTACCTTGTTTATTTTTTTCTGTACTTTGTATTCGGGCATAGAGGAAGTCGCATGACATCTGTTATGCTTTGAAGTTCGTTGTTGATCCTGTCAGTCAGGCTTTTATTACAGAGAGCAGCCATCGCCCTGTCCTCAGCGCTTTACTTCCCCCAGTACCTCCCTCCCCCCCTCCCCCTCCCCACCTTGCAAACTTCAAAGAAGCTCTCCTGTGAAGCTTGTAAGACTAGCACTTACGGAAGAAAGGATACAGCGGAGACATGGCTTATCCACAACCTGGGGGATATTTCCAGAGTAAAACTTTGACTCTGCAGAGGAGTGTGTGTTGATATGAAACTATCTGGCAGATTAAAACTGTTTGCTAGACCGAGACTCAAACTCGCGAGCAAGTACTCTACTATCTGAACTACCCAAGTACTATTCACGATCTGTTCTCCCAGCTTTACTTTCGCCATTACCACGTCTCCTGCCTTCCAAAATTCACAGAAGCTCTCCTGTGAACCTTTCAATACTCGCACTTATGGAAGAAAGGATATTGCGGATTCTTTAAACTTTCATTCACCACAGCCTGGGCGATGTTCCAAGACTAAAATTTTCACTCTTCAGCGTAATGTGCGCTGGTATCAAACTTCCTGCATTTTTTATAACCACCACGCCACTCTTTTTTTGTTTTTTGGACACTTAACACCCAGACTTATTTTATTCTTTTTTATGCATCGACTATCTTCTTTTTGTGCGAGTGAGTGCCTGGCAGGTGGCGGCAAAGATGGCAGGGGTCAAGAATTCTGAGATCTGGCCAAGATGCCGCTCCCATAGCTGTCACCCACCCACATATTGTGCATTTTTTTTCTTTTTATGAGCTTTGAGAAGGCTTTCAGTTACTGGCAAGCACAGAGCAGGGGTCGGAGATCAGAGGCCTGGCCACAATGCCACCTCAATACCGTCACTGAGTTGCTCCAATAATCCCACAAATTCTCCTGTTTGTTCCCATATATGCCTTAAATTGTAGAACATATCTGAATCAGTAAATTAAGTGAAATAATGGCGTGAGGCCCATGTAGGACATAACATATAACAGGTAAAAAGAATACAGAAAAACCAATAACAAACTTTCATTCAAACACATTTATACAATTTAAGTTATTATGCACTGGATGCCTATGGTGTCTGTAAGGAAGCCATATAATGTTGGACAAATGGAACAAAATTCGCAGCGGGAGCAGTTACGGCAAATCAGAATAGTTCTAATTGTAGAACCAACAAAAAAATACCAGGAATAATAGAAAGAAAGAATAAGTATTCTACTTCTAATCAATACGCTGTCCTCCTGTTGGTAGTTTATAAAAGCAATAGATAATTTTGAAAAAATACCTTATATTTGTTATTCTTCTTCAACCTAAAATGTTCTTCTGTGATGTAAAACATGTACTTCTAAGTTTCGTTCGTTAACACGTAAAACACAAACTGCCCCAGAAGCCAAGAATAACTGTTATTCTTTGCGGTTGGGTATCATTTCTAGTCAGGTTGTAAAGCTTCAGTTATCGGTATATGACTTTCTGTGGTTCTGTTGATAAGTGCTAATATCTTCCTAGTCCACTTCGAATTTCTAATGTTTTCACGTAAGACCATGTGCGCAACAGTTTCTACAAGCTAACATCTGCCGGCCGCGGTGGTCTCGCGGTTCTAGGCGCTCAGTCCGGAACCGCGTGACTGCTACGGTCGCAGGTTCGAATCTTGCCTCGGGCATGGATGTGTGTGATGTCCTTAGGTTAGTTAGGTTTAAGTAGTTCTAAGTTCTAGGGGACTGGTGACCACAGATGTTAAGTCCCATAGTGCTCAGAGCCATTTTTTTAAGCTAACATCTGTCACAGTATGGAAATGGTCTCAATTTGACTTTCCCTAATCGTTCTGCTCTGGGTATGGTTTTGTGTACGACGTCACTGACCCTAGTTGGTAGAATTATGTTGTTGATATTTTTCCAAATGTTTGTCCAGTTTTTAGCAAAATATTTTACGCGAATTGGGTTGTAAAGACGATTTTTGGTATTACAGTCATAGATCGTTCTAGTGCTGGTTTGTGCTGATGGAAGTCTTATACAGCTCCAATCGACATAGTACTTTCGGACGTAATCCAGGCTGGCATCTACATGTGCTAGTTAACAGGCGCGTTCCTGTCCCCAGGATCTAACGAGAGGAATAGAAGTTTCGCAGTGCCTATCTTAGTGACACGCATTAGTTTAAAACTAGAGTTAGAAACAGTGCGTCACGTCTAGTTCTAACGTCTTTAATTCCAAGGCCCCCGTTGTGCCTCTGCAAAGTCGCCGTGTGGAAGGACATTTTGAAGATATTTTATTTCCACACATACCAACACGCTGCAGCTAGTAATTTTTGTGCGGTGACATAGGTATCGGTAAGAATACTGCGAAATGAAATATTTTGCTAAGTATATACTTATAAACTGACTTTCTGCAATCAGTCTAACGGTCGATTGTCATGGTCTTTCAGCAAGGCTCTGATGTCATTAAGTTTCGGCTTGCAATTTTTCGTAACCATGAGCTAGGGATTCGCCCTTAACCGCACCTATTGCGCTATTGTAAGAACCGAGATGCATTATTTTCGATTTTTGAATATTCAATTTTGTGCCAGAAGATAGTGAGTGCTGGTGTATCAAACGTCGCACTTCACTGATTTCACTATTCGAATTTTCCATAACGCTTATGTCGTCATCATAACAGTAACAAACTATCTTAATATTAAAGATCTGTAGTTCTCTCAATTTTTGGTGCACTGTCTTAAGCAAAGATTGCACCGCAATAGCATATGATGTCAGTCAGTGGATATCCTTGACTCAATGATTGTTAAAATGGAAATGTTTCAGTCAGTTTTTGATTATTTTTAATCCTTGAAAAATCCCCACTGATACATTTACGTATGACAATTATAAGCAAGCATTTGTGCCAAGACTGTCTACTCTGTTGCCTATGTTCAGCATCCTGTAATAATGAGACCTTAAGTTGCCGTACCCCACAGCCACGAAAAGATATTTGTTGGATATACCTGAATGAAATATGGCAGGAGAGGTTTATGGGTCGTATCTCAAATGTTCAAATGGTTCAATTGGCTCTGAGCACTATGGAACTCAACTTCTGAGGTCATTAGTCCCCTAGAACTTAGAACTAGTTTATCCTAACTAACCTAAGGACATCACACATCCATGCCCGAGGCAGGATTCGAACCTGTGACCGTAGCGGTCTCGCGGTTCCAGACTGCAGCGCCTAGAACCGCCTCAAATGTTCTAATGTGTGTGAATTTCTAAGGGATCAAACTGATAAGGTCATCGGTACCTAGTCTTGCACAGTTCTGAAACTAACTTATGCTAAGAACATACACATACACACACACACACACACACACACACACACACACACATTGACGCCCGAGGGATGACTCGAGCCTCTGGCGGGAGGTGCGGCGTGGTGCGTGACATGGCGCTTCGACCGTTCGCACTCTCCGACGGCGCCATATCTCACAATCATCAACATTGCACATGAATTCTTTAGTAACATAGATTCTATGTAACCTGTTTGCTGACGGGCTACTGACTTAAGTATATCCGGTATGGTGGCCATTCAGGTAAGTCCAGGTGTCTTGCAGCTCTAAATCATTCATCAATGGTTGGAGCTCTTGACAAGTGTTAAAACTGGGCGTCTGGTTTTCACGGCTCAACACACAGTTAAAATCTCAAACTCTGTGCCGGACCGCGACTCGAAATCGGGACATTTGCCTTCGGGGGCAAGTACGACGCCATCTTTTTTCTTTATTACCAGAATAACTTTGTACTATCATGACACTACATCGTGTAATATATGCTGCAAATTGGAGAAAAAATTTATTATAATAACGGAATAATAAATAAAAGGAGAAGGGAAAATATTTATATACTTTTATAGTTTGTAATAGAATCTAAAAGTAGAAGAAAAAGGAACAAGATTTTATTAAAAAAAGCAAACTAAGAAAATTCCCACTTTTATTGCAAGGATTGTATAAGTTGACGTGTGTCTATACTTCACCTATACACATTTACATTAGAACTGGAGCGATGCTGAGTCAAAACACAAAACAGACAGGGAAGCCAGGATAGGACAAGCCGAAGCATATCAAATTGCAAGTCATAACAAAGAAAAACACTTATCTGAATAATTAAGTTAACCAATACCTTGCCGACGGAAAACAAGATTCAACATGCTGGCGAAGTGATGTCGATAACGAGGCGTTCGCAAACGTGTCAGATAGGCAGTGATCATGTACTGCCGATCAGGGTGGCCGAGCGGTTCTAGGCGCTACAGTCTGGAACCGCGAGACTGCTACTGTCGCAGGTTCTAATCCTGCCGCGGGCATGGATGTGTGTGATGTCCTTAAGTTAGTTAGGTTTAATTATTTCTAAGTTATAGGGGACTGATGACCTTAGAAATTAAGTCCCATAGTGCTCAGAGCCATTTGAACCATTTTTGATCATGAACTGCATGAAGTTCATGTAATCTTCAAATGTTTGTGAAATCCTATGGGACTCAACTGCTAAGGTCATCAGTCCCTATGCTTACACACCACTTAACCTAAACTATTCTGAGGACAAACACATACACCCATGCCCGAGGGAGGATTCGAACCTCCGCCGGGACCAGCCGTACAGTCCATGACTGCAGCACCTCAGCCCGATCGGCTAATCCCAGTAAACCACATAACGGTATGGGTTTTCGACCGTGGAAAGGAAGAATAATCTGGGCGCAATATGATGTACGTGGTGTATGCAGTCTTAGAAGATCGAGTAAGGAAGGCCAATTGTGTCCTGATCCAAGACCAGTTTGCCATATAACCTACACAAGTAAAGCGATGTCGCATCATATCAGGAGACGTACAGCAGCTACATACATACGTGTAACTTAGCCCAATACGGAAAAGTCGCTCATTCGTTGGAATCAAGTAGTTTACTGCCTTATACCACGAAGACGCTACGCACATCGGCAAAATCGGTAGAATGATATTGAACCAAACTGTCGTCAAGGTTGTTTGCGGCTATTCTCTTTCAACGAGGACTGCTTCCCAATGAGTATTTAGGAATTTCATGATGAGGACAGGTCTCAATAAGATGTCGGTCTCTAAGTAGTTAAGTAACTCACCGCAAGATAGAAGTCACGAATTTGTTTTAACTTATAAGTTATGCGACCAACATCAATAAGGGGTTCGAGACTAGCAGGACGAAAACAGAGAAATAAATGAGACGTGAATGTGTGAGCTTCTTGAGTCATCGTCAGAATAGTACCTCGCACATATAGCATCTGCGACTTCCTTCGTATGTCAGTCAGGTCCAGCCCCTCTCACCCCCTCCCCAAATGAGCGGAGATTCGTAAGCGAAATACAAGGGTTGGAACTTTAATATTGGCAACTGTTTATTTACAGCTCGTACAAAATAGATACGTGTTTTAAAGCTTCACTGACTTTCAAAGTAGTCATTTTCCGAACACAACCTACGACCAGCTTAGAGACAGAAGTGATGACACTTTCTGCAGTACCTGACCATCATTTTGCAGGTCAATGCTCAAGCACGTACAGTGCAAGCTGTTACTGATATGTTGGACTGATGTTGCTGCTACCACCTTATGACTCCCCTAACTTAAGCCATCTCAATTTCAACTTGATTTCTAAACTGAAGAAACACTTCACGGCATTCGCTTCAGAACTGCTGCAAATTCGTCGGGCAATAGACACCGTCGCTGGACTGTCAACAAAACTGCCACTGCCAAAAGTATCCTACGACTTCTGGATCGCTGGCAACGGACTATACACAATGCAGGTGGCTACTTTGAAGGTCAGTGGCTACTTTGAAGATCACTAAAACTTTGTACGAGCTGTAAATAAATAGTTGCCACTTTTAAAGTTCCAAGCCTCGTATATGTCTTTCCCGTAAGAAACTACCAGACAATTGTTGTACTTTCTTCGCCGTCATCGAAGGAAGCGAATAAACTTGAGCTTTGCATATGACATATGCATCCAGTATTCGGACTTTCTGGAGCAGAGTAAGAGAACGCCTTTCATGCTCTAGTATCGTACTCTGAATTTTTTTCATACCAGACTTCCAGTTTAGCGACGCCATTTTGAGTGGACAACGATCAATGATGATACCGAGAGACGTGTGACAATCCACCACAGTAGCCCATGGTACAACCATGTCATCAAATTCTCGCAAGAGCAAAGCTTGCATTTATATTGATTAAGTTTGCACCTGAACTCCTACAAAAATCATCGACTTCTGCCTTCAGTGGAGATATCGCAGCAGGATTGCGAAGTAGAACCATCGCGTCATCCGCGTATGCACGAACAGTTATAGTCCCGGCGGAAAGCGTCCAACTTCTCAGCTGGAATGCTAGCATCCGAAGCAGGGGCTCCAGAGACAACACAAACGAAGTCATTGACAGCGGGCTTCCTTGAGGCTCTCACCCGCGGATATTTACTGGGGGCGTCAGTTGGCCATTATCAACCAGCAAAGCCGAAATACTCTTAAACAGATTTGAGAGCACTCGCCTTGTGTCAACAGTGAAACCAGCTGCCTCCAGAATCCGAAGCAGAAAGTCGTGATTAATACGATCAAATGTTTTATCGAAGTCTTGAAAAGCAAGGGCAGAAGGGACGGACGAAACAACAGCAACCGTAACCACGTCACGACACTTAAATGTAGGGGTCAGAATTGTATGAACAGGTACGCAAGTTTGATGTTTTGAAACAATCGTCTCCGGCAGAGCCACCATCCTACTATGAACTGCCCTCGCCACAGTTTTATAACTAAATTTTAAAAAAGTAAGTGGGCGAACGCTATCAGGGGCAGCCGGTCCATTGCGTTTCTGGATTAAAACAATTTTTCCCACTTTGAATGAGCTCGGGACTACTCTACCCTGTAATTCTTCATTCAGAAGGTAGGTAAAGGTTTCACCCAACAACGACCAAAAGCGCACGTAAAATTCCTTTGGAAGGCCTTCTAGACACGGAGACTTCACAGAAGCCGATCCTACAATAAGTTTGTAAACGTCCTCAAGCTGTACGGTAGCTAAGGGTGTTACATTATGTTCAGGTGTAACTGCCGTATCCAAGATGTTGACAAGTGGGTCGTAAAAGTTTTCATTGGGCTCATCGATGTCGCAGATGTCTTCATAATACTGCACTGTATCAGCTTGCGCCATTGGGACACGTCCATCATTTGTCGTGAGAGAAACAATACAAGCGCGTCGATGACGGGTCTGATGCCGAAGCAAATGGTACAATGAAGTCAGTTATGCCGTCACCAATGAACGCCACTTCGATCGGACTTTCAAACTTTCAATTTCTATTCTCTTCAACAAGTTTGCCTTTACACGCCTAACATCCGTAATTCGCAGAGGGCGTGATCCGAAGCAGCATACAGTTCACCCAGGATGGAACAGTAATATTCATAAGTTAACCGAAAGTCTCGAGCTTTGGCAGCACAGAAAAGTATCTATGTTGGCCTGAGCCTCGGATTTGCTAGCTGTGATCGCCACTCAAAGGTGGAAAACTATTTCCCAGTGTACCTTACAGTACACTCCCACACGGCTCGCATCTCGTGATCGAGAGAGGAGGTCAGCTAGATTAGCGACGTTTAGCGTGTGCGGAGGGGGAAACGGTTTGACTGGTTACCGTTCAAGATTGAGAGTTGTGGCCACAGCACAGTGATCGGCAAAGGAAGCTGGGATGTCATCAACAGTAAGAATACTATCTCTTAGGCAGTACGATAAGTAATACCTATCAAACCTGCTACCAGAAGTCGCAGCAAGGTTGATAAATTTGACTAACGTCGGGTATTTACAAATCCAGACATCTTTTAGACGCAAGGAGCAGACCAATTAATGTAAATCACGAGAGAAATTAAAATTTGGAGATTGATCCGCAGGACGCAATACACAGTTAAAATCACGACCCAATAGAGTACCCGGAGGTCTCTTACGCAACAGATAAAGAAATCCTCTTTATAAAAACGCGTACGACTCACTGCGCGATCAGTGCCACAAGGAACATAAAAAAGAACCAAGGTAAGATTAAAAATTTGACAACCTATGCCCCTGCCAGAATCCAACACTACTTCCACCTCAGCAATAGGGACGCCTTCGCGAAAGAATAAAGCGGTCCCCATAGAATATTTGGGTACGGCGTTAAATATCATACGAAAACCACGTAACGAGAAATTACTAAATAACACCTCTTGTAAGAAGATTTTGTCCGCACATGAATCATAAATGAACTGACACAGCGAAGCCAACCGCAATTCTGATTCCACACTATTAAAATTTAAGGAAACGAAATGTAGACTCGGGTCATTTATCACAGCTATACAGAGATGTAGGGAACATATTGAACAGAATTAGGTAGATAGCTGAACACTCGGACGCTGGTATAGTCAATTTCAGCATCTGTGAGTGACACCATAGTAATGGAATTATCGCGAAGCTTGGACCGGACTTGAGAATCATGTCGCGACAATAGTCTTTCAACATGAAGGGGTTCCATAAACTTCACGTAAAGCACGTACTCGTCTTCATGAAAATAAGCGGTGTGCACCTCATCAGACTTCATATGAATAGTACTGACAAGCTAATCGTGATTTTCTAGAGACCCGGACTGAACGTGTCGCGTTGTTTTATCGACAGTGAAGCTCACAGTACCTTTTCGTGGAATACACGTGGAAACCATGGTAGCCACAGCGGAGCGGCCGACGCCTCTGCAAACAGACGAACACAAACAGGCAGTAAGGCGGAGCGGGGCACTACGACTCACTCGGCAGACAGAACAACACTAACGAGGAAAACTTCACATAGGCGACACTGCGGTAAGTGAAATAAACAAGAACCTTTCCGCTCGGCGCTCGAAGCGAAACTATCAGCACAACGCACGACCCGTCATCACACCTTAACTTCCACCACTACCTCCTCTCCTACCTTCCAACTTCACGGTAGCTCTCCTGCGAACCTTGCAAGAGTAGCACTTCTGGGAGAAAGGGTATTGCGGAGACATGGCTTATCCACATCCTGGGGTGTGTTTCCAGAACGAAATTTTCACTCTGCAGCGGAGTGTGCGCTGATATGAAACTCCCTGGCAGATTAAAACTGTGTGCCGGGCCGAGACCCGAACTCGAAACCTTTGTCTTTCGCGGACAAGTACTCTACCATCTGAGCTACCCACATCTGTACGTCCGCCAGTACCTCGTCTTCTAACTTCCGAAGTCCCGATTTCGAGTCTTCGTCCGGCACACAGTTTTAACATGCCAGGAAGTTGCGAAACTAGCTTTATCATTAGAGTCTTTCTGTGGCATGTTATTCTCCTCGTTAATCAGTTACAGCTCGAATCAAGTCTATGATACATAATAAGAGATCATAGTGTATGGTCAAAGTCTGGATTAGTTTTCCAGTTAACCCAAAATTGAAGTTGATGTAGCAGATCTCATTTCTACAGTGACTGTTGCATTCAATATTTCCGTGTTTATTGCCTAACTTAAGCATAAAGATCTCTTTTAAAAGTATAATGAGGGTAATAGTCAACAAAAATGTGAGAATTCTGTGTTATTTTCTCTTTGTTGTGAAGATTAAGTCGGTGGTACACGTTATTGAAAGTTCGCTGATAGTGCTGAGAGTGTGCTAAAAGGTTCTTTCACTTCTAGACCCAACTTACACATCAGTACCTGTTTGAAAGACATGTTTTTAATGTAACTCAACGTTAACGAACCTTTTTTTTTTGGGTAGAAAGTACCCCCCCCCCCCCTATTGGTAATATGCGTTGTGGAAAATGTCTTGGTATTGTTAGTGCCAACATCATTTGTAGTTTTAAATAATACGGATCAGAAAGAAATGAGTGGACTGACCTGATTCTCCAGATTTCAAGGAAGAGAAAGCTTCTGGGAAGAGCAAATAAGACAAATACTAGTTACAGTAACAGAAAATATCCGCCTAAGGGAAGCATACTGTGGTAAAAAGTTAACTCACCTTCAAGAATTCCACATGAGGATAAAATACTTTTGACAATGCAGTCAAAATCATTCGTTTGGAAAAAAAATCACAAATAACCAGTCATATATTGAAGTCCATTTAAAGTAGTTAATGCAACTCAAGAAGTAAGGTAGTTAGCCTTCCCTGACTCAAACGAGATTAAAGGACTACAACCTTAGCAGGGCCTAAAGTAATGCATATATTAACTGGAAGTTCTCGAAATATAATTGTTTGTCGAAATGCATTAAACCTCTGATCCATAAAATATGGACATAAAATGCTCTAAGTTCGTTTCAGGAACATCTATCAATTTTTCTCTGATATCCAGTGGTAGTTTGTATTGAAGAAAGTGCAACACTTTTCGATGTGAGATCGGTTCATCCCGCTACCATGTTTTGTTCCTATATTTTTGAATTATTTATATAAACTGTGGAAGGGCTCTGGATTAAATACCTTCCCTCTGTACAGATAGACCAGTATTGGGAAAAGAAAGCCTTCTAGACTTTTTTGACGTGTCTAACAACACTCGGCACCTTCTGTTGTCCAAAGTGGTACTTCATCCTGGATAAATGCTGTAGTGAATTATATTTTTAACCAAATCACTTCATATCTCGGATAAACCTCCTTTAAATGGGATTATAAAACGAATGGATGTGTGCTCTTTTCATCAGGTGAAAAAGTAACTTTTAATTCAGAGTCCAGTTTGTCAATAATCTGAGTGTCCTTCTCAAATATCCACATCGTAAGCCCATAAGAAAAGTTGTGGCTCCGTATTTCAGACTGCCTTCTAACTTTACCTCCTGTTCAGCAGCAAAGCTATTTAGCTGTTGCACAGTCCCTTTCAAACTGGATTCTTCCATTTGTGTTGGAGCTCCTTCATCTATTGACTTCTTCACATGTGGACATGCTGAAAAGTTATGCCTCCAAATACTTAAAGTAAAAACTGTTAAAGATATTTAAACAAAACAAACGTTATTAAAATTCTACTTATTTATTCTTCATATGTACACAGCTATTTATCAACATAATAACTCTGGCAAAGAACACTTTTCTCCCAACTGGAGTCCAGGTTGGCGAGGCAATCACTGTAGAACGTTTCACCATGTTGACAGAGCCACAACCTTGCTTGAAGTCCTCAAAAGTGTTTTTTTTTTTTAAGTTTTAGAAACAAATTAAAATCGGAGGAGTCAAGTGGGGACTGTATGGACAACGATGGATGACGGTGAACCGAAGGCGTCCGACCGTTGCAGATATCACAGCGCTCATGTGTGGTTTGGTATCGTCATAGTGAAATAGAGTGTGTTCCACGTGTCAACGAACTGTATGGATTCGAAACTTGATTACAGCATGCTGTTTCTTACACACTGACATGGTTACATTACACAAGGCCATATTATATGGTTCAATTCAAAACCCTCTTGCAGAACAGGCTACAAATGTGTAGTAACGATGAATAAGGGTGCTGAATGTTAATAACGTTTGTTTTATTTGCAATGTTTCAAGGTCTTTCATATTGAAAATTCGGAGGCATTACTTTTCAGCATGCCCTCGTACCATCATGACAGCCCTTGCATGTATATTTAATGCGGCCGTGTTTGGACTTTAATTCAATCTAAATTTGTATTCATCATTGTTTCTTACACTGTTTGATAAATGGATCTATTGTGAGGTTAGTTCGCAGAACAGACTCCTCACTTTCGGCTCGCGATTCCATTTCCACAGCTGAAGGTTCTACATTTTTGACCACTGGATCATCAAATTCGGTGCCATTAGCTTGCACTTCATCATCACTGATATCTACACATTCAACATTTATAGCTTATTCGTATTTTATCATGCCACAGGTGCCTGAAATGGTTTTAATAAATTTTGTCCATTATAACAGTAGTACACAGGCAATATGGAATCAAAACAGGAATTTCGACCGTCAACTTGCAGGGAAAATATAACAGCGTGGTTCTGCATTGTCAGCGCTGTGCACAAAGTCAGCCCTCCGATTACAAATTCAGGAATAACGTAATCAGTTACCATGTCTGGGATAAATTATGGGCTGTCTATTATGTACCCATCTGACAGACCTTTGTAGTACGAATACTGAGAGGAATAAAGCATTATGTCGTTGCCTTATGTGTGGCGGCATATTCAAGGTCGTCGCTAAAAATACAGTACTGGAAAACTTTATTTTGACAGTTTCATGATTTGTTGTTTCTTTTTTATACATATTTTCATTTTGCGTGTATTGCTTATCTATTCCATTTGTTTAGACCAGATCATCTCATCATACCTGTATGTGGACAAGAAAAAGCGGAATACAATTTGTATTTGCATGACGACAGAATTTGTGTACGTAGGAAACTCGAGAGAATTGTATTATTTCGTGATGAACGTTCGTCACTTGAAGTGGTTCCTTTCGTATTATTTAATCCAGTTTACTGTTCACGTGTATCATAAAGTAGCGAACAAAACAATTCATTTATAAAGCGATAAAACTGGAGGACGTGGAATTATTGTCATTTGCAATTGAAATTGTTGTGAACACTTTTTTCTTTAAATAGAATCAAGTTAACTGGCGTTACTAGCTTGAAGAAAAATAAAGTTCACACTTGTTTGTTGACGAATGACGATGCATGCAGCTAATGTTTATACAAGAGAGATTATTTTGTGAAACGTTAATTACAATTCCAGTTAAGACGCAGCTTCGAGTTTCTAATAATAAAATAACTAACGATAAAGTGCTTACAGAACTCGGCCATTGCGACATCAAGCAGTCGCTTCCAACTTACTGTAAATGGTCAGACGTTATTAGCATTATACATTTTAAACAGGAAATCTGACAGGTCAGTAACTTTACGAAATTAAACGGCTTTGAAATATAATGATCCAATTATTACTGGTTAAATGATACAATAAAGACACTTGCGAGGGCATGCTGAAAAGTAATGAATGCCTCCGAATATTTTATGAGACAACTCTTAAAGCTTTTTAAATGAAAAGGACGTTATTAATACTGTCCATCTTCATGCGTCATGTGTACATATTTATTTCTTGACATAGTCACCCAGGCAATGAGGACATTTCTCTCAACGAGATACCAGTTTGTTGATGCCATCACTGTAAAATATTTGTTTTTGTTGTTGCAACCTCTCGTCATCAACATCAAAGGGAAGTTCTCGAAGGTGTTTTTTATGTTTTGGAGACAGACGAAAATCGGAGGGGCCAAGTCGTGACTGTACAGAAGATAATTAATGACGGTGAAACCAAGTCGTCGGATTGTTGCCGATGTCTTGCAGCGGTCGTGTGCATGTTCTAGCATTGTTATGTTGAGGGACACGGTGATTCTTGTGTGGATGAACTTTTCGAATTCGAAACTCGATTACAGCGCACACCAAGATAGCTACGCGACAGGCAGCAGCTCGGAGCCCTCTAGCGCCAGAGCGTTGAGTATACATAGACGCGAAGCATTAAAGTGTAGAACATGAATAACAATTGTTTTATTTAAAAAGGTTTATTAGGTTCCACATTAAGCATTCCGAAGTATTTCTTTGCAGCACGCCCTCATACACTACCATCGTGCTTCCGCCAGAAGGGAAAGAAAGGAACTATCTAATGTTGCTTTTTGCATAGATGAAATTTTGCAAGAAATGTAGATGGTAATCGGGTGTTCATTGGACAAATATATTATACTAGAACTGACATGTAAGTACATTTTCACGCAATTTGGATGCATAGATCCTGAGAAATTAGTACCCAGAACAACCACCTCTAACCGTAATAACGGCCTTGATTTGCCTGGGCATCGAGTCAAACAGCGCTTGGATGGCGTGTACAGATACAGTTTCAACACGATGCCACAGCTCATCAAGAGCAGTGACTGGCGTATTGTGATGAGACAGTTGCTCGGCCACCATTGACCAGACGCTTTAATTGGTGAGAGATCTGGAAATGTGCTGTCCAGGGCAGCAGTCGAACATTATCTGTATCCAGAAACGCACGTACAGAACCTGCAACATGCGGTCGTGCATTATGCTGCTGAAATGTAGGGTTTCGCAGGCATCGAAAGAAGGGTAGAGCCACGGGTCGTAACACATCTGAAATGTAACGTCCACTGTTCAAAGTGCCTTCAATGCGAACAAGAAGTGACTGAGACGTGTAACCAATGACACCCCATACCATAACGCAGGGTGATACAAGAGAATGGCGATGACGAATACACGCTTCCAATGTGCGTACACCGCGATGTCGCGATAGACGGATGCGACCATCATGATGCTGTAAACAGAACCTGGATTCATCCGAAAAAATTACATTTTGCCATTCGTGCACCCAGGTTTGTCGTTGAGTGCACCATCGCAGGCGCTCCTCGCTGTGATGCAGCGTCGGGGTAACCGCAGACATTGTCTCCAAGCTGATGGTCCATGCTGCTGCAAACGTCGTCTAACTGTTCGTGCAGATGGTTGTTGTCTTGCAAGCGTCCCTATCTGTTGACTCAGAGATCGACACTTGGCTGCACAATCAGTTACAGCAATGCGCATGAGATGCCTGTTAGCTCGACTGCTTGTGATTCGAGGCCGTTGGGAACCAGCACGGCGTTCCATGTTACGTTCCTGAATCCACCGAATCCGTATGCTGCTAACAGTCATTGGATCTCGACCAACGCGAGCAGCAATGTCGCGATACGATAAACAGCAATCGCGATAGGCTACAATTCGACCTATATCAAAGTCGGAAACGTGATGATACTCATTTCTCCTCCTTACATCAGACCTGACAACCGTTTCACCAAGGAACGCCGGTCAACTGCTGTTTTTGTATGAGAAATCGGTTGGAAACTTTCCGCATATCAGCACGTTGTAGGTGCCGCCACCGGCGCTAATCTTGTATGAATGCTCGGAAAAGCTAATAATTTGCATATCACAGCATCTTCTCCCTGTCGGTTATATTTCGCGTCTCTGGCAAGTCATCTTCGTGGTGTATCAATTTTAATGGCCAGTAGTGTATATATAGCAACAAATTATCTGAGGCATATGAATTCTAATATCGAGGTAATGTACACATAAATTGCAGTTTAATATTATAACAGTTGAATGGTATAATAAATAACCTAAGGAGAGAACTTTAATAATCAATTCTGCTTCGCTTAAATTAATTATACACTCCTGGAAATGGAAAAAAGAACACATTGACACCGCTGTGTTCCACTGCATCGCTCAGTCACCTTCTCCAAGTCCTTTACAGTAGCAGGAACCCGACTATGGAATAACCTCCCTCTTTATGTTAGAGAACTTAAAAACATGTCTGACATCAAAACAGTTAATGACGTATCTGAACTCCTGGAAATGGAAAAAAGAACACTTTGACACCGGTGTGTCAGACCCACCATACTTGCTCCAGACACTGCGAGAGGGCTGTACAAGCAATGATCACACGCACGGCACAACGGACACACCAGGAACCGCGGTGTTGGCCGTCGAATGGCGCTAGCTGCGCAGCATTTGTGCACCGCCGCCGTCAGTGTCAGCCAGTTTGCCGTGGCATACGGAGCTCCATCGCAGTCTTTAACACTGGTAGCATACCGCGACAGCGTGGACGTGAACCGTATGTGCAGTTGTCGGACTTTGAGCGAGGGCGTATAGTGGGCATGCGGGAGGCCGGGTGGACGTACCGCCGAATTGCTCAACACGTGGGGCGTGAGGTCTCCACAGTACAACGATGTTGTCGCCAGTGGTCGGCGGAAGGTGCACGTGCCCGTCGACCTGGGACCGGACCGCAGCGACGCACGGATGCACGCCAAGACCGTAGGATCCTACGCAGTGCTGTAAGAGACCGCACCGCCACTTCCCAGCAAATTAGGGACACTGTTGCTCCTGGGGTATCGGCGAGGACCATTCGCAACCGTCTCCATGAAGCTGGGCTACGGTCCCGCACACCGTTAGGCCGTCTTCCGCTCACGCCCCAACATCGTGCAGCCCGCCTCCAGTGGTGTCGCGATAGGCGTGAATGGAGGGACGAATGGAGACGTGTCGTCTTCAGCGATGAGAGTCGCTTCTGCCTTGGTGCCAATGATGTTCGTATGCGTGTTTGGCGCCGTGCAGGTGAGCGCCAGAATCAGGACTGCATACGACCGAGGCACACAGGGCCAACACCCGGCATCATGGTGTGGGGAGCGATCTCCTACACTGGCCGTACACCTCTGGTGATCGTTGAGAGGACACTGAATAGTGCACGGTACATCCAAACCGTCATCGAACCCATCGTTCTACCATTCCTAGACCGGCAAGGGAACTTGCTGTTCCAACAGGACAATGCACGTCCGCATGTATCCCGTGCCACCCAACGTGCTCTAGAAGGTGTAAGTCAACTACCCTGGCCAGCAAGATCTCCGGATCTGTCCCCCATTGAGCATGTTTGGGACTGGATGAAGCGTCGTCTCACGCGGTCTGCACGTCCAGCACGAACGCTGGTCCAACTGAGCCGCCAGGTGGAAATGGCATGGCAAGCCGTTCCACAGGACTACATCCAGCATCTCTACGATCGTCTCCATGGGAGGATAGCAGCCTGCATTTCTGCGAAAGGTGGATATACACTGTACTAGTGCCGACATCGTGCATGCTCTGTTGCCTGTGTCTATGTGCCTGTGGTTCTGTCAGTGTGATCATGTGATGTATCTGACCCCAGGAATGTGTCAATAAAGTTTCCCCTTCCTGGGACAATGAATTCACGGTGTTCTTATTTCAATTTCCATGAGTGTATATCAGTATCTTTGTGTTGAAATTTTTCTTACAGTCTGTTATAATGTTACATAATCTGTGAAGTTATTTTTAGTGGTTTTGTCCGCCGAGAGGGGAAGCCTGCACCGCCGTTAAGGAAACATTTCTATTAACAGCTACATTCATGCTACAACGAAGTCTAATTCAGTTGCAATGGTGCGCACCAGTAACTGGAATTCCTCGAGCATGCGGTTTTCCCATTAAATGAAGCTTGCGGAATGGAACGATGTATGCAAAAGATAGGCGCCTCCGCTCTCCCGAACACGCGCCTAGTATCGACGTTAGAGGAAGACGTGGGAACATACAGCTGCGCCCTGGGACGCAAAAGAAAGCTGTCTTATCAGGCGCGGACCGCGCTATTGGCTCCGCCTCAGGGAACCACGTCACCTGAATACCGGCGTGAAAAATGGCGCTTTCGGAATTACTGTCGAGTACGGCGAACAGAGGAAAGGAAGGATGGTCCCCTTTATTATGGAACAGAAAAGCCATATTCACATATCGCATCAATCAACTGAGCGATATACTAATGAAAATACTTAATACAATGCTGGCCATTAAAATTACTACATCACGAAGACGCGGAATTTAACCGACGGGAAGAAGATCCTGTGATATGCAAATGATTAGCTTTTCAGAGCATTCACACAAGGTTGGCGCCGGTGGCGAACAACGTGCTGACATGAGGAAAGTTTCCAACCGATTTATCATACACAAACAGCAGTTGACCGGCGTTGCCTGGTGAAACGTTGTTGTGATGCCTCGTGTAAGGAGGAGAAATGCGTACCATCACGTTTCCGACTTTGACAAAGGTAGGATTCTAGCCTATCGCGATTGCGGTTTATCGTATCGTGACATTACCGCTCACGTTGGTCGAGATCCAATGACTGTTAGCAGAATACAGAATCGGTGGTTTCAGGAGGGTAATACGGAACGCCGTGATGGTCCAGAACGGGCTCGTATCACAAGCAGTCGAGCTGACAGGCGTCTCATGCGCATGGCTGTAATTGATAGTGCAGCCAAGTCTCGATCCCTGAGTCAACAGATGGGGAAGTTTGCCTGACAACAACCATCTGCACGAACAGTTCGACGACGTTTGCAGCAGCATGGACTATCAGCTCGGAGATCACGGCTTCGGTTACCCTTGACGCTGCATCATAGACAGGAGCGCCTGCGATGGTGTACTCAGCGACGACCCTGGCTGCAGAAATGGCAAAACGTTATTTTTTCGGATGAATCCAGGTTTTAATTACAACATTGGTTACACGTCTCAGTCACCTCTTATTCGCATTGACGGTACTTTCAACAGTTGACGTTACACTTCAGATGTGTTACAACCCGTGGCTCTACCCTTCTTTCGATGCCTGCAAAACCCTACATTTCAGCAGGATAATGCACGACCGCATGTTGCAAGTTCTGTACGTGCGTTTCTGGAAACAGAAAATGTTCGACTGCTGCCCTGGACAGCACATATCCGGATCTCTCACCAATTAAAACGTGTGGTCAATGGTGGCCGAGCAACTGGCTCGTCACAGTACGCCAGTTACTACTCTTGATGAACTGTGGTATCGTGTTGAAGCCCCATTCGCAGCTGTACCTGTACACGCCATCCAAGCTCTGTTTGACTCAATGCCCAGGCGTATCAAAGCCATTATACGGCCAGAGGTTGTTCTGGGTACTAATTTCTCAGCATCTATGCACCCAAATTGCGTGAAAATGTAATCACATGTCAGTTGTAGAATAATACATTTGTCCAATGAATACCCGTTTATCACCTGCATTTCTTCTTCCGCAAGATGTGTCACAGTGAACCAACGTAGCTCGATGAATACATAGAAAGAACAGCTACAGCAGAGTACAACGGGCAAATGGAAAAAAAATGCAACGAAGTGAATACAGATGATACAGTTATTCGTACACAGTAATTATACAGAGGTCTCCGTGAATCATGGTGGTCCTGCAGACATTAAAAACGCCTGACATTGTTCTTAACAGAGTGTGTAGTCGCCACAGACGGCAGTGCACGTTCTGCATCGTCCTCCCACGCTTCACACCAACTTGGTACCATTCCACCGCACACGACATTTACACTACTGGCCATTAAAATTGATACACCACGAAGGTGACGTGCTACAGACGCGAAATTTAACAGACAGGAAGAAGATGGTATGATATACAAATGATCAGCTTTTCAGAGCATTCACGCAAGGTTGGCGCCAATGGTGACACCTACAACGTGCTGACATGAGGAAAGTTTCCAACCGATTTATCATACACCAACAGCAGTTGACCGGCGTTCCCTGGTGAAACGTTGATGTGATGCTTCGTGTAAGGAGGAGAAATGCGTACGATCACGTTTCCGACTTTGATAAAGGTCAGATTGTAGTCTATCGCCATTGCGGTTTATCGTATCTTGACATTGCTTCTCGCGTTGATCGAGATCCAATGACTGTTAGCAGGATATGGAATCGGTGGGTTCAGGAGGGTGGTA
Source organism: Schistocerca gregaria (assembly GCF_023897955.1). Taxonomy (NCBI): domain Eukaryota; kingdom Metazoa; phylum Arthropoda; class Insecta; order Orthoptera; family Acrididae; genus Schistocerca; species Schistocerca gregaria. The sequence continues at coordinate 179,823,964 of NC_064927.1, forward strand.
TGGAACGCCGTGCTGGATCCCAAAGGCCTCGTATCACTAGCAGACCAGTCGAGATGACAAAGCATCTTATCCGCATGGTTGTAGCGGATCGTGCAGCCACCTCTCGATCCCTGAGTCAACAGATGGGGACGTTTGCAAGACAACAACCATCTGCACGAACAGTTCGACGGCGTTTGCAGCAGCATGAACTATCAGCTCGGAGACCATGGGAGCGGTTACCCTTGACGCTGCATCACAGACAGGAGCGCCAGCGATGGTGTACTCAGCGACGAACCTGGGTACACGAATGGCAAAACGTCATTTTTTTCGGATGAATCCAGGTTCTGTTTACAGCATCATGATGGTCGCATCCGTGTTTGGCGACATCGAGGTGAACGCACATTGGAAGCGTGTATTCGGCCTCGCCATTCTCTTGTATCACCCGGCGTGATGGTATGGGGTGCCATTGGTTACACGTCTCGGTCACCTCTTGTTCGCATTGACGGCGCTATGAACTGTGGACGTTGCATTTGAGATGTGTTACGACCCGTTGCTATACTCTTCATTCGATCCCTGCGAGACCCTACATTTCAGCAGGATAATGCACGACCGCATGTTGCAGGTCCTGTACGGGTCTTTCTAGATACAGAAAATTTCCGGCTGCTGCCCTGGCCAGCACACTCCGAAGATCTCTCACCAACTGAAAACTTCTGGTCAATGGTGGTCGAGCAACTGGCTCGTCACAATACGCCAGTCACTACTCTTGATGAATTGTGGTATCGTGTTGAAACTGCATGGGCAGCTGTACCTGTACACGCCATCCAAGCCCTGTTTGACTGAATGCCCAGGCGTATCAAGGCCGTTATTACGGCCAGTGATGGTTGTTCTGGGTAATGATTTCTCCGGATCTATGCACGCAAATTGCGTAAAAATGTAATCACATGTCAGTTATAGTATAATATATTTGTCCAATGAATACCCGTTTATTATCTGCATTTCTTCTTGGTGTATCAATTTTAATGGAAAGTAGTGTATATCAGCCGGATGGTCGCTGCTCCATGTAGACGTGCTGAAGAACACCTTCCCCATGCATTCCACACGTGCTTGACGCGGTTTATGTCGGGGAAATGGGTATTCGCCTAAAATCCTCTCTCTCGACAAGGTCCTCCATATGCGCTGTTCGGTGCGGTCGCACATTGGCAAGCATAAGAATGAAGTCAGGGCCGAAAGCAACACTGGAAAGGCTCGCACAGGGAAAGACTACCGCGCCACAACAAAATTGGCCATTCACTGGCAGTCAGTACAACCTCGCAACATTATGCCTCCCAACACCGTAACACGTAGACCTCAAAAACCATCGTCTGCGCTTATGTTCCTTGGTGGATTACATATTCCCACTACTCGCCATGTGAAGCCACGACCACCATCAGGCGGATGTTAATTTCCGTCTTAAGTTTTTGTAATGGTAGGAGCGGGAAGGAAATCGTAAAATTCTGGACAGGAATTACTTTACACATTTTACCAAAAAGTAATTCATTATACTAAGATAGGGCTTTGAAATTAAAGCTCAAAACTTAGTTTTCCTTCACAATTAAATGTCACATACTCAGATTTAAAACTGAATTTTCTAATGGCACCATACTACAAGAATAACAGCTTAACCGTTTGACCGCGACGCATATAAAACCTCAAATTACAAGTTTTACACACTCGCTAACTCAGGAAAACAAGGTTTCAGAACTGACATCAGTTTCATAGAGCTTATGTAACAACTGTGCAAGTTAAAGCCTGAATTAGAAGACTTAGATGCGCTTTCACAAATTTTGACGTGATTCAGTTCCTGGAGAATCATCTTGTAAAAGGCGTTATAGCAATGTTCACTGCAGTGAATAGATTTTAAAAAGAGCAGTAGTAATTACACATCTTCAGCTACTGGACACTGAAATTTAGAGATACATACGCAAATAATAGCCTCAGGTATCTATCTATAGCAGCTAACGCATATCATTAGAAACAGTGATAGTTCTAAGAAAACGTATAATTAAATAGCAATTAACTGTAACTAACAACAAGTAATAATTACCACTGACCAGTTTACTGTATAACAAATTAAAACATTGACTAGCTTACAATATGACAAATTAAAACCCATATTACTTAAGAACCTGGCTCCCAGTAGTAACATGCAGCGTCAAATGGTTGCTTCGTGGATTTTTGACAAATCATTAGCCATCAAAGTGACTTTTACCATGCGTTATCGAAGAGAAACATTCTGGTACAGTCACCTAAAACATAAACTATTTACCAAAAGCAACGAACACAACTAAAGCATAAAGGATAGAACTTATTCAATTCTTAAGTGCAATAGCTATTGCTATGAATGTTAATATAACACGACCAACTTGAGGTCATAGCAGTTATCAAACGTTGACATAACATGGAAGCTGAATAAATGAATTAAAATTTGGGCCATGGCCGGGATTTGAACCCAGGCGTCCTTCTTTACTGAGAAGGCATGCTGACCGTTACACCGCCGCACGGACGACACAAGTCCAATGCTCTCCCCAACACAAATTTCAATTATGAACTTAAGCTTATTTTCTCCTAAATCGTAACTATTGTCAGGGATCTCCGCACTGGACGGCCAAGGCTGCCTACTAAACAAGAAGACCTGGGTTCAAGTTCCAGCCATAGTACAACTTTTCCTTCATTATCGTAGATAAAGATGTGACTTAAATGCTCCTATTTTGGGTGAGGATGGTGCGAGTGTCACTGACCTCTTAACTGGTCACGATGACGATGCACGACGGTCGACTGCGCAGCGGGCACAATAAATTCCCTTATCACCTGTCGTGGGATCATTAAAGCAGTGCTAATGGCAATATGTGTCCAGTAGAACGCAACAGTTGGTGTGCAATGACCCCGGGAGATTGCACTTGCCCAGCTAAGCACTCACCAGTGGGAGATGGTTAAGATCATAAGGCGCCAGCTGCTGTAGGTGGTCACAGCGTAGGAGTGAACTCAGAACCTCGGCGAGTGTGTATCTCCCTGAAGAGGGCAGGCGCGCAGCGACGTAAAACCCCAATGGAGGCCGGCCACGTTGATAGAACCTAATGCAGCGACTACTCGGCAGCTAACTGTGGACCCGGTACAGGTGCTCTGGATCCGGTTGATATCATCCAGCACGAGGCCCTAGTGGGAAGGCATCAGTTCAGCTCCTGGCAGCATGAGGGCTAGCAGAAACCCGCAGCTAACCGCTAGCGGAGGGAGCGTTCAGTTGTAATTGGGGCCGGATGACTCACATCGTGTCGATGGCTGCTATGGAGTACTGCTCGGTAAAGGCGGCGATCGCCAACAAATACTGTTGCGTATTTATGCTATCTGGCCTTAGATTTGTGATGAAAAGGAGCTGCTTCTGAGCGGCGCTTATATCTGGACAGCTTTCAATTTGAATTTCCCGCCATGTCGGAGATCGCGATTGGTGTTCTTCAAAGTCGCAGGCATCTAGTAAACAGTGAGAACTTCAAAATGGGAGTTGTTACGGACAACAGTGGAGCACAACCGAAGAGCCGATAAAACAGCTCGATTCTTCAGGTACCGAAGATCAACTGTTTACGTTATTGTGTTGTGGCCAAGTATAATGCTTCGAAGATATCTGAGGAAACCTCATTCGAGGAAACCTCATTCGAGGAAACGCGTGTCACCACCTGCGGCTGTCCTCGAAAAGATTCAGCCGCCGATTTCGAAGGACACGGGGCAGTCGCTGAGGAAACTGGCGACAGTATTGAATGTCAGCGAGCGAATAATGAGTTGAATGGCAGAGGAGGACCTCATGCGAGCCATTTAGTCCAAATCTTGCTCTCGGATAACGTTGACATGTTATGGTGAAAGGAGTTCTGGCCCTCGAGTAGCCCGGATTTAGAATCCCCACGACTCTTTGTTTGGAGCGTAGTCGAAAGGATTACCAGTACGATGCGGCACCCTAATGTCTCATCTCTACGCACTCCTGTCGAAGCAGCATTCGTGGACATGGACAGTGTCTTTTCAATAAGATCGTGCGATCACTTCAGGACATGACTGGAGGCGGTCATAGCAGTTGAAGGTGGTTACATTGAGTAATGTTACCCTTGAAGCCCCTTATATGTAAAAGGGTTTTAATTTTCATTTCTAATTTGTTTTTTCAAAAAGTTTCATTTGTCTGGATTTAAGTGCCGCTCCTGTACAAGGCCTCGGCAACAACCACCCGGGTCCTGCGTGTGGTAACGTGTTAATGGGTTTGGCAGACTGCAGGTTTGGGACGCCATCTTGGAAGGCTAGTGGCGTTACACTTCTCTGCTCTTTGGAAGATCTGATCAACTTGAATTGGGACTAATATTTTCTCTGCAAGTCATTTAAACACTTCATTTTACATTTTCCTTTTTTGAATTTACGTACAATTCCTGTTCCAGCTGTTCTTATATTAAACCAGTCCAGTTTACAGTGTCCAATGGCTGGCATGTTTAGCAACTACTTACTTCCTAAGTGTGACGCACTAGGTCGGTATATGCTGTACAGTGGGTGTCGAAGGGTGGACGGTTTTTCGCTGTACACAGATATAGGATGGAGAGCCACAATCAAGATTTTATCTGAAGCTGAGACGCCTAACAGCATTATTTTATGACGGCAATTACTGCAGCAACATTGCACATACCAACACGCACCTTCTGCGCTACTATCAGTTCATCCAAAGAGCTAAGTATGTTGGTATACCAGGTATGGTACAGAAAGATCAGTACTTGGGCAGATCGTACATCTAAAGGTTTTTAATGCGTGAAAATTAGAAGTTACGTTATGTTCAAAACCGTATTACCAGTCATGGGAGGATGGAAAATTACAGATTAATATCCCAAAGTGCTGTTACTAGTGAAACCTTCCCGTCTAATATTGGATGAACGTTTGCTTGCTGACTGAAGGTTGCGTCTCTTAAAATCTTTTAACTGCTGCTCTGTCAAGACTACCTGCTGATTATTACGACGAAACATAAAATGTGTTGTCGCCGTGGCCCTGAGTCGTTACCTGAAATTATTAAGACTGATTCTTACCTTTAATTATTTATACTGTATCGCCATCTGACTGCTACAGCAAACTGTGGAATGAATATACTTACTTCTCTTTAACATAATTATAAGCTGCTGGTGGAGTTTCATAATACTTTGTGACTGGAATTCTTTAAGTTGAAGTTAATTTAGATTTGTTAAAAGCTGAAGCTCAGTTTAGACTTTTCTTTTAAGATAACAATAAATTCCGTAAAGCATTTACGTGAATGATTTTGGGATAGAAAATTCTTAATGCATTTAATCTGGTAGAAGTTAACTATATTCTGAGAACGATCTTGACAAACAATTACAAGGGGTATAGTTCTTTACAAAAATTCTTAAAAAATAGCGTTGCGCTACATACCTAATTTTCCATCAAAATTACATAACTATATTCTGAGAACGATCTTGACAAACAATTACAAGGGGCATAGTTCTTTACAAAAATTCTTAAAAACTAGCATTGCGCTACATATAGCGAGTGGCTGGCGAGCACACCGCTTCTTTCGTAGTGTTAATTCATACCTCGCTTACAGCGACCTCCTCTCATGTCTCGCTAACTACGACTGCCTCGTCTCACATCTTACTCGCAACTGCTCGCTTCGAACGCTCAATGCTACAAAAGTGCGGTCTCGCCGCCAACAATGGTTTTTGGTGCAGACAATCCCTGCTACCATTACAGATGTATTACGGCGCGCTGTTTCCCGCTCTTTCTCAATAATACACAATGCAATTTAATTAACAAAACAATTTAAATAAGAAACAGTTCAGATAATTACATGCTAAAACAGTTTAAATACGCCTATTACATAATTACATATTTTTTTTTTATTTTTCTAATTTCTGATCTGTGTGTGCGTGTTCTGCCTTAATTTCGTTTTTTAGATCTTGTGACCTTTTTTCTAATTCTTGTGACCCTCTGTTAAAGTTTTGATTCATGTCTTGTCTCATTTGTAGCAAAAATGCCATTATTGGATCCGTTTCGGATTGACTTCTGTGTGTATTTGTATTCGTTGTTAAAGGCTGTAGATCTGTGTTCATTTGAACATCCTCAGATGATTGTGACTGCGTCACGTTTTCCGTAATTTCGGAATTTTGGTCATGAGAACTGTTGGATCTGCTACGCAGGTTGTGTAGCTGTGTACCGTTTGAATCTAAATCAGTGCTTAATGGAGTCTCTCTGCCTGACTGCATTGTAGTGGTTTCGTTACTGAAACTGTTATGTCTACTATGCGGAATTTGTGACTGTGTACCGTCTGTTGCATTTAATGCCAAATTATTTTGCACTACCGTTTCATTGTCTGTGGGCATTTCTGAAGTTACTTGTTCGTTAAACGCTTCCATATTGTTACAGTTATTAAATGTCTGTTCACCTAACGTTTCAGAATCAGGGTTTTCACACGTATTATTACTGCCTATTCCAGAAAAGAATCTCTCGTCAGTATTTTGTACAGTTTTATCAGTTTGAGAACGAGTAATTATTCTGCGGGACATTGTCTATAATCATCACACGCAACAAAATATATCACTGTTCAAAGCGGATTCAACACTGAACAAACACTTTTCAACGCCGAATCAATAAAGCAAACAGAATTGCCGATGACCTGTGAATAAAAGTTATACACTTTAGTATATGCGTTGCGCCACTTAACAGTAACTTATTCACACTATTATCAAAGTCAGTATATTCATATCCACAGTAGATTCACTAAAATGTCGTACTGAATGGATATCGCCGAGTGAAACCTTCCCGTTTAATATTGGATGAACGTTTGCTTGCTGACTGAACGCTGCGTCTCTTAAAATCTTTTAACTGCTGCTCCGTCAAGACTACCTGCTGATTATTACGACGAAAAATAAAATGTGTTGTCGCCGTGGCCCTGAGTCGTTACCTGAAATTATTAAGACTGATTCTTACCTTTAATTATTTATACTGGATCGCCATCTGACTGCTACAGCAAACTGTGGAATGAATATACTTACTTCTCTTTAACATAATTATAAGCTGCTGGTGGAGTTTCATAATACTTTGTGACTGGAATTCTTTAAGTTGAAGTTAATTTAGATTTGATAAAAGCTGAAGCTCAGTTTAGACTTTTCTTTTAAGATAACAATAAATTCCGTAAAGCATTTACGTGAATGATTTTGGGATAGAAAATTCTTAATGCATTTAATCTGGTAGAAGTTAACTATATTCTGAGAACGATCTTGACAAACAATTACAAGGGGTATAGTTCTTTACAAAAATTCTTAAAAAATAGCGTTGCGCTACATACCTAATTTTCCATCAAAATTACATAACTATATTCTGAGAACGATCTTGACAAACAATTACAAGGGGCATAGTTCTTTACAAAAATTCTTAAAAACTAGCATTGCGCTACATATAGCGAGTGGCTGGCGAGCACACCGCTTCTTTCAAAGTGTTAATTCCAGATACGGAAAACAAACTCGGAGTATACAAATCGGTCTTGCCGATCCCGGCATTTGCTTGCAGAGATTTAGGAAATTTATGGAGAATATATAACTGCCTTTCCGGACGCGGATCTCTTCTAGTATGCGAGTCCAGTGTACTAATTATTGCGCCAGCTCGCTCTATTGGAGACGTGCAGTTGGGTCCGACGTGACACAGATCGTACCGTTTCTCAGTACCCTTGTAACTCAAACCGTTCCAGACTATTAGATCGCCTCTGCTCGCTACTATTAGCGATAGTGATATACGAGTCTATTCAATGTGGAGCCGTTCTCTGGAAGAAGGGTTGTGATGAAATGTCTGTCGGCGAAGAGGGGAGAGGGGGGGTGGGATGAAGTGGGGTAGAGAGGTGTCCAGCAAACGCTGCCGCTCTTAAAAGTGATTCTATTTCACATGTTTCTTTGACAGCCTGGATCCCATGTTGGGCACTACACAACAAACCCATCAACTTCCAGAATCTCCACAATCCTGCACTGTACGCCAAATGTTACTGTTCAAAATATGTTCTTCCAGCACCTTCGCACAATTAATTACAAGAAAACGAAAAATCTCAGACATATTGTGAAGCAAAACAAACCCACATCTCACTATACTCTCAAGACAAACAAAAATTATATGCAGCGATAACACACAAAAACAAATTAAAACTTTTCCAAGCTGAATAAATCATTCGTCGGTCAACACTACCAGAATATCATTAATATCACACCAAAGATTTTACAAAGGAACGTAAATTTCCATGTAATATACCCCTGTCACCAAACACAACTAATCATAAAAAGCACACAATGATTAATATGACTCCAAAAATGCATTCCAAAATTCAACCTTTGTACTGAATCTGAGTACATACAGGCGTCCAAGCAATTCCCGAGAAAATAGTGCGTTTGGGCCTCTAATTAGTATCATACGCGTTTTCTACTTCGTTAAGTATGCTTCTCAGATGCTGTCCTCATAGGTATGTTTGTTCTACACTCCTGGAAATTGAAATAAGAGCACCGTGAATTCATTGTCCCAGGAAGGGGAAACTTTATTGACACATTCCTGGGGTCAGATACATCACATGATCACACTGACAGAACCACAGGCACATAGACACAGGCAAAAGAGCATGCACAATGTCGGCACTAGTACAGTGTATATCCACCTTTCGCAGAAATGCAGGCTGCTATCCTCCCATGGAGACGATCGTAGAGATGCTGGATGTAGTCCTGTGGAACGGCTTGCCATGCCATTTCCACCTGGCGCCTCAGTTGGACCAGCGTTCGTGCTGGACGTGCAGACCGCGTGAGACGACGCTTCATTCAGTCCCAAACATGCTCAATTGGGGACAGATCCGGAGATCTTGCTGCCCAGGGTAGTTCTTACACCTTCTAGAGCACGTTGGATGGCACGGGATACATGCGGACGTGCATTGTCCTGTTGGAACAGCAAGTTCCCTTTCCGGTCTAGGAATGGTAGAACGATGGGTTCGATGATGGTTTGGATGTACCGTGCACTATACAGTGTCCCCTCGACGATCACCAGAGGTGTACGGCCAGCGTAGGAGATAGCTCCCCACACCATGATGCTGGGTGTTGGCCCTGTGTGCCACGGTCGTATGCAGTCATGATTGTGGCGCTCACCTGCACGGCGACAAACACGCATACGAACATCATTGGCACCAAGGCAGAAGCGACTCTCATCACTGAAGACGACACGTCTCCATTCGTCCCTCCATTCACGCCTGTCGCCACACCACTGGAGGCGGGCTGCACGATGTTGGGGCGTGAGCGAAACACGGCCTAACGGTGTGCGGGACCGTAGCCCAGCTTCATGGAGACGGTTGCGAATGGTCCTCGCCTATACCCCAGGAGCAACAGTGTTCCTAATTTGCTGGGAAGTGGCGGTGCGGTCCCCTACGGCACTGCGTAGGTTCCTACGGTCTTGGCGTGCATCCGTGCGTCGCTGCGGTCCGGTCCCAGGTCGACGGGCACGTGCACCTTCCGCCGACCACTGGCGACAACATCGATGTCTGTGGAGACCTCACGCCCCACGTGTTGAGCAATTCGGCGGTACGTCCACCCGGCCTCCCGCATGCCCACTATACGCCCTCGCTCGAAGTCCGTCAACTGCACATATGGTTCACGTACACGCTGTCGCGGGATGCTACCAGTGTTAAAGACTGCGATGGAGCTCTGTATGCCACGGCAAACTGGCTGACACTGACGGCGGCGGTGCACAAATGCTGCGCAGCTATCGCCATTCGACGGCCAACACTGCGGTTCTTGGTGTGTCCGCTGTGCCGTGCGTGTGATCATTGCTTGTACAGCCCTCTCGCAGTGTCTGGAGCAAGTATGGTGGGTCTGACACACCGGTGTCAATGTGTTCTTTTTTCCATTTCCAGGAGTGTATATTCATCTCCAAGGGGGTCATTTGGTTAACAGTGATCGACCGGTGATTCCTGAACTCACACCTAGAGCTGCGAAGAATCTTTGTAGTCACTATGATCCATACGAGGCGATGGTTTAACATACGCTGTAAGTTTTTTCCCACACAGCTAGTTAACGCGATTTTTTAAGAACTACTCAGCTACTGTCAGTCGATCCCTGCTTTAAGGAGTAGGAACAAAATGACTTCCCTCAGTGAGTGGAGAAACTGACCAGTTAATAAAATTTTTATAAAAATTTGTAGAAGTATTTCGTTCGATTTATTTCTAATTCCATGTAGCGTACAGTTACTAGGCGCAGTATCACACAGACAGTGCAGAATCGACCTCCCAAATGGAGAGAGTGCAGTTATGGGACTCATCATTATTTGACCTAACGTCTAGCAAACCCCTTTTACGTTTAGACGCTACAGAGGGAAACCAGATGGACCTGGCTGTTGAATTTATCCTGGTGAGATGATGCGCCAGTGTCCAGGTGTTTTCCTGAGTTTTGTTAAGGGACACCTGTTCTCTTGTATGACCGATATAGTTAGCCCACACTGAATCGCGGAAATCATTCTGATAGCTCGTCATGCTTGTCTCGGGCTACTGGAACGATTTTAGAACGTGCAGGATTTCTTGCCACGATTCTTCTCATGTGCAGTCGGCACAAGAACCTGCACAGAACCATGCGACATTCTCCTCTCCAGAAGGGCAAAGACCGCCTTTCCAAGTGGCATGACGACTTTGGTATGGATCCATCAGCGGTTTCGTGGATCACTTGCGTAATGTGAACTACCCTTCTTGGATACTGTGTAGCATTCAACATTACGTAGTCCATTTAGCATTCATGAACACAAGCAGTGGGAACTTCTCGGTCTGTTTGGTTTATCCAAATGGGACCGCAGTCACTGTTGTTCACTTCGCCGACCATTTCTTACCGAGCAGTATCAGCGAGGATTGAATGGCACATCGAGATATCGCCGCGGAATAGCGCGCTCTGAAAGGTGTTCAGAACACAACATGAGTCTGAAGTAACAAGTTTTTCAACAAGTTGACCCCGCATACAGGTGGATGTAGACAGCTATAGCACGTTACCTGTAGGAACGGATGGGAGGTCTGTGCAGTCAGGTTCTGGAAGTTTAACTTCACTAGGAGACAGGTATTTTACCGGCCAGAGTGGCCGTGCGGTTCTGGGCGCTACAGTCTCTGGAGCCGAGCGACCGATGCGGTCGCAGGTTCGAATCCTGCCTCGGGCATGGATGCGTGTGATGTCCTTAGGTTAGTTAGGTTTAATTAGTTCTAAGTTCTAGGCGACTGATGACCTCAGAAGTTAAGTCGCATAGTCCTCAGAGCCATTTTTTTTGAGACAGGTATTTTAAACGTAGTATCAACCTATGTGGCAGAATGTACAAATGCATCAACTGCCTGCATATTGGTATTGAGCAGTTTACATCACTATATGTACCCGTCATTGACATGTATGTCTGCACTGTCCACATCATCTGTACACCTCTTCCGTCACCATTCGTGATTCCTGTGAAGGTTATACTCTTCGGTGAAAGAGCGAAAAGGGCGTCAAAATACTTAATATAAGTCTCTTACAGGCCCATGAACAGGGATTGCTAGTGTCATGACTCATATCAATCCTGAACTCATACAGGTGCCACTGCCAATTCTTAGTCGGCGTGAGAGCGTTGGTGAAATTCTAAACAAGTTCTTTTGGCAGACATTGCAAGAGAGGCGCTGGGCTTCAAGAAGAGGTTTGCTATTGAAATTTCGAGAGACCTCTTTCCGGGAAGAGCAAGATATTACTTCCTCCCACGGACATCTAGCGTAATGACCACGATGAGATAACTCGAGAAATTAGAGCTAACGCAGAAGCTTACATTCATCCCACGCACCATTCGATAGTGGAGCATTATACGGATGATCAAGTAGTGGTACCAGATGCACCCTCCACCACACACCATGAGTTGGTTTGCGGAGTATGGTGTAGATGAAGATGTTATCTGCGCATTTTCCTTTATATTTTTTTTCTGTCGAAATTGCAGACGTACGGCAGTTGATGAATGAAGAGCATGGATGGACCCCCTTCGGACTCATCAATAAATGCTAGTCAGGGATGGTCTAACAGATTTTGAGTTGCCCTTTCATGTTCATTCGTTTGAAGTTTCCCTCTCAGTGGTGGTACTGACGGTGATGGGCGATTTGGATTGTTGCATTCTATCCGTTTTGACACTATTTGCTTGATATCCAGTGCCCTCGGCATTTTACAGTCACGACATTACGCACTAGAATTTTCCCATAGCAAAACTCAAAAGATCCTACTTTAGAGAACACACATAACTGAAAATATGCGGTAAGGGCATAAATCTTCAGAATCAGCGTTGTTCCTGTCGTGCAGTACGTACACGACACTTTCCAGAGTGCTGCAAGAAAACATCTAAGGGGTACTGTTCCGTCACTGCTACGTCCTCAATAATGTGAGATGCCTCGTCTCCAACGTCCAGGTGCTACGCAACAGCCCACTTATTCATCAAGTAGCAGGTATCTGCCTTGAACTAATTCATGTTTTCTCCAGAACTGCCCAGTTGTCAGTTTTCGAAGTGAAAAACTGCTGTCCACAATTCTCGGAGCCCAATATGAAATTATATTAGTCCGGTATAATACTTCATTCCATTGGTACATACTTCACCTGAAGGAGGAAATCAATGAACTGCAGTTAATTAAAGGCTTTTGTACATCCCAAAAATTCTCCCAGGCACGTCCAATTTCTCTTTCCAGAGAAATTAATATAAAACGCGTTATCTTTTCAGCTAACGGCAACAGTTTTTTACCGTTCAAATAAACTGATGCATCCATTGCTTTTTTGCTCTGTTTCCATTTCTTTTCATTCTTGCGCTTTTACAGATTCCTACATTCATGTTGGTGATACGTAAAATGAGTTTCCTCGACTTGCTTTTTATTTAATCCTATACTAGAAAAATTTTCATCTTCTTTGTGTCTGTAGTTCCACGCTTTTTGCTGAGCGTCTGACACTGCTGCGCCGACTGTGGGGTCGCATTCACTTGCACGTTTTGGCAATTAAATCCCGTTTGGCTCGGGAGAGGATTATAAAGTGCTGAGTAAATTTAATTCGTTTGTACGTGCTAACCGACCTCGTAAGCCACTCGGGTTCTACTTTATTTGTTATCATGCTTTAGGCCTCGTGAACATAATTTTGTTCGTTTCTTCATTCATTTAAGCATTTATTTGGTCTGTAATATCTACAAGTACGTGAAGCTCAGGTATATCTGACTAGTGATTCTGTTACATGTAATGACACTCGGCAGTGTTATCCCACACATTTATACAGGGTGCTATATATGAAGGTACGGCCAAATATTCAGGAAACATTCCTCACACACAAAGAAAGAAAGTATGTTATGTGGTCATGTGCCCGGAAACGCTTACTTTCCATGTTAGAGCTCATTGTATTACTTCTATTCAAATCACATTAATCATGGAATGGAAACACACACTAACAGAACGTACCAGCGTGACTTCAAACACTTTGTTACAGGAAATGTTCAAAATGTCCTCCGTTACCGAGGATACATGCATCCACCCTCCGTCGCATGGAGTCCATGATGCGCTGATGCAGCCCTGGAGAATGGCGTATTGTATCACAGCCGTCCACAATACAAGCACGAAGAGTCTCTACATTTGGTACCGGGGATGCATAGACAAGAGCTTTCAAATGCACCCATAAATGAAAGTCAAGAGGGTTGAGGTAGGGAGAGCGTGGAGACCATGAAATTGGTCCACCTCTACCAATCCATCGGTCACCGAATCTGTTGTTGAGAAGCGTACGAACACTTCGACTGAAATGTGCAGGAGCTCCATCGTGCATGAATCACATGTTGTGTTGTACTTGTAAAGGCACATATTCTAGCAGCACAGGTAGAGTATCTCGTATGAGATCATCATAACGTGCTCCATTGAGCGTAGGTAGAAGAACAATATGGGGCCCAATCAAGAATTCACCAACAATGCCTGCCCAAACGTTCACAGAAAATCTGTGTTGATGACGTGATTGCACAATTGCGGGCAGATTCTCGTCAGCCCACACATGTTGACTGTGAAAATTTACAATTTGATCACGTTGGAATGAAGCCTCATCCGTAAAGAGAACATTTGCACTGAAATGAGGATTGACACATTGTTGGATGAACCATTCGCAGAAGTGTACCCATGGAGGCCAATCAGCTGCTGATAGTGCCTGCACACGCTGCACATGGTACGGAAACAACTGGTTCTCCCGTAGCACTCTTCGTACAGTGACGTAGTCAACATTACCTTGTACAGCAGCAACTTCTCTGACGCTGACATTAGGGTTATCGTCAACTGCACGAAGAATTGCCTCGTCCATTGCAGGTGTCCTCGTCGTTCTAGGTCTTCCCCAGTCGCGATTCATAGGCTGGAATGTTCTGTGCTCCCTAAGACGCCGATCAATTGCTTCGAACTTCCTGTCGGGACACCTTCGTTCTGGAAATCTGTCTCGATAGAAGCGTACCGCGCCACGGCCATTGCCCCGTGCTAATCCATACATCAAATGGGCATCTGCCAACTCCAAATTTGTAAACATTGCACTGACTGCGAAACCACGTTCGTGATGAACACTAACCTGTTGATGCTACGTAATGATGTGCTTGATGTACTGTAGAGCAATGAGTCGCATGTCTACACAAGCACCGAAGTCAACATTACCTTCCTTCATTTTGGCCAACTGGCGGTGAATCTAGAAAGTACAGTACATAGTAACGAAACTAAAATGAGCTCTAACATGGAAATTAAGCATTTCCGGACACGTGTCCACATAACATCTTTTCTTTATTTGTGTGTGAGGAATGTTTCCTCAAAGTCTCGCCGTACCGTTTTGTAACACCCTGTAGAAGTTCAGACATCAACAACAAATGTCTAACCAGGACTGCATCAACCTAGTGGAATAGGGGAACAGGAGCAAAGATACTCGTGCGAAGATGCTACGAACACTGACGGCCCAAAGCATTATGACCACCATATTAACAGCGTATTATCCCACACCTGGAACGTAATGCAGCAGCGATAATATGTGGGATTCTGCAGGCCTTTGGTGGGTTTACGGATTTATTTGGCTTCTACGCACAAGTCACGCAATTCCAATAAATTACAGGACGGGTTTATGTTGGAGTAGAGTTGGAGTGCGATAGTGCTTATCATGTATTGCGTCAGGTTCAGATCCGACGGATTTTTTGGCCAAGGCACTATCGTGATTTTCCTGTCATGCCCACTATAGCACGACTCTGGTCTTTTGATACGGACGTAGCCCACAGCTGTCATTTTGCATTCGATTTCCATCGCAGGTCCCATGCAAGCGCACAGCGAAATTTTGGTTCCTCTGATTTGTGTCCGGGCGCAAATCATGCTTTGAACAGCCATGAGCCCTGGTGACGGCGATTCTGCACACGACTGTTGAGATACGTGATTCATCCGACAAGCCAACATGGTCGAATCTCGATGATCCATTGCCCACTGAAATAGTAATATACGATGTTATTGGGTCTATGTGAGAACACATATGGATCGTCTTCTGCAGAGCTACTAGTTGCTGGCCGTTGTGGCCGAGCGGTTTTAGGCGCTTCAGTCTGGAACCGCATGACAAAAATTACGCGAAGCGAAATGCAGTGTGAGGAGGGCTATGCGAGAGGCTTTCAATGAATTCGAAAGTAAAGTTCTATGTACTGACTTGGCAGAAAATCCTAAGAAATTTTGGTCCTATGTCAAAGCGGTAGGTGGATCAAAACAAAATGTCCAGACACTCTGTGACCAAAATGGTACTGAAACAGAGGATGACAGACTAAAGGCCGAATTACTAAATGTCTTCTTCCAAAGCTGTTTCACAGAGGAAGACTGCACTGTGCTTCCTTCTCTAGATTGTCGCACAGTTGACAAAATGGTAGATATCGAAGTAGACGGCAGAGGGATAGAGAAACAATTAAAATCGCTCAAAAGAGGAAAGGCCGCTGGTCCTGATGGAATACCAGTTCGATTTTACACAGAGTACGCGAAGGAACTTGCCCCCCTTCTTGCAGCGGTGTACCGTAGGTCTCTAGAAGAGCGAAGCGTTCCAAAGGATTGGAAAAGGGCACAGGTCATCCCCGTTTTCAAGAAGGGACGTCGAACAGATGTGCAGAACTATAGACCTATATCTCTAACGTCTATCAGTTGTAGAATTTTGGAACACGTATTATGTTCAAGTATAATGTCTTTTCTGGAGACTAGAAATCTACTCTGTAGGAATCAGCATGGGTTTCGAACAAGACGGTCGTGTGAAACCCAGCTCGCGCTATTCGTCCACGAGACTCAGAGGGCTTTAGACACGGGTTCACAGGTAGATGCCGTGTTTCTTGACTTCCGCAAGGCGTTTGACACAGTTCCCCACAGTCGTTTAATGAACAAAGTAAGAGCATACGGACTATCAGATCAATTGTGTGATTGGATTGAGGAGTTCCTAGATAACAGAACGCAGCATGTCATTCTCAATGGAGAGAAGTCTTCCGAAGTAAGAGTGATTTCAGGTGTGCCGCAGGGGAGTGTCATAGGACCGTTGCTATTCACAATATACATAAATGACCTGGTGGATGACATCGGAAGTTCACTGAGGCTTTTTGCAGATGATGCTGTGGTGTATCGAGAGGTTGCAACAATGGAAAATTGTACTGAAAAGCAGGAGGATCTACAGCGAATTGACGCATGGTGCACGGAATGGCAATTGAATCTCAATGTAGACAAGTGTAATGTGATGCGAATACATAGAAAGATAGGTCCCTTATCATTTAGCTACAAAATAGCAGGTCAGCAACTGGAAGCAGTTAATTCCATAAATTATCTGGGAGTACTCATTAGGAGTGATTTAAAATGGAATGATCATATAAAGTTGATCGTTGGTAAAGCAGATGCCAGACTGAGATTCATTGGAAGAATCCTAAGGAAATGCAATCCGACAACAAAGGAAGTAGGTTACAGTACGCTTGTTCGCCCAATGCTTGAATACTGCTCAGCAGTGTGGGATCCGACCAGGTAGGGTTGATAGAAGAGATAGAGAAGATCCAACGGAGAGCAGCGCGCTTCGTTACAGGATCATTTAGTAATTGCGAAAGCGTTACGGAGATGATAGATAAACTCCAGTGGAAGACTCTGCAGGAGAGACGCTCAGTAGCTCGGTACGGTCTTTTGTTAAAGTTTCGAGAACATACCTTCACCGAAGAGTCAAGCAGTATATTGCTCCCTCCAACGTATATCTCGCGAAGAGACCATGAGGATAAAATCAGAGAGATTAGAGCCCACACAGAAGCATACCGACAATCCTTCTTTCCACGTACAATACGAGACTGGAATAGAAGGGAGAACCGATAGAGGTACTCAGGGTACCCTCCGCCACACACCGTCAGGTGGCCTGCGGAGTATGGATGTAGATGTAGATGTAGATGTAGACCGCTACTGTCGCAGGTTCGAATCCTGCCTCGGGCGTGGATGTGTGTGATGTCCTTAGGTTAGTTAGGTTTAAGTAGTTCTACGTTCTAAGGGAGTGATGACCTCAGATGTCCCATAGTGCTCAGAGCCATTTGAATCATTTGAGCTACTAGTTCAACAACATGCAGAGAACGGTCTGCTCTACAATAGTTGTGCCTGCACCAGAAAATCTTCCAGAGACCAACAACTATTCCTTTCAACACAGCGGGAAAGTCCATGACGGCTGTGTTCTGTAATGAGATGAGAACGTGCAACCGCTTACGCTTTCTCGTGGTCCTGTAATACCACATTTTATGGCAGAAATAACTGTGTCAAGTACTGTGCTGTGTCTAGGAACCAGAGACGTTTACTCCATTATCTCTGATTTTATTATCTCTGTTATTGAATCTATTGTTAATGACTCCAATTCTGTTCTTACTCTTATACTATTGACGTTCAACAAGTAACTCCCAACATTTTTTTCTCAGAACCCATTTATTGTTAAGAGTCAGAATTTGGTGAGAATATACATCAACACATCTTGTCCATGTCCTGTTTCTCTACGTAGTCTCCATCACGTTCAGTGTGAAAATTCGATACGTGTAAGTATGTACATTAGAGTCTGTCAAGGGCGTGTTACTCTGCAGGGCAACTAGTCGCTGTCTGGTGGACAGCGTGTACAGTATAAAAACGCCGTCAGCCCTGTGCACAGTCCCACCTAACGCACATTACTCCTCTGACAGATATTGTTCTGCACGATTCATCCCGAAACCGCTAATTGTGAAATGTTTAGTTTCGAATTACACTGTTACCTTAACGATAATAGACCTTTCTGTAGATAACTTCAGACCATTTTGTTTGAATCAGTTTGTAGACACTCCTACATCCCGACACAAAGAGTGTCTTGTGAATGAATGAAGCATTATGATTGGTTCTTATTGAATTTACCCATCGAATTACTAATACCGACGGTGTGGAAGCACTGTGCGCCTTTCTTTTCTTTCTGCAGACAAGAATTTCAGCAGTAAAAACTACAGTAATTTCAACACCGACCAATTATGCAACAGCATGTTTCCCACGTTTAAGTATCGTAGCTAAACTTCCCCTTCTCTGCTTTGCGAGACTCATTGCAAATGTAGATAGATGACTGTGCAGTGTGTCCATTCATTGTTAATTCTGTAACACATACATCATCAAAGTATACCAGATAGCGGTCTATGTATTTCTAACACCTTGAGCATAGTGCTTAATTTATGATCTATCTCTATGCAGATGGGAGTCAGAGAGCATTCTCGCAGACTTAGGATAAAATTAGAGACTGGAACACCCCCTTGCATTTTCTTTGACCATCCCACCCCTCAGCACCGTTACCGATTTAATCTGCAGCAGACCAGAAGTAGACCACTACATTCCACCTCTCTTGAAGGAATGGAGCTTGCAGAGTCCTCGGCCATACAAGTGCACAAAATTTCTCCAGATGCGCCGATGTCTAGGAGGTTATCACTCGTTATCGATTTTTTATGTCTCTTCTACCCACGCGATCATGACATAACCTAGCGCAAATTAAATGTTTTTCTGATCAAGAGGCATGGTATAGCACTGTACTCGATTGCGTCCGGTCGCCTCCACCTACATATTCCATATTTGCAGCACATTTGCTCTGTTTCTTGTATGTCTGTGTATGTGCATGGTTGCGGACAGACCCAGGAACTAATCATCCCGTTGGTCGACCCAACTTCGAAAATAGAACATGTCTTCGAATGTAACACATGGTTGGTCAACCTTGCAAGTCCTATCCCAGATGTGACATGTGGTGGATCTGCCTCCGAACATCGGTCTGTATATATAGTGCACGGCACATACACACTCGAATGCTAACTTCGATGTGGCATATACCCCTGTACATTGTGTGTGGTGATCCATTTTCAATCTCTGTCCCAGAAGTGGCACGTTGTGTATCCAGATCCTAATATCACTCTATATGTAATGCGCGGTGGATCCACACTCAAACACTAAATCTGGTCTACTGCGCATTCTGTATGTCTCTTACAGAGACATACAGAAAAAAGCAAAGGCACTGAAAATGTGAAATATGTGGGTGGATGCGACTGGATGCGTTCGAGTACAGTGCTATGCTACTAATCCTGATGAGAAAAATAGTAAATTTGCGCTGAGTGTTGGCAGCTGTACTACATTGACAATCAGTTTTAGAACACAAAACGAGAGGTTATGTCATGATCGCGTGGGTAGAACTGACACAAAATATCGATAGAATTCCGATAAATGATGGATAATACGTTAAAATGAGGGAAAGTACGCTGAAATGCAGGAAAATTGAGCAAGTAATTGCGGTAAATGCGTGTCTTCAGGTTGGCGCAGAATAATTCTTGTACATGAGGACAAGTATGTGACAGCAAGAGGAATACGAGAAAACGTCGACATGGAAGCGAAGGAAACCAGGGAAACAGTTACTTTTCTTTCTGTCGATTCAGCATTCTACTGTATGTGTATGTCTATTGACATAACATTGATACACATGAGTTGACTACTGTATTTGATGCTTTTAAGGAAAGCAGAGAACGATCTGCCTCTAAACTTACATGAATCTGTGTTATAGAATAACAGAAAATGGGCTGGGTGATCGATTGAGATGGAGCTGCAAAGAGGTACGATCTAGTGGCAGGCTAATGATGCAGTCTAGAGAAGGGGTAAATGTTGGCGCAGGGCATTTGACCATTTTCTAAGCTGTTCTATCAGGATGCATCAGTCGCATGACATAGCCGGCGTCGTATACAACCACTTGTTCTGTATTTGACTTAGAGCACTGTCTACTTGCGATCGTTAACAGCAAACTTCTCTATCATCAGAGGGCTTCCATCCCACGTGTGATAAAACGTGACCATCCTGTTTCGACACATTCTTCAAACGAACGAAGATTTATGCAATGTACTCCATTCCCTTGTCGAATCTTGGGTATAAGATCGAGACTTCAGTTTCATAACTAAAATGATTCTAAGTTAGCGATAGGTTTTTGTGAAACACTGTGAGCCCCATGTATACATCTGCTTCACAGATGTCCTGTCTACAGAGTTAGTGGTGGCATGACGTGTAATTTCACATGTCAGACGCTGCTGCTTTGCGTTTATCTGTATCCTGGTAGGAGATATTCTCTGTTCCTAACAATCATTTTATACAGGACTTATGCGAGCGTATTATAATTTCTGAACCGTGATCGGATGTGAACAGTGGACGCTATACATCTCTGGAGAGCTACATTGTGCACATATCACACCGAGCCATTGTTTTAAGGAAGTAGTTTTTTCGTTTTACAGTTTGTTACCATAGCGTATCATATAGAAGCCTGCTAGAAGAATGTATGTCATATACTGGAGATATACTTCTTACGTTGGAATATTAACAGCGCTGCATTCCAAACGACTGATAGGTCAGAAACTCAAGCGATCTACCATTACAGCCTGTTTTAAGTGCAGGCCTGTGTAGCCTTAGGAACGGGTGTGTTTATGTCCTTTCTTACCAATACCCTCCTGTTACTGATCCCAGACAACAGAACAATACTTTAAAACTGATAGCGTAGTTGATTTACTTAATATTCTAAGTCCGTCCACCTAGATCTCCATAATGCATAAAAATCACCCATTTCTTGTTCTTCTTAACCGTCAGCTATTTCATCACAAAACTTTCATATACTGATAAGAGGTGCTAGCCTCCTCGACATGGACGCATCTGCAGGAATTTTGTGCACTTGGATGGGTGAAGACTCGGCAAGCACCATTCATTCACAAGACGTAGAATATAGCGTCCTACTTCTGGTCAGCTACAGATTAAATGGTAACAGTGCTGCAGGGCTGGCTGGTCAAAAACAATTAGAGGGGTATTTCAGTCTCAAACTTATACTAAGACCGCGACAATGCTCTATGACTCCCATCCACATTGAGATAGATCATAAATAAAGTACTATGCTCGAGGTCTTAGAAATACGTAGAGCACTATCTGGTACACTTTGATGATGTATGTGTCCGAGAATTAACACCGAATGGACATACAGTCATCTACCTACATTCGCAATGATACTCGGAAAGTACAGAAGGGGCAGTTTAGACATGATACTGAAGTTGGGAAACATGCTGTCCCATGACTGGTTGGTGTTGAAATTACTGTAAAATTGCTAAAATTGTTCGCACTACCACCTGTAATGCTTATTATTACAGTATATAGAGAGTGTCTTTTCCATCGCATCCATCTACTGGTACACTGTTGGTTACCATGTAATGATTGACTGACATCACTGGTTTGAGTTGGAGAAAGAGTTTTGGTGGGTGGAGGGGCAACATCTTCTGATGATGGCTAGCACCGAAACAGTGATCACATACATTACTGTAATATGAAGTATCAATCGAAACGGAATGCGGTGCCATTAGCCATTCCATCATTGTGACAGAAGAGTTTAAATGTCGTAAATCACCTTCAGACTGCTGTTTGGAAAGTCTCTGAAATTCTGACAAACTCTTCCAGTTTCCTTATGTTGTAACTGTCTTATATTGAAAATCATCCGGTGTGTGCGGTGCGTTATGGTAGGAGCAGTAACAACATAATCTGCACTGTGCGACATCTACTTTTCAGCGAGAGGTAGTAGATTACAACATGTTAATGTCAGTTTAGAACCTGACACAGAACTTGAAACGTCCCGTTAGAAAAATTATACATGACTGTGCTTAAACTAACACACAGTATTTTTAGCGCAACGCAATCTGACTTTCAAAAATCCCTACAGTAGAATGGCCCTGACTAACATTAACCTATACCTTGCACAAATCACTTACCTCACCAAAAATCTTCGTTACTCGAACTACTGCAATACGGCGAGCGCCACTACTGCCAGCTAAATAAAAGGTTCAAACTACTGAAGGCACTAACTACTGATAGGTATAGTTAGCAAATGAAAGATTTTAATAGAGAACAAACCATGTATTTACCTTAATAGTATTCAAAAGTCATAATATATATAGCAGTTCATGACATCCAGTCTTACAAATTTCAAAACTTCGCCATGTCTCTCCCCACATCCACCACTGCTGGCGGCTCACCTCCAACTGCACAACGCTACGCGCTGTTCACATCCAGCTGCCCAACACTACAATGGCGAGTATTACAACAATGTCAACCAGCCACTGACTGCACACAGCACAGCCAGTGATTTTCATACAGAGCGCTACATGGCGTTACCAATATAAACACGTAAACAGCCTACTTACAAACTCAAAGTCGTGGTGGACAAACAAAATGTTTGGGTGTGTATGAAGTGTGTCACAGCGGAAAAACAATGTTTCAAATAATGACACAGGGTTACAGGGAGCGTCTCAGTACAGGTGATGACACTTTAAACTCGGCTGGGCAGTTGATCAATACCTGTAATTTAATAGGATCGTCACATGTGCTCGATGCAGGCATGCATGTGGTATTTGATTTTGATGAAGGAGAGAGATGTGGTAAAAATCTTATTGAGTCCTCTATAGGATGAAGTTAGTGGAGGTCTTATAGTTCGTAATTTTTGTCTGTTGGATGGTACAGAATACCGAAGATGGCATGTTGGGGTGATAGACGCGATTGGGTCCTGAGGGATGCGGATCTGTAGTCCTTTTACATAGTTTGGGGATGCACGGTGGTGCAGTAGCAAAATCCTTGTCCTTCTCCTATTTCCCATTTCCATCGAATGGTCAGAACACAATAATGTCACAGTAAGTGATATTGCAGTACAGTTGCAGGAGGTGATAGTTATAGCTTTCTCTGACTTCTACTCAGTTCCAACTTACATTGGAATGATCACTTGCGCAGAGATACGGGGAGAGTAGTGCAGAGTGTGATGGGCAGTTTCAAGATGCGTCTGTTGGATGGTACAGAATACCGAAGATGGCATGTTGGGGTGATAGACGCGATTGGGTCCTGAGGGATGCGGATCTGTAGTCCTTTTACATAGTTTGGGGATGCACGGTGGTGCAGTAGCAAAATCCTTGTCCTTCTCCTATTTCCCATTTCCATCGAATGGTCAGAACACAATAATGTCACAGTAAGTGATATTGCAGTACAGTTGCAGGAGGTGATAGTTATAGCTTTCTCTGACTTCTACTCAGTTCCAACTTACATTGGAATGATCACTTGCGCAGAGATACGGGGAGAGTAGTGCAGAGTGTGATGGGCAGTTTCAAGATGCGTAGGGACTACCTAAAACGACGCTGAAACTTTACTGTACCAGATAGGTTCGAGAAAGGAGACTTGTTTCTAGATATGAGAGTGCCAGAAATATGATTCACTAGTGTATGTAAAGGACTTCTCCATATTATCCAATGCAGGTATATGTTTGAATGAAAAGACTTGATTCCAAATCGCCGACGGCATTTCCATCGAAAGCGTAGCACTAGAGATCTGAAAAGCTTCGGGCCATTTCTTACAACCTCAATCATCACACCATCTACTACTGGTCGTGATCCTTCTCAGTCAACCATCACCTATTACCCAGTCGATATATCACCTAACCGCTGACATTGTTTCGAGACAGAATGCATTACAAATACTGATTCTCTAGAGGTTGGCGATTACTTTCTATGTTCAGTGTACACGGTATTTGTCTGGAAAAAACCACTTCATTCAGAGGTGATGCCATATGTAGATTTATAAAGCCAGTACAGCTTTTAACAAGACCACTTGTGATGGTAATATAGTCCTGTATTTAACACTGTCAGTTTGTAAGACGATTATTCCTCTCTTTCTAAGACACCTTGGTACCATCTGTCAGAAAAATAATGAGACATTTCCACCCATCGTTGATTTTTCAGTCAGTATTATTTCGTATCCCTAGCAATCAGTTATTGACGGAGTATTATACTTAGCAGTATGCGATGTGTGATAGATTCGCCTTGAGTATCAGGCTTATAAAGTATGTGTTCATGTTCTGACATGTGCAAATGAAATTACTATGTCCAAGTAGTAAGGAAGGTATGGATTTGACGTGGAATACTATGATAGCAAAAGGGAGAGTATGTCAAGTCATTAGAATGGTACAGAAATTTCTAATTTCAGAGCCATAGCCGTGAGCAGGTTGTATTTACGATACTTAGCCCATTGTCATTCAACTGAGACCGCAATCGTAACATTTAATTTTGTAACTATAGCGATCAAATATATATGTGATCGATTTCCTACGATGATGATTCTACCTATGCGTGCTTGGGGTGCACCAACAGTGACCTGTGGCCTGAATGATTAACATTTCTGTTAACGGCAGCGTCTGAATGAAAAAGCCTGCTGGGATGCAGGACTGTAGTTGCCTTAACCATGTCGTCTTCTAGATGGCCGAAAAGTGAACTAATACTTAGTATGTGTTGGACCGCTTTCGTGATCACATGCAAATTTGAGGAGATTCAATGCGCGACCATTATTACCTCCCATGTAAATTGTGTAGTTGACTGATTCTGCACATTTCGCACCTTTATTTCGTTGCGGGAACATCGATTGTAGCGTACACATCTAGCAGGTGAAAGACAGGTGCAAGACACGTTTGCTGGTTCCATAAACATGAGAATCACCTTAGTTTTAGTTGACTTTGTAAATTATAGGGATGATTTTGAATCTGTTACGTCACCGATATCTTTACTCGTCAGTGGAAATATCAGTTTACTATATTTTTTTCGATTTTTCGTGTAAATGTCTTTGCAAACGTGGTATGATTCTAGTTACTCAACCTTGCTGAAATTTCGGGTGTCTAGAGAAATAATTTCCAGTCTATATCTTCGGAATTACGTTGCGTGAGAGATAATGCAATCCAAGCGATATTGCTGTGACCTTTATATGGAGAAGTATCGCAAATATGGTATGATATTCTGGCAAACCATGTGAAATTACATAGGTTCTTCTAATCCATGGAGATGGCTATAGCAAAGCACGTAAGCAAGCAGATTGGGCGCCACAAGCAGTAACGTTTTTGTGCCGAGGGGAACCTACCCAGCCTTTGTACAACAGTTTTGAGAGAAACTTTGGTCCACTGAGGGCACTCTGGTCACGTGTCAGGATTGCATGACTGCCCAACTTCACGGGAAATACCTAGTGCAGTGAGTATACCTAAGGTGCATGTGCTTATGCTGTATGTCTTTGCAGTATATGTACGAGTGTTTGTCAGTCAATAGCAATACGAATTATATAAAAGGGGCGACTTTTATGGCACAGGATACGAATTGTATGTTTCCTACATCGACACACTATGTGGTGATATACTGCGAGAATGGAGACAGGTTTCACTGTCTAATATTCAAGCTCTCGTTCTGAGTGGCACAGCAGTTAACTGAGTAAGAGTCTTTCCACATTTGACGATCTGTAGGCCACTTTGCATGGTTTAATTGTCGGTGGAATATGGTGAACGGTACAAAATAGTTTTTGCCACTGAAAATCTCATCTGCAGAAAGAAAAAAACGGTTCACATTTCTAGCCACACCGGCGGTATGAGTGATTCGGCGGGTAAATTCTATAAGAACGAATCATAATGCTCCATTCATTCACAAGACATCTTTTGTGCCAGAATGTAGAAGCATCTACAAGCTGATTCGAACAAGATGGATGCAAGGTATTTACGGATGTTCTGAAAAATCAAGTGTTTAAAGACAAGTTGAAGCAGACCAGTTATCTCTGGCAGGGATGCCATCACTCATCTGCCACTGTGGCATTAGGAAACCACCAGTCCAGTAGTCGTAGGGTACCCGCCATTTTTCTGTTCTGTAAGATTTTCCTTCGAATTCTGTCTGTGTAATTGTTCCAATTTCGCCCAGTCTCTGATTAGACAGTGCTCTACTTCCAAACAGCATATATGCTTTTATAATTAATGGTGTTTTCATGAGCGTGCACAGAAATGATGAAGGTTTTTGGCAGTGAGAATGTTTAACATTTCTGGGACGTATGCTGACAGCAGGACCAACATTTTGTGGCGATGTGTCAGCCACACTGGACATGTAAGCATGAGTGCACGGATAGGCGCATCTCGCATGTCCTATTAGGTTCGATAGGCTGTGTTATTCTGGTAAGCATTCCAACAGATTTCTATAGCGTGTCCAGAGGGGGCCCTTGGCTGATATTTACATAGATATCTGACATCGATATACCAGGGAGAATCTCTTAGCTGATGTGCCAACATCGCTCGGCGATTGATCTGTACCATTGCTATGTGTCATCATGCTAGGAATAGTGTCTAGGTGAACACGTATTTCGACAGGAATTTCTGAGGTGTCAAGTATGAAAGGAATGCCACCGCCTCATGCTTGCAGGACCCGAACAGACACCTGTGTATGTCTCGGCAGCTGACAGTCCAATCCTCATTTTGCAGGGGCCACCAGGCCACGCAGACTCCTGGGGGTGCGTGCAGAATCAGCAGGCTAGCTGTTGGGCATTGGGTGGTGAGATGTGTTTTTTACTAGATCTCTTGTTTAAACTATATTCCATCGATTTCACCAACCAACAGAATGCAGTGAATTAAAAGAAAAGCTAACCCATACATATTTTTTATACCATATGGTGTTGGTGGTACAGTAGTTAAGGGGTGGGGTGAGTGGGTGACATGGAGCAGAACAACAGGTTAAGTGCAGAACAGTAGATTAATTTGCACAATTTTTATGTAAATGCAGTACAATAGTTTAAGGCTTTGGGTGACAAAGAAGAATGCATCAGAAATGGAGTTCAAAGGCATGTGAAATTATAAAACTGTACCAGAAAATGATGGGAGGACATAACTAATTACTTAATTTGGTGTGAAAGGCGGTATGATAGTTCAAGGAAATGGGGGTGACATGGAAGCCCACTTAAGAGAGCCATAGGTTAAGTATAGACAAAGGGCGAAACATTAGGTTAGGACACACAGAGTACAGTGCCGAACATTAGGTTATGCAACATGTTTGCCCTATGTAATTACTTCTTATAAGACCTACAGCTTACCAAACAACAGAAAATGATGAGCAAGAGAAATCCAACCCCCAAAAACTGCATTTTTTTAAATAAATAAACAATATCTCCTGAATTTCCTGTTATGAGATCCTTCCTCTCCACCAATGAGCCACCAATTTCCACATATTGCATATACTGCCTTGAATCCTCTATGTTGTTTAAATAAACAATATTCCACACAATGTCTAAATAGTTTAAACAATATTCCATACACAGCAATCGATTTCTAGGCAAATTCTTTAAGTAATTGCCTAAGGTGTTTAAGCAATACTCCACAAGGTGTTTAAGCAATACTCCACACACTGCAACCGGATAACCTCCAAATGACCGATGAACTCACTTTTTCCTGCCATTTTCCAGGAGGGAGGGTGGGAGGGAGGGGTTTTCCATAGGGGGAGAGGGTAATTAACTGATCAATTTAATTAAGTAGTCAATCAAATTGATATGAGTTAGAGGGGCTATTCCAATAACTTCGATTTGAAACAGTACCTGTAGCAGCGAGGGGAGAGGTTTCCTGAGGGTTGGGGCAGGGATGGGGGATGGGAATGGTGTGGGGGAACAATAGGAAAAGTGCCTGTCAATCAAAAGGAAGGATCCTTTTATCAGGACAGCAGGTTAAGCACTTGTCAATCAAAAGAGAACAATAGATAGGTGCTTGCCAAGCAAAGGAGAGCAATAGGTTAATGACCTATTCAATCAAAGGAGAACAATAGGTTTGATGCTGAGTGCATACCTGCCTCTGATGTAGGCAATCCACACAAACAAATTAGGCCAGCTGTCTCTTTCGTCTACTACTATTTGTTGGAAAACTTTCGGAGATTTGCGATTAGAAACATATTAATTTTTTATGTAAGTAGAAACGCAGATGTTCCTTCTTTCAAAATTTCGGGTTTCCCAAAGTTCTTCATGGATTTCTTTGATATTTTGACGTGACGTTGCATGTTGTTACAGACCTTGTTTTATGTACTTAATTCCTACATGATTAGAATACTTCCACAGATTATGAATGTATAATAACAATAAACATGACTCGATTCGGAGAAAGGGGGCAAGAGGAGAGTGATAGGGGACTGGGAGTAGAGAGACATGTAAAACGTGAAGGATGAGATGACAGTGAGAGGGGCCGAGAGGAGATAGAGAGAGAGGGGAGGAAAAAATTGACAAAGACAAGGGGAGGAGGTGATGGACTGGGAGAGGAGGATGAAGAAGAAGATGGTCAAGGGAAAGCGAAATGGGAGATGGATAGATACAGGCTAGAGGGGAAGATTAGAACGTACATATATCCAATAGCCACATATTAGTTGGTAGTGTATCACAACACCTCCCAGCTGCAACACAGTTCTTTCTACCTATTAAAATATTCCGTGGTATTACGCTGTAGTCAGATGAATTTCTTGTTGAAGCCCAACATTTCGTCCCTGTCTATGGAGAGCACCTTCAAAGGTAGTTGTAGCTTTTTCGAAGATCTGATTGACACACTATCAACTGACATGGTAGGAATTGGATCTTTGGAAACTTTACCATTCCACTAGAAGATATCGCGCTTAGACAATGACGAAACGTTGGATTTCAAAAAGAAATTCGTCCGACCAAGGCACAATATCCCGAAGTATTTTAACAAGTGGAACATCTCCGCCCCTGAACGTTTAAGTTTTACAATAGCCCTCTTTATTTAGTTTCATCGTTTTATGTAAAGTTTTAATCTTTACTTTCCTCATCAGGTAACCTTTACTGTCGACCAGGAGCTCACGCAAGCAATTTTCCCTCTTCTGGTGTCCCAATATCAATTGTTTTAAAACGAACGGAAGATGTAGTGGCAGACGTACTCTTTCTCCTCATGGCAGATGTGGAACTGAGTGGGCGTGAAGGGAATTGCTCTTACGATTTTTTAACTTTTCTTTGTGGGGACATCACACACACCCATGCCCGAGGGAGGACTCGAATCTCCGACGAGGATTTTGTGACATCTTTGCGAAAGTTAATGATGAGTTTTAAAATTCTTTATTGTAGCGTAAGTTAATTAATAACCTATTCAACGTGTTTATCTTCAAGTTGCTTGAAGGGTCCAGAGAAAGAGAAACAGAGACAGAAACAGAGTTATCTGTAGAACAATGAGGTTTGCTTTCTTTATACGCTGGTGGTTGTAAGAGAAACTGTACAGTTTGAAAGAGCTATGGGAGAATATTACAGATACAAACATATGAAAGGTACCATAACTGTAAAGCATAAATAAATCGATACTTTTTTTTATAGGTTGGAAAAAATTGCTTGCAATAGTGATCATAGGGTATACTTACCACGAGCCTGCACACGTGTACTTCGTTAATGGGATCGATGATCAACAAAGGTTTATTGTTGAGTACATACAGGTGTTGTTCCCCCACGGTCTTTTGAAATATGTCAACCCGTTGCAATGTTACAAGATGGAATTTGCCGCTGTTTACACCGGCACCGGAAGCGGATATCGCGCCCACACTCAGGCATTCACGTCGCGTCCGGTACACGCACGGGCCATGTTTTAAGCATGATCAACATTTCAGCAGATAGGACGTCACAGGAGACCTCTGTGAAACACCGGGACCATCGCATCTGCCACGCTACCTCACATTTTAGGAGGTATAGTCACCCGTCTTCATATATGTTCGTGCCGTGTGCGTGTCATCGTACGTTTTGTTTACATATTTTCTACGTGTACTTGCCCGTGTGTGTGTGTGTGTGTGCGTGTGTGTCTCACAGGCCAACAAGTATATATGCTCTACATGTTGTGCGGAGGGAATAGACAAGAAGGGCTGCACGTTATATTACCGAGCGAGGTGGCGCAGTGGCTAGCACACTGGACTCGCATTCGGGAGGACGACGGTTCAATCCCGCGTCCGGCCACCCTGATTTAGGTTTTCCGTGATTTCCCTCAATCACTCCAGGCAAATGCCGGGATGGTTCCTTTGAAAGGACACGGCCGACTTCCTTCTCCATCCTTCCCTAATCCGATGAGACCGATGACCTAGCTGTTTGGTCTCTTCCTCCAAACCAACCTACACGTTATATTTTAGCTAATATGTTTCTTTATAGATTCGAGCTATAATTAATTTAGTCACCTCTGTCAGTTAACTGGCAAAATGGTGCACTTGCGTAAATAAAGGGTCCCATGGCTTTATTACGCCACTGTACGTTTCCACTCAAAACGCGAAGTACGTTTGGCAGTGTAGACACATTTTTATGTACAGAAAATATCTGAGAATAACAGCAGCTGCACTGTGGTAATTCCGTTTATTAACTTTTATAACTTTTATGATGATTAATAATTTCAGTACCAAACAGGTCTGTAATCTCATTTTCTACCACAGTTTATGTGTTTAATATTGTGGAACGGAATTTTCTTGAATGTAAGTTGCATTTGGTTGCAGCGTTTTGAGGCATGTTATATAACATCTACAGATCACTAATGCTCTTCACTGTAATTGGAGTCGTAGCGAGAAGGTCGCCTCATCATGTAGTTGTTTCTAAATGTAGGAAAACATACTTATGAGCAACAGTTGTTTTCAATATTACAGCCCACTAATGCTGTTCAATGTCATTGGACTTTTAAGAAGAAGATCGCTTTACCGTGCAGTTGTTTCCAAACGCAGTAAAATATGCTTCTAAACGTTGGTTGGATCAAACACAAACACCTTTCCCTTACAATAAATTATAAGTCAACAGTCATGAAACAGTTTCGAGTCTCTGCTCTGAATGCGTTCATAGACAGCAGATAGTTAAATAACGCTGCTTCGCAAAAACCAACACAAATTCGTTTTTATGGAGTACTCGTGATTCTCATGGAAACATTTCCTAAATTTAAATCTGTAATTAGTTTTTCTTTGTCAGGCACAGTTTTCTAGTTACTGTCAATGTCTATTTTTTTCTTCTATGTTCCATTTCTAAGCTATGTACACTCCTGGAAATTGAAATAAGAACACCGTGAATTCATTGTCCCAGGAAGGGGAAACTTTATTGACACATTCCTGGGGTCAGATACATCACATGATCACACTGACAGAACCACAGGCACATAGACACAGGCAACAGAGCATGCACAATGTCGGCACTAGTACAGTGTATATCCACCTTTCGCAACAATGCAGGCTGCTATTCTCCCATGCAGACGATCGTAGAGATGCTGGATGTAGTCCTGTGGAACGGCTTGCCATGCCATTTCCACCTGGCGCCTCAGTTGGACCAGCGTTCGTGCTGGACGTGCAGACCGCGTGAGACGACGCTTCATCCAGTCCCCAACATGCTCAATGGGGGACAGATCCGGAGATCTTGCTGGCCAGGGTAGTTGACTTACACCTTCTAGAGCACGTTGGGTGGCACGGGATACATGCGGACGTGCATTGTCCTGTTGGAACAGCAAGTTCTCTTGCCGGTCTAGAAATGGTAGAACGATGGGTTCGATGACGGTTTGGATGTACCGTGCACTATTCAGTGTCCCCTCGACGATCACCAGAGGTGTACGGCCAGTGTAGGAGATAGCTCCCCACCCCATAATGCCGGGTGTTGGCCCTGTGTGCCTCGGTCGTATGCAGTCCTGGTTGTTGCGCTCACCTGCACGGCGCCAAACACGCATACGACCATCATTGGCACCAAGGCAGAAGCGACTCTCATCGCTGCAGACGACACGTCTCCATTCGTCCCTCCATTCACGCCTGTCGCGACACCACTGGAGGCGGGCTGCACGATGTTGGGGCGTGAGCGGAAGACGGCCTAACGGTGTGCGGGACCGTAGCCCAGCTTCATGGAGGCGGTTGCGAATGGTCCTCGCCGATACCCCAGGAGCAACAGTGTCCCTAATTTGCTGGGAAGTGGCGGTGCGGTCCCCTACGGCACTGCGTAGGATCCTACGGTCTTGGCGTGCATCCGTGCGTCGCTGCGGTCCGGTCCCAGGTCGACGGGCACGTGCACCTTCCGCCGACCACTGGCGACAACATCGATGTACTGTGGAGACCTCTCGCCCCACGTGTTGGACAATTTGGCGGTACGTCCACCCGGACTCCCACATGCCCACTATACGCCCTCGCTCAAAGTCCGTCAACTGCACATACGGTTCATGTCCACGCTGTCGCGGAATGTTACCAGTGTTAAAGACTGCGATGGAGCTCCGTATGCCACGGCAAACTGGCTGACACTGACGGCGGTGGTGCAGAAATGCTGCGCAGCTAGCGCCATTCGACGGCCAACACCGCGGTTCCTGGTGTGTCCGCTGTGTCGTGCGTGTGATCATTGCTTGTACAGCCCTCTCGCAGGGTCCGGAGCAAGTATGGTGGGTCTGACACACCGGTGTCAATGTGTTCTTTTTTCCACTTCCAGGAGTGTATTTATAAAGGGTGCTCGGAAATTTCCTTTATAAATATCTAGGACTTATAGAGGGGAGTGAGTACACAATATTTTGAGTAAGAACCTAGTTCCGGAAACGTACCGTTTCCGTTCTATGACGATTTCAATCCAGATGTTTCACTAATTCACTTCTGCTTGAGTTAGTATGTATAATGTACAATTGTTAGATACCCATTCTAAAAGTAATGAAACTTCCATTTATCACTTATGTGTTAATACTTAAACATTACGTATTTATATTACTCCTATACAAAAAAGAACCGAGTATTCTGTAGATACGGACCAGTATTGAAGAATTACGCGGCTTGATGTGGCGACCACCACTACTGTACATTGTACCTACAAAGCGCTTTGTGGTATACACTTTCCATCCCACCTAGTGTTTCTTCTAGTGCAACGGGCAGATCTCGTGCTAGCAGATCTTCCCCTGCCTCTACAGGAGTCTCATCAATTACACATTGCATATGACTCCACAAGAAGTAGCACACGCCATCCCGTCTGCTCTATAGCATACCAGGACGAGCATGTCTGACACCTCTCGCACTCCCTCAGCAGAAGATAGACAAAACAAGTATTGCTGTTCTAGCCACTAATATAATTATTTAGAGACCATTCATAGAGCATAAAACAAAAATATATGCAGGCCTATACATTTTAATCCACTGTGTGAAATTAAATCATTATGGCTCTCAGGTAAACAGCGTAGATATAGATCTAGAAATTTTCTTTTAAAGACGTGTTGGTTCAAGGCATTCGTAAAGATATGAGTCTTTTTGAATTTCTCTAATTTGGGGGCTCAAAAACACACCATTCTTTATTTTCCTGAAAAAGTACGAGGAAACCTCTTTTCCAAATTGATTCAAATCCCTTACACACTACTGAATAAGGTGTAGATTCATGCGGTTGCAAAAGAACTTCCACACTGGCTACCAGTTTCTCAGTCCGCATATATTTCCTCCCACTTTCCAGCTCCGTTGAGCCCAAATCTTTCTTTTATTGCGGGAATTCTTGTCAGGAGTATCGTACTCACACAAAAAATATTCATATTTCGTGTGGCCTTGTTGAATAACACATACCATGGGAAGTATTTTCGAGTCACCTCATATTTTCCACTTACGTTCGTAATACTCAATGAACTGCAACATATTTTTCAAAATACGATAAGTCTCTTTAGGCATAATGGCATACGCAATTGTGACATAAGGCATTACATTCCCATTGAGGAGAACTTCCTTTAGAGAGTATTTGGAACCGTATGTGAAATGTCTCCACATCTGTGGCTCATATTTGAAATTCGAAGAAGTCACGAGGCTTCGAACATCACTGCAGTATTTCATGATGCCATCATCTTTTGCAAAATAGGGAACAAAAATCCCTTCCTACGGGCAAACATAGTTATTTTCGTGTCTGATGTTAATGGGCCTTGTTTACTTTTGTTGGTCGTAAATCACGAACTAGGTCGCTAAAATAAGCTTGTGTCATGAAGAGTTCGTAGACTGGTATGATGGGTCATTCTTTCAAGAGACGACGTGCATTCATCGCTCGCACTTTCTCCACTTTCCACACTGTCTCTTCGTTTGTTGGTCTAGTAGATATTGGAAGAGTCTCTGAGTGTGGGATTGCAGCAAACACATATAACACTATTTCTTATATTTCTGATTTGCAAAATCATGACTCTTTTCCAGACAAAATTAACAATCTGTAATGTGGTTATTCTGATCCCTCCATACCATTGGTACTGTAAACCTCTACCTTTCCATAGGTTTATCCATTTAACATAACCAGTCGCGCAACAAATATCGGGTGCCCAGCACTTCTATTTATCCACAAGTTCCATTCCAAAACAATGTTTGTACGCTTTCCTTATAATACTCTAAATCTTTTTACTTTGTCTAGCAAACGTAAACTCTTGTAGATATAGGTGAACTGTTAGGCATGTTGATGTAGGTTCCGTGGGGAGGCTTTTTCTAGAAGAGAAATTTACAGGTGAAGCTATTTTGATGAGACACGCTGTGAAAACAAAGAAATAATACAAAACGTTAATTACTACAACATACTCATGTAATCCAAAAGGATGGTCACTATAAACTCACGATTTTATAGGCTCTGTGTATTAGAAACTGTCTAGTCTGCTTCTATGGTTGAAGAGATTCCTTTAAAAGCGAAATATGGACAGTTGTACATTTTTATTCACTATAGTTAAAATGTCAACATTTAGTAGCATAAAAACCGTTTCTACTACTTAAATAACGGTAGTTTAAGACAAAGTTTTAAACAGTGGTGTAACAATGACTTACATATTGAGATAATTCTATTGGAAACAGGGATAGGAACATACAAAAATTGAGACTGATATTTAAAACTGATTTTTACCGTCTGCTACAAAGAAAATTTCTCGCACTTTGTCATACCTAAAAACTACAAGTTGAGGTACATTTATATCGTCACATACCAAAAAAATGTTACTGGTAGTGAATTTATACGTTCGGATTTAAATTTCTCACATGAAAGTCTTGGGAAACACGTATTTCCATATGAGAAAAATTATCCTTGTAATTTCTCCTTGAAATACAAAATTCCAAAATAAAATGTCAACGTCTTAGTTTGGGAAATTTCTGAACTTTCTTGTCCACATTTGTATACATATGTGACAAAACTGTCAGTAGCTATTAATGAATAGTTTATTGGTACAGATGCCGAGGTTTCGACCGTTGACGACCGTGTCATGCATAAGGAGCTTGAAAATTTATTCCAGTTTTATGCTACGTACTAGAATGAGGCAACTACCTGAGAGTAGGCACACGCTCGAAACTAACAAGCAGTTCATATAGTTACAAAATTCATTGTATATGTCTATGCTCGCACGCACGTTCCAGACCTCACGCTAAATCACGGCATCGATTTCAGACTGGGCACACATATCATTGGAGTAAGTACTATAGGAGTAATAACAACATAATTGTGAGAAGTGCTTCGAAAGTGGAGCAACATACAAGTGTAAGTGATGAAATTCTGGGAATTTTGCAAAAACAGACATAATGTCTTATGGGATAACAGCAATCAGTGATTTAATAATGTTACTTAAAAACCGTTTTGATTGCAAATTTTTTATTCATATGACCGGCTTCGGTTCTTTCAGAACCATCTTCAGATCTGATATTTCAGTTACAGGAGTAACCCGTCCAAATCCAGCAATTTTCACATGCTACGTCACCTTCATAACATTAGTATAGATGGCTTAGCAATTTCTACAGCCAAAGCCAATTATTTTCCGCATTTTTTCACGGTTTCCCAAAGTTGTGACTGAAAGTGTTTACAATACTGAACGACTCACAAGCTGCATGAAATGATACAAAACTCTTCCTGCGTATTAGATAAGTCCTTCGCAGTATGACTTCACTCAGCAAACACATTTTAAAACTAGAGGTTACTCTTTACCAAGAAATAAGAGCAGCGTATTTAGATAAAGTCTTGCTCAGGTCTGATGACACTGTATCTTACAAGAATTATCTTAAATTCAAAATTTAAGCACAATCAAGTCTCTTTCACTGAATCTTACAAGTTACGACGAAATGGAAGCTTTTTGTAATTTTGGTTGTTATAACTTTCTTTATAGTCGTACGTAAAGTCAGAATGAGAGTAAGAGTGCTCTTCTTCATTATTTGTGACCTAGTTACGGTAAAATTTTTTGCTCACTTGTGCATCAGTATACGTTACACATCACGTAACATGCAAGACACATATTTTCCGTGCAGATGATTTCTGCCATATTTCTTAAACGACCAAAGATAGAAATGTTATGAAGAAAAAGTCATTGACTACATCAGCTGAACTAGCATATCCTGGACTAATCAAGCGTCCTAAGCCTACGGGCTTCTAGTGATGAAACTATTTATTTTTCAATAAGAACTTCGTATTAATAAGGAGGTTTCCTGAAATTTCGTACTGAACATTTCATAAATATGTTTCATAATTTAGTGAACTTGCACAAATACGTAATAAACTTCTGCTTCAGATTCTTTCTAAATGCTCAGTAATGTATTTATTGAAATGAAATACGCTATTCTCTTCAGATTATACATGCGACGGCTTCTCTTGTTTCAAAATTGTTCAGTAATAAATGCCTGAATCAGAAGGAGAAAGGAATTGGGTGTTCTCTGGGTCGAGTTGTTGATTCTACTTTATGCTCAATATTTGGGTGACCGTCCTGATTATCTTCCTCAAGTGATGCGAGGGGTGTTGTTGTGCCTACTCTATGTGTGGACCCCAGTCGGGTTGCCAAAGATCTTCCTAGGTACGTGAATATTGAAAACACATCAGAAGTTTGATGCTATTTTGTTGTTATAGTCTTAGAAAATGCTAATTTGAGACATGTTTTCTTCATTTTCACTAACAGATTGCGATTGCTCAGGTTATACATCCTTCTTTCAAATCAAGCACTTTCATTCACTGTATTCGTATATTATTTGGTAACATTTTCACATGCCACTACGACGTGCAAAAATTGAAAAATAACATATTTTGAGAGTGCGGAGAAAAGCACATTTCCATCCCAGGCACAATGTGTACTTTTGGGATCTTATGGTAAATCAGCTTATACAGTTTACTTCTAAGTTACACGTAAAAGCGAATAAACCGTGGAATAAAAGGCTGCATGTGTATGGCCTGCGTGTCTCACAATTTGAACAAGTTACAATGCTTTTTAAGTGACGCATTTCGCTGCTGCCAACAGCGGTTTTTTATGCTGGAGTCCACGTTAATTCGCATAAAAATGCCGATCCGGTGGGTACTACTTTTTACTATTTATATCGTAATAGTCTGATGATGAGGGGAGGAGCGGGGTTGCTACAGCCTCTCAGGTAGGCATGTGGAGGCCCGTCAAGACTTCCTTTCCTGTATCATATTTTTTATCTCAGGCTTCCTCTTACAACCAACGTCCTCTATTATTTGTTGGATCTATCCCATTCTCTATTTTCCCCTACATTTTTTGCATACGTGGCTCCCATCAGCTCAACTGAAGTTACAACGTCATCTCTTAACACATGTTCTACCACCATTTCTTTATTTCATTGCCATTGTTTTCGACATACTACTTTCTATTTCTCACTCATTCTGTAAAGAATCTCATCATTTATTATCTTATCAGTCCACTAAGTTTTCAATATACCTGTGAGACAACATACTGGAAACACTTTGACTTTTTTCTCTACCAGCTTTTCGTAAAGTTAGCTTCCCTAACAATTCTCTAGCATAGGGGACCAAATCATTTCCTCCCTTTGAGAACCCTCGCGTTTTGATTGAGTACCTTCACTATTTTGAAAATTAATAAAATCAGTAAAAAACTTGTTTTATTCGGATGACTTCATATTTCAATCGTAACTAACTAGCGATCACTACAGTGCTTCGCACTTGCTGAATATGTATGTGAACTGGATATACACTGAAGGAAAATAATCATAAAACAAAAATACAACTACAATAGAGTAATTAAATTTCGGGAATACATGAGTCATAACAACAAATTTTATGTGATTAACACTGCAAGACCATAGCTTAATGCACGCACGAGATAAGTCATTGGAAATGTGAATGTTGGTTCATTAAAAAAAAAAAAAAAACAGTATAACGGCAAGAATGTAGACTGAAAGCATGCAAATGTGCATGCTTTGTACTGTGCAGTTACCTGATGACAGTTCGTTTGTTGGAATTCCAAGCTGGTGGCATTTCGTCGGCATTGTTAATGCTGTTTGCGGATGACGCAGATGTTGTCGCTCGATTATGTCTGAAATGTGACCCATTGGAGACAGATCTGGTGATACGGACGACCAAGGCAACACGTCGACACTCTGTACAGCATGTTGAGTTACAGCAGAAGTACGTGGAAGAGCGTTATCATGCTGGAAAACACCACCTGGAATGCTAATCATTAATGGCAGCATAACAGGACGGATCACCAGACTGACGTAGAAATTAGCAGTGACGGTGCGTGGGCTAACTACGAGAGTGCTCATACTGTCGAACGAAATCGCACCCCAGACCATAACTCCAACAGTAGATTCACTGTGTCTGGCATACAGACAACTTAGTTTAAGGCCTTGCATTCTTCTTGTCAACACAAGGCCGTCGCTGGCACCAGCAGAACCGCCTTTCATGAGAAAACACAGTAGACCTCTGCCTTTCCCTCTAATGAGATCTCATTTACACAAAAAAAGTCACAAACTATGGCGTTTCGATATCCTTGGAAGCTCCCTACAGGGCATCTGGCTCGGAGTTGTCCTTGTAGTAACCGATTTGTAACAGTTCATTGTGTCATTGTGGCCCCAACTGCTGCTCAGACTGCTGCTGCGCCAGTGCCATATGTCGAACACGATGGCCTTCTCTCTCGGTAGTCCCACGTGACTGTCTGGACTCCGATCTTTTTGCGACCATGTATTCTCGTGACCACTCCTGTCAGCAATCATCTACAGTGGGTACTTTCTGCTAGGTCTTCCTTGCATTCTCGCATAATGCACATCCATGTTATTGCAGCCATATTACACGACCTCGTTCAAACACAGCGAGATGTTGATAATGGCATCATTGTCACCTTAAATGCATTTTGACTAACATCAAATTACCTTGTCCAATGTCAAAGGACACTAACGCACACGAGAGTTACAACGTGTATTTAAAGAAAACCTGGCGCTTCTATCACCACTCTTAGGTGACTAGTGCGAGACGGGAAGAAGACCTTTCAGATGTAGAAACATTCCTACCAACCTTCGTTTATGCCTCACAATTACTTCTTGGTGCTGAGATTTTCTTCCAGTCAGTGTACATTTTAAACTTCTGTCCTCATCTCCAAAAAAAGAGGTAAAACACTCTCCCATCTCGTCCTCCCCCTCTCTTTGTCTATCGCCTCCTTCTCCTCCCCCTTCCTCAGAACTTCTCCCACCCCTCTCTCATCAACCATTTCCTTCTCCCAAATTCAATATCCATCTCTTTTCCCTCCCCATACTTGTCCTCATACCTCTGTCCCACTCTCTTTGACCTTGAGTCTCGATTATTGTTATTGTAAATGAAATACTGATCGGGAACAGAAGTAGTTTGAAATAAACGGATGAATTTGTTGGAATAATTGGTATAGAGGTGTCAATGAGACCTCTCCAACTGCTGGATAAAAGAGGACAGGATCTTCAAAGACAGTATTTTGCCTAGATTTAATCCACTAATGTGTAGGATTGAAAAATTTTGAGCCACTGAGATTCTGTGTTGAACCATAAGCCATAAACCATATACCAGGTGGCTCACCTAGGCCATCCTCTGAATTTTTATGTTTCCCACTTACGTTTGTGCAACAAGGGTTGCCTCGTCACTGCTGCCCAAAGAATAAGTGCACGTACAAGCGAACCTACACCTAGCTGTGCCGCCATCTGAGTCCGTTTTCCTCCCGGTTCTGCTCTGACAAGACCGCGTGGCTGCACGTTTGTAGCTCGAGTCAGGTTTTACAGTCAATGCACTCCAGCGAAGATCAAACCATTGTGATACTGATCAATGGTGAGGCCCGCCACATTGCAGATGAGGCTATAAGGCTCAATTGACGTTTTCCAACGTGACTATCTTCTACGCATGTTTTTAGACATACAGAAATGCGTTTAAGAACCGAGGGAGCACTCCAGGTACAATGTTCATAGAAAGATCAATCCACGATTCTCTCGATGTTGTCCGGAACGTTTTCAGCATTCTGGAGTATATTCCACGCACGGTAAGAACAGCTTAAATGAATATAACGCGTGCGTACAATGTAGCATAAACGAAATTGTTCTCGTGCTACTGCGTTTAGGTTCCAGTATCACTTTTACCTACAATAATATTATTATTATTAATAATAATACTAGTGTAGTCATTATTGTTAATATTATGAAAGCCATTAGATCTCCCTCCTTAATATCTAATTCTTATAGTAATTAGGATAAAGAAGAGCTGAAGCGGACCTGAGAGTATCGAGTCATCGGTACAAACGATTCTGGAGGAATAAAAATGGCATCCCCTTAAACTGCTCCAATACTAACAGCTATACGGAAACGGTTTTCAAGTCGGGCATACTTCCGAAGATGTCACGTAGGTGAAGCAGCTCTAAAGCCGGATTTAGTCAGGCAAATTTTCCGAGAAGATGAATGCTATTTCACGAATGGCACCACTTTCAATATACCCAATCTGCGTTGCTGGACTTCTGCAAATCCTCGCTGGTTACGACCATATTACATGCAAGCGCACTGGGATGTTAATGTATGGTGCGGCGTTATCGGAAACCACGTCATTGGACCAGTTTATTTGGCTCCCAGACGGAATGGTCGGCTATATTTGCAGTTCCTACAGAATGAGCTGAATCTTGAATATCTCCTAGAAGACATCCCACTTCAATTAGCTGTGAGGCACTATGGTGCATCACCTCATTATTTTGAGGGCTTGGAGAATATCTCAAAAATATGTAGCCCTAAAAGTGGATATTCATGGTGGTTCCATTCTATAGTCAGTGAGATTGCCTAATTTAACACCCATGGATTTCTTTCCTATGGCTTTATATCAAAGCCGGTGTCTACGAAACGGAAGTGGAAAACCGAGATTTGTTAAAAGAACGAATACATCAGAATTGCGCTTCAGTATTTGCAGAAATGTTAAGAGTTGTGCATGTTAATATCGAGAGGTGCTTACATCAATGCACCCAACAAGGCGAACATACATTCAAACCTTTGTATTATGAACAATGCAGTTATAAAGATCTCTCAGTCTATAACACAGGTTTAAGGGTACACCATTGATGATATTCGTTGTATTCATCGTTCTTTCTTGCACTCGAAGATATGTCAACATTTATATAATACTGCTAATTGAGAAGCACGAATTGGTGCATTATGTGTTGTTAATAAATTAGCTGTCATATATTGATATGCCTTGAAATAGATATTTAATATGCTTTGGACCTTGTGCATATTGTTTTGGCCAGGGACAATCATTCTTCTACACAGCACCCCTGCTACAACAAGAAAGTTTTCTAGTGACGAACTATAGAACCAGTTATAGCTATAAAGTGTTTGGATTCAGGCGCTGGTCTTACGTTTTGCAGGATCTCCTTCCTGTTGGTATGGGGTCCCCTTTACTGATCTACATAGACAAACCTTTAGGCGTCTGTGGTATGCGGGATTATGTCAACGGTGGACAGCGTGCGTGGGCCTCCTGGTACATGTATAAGGAGAAAGAATATAC
Organism: Schistocerca gregaria; assembly: GCF_023897955.1. Lineage (NCBI taxonomy): Eukaryota > Metazoa > Arthropoda > Insecta > Orthoptera > Acrididae > Schistocerca > Schistocerca gregaria. The sequence continues at coordinate 179,866,052 of NC_064927.1, forward strand.
GAGAGCTATTTGGAAAATGAAGTCCGATGGTGTGCGAAATGGAAACCACAGTGAAAATCCGATGAAGGTTTTCACAGGTATGTTGGACAGTGTGTGCAGTATGCCCGTCGATCGTGTCTCATAGCTCTTTCAGTTCTGCACATATTACATACGAGTATATATTTAAATATATAGCTTTTCTGTGCGAGTGCTCATTAGAGTATCATGTAAGAATTCGAAGTAAATCGATTAAGAAATTTTCGAGGATTTTGGGAAAAAACGCTTCCCTTTCTGTATTAATTATATGTTTATATATACATAAATAAAATATGTACGCTATGACCGTCCACACGTTCATCAGAGTGTCGTGTAAAATGTTTAAGTAAATCGGTTACGAACTTTCCAAAATTTTCGGTAACACCGTTCCCCTTGATATATTACATGTATACCTTTATATATGATGGAGATTAAAAAGTTATAGGTATGACCGTCCGAAGGTTCATAACAGTATCGTGTAAAAGTCTGAAGTAAATCGTTCAAGAAGTTTTCGATGTGTTTGGTAACACGTAGTACAGATAACACAGAAATCGTAACAAATTGTTACAAAAACCCCCATGTTATTAATTGTTTTTCGCGAATACTTATTCACTTCCCGTGGGAAATCAGTCTCGGACGACTGTTGTATAAAGTTGGTCTATAAATGATATCCGTATTCAGTATCATAAGTTCGCCTGATCATCAACGTATCTCTGATAGGTAACTTTACTCATTTGATTCGTGATCAGTTAGCTAGGTGCAGAAGATATACACTCCTGGAAATGGAAAAAAGAACACATTGACACCGGTGTGTCAGACCCACCATACTTGCTCCGGACACTGCGAGAGGGCTGTACAAGCAATGATCACACGCACGGCACAGCGGACACACCAGGAACCGCGGTGTTGGCCGTCGAATGGCGCTAGCTGCGCAGCATTTGTGCACCGCCGCCGTCAGTGTCAGCCAGTTTGCCGTGGAATACGGAGCTCCATCGCAGTCTTTAACACTGGTAGCATGCCGCGACAGCGTGGACGTGAACCGTATGTGCAGTTGACGGACTTTGAGCGAGGGCGTATAGTGGGCATGCGGGAGGCCGGGTGGACGTACCGCCGAATTGCTCAACACGTGGGGCGTGAGGTCTCCACAGTACATCGATGTTGTCGCCAGTGGTCGGCGGAAGGTGCACGTGCCCGTCGACCTGGGACCGGACCGCAGCGACGCACGGATGCACGACAAGACTGTAGGATCCTACGCAGTGCCGTAGGGGACCGCACCGCCACTTCCCAGCAAATTAGGGACACTGTTGCTCCTGGGGTATCGGCGAGGACCATTCGCAACCGTCTCCATGAAGCTGGGCTACGGTCCCGCACACCGTTAGGCCGTCTTCCGCTCACGCCCCAACATCGTGCAGCCCGCCTCCAGTGGTGTCGCGACAGGCGTGAATGGAGGGACGAATGCAGACGTGTCGTCTTCAGCGATGAGAGTCGCTTCTGCCTTGGTGCCATTGATGGTCGTATGCGTGTTTGGCGCCGTGCAGGTGAGCGCCACAATCAGGACTGCATACGACCGAGGCACACAGGCCCAACACCCGGCATCATGGTGTGGGGAGCGATCTCCTACACTGGCCGTACACCTCTGGTGATCGTCGAGGGGACACTGAATAGTGCACGGTGCATCCAAACCGTCATCGAACCCATCGTTCTACCATTCCTAGACCGGCAAGGAAACTTGCTGTTCCAACAGGACAATGCACGTCCGCATGTATCCCGTGCTACCCAACGTGCTCTAGAAGGTGTAAGTCAACTACCCTGGCCAGCAAGATCTCCGGATCTGTCCCCCATTGAGCATGTTTGGGACTGGATGAAGCGTCGTCTCACGCGGTCTGCACGTGCAGCACGAACGCTGGTCCAACTGAGGCGCCAGGTGGAAATGGCATGGCAAGCCGTTCCACAGGACTACATCCAGCATCTCTACGATCGTCTCCATGGGAGAATAGCAGCCTGCATTGCTGCGAAAGGTGGATATACACTGTACTAGTGCCGACATTGTGAATGCTCTGTTGCCTGTGTGTATGTGCCTGTGGTTCTGTCAGTGTGATCACGTGATGTATCTGACCCCAGGAATGTGTCAATAAAGTTTCCCCTTCCTGGGACAATGAATTCACGGTGTTCTTATTTCAATTTCCAGGAGTGTATATGGTAACACTAGTTAAGGTATAGTGATCAGTATAGTTATGATCCCAGAATAACTAGCGTTGAAGAACAATGATACTATGTGCTAAAAAATTACTGTTTACATCAAGGGCCATATTGACATTGGGGATTTTAGGGAGCTGAGAGTCATCAAAGAAACGGTCTCACTGCCCGGACGTTTATGCACCGTAGCAGTTCAGAACAAGACGTCTACGTCTTGACAAGGATGACCTTTTCTTTTTTTTAAAAAAAAAGAAAGAAAAGAAACTGAACTTTCAGTTTGATATTCTCGATTTAAGTGAGTATTCTGCGGTAATACGTTTATACTGTTAACAAAGTAAATCTAAAATAACCCTGACTTGACATTGACCAAACAATTTGATGTTCAGCAACCCGTTCCGGCATAAGCCCACGTTCTGATACAAACATACAGGTAAAGTGTCCTTTTATATGAGATAACACGCTCGATTAACTAATCATGTTGTGGAATTCTATAGAACTCTCATTGAAATTAAACTTCAGACAGCAAAAAGGATGACAGTAATAAGAGACGGATTGAGAGAAGCAGCAGTTTCATCTCCCATGCATCATTTGCACGATAAATCGTAATGATGTGGAATCAGTGAATTTACATTCTCTTTGGAAATTAGTTTGTCAATTTTGTTACATACTGAATATTTATAAGACCTGTTTTATTTCCTATATAATACTTTTTATTGTTATTAAAGGCAATGATGTGCGTTAGTAATTCAAGTAACGCAAAAACAAAACAAAAAATCGTAGGAGACCGGAATCACTTGGTCTTTGAGTAGGAAAAACTAGTCCATTGCGAGATAATAAAAGTAGTGTTGGCTGAAAGAATGGCTCTTTAAATAGTCTATGTTTCATATATAGGTCTCAGATGAGAGTAATATTAATAACATTGTTCAAATTGCATAATGTGTGACATGTTGAAAAATGAAACTGGCTGATAGCAACAACTGTGTATGTGCTCACATCTCTTACGTCTTCTGACGCTATGTCAACGAAGGGAATCTCTGAACGGCATCTGTATTTCCTATTATCAGCTGTAGCTGAGTATAAGAAAGCTGCTATGGACAGCAACGATTTTGTTACCAAAAATACTTTGTCACAAGAAATTGTTACTTCACTTTTCTGATAAAGTAGAAGGAGACTGTCGCTGGCATACTGACAATGAACACTCATCAGTGTTTGCATCTGCACTCCGTCTGCCACCTTTGGTGCATGGTGACGAAAACGAAGCAGTAGAAATATACCAATACACAGCTATCATGTCGCCGATCACATCACACTTACAGTCTTGACGGAGAAAGTGAGGGGCCATCCTGGTGGATGGTGGCGGAGTCCATAGCGATCTGTTGCTGTGATATTGTGGTCGTTGGCTCGGTAGGATGGAAATGCTGTGCTAAGCTCACACACCGGCCTGAATCCTCGTGGAAGAATACTTTCGACCCCTGAGATGCAGGAAATGTTACGGTACATGTCCGTGGACGCCACCTGGTGGCTTGTCCGGAACGCTGTTGTCTCCGCCTTCTTGTCTGGCAGCGAAGTTCATAGCTGACACTGTGTCTGTTCCGCAGGGGCCGAGCTTCCTGCAACCCAGATAACTTGGAAGTAGTGCGGGCTGCCGTCGGCGCCTGCTGTCTAGGGCACCACGTAACTGTTTCAAGACTGTTCTGCAAACGTGAAATAACAAACTTTCAGCCCATTAATGATGAACATGCAACTTTTATATCGAGCATCAATTACGAGTAGCTGCGTCAGGATCGATCCTCTTCAAACCTTCCTGCATATCGCTAGAGCTTTCTAGACCTGCGACTTCTCTGTATGCAGTAGCATCATCCACAAAAAGATTCACTCAACTACTAGCGTTATCCACTAGAACATATGAAAAATAATGAAAACTAATGGTTCTATAGTACTCAGTAGCCCCAACGATACTTTACACTTGATAATTCCTTTCAGTTAAGATTGACGATCTGTGTTCTGTTTACTAGGAATTCGTCCATCGAATCACACATCTGGTGCTATATTCCGTACCGTCGCATTTTTTTATCGGATGACAGTATGTAAGTCCTTCAGAAAGCTGAGGAACATGACATAAACATGGGCGCTGGTATCCACTGGATTTTGGATCTGACTAACGAACAGTGCAACATGAGTTTCACATGACTATTGCTTGCGGCATCCCTGTTGATTTTAGTTTCCAGGAATGTCATAACATATGCTGTAAAATTCTAGTCAGCACTGTAGGCTTATCGTTTAGCGCAGCGGGTCTGCTCTTGATAACGGGAGTGACCTGCGAATTTTTGTAATCACTGGGAATGCTTCACTTTTGCTGAGACCTTTGGGACATTGCTGCTAGACTACGGCCAATTCCTTTATCGTACTCTATCCAGAAACGTATGGATATCCCACCAGGTCTAGCTGCTTATCCTCTGTGAATGATTTCAGATGATTTTCTGTTCCATGGTCATCTGTTTAGATAACTGTCAGTTTCACGTTAGTGGTAAGATTTAAATGAAGAACTGCAGAACCATTTTCCTCAATGAAACAATTTCGGAAAAAAAAGTCCAGCGTTGTGCCCAGCTCTCTGTCCTAATCTGCTTGGATGCTTCGATCTGTTTACACTTTAGTGTAAGACCAGAGGCTCTTAGGATTTTCAATGAGAATTTTCCTTTGAATTCGTTGAATGTCTCACATATGGCTCTCCTTACGCGAATTTTGGATTCGTTCAGAATGTTTTTGTATGCGAGTCTTTGGCTACGTACTCTTTTTTGAAGAACCTTTCTAACGTGGATGTCAACTCACTGCTGATCTTCCGATCACTCGCAACTTTGTTCGGCACATACGAAACGCTAGTTGTGCGTTGCTCTTGAACTTTGTCCACTTCATACTCAACGGTGTCAGTGCAGTAGATAAAATTTTCATGTTGACCACTCAGGCAATCTGAAAGATGATTATGGTGCACGTGCTAACCAGAAGTATATTCATTGATGTTCTGTGTTGACTGAGTCGAATAGTTAAGGCCTTTTTGTTACCCCGAGACCTAAGAATTTAGGGCAATTTCACACACACTGATTCACCGATCATCAATGTAAGGGTACAAACAGTGAATTTATAGTGAAATACAAATCAACTAGAACTACAGTTACGTTGAGAAATTACATTTCGAAATAGATAATTTTTTACCTGTTTGATAACTATTCATGAGCCGTGCGTGGCTCGTGTTGGTACCATCTCTCTTTTTTCATATTCTGTTTCTACTGTACTGCCACCTGGTGTTACTGAGTTGCTGCCTTGCCTGCCGTGAGGGGCAGCAGCAGAGCTTAACTACGGGCGGTGCAGGAGGCAGTGAGACTAATGTCGAGGGCGGAGTAGTACTAGAGAGTGTTGAGTGAACTGTAGCACTGGAGAGTGTCGAACGAGCGGTGGTGCTAGATACACAGACAAGTATGGTGGTCGAGTGAGTTGTAAACGGTAAAATTCACCGGAGTGTGGCGAGTGAGCACGTCCCCCCAAATCGTCGTGGGGTTGACCCTCACTAATACCGATTCGCGAGTGATATGAAACAGAAAGTGACAAGTGCCGAATTACATGTTTCGCGTCAACCACGTCGGCCACTAATAACCATGGATTGCAGTGAGGATTGTTGTGAGTGTTAACCATCAGCATTGCGTGTGACTAAGTACTGAAAATCAGCAACCTATAAAAAGATAGAACTGTAATTAGACGTGAAAGGCGAAGGTAGCAACTGCCTCAGAATTTGTGTGTTAGTTGGAAATATATAACAGTTTGTACATCGCAACCTTTGTGGTCCTTAATAATAGACAAACTTTCAATCATTCCACTATTCAGTTACAAAACAGCCACACTTGGTTGAAATACCCCCAAAACCACACGATAGCCTTTCATCCATTAAGCACACGGTCATGTAATCATAATAATTAACTGTCTTGCGGATTCGGTGAATTACACAAAACCCAATAAAGGAATTTAAACGGGGGTGTTTCATCGTGTGTTGAGAAGTTAGTTCGTATCTGGCAGTGAGTTGCAACGCGCCAGCAGTGGAGTTCGGACCTGGCAGTCGGACAGTTGGGACGCGCCAGAAGTTCGGTCGGGTTGGAGCGGCAGTGAGGTTCGGATAGCCACGACTCGCCCGACCGTTGCCGGCACACATGGTTTCAATAGGACGGTCTTGGTTGATCGTCGGTTCGTCGTCTTACCGGGCGACGTAACTGCGTGCCCATCGTTTATGGGTTGGAGATGTGTGTGTCTCAACTCGTGGCTCGTCCTCGTCACGGAACAGTCACTGTTTTTACCATTGGTCACGCTCTTCGTCCAAGTGTTTGTAATATTGTGTGTATTTGGAGATATCGACTGCCCAGTTTTTTAGCGCTGTTTCCGTGCTGATATGTAGCAGTTGGCCGGTTAGAGTAGCCGAGCGGTTCTAGGCGCTACAGTCCGGAACCGCGCGACAGCTATGGTCGCACGTTCGAATCCTGCCTCGGGCATGGATGTGTGTGATGTCTTTAGGTTAGTTAGGTTAAAGTATTTCTACGTTGTAGGGGGACTGATGACCTCAGCAGTTAAGTCCCATAGTGCTCAGAGCCAATTTGTAGCAGTTGGTCGGTTTGGCGCAGTCGCGACGTAACACCAATGGGGCATGCAGCGCCAGGAAGATGCGGATAGCCATCACTTGCCCGACGATTGCTGACACACATGTTTCGAGTGGGGACGACTTTGGTTGACCGCCGTTCGGTCGTCTTGTTAGAATACTCGTATTTGGCCGATGATTGCTTATGGGTTGGCTGTATGCGCCAACCCGTGGTTCGTCCTCGTTATTACACTGTCACTGCCGTGAGCATCGTCCAGTCCTCGTACAGGCGTTCGTGGGGCTGTGTATAAATATGTGATTTTCACTGAGAAGTTTATTTAAGTGTTGTCGGGGTATTGCCTCTGAGTCAGTCAGCCGTTTGATTAAACGATGTGGGTTTTCTGGTCGTCCACCCCTTATGGGCTGTCTGGGATCCATTTTGTTTGGTTCCACAGTCGCTGCTATCAGCATCGGGGGAATTTTGTTGAACGTGTGGAGCGGAGCTCACCTTGAACACTGGTCTGTTGACGGTCTGTCGGTTGGGTTTTTGTAGGAACGTGAATGGTTGCCCCGACTGCCGGCCTCGCCTAAGCGAGCGTTAGTGTTTAAATTACAGTCCGACTCTTGAACATCTGGGCGCCCTTGTGTGGACTGCCTTTTTTTTATTTGCTCTTGTTGTTGGTACTTTTATGGCTTATAGCCGGTTTTGTTTTACTCTTAAGGCCTTCAGCCTAGTTTACTGTTTCGCGTAAGCCCTTTGGCATTAAAAAAAATTAATTCTTAAGTCTTCGACCTTCAGCCGATTTCAACTGAACTTGTTTACTTCAACCTATTGAATTTTTAAGTCTTCGGCCTTCAGTCGGTTTTAGTTTGTTTGTTCTTAAAGTCTTCAGCCTAAATTAAAGAACTGTTTCACGTAAGGACTTTGGTATTTAAAGAAAAAAATTTAATGTTTTGGATTTTTAAGTGTTCGGCCTTCGGGCGATTTGAATCTAACTTGTTTACTTTAGTCTAACTAAAGAACTGTTTTAAGCTAAGGCTTGCCTTTTAAATTTATGATTATGCTTGCGTTTTAAGTTAATGGCCATCAGCCGTTTTTAAATTAATGTGGGTTTCAGCAGTAAATTGAGTCCCAAAGATTAAAGCTGTATGTTAAAAAAAATTTTTTTGGAGCTCTTGATCAAATAATAAAGTTGTATGTTCGAGTGTAACTGACAACCCCTTATTTTGATCCCTTTCCACAATTTATTCTATCTGTCCTGTCCTGCGGGTTCAGCAAGGCATTTCAATACAACTGACAGTTTCTGATACTGAATGACGCACAACATTCGTACAGACTGTGGGGGAAGATCCAAATATTGAAAGAGCAGCATCGGAACACAAACGATATCGTTCTCGCTTCCCACGCCCGGGTTCCCGGGTTCGATTTCCGGCGGGGTTAGGGATTTTCTCTGCCTCGTGATGACTGGGTGCTGTGTGATGTCCTTAGGTTAGTTAGGTTTAAGTAGTTCTAAGTTCTAGGGGACTGATGACCATAGATGTTAAGTCCCATAGTGCTCAGAGCCATTTGAACCATTTTTGAACACAAAAACACTTGTAATTCACAAATCAACGCTAAAGCGAAATAAACTGTCAAGTTACAGCAGGCCGCAATCTGAATCTTTATGAAATAGCTATTTTCGGAAATTACAGATAAATTTTATAAAAATTTCTTTATTGCATGACTAATTTCTTCGTACAATTTTAACAATTGGAAGTTATAGGAATTTGTTGAAATTTTTCATGAACTCTTATGTGTCTTGACATGATTTACGCACGCCGTATCTATAAGGTCCAGTCACATTATTGTAATCACATACTACGTTCAACGTCAACAATCGCTCACAGACTTCAGGTGGCTGCATTAACAGAGGATAATCTATAAAGTGTGTCGGAGGGATATCGAAAACATTGCATCCGTTGCCGTAATTCGGAAACGAAGCGATTTATCTAACTTCGAAAACGGCATGACCATTGGCTTTCAGTTCAAGCATGAACGCATTTCCGAAACGGTTAGATTTGTGAACTGCTTGCGTGCTGCCGGCGTTAAGGGATACCGTCGTGCATGGCAAAATGAAGCTGTCCAAAACTGGTGCTGACGCAAGTGTGGTGCACCATGGGCCAAAAAATATATGGGTGAACGACGACTGCGGAGATATGTACGGGCGAATAATGAGCAGCTGTTCAGCAACTGACCTCCCAGATGAACCAAAATCTCTTCAATGATCGTTCAGCGAACGCTCATGTGTATGGGCCTCCACAGCCGGTACCTCGTTCATGCACACTTGCTGACAACAGTTCACTGGCGACGAAGGATGGAATTCTCTCGTTAGAAACGCTACCGAAAGAGGCCCGACAGGAGGCTCTTTCATGTTCCATCGAACACAGGGCCGTTGGCGTGTACGGCGTGAAACGTCTGAAATCAAACACTTTGCAACAATCATGGGAAGGGTCCAGACCGGAGGAAGGACCGTTATGGCCTGGGAAATGTTTCTTTGGCATTCTCTGGGTAATCTTGTCATTTTTAAACACACAATGGATCAATACAAGTATGCATGTACCCCTGGGGACCATGTCCGGCCCTACATGCAGTTTCACTAAAACCCAATCGCGAATATGTGGGACCATCACGATTGTGCCTTCCCCGGCATCAGTCCTCACCTGACAAACATAGCGCAGGATTCGGCATGGAACATTCCCATCTGGCCTACCTTGATGTTCAAGAACATCATTGACTATCTTCCTACACATCTCGCAGCAATCCGCGCTGGAAAAGATGGTTATTCAGTGTTTTGGTAGGTGGTCACAATAACGTGTATTTCTACACACAAACTCTTCACACCAATGTGTTGCGTATCATTGAGGTATTTACCACGACACCACACTTAAATGTTGCTTGTCGTTTCAAATGGTTCAGATGGCTCTGTGCACTATGCGACTTAACTTCTGAGGTCATGAGTCGCCTAGAACTTAGAACTAATTATACCTAATTAATCTAAGGACATCACACATATCCATGCCCGAGGCAGGATTCGAACCTGCGACCGTAGCGGTCGCTCGGTTCTAGACTGTAGCGCCTAGAACCACACGGCCACTCCGGCAGGCGCTTGTCGTTTCAGTCGTGTATGGAGCGTGGGAAGAATGCCCACTTAAACTCGTCAGTGTTAGCCGTAAATTATATTCTAATCTTATCTTCACGGTCCTTCCAGGAATGATACGCAGGAGGTCTGATTTATATCTATAGATTCTTCATCTAATATTCTCTAAATTGTTGTACGTTGACGTTTTGGAGATAATTGTACTATTAAAGAGTCTCTCCAAAATCAGATTTTTCTACAAATCTGCCAAACGTTACCTGGAGTCGAATAAGTTGTGACTTTTCGTGCTGGCCTTCTACTTACATGTCCAAAATCACAGGTTAGTCGTATTTGGTATAGGAGTCACAGACTTGGCCAATTTTCAAGACAAGACGCACACGTGATTTTTAATTAGTCTCCTTTATAGAATGCATTTTCCAAGTATCTTGCCGTTCGACCAGAGACACCCACCCGACTTACTTAAGATAAATCTATGTGATTACTCCATTTCATACCACTACAAATTGCATCTTTGTCTGCTGGTAATTTCAGTCTTCCAACGCTATTAATTTAAAGAAAAAAAATCTATTTCTTAAATGTGAAAATGATGGCATACATTTCATCATGTTCGTCTCTCCCTCTGTCTCAACATCAGCCTGCTGATAGAGTAAAAGTAATGCTGTCAACGTGTATCACAGTGATAAATGAAGATACAGACTATAACGCGTGTCTTACATCTTTAACACTGTTTAACGAAAAATAGAAATATTGACAATAATAATAAAAACATTAAAGGAATTTTATTCATCATTTTGCTATCCTGTGATATTATCAGTTTTAGGTGCTTAGTAAAAAAATCAAAACGACGTGATTTATATCTTAATGGTGTTACGAAACGAGCGCAAGCTTTTGCACGAACGTCTGAGACGAGCTAAGCTACAGGAAAGAGTAGCTGTTTGGGTGCAAAGTATCTTGTTGATTAGAATTCAGCAGCTGTGGAAAATTCACGGGCATTTTTGCATGAGAGAAGTGTTTGCATTTAAATAAACTCGGCGTTAAGCGTGGGTAATGTTTATTTAGCCTGTCCGACGTCTACTGAAGGGCAGCTGGCAGGATGTGTGGGTGAATTTATTTTCTTCCTTAGTGACCTTTGCACAAGAACTGTGCAGTACCAACGATGTGTTTCAAAGAGACTGTAACTCTAGAGCACCTGTACACAGGATCTCGCGTGTGTTAACAGCGGAGATAGCAAGGTTGATGACAGGGTCCTAAAGCGGGTATCCAGGAGTTGCGTTATGTTCAAAGCGTAATGAAGAAAGAGAAAGAAGGAACAGGTTACGCCCTGAGAGGTACTTAAGTGTTAATAACTAGTGCCAGCTGTGTATGACACCTGCTCTTTCGCGGGTGTCATTGTCAGACCTTCCTTCTAACGAATTGTCAGCTACACTGCTATCCACTAGGACTGCAACACCGTAATGACGGCTCACGATGAAACTCAAATTGGTGTGGAACGTACTACATGCTTACATGTGTGTTTAAAGTGTTTATTTAAGTACTTTTGAACGTATTCTGTACTTTTTTTATTTCTTTGCATTGAAACTTCTGTCACGACTAGAGACAAATCAAGGCCACTCAAATTTAATCACCTCTACAAAGTGTAGGCACTAAAACGTACCAGTTTTGCCTTTAGCTTGGATATATGCTCATCTTGGCAGTATTCCTTAACCGGCTGAGGTAAACGCCGGAAAACATTAATCTCCATGGCCCTTCCAGGACATGAGCCGCTGTTTTCGAAACTAGGCCTACGTCGTAACACTGCTTCACTTGCCTCGGCTGTTCGCGATTACGTACTTGCAGACATAATTCAATAGTCCGGTGAACTATACACTTATTTCAGTATGAAGCATTCAGAATAGTGGAAGTAAATGAAAATGCATCTCCTCGTAGAATATCCACCAAAATACACAATAGCTAGAAAAAAGAGATATATTCAGTAACTTGCCATACAGCAGACACATTTGGCTAAAATTTAATTTAATCACAAGCATTTCCTAATGACAAAGTGTGGGTTCTTTAAAATAAGTTGTAAAGAGAGTCACACTAGATAGGCGAAACACGTAGGTAACTGCGAACCAGACTTAAAAACCACCACATAAGCTGAAAGCTACAATCATTCACGTAGAAGTTTTGGTAAATGAGATACATTCACGTATCAGATATAGAGAGAGATGTTACCTGAAACAATGAAAATCGAACAAAGAAACTGGAGCATGGAGACGAACGGAGCATTTTCTTCTTTAGTTCTTCGTAACTCACAACCGTATCGTGACCGGAAACAATCCCAAGTCAAGGTTGTCTCGGAAAACACGCATTTGGAAACAATAAGTAGTGTTGGTTTTGAGTTGGAGTTATATAGGCATGCAACAAAGTTTAAAAAGTGCATTGTGGGCACAACTAGCAGAAACTATCCATGCCTGAAACAGTATAGATCAAGAGACACTAAAAGCACCATCATAAAAAACTACGGAAATAAGAAACCGACTTCAGTTACTCTTCACTTTTTCCGCCTCGTGATGACTGGGTGTTGTGTGATGTCCTTAGGTTAGTTAGGTTTAAGTAGTTCTTAGGACTGATGACCATAGATGCTAAGTCCCATAGTGCTCAGAGGCATTTTAATTTATTCCTCTCAATAAATTAATTTGGTAGTTATTTATTTTGTTGTTATATAATTGTGAATGCGTTATTTCTCATATTTAGTATTATCAGTCAACATTTCTGAGGATAGTAAATTGTCTGCTGTGTATATTTGTCAGTAATGCTAGACAGCACCATAATAACCTGAACTAGGTCACAAAAATCTATAGTTACTGAGCCAAGTGGGAAACAGAATGTGTTTTGGTTTTTCGTGAAATAATGTTACATCAAGTACCCACAGCGAAGTGAACAGAGACCCCAAAACGTTGCTGCAGGCTGTGGCTATCCCACAATAATACGGTTATTTGAGCGTGCACTGTATAGAGTTAAATGGAATCTGCTGTGATTGAGTGCCGTCAACTGCAGAACAATATGTACAAACAGATTACTTCTGCCTACGCAACCACTCGGCACGCCTGAGTAGTCGTAAATGAGCCGTTCCGATCTGTAAAGTGCTCGCGGCTATCATCTGTCGTACGTGAAGAGTGTTAGCTAAATGTCACTTGGCTGCTGGCCACTCGGCTTTGTTTCTACAGTATTTTGTATATGAAAAGTTGCTGTTAGCTTATCTTTCACATTTAAATAGTGTTTCAGTATTACCTCAGAACATCTTATTCACGAAATGAATGATGTGACCAAACCAACAGCTGCACGTAACTCTTACTTATATATGGATGGCAAATGCATTTTGTTTAAATGAACTAGAAAGGGATTAATGAATATAGCAGCTCCATAATTTTTTGAATAAAAATAAAATGTGTGTAACAAAGGGTATATATTTATTATTTCGCGAGACCAAAGGTGACACACAACTTTCTCTCTCCCCCTCATATATATATATATATATATATATATATATATATATATATATATATATATATATATATATATAGGGTGAGTCACCTAACGTTGCCGCTGGATATATTTTGTAAACCACATCAAATACTGAGGAACCGATTCCAGAGACCGAACGTGAGGATAGGGGCCAATATAATTGTTTAATACAAACCATACAAAAATGCACGGAAGTATGTTGTTTAACACAAACCTACGTTTTTTTAAATGGAACCACGTTAGTTTTGTTTGCACATCTGAACATATAAACAAATACGTAATCAGTTGCTTTGTAAAATGTTAATTACATCCGGAGACATTGTAACCTAAAGTTGACGCTTGAAACCTACGATGTTCAGTTGCGTGTTGTAACAAACACGGGTCACGGTCGGCGAGCAGTGTCATGCGCACACTGCATCGTGAGCGCTTTCATCCGTTTCATGTGTCGCTACATCAGCAATTACATGGTGATGACTTTAATCATCGAGTGCAATTCTGTCAATGGGCATTAACAGAGAATGCGTTGCAGTTCTACCTGTTTACCGATGAAGCGGGTTTCACAAACCACGTGGCAGTGAATCTACGGAACATGCATTACACTGGTCCGTGGACAATCCTCTCTGGCTCAGACAGGTAGAGCGACAGCGACCGTGGACTGTAAATGTATGGTGCGGAATCATTGGCGACCACCTCATTGCTCCTCACTTCATTGCAGGGGCCCAAACAGTTGCAACATACATCGCGTTTCTACAGAATGATCTACCAACGTTGCTCGAAAATGTCCCACTGGAAACGCGTCGACGTATGTGATATCAGCATGATGGTGCACCTGCACATTCCGCAATTAACACTAGGCTGACCCTTGACAGGATTTTCGACGAGCGTTTCGTAGGACATGGAGGACGCATAAATTGGCCAGCTCGTTCTCCTGATCTTACACCTCTGGACTTCTTTCTGTGGGGTACGCTAAAGGCGAATGTGTACCGTGATGCGCCTACAACCCCAGAGGATATGAAACAACGTATTGTGGCAGCCTGCGGCAACATTACACCAGATTTACTGCGGCGTGTACGACATTCATTACGCCAGACATTGCAATTGTGTGCAGCAAATGATGGCCACCACATTGAACATCTATTGGCCTGACAAGTCGGGACACACTCTATTCCACTCCGTAATTGAAAACGGAAACCACGTGTGTACGTAACGTGCTGTTCCAGTCTCTTCTGTACCTAAGGTCCATCACCGTTCCCTTTGGATCCCTACGTAATTCGGTGCTCTCCGATACACACGATCGAAAAGCGGAGGAGTGTTACTCTAGCGTCAACTTTAGGTTACAGTATCTCCGGTTGTAATTAACATTTTACAATGCAACAAACGGCACTGATTACGAATTTGTTTATATGTTCAGATGTGCTAACAAAACTAACGTGGTTCCATTTAAAAAAACGTAGGTTTGTGTTAAAAAACATACTTCCGTGCATTTTTGTATGGTTTGTATTAAACAATTACACTAGCCCCTCTACTCACGTTCGGTCTGTGTACCTGTTCGTCAGTATTTGATGTGGTTTGCGAAATATATCCAGCGGTAACGTTAGGTGACTATATATATATATATATATATATATATATATAAAGGGTGTTCAAAAAATCTCTCCGCAGTGCCGTATCACTGTTAGCCGCGCCTGCCATGCCGCAGTAAATATACCGAAATGAAACACACTGAAATACAAGTTATTAATTTATTGAATATTCATTTTTACTGAGATAAACGAAACAGTGGAAAGTTGGTGGGAGAGTGCACTTGAAGAGAAGTAACCCAGGCAGGCGAACAGTCATACGACACGAGCAGCTAACAATCATAAGGCACTGCCACCACCATCATCCGATATGCTGCTCACTTGTAAAATAATAAATACACTCCTGGAAATGGAAAAAAGAACACATTGACACCGATGTGTCAGACCCACCATACTTGCTCTGGACACTGCGAGAGGGCTGTACAAGCAATGATCACACGCACGGCACAGCGGACACACCAGGAACCGCGGTGTTGGCCGTCGAATGGCGCTAGCTGCGCAGCATTTGTGCACCGCCGCCGTCAGTGTCAGCCAGTTTGCCATGGCATACGGAGCTCCATCGCAGTCTTTAACACTGGTAGCATGCCGCGACAGCGTGGACGTGAACCGTATGTGCAGTTGACGGACTTTAAGCGAGGGCGTATAGTGGGCATGCGGGAGGCCGGGTGGACGTACCGCCGAATTGCTCAACACGTGGGGCGTGAGGTCTCCACAGTACATCGATGTTGTCGCCAGTGGTCGGCGGAAGGTGTACGTACCCGTCAACCTGGGATCGGACCGCAGCGATGCACGGATGCACGCCAAGACCGTAGGATCCTACGCAGTGCCGTAGGGGACCGCACCGCCACTTTCCAGCAAATTAGGGACACTGTTGCTCCTGGGGTATCGGCGAGGACCATTCGCAACCGTCTCCATGAAGCTGGGCTACAGTCCCGCACACCGTTAGGCCGTCTTCCGCTCACGCCCCAACATGGTGCAGCCCGCCTCCAGTGATGTCGCGACAGGCGTGAATGGAGGGACGAATGGAGACGTGTCGTCTTCAGCGATGAGAGTCGCTTCTGCCTTGGTGCCAATGATGGTCGTATGCGTGTTTGGCGCCGTGCAGGTGAGCGCCATAATCAGGACTGCATACGACCGAGGCACACAGGGCCAACACCCGGCATCATGGTGTGGGGAGCGATCTCCTACAATGGCCGTACACCTCTGGTGATCGTCGAGGGGACACTGAATAGTGCACGGTACATCCAAACCGTCATCGAACCCATCGTTCTACCATTCCTAGACCGGCAAGGGAACTTGCGGTTCCAACAGGACAATGCACGTCCGCATGTATCCCGTGCCACCCAACGTGCTCTAGAAGGTATAAGTCAACTACCCTGGCCAGCAAGATCTCCGGATCTGTCCCCCATTGAGCATGTTTGGGACTGGATGAAGCGTCGTCTCACGCGGTCTGCACGTCCAGCACGAACGCTAGTCCAACTGAGGCGCCAGGTGGAAATGGCATGGCAAGCCGTTCCACAGGACTACATCCAGCATCTCTACGATCGTCTCCATGGGAGAATAGCAGCCTGCATTGCTGCGAAAGGTGAATATACACTGTACTAGTGCCAACATTGTGCATGCTCTGTTGCCTGTGTCTATGTGCCTGTGGTTCTGTCAGTGTGATCATGTCATGTATCTGAGCCCAGGAATGTGTCAATAAAGTTTCCCCTTCCTGGAACAATGAATTCACGGTGTTCTTATTTCAATTTCCAGGAGTGTAAATAAGTTCAAATGTGTGTGAAATCTTACAGGACATTAAGGTCATCAGTCCCTAAGCTTACACACTTCTTAACGTAAATTATCCTAAGGACAAACACACACACCCATGCCAGAGGGAGGACTCAAACCTCCGCCGGAATCAGCCACACGGTCTATGACTGCGGTGCCTTAGACCGCTAGGCTAATCCCACGCGGCGGTCACTTGCAGGTTAGTGGTCTATGTGAGAGTGAGAAGTGAGCGGTATTTATGTAATTTTCACGCACAATACAGAGGATACATAACGTACATGGGAAATACGGAACCTATATTTATTATAATCTTAGAAATATTTAGACAATGACGATGATATTATTTCTGCGGATTATAAAAGTAGTCATTTACTTACGCAAGTTCAAACTGATTGCACTGCAGTCTGTTGAAAGGTTTTTGGATAGCTTATCGTCACAAATTTAAATTACATGCCAATGACTATGCCTTTCAGTTTGTGTGAGAGACGACTCCTTTTCTACTATAGACGAGATGATATAAAAATGCATAGATTTTTCTACTGTTACTGTTTTCTCCCTATGCCTAACAATAACGGAATCTCTAAAGAGATTGTTTCGAAATAGTGCTGTCTAAAGGAAGTCTTAAATTTTGTTCAGGATTTAAAAAATATTCCAGAAAATTACATGCAGCTTTCAAGATTTCTCTACCATCCGTCATCACAGCAGCAGTTATCGCTCCACAGTAACTTTCAGTTTTCGCGACTACAACAGTTACTAACATGATGGCTCATTCTATCCTTGTAGGTTTTCATATTTTCTTGGAGTTATTAGAAACGTATCTGTTTCAGTTTCCCTCCTGCTCCCTCGTTAATTTTCCCACTCTTTCTTTCCTTCTTCACATTCAACCTTCACATAGCGTTTTCTGCCCCACACACACTCTTAACCCTCCCCCATGCGCCTTCCTCCTCCTAAACTCACTGAGCCGTGCGTGGCTCGTGTTCATGCCATATCTCATTTGACACCCTGTTTCTACTGTACTACCACCTCGTTACGTTAATTTCAATTTCTGGTGTCACCGAGTTGCCGCCTTGCCTGCCCTTCAGCGGCATAAGCGGCGCTTATTGATATAAGCCCTGGCGTATTATCTCTGCTGACTGCTATTGCTTCCCGGTTGTCGTGTGTTCGGAGTTAGTTCGGATATGCCAGTGAGTTGGGAGGCGCTAGCAGTGCAGTTGGGACCTGACAGTGTTTGACTTACGACGCGGCAGGAGTTCAGTCGGGGCACGGCTGCGGTGAGGTCCGGACAGCCATGACTCTCCCGACGGTTGCCGATACATATCATTTGAGTGCGGACCACCTTGGTTGGAAGTCGGTCGGTCGTCGGACGATATGTATGTTGGCCGGCGATCGCTTATGGTTTGTCTGTGTTTCAACTCTTGATTCATCCTTGTTATTGCACAGTCGCTGCCGTTATTATTGTCTATTCCTTCGTGCAAGTGTTCGTCAAACTGTGTGTAGCTTGTGAAGTCGACCAGCTATTTTAGTGCTGTCTTCGTGCTGATGTGTAGCAGTCGGTCGGTTGGTGTCGATCAGCGAGGAAATCTCCGCGCGGCGCAGTGGGTCGGGTCCCCTGGCGGTCTCTTCGCAGTCTCGGACTGCTCACCGACCCAGGACATCAAAGTGGAATGTTGATTTAATTACGGAATCCAGATTGTCTTCCCCCCATGAACCACGGACCTTGACGCTGGTGGGGAGGCTTGCATGCCTCAGCGATACAGATAGCCGTACCGTAGGTGCAACCACAACGGAGGGGTATCTGTTGAGAGGCCAGACAAACGTGTGGTTCCTAAAGAGGGGCAGTAACCTTTTCAGTAGTTGCAGGGGCAACAGTCTGGATGATTGACTGATCTGGCTTTGTAATTAACCAAAACGGCCGTGCTGTTGTGGTACTGCGAACGGCTGAAAGCAAGGGGAAACTACAGCCGTAATTTTTCCCGAGGGCATGCAGCTTTACTGTATGGTTAATTGATAATGGCGTCCTCTTGGGTAAAATATCCCGGAGGTAAAATAGTCCCCCATTCGGATCTCCGGGCGGGGACTGCTTAGGAGGACGTCGTTATCAGGAGAAAGAAAACTGGCATTCTACGGATCGGAGCGTGGAATGTCAGATCCCTTAATCGGGCAGGTAGGTTAGAAAATTTAAAAAGGGAAATGGATAGGTTAAAGTTAGATATAGTAGGAATTAGTGAAGTCCGGTGGCAGGAGGAACAAGACTTCTGGTCAGGTGAATACAGGGTTATTAATACAAAATCAAATAGGAGTAATACAGGAGTAGGTTTAATAATGAATAAAAAATAGGAGTGCGGGTAAGCTACTACAAAAGCATAGTGAACGTATAACAGTGACCAAGATAGACACGAAGCCCATGCCTACTATAGTAGTGCAAGTTTATATGCCAACTAGCTCTGCAGATTACGAAGAAATTGAAGAAATGTATGATGAGATAAAAGAAATTATTCAGGTAGTGAAGGGAGACGAAAATTTAATAGTCATGAGTGACTGGAATACGACAGTAGGAAGAGGGAGAAAAGGAATCATAGTAGGTGAATATGGATTGGGGCTAAGAAATGAAAGAGGAAGCCGTGTGTTAGAATTTTGCACAGAGCATAACTTAATCATAGCCAACACTTGGTTCAAGAATCATAAAAGAAGGTTGTATAGATGGAACAATCCTGGAGATACTAAAAGGTATCAGATAGATTATATAATGGTAAGACAGAGATTTAGGAACCAAGTTTTAAATTGTAAGACATTTAAAGGGACAGATGTGGACTCTGACCACAATCTATTCGTTATGAACTGTACATTAAAACAGAAGAAATTGAAAAAAAAGTGGGAATTTAAGCAGATGGGACCTGGATAAACTGACTAAACCAGGGGTTGCACAGAGTTTAAGGGAGAGCATAAGGGAACAATTGACAGGGATGTGGGAAAGAAATACCGTAGAAGACGAATGGGTAGCTCTTAGGGATGAAGTAGTGAAGGCAGCAGAGGATCAAGTAGATAAAAAGACAAGGGCTAGTAGAAATCCTTGGGTAACAGAAGAAATATTGAATTTAATTGATGAAAGGAGAAAATATAAAAATGCACTAAATGAAGCATGCAAAAAGGAATACAAACGTCTCAGAAATGAGATCGACAGGAAGTGCAAAATGGCGAAGCAGGCATGGCTAGAGGACAAATGTACGGATGTGGAGGCTTGTCTCACTAGGGGTAAGATAGATACTGCCTACAGGAAAATTAGGGAAGCCTTTGGAGAAAAGAGAGCCACTTGTATGAATATCAAGAGCTCAGATAGGAACCCAGTTCTAAGCAAAGTAGGGAAAGCAGAAAGGTGGAAGGAGTATATAGAGGGTCTATACAAGGGCGATGTGTTTGAGGACAATATTATGGAAATGGAAGAGGATGTAGATGAAGATGAAATGGGAGATACGATACTGCGTGAAGAGTTTGACAGAGCACTGAAAGACCCGAGTCGAAACAAGGCCCCGGGAGTAGACAACATCCCATTAGAACTACTGACGGCCTTGGGAGAGCCAGTCCTGACAAAACTCTTCCATCTGGTGAGCAAGACTTCAAGAAGAATATAATAATTCCAACCGCAAAGAAAGCAGGTGTTGACAGATGTGAAAATTACCGAACTATCAGTTTAATAAGTCACAGCTGCAAAATAGTCACATGAATTATTTACAGACGCTTGGAAAAACTGATAGAAGCCGACCTCGGGGAAGATCAGTTTGGATTCCGTAGAAATGTTGGAACACGTGAGGCAATACTGACCTTACGACTTATCTTAGAAGAAAGATTAAGGAAAGGCAAACCTACGTTTCTAGCATTTGTAGACTTAGAGAAAGCTTTTTACAATGTTGACTAGAATACTCTCTTTCAAATTCTGAAGGTGGCAGGGGTAAAATACAGGGAGCGAAAGGCTATTTACAATTTGTACGGAAAGCAGATGGAAGTTATAAGATTTGAGATGAATGAAAGAGAAGCAGAGGTTGGGAAGGGAGTGAGACAGGGTTGTAGCCTCTCTCAGGTGTTATTCAATCTGTATATTGAGCAAGCAGTAAAGGAAACAAAAGAAAAATTTGGAGTAGGTATTAAAATCCATGGAGAAGATATAAAAACTTTGAGGTTCGCTGATGACATTGTAATTCTCTCAGAGACAGCAAAGGACTTGGAAGAGCAGTTGAATGGAATGGACAGTGTCTCCAAAGGAGGACATAAGATGAACATCAACAAAAGCAAAACGATGATAATGGAATGTCGTCGAATTAAGTCGGGTTATGCTGAGGGAATTAGATTAGGAAATGAGACACGTAAAGTAGTAAAGGAGTTTTGCTATTTGGGGAACAAAATAACTGATGATGGTCGAAGCAGAGAGGATATAAAAAGTAGACTGGGAATGGCAAGGAAAGCGTTTCTGAAGAAGAGAAATTTGTTAACATCGGGTATAGATTTAAGTGTCAGGAAGTCGTTACTGAAAGTATTTGTATGGAGTGTAGCCATGAACTGAAGTGAAACATGGACAATAAATAGTTTGGACAAGAAGAGAATATAAGCTTTCGAAATGTGGTGTTACAGAAGAATGTTGAAGATTAGGTGGGTAGATCACGTAACTAATGAGGAATTATTGAATAGGATTGGGGAGAAGAGGAGTTTGTGGCACAACATGACTAGAAGAAGGGATCGGCTGGTAGGACATGTCCTGAGGCATCAAGGGATCACAAATGTAGCATTGGAGGGCAGCGTGGAGGGTAAAAATAGTAGAGGGAGACCAAGAGATAAATACACTAAACAGATTAAGAAGGATGTAGGTTGCAGCCGTTACTGGGAGATGTAGGAGCTTGCACAGGATAGATTAGCCTGGAGAGCTGCATCAAACCAGTCTCAGGACTGAAGACCACAACAAAAACATCTAGATTGTTCACATGGTTGGCTGACGGCGGTATTCCCGTGAGCAACAGCGAGTGATCGAGTTGGCGAAAGATTGGCTACCATCTGGTGCAGTATAACTGTGAAGTCTAAGTGCACCAGCTGAATTTTCTGCCTTGTGGCCGTTAGCGTTCCGGTTACCTGCCCTGTCCGCTGACGTACAATTCATTCAGTGTCCTTTCCTCATCGTGTTGTCACTGTCCAACTTGTGCGTGTAGCTTTGAGAGCTTATGCAAACTTGGTTGCGGGCGGCTACGCCTTTTACGTTTTGGCTTTGGAGTTCCTTGTGCATTGAGAGGGTGGAAAGCAAGACGTCTTGTCCTGGGTCCGTTGAATGTCTCTTGGTTGGGTTGCCGGCGAATCGCATATAGCTGGCCCGACTACCTGTCTCCCAAAGCCAACGTTAATATTTCAAGTGCACACCGACCCCTGGAAACTTCTGTACTGCCTTCTCTTATTGGTGTTTGATTGTGTATTTTAGTGCCTTAGAGCCAATAGTCTGAATTTGTATGCTTTTAGTTGGGTTGCAAATAATAGGCTTTCAGCCGCTTTAAAATTGAAATCTAAGACTTGTTAAGTACGAGTATTATATTGTTTGGGCCTTCAGCCTCATTTAAAATATAAAGCTTTGGGCCTTCTTCCTTTTCAAAATTTATTGTAGTTTTTTTTTTTTCAATAATGGACCCTCAGCCGCTTTAAAATTTAAATTTCTTACTTGTTAAATCTTTTGGGCCTTCAGCCTGTGTAAAATATTGTTTAAAGATAAATCTTTGGGCCTTCTGCCTACTAAAAATTATTTTAGTTGTTTTAAGTAATCGGCCTTCAGCCGTTTTTAAATTAAAGTTCTTGTATTTCAAGTATCAGACTGTGTGGGGCCTTCAGCCTAATTGAAGATAAGGCCTTCTGTTTGTGTTTTTTTAATTTTAATTTTACCTGCAGTCTTAAACCATGGGCTTTCAGTCGACTTTAAATCAAACTTGTTTGTTTTTCTTGTGTTAGGTTTGTTGGGCCTTGAGCCAGTTTATAGAACTTACTTACGTGAAGCCTTCTGCCTGCTAGATATTCTGATTTGGGTCTGAATCTTAAGTTAATGGCTTTCAGCCGTTTTTAAATTTCAGTGGTTGTGCCCTTAAGGCATACGATAGTGTGGCCTACTCAGCCGATAGCTAAGTCCAAAAATTTTTGCTGCATTGTTTGGAGAACTAAATAAAGTTATATATGTTTGAGTGTAATTGACAGCCCCCTTTTGGCTCCTTTCCACAGTTGCAGCTACCTGTTCTGTCCTGCGGCAGTGGATACACCGGTTCCCGTGAGATCACCGAAGTTAAGCCATGTCAGGCGTGGTCGGCACTTGGATGGGTGACCATCCAGGCCACCATGCGCTGTTGTCATTTTTCGGGTTGCAGCCTCGTGATGCCAATTGAGGAGTTACTCAACCGAATAGTAGCGGCTTCGATCAAGAATACCATCAAAATGGCCGGGAGAGCGGTGTGCTGACCCCACGTCCCTCCAATCCGCATCCTCCACTGGGGATGACACTGAGGACGTTTCACTCACCCTACCGGATGTCCCGCCCTCAACTACATCCTACCTCCCCTTACCATCAAGACTTCTCCCTCTTTCCGTGCCCACACCCTCTTCTTCCTTCCTATCGCTCTCCCCCAGTCATCACTGGGGATGACACTGAGGACGTTTCACTCACCCTACCGGATGTCCCGCCCTCAACTACATCCCACCTCCCCTTACCATCAAGACTTCTCCCCCTTTCCGTGCCCACACCCTCTTCTTCCTTCCTATCGCTCTCCCCCAGTCATCACTGGGGATGACACTGAGGACGTTTCACTCACCCTACCGGATGTCCCGCCCTCAACTACATCCTACCTCCCCTTACCATCAAGACTTCTCCCTCTTTCCGTGCCCACACCCTCTTCTTCCTTCCTATCGCTCTCCCCCAGTCATCACTGGGGATGACACTGAGGACGTTTCACTCACCCTACCGGATGTCCCGCCCTCAACTACATCCCACCTCCCCTTACCATCAAGTCTTCTCCCTCTTTCCATGCCCACACCCTCTTCTTCCTTCCTATCGCTCTCCCCCAGTCATCACTGGGGATGACGCTGAGGACGTTTCACTCACCCTACCAGATTTCCCGCCCTCAACTACATCCCACCTCCCCTTACCATCAAGACTTCTCCCTCTTTCCGTTCCCACACCCCCTTCTTCCTTCCTATCGCTCTCCCCCAGTCATCACTGGGGATGACACTGAGGACGTTTCACTCACCCTACCGGATGTCCCGCCCTCAACTACATCCCACCTCCCCTTACCATCAAGACTTCTCCCTCTTTCCGTTCCCACACCCCCTTCTTCCTTCCTATCGCTCTCCCCCAGTCATCACTGGGGATGACACTGAGGACGTTTCACTCACCCTACCGGATGTCCCGCCCTCAACTACATCCCACCTCCCCTTACCATCAAGACTTCTCCCCCTTTCCGTGCCCACACCCTCTTCTTCCTTCCTATCGCTCTCCCCCAGTCATCACTGGGGATGACACTGAGGACGTTTCACTCACCCTACCGGATGTCCCGCCCTCAACTACATCCCACCTCCCCTTACCATCAAGACTTCTCCCTCTTTCCGTGCCCACACCCTCTTCTTCCTTCCTATAGCTGTCCCCCAGTCATCACTGGGGATGACACTGAGGACGTTTCACTCACCCTACCGGATGTCCCGCCCTCAACTACATCCTACCTCACCATCAAGACTTCTCCCTCTTTCCGTGCCCACACCCTCTTCTTCCTTCCTATCGCTCTCCCCCAGTCATCACTGGGGATGACACTGAGGACGTTTCACTCACCCTACCGGATGTCCCGCCCTCAACTACATCCTACCTCCCCTTACCATCAAGACTTCTCCCTCTTTCCGTGCCCACACCCTCTTCTTCCTTCCTATAGCTGTCCCCCAGTCATCACTGGGGATGACACTGAGGACGTTTCACTCACCCTACCGGATGTCCCGCCCTCAACTACATCCTACCTCCCCTTACCATCAAGACTTCTCCCTCTTTCCGTGCCCACACCCTCTTCTTCCTTCCTATCGCTCTCCCCCAGTCATCACTGGGGATGACACTGAGGACGTTTCACTCACCCTACCGGATGTCCCGCCCTCAACTACATCCCACCTCCCCTTACCATCAAGACTTCTCCCTCTTTCCGTGCCCACACCCTCTTCTTCCTTCCTATCGCTCTCCCCCAGTCATCACTGGGGATGACACTGAGGACGTTTCACTCACCCTACCGGATGTCCCGCCCTCAACTACATCCCACCTCCCCTTACCATCAAGACTTCTCCCTCTTTCCGTGCCCACACCCTCTTCTTCCTTCCTATCGCTCTCCCCCAGTCATCACTGGGGATGACACTGAGGACGTTTCACTCACCCTACCGGATGTCCCGCCCTCAACTACATCCTACCTCCCCTTACCATCAAGACTTCTCCCTCTTTCCGTGCCCACACCCCCTTCTTCCTTCCTATCGCTCTCCCCCAGTCATCACTGGGGATGACACTGAGGACGTTTCACTCACCCTACCGGATGTCCCGCCCTCAACTACATCCTACCTCCCCTTACCATCAAGACCTCTCCCTCTTTCCGTGCCCACACCCCCTTCTTCCTTCCTATCGCTCTCCCCCAGTCATCACTGGGGATGACACTGAGGACGTTTCACTCACCCTACCGGATGTCCCGCCCTCAACTACATCCCACCTCCCCTTACCATCAAGACTTCTCCCTCTTTCCCTGCCCACACCCTCTTCTTCCTTCCTATCGCTCTCCCCCAGTCATCACTGGGGATGACACTGAGGACGTTTCACTCACCCTACCGGATGTCCCGCCCTCAACTACATCCCACCTCCCCTTACCATCAAGACTTCTCCCTCTTTCCGTGCCCACACCCTCTTCTTCCTTCCTATCGCTCTCCCCCAGTCATCACTGGGGATGACACTGACGACGTTTCACTCACCCTACCGGATGTCCCGCCCTCAACTACATCCCACCTCCCCTTACCATCAAGACTTCTCCCTCTTTCCGTGCCCACACCCTCTTCTTCCTTCCTATCGCTCTCCCCCAGTCATCACTGGGGATGACACTGACGACGTTTCACTCACCCTACCGGATGTCCCGCCCTCAACTACATCCTACCTCCCCTTACCATCAAGACTTCTCCCTCTTTCCGTGCCCACACCCCCTTCATCCTTCCTATCGCTCTCCCCCAGTCATCACTGGGGATGACACTGAGGACGTTTCACTCACCCTACCGGATGTCCCGCCCTCAACTACATCCCACCCCCCCTTACCATCAAGACTTCTCCCTCTTTCCGTGCCCACACCCTCTTCTTCCTTCCTATCGCTCTCCCCCAGTCATCACTGGGGTGACACTGAGGACGTTTCACTCACCCTACCGGATGTCCCGCCCTCAACTACATCCCACCTCCCCTTACCATCAAGACTTCTCCCTCTTTCCGTGCCCACACCCTCTTCTTCCTTCCTATCGCTCTCCCCCAGTCATCACTGGGGATGACACTGACGACGTTTCACTCACCCTACCGGATGTCCCGCCCTCAACTACATCCTACCTCCCCTTACCATCAAGACTTCTCCCTCTTTCCGTGCCCACACCCCCTTCTTCCTTCCTATCGCTCTCCCCCAGTCATCACTGGGGATGACACTGAGGACGTTTCACTCACCCTACCGGATGTCCCGCCCTCAACTACATCCTACCTCCCCTTACCATCAAGACTTCTCCCTCTTTCCGTGCCCACACCCCCTTCTTCCTTCCTATCGCTCTCCCCCAGTCATCACTGGGGATGACACTGAGGACGTTTCACTCACCCTACCGGATGTCCCGCCCTCAACTACATCCCACCTCCCCTTACCATCAACACTTCTCCCTCTTTCCGTGCCCACACCCTCTTCTTCCTTCCTATCGCTCTCCCCCAGTCATCACTGGGGATGACGACGTTTCACTCACCCTACCGGATGTCCCGCCCTCAACTACATCCCACCTCCCCTTACCATCAAGACTTCTCCCTCTTTCCGTGCCCACACCCTCTTCTTCCTTCCTATCGCTCTCCCCCAGTCATCACTGGGGATGACACTGAGGACGTTTCACTCACCCTACCGGATGTCCCGCCCTCAACTACATCCTACCTCCCCTTACCATCAAGACTTCTCCCTCTTTCCGTGCCCACACCCCCTTCTTCCTTCCTATCGCTCTCCCCCAGTCATCACTGGGGATGACACTGAGGACGTTTCACTCACCCTACCGGATGTCCCGCCCTCAACTACATCCCACCTCCCCTTACCATCAAGACTTCTCCCTCTTTCCGTGCCCACAGCCTCTTCTTCCTTCCTATCGCTTTCCTCCAGTCATCACAACCGTGTCATCCACATCCACTGCCTTCCTCTCACTCCTTCCTACTCCACCTTCAAATCCTGTGTCCTTCCTTCACCCCACTGCAATCCCTCCTCACACTCCCACCCCCCCCCCTCTCTCTCTCTCTCTCTCTCTCTCTCTCTCTCTCTCTCTCTCTCTCTCTCTCTCTCGGATGTAACCAGCATTGAAACTTACCGTCCTATATTTAAGAAAACGCAGGAACACTTCATAACAGACGTAGCCCTCAGCGTTATTTGTACCAGTTAAATCATAATACTTCTCTTTCTTTTCGCAATGCAGGTATATGCTCAATGTGTCTTTTCTAAGAGCTGAGGTCATTAACTTTAGCACATTCAAATCAGCAAGCTCTCGTTTATGTTGAACAATTATCAAAAAATTCACAACTACAGCAAAAATTTAACCACATAATTTTTTTAGACATGATCTGACGTGGCTAAACGTGTGTAACCGTTATAATAACGCTCCTGAAATATAATTAAACGATAATAGTAATAACACTAAAATAATTACGGTGTTAATCAAAATACTATGAGCTTCACAGCGAATCACCTGACCTGAACAGACACATTACACCATACGTATGAAGAGAAATAATAAACCAACACTGCCAAGCACAATGGATTTTTTTCCTGCCGCCACTAATTCATATTCTGAGCAAGAGTAGCACTTGTAAATTACGTTCATAATCCATTGCTGGGTGTATTCTAATCACATGAATGGAAGACAAATCAGAACGAAACAATATGGCAACTTGAAATACCGAATCCTACTCTTCAGGAACGACGTCTGACCCTTGGAAAGATAAAAGAACACGAGGTAGAGGAAACACAGGTACATAAATAAAGACAGTTGTCTGCATAAATAATTGGATTTCGGTTCCTTCAAATTCCAGGTTAAAACAGGTTTCCGAAAGGATGTGTTCAGTGCTGCAGCGCCCAAGAGTCCGATCTTATTGCAGGAGCCAACTCCCTGTAGCATTCATTAATCTGTTGCGCCTTTCACAGCAGTATGAGATAGTCATGGCGACTATATAAGATGAATGTTGTGTTAGCTGTCGATAGTATCGTATCTCACCAGCTTTCGTTTATCCTTCCAAAAACGTCGTTCTTATAAAGAAGGCTGTATGAAAACTCCGTTCCTTTCTTTTACGCTGAAGTTATCACACAGCTCACAGCGAAGACGCTCCAGAAACATGAAATGAAGCCAGCAGTTCTTCAGTATAAACAAAACGACGTAAGCATTCTGAACAGCCAGACAGTCAACTGCCAAGAAATGATTGTAAAACAAGGTATGTTTACATCAGCCTGAGCTCCTTCCCATGCAGTGAGAAATAAGACAATACGTCGGTGCGCTATCGACGCGTTGACAGTTGCTACAACAGGAGAGCGCTGCCACTCTCGTTTTAAAAGTTTACCACTCAGAAGTCTCGCCAGCGGACAGCACGGCGAGGAAGGCCGTCGTGACGCTACTTCTGCAACTAGCGTCAAAATCGACGTCCAGCAAACCTGCATTTTGAAAACAAAATTCTACAGAGAAACATATTTTCACACTAATTAGCATATCTACATCTACATACACATGCTATGCTGTGGGGCGATCAGTATGATTGGAAATGAACGCAATTCGTACGCCGCGATCTTTTTATTGTTCTAAGATAACCGGATATTTTATTTAGCTAAAGTGAAAAGATAATGATAATAGAGGGGGGGGGGGGGGGACTGCAATTCATATCACAGATTACATAAAATACACAAAATTCCACGTGCTTTAAGGAACTTGTTATAAAACTGCCACGTTACAATACATGAAGTCAAAGCGTAAACGGCACTCCAGACTATACATCTTGATAAAAATCCAGTTGATAAAATGTACACAGCTGACAAAATATACGGAGTGGATGAAATTCACACTGTTGTTAAAATGCACACTTTTGATAAAACCCTCTTGCCGCCCATGGATGTTGCAGGCGGACATCGCTCCCTCAGGCTAGCCGCACAGAACTACGCTGCCGGCGAAGTCCTAACACAGAGGCGGCAGAGACGATACAAAGTTACCTAGCTCGCCGCTGGCAAAATAATCACTCGCTGAGATTAAAGCAATGAATAGCGGTGCACCAGAAATAAAGCTGGATATTTCAAAGTGCCCGATATAAAATATTATTGTGTGGTTGTGCTCCATATGTAGTCTGCAATAATTACATACCGTGTTCTTATTGACAGTAAGAAGACAACTGTAATAATAAAAAATACTAAAGCTATCTAAATGACAGTCCGATTTGGAAATTGAAGCTATATATTTTGTAATGCCCGATATAAAATATTATTCTGTGGTTGTGCTCCATATGTAGTCTGCAATAATTACATACCGTGTTCTTATTGACAGTAAGAAGACAACTGTAATAATAAAAAATACTAAAGCTATCTAAATGACAGTCCGATTTGGAAATTGAAGCTATATATTTTGTAACTGCATTGGTGAAGCAGTAGCTGGTGACAAAGCTTCCCTTACGTGAAGCCGCAGCCAGTGCCATATCCAGGGCGTTAGGAGCAGATACCATATGTAGATTACCGGCCGCTTCTTTGATCGCGATACACTTCTCCGTTCTACGACCAGCCTTAAGCAAATGCCAACAGCTCTGAAGTATGAGGCAGTGCTCGTCCCCTGCATTAGCAAGCGAGCTCGACGGCACTGAAAATATGCAGCAGTCCTTCTTCTGCACCCTCTAGCTGTATGTAAACCTCCTGCCCAGCTGAGGTGGTCACTATCGCGACAGGGCTATCCATCAACGCCAGCAGTGTGTTGGTCGTCGCTGTGGAGTCCCCTGAGGCAGATACCACTGTAGCAACTGGGCTGCGAAACTACGTCTTCCATTTAGCTGCCACTGACTGCCAACTGAGAGCTATGGCCACCGCCGCCAACTCCCCGCCCGCATCTCGTGGTCGTGCGGGTTCCCGGGTTCGATTCCCGGCGGGGTCAGGGATTTTCTCTGCCTCGTGATGGCTGGGTGTTTTGTGTTGTCCTTAGGTTAGTTAGGTTTAAGTAGTTCTAAGTTCTAGGGGACTGATGACCATTGATTTTAAGTCCTATTGTGCTCAGAGCCATTTGAACCATTTTTTTTTTTTTTAAGCCGTCTCCCCAGCATGTAGTTTGACGGCATTTGCCGAATAAGCATCATGCCTTCCTGCTGTATGTGTGAACTTTAAGAATGACCGCCTCTCCTCTACCGATTCTGGGGCGCCAAAGGCTGCACACAGAATAACGGCGCCCCCATATAGTGGAGTACACACATCAACAACAGTTTTGCATCACCCTTACAATTCTTGCAGGTGTGTACTATTCTGACTCCTCCTGTAGCTTCTGTAAGATCACCCCTGTCCCTGTTTGTAAACATACACCCATTTACCATGAGCAGTATCTACGCATAGAACGCCACACTCGAACGGATTTCAGCATTTCAGTTGAGAGAACGAGTAAAGCACCAGTATGGAAGCATAAGGAAGCATTAGAGACATGGTAGAGTGAACATCCATGACGAAGGACCGTGGGGTTTCCATCATCTCGCTACGCGCAGAAGACTATTCTGTTAAGGAAGTACGCGGTGATTGTTGACAGCAATCTTACTGTTCTGTAGTACAGGGACAGGATTCTACAACCAATAATGGGACCAGTTCGCCAAAATTTTGGGGATAATTTTCTCTTCATACATGGTAACTCGCGTGTTTCTTGTGCTGATTTTGTGGTCACGTTCCTTCATCTTGCCAGGATCAGTAGAATGGTATGATCTCAGACGTAAAGGCAATCAAACATTTGTGGGATAGCTTATTTGTTGTTGGTGATAAGTTCCAATGGGACTAAACTGCTGAGGTCAACGGTCCCCAGGCTTACGCGCTATTTAATCAAACTTAAACTAAGTTACGCTAAGGCCAAAACATACTCGAACCTCCGACAGGGTAGCCGCGCAAAATGTGGCAAGGCGCCTCAGATCGCGCTCCTACCCCGCGCTGCCGGGATCGCTTCAAACGAGCTGTTTTTGAAGTACACAACGACGACGCACTCTGCGCGACTTACGCGGACTCTCCATTGAAGAGTGGGACGGTTTGTACCAGGACTGGCTTCGATTTCTCATCGACAGCACGCCACGATGGATTCAAGCCTCATTCCGAAGAATCGAACATACCACTACGTACTGACGTTGCCCAGGATATCTACGAAAACACCCACACGGGAAACGGATGAGTGTCGCTGTACTTTGTGATCTGTACAAATTAACAAATGAATATATGCACATCCTTCAGAGACAAATTTTGTTTTCTGTAACATGTATTTCGAAGTAAAGGGGTAATGAAAAATTTTTGATGATCTTTCTAGCAAGGAAATATTGCGTTACCAAGCTTATTGCAAGAGACGCCTTCTACGGTCCCTCCTCGGCCAGTATACAAACCGAGGGAGCCCTAGCTGGGAGTCAGATATCTCACGACAAATACTAAGATGTCTCCCCCCACCTGGTACCGGTCACTGCGACACTTGTAACAATCCGCTTCTTCTGTTCCTTATCATATGGCCACGACATTGCGTCCGAGTTCCTAAATACTCACTCCAAGTTTTGCAAAAGGCATGGTCGCTTACGTGATAGAATCATATAGCTGCCGACAATCGAAAAGCAAACTGTTTCCATTGAATCAGACCAACGCTCTACACTGCTACATTATTCAAGCTAATTGAGTCTCATCATCCGGATTTAGCTTCTTCGTGGTTTCCCTAAATACGTTGTGGAAAATGCCGGAATGATTCATTTGAAAAGTATGTACCGATTTTATTTCTATCCTTCACCCCATTCTGATGCTGTGCTTTGTCCTTAATCACATCATCGTAGATGTGATGTTAAAACCTGATTCTCCATTTCTTCCTACAAAATATGATTATTGCCCTGTAGTAATCCGACATGCCCTCTGATAAATTTCAAAATCCAGCCGCTGAAACTGAAAGATACGGCACCAAGGATCTCCTATTAATCGCCAACCGGCTCCTTATTACGTCCTGTAGGCACATTCATTAATTTACACATCTGTACAATGCGCAGTACAATTAAATGAACACTTTTTCAAAATCTCATGACTGTCTCCCGTTGCAACGCTTGAGTTTGAAGCCTGATAGAAAGCTGTCTACAAACCATATGAAACGGTGAAAAAGCGTGGCACCCTGTGACTTAACCCTCGAGCTCAGCGACACTTCAAACAGAAGGTGTCGACATATTAGAAAGGAAGGCTGGACCATAGAAGTATAGAAGTTAATCTATGGTTTAAGCGGGGTTAATGATGTCATATTGGCACCAGATTTCATCACAATTCGGCACAACGGAACAGCGAACGTGTCTCGCAATACATAGGTCATCACACCCTCTCTTTATCACGTTTAACCCCTTCTCTTAATGCCCCTCAAATTCAAAACAGAACCACGATGCAAAGCTTTGAAACCACGTGGTTTTCTTCACGGTGCACGAGAAAAACTTTTCAGACACTGTGCCACTCAGAATCCACAAGAATAGGCCACATGGGTTGGCAAAAAGGGCGTCAGTGAAATCACTCCTTCTCCTGGGCATTCGCAGAGTAATGGGCCACAGTCGACGCTCTTGACATCCTTCGTTCTGCTGGCGATTAAACCTTTCTCTAAGAACATCGTGGGCCTTCAACCCCACCGAACGCGACCACAATGTTTGCTCCGATAAATAGGCAAGAAGCACTAGGACCGTTCATAATCATCCGACGAAATTTCAACGTGATCCAAAGCAGCAGTCGGCTTTTATGCTTTTTCAGTCCTCGTGTTTCGTTCCATCTTGTGGCATGACCACAGGCGTGAGGGGAGATTCGGCTGCAACATTCACACGCCTGAATAAAACGGCAAAGGGTCCCCCCAGTTCAGCATCACACTCGGTCCATTCACGCCCCTTTATTGGGCTCTTTAAACATCTTTCTGTAGTGAGACAGCCATTCATTGATTGCTAAGCACCATCGTGCCACGCATCCCATTCGACACCTCTTAGTTTTCCCTGCAGACACCAAGCACTAGTTCATCGATTTAGAGCCACTCACCCAATATGAGTCGAAAGAGATGCCTGTCACATTGGCTCATAGGAATCAATGAATGGGTCTCTCTTCTGGAAAACTTTTAACGTGCCCAACAATGTGCAAGGGAGGCACCATGGTTCTGCAGAACTGAGAGGGAATATGTGGGACGGATCTTACAGGCACCCGTTGCCGTTTCATTCATGCAGTTGATAAATTTAACACTCTCACATGATCACGACTCAAGAGGGTGCGGCTGATAAACAATAAATCAGAATGAAATTTTCACTCTGCAGCGGAGTGTGTGCCGATATAGGAGACGAGGTATTGACGGAAGAAAAGCTGTGAGAACGGGGCGTGAGTCATGCTTGGATAGCTCAGATGGTAGAGCACTTGCCCGCGAAAGGCAAAGGTCCCTTGTTCGAATCTCGGCCAGACACACAATCTTAATCAGCCAGGAAGTAACAATAAATCACTTCGCTGCTTTACATCACGTTCACACTTCGTCGAATGGTTTTGAACGATTCATAATTATTTTTCTCTGCCTCATGATGACTGGGTGTTTTGTGCTGTCCTTAGGTTCGTTAGGTTTAAGTAGTTCTAAGTTCTAGGGGACTGATGACCATAGATGTTAAATCTCATAGTGCTCAGAGCCATTTGAAGCCATCATAATGATTCCACTCTGTACCTCAGAGCAAACGGTATGTTCTTGCTACACCTCAAAGAGATGTGAGTAAGTATAGGAGGGATAACGGGGTTCAATGAACACAATGTCTTTAGAAAAGAGTTTGATGGTCCGGGGGATCTTAGAGGCATCAAATATTGTCCAGAACGTCGTGCTGTTGTTCACTGCACTATGAACTGTCGTTTTCGTTGGTGGATTGTCTAGGAATCAACGCGATATGGATACAATTTTCATGTAGTTTCTGACCGATGTTGTGCCCCTCGAAAACCCATAAGAAAACCGCGTATTTCAACGCTGGGCATCGCTGTTCTGATCTAAAATGTAAATAAGAGTGGTGTGACGACACCTTGCTATTTATAAAGTTTCGCCGAGCCCAAGAGTGTCATCCTGGGGCGCCACGCTTATTCACCACAACAGGGGAAGTTTTAGACACTTTTAAGTACAATTTCAAACCTTTGCACCGCAAAATCTGTTTCGACCTAATTTGGTACATGTTGTTGTGGTCTTCACTCTTGAGACGAGTTTGATGCAGCTCTCTATGTTACTCTGTCCTGTGCAAGCTTCTTCATCCCCAATACTTACTGTAACCTACACCCTTCTGAATCTCCTTAGTGTATTCATCTCTTGGTCTCCCTCTACGATCTGTATCCTCCACGGTGCCCTCCATTGCTAAACTTGTGATCCCCTGATACCTCAGAACATGTCCTACCTACCTCCTCTTCGATTTCCATAATATTGTACTCGAGTACATCGCCCTTGTATAGACCCTCTATATACTCCTTCCACCTTTCTGCTTTCCCTTCTTTGCTTAGAACTAAGTTTCCATACATGTGGTCCTCTTTTCTCCAGAGGCCTCTTTAATTTTGCTGTAGGCAATATCTATCTTGCCCCTAGTGAGATAAGCCTCTACATCCTTACATTTGTCCTCTAGCCATGCCTGCTTAGCCATTTAGCACTTCCTGTCGTTCTCATTTTTGAGACGTTTGTATTCATTTTTGCCTGCTTATTTATTGCATTTTTATATTTTCTCCTCTCATCAATTAAATTCAATATTTCTTCTGTTACCCAAGGATTTCCACCAGCCCTCTTCTATTTATCTACTTGATCCACTGCTGCCTTCACTACTTCATCCCTCAGAGCTACCCATTCTTCTTCTACTGTATTTCTTTCCCCTATTCATGTCAATTGTTCCCTTATGCTCTCCCTGAAACTCTGTACAACCTCTGGTTTAGTTTATCCAGGTTCCATCCCCTTAAATTCCCACCTTTTTGCGGTTTCTTCAGTTTTAATCTACAGTTCATAACCAATAGATTGTGGTCCGAGTCCACATCTGCCCCTGGAAATGTCTTACAATTTAAAACCTGGTTCCTAAATCTTTGTCTTACCATTATATAATCTATCTGATATCCCCCCCCCCATGAACCATGGACCTTGCCGTTGGTGGGGAGGCTTGCGTGCCTCAGCGATACAGATGGCCGTACCGTAGGTGTAACCACAACGGAGGGGTATCTGTTGAGAGGCCAGACAAACGTGTGGTTCCTGAAGAGGGGCAGCAGCCTTTTCAGTAGTTGCAGGGGCAACAGTCTGGATGATTGACTGATCTGGCCTTGCAACATTAACCAAAACGGCGTTGCTGTGCTGGTACTGCGAACGGCTGAAAGCAAGGGGAAACTACAGCCGTAATTTTTCCCGAGGACATGCAGCTTTACTGTATGATTAAATGATGATGGCATCCTCTTGGGTAAAATATTCCGGAGGTAAAATAGTCCCCCATTCGGATCTCCGGGAGGGGACTACTCAGGAGGATGTCGTTATCAGGAGACAAAAGCAAAACGAGGATAATGGAATGTAGTCCAATTAAATCGGGTGATGCTGAGGGAATTAGATTAGGAAATGAGACACTTAAAGTAGTAAAGGAGTTTTGCTATTTAGGAAGTAAAATAACTGATGATGGTCGAAGTAGAGAGGATATAAAATGTAGACTGGCAATGGCAAGGAAAGCGTTTCTGAAGAAGAGAAATTTGTTAACATCGAATATAGATTTAAGTGTCAGGAAGTCATTTCTGAAAATATTTGTTTGGAGTGTAGCCATGTATGGAAGTGAAACATGGACGATAACTAGTTTGGACAAGAAGAGAATAGAAGCTTTCGAAATGTGGTGCTACGGAAGAATACTGAAGATAAGGTGGATAGAGCATGTAACTAATGAGGAGGTATTGAATAGGATTGGGGAGAAGAGAAGTTTGTGGCACAACTTGACTAGAAGAAGGGATCGGTTGGTAGGACATGTTTTGAGGCATCAAGGGATCACAAATTTAGCATTGGAGGGCAGTGTGGAGGGTAAAAATCGTAGAGGGAGACCGAGAGATGAGTACACTAAGCAGATTCAGAAGGATGTAGGTTGCAGTAGGTACTGGGAGATGAAGAAGCTTGCACAGGATAGAGTAGCATGGAGAGCTGCATCAAACCAGTCTCAGGACTGAAGACCACAACAACAACAACCTCCTAGTATCTCCAGTATGGACATATAAGAAGTATGCGGAGGTGATGGACAGAGAGAGGCAGTAGATGATGGACTGAGAAAGGGAACATTTGATGTGGAAACACTGGAAGAAGAGGAGATTATCAGACAGAGGAGCTGGAGGAGATGAAGAGTGGGGCAAGCAAAGGAGTGGCAGTATGGAGGCGGGAGGTCTAGGTGAGTGGGCAGATGTAAAAAGAAGAGGAGAAGGATGATGAAAGCCGCCCTTGTGGCAGAGCGAGTGTAGGCGCTTCAGTCCGGAACCGCGCAGCTGCTATGGTCTCAGGTTCGAATCCTGCCTCGGGCATGGATGTGTGTGATGCCCTTAGGTTAGTTAGATTTAAGTAGTTCTAAGTCTAGGGGACTGATGACCTCAGATGTTGTCCCATTCTGCTCAGAGCCATTTGAACCAAAGGTGATGAACAAAGAGATAGGTGAGGAAAAGGTAGGAATAGAAAGATAGGGAGGAGGTGTTAGGCAAACAGCTTGGGTGGATGGGAGCGGGAAATGTTGATACAGACAGAAAGGACAAGGAGGCCTGTGCAGTGTATGTGTCAAATGCAAATGCAACCTAACCTGCAGGGAAAAGGCTATTATATGTCATAAGTATAAGTATGGTTAGTCTGTGCATACTACTACAGCTCCAAAACCCACCTCTGCAACCCCTTGCAGGTGGTATGGTAATCCTCCATTCTTCATCTATGAAGAAGGTTCCAGTCTGCAACTATAGGGGTGGGCATCGTACCATGGCTGCTGGTAACCGAGTTCCAAAGAGGCGGACTTAGTCCAGAAAGTTACTGAACATTCTAGAATGTTCCAGAAAGTTCCAGGATCCTCTATAATCTTCGAGAAAATTACGATTGATGATGACGGGAGGCATGTGTCAGCGTATTTTAGGAAATTGATTAGAATGGATCAAGGCAAAAAAAAGTGATAAAAAATTAAATAAGTTTACAAAACACGGTGCAGGGCGCCAGAGCTTTCGTCAACGTACTTGAATATTTTCGAATTTTCCCGAATGTGTATGGTGATCGTAAACAAATGAGTAAATGAGTGGAAAAGAACATTATTGCAATGGTTTTATGAGCAGTTAAGAGCAGATCTGATGAACCACGTTTATGTATGAGAACGAAATTTTAAAATTTTTACGATTTTTGAACGTTGTTTTTTATAATGTTCTCGAGCGATTTCGAATATTCTCAGAAATAGCATGAAACTGACGAAGCGGAGCCTTTTTCAGCTAGTTTCCATTAAATGCGGGGTGTGAGCGACTCCCTGTCCTCGCTGGTATGATCTTAAACTGCTCTTTGTCGGACGTAACGTGCGCGAATATCCTGGTGTGGGGTGCTTTAGGCGAATATATTGCATGAGCCTATACAAACTGGATGGAGAAAGACTGTCACTTGAACTCAAGTCATCATACTAACTTACCGGTGCAATGCGTCTCTATCCAGCGACTCACTAATCCATTTCCGTACAGCATCTGCTATTTCACTACAGTGCACAGACAGAGGCCGTGCTAAAGGCCGCCCAAACGTTCCGAGATTACTAGCGTAAATTGTGAAAGCACTTTGTCATAAATACCCATTCACACTTTGCGCTGTTCAATGATGGCATGCTGAAGAGTAGTGCTTTCGATTTTTTATGTAAAACTCGTACACCTTTTTAAATAAAACAAACGTTATTAACATTCAACATCCTAATTCTTCATTTATTTGTCAACATAGTCAGCCTCTCTGAAGATGAAAACATTTCTCTCAGCGAGAGACCAGTTTGTCGATGTTGTAAAAGTTGAATATTTAATTTTTTGACGGAGCCGCAACCTCGCCTGTGCTTATGTCATTTCATCGCTGTCAAAGTGAAGTTCTAGAAAATGTTCCTTACGTTTTGGAGAAAAGTCGTTTGGCGCCAAGTTGTAACTATATGGAAGATGAGCGTGGACATTGACTGTTGCAGATGTTGCAGCGCTCGCGAGTGGCATTGTCATATTGGAGGAGAGGGTGCGTGATATGTTAGTGGGTTAGAAACTCGATTAAATTACGCTGTTTCTCACGCAACGACATAGTGAAGTTACACACCTCCGTGTTACACGCTACTATTTGGAGCCATCTAGTGGAAGAGGGTTTGCTGCTTGCGTCAGCGAAACGGGAAAATTTAACGAGTAATGTCAATGACATGTAATACCTCAACCGATATTGAGAACGGAAGAAAGAATTTGGCGAATTGATTTTCAGCGCGCCCTTGTATATAACGCTTGTACAGAGGTTGGGGAAAAATACGCAAACGCCTCGAGTAATGCATGCTTGAATATAAATTCATATGCTGGCTAAGCCTGCAAGTTGCACCGTTTTATTTCACTGCAAACGGCACCTGTGCAATGTCCTCAATATGTTGTAGGTGTCAATCGTGGACAGAAAAGGGTTCGGTGTAGTTGTGAGTGCATTATGACGAAGCAAAGTGAATTCATACATGGGAAAATTGTTCATGCATATAGAGCATGCCTCCGTAGGTTAAGTAGCCTAAGTGTTTTTTTTTGTTTTTTTTTTTTTTTTTCAAGAGTCATTGTATCTAAAATTTATCGCGGCATAGATAGAGCGGACAAACATCACCCCTGCGTCACAGCGCGGAAGAAACTGTGTGAATGATTGTGACAGACGATCATTGAAGAGGATTGTCACGAAAAGTAAGAAGACGACAGCTGCAAAAGTCACTGTAGAACTGACTGCCCTACACGCAAATCTTGTCAGCAGCAAAAGAATCCGATGCGAGTTCCATTAATAGGGAATTGTACGGCGAATTGGAATTCCAAAACCACTCGTCACTAATGCAAATGCCCGAACAGGAAGATGTGGTGCCAAAACCAAAGAATCTGGACTAAAAAGCATTTTAATTAAGTCATTTGATAGGATGAGTCTTTTTGCAGTCTGTTTGCTACATTTGGTCGAGTTTCCGTCCCAAAAGGCAAGCACAGCGGGGGTTCGGTGATGGTTTGGCCCGTCATATCGTGGCATTCCGTGTGGTGCACGATTACTCTGCAAGGTCGCATTGCTGCATAGAATTACGTGACTATCTGAGTTGATCGTGTCCATCTCAACGAACAACTTTTGTTCCCCAGTGGTGGTGCTGTGTTCCAAGGCGACAGAGGCCCCAATTCTCAGGGCTCGGACTGTCGGGGTCTGGTTTTGTGAGCACGAGGATGAATTAGCCATCACATTCATCACATCTAAATACTGTTGAATCTTTACGTTCTGCTTTAGAGAGAATGGTTAATGATCGATTACCAACACAGGTCCTACGCAAGCCTAGAGCTCTTTAAGCAGAAGACTGGCCCTATCGAACTACATCAGTGTCGTGGAGCATGATGCGTGCAGCAGGCTGACGGGATGAAGGCGTATACGGATACGACCGTCGACCTGGTGTAGTATCAAACGTTATTCATCCGACCCGTACACACTGTAATCATAACTGACGATGTTAGTATTGGGCACATGTTAGCGTCGTCTGCTGTGGAACCCCATGTTCAGCAGCGTACACTGATCGGTGAACACCAAAACACGTGTGCCCGCAACATCTTGTGCTCTGTCTTATCTGCCACAGGTTACAACCAGTTTTGCTTTACAGATCGTTTGAGCCTCCGACCTCCAAGTTCTGTGACGAGGAATGGACACTGACGCCTACTTGTTCAGCGTCCTTCCGCAGCTGCTCACGACACTAGCGCGCGAAATGGCAACCTGCTT
Organism: Schistocerca gregaria; assembly: GCF_023897955.1. Classification (NCBI taxonomy): domain Eukaryota; kingdom Metazoa; phylum Arthropoda; class Insecta; order Orthoptera; family Acrididae; genus Schistocerca; species Schistocerca gregaria. The sequence goes on from NC_064927.1 coordinate 179,906,302, forward strand.
CGACATTTCCTAGATGCTGGTATCTGGCACGTAGACATGACGGTCTGCACTTCCTCTATGCAGACTGTAAAAAGTAGCCGACAGGTACCTTATAGTTGCAGATTATCTAATACAAATTTTAAGTGTTACGTAACAACCCCGGCCCCCTTGAACGATGGACATTGCCGTAGGTGGGGAGGCATGTGTGCCTCAGCGATACTGATAACCGTACCGTAGGTGCAACCACGACGGACGGGTATCTGTTGAGAGGCCAGACAAACGTGTGGTTCCTGAACAGGGGCAGCAGTCTTTTCAGTAGTTGCAGGGACAACAGTCTGGATGATTGAATGATGTATCCTTGTAACATTAACCAAAAAGACCTTCCTGTCCTGGTACTGAGAACGGCAAAAAGCAGTAATTTTACCCAAGTGCAGAAGTAATTTCACCTGAGGGCACGCAGCTTTACTGTATGGTTAAATGATTGCATCCTATTGGGTGAAAAAATTCCGGAGGTAAAATAGTCTCCCATTCCGATCTCCGGGCGGGGACTACTCAGAAGAACGTCGTTATCAGGAGAAAGAAACCTGGCATTCTACAGATCGGAATGTGGAATGTCAGATCCCTTAATCGAGCAGGTAGGCTAGAAAATTTAGAAAGGGATATTGATACGTTAAACTTAGATATACTGGAAATTAGAAACGTTCGGTGGCATGAGGAACGAGACATCTGGTCAGGGTAATACAGAGTTATAAATAAAATATCAAATACTGGTAATGCTGGAGTAGGTTTAATAATGAATGAAAAAAAAATGGGAGGCGGCCAGGGTGGCCGAGCGGTTCTAGGCGCTACAGTCCGGAACCGTGCGACAGCTACAGTCGCAGGTTCGGATCATGCATGTGTGTGACGTCCTTACGTTAGTTAGGTTTAAGTAATTCTAAGTTCTAGGGGACTGATGACCTTAGGCGTTAAGTCCCATAGTGCTCAGAGCCATTTTGAACAAAAAAAAAGGAGTACGGATAAGCAACTATAATCAGCTTAGTGGACGCGTTATTATGGCCAAGATAGACACGAAGCCCACGAGTACCACAGTAATGCAAGTTCATATGCCAGCTAGCTCTGCATATGACGAAGAGATTATTAAAATGTATGATGAGACAAAAGAAATAATTCAGATAGTGAAGGGAGACGAAAATTTAATAGTCATAGGTGACTGGAATTCGATAGTACGAAAAATAAGAGACGGAAACGTACTAGGTGAATATGGAATGGAGGTAAGGGGTGAAAGAGGAAGCCGCCTGGTAGAATTTTGCAGAGAGCATAACTTAATCATAGCTAATACTTAGTACAAGAATGATGAAGGAATGTTGTATACATGGAAGAGGCCTGGAGGTACTGGAAGATTTGAGACAGGTTATATAACGGTAAGACAGAGATTTAGGACCCAAATTTTAAATTGTAAGATATTTAAAGGGGCAGATGTGGCCTCTGACCACAATCTATTGGTTATGAACTGTAGATTAAAACTGAAGAAATTGAAAAAAGGTGGGAATTTAAGGAGATGGCACCAGGATAAAATAACACAACCAGATGTTGTAGAGAGATTCAGCAAGAGCATTAGGGAACTATTGACAGGAATGGGGGAAAGAAATACAGTAGAAGAGGAGTGGGTAGCTTTGAGGGATGAAAACGTTGAATACAGCAAAGGAATAAGTAGGTAAATAGAAGAGGGCTAGTATGAATCCTTGAGTAACAGAAGAGATATTGAACTTAATTGATGAAAGGAGAAAACATAAAAATGCAGTAAATGAAGCAGGCAAACAGGAATACAAACGTATCAAAAATGACATAAACGGGAAGTGCAAAATTGCTAAGCACGAGTGGGTAAAAGACAAATTTAAGGATGTAGAGGCATATCTCACAATGGGTAAGATAGATACTGCCTACAGGAAAATTAAAGAGACCTTTGGAGAAATGAAAACCACTTCTATGAATATCAGGAGCCAAAATGGAAACCCAGTTCTAAGAAGGGAAAGCAGAAAGGTGGAAGCAGTATATAGAGGGTCTATACAAGGGCGATGTACTTGACGACAATATTATGGAAATGGAAGAGGATGTAGATGCAGACTAAAGTGAAGAGTTTGACATAGCACTGGAAGACCTAATGGGAAACAAGGCCCAGGGAGTACACAACATTCCATTAGTACTACTAACAGCCTTGAGAGAGCCAGCCCTGACAAAACTACTCTGCCATTTGGTGAGCAAGATGTATGAGACAGGCGAAATACCCTCAGACTACCTAGAGGCTTCAGAATATAATTTCCAATCCCGAAAAAAGCAGGCGTTGACAGATGTGAAAATTACAGAACTATCAGTTTAATAAGTCACAGCTGCAAAATACTAACTCGAATTCTTTACAGACGAATGGAAAAACTGGTAGAACAGGGAAGATCTGTTTGGATTCCGTAGAAATATTAGGACATGTGAGGCAATACTGACCCTAAGACGTATCTTAGAAGATAGAGAAAGGAAAGGCAAACCTACATTACTATCATTTGTAGACTTAGAGAAAGCTTTTGACAATGTTGACTGGAATACTCGCTTTCGAATTCTGAAGATGGTAGGGGTAAAATACAGGGAGCGAAAGGCTATTTACAACTTGTACAAAAACCGGATGGAGTCGAGGGGCATGAAAGGGAAACAGTGGTTGGTAAGGGAGTGAGACAGGGTTGTAGCCTATCCCCGATGTTATTTAATCTGTATATTGAGCAAGCAGTAAAGGAAACAAAAGAAAAATTCGGAGTAGGTATTAAAATCCATGGGGAAGAAATAAAAATTTTGAGGTTAACTGATATAGTGTAATTCTGTCAGAGACAGCAAAGGATCTGGAAGAGAAGTTGAACGGAATGGACAGTGTCTTGAAAGGAGGATATAAGGTGAACATGAACAAAAGCAAGACACGTACCATTTGCCATTTGCTTCACTTAATACAATTACATTTTACATTTGCTCGTTTCGTAAATAGGCAATATTAAAAAAAAATTCCATCCATCCGGTGAATGATCCAACGGAGAGGAGCACGCCTGGTTACATGATCATTTAGCAATCACGACATCGTTACGGAGATGATAAACTCCAGTGGAAGACTCTGCAGGAGAGACACTCAGTAGCTCGGTACGGGCTTTTGTTGAAGTTTCTAGAACATACCTTCACCGAGGAGTGAAGTGGTGTATTGCTCCATCCTACTTATATCTCGCGAAGAGACCATGATAAAATCAGAGAGATTAGAGCCCACACAGAGGCATACCGACAATCCTTCTTTCCACGAACAATACGAGACTGGAATAGAAGGAAGAACCGATGAAGGTACTCAAGGTGCCCTCCGCCACACACCGTCTGGTTGCTTGCGGTGTATGGATGTAGATGTAGAATGAAACCAACGTTCGACCGCAACTTAAATATTGGAAGCGAACGAAACCAGTGCTGAGTACTGAGGTCAGACACTCTGCTACCTAATCAATAGCACACCAAACAGTATGTCTCAAGTAGTGTTGTAGGGATCTAACACCATGAATCCTGAAGGGCAGTCCATAAATCCGTAGGTATACGAGGGGATGGAGGTCTCCTCTGAACAGAACATTGCAAGGCATCACAGATATGCTCAATAACGTGCCCAGCGGAAGTATTTAAGCTCAGAGGAGTGTTCCTGGAGCCCCACTGTAGCAATTCTGAACTTGTGGGGTATCGCATTGTCCTGCTGCAATTGCTCAAATCCGTCGGAATGTACAATGGACATGAATGGATGCAGGTGATCAGACAAGATGCTTACGTACATGTCACCTGTCAGTCGTATCTAGGCGATCACGGGTCCCATATCACTCCAACTGCACACGCCCCACACCATTACAGAGCCTCCACCAGCTTGAACAGTCCCCTGCTAACACGCAGGATCCACGGATTCCTAAGCTCATCTCCACACACATACACGCCCATCCGCCTGGTACCATTTGAAGCGAGACTTGTCCGACCAGGCAACATGTTTCCAGTCATCAACTGTCCAATGACGGTGTTGACGTGCCCTGGTGAGGCGTAAAGCTTTGTGTCGTGCAGTCATCAAGGGTACTCGAGTGGTCCTTCTGCTACGAAAGCCAACATCGATGATATTTCGTTCAATGTTTCGCACGTTGACACTTGTTGATGGCCCAAAATTGAAATCTGCAGGAATTTGCGGAAGAGTTGCATTTCTTTCACGCTGAACGATTCTCTTCAGTCGTCGTTGGGTCCGTTCTTACAGGACCTTTTTCCTGCCAAAGCGATGTCGGAGATCTGATGTTTTACCGAATTCCTGATGTTCACGGTACACGCGTGAAATGGTCGTACGGGAAAATTCCCACTTCATCGCTACCTCCGAGATGCTGTGTCCCATGATGATGATAAACAGAAGATCGAAATTCTAAACCTAGCTTTCAAAAACTCGTTTACGGTAGAAGGCTGTAGTATCATTCCCCCTTTCAATTATCGAACAAACACAGGGATGGCTGACATAGTGTTTAGCGTATCTGGGATCGTAAAACATTTAAGATCCTTAGACGCCAGGAAGGCATCTGGCGCAGACGGTGTCCCCGTAATATAATATGTTGAATATGCTACAACTATAGCACCATTTTTATCCATCATCTATCAGAGATCGTTGGAGCAGCAGACCGTTCCACGGGGCTGAAAGAAGTCCCGGTCCCGAGTCTTAGCAATCTATAAAAGGGTAGAAAATCTTATGCACATAACTACCGGCCAATTTCAATGACCTCAATTTGTTGTAGAATCATGGAACATATTTTGTATTAAGACATAATGACCTTTCTAGACTCTGAGAAGCTCATCTTCAGAAACCAGCAAGCCTTTACGAAACAGCGCTCATGCGAGACACATGTGGCTCTCTTTGTGCATGATATGCCATAGGCTCTACATACTGGCTCCCAGGTTGATGCCATACTCCTCGGCTTTCGAAAGGTGTTCGACTCAATTCCGTACTGTCGATTGCTACAAAAAGTGCTACAAAAAGTTCTAACAGACAGAGAGCAGTATGTAGTCCTGAATGAGGTGACTTCAACACAAACAAGCATAACTTCAGGTGTGCCCCAGGGCAGTGTAATAGGTCTGCTGCTTTTTACGATTTACGTAAACGATCTGATTGATGGTATTGACAGCGGCATTAGACTGTTTGCCGATGATGCTGTAGTCTACAGGAAAGTAGTGAATGAATCAATGAGGATTTGCAGAAAATAAATGCGTGACAGTGATCTCTCAATATCATTAGTAAGTGTACCTAATGCGTATAACAAGACGAAAATTCCCATTAATGTACCAGTACAAAATAAATGTCCATACTTTGGAAGCGGCAACATCCGTCGAGTAGCTGGGTGTGACTATTCGAAATGATCTCAAATGGAATTATCAGCTAACACAAGTAACGGGGAAGGCGAACCCTCGATTGCGGTTTATTAGAATCCTGAAGCGATGCAGTCCTTCAACAAAGGAAACTGCTTACAATACGTTAGTTAGTCCAGTATTAGAGTATTGTTCGTCTGTATGGGACTATTACCAGTTGGGTCTGATTCAAGAGATTGAGAAGATCTAAAGAAGAGCGACAAGATTTATGACGTACATTTAGCCATCGCGAGGGCGTTACAAAAGTTTGAGGTGGACACACTTTCAGACTGACGACGCGCTAAACGGAAGGGGCTGCTCACTAAATTCCGAAATCCGATCTTCTCCGAGGACGTAGAGCATATGTTATTACCGCCAACTTTCAAATCACGCAATGGTCGCCATCCAAAGATAAGGGAAATTAGAGCTTGTACTGAGGCATGCAGACAATCGTTTATCCCTCGCACGATCCGCGAGTGGAACAGGGTGGAGGGGGGGGGGGGTATTACATATGACTTTGGCGCAAATGGTGCCCTCCTGCCCTCCGCCACACACCGCTTGGTGGCTAGCGGAGTATACATGTAGATGTAGATGGCTCATGCGCGGCCTATGACACCATGTTCAAACTCACTTAAATCTTGATAATCTGTCACTGTAGCAGCAGTAACAAATCTAACAACTGCACCAGACACTTGTTGTCTTACATAGGCGTTGCCAACCGCAGCGACGTATTCTGCCTGTTTAAATAGGTCTGTATTTGAATACGCATGCGTATATCAGTTCCTTGGCGCTTCAGTGTATATTATATGATAATTTGGACTATAGTCGTCCAAATGATCAGGAAAGTACCAAGTCCATATGATAACAATAATAATAACAAAAGAAAAAGTAATTAGCGGGCTAACTAGCATGTGGGGGGGACACGGGATTGATTCCCGGTACTGCCTGCGATTCTTTCCCTTGGTGGGAGAACTGTACACGGTCCCCTCAGCATCGTGAGACTCTCTAAGGAGCTGCTCGACCGAGTAGTAGCAGTTCCAAGGTCAAGAAACCTGAGAGCAACCGGGAGAGTGGTGTGCTGACTACAAGCTCCTGCATACGCGTCCGACAATGCCGTAGGCAGAGGATGATACGGCGGTCAGTTGAACCCGACTGACCCGCCTAGGGCGAGAACTGCGTTTTTAGATAAATCATCTAAATATTTATTTGTGTAGGCAATCTTTTTCATCGTTCCGTCTTTAACAACAAACAAAAGTCCACGAAAATAAGTGAACACTCCACCAGTAGATGCAAATGATTGATACGACTACAATGTTACCCGTAATACGTTTTCAAATTGACAAAACACAATGTTCACTCCCAAAAAGAGAGAGAGAGAGAGAGAGAGAGAGAGAGAGAGAGAAGAGAGGAGGGGAATGGGGGAGGGGGCAGTAAAAGTGCAGTTAGAATTTTTACGTAACTGGACAGTTTCTAAATTAGAAGTTTCTTAAAATCTCAATCCCCGAGAAAAGAAGAATATAACAAATATTAAAAGGTTTTCTACAAATCGTAGTGTTCACTGCCTAGTAATTACTATTACGAGACTCGACAGCATGGTCGTTACACAGACGTTGCTAACTCCCATATTGTCTCGTGTAGTGCAATCCGCCAGATCCCCGCCTTTACCGGCTTGCGGACATTAACAGTCTGCCCCAAAGCGAGGTGACGTAGTCATTGGGATAATGGATCCCGAAATTAGCGAATAGGATTAGAATCTCCCAGTCACTCATCCCGCATTCAGCAGTCCGTTGTTTCCATGAATTAATCTCGGACCACTCGTAGCAGGTCTACAATCGATTACTGCTTCTGTCACCGCTAGAGATAGTATACGTCGAAACTGCGTTAAATTCTAATATGAGAAATTAAACTCTGAGGAGGTAATACAGTGTTTGCTAAATAATTAAATGCTTAAAATTAATGTACTGGGAAAGTTGTTACTTGAAACATACGACTTTACATCGTCATAATTTTCATCCATCAATTTCGGAATTCTCACATACGTTCTAGTAAATTTCATCCAGCTCTTCACGACGACACTGTCTGTTCTCTTTTAATATATTTCCATAAGCATATATGAAGTGATCCTCAAATGTGCTGAATTTTCTTAATATAGTTTCCATTTGACGTGACGAAAGTGGTATTTCTACGTGACGTAAATACTGTTTGGTAACATTTACTGGAGTTGTATGGTAACACAAAATAAATTTTAATGGAACATCTCATTTTACGTAATTATAATTTTACACTAAACATCATCAACATTTATCGCATTCACTGATCCAAACATGATAGAATTCTCTAAGTACTAACAGAATGATACTGCCTGTTCACTTTTATCTCGAGATTTTCAACCGATGTTTGCTGATGACGATTTCAACTATGGAATAAGTATCTCTGCCAATGTGAGCCAATCGTTCTACCCCGTACTGGCGTATTTTTTCTTGTGAGTATAATTGACAAAAGGACTTAATATTTTTCTATAATATGTGAGAAAAAATGGAAATGAGCGTTTCGCGTTATTGGCCGGGAGACCCCTTGCGGGGCAGGTCCGGGCGCCTTGGTGCAGGTCTTAATACATTCGACGCCACATTGGGCGACGTACGCGCCGGATGGGGACGCAATGATGATGAAGGCAACACAACACCCAGTCCCTGAGCGGAGAAGCACCCCGACCCAGCCGGGAATCGAACCCGGGCCCCTTAGGACGGCAGTCCGTCACGCTGACCATTTTTTTAATGTCATTTTTTTCCGTTTTCGTTCGTTGCATCTGCTCGTGGCGGACGTCGCAAGACACCCGTTTCAGCTCGTCGTTGACGCGTTAACTCAGTTTTTTTATTACAGAGGGCAGCTAACCCGCTGACCGAACACGCTGAGTTACGGTGCAGGCATCCATTCGGCTATTGCAGCGGACTCTGTGAAAACACATCGACATCTTTTCATGTGAAGTGCATCGAGTAAAAAGAACAAAGATAATAGAGTAACTTATTATCTGTGTAGGCAATATGTACTGTGTTAATTTTCATTTGTCTGATATAAGAGAAGATATTGTACCTTTTCGAGTAGTACCGCTGGCCTAGCAAGGCGCACTCTTCCTACGTTCCACTTTAAGAGGCCTGTAATAAGTGTAATAATTGTTAATTTACCTAAATCGTTTTCAGAATACAAAATAATGTTTGTTCCTATGAAAACCATCCCTCATTTAAAGAAGAGATGTGTCCTTTCCTGCAGTTATTGAAAGTTTTATTAGTTACCATCTTATCCGGTTGTTGTCCGATATTACGGTCAGTAGAACTATTTTTAGTAATCATTGCTCTTCCAGACCGGATACTATTAAGATAAGTTATTGAATTTATGCATTTATGAAAGTACTAAAGAATCTCCACCATTACTTTTATTTCCCGGTGTAAATTTCGCTATACTGGGCCACAGATATGGAGTACGTTATTTTTCGCTAAGGCGCCATTACAGAGAAAGCTATAACGAAATATGCTTCATGCAATTAAAATTAACAATACAGTGTGCTACTAATAAATATACGTACATACGAATCCTAAAGTTTCAACCACTGAGAGCAAAAGAGATTATGTTCATGTGTTGCTTTTGCTTAGGTGTGCATTAACTTATCTGTACGATAACATAACTTCAACAAAAGGAAATAATTATAATCAGTTATTTACTACATAGGAGTGTTGTGTGTAATACGTATGTGTTAACATTTTTACAGTTTACGAGAATGTAAGAAGATCTGTGATAAAAATAATTGACCGTTATCTGTTTGAAAGACAATTTAATACAACACATTATAATTGAGCTACATACAGATTCATTCATTCACATTTACACACTATATATATATATATATATATATATATATATATATATATATATATATATATATATATATATATAGTGTGTAAATGTGAATGAATGAATCTGTATATATATATATATATATATATATATATATATATATATATATATATATAAAATTAACTTAAAATTTGTTTATCTAGCCCCACGTTATGGAGTGCCAGTGTAATATACATATTTTACACTGGCACTCCATAACGTGGGGCCAGATAAACAAATTTTATTTTAATTTTATTTATATAGTCATAAGTTGTATCATACTAATGAATAGGTTTTTTTTCATGTACTTCGACATTTAAATGAACTTCGAGGAAGAAAGGTAATGGAAATAAAATAAAATCAAGTAACAACGTTGCCACTTATACTAAAATGTATCACAGTGTTATCCAGGGAACATATCACAGGTAAGGACATATATGCATGTTCACTTTCAGATCGGTTACTGGTAAGGTTACGCTACATGCGCACAGCCTACTATCTGAACTGGCTATATATCTATGCAGCACGAATCAATGCCGAAAGATCAGCTGCGAGACAGTCTTCAGTTGCAGCGAATTTAAGAGCAGCCAGTAAACAATTTTGCGCAAATATTTGTGTGTTTAGTTATAATTTCTGTTTTTCTATTTTGTGTACTTTATGTGTGTTGCGTGTGTAATTTAATAGTAGCTTAGCGCAATGGTTAGGCCAAAGCGAAAGTAAATCCCTGACTCTGAACACAATGACAGTGCGCAGGAAATGAATACGACAATGATTTAGACTTCACCGACATCTGCAATTCCCACACGGGAAGCAGAAATTCAGAATATAGGTAAACGAATTCCGGATTCGGAACACGACGTACTAGACAAAGCAAATACGTTTCCTACATCTGGTAGTAAAACTGTTATCGATATTTCTGTGCAGGGGGCACCCGTTCCTTTAACACTTTGTGTACCAGGAACAGATTTAATTAATATCTTGTTACAAAAACTGGATGTAAGAGATGAGGAGCGTGTAGCTAAAAAGGCTCTGAGAGAAAAACAATTCATGATCGAGTTTGAAAAGGAACGAGATAGACTTTATTAGAAAAAGAGCAAGATGTTAAACAGCAGCCCAGCGAGAAGGCAATGATCAAACAACTAAAAGAAGCACTAAATGCTGGAAATGCGGAGTTAGTATGAAGACTAAGTGTAGTGACAAAGCTGTCGTGGAGAATATTAAGGAGGCTCTAGATAGTATTGGCGACGACATCACTACTTTGCAGACTAACTGCAAAGACTTGCCGGAAAAAACGAAAAAACTGATGGCAGCCGTGGAGGGAATGAAAGTATCTCATTCCATTGTAGAAGGTCGAGTAAAAAAAGTCACTTCAACTGTGGACGAAATGAGCACACAGATGAGGGAGACTATCCAAAGAGAGGTAAAGAAGAACGTAAAATTGCTACAATAGAGGCAGCTTTTGGCAAAGGTAACCTTGCCGAGGCTTACGTCAGTAGTTAACTAGTATAACGGATATCATACATTCTACCTTCCCCGTGTGGCAAGGTAATCGACAGACGCCGGTCGGAGAACCTGACAGGCAAATGCCCAACGAAAACAACGCAGAGCCAAATGTTGTAAGCAACATCGTTCCTCACAAGGGAACCTCCCCATGGTACCCCACTCAGATTTAGTTATAAGTTGGCACAGTGGATAGGCCTTGAAAAACTGAACACCGATCAATCGAGAAAACAGGAAGAAGTCGTTTGGAACTATGAAAAAAGAAGCAAAATACACAAACTGAGAAGTTGATGGGCAACATAATTAACATCAACGACCCTGCGAAATCAGGAGCTACGTGGTACCGTGGTTAGCGTGAGCAACTGCGGAACGAGAGGTCAATGGTCCATGTCTTCCCTCGAATGAAAATTGTAATTTTTTATTTTCAGTTTATGTGACAAACTCGTATGTTTTCATCACCTTCTTGGGAGTGATTATCACATACACAAGAAAACCTAAATCGGGCAAGGTAGAAGAATGTTTTTACACATTCGCCAAGTGTAGGAGTTAGGTGGGAGGACAACATATTTCTGTCATGTGACGCACATGCCGTCACCAGTGTCGTATGGAATATATCAGACGTGTTTTCCTGTGGAGGAATCGGTTGCCCTATGACCTTGCGATCAAATGTTTTTGGTCCCCATTGGAGAGGCACGTCCTTTCGTCTACTAATCGTAGGGTTTTGCGGTGCGGTCGCAAACTTATTACAGTGAACAGAGACGTCAATGATCGAACGGACAGATCATAACTTTGCGAAAATAAATAAAGTAAATTTTTCATTCCAGGGAAGACTGGAACCAATGACCTCACGTGCCGCAGTTGCTCACGCTAACCACGCATCCACGACGCTCTTGAGCTCACATAATACTTGATGTTGCATATCTTGCGCGTGGACTAATCAGTTCGTATATTTTGCTTAATATTTCATAATTCCACACAATTTCCTCCTATTTTCACGATCGATCTGTGTTCAGTTCTTCAAGACCTATTCATTGAGCCAGCTTATAACTAAATCTGAGGGGGATTCGATGGGGAGGTACGGAAATATACCAATAACACCGACTATGTATGAACCTCTGCTCCCATTAACCATGGACCTTGCCGTTGGTGGGGAGGCCTGCGTGCCTCAGCGATACAGATAGCCGTCTCTTAAGTAAAACCACAACAGAGGGGTATCTGTTGAGAGGCGAGACAAACGTGTGGTTCCTTAAGAGGGGCAGCAGCCTTTTCACCAGTTGCAGGGGCAACAGTCTGGATGAATGTCTGACCTGGCCTTGTAACACCAACCAAAACGGCCTTGCTGTGCTGGTACTGAGAACGGCTGACAGCAAGGGGAAACTAAAGCCGTAATTTTTTCCGAGGCCATGCAACTTCACTGTATGGTTAAATGATGATGGCGTCCTCTTGGGTAAAATATTCCGGAGGTAAAATAGTCCCCCATTCAGATATCGGGGCGGGGACTACTCAGGAGGACGTTGTTATTAGGAGAAAGAAAACTGGCGTTCTACGGATCGGGGAGTGGAATGTCAGATCCCTTAATCGGGCAGGTAGGTTAGAAAATATAAAAAGGGAAATGGATAGATTAAAATTAGATATAGTAGGAATTAGAGAAGTTCGATGGCGGGAGGAACAAGACTTCTGGTCAGGTGAATACAGGGTTATAAATACAAGCTCAAATAGGGGTAACGCAGAAGCAGGTTTAATAATGAATAGGAAAATAGGAATGAGGGTAAGCTACTGCAAACAGCATAGTGGACGCGTTATTGTGGCCAAGATAGATACGAAGCCCACGCCTACAACAGTAGTATGCCAACTAGCTCTGCAGATGACGAAAAAATTGATGAAATGTATGATGAGATAAAAGAAATTATTCAGATAGTGAATGGAGACGAAAATTTAATAGTCATGGGCGACGGGAACTCGACAGTAGGAAAAGGAAACGTAGGAGAAGGAAACGTAGTATGTGAATATGAAATGCGAGTAAATAATGAAAGAGGAAACCGCCTGGTAAAATACTTCACAGAGCATAACATAATCATAGCTAACACTTGGTTCAAGAATCATGAAAGAAGGTTGTATACATGGCAGAACCCTGGAGATTCTAGAAGGTATCAGATATATTATATAATGGTAAGACAGAGATTCAGGAACCATGGTTTAAATTGTAAGACGTTTCCAGGGGCAGATATGGACTCTGACCACAATCTATTGGTTATGAACTGTAGATTAAAACTGAAGAAACTCAAAAAGGTGTGATACGCTGGAAGAACCAGTGGCTGTAGAGAGTTTCAGGGAGAGCATTAGGGAACGATTGACTAGAATGGGGGAAAGAAATACAGTAGAAGAAGAATGGGTAGCTTTGAGAGATAAAATAGTGAAGGCAGTAGAGGATCACGAAAGAAGAAATTATAATAATGCAGTAAATGAAGCAGGCAAAAAGGAATACGAACGTCTCTAAAATGAGATCGACAGGAAGTGCAAAATGGATAAGCAGGGATGGCTAGAGGACAAATGTAATGATGTAGTTGCGTATATCACTAGGGGTAAGATAGATACTGCCTACCTTTTGAGAAAAGAGAACCACTTGCATGAATACCAAGAACCCAGACGGAAACTCAGTTCTAAGCAAAAAAGGGAAAGCAGAAAGGTGGAAGGAGTATATAGAGCGTCTATACGAGGGTGATGTTCTTGAGGACAGTATTATGGAAATGGAAGAGAATGTATATAAAGATGAAATGGGAGATATGATACTGCACGAAGAGTTTGATAGAGCACTGAAAGACCTGAGTTGAAACAAGACAACGGGAGTAGGCAATATTCCATTAGATCTACTGCATCCTTGGGAGAGCCAGGCCTAACAAAACTCTACCATCTGGTGAGCAAGATGTATGAGACAGGCGAAATACCCTCTGACTTGAAGAAGAATATAATAATTCCAATTCCAAAGAAATAAGGTGTTGACAGATGTGGTAATTACCGAACTATCAGTTTAATAAGCCACGGCTGCAAAATACTAACACGAATTCTTTATATACGCATGGAAAAACTGGTAGAAGCCGACCTTGGGAAAAATCAGTTTGGATTCCGTAGAAATGTTGGAATATGTGAGGCAATACCGACACTACGACTTATTTTAGATAATTGGTTAAGGAAACATAAACCTACATTTCTAGTATTTGTAGACTTACAGAAAGGTTTTGACAACGTTGACTTGAATACTCTCTTTCCAATTCTGAAGGTGGCAGGAGTAAATTACAGGGAGAAAAAGTCAATTTACAATTTTTACAGAAACCAGAAGTCAGTTATAAGAGTCGAGGGGCATGAAAGGGAAACAGTGGTTGGGAAAGGAGTGAGACAGGGTTGTAGCCTATCCCCGAAGTTATTCAATCTGTATATTGAGCAAGCAGTAAAGGAAGCGAAAGAAAAATTCAGTGTAGGAATTAAAATGCATGGAGAAGAAGTAAAAACTTTGTGGTTCGCCGATGACATTATAATTCTGTCAGAGGCAGCAAAGGACCTGGAAGGGCAGTTGAACGGAATGGACAGTGTCTTGAAAGGAGGATATAAGATGAACATCAACAGAAGCAAAAAGAGGATAATGGAATGTAGTCGAATTAAATCGGGTGATGATGCCGGGATTAGATTATTAAATGAGTCGCTGAAAGTAGTAAATGAGTTTTGCTTTTTGGGGAGCAAAATAACTGATGATGGTCGAAGTACAGAGGATATAAAATGTAGACTGACAATGGCAAGAAAAGTGTTTCTGAAGAAGAGAAATTTTTTAACATCGAGTATAGATTTAATTGTCACGACGTCGTTTCTGAAAGTATTTGTATGGAGTGTAACCATGTATGGAAGTGAAATATGTACAATAAATAGTTTAGGCAAGAAGAGAATAAAAGCTTTCGAATTCTGGTGCTACACAAAAATGCTGAAGGTTAGATGCATAGATCACTTAACTAATGAGGAGGTATTGAATGGAATTGGGGAGAAGAGGAGTTTGTGGCACAACTTGACTTGAAGAAGGAATTGGTTGGTATGGCATATTTTGAGGCATCAAGGGATCACCAATTTGGTATTGGAGTGCAGCATTGGGGGGAGGGGGGGGGGGGGAAATCGTAGAGGGAGTCCTAGAGATGAATACACTAAACAGGTTCAGAAGGATGTAGGTTGCGGTAGGTACTGGGATATATAGAAGCTTGCACAAGATAGAGTAGCATGGAGAGCTGCATCAAACCAGTATCTGGACTGAAGACCACATGCCGTGTAGTAAGACCGATTATGAGACAAACTGAAGTATGTTTTACACGGAACCAGGCATACCAACTTTGACACACTTAATGCGAAAAGAATGTTTGATCAAGCATCGCCATTTCCGATCTTTCGGTGATGAGAAAAAGTATATCCACGCTGTGGTATTCATAAAGAATTTCCGAAATGTTCTTCCAAGATCATGGACACAAAGACAGAAAATTCAATTTGTCACTCACATGTAGCAGGAGATTCATCACTGTAGGCAGTTCAAGTTGCAGAGACATGCTACACATTTCTGGATTTTGAGAAACGAGTTTTAGGACGGTTGTTTATTTATTTTTATTTATTTATTTAACCTGATCAGATTAGGGCCATCAGGCCCTCTTTTACATCGAACCAGTGTACCACACATGCAGTATTTCACACATCAGAGTTACATCATGACAATAGTTTAAATGAGAAAATTACAATACTCTAGTGACAATATGAATAAAGAGTAGTGGCTAAGACCTAATAATGTAAATGCGGCAGTATTTTTACAATAGGTGCTATACATAGAGATTATGATAAAAGCAATAATAATAACAGTAAAAAAAACAAATAATAATGATAATCATGACGATGACCTAATAAAGTAAATGCTGGCAGTATTTTACAACAGGTGCTATACATACAGATCATGATAAAAGCAATAACAATACCAGTAAAAAATCTAATAATAATGATAAACACGAGAAAAATTGACAATAGTAATGAAGATTTGTGCAGATGTACATTAATATCTTGGTGTGTAAAGTAGATGTTTACTAGTATAGCGAGTTTTGGAGAAGGGAGATTTAAGGAGGGGGAAAGAGGGAAGTAATGAGGTGAAGTGCATTTATGTACACAGGAAAGCATTACTGTTGCTTAAGTAGATACGTCATTAACTGTTTTTGAAGCCAGACATGTTTTTAAGTTCTCTAACATAAAGAGGGAGGTTATTCCATAGTCGGGTTCCTGCTACTGTAAAGGACTTGGAGAAGGTGACTGAGCGATGCAGTGGAACAGAGAGGATTTTATTATAATGGGAACGTGTGTTTCTGTCATGTTGTTCCGACATAAGTGTTAGGGACGAGGAGAGATATAAGGGACAGTGTACATTTATAAGGCAGTAGATGATACAGAGTGTATGGAAATCTCTGCGTTTGTCTGGACGCAGCCAGGACATGCTGGTGAAATGTGATCAAAAAGTCGAACGTCACAGATATGTCGGACGCAGGCATTCATGACCTGTTCTAGACGTCGCGAATTTTCCTGAGAGAGGCCTTGTAGGATAATATCACTGTAGTGAATGACTGGGAGTATAAGCATTAGTACTAATTTCTTTTTCAGATCGAAAGGGAAAAGTTTTTTATATTTTTGTAGGACATGAAGGGATGCTGATGCTTTTTTGCACACTGCAGTTACGTGCTCTGTCCAATTTAGATTTTCATCTATAATTACTCCCAAACTCTTTGCTGAGGAAGAGAAGTTAATATTTCTTCCATTTAGGATAAGAGATGGTACGGATTCCCGATGGTTTGGGCTAATGAGCTTAGAGTGACCAACAAGTACCGCTTGGGTTTTAGATGGGTTTAGTTTTAGACCTACGTCCTGTGCCCATTTTGACAGTGCATCGAGGTCAGTATTGATATTTTCAATAGCTTTCTTGAGATTGCTTGGTTTCGCACGTAGATAGAACTGAAGGTCATCAGCATACATATGATATATGCAATAGGTCAGAACCGATGACACATCATTGACATACAGAGAGAATAGTACAGAACCTAATACTGAGCGTTGGGGAACACCTGACACTACCTGCCGCCATTGCGATTTTATATTCCCAGACAGGACGCGTTGCTGACTAGACGTCATGTATGAGCGAAACCATTGCACTGCACTTGGTGAGAAATTTAGACCGCTAGTAGGATGTCAAAGTCGACAGTATCAAATGATTTTCTGAAATTTAAGAAGCAAATGAAAGTCGCTTCTTGTCTGTCCATGGCAAGTTTCAGGTCATCTGTCACCTTTATCAGTGCGGATGTTGTGCTTCGATGTTTAAGGAAATCAGATTGATATTCGTCTAGTAGGTTGTTAGTAGTAATTAGGTAGTTGGTGAGTTGGTCATGAACTATATATACTAAAGCCTTTGATAGTGCAAGAAGAAGGCAGATGGGGCGGTAGTCAGTAGGTGCTATGGCGATGTCCTTTTTATTCAGTGGCTTAATTTGTCCCAGTTTCCAGACCTCAGGGAAAACACCTGTGATTAACGAATCGGTGAAAATGTCTGTTACAAAAGGCAGTAGTTGGTCAATAATAAGTTTTACCATCTGGATAGTGATACCATCATGTCCAGTAGATGCTGATCTAATCCGCATTATGGCTTTCTTGACAGTACTGCAAGTGACCTGCTGTAGATAGAATATTTCTTTGCTACAGTCATTCATCCCCATGAAGTAATCAACGATTCTCTGTTTATCTTTTTTTTACGGTTCACTTGTGGTTGTAGGTAATGTGAAGAAACTGTTTAGGTCTTCAGCTGGGAACTATGGGATTTTCTGCAACTTTTATTTTGCCTAAACCGAGACTAAGGAGATTTTTCCACAGGATAACTGGTCTACATCTATTGTCAGCTAATGTACGAGCATACACGAGCTTAGCGTTTCTCGCTGCTTGACTGACTTTGTTTAGTTTCTGCTTGTAAACAGTATGATTTTGAGGTGTAGGGTGTATCTTGTATGCTCGATGTGCAGCGTCTCTGAGATTCATGAGCTCTTTTAGTTCATCAGTCAGCCAAGGTTCTGGTTGCCTTTTTACTTTTCTGGTCTTTATTGGAGCATATTTGTCATATAGTTGAGTAATTTTCCTAGTGAAATCCTGGAGTTTGTCGTTTATGTCCATGAGGGGAGTAGAGGTCATCCCCCAAACTATTTCTTGTGCCTCAGTTTCGAGTTCAGGCAAACTTATGCGTTTTAGGTCTCGCTATGTACACAGTTTTTGCTTCTTTCTAGGCCATTGTACTAAATACGTCATGAAAATGATGTCATGGGCAGACATGCCGGGCGCAGATATTTGAAAGGTGCGGATTATGGTCTACATGTATGCAGAAACATTTTAGGAATCCTGTATATAGCCCAGAATCATACAGTCCCAAAGTGGGAAATCACAGAAAATACTTCGTGAAATATATTAACATGACCACATACTGGAATGAACCGATCTCTCATATAGACGTTTTCAGAATATTAAAGGCTCGTCTTCTCATAAATATACGACCGAAAGTAGTCACCGTTCCTGATACTGACCTGAAGAATGCTCTGTCAGTTATCGATTATGTGAACTTCATACACGAGAACACCAAGAAATCGAACGATAACAACCGGAACAATAATAGTTACTGTAATGATGATAACCGCAGAAACTACCGGAAACAACGATCAGAACAATAACGGTAGGCCAAACTGTAGTGGCAATGGTAATAACTACCAAGCTGTTAATAACAACAACGGAAACTGCCAGAAAGTAGCAACAATAATAATAATAATAAAACATGAAATAATAACGGTGTTGATAACATCACTCTCCGTCTTCAAGCCACGATTGGCCTACCATGTGCATCCGACCGCCATATCATCCTCAGTGGAGGATGCGGATAGGAGGGGCGTGGGGTCAGCACACCGCAATCCCTGCCGTTATGGCGGTATTCTTGGCCGAAGCCGCTATTTTTCGGTCGAGTAACTCCTCAATTGGCATCACGAGTCTGAGTGCACCCCGAAAAATGACAACAGCGCATGGCGGCCTGGATGGTCACCCATCCAAGTACCAACCACACCCGACAGCGCTTAACTTCGGTGATCTCACGGGAAACAGTGTATCCACTGCGACAAGGCCGTTGCCATGTTGATAACAACAACCGTAATGAAAATATGAGGACGGCAAACGGGTCGTGGCAGAATCCCGGAACCAGTGGTTGGATGCAAAACACTGCGCCGCCACCACAGGAGCCACAAATCAGGCACATTAAACAGATGTCGGAGATACCGATGCCACACTGTGGTGAACAGCAACACAGGCAGTCCCCGAAAGCATGTGCATCACCGAATCAGACGCAGTCACACAGTGTACGCATTATGGTTGCAAGGGAAACTGAGCAGAGATCACACTCGCAGGCGTCGAACTGTGGGCGACCATGGCCTTCGTCAGTCGGTCGCGGTACAGAATTAAGGAATTACACAACGACATTTAGCCCAGTTGCGATACAATAAAAGGGATGATCTGAGGCAAGAGGTGTCTCAGGAAACCCGTAATTGTACGGAAGACCAAGTGGAAGTGGTACAAGCCGCTGTTAACAGTTACACCTATGTTGTCGGTGTGCAGTTAGTTATAGACACGGCAGCGTCTGTTTCAATTATGAATTACAGTTTCTTCAAACGTATCAGTTAGGTCAAGCGTTTGCTATATTTCCTGCACAAAATTCTGTGGAGGCTGTTAGTGCTAAAAACCAGGTGACTAACACCAGGTCCAGGCTGATGTTGTTGTTAGAAAAGGAGCCATTTATTACAGTTTTCTATTAGTAAATAATTTGTCAGTTCCTGTGATTCTGGGGACGCACAAATAGAGCTCTCACATGGGCTTATTTTCAGAATAGCCCGTGGAGAAAAGACTGTACTGAACCGTGAAAAACAATCGGCATTCACGGCAAGTACTGCCATGATGTCCAGGTGAAATGCGTACGACCTAATGTTTTGTTTTACTCAACAATCAACCAGATTAAGGTTACTTTGATATAAATGCTGCCGATAACGAAGAAGCACGCAAATTGAACAATTTAGCGCAGGCTAAATTTGCAGCAGAATCGGATTACTTAAGCGTTGAGCAACAGCGTAAGCTAGTAAGCTTACTCCATCATTAGAAGGAAGTGTTCTCGGAGAAACCAAGGGTGATACGGGGATACACGTACGACATACGACTGCAGGAACATCAGACCTATTGACCTGCCACGGATTCTGTGCTGTGATCTCAGAAAGAGGCAGTGGTGAAGGAGTTACGAAAAATAGTAGACTGGGCTGTGATCGAAACATCCTTCTCGCCCTATAACAGGCCGCTGTTAGCTGTGTCTATTCCTGACGGTAGCATTCTCTGGGTGCTGGATGCACACGACATCAATAAAATCATTGTGCCCGTCAGGACAAGACAGGGGAACCTGGAAGAAGGGCTCCATAAATTTTTCGAAACGAGATACATTACCTTGATCGATTTATCAGAATCGTACTGGCAAATGGAGCTCTCTGATCGACCGAAGAAATACACAACGTTCGTATTCGCTGGTAGAAGTTACCAGTTAAGAGTTTTCTCCTTTGGTTTGAACATACGTGTAGGTGCGTTTATCGCGGCACTCGATACCTGAGCTGTCAGATCGTGTGACAGCTTATGTCAACGATTTGCGTACTGTCACTGCCACTTTCCAGAGACACTTAGAACTGTTTGACAAGGTGCTGGCTAGGTTGCGGAAGCAGGTGTAACCGTTCGGATAGCATGAAATAAAATTCCTGGGCAATATGACTTCGCCCCAAGGAATAGCACCTAAAGCGTGAAAAATGGAAGCAATAAAACAGTTCCCATACCCAAGAGACAAGAGCCAGTTCAAAACTTTTATGGGATTTGCTTCTCTCTTTAGGTTCTTCGTCATCGCACAGTTACTTAGTTGTAAGACACTATTGACTCCCGTAATGAATAATCAACATTGGTGTTGGATGAATGTATGTTAAGGTCACTTTGATAAAATCAGTCACCTGTGAATTCTTACATCCTATGACATTCCAACACAACTAAATATTCTTGTCTTGCAGCGGATGCCTCATTTTATGATTTACGCGCTTGTCTTTTCCAGGCAAACGAACCGTTGAGTAACGCGGGAAAGCGAATTATCGGGTTTGCAAGCAGAGCTGTCAGGATCTGAAAGGCCTACCCAGAGTTGGAAGCACTGGTAGTGTGATCCTTAAAAAGTGCTATTAATACATGTATGGAATGCATGTGAAAGTCTTTTATGACCACCAAGCTTCAAGTTTCATATTGGCATGCCGATTATTGCACGCACGCTAGTGACATTGGATGTTGGAGATCCATGATTATGATTTCGAAATTCGCTACGTCAGAGAATGAAGTAAATGAATGATCATTTACCTCAGATACCGAGAGACTCTGTAATAGAATACTAAGGTAGAAAAAGCTCTCAGTACTTTTGCAAAACAAGCCAATATCAGAAAGAGCAAGTACGACAAAAATACAGGATGTATCAAAAAGAATCTTTCCATCTGGCACGTCTATATTTCTGAAACTAATAAACATATACAATGAATGTTGTTTTCTGATAAACGGGAAACACAAAATGTTTTTTTTTCACATCTTTTCATTGGTGTTCAATAAGCCTCCCTTAAGATGGACGGCTTATGTTAATGAGGTACTCAGAACGTTCCCACACTGCAACGAGCATGTCTTGAGTTACAACTTCCATAGTTGCTGTTATGCGATGTCTCAGTTCACTCATTATTGTTGGTAAAGGAGGCACATAAACAGAGTATTTTATAAACTTCACAAAAAGTGTAGAAGAAAACTGCCATCCTTCATTTTGCCAAGAAGAAATTACAAAACTCCACATGTTGTTGTTTGTCACCTTCATGAAGAGCTTGCAGTAGCTGAATTTTGTATGGTTTCATGAGGAAACGTCGACGAAACACACGCCAAACGGACATGGGGTGCACGTTATGCTGTCGAGCTGCACGGCGAACGGATTTCTGTGGAGTCCTTGTGAAACTACGGCGGATGCGTATTACTTCTGTGTCAGACACTCGTGAACGGCTCGGTGATTTGCCTTAAGAGAAACAACCTGTTTCTCGGAATTGTTCACGACAACGTTTAATGCTCTGTGTTGTAGAAGGATAAAGCACGAAAGTCACGGCAAACAGTTATTACCGACCCCCAATGAGCAAAACATAGAACACAAAACGCTTTCTGTTATGCGGAAAACATTTTTACTAGAACTGAAGTGAGTGCACACTGCTGCTACCTATCGGGAACCATGTAAAACTCGAGAATGCTCTTTCCAACACTGTCTTTCATGCACGTATCTGAAATAATATAATATTATGATTTTCTTAAATCGGATGATTATTTTTGATATACCCTGTGTTTCTAAACCACAATCCTAACCAGATAGGAGATTTAGTCTTGTTGAAATTGCATCCTAAAGCCTCACTTTTCAAAAGGCAGAACATAAAGTAGCCTGTAACGATGTTACAGGGTGACAATTATTGACTTAAAATAGTCATAACTCTGAACAGTTTCCGTTAGGTCGTTCAAACTCCACCATTATCCGTGGGGCACGGTAGGAATCAGTATGCGCATGCACACACGCCTTGTTGCTGTCGGCCATTTGCAAGTAACAATGTACGGTACAGTGTGCCTGAACACAGCACTTGTAATGCCGTTCTATAACAGCCCAACTGTAGATCATAGAAAGTTTGCGGCAGAGTTCAAGGTGAAGACAACTTTTCCAAGTATGCTAACAATCAAGAATTTCATTCGTTAGTTTGAGAGAACGGACAGCGTTCGTGATGTCAGTGTTGGCAATGTCAGTAGTTCAAAAACGCTGAAGACGCCTGAAAACACCTAGAAGACACGCCCTGTGTTTCAAACCAGCCCCAGGACATCGATCACAAAACAGGTGGGTATAGACTGGAAGCCACGGTGACAAATAGTTGTCGCAGATCTGCATGTCTTCCCATACAAAATTCAAACAAATTTACCATTAGGCCTCAGGGCCATGGAGCAGCGGTTGTGTTTCTCAACACTATTGCTCACAGAATTGACGAACAGGAGTTTGATGTGAATGTTGTTTGGTTTGGGGACGAAGCCCATTTTTATTAGGATGGGTTCATGAATAATCAAAATTGGTCCATTGGGGGACAGAGATCCGCATTGCGCGATCGAAAATTCTTTTCACCCTCGGCGGGTGATTGTTTTATGTGTAATGTCCGGTCACGGAATGGCTCGGAGCACTATCTGAGGTCATCAGTCCCCTAGAACTTAGAACTACTTAAACCTAATGAACCTAAGGACATCACACACATCCATGTCCGAGGCAGGGTTCGAAACTGCGACCGTCGTGGTCGCACGGTTCGAGACTTAAGCGCCTAGAACCGCACGGCTACTGCATCCGGCGGTCACAGAATTTCCTTGATGGCACGGTGACTACCGAACGGTACGTGAAGGTCTTGGCAGATGACTTCATCCCCATTATCCAATGTGACCCTGATTTCGACAAGATGTGGTTCATGCAAGACGGAGCTTGACCTCATCGAAGCAGGAGAGTGTTCTTACGTCCTGGAGGAGCACTCTGGGACCACATTTTGGCTATGGGGTAACCAAGGGCCACTGGTATGAGCCTCAATTGGCCGCCATGTTCTCCGGATCTGAACACATGCTACTCTTTTTTGTGGGGCTATATTAAAAACAAGGTGCACAGCAATAACCCCAAAACTATTGCTGACCTGAAAACAGCCATTCAGGAGATCATCGACAGCACCGATGTTCCGACACTTCGGCGAGTCATGGAGACTTTCGCTATTCGCTTGTACCACATCATCGCCAGTGATGACAGGCATATCGAACATGTCACAATCTAAATCCGAATGTCTGTAGTGACGTTTACATGTTGAATAAAGTGTGTACGCGCCGTAGTTTGTAGCTAATTTACGTTTTTTCATATAGTTGAATAATTGTCATCCTGTATGTCCTCGCAAATCCAGACACATTGAAGGTGTGACATAAAGCGATTTGTAGTTTAGTAACGAACATTTCACTGTAATCCATGTAAACAGTAGTTAGTAGTTATTCTGTTGTTATTATGTACATGGTGAGAGTAGGCCCAAGCGCAAATGAACACTCTTCAAGTGTGCAAAGCTTTGACCAAGTGCAAATGAAACTTCTCAAGTGCACAACTTTGTCTACCAGGAACATTGGCGTCGATCAGATTCTTTAAGGAATCTTGAGTTAGTTAATATTTTTGCCAGTGATAAAATCGCAGTCTTTCACTTCATGCATTTAATATCGAATTTGATTCTGTATATAATTATTTCACTCTTTTATTTATTTATGATTTGGATGTGTTGTGTAAGAAACTCATTACAGAAACCCATTAACTGAATATTTGACGAAAATATATTGAAGTCACTATGACTATGAGTATGTATACTACGTAGGCTAGGAGCATGTGCCGTAGGTTTGTGGGTACCGATCGATGTTTCCAGCTTTGTAGAGACACAATTTGGGACCATTTTTGTCCGCCTGTTGTTTCGAGTCGTTAAATACTTTCGTTTAAGATAGTGTGTTTTTTTTTCATTTTTTGCTAGAGTGTGTGCTTCCTGTTAGGAAACAAACACCTTTTTATCATTTCAGAGGCCGAAGGTATGAAACTGTATGAATGAAAACAATACTGTGCAGCCTACACGACACTGCTAGTTCAGTGCCATCAATGATCTTACTTTCTGCAGGGGACACTTCTATTTGACACAAATTAGAATTGTAATCGACGGTAATGTAAAAATGCATCAACTTTAAATTTTGACAACATGTATTTCAGTCACAAAATAAATGTGACCAGTGAATCTGGACAAGGACCGTACTTACGTGTGATAGTGCCCACGTCAAAGTATGTAAAAAAGGAGAGTGTTTACTTGATTTATGCTGAACACGAACTGTTTGTGAACAATGTTTACAACGCAAATGTGCTAGTCGACTGGTTAAACATTTCGTATGAAAAGACATTCACGTATTAAGTAACTTTAAAATTAAATTAAATTAATTATCAAAACTGTTGTATTAATTAAGTTTGCATAAGAAAGCGTGTGCAGTATCACACCTTATGGCACGGATTGTATCAGTGCAACGGCCAACAACTAGTGCTTAGAAATCGTCGAGTCGTAGCGGCGCGCAGTAACATACACTCCTGGAAATTGAAATAAGAACACCGTGAATTCACTGTCCCAGGAAGGGTAAACTTTATTGACACATTCCTGGGGTCAGATACATCACATGATCACACTGGCAGAACCACAGACACATAGACACAGGCAACAGAGCATGCACAATGTCGGCACTAGTACAGTGTATATCCACCTTTCGCAGCAATGCAGGCTGCTATTCTCCCATGGAGACGATCGTAGAGATGGTGGATGCAGACCTGTGGAACGGCTTGCCATGCCATTTCCACCTGGTGCCTCAGTTGGACCAGCGTTCGTGCTGGACGTGCAGACCGCGTGAGACGACGCTTCATCCAGTCCCAAACATGCTCAATGGGGGACAGATCCGGAGATCTTGCTGGCCAGGGTAGTTGACTTACACCTTCTAGAGCACGTTGGGTGGCACGGGATACATGCGGACGTGCATTGTCCTGTTGGAACAGCAAGTTCCCTTGCCGGTCTACGAATGGTAGAACGATGGGTTCGATGACGGTTAGGATGTACCGTGCACTATTCAGTGGCCCCTCGACGATCACCAGAGGTGTACGGCCAGTGTAGGAGATCGTTCCCCACACCATGATGCCGGGTGTTGGCCCTCTGTGCTTCGGTTGTTTGCGCCAAACACACATACGACCATCATTGGCACCAAGGCAGAAGCGACTCTCATCGCTGAAGACGTCACGTCTCCATTCGTCCCTCAATTCACGCCTGTCGCGACACCACTGGAGGCGGGCTGCACGATGTTGGGGCGTGAGCGGAAGACGGCCTAAAGGTGTGCGGGACCGTAGCCCAGCTTCATGGAGACGGTTGCGAATGGTCCTCGCCGATACCCCAGGAGCAACAGTGTCCCTAATTTGCTGGGAAGTGGCGGTGCGGTCCCCTACGGCACTGCGTAGGATCCTACGGTCTTGGCGTGCATCTGTGCGTCGCTGCGGTCCGGTCCCAGGTCGACGGGCACGTGCACCTTCCGCCGACCACTGGCGACAACATCGATGTACTGTGGAGACCTCACGCCCCACGTGTTGAGCAATTCGGCGGTACGTCCACCCGGCCTCCCGCATGTCCACTATACGCCCTCGCTCAAAGTCCGTCAACTGCACATACGGTTTACGTCCACGCTGTCGCGGCATGCTACCAGTGTTAAAGACTGCGATGGAGCTCCGTATGCCACGGCAAACTGGCTGACACTGACGGCGGCGGTGCACAAATGCTGCGCAGCTAGCGCCATTCGACGGCCAACACCGCGGTTCCTGGTGTGTCCGCTGTGCCGTGCGTGTTATCATTGCTTGTACAGCCCTCTCGCAGTGTCCGGAGCAAGTATGGTGGGTCTGACACACCGGTGTCATTGTGTTCTTTTTTCCATTTCCAGGAGTGTATAAAGGAGTGTTGACCGAACAAAAGGCCGCCATGTGCATCGCTTATAGACATCAATGATCTGTGGTGCAATATGCACTATCGATTACAGTACTTCTGTCGGAATTAAGCTGGACTACGTAGTGACAACACAGACACACCCTAACATTAAAATACTAAAATCTACGAGCGACTGAAGTGTGAATCGGAACAAATACTAATTTCTATCCCTGCAGTTTAGTAAAGTATTAGCTGTGTGAACTGATAGCTTCTTCATTTTTTCATGCAATTTGATGGTACGTGCCTCAGAGGAACCTGCAACTGGACACCATAGCGTGGAGAGCGGAGAGGTTTCCTGGCTTCCTTTCTCGCAACGGCGGACGGCGTGTTGTAAAGCAAGAATGAAGAGTGTGAATTAGACGAAAGCCCTGCTAATTTACTACACATATTAAAAATAATTTTGCAACACCTCAGTCCCGAGAGCTCCGTAACATGTACAGAAAATCAATATAAACATAACTTCAGCCATTTTTATTGCTCTTGAAAACCACACATTGCATGTTGTACCACCACACAGCGAGATGTTCAGAGGTGGTGGTCCAGATTGCTGTACACCGGGTACCTCTAATACCCAGTAGCATGTCCTCTTGCACTGATGCATGCCTGTATTCGTAGTGGCATACAATCCACAAGTTCATCGAGGCACTGTTGGTCCAGACTGTCCCACTGCTCAACGGCGATTCGGCGTATATCCCTCAGACTGTTTGGTGGCTCACGTCGTTCATAAACATCCCTTTTCAATATATCCCAGGCATGTTCGAAAGAATTAATGTCCGGAGAACATGCCGGCCACTCTAGTCAAGTGATGTCGTTATCCTGAAGGAAGTCATTCACAAGATGTGCACGATGGGGGCTCGAATTGTCGTCTATGAAGACGGATGCCTCGCCAGTATGCTACCGATATGGTTGCACTATCGTCGGAGGATGGCATTCACGTATCGTACAGCCGTTTCGGCGCCTTGGATGACCACCAGCGGCGTACGTCCGCCCCACATAGAGCCAACCCAAAATAGCAGGGAACTTCCAACTTGCCGCACTCACTGGTCAGTGTGTCTAAGGGTCGCCTCCAAACACGTCTCCGACTATTGTCTGGTTGAAGGCATACGCGACACTCATAGGTGAAGAGAACGTCATGCCAATCCTGAGCAGCCAAATCGGCATGTTGTTGGGCCCATATTTACCGCACTGCATGGCATCGTGGTTGCAAAGACGAACCTCGCCAGCGAAATTGCTCATCATGCAGCCTATTGCGCACAGTTTGAGTCCTAACACGACTTGCTGAGGCTGCACGAAAAGCATTATTCAACATGGTGAGGTGGCTGTCAGGCTTCCGCCTAGCCATAATCCGTAGGTAGCGGTCATCCACTGCAGTAGTAGCTCGTGGGCGGCGTGAGCGAGGCATGTCATCGACAGTTCCTGCCTCTCTCTACCTGCTCCATGTCCGAACAACATCGCTTTGGTTCACTCCCAGACGCCTGGACACTTTCCTTCTTGCACAGAGTAACAATATGGACGCGATCGTACTTTGGTATTGACCGCCTAGGCATGGTTGAATTACGGACAAGACGAACCGTGTACCTCCTTCCTGGTGGAATGAGTGGAAGTGGTCAGCTCCGTCTCATACGCGCTGCTCATGCATGATTGTTTACATCTTTGGGCGGCTTTAGCGACATCCCTGAAGAGTCACCGGGACTGAGCCTGTCAACGTCTGTCTTCAGTAGTTCTGGGAACCGGGGTGATGCACAACTTTTTTTCATGTGTGTACATAAACTCACTCAAACTGTGAGTTCATCCAGACCATTACATAAGAAATGATTTTTAAATTCAGGTATACTTTTCTCAAATTTAGGAAAAAAGCTTGGGCTGAATTGATGATCTTCAACGAATTTTGTAAACTTCATTAACTAATTGATGTGTTTCAATTAATTTTAGTCAACTACACACAATCCCATACAAACGTCCACATCCTATTGATATTTCTGAAAGAATACAGCCACACACGAATTCAGTTTGCTCAACACACGCCACGTCAGGTATCTGTAGGCTCTGGGATGGTTCAAATCCTGGGTTATCCATAGTCCCGTAATCCGAATGGGGGAGGAAAGATAATTTTAGTCCCACGAAGTCTACAAAGTTTTTCCGGACTACATCATGGTAAACACAGAAATAATATAAATTTTGTCTGCAGTTACTACCTAAAATCTGCTTTATACTAAATTAAATATAGAATTTATGTATCCTCGTTATCTCAAGTACTGTAAAACCTCCAGTTTCCTGTATGAAAATTAATACGACTGTATGTAATATACAAAATGGACTTGTGCGAGTTCGAAGTACATGGTCCATTAAGCCATAAAATTTCATGTAAATTTATTAAACAGTGCAGGGATCTATATGCCGTCTCCTGTGAACATACTTTTCCCTGTGAATATGCTTGAACGAAGGACAATATTTTTCTGTAATACGTGAAATACATTGACACTTTTAATGTAAATTGCATAGAGTTGAAAATAGAAAGACAATAAGCATGATTTTTTCTCTATGTAGACAGTGACTGAAGAAGACAATATATATTTTGTTAATTTTCATTTGTCTCATAAAAGAGAAGACATTGTACGTTGTCGAGTAATGCCGCTGACCTAGCAAGATGCACGCCTTCCTACGTTTCATATTAGGAGGTATGTGTAATAATTGTTAATTTCTCTAAATCGTTTTCATAATATAAAATGTTATTTGTTACTATGAAAATCATTGTAATTATAAAAGACTTGTGTCCTTTCATGCAATTATTGAAAGTTTTATAAGCTCCGATCTTACTCTGTTGTATTCTGCCATTACGGAAGGTACAACTGTTTTTGATAATCACGGTTCTTCCAACCCAGATATTATTAAGATTATTCAATTTGTGGATTCATGAAAGTATTAACGCATTTCCAGCATTATCTTCATTTTCTGATGTAAATTTTGCCGTATTGGACCACAAATATCGAGGCACCATTGCAGAGAGAGCTATGAGTAAATACACTTCATGCAGTTAAAATTAACAAACCAGTGTGCTTCCAAGAGATATACATACATACTACCCCTAAAGTTTCAACAAATTAGGCCAAAAGAGATCATGTTGATATGTTGCTTTTGCTTAGGTGTGCACGAACGTACCTACACTATACAAGTACTTCAATAAAAGGAAATAATTATATTCAATTATTTATATTTAGCACACCGAATTGTTGGGTGTGATAAGTGTGTACGAATATTTTTATAGTTTAAAACTTGTAGGAAGATCTGTGATAATTAACCATTACTTATTTAAAAGACAATTTCCTACAACACATTACGATTACGCTACACGCAGATCGTTCACTCACATTTACACACACAATCCCTACTTACAATACTTCCTGTTGGCGACACGTCATCGTCAGAGAAATCATTAAGCAAATATCTGAAGAAGATACCGAGACGAAAACCATCAGGCAACAGTCAACATGTGGCCACGAAAGCCTCATCAGTTTTGTGCTATTATAGTGCTAGTACTTTGATAGCAAATGAAACGTAATTAACACGAGCTTAGCCGACTTTACGGGGCTTTCCGCTGAGGAAGCAGTCCGTCGTGCCACCAATAAGTTGACGTGTACAGAGTTAAAGCGTAAAAAGCCGTCTTATACAAATGAGACAACCTCCAATGGACAACCACTTACATGTTTTGCAGGGAGAGGCTAGTTTCAAAGCGATTATTTTCAAACCCTTTGTTGCCTGTTGTAACAAACATTTCGCTAGAAAACCACAGTAATCATCGAGTGCGTTATTTGCATCACGTAAACGTCGCCGCGTAATGCTACTGTCATCATCCGAAAATGACAATTGGTCTCATGGTTCAAGGAGTTAAGGCGTGGCGCCAAACATGGTACCTATTGAGATTGGAGATCTGTGAACAGACTTGTAGTACGAGTCATGTGCAGGCCTGGTTGGTGGCATCACATACCAGTGTGTACATAGTTTCTGTAGGATCTCGTTGAGGTCATTAGCTGACGGACTGTCATATTTATTTGTTGTTCTGTGTTGTTGTTGTTGTGGTCTTCAGTCCTGAAACTGGTTTGATGCAGCTCTCCATGCTACTCTATCTTGTGCAAGCTTCTTCATCTCCCAGTACCTACTGCAACCTACATCCTTCTGAATCTGCTTAGTGTATTCATCTCTTGGTCTCCCTCTACGACTTTTACCCTCCACGCTTCCCTCCAATACTAAACTGGTGATCCCTTGATGCCTCAGAACATGTCCTACCAACCGATCCCTTCTTCTAGTCAAGTTGTGCCACAAACTTCTCTTCTCCCCAATCCTATTCAATACCTCCTCATTAGTTATATGATCTACACATCTAATCTTCAGCATTCTTCTGTAGCATCACATTTCGAAAGCTTCTATTCTCTTCTTGTCCAAACTAGGTATCGTCCACATTTCACTTGTTACAACTTGTTTCACTTGTTGTTCTATTTGTTAATTTTCTAATTGTTTATTAATGACCACTATAATTCTGCTTAGGTATGAGTGTGAATGAAGGTGTGAATGTGAAGTAACGTTTTAGGTCAAGTATTTATAGTATACGTTGAAGTAACTGGTCCCTTGATGAATGTTCAAGAATGACGTATGTGTTAATTCTTTGTACCGGGGAATTTTTATCAACTATTTCGTCAATTTATGCTGCTGAAAAAGTAATATTATCATTTCGATAAAGCAGTTTTGTTAAAAGGGAATACCTTTTATATTATTGGGTTTTCAAAATTTATCTATGGCAATATACTGTTCTGATTCACTGACAAATTATGACTGGTTCTATATATATGCGCTCGATTGATGCTGCTTTCCGATTGGCTGTGATGTTTTTGTGCCGGCAGTAAATTAGCATATTAATGCTGTGTAAAGGGATGAATGGACTCTGGCTAGGATCTCATTGTGCTCAGACCTACTGTCATGCGCTCCGATGAAAATTATCGATATTGTGATAACTCGGTACGAAAATGTTTGAGAAGTGCCGTAAAGTGTGGAAGAGAATACGATTTAATGTACGGTGTGAAATTCAGAGCTTTTGGTGACGTTTTAAATAGCTGAATTCCGCGTGAGGTGTTGCTTACTCGCGGAAGTGAACATTCCGTTACGGGATACTAATTATGGCAATATCTGAGGGAGCTACTCTAAAAAAAAAAAATAAAAAAAAAAAAAAAATAAAAAAAAAAAAAAAAAAATTCGTTCGAATGATCCGCACCCAAAGACCGGAAAGTTTCACAGCTCACACCAATATTCAGGAAATGTAGTTGGAGTAATTCACTTAATTACAGGCCCATTTCGTCAAATGGTTCAGATGGCTTTGAGCACTATGGGACTTAACTACTTAACTTCAGGGGTCATCAGTCCCCTACAACTTAGAACTACTTAAACCTATCTAACCTAAGGACATCACACACATCCATACCCGAGGCAGGATTCGAACCTGCGACCGTAGCGGTCGCGCGGTTCCAGACTGTAGCGCCTAGAATCGCTTCGCCACCCCGGACGGCTCCATTTCATCAACGTCGATGTACAGCAGGATTCTGGAACGTAATTGTGTTCGAACATTGTGAATTACCTAGAAGGAAACGATCTATTGACACTCAGTTAACATGGGTTTACGAAACATCGTTCTTGCGAAATACAACTAGCTCCTTATTCGCATAAAGTATTCAGTGCTATTGACAAGGGATTTCAGATCGATTCCGTAGTTCTAGATTCCCGGAATGCTTTTGACACTGTACCACACAAGAGGCTTGTAGTGAAATTGCGTACTTATGGAATATGGTCTCAGTTATGTGACTGGTTTTGTGAGTTCCTGTCAGTTCGTAGTAACTGACGGAAAGTCATCCAGTAAAACAGAAAGGATTTCAGGCGTTCCCCAAGGTAGTGTTATAGGCCCTTTACTGTTTCTTATCTGTATAAACGATTTGGGGGACAATCTGAGCAGCCGTCTTCGGTTATTTGCAGATGATGCTGTCGTTTATCGACTAACAAAGTCATCAGAAGATCAAAAGAAATTAAAAAACGATTTAGAAAAGATATTTGAGTGGTGCGAAAATTGGCAGTTGACCCTAAATAACGTGTGAGGTCATCCAAATGAGTGCTAAAAGGAACTCGTTAAACTTCAGTTACACGACAAATCACTCAAATATAAAGACCATAAATTTAACTAAATACTACAATAACGAACAACATAAAGTGGAAGTAACACACAGAAAATATTCTGGGAAGGCTAACGAAGACTGCGACTTATTGACAGGACACTTCGAGAAAGTAACAGATCTACTAAGGAGAATGCCTATGCTACGCTTGTCCGTCCTCGTTTATAACACTGCTGGGCGGTGAAGGATCCTTACAGATACCACTGACGGAGTACATCTAAAAAGTTCAAAAGAGGGCAGCACGTTTTGTACTGCCGCGAAATACGGGTGAAAGTGTCACTGAAATGATACAGAATTTGGGCTAGACATCATTAAAATAAAGGCCTCTTTCCATGCGACAGAATCTTATCACTAAATTCCAATCACCAACTTTCTCCTCCAAATGCGAAAATATTTTGTTGACACCGACCTACATACGGAGAAACGATCACCACGATAAAATAAGGGAAATCAGAGCTCGTATGGAAGGATATAGGTGTTCGTTCTCTCCGCGTACTATACGAGATTGGAATAAAAGAGAATTGTGAAGGTGGTTCGATGAAATCTCTGCCAGGCACTTAAATGTGATATGGAGAGTATCCATGTAGATGTAGAAGTATCACTTATAGTCATCATAAACTAGCTACGGTTATGAATGTTGTGTGGTTATGGACTTTTCAGACTGTGTACGGCCTAGAGTAAGGCTTGGTAGTAATTAGTATATGGAAGCTTACCGCAATAGAGTGAGATTTCAAGCGCACAAGTACTGTCATTTAACTTTTCCTTCCACCCACAAAACAGTTTTGTTGCGAGTTGTAGTTACGATGTGTACAGGTTTCTTTTTCTTTCTTTTTTTTCCCCTGCTGAGAGCTATAATTCAGTAACCTCAAGGGGGCGTATGGGTACGAAGAGATTCAGCACAAGGTGAGTAGAACTTTGCAACGTAGTGGGCCAACGCAAAGTGATCAAAGTGTGTGGGTTGATCCTCGAGATAACCAAGTCGAACGCTGTGAATTTTACGGGTCCCCATTGGACAAAGTTCATGATGAAATATTGTAACAAAGTCTAAGATTTTCTTGTGTGTCTTGTCACAGGTGAAATATTTGATCAGCGAACATGCGGATATTTATGCTACACAAACGACTTCAGTTTCCGAACATTTGAATCAATGATTGCCAACAAGTAAAGCGATTGCTGGATTGTTTTTGTTGTCGGGTGGTGGTTAAACTTTCATACATACGTTTATATTGGGCCCAGATTCCACTGCTTATTCAAACATTCTTTGCTGGCAGCAATTGGTAGCGATCATTCGAAACTCCGTTGAGAATTGTGCATTTTGCAGACATTTAAAAGTTGGTGCTTCAAAGCGTCTCCTGGAGGTACGATTCATTACCGACGATCCGAATAAAAATTTAAAAAAAAATTATGATCCTGCCAAAATACAGTGTATTGACGAATCTGTAACATCATAGCGAGAAGGAATTTTATCCCGGCAATATTTGAAACAAAAGAGACAACAGTATAGTATCCAAATGTGTTGTGCATGGTACCAATGTATTCTAAAAAGCGGCGCTGAAATGCGTTTTTTCAGCATATAATATCTGGGGTTATATCGACCAGAGAGATAAGAGGACAAGTGCTTTTCGTAGTCCTTTGCCTAGCAACCACACGTATGCATATCGGAAGAACGGACAATTGTAGCTATTTTACAGCACAGTGTCAAAATTTAAACATTACACACTTCCTCATGTCCAAGCAAATTAAGCCAATCGGTTGCTTTTTCTACATTATATGTTGTCTAGGCTGGACCTTAGGCGGCTTATGAAAGCATCATTTGTTTAAATTCGAGATTTTTGGGTAAGCAAAATATCAGTTGTTGGGATGGCCACTTCTGTAATTTCTGTTTATGAAAAATCGCCCAAAATTATCACCACATATTCTTAAGAGTGATACTCTCGGGGAACTTCGAAACTTTTTCCGATATTATTATCCGTTGCAGAGATACAAACGTTTAAAGTTATGCAGAAAACCGCAAAAATCAATTTTTAACCTTGCGTCACAGTGGTCCTCAATTAGCTGAATAAATAGCAGTGGTAAATGGCTCAAATTTTAACTATACAGTCTTAAAAATTCTTCAAGAAACGTCATTTTTCATTTTTCGAAAATCTGTAGCCGTTACGAAGATATACCTGAAAAAAATTACATTTGAGTACCAAAAGTACAAATTGTGCGGATGGCCACTTCTAAAATTTCTCTTCATGGCGTATTGTCGAAATTTTTTTCATATGTTCTTAAGATGATGATGTACGGTAATCTTGAAACTTTTTTCGATATCATTATCCGTTACCGAGGTCCAGAGGTTCAAAGCTACCGTAATTCTGCACATGAAATATGCAAGTAATATCCTGTCTGAAATGTAGATGTATTTTTCACTGACTTAGTGAACACATGGCATAGGTTCTAGCGTCATCTCAAGGTTTCTGAGGTAGCCAAATTATGTTTTTAGTAAGTATTTTTCACCAATAAAAGCTTATGACTTGCTGTGTTTGTATAATGGGCACTTCACGCGTATACAATATGCCCAAAATGGTGTTGCAGTGACAGAAAATGGGCTAAAAGAGTCTTATCAGGTCTGAAGAGAGCATAAAATGAGTGTCAAAAACTGCGTAAAACTCGAAAGACTGCGAATTCAGCAAAGTATTTCCAATAACATTTTTAGTCTTTTAATACAAATCATAAACTGAGCGTTTTCAGTTAATTGCAGTTGATAAGCAAAGTATTCAGAAAAAATGTAAATTAAACGATTTTGTATTAATCTCATATTAGGACTACTTATTTGTTGTTCATATGTTTCAAAGTATTTAAATATGTCGAAGAACATGAATAAACTGTCTGTGAAATCCTTACAGACCTACACAATTGGTTTCATGTAAGTAGCACATCCTGCAGCCAGCGGAAAAATGCTCCTGTCGGAGCTCAAAAAAGGCGAATAGAAAAGTGGGAAACAAGCTACCACAAATGTCATTCCTTGTTCCCCACCAAAAATTTTTATATGCGAACATATTTGCGCTATCTTATGCCGAAATAGAGTACCATAGAGACAGTGCCAATCGGAGAAAGAGGAGGCAGTACCCCAGTGGCAGAGAAAGAGAGAGCAGACATTAACGATGATTGTGGGAAAGAGAGAGTGGCAGTTGAGGAGATAGGAAGGTGGATGAAGACAATAACAAGAAAAACCAAGTAGAGAGGATACTGGTAGTCATTTGCAGACAGTAGTAGTAGAATACAACGACAGATGGATGGAGATAGAAGCAGTGAGAGTAAAAGTGAAAGTAGACGGTGGAAATGAAAGAAACGTATCAGAGGAGAGCATACATAGTCTTGGAGGGTCTGGGTCCCCCAAGTATGGAGAACTTTAACACGTATGTCTAAGAGGGTGCGCAGCTTGGGCAGAAATTTTAAACGTGTAGGCATAGAAGAAAAATTAAGTTGTAAACTGTCACAATATTTGAGCTGCTGTCTTGCAGACAATGTAAGTCAGCATGCATGCAGTGGTAATGGGATATATTGTAAATAAATGAGAGGAAAAGTGGACAGTGGAACGGAGACAGCGAACTGCTGAGTATGAAGGCTTAAGTATAAAGAAACACTGGGATAAAAGATTTTGAATATTCTGTGTTAAAAGAGCGCGAATATATTCCAATGATGACATTTTTGCTGAGGTAGGCGGAATGAGGATTGAGGCAGCTACGCCCCCACTTTTCTCTCCGCCCCCTTTTTGTTCGTCGACAGGAACATCCCCTCCCCATCCCCCCCGCCCCCAGGCTGGGTACTTTGATACAGCCGTTCTCATGCAGTGATGCTTCCCAGACTTAAATACACTGTCAAGCCCAGGGGATTGACGCCACTCAAACGATGAGTCCTCTGTCAGTCCCACGGGACTGACGGCGCGTTTAACGTGTTAAGCTATGCAATCCATAAAATGTTTGAGCACAGATCAGGCGGATGAATCTGAGTACGACTTCTCCTGGTATTCCTGATCCTGCTATTATAACACTTGACAGAAATTTTTTTTTTTGCAATCGTTAGAAAACTACAAAAATAGATCGATCGGTAATTGCTATATCTTTCAGAGCATGAATTCTTAAAGTGCCCCTCCACCGTCTCTCAACACTGAATAATGTTGCACAATCGTAATACTATTTGTGGGATTCTCCAGAAGTTGTTTTCGAATAATGCCTTGGACAATCACAATCACTGATTGCTTCAGTCATCTTTAATGAGGTCACACACGAATCCTTTCCTTAGTCCTGCTATATCAAAACTGATTAGCACTGTATCTCACATGACCTGCTTATCGTCGAAACAATCATTATGGGAAAAAAGCAAGTGAGTTTCAGTCAGCTACAGCGGAATATCTCGCTCTCGGAACAAAACTATCACTATCTATCACTTCCGCCAACGGCCCTGCGGCAGTGGTAACACCGGCTCCCGTCAGATCACAGAAGTTTGGGGCTGTCGCGGTGGCCT
Source organism: Schistocerca gregaria (assembly GCF_023897955.1). NCBI lineage: Eukaryota > Metazoa > Arthropoda > Insecta > Orthoptera > Acrididae > Schistocerca > Schistocerca gregaria. The sequence continues at coordinate 179,943,554 of NC_064927.1, forward strand.
GGCACATGAATGTGTCACCGTTCCGTCTATCGAGCACTATTAGCACGCGGGGTGCACTCAGTACTTGTGAGGCAAACTGAGGAGCTACTTGATTGAGAAGTAGCGGCTCCGGTCTCGTAAACCGACGTACGATAGGGAGAACGGTGTGCTGAGTACATGGCGCTCCATATCCGCATACAGTGAAGCCTGTGGGCTGAGGATGACACGGCGGCCAGTCGGTACTGTTAAGCCTTAATTTTCAGTTTTTATCAATCATTCCCATTATAGTAGAAAGAATAACACTTACAGCAAAATTTTGTGTAGTGTGTGAATCTGTGGGTAAACGTAAAAAAAAAAGAAAAATATTACGATAAACCGAAATTTTTTTCTACAGTTTTCCACTATGTGTTGTTTATTGATAGAGTTCGTAATGCGGCGCATCAGGGTACGGGAAACGTCTCCAATTACGTCTTGACAAGAAATACGGCTGGAAAATCAGCACCAGGAGAGGAAAATGGATTTTTACTCACATTCAGTTCACTAAAAATGTTAATTGATTACTATCTGTTTCTGTAGGAGATTTCTTGCGATCCTACAGAAACAGATAATAATCAATTAACATTTTTAATCAACTGAATGTGAGTAAAAATCAATACACGTAGTGAATTAGGACGGTGTATGGAGTCAAGTATGTATATATATATATATATATATATATATATATATATATATATATATATATATATATATATATATATTGCGAAGAACATCGGCATATCGGAAAGATACAATGACTTTTCAAGTCAAAAGGTAAGAAAGCAATATTGCATTGTGCCTTTCGGTCCCGTCTACAACAAGGAAGCGACGCTGACTGGTTAAAAATGATAAACACAAGAAAACTTTGAAAACGCCTCTACTTCAGACTTTGCGTCTGTGTCTGGTACATTGTATTTTATATGAATGCGCGACGTCTCTTCTTTCGGACATGTCTGAAAGAACAGACACCACGCATCCATATAATCTCGTACGCTTAGATGGGCAATTGATCCACCTTCTCCTGTGCGGATGCACAAATATGTTCCACTTCCGTGGACAATTTCAAAGTAGCGAAAATGGCGGAGATGGATCGGAACTGCGGTGTGGGGTCCGACGAGACGCGTGCCGAAATAACCCGTACAGTTGCGACAAAGACTGTATAGGGGTGGTGTAAGTGACACGAATTTGCCTTACTAAGCGGGAGATCTCGGGTTGGAATCCCAGTCCAGCACACATTTTCACTCGTCGCCGCTGATGCCGGACAGAGTCGTGAAGCAGCTGATATCACTATTCCCTTACCTCGCTGTTCCTTTCTCCCATCTCTTCCTTCAGTTTAACGCTGCATGGAACGAGTGAAGATCACAGCGAAAATGGACCGAAAAGACGAAAGTAGAAGTCTCAGACGAGAGATTTGTTAGATCTGTGACAGGCTGTGGGTAAAAGGCAGCACTGGGTCAAAACGGAAGTGATGACGTACGATAAAAACATGAAATTCTTTGTATGAATGATAGAATACAATACAACAAACTAAAACAGGAACAGAGTATTAATGGAATAGAAAATAACAAAATTCGAAATAATTTGTAGCAGTTAAACCGAAAAGGAGGAAGGACTGTAGATGGAACGAGCGCCTAGTGGGTGGACAGTTTCCTTTGAAGCCGAAACATCTCCGAGGTAGAAATCACAACGAAGATAATAACTCAATATGTTCCCACATGAAATTAAAGAGGATGATGATAGAGATACAGCTCGAAGCTCCTTTTGTTTGTACATCTGTGTCTGAGAAAACTTATAATACTTAGCTTAATTTGTCTATTTTCCTTTCAGAAATAAATCACTGATGGCGATAGGGACGCAGTTAATATTTAATATCTACATCTATTTGCACTATTTTATTACAATCATAGTATATATTCGATTCATTTACGCGCTGACGAATCAGAAGTAAGTACAATGCCGAAATGCTACTGAACAACATACCAAATTAAAAGTGATGAATATCCCTCTCAAATGAACAGATGCATAACCCACCGCATCAAAGATTTGCAGCTGGATCATGAAACGGAAGTATTAATATACACCACAGACAACACAGGTGGAATTACACTATTTAAGTCGCAATGAAATGCGTGATAATCATTACAGGTATTGACGCACAGGAAATACGGAAAATACGTCAACTGCATATGGATGAGAACATTTGAAACGCTAAATAATATTTCGTTCAAAATAGTTCAAATGGCTCCAAGCACTACGGGACTTAACATCTGAGGTCATCAGCCCCCCAGACTTAGAACTACATAAACCTAATTAACCTAAGGACATCAAACACATCCATGCCCGAGGCAGGATTCGAGGCTGTGACCGTATCAACAGCGCAGTTCCGAACTCAAGCGCCTAGAGCCGCTCGGCCACAACAGCTGGCTAATATTTCGTGTTTCATAAAAAATTCCAATGTCACGACACAACATAAAGACAAAAAATGGAGCCAAATAAAACTAACAGATATCTCGCTATACTGCTTCATGTTTCAGGAAGAGGATATTATATTTTGTTGCGACGGGTATCCAAGCAACGTGATTAATAGAACTTGGAAAATGATGGTGAATGTACTTAGTTGTCAGAGACGATGGTCTCATGTGAACGGAATTCCCGACGCCCAGGAGATCTTCAAAAAATAAACAACACTGATGGAACAAAAATTCAAATTGTGTACAATGCAAGCGATAACAAATTAAATGTAAACGTGTGAAGCACAAAGTCTCATATATCCAAAAAGAAATTATATATGAGGACGACAGGCATTTTGTCTTGATACGCTGTTGCAGTGCCTGTGTCGGAAAGAAGAACGATGTTATGTTCGTTAGAACATGAACGCATGTCTGAAGGAACATTCTTTGGTTCCTCATATCAACACAGGATCTGCATAATCGTATTTATTCACTGACTCCGTGCATTGACACTCAATTAAAAGTGGCCTTTCCTGTATGGGAATTTCATAACAGGTTGTGACGCAGGAACGACGACATATGAAAGTTTGGGTCTGACCGTGCATGGATAATCAAAACGGTTAAATTGACAATTCTCGTAAATCCGGATTCGAGTCCAATTCCATGGTCCAGTAGAAATTATGATTGTAGTCATTCCCTTATACAATTGATGGTTTTTGGTATCCACAAACGCGAATATGTTTCATTTATACTATCTTGAAAAAGTAGGTAAAAAGGCGAGGGCAAATAGAAATCCTTGGGTAACAGAAGAAATATTGAAATTAATTGATGAAAGGAGAAAATATAAAAATGCAGTAAATGAAGCAGTCAAAAAGGAATACAAACGTCTCAAAAATGAGGTCGACAGGAAGTGCAAAATGGCTAAGCAGGGATGGCTAGAGGACAAATGTAAGGATGTAGAGTCTTATCTCATTTGGGGTAAAATAGATACTGCCTATAGGAAAATTAAAGAGAACTTTGGAGAAAAAAGAACCACTTGTATGAGTATCAAGAGCTCAGATGGAAACCCAGTTCTAAGCAAAGAATGGAAAGCAGAAGGGTGCAAGTAGTAGAGGGTCTATACAAGGGAGATTTACCTTAGGGCAATGTTATGGAAATGGAAGAGGACGTAAATGAAGATGAAATGGGAGATATGATACTGCGTGAAAAGTTTGATAGAGGACTGAAAGACCTAAGCCGAAACAAGGCCTCGGGAGTAGACAACATTCCATTAGAACTACTGACAGCCTTGGGAGAGCCAGTTCTGAGAAAACTCTACCATCTGGTGAGCAAGATGTATGAGTTGGCGAAATAGCCTCAGACTTCAAGAAGAATATAATAATTCTAAACCCAAACAAAGCAGGCGTTGACAGATGTGAAAATTACCGAACTATCAGTTTAATAAGTCACGGCTGCAAAATGCTAACGCGAATTTTTTACAGACGAATGGAAAAACTGATAGAAGTTGACCTTGGGGAAGATCAATTTGGATTCCGTAGAAAAATGGGAACACATACTGACTCTACGACTTATTTTAGAAGCTAGATTAAGAAAAGGCAAACCTACGTTTCTAGCACTTGTAGACTTAGAGAAAGCTTTTGACAGTGTTGAGTGGAATACTCTCTTTCAAATTCTGAAGGTGGCAAGGATAAAATACAGAGAGCGAAAGGCTATTTACAATTTGCACAGAAAGCAGATGGCAGTTATAAGGGTCGAGGGACATGAACGGGAAGCAGTGGTTGGGAAAAGAGTGAGACAGGGTTGTGGCCTCGCCCCGATGTTGTTCAATCTGTATATTGAACAAGCAGTAAAGGAAACAAAAGAAAAAATTTGGAGTAGGTATTAAAATCCATGGAGAAAAAATAAAAACTTTAAGGTTCGCCGACGACATTGTAACTCTGTCGGTGACAGCAAAGGACTTGGAAGAGCAGTTGAACGGAATGGACAGTGTCTTGAAAGGAGGACATAAGATGAACATCAACAAGAGCAAAACGAAGATAATGGAATGTAGTCGAATTAAATCAGGTGATGCTGAGGGAATTCGATTAGGAAATGAGACACTTAAAGTAGTAAAGGAGTTTTGCTATGTGGGGAGCAAAATGACTGATGATGGTCGAAGTAGAGAGGATATAAAAAGTGGACTGGCAATGGTAAGGAAAGCGTTTCTGAAGAAGAGAAATTTGTTTACATCGAGTATAGATTTAAGTGTCAGGAAGACGTTTCTTAAAGTTTTAGTGTGGAGTGTGGCCTTGTATGAAAGTAAAACATGGACGATAAATAGTTTGGACAAGAAGAGAATACAAGCTTTCGAAATGTGGTGCTACAGAAGAATGCTGAAGATTAGATGGGTAGAACACATAACTATTGAGGAGGTACTGAATAGGATTGGGGAAAAGAGGAGTTTGTGGCACAACTTGACTAGAAGAAGAGATCGGTTGGTAGGACATGCTCTGAGGCATAAAGGGATCACCAATTTTGTATTGGAGGGCAGCGTGGAGGGTAAAAAATCGTAACGGGAGACCAAGAGATTAATACACTAAACAGATTCAGAAGGATGTAGGTTGCAGTAGGAACTGGGAGATGAAGAAACTTGCACAGGATAGAGTAGCATGGAGAGCTGCATCAAACCAGCCTCAGGACTACTAACCGAAACGTTGAGCGGTACAAGAGTCTCTAATGAGAGTATCAAGCGTTACTATGGCGCGTGTAAGGTGTTCTTATGATACAGAAGTGTAAAGTGGTGTGTGTGTACCTGCAGGCGCGCGCGCGCGCGCGCGCGCGCGCGGGTGTGTGTGTGTGTGTGTGTGTGTGTGTGTGTGTGTGTGTGTGTGTGTGTGTGTAAGAGAGGGAAAGATAGAGAACAGCGAACAAGAGAGAGAGAGAAGGAATTTGTACAAAGTGACAAATCAAGAGAAACTTCATTCCTCTTAAAGTGACACGCAAAATAATTTCTGTATGCTTCTTACATCAGGTGCACAGTTAGTATCAGCGCAACACACAAACGCACGCACGCACACACTCACTCACACACACACACACACACACACACACACACACACACACACACACACACACAAAGAGAGAGAGAGAGAGAGAGAGAGAGAGAGAGAAAGAGAAAAAGAGGTAAGAAACGGATGCGGATGTCTGCAACGTCAATTAAAGATTTCAAAGAAACAATAAGAAGGAAATTACCAAGAATTAATATTTCATGAAATTTTGTATATTAGTATTTGCAGTGACGTTTCTGACACTACCAACGAGAATAAGACAACATTGCAAGTAGAAGGTTAAATATTAGAGAGATACAGCTACCAGTTCTCAGGCGGGAAGTATTTCAAATGATAGAAACTCTACCAGTTTGTTATAGCTCTATTAATTCCGTTTAGAGCGACAGACATTTCATAACTTACTCTAGAGACAACAGGTGTAGAAGTATTGCTTACATGTCCTGTTTATCACGTATTTCACACTATGCAATATGTTACAGTAAAGCTGAAGGATCGAACACTGAACTCTGTAAACTACATTGAACTACAGTGAACTGCATTGAATTACAACAAATTTTGTTATAGGAATGTTATCGCAGAAGATACATAGATGTGAAGGTAGCTGGTAAAATCTCTTTCATTAGCTTAATCCATTTTGCAACTCTTTGTAGATGCTGTAAACAAGAAATCACTGTTTTTCCATCACTGTCACAAAACTTAGAAATGTAGTAAAGTAAAATTGAAAAACTGAATGCTAATGATCTACGTTGTCATGCAGTACGTGCTGTATCGGAACAGAAGAAGACTCTGACGTTGCTACCCTGGAAGGAAACTGGGTCAGTATAGACCTTATTTTCAATGGCTGCTCAGCTACAAATGTTTGAAATTCATGGCGTTTCTCATTTGTCAGTTGACGTTTTAGTGCACTGGATTAGTGTTAGTGAGGTTGCTTGAATTCTTATGCCTGCAGAAAAAAAATTGGCTACGATAAATGAGATAACATAAGCCTTTTCTGGCAATGGTGCCGCACCATGTCGTAAAATGACTATCACTCAATAAAAAACGATGTTTCGACCACAATTTTAGTGACATCCTCAACTTGTATTTTACAATAACACCCAGCACCATACTCACAATATGTTTCACTAACACTGGGCCTAGGAGTCTATGCAGTTATAATTAAAGGGATAGTTAACACTAGTTCATATTAAGAACACTGTATGTGTCTACGCGAGTAAGTTAACTCATTATAATTCCCGATGGTAGCGAAAAACATCTGTGTGGCAGATGTTTCAGACTTTTAATCGTATCTCAGTAATGAATGACCTAGAGCGTATATTTATATGGTAATGCTGCATGCTTTTACGTCTTAACATATGAATGACTCCTTCTGTGACAGACTGTATGATCTACCGAGAGAAATTATGTAAAGTTCCTGTTAATTACTTACGTTTTCGAGTGAGAGGTATGTGAATGTACTTACTCACACGATATCCGGAGTGCCTCACAGGACTGGCGACTCCGTCCTTAGTTGATACTGAACAGACCGGAACGAGGAAACAGCTGTGTCACTATAAACAACGACACTGTACGCGAGCTCAATGGAATCGAAAGGAAACGCGGTCGCGGGGAGCCGGAACGGAAGGGCAGAGACGCTGTGAGTAGACGAGAGACGGGAAGAACGCGACCGCGCGGGCCGTGCGTGGATGCGTGGCGCTCGCTGGGAAGCCGCGAGAGGTTCGCGACGCGGCGGGCGTCGGCTCCCGCGGTCGACTGGGGGGGCGTCGCCGCGCCAGCGTCGGAGGCGGCGGCGGCGGCGGCGGCGGCACGGCCGGAACAGACCAGTGTGCGCGCCGCGGTGCAGGGTGGGGGGCGGAGCGCACCGACGGCGAGCGCCGAGGCCGCTGCCACCGCCAACAATGACAGCCTGCCGCGCTCCGGAATACTGTGCGCTGGTGAGTAAAGACTCATCAGCCACAACATTATGACCACCGACCTACTATCGATATAAACCAGGGCAGGCGGTAGCAGCACCTTGTAAGGAGTGACTGTTAGGCACGCAGGGAGCATGCAGCATTAGTGAGCATGCTGTCTGCATCTAGAATGGTGAATGGACGCGATACATGTTTGACCGACGGCAGATTGAGATAGAACGGAGGCTCGCCACGAGCATCTCGGAAACTGCACGAATTTTCGGGTGTTCGAGGGGTGCTGTGATCAGTGTTTCAGCATGCTTCGAAATCAAGATGAAACACGTCAAGAAATCGTGGAGTTGGGCGTCCAACCCTCATTGTAGATACCGAAGGTCGCAGGCTTGGAAGAGTGGTGGAATGTGACGAACTGTGGCGGAAGTAACATCAGCCGTTAATGCTGGGTAAAGTGTGTCTGAACATACAGTGCACCGAGCACTCCTAACGATGGGCCTCCACAGCTGGCGGCCCCTTGCACGTGCCAATGTTAACAACTCTACATCGGCAACTACAACTGAAATGGACATGTGATCATCAGCGACGTTGGCATAATGACAGAGGTCTGATAAATCAGGTAGCTTTCATCTCTACCTTATACTCAACATTTGAAGCAGTTCGCGCTACTTATATACCCTTCCAGTCCTGGGAAGATTACTAAACACGAACAACACTAATGCCCTCTGATTACCGTATTACCCGTCACAGAGATTTGCAACTCTAATCATTCACATACTTTCTCAAGTTTCATAAGTATTCGAGATTAGGTTGACATACTGAGAAACTCACATGTTGCAGATATAGCTGGGCGTAGCAACCAATGCTCGATGAGGAGGGAGCTATGAAAAGTTCACAGGAAGCGTAATATGAAGGAAATTCACTCATCCTCCCTCCCCCCTTCACCCCCAGATGGATTACGTCTGAATCACAGGTATAAGATTACAAATAATCGAACTTAGAGGCCTAGACATCCAGCTATGCCGCAATTTTGTCCGCGTCCTGAACTGGAAAGGATGACGGTTTTTTTTTTAATTTCAGAGTTACTATAACTAAAGCCTAGCGATGAAGATCAGCTGGCTGCCTGCCCGCTGATTAACTCGTCAAGTTCTTGCAAGAGGTGCACCATACCTGTGGCGTGATGGCTGCCAGATTTGAAAACATTCACTGATGCGGCCTGTCGCCGCGCTCAAGCTGTCTACGAGACGGCTAGAGGATGCGCGCCCACTTGAAGTCCTAGCCACCTAGACATCGCCGGTGACCCGAAATTCATTTTCAAAGAATATTCTTAAGAATTTATTTTATTTACTAGCGGTTCATCAGGAACATTAACACATTGAATCACACTACGTAAGCATTGAAGTAGTTCAGAATGAGATTTTCACTCTGCAGTGGAGTGTGCGCTGATATGAAACTTCCTGACAGATTAAAACTGTGTGCCCGACCGAGACTCGAACTCGGGACCTTTGCCTTTCGCGGCCAAGTGCTCTACCATCTGAGCTACCGAAGCACGACTCACGCGCGGTACTCACAGCTTTACTTCTGCCAGTATCTCGTCTCCTACCTTCCAAACTTTACAGAAGCTCTCCTGCGAAACTTGCAGAACTAGCTCTCCTGAAAGAAAGGATATAGCGGAGACATGGCTTAGCCACAGCCTAGGGGATGTTTCCAGAATGAGATTTTCACTCTGCAGCGTAGTGCGCGCTGATATGAAAGCAGGAAGGTAGGAGACGAGCTACTGGCCGAAGTGGAGCTGTGAGTACCGGGCGTGAGTCGTGCTTCGGTAGCTCAGACGGCGCCGGCACGGTAGCTCAGCGTGTTCTTTCAGAGGGTTAGCTGGCCTATGTAATAAAAAAAATAAAATAAAAACTTAGTTAATGGATCAACGACGAACTGAAACGAGTGTCTTGCGACGTCCGCCCCGAGCAGATACAACGATCAAAATGAGATTTTTTTTAAAAAAAGATGATAGAGCACTTGCCCGCGAAAGGCAAAGGTCCCGAGTTCGAGTCTCGGTCGGGCACACAGTTTTAATCTGCCAGGAAGTTTCATTGAAGTAGTTGCCAGGGAGTAACTGATGAAATCATAACCAAATTCCTTTTAACAAAAGGGAATTTTATTCACTTTAATAGTGCCTAAAATCATTTTTTAAAAGAAAGAGATTTAAAATTATAATCAGAAAGCACCTTCTAAATATCAGAGTTACAATTTATTCAGAGGCAGAAAGAAACAAGTTTTGACTGAATGAGCTTTCAGGCGGAGAACCTTGCCGCTCCCTTTTGGCACGGCCGTAGTTACGACCGCTCACAACAGCCTCTGAAAGACTACACTGGTGCAAATCTGCAACACACCAGATAACTTTAAACTAAGAGTTTTGACAGTTTACACAAACACACAAACTATGTAACCCCTGTAGGAGGCATGGAAATGGTACAAAACGATAACAATTAAAATATTAACTTTGCCACCAAAGGTGCAACTTGATTTTAACTCCCAAGAAAAGTCTTACGGTGAAAGGGTGGCAACTTCATATACTAAATGATCATTTAAAGAAAAGCCCATGAAATGCAATCTTATACAAAATTCTATAAAGTTGGCCAAACAATAGATAAGATGCTCTATAGTAAACAGATACTGCCTCTCAAGATCATAGGCAATAATGTCAAAGTTATAAATGAAAAAAATAAAAACTCGCCTCGATTGCGAAAAAAAGCACCTAGTGTTTAGTGTTAACCCACGTTTCGGCGTAGATAACTTCTCCTTCTTCAGAACAACAATAAAACCCACAAGTGCCTAAGAAGACCTTTGTCACTGAGTAAAAGAACACCATAGCTATACATTTATAAACGAAAGAGAAAGGAGAACACAAACAGTACACATGTACAAAGTCAAAACCACTATTTAACTTAATGGTGTAGCTCCACCTCACACCGGACTATGTTCAATGGACCTTGATCCGCCATAAACTTCAGCCACAAACGGTCGCTCACAAGTCTGACCCGCTATGTATGCACATGAGCAAGACCATTAAGTAGTGGTTTTGCCTTTGTACATATGTACTGTTTGTGTTCTCCTTTTCTCTTTCGCTTATAAATGTATAGTTATGGTGTTCTTTTCATCATTGACAAAGGTCTTCTTAGGCTCTTGTGGGTTTTATTGTTGATCTGAAGAAGGTGTAGTTATCTATACCAAAACCTCGGTTAACTCAACACTAGATGTTGTTTTCGCAATCGAGGCGGGTTTTTAGTTTTTAATATATTACCCAACGATTGGTGACGCGCTGCGATGTTGAAGGTCCTTAAATATCAAAGTTTCCAAAGATCGAAACATATTTCAGGTATTAGGCCGTTACACTCAAAGCCATAGATTCGCTAACACATCTAATCCGACAAACATGACAGAGGCAGGTACTAACGTACGGTAGATTGGTAGTGAGATTACCGAACAACCTGAACCGCAGGTTGCTCTAACCCGCCCCTACTCCACAAGGGAAAAACGGACCACCCAATTTATAAACAACCACCTTCCCGCGGGTGAGCAAACGGAGAAAAATGGTGGGACGACCCCAAAGCAAAACGGCTGGTGCCCTCATCAAGAAAACAAGTAGAATTTAACAAGAGTAAATCAAACAGCACATCACCAATCACTTATCTTCTAATAAACTGCGATTTCTCGAGAAGACCTGGCGCAGCACCCCTAAATCGCTCTCCCAAACCGTCCGCTGCCAGCCGCTTCAACGGACGCAGGAAGGCGCGCCGGTCTCCCGTCTCACGGCGTCGCAGCTCGCACCGGCCCGACTGATGTCGTGGGTTGACTCCTGTTGCTCTCGTGTTGGTCGCGAAGTCACTACCCCTTGCTATACGCCGCGGCCCACTTGACTCAGGTGGCGACCTTACATGCGCAGCTGCTCAAGACGGACAAGTCGTTTTTTGTCTCAGTGCGCGACCGACCAACGGATCGATCCAACCGCCAATGACCATTGGCTGAGCGACCTCGAGCAGACTGGCGGCTTCACACCACGCGCTGCGGCGCGCCCTTCGAATCAGCAACTTTTACCACGGCTCAGTCGGCTGTCATCCTGGTCGCTCCCTGCGTCGTGACTGGGACACTATTGCACGGCACCGTGTATCTAGTGTACGCTACCGCACCCAGGCGCACTATGTGGAGACAACGGGTGTGTGCGTGTGTGTCCGCTTGTGACACACATGGCACAGCGGTAGCTGCCTTCCATGGCCCAGGGCATCGGACGTCATGGGCGCCATTGAGACGCTAGCGCATTTTGCAAAGGCTGCGTTCGCATGCACAAAGTGCGGTCCCGAGGCCGGCCAGCACGTTGTACTGGAAATAAGAACCTGTCAGTACCGGCTGTGTTTCACCAACACAACTCGTCGTGAAGCTGGCCCCATCATTTCTCTTGCCCCATTCTGAAGCTTAACAGCAGAGAACAGGCCTGGTCGTTACGCCTCCCAACATGACGCTTTTTATCGAGTAGTGTTCGTCCAATGTCAAAACACAACAGTTTGGTGACAGAAATGATTGTTGGGTAGTTTCCGACACCGAAACACCGTGGTTTTGTGTCGAGTAGAACTATTCGGTAGTCTGGTATTTAGGAGCACTGGTACTTAGCGTATCCCCAGTTCAGCGGTATCAACCCAGCAGAATGGGGTGTGGTCAGTCTCACTTTCATTATGCTTGGTTCAGTGCCTGTTCTCAGTTTTTAGTTCGAATTTATGCGGTCACTGGACAGATTAAGGTTAAACTTGCGAAGTCACATGAACCCGTGGCTTTATTGTTTAAGGATAATGATAGACCACATATTCTACTAATAGTAATGTGTCGTTTTTCCAATCTTGTGGTGCACGAATTGTCATACACTAAGGCTGAAGCAGGCTGGCTCTGAGCACTATCGGACTTAACATCGATGGTCATCAGTCCCCTAGGGCTTAGAACTACTTAAACCTAACTAACCTAAGGACATCACACAACACCCAGCCATCACGAGGCAGAGAAAATCCCTGACCCCGCCGGGAATCGGACCTGGGCTGAAGGAGCCACATATCTTACGTTGAGATATGTTTGTCATTTACTTCTTGATTGTTCAGGGCGTAGATGGAAAACAATATGTTGGAATAAGTAATTTATAAAGCTTTATGAGTACTCAGTGTATTAAGGTGTTTCTTCGTGTCTCTGGTAAATACCACAATAGGTGTAAAGTACTACAGGGTCTTTTACTGCTGTAACAGAGCAGGTTAAGCTGGTAAAAGAGTAAAATTTTCTCGAAGAGCAGGAGGACGAGTAGCTCCGTCGTACATCTGAGGCTTTGGAAGCCGTCTAGGTTCATCCATAGTTTCAATCAGGATAAAATGCAGTTTGGGAATGGCCTGCAACCGCAGTTATCAATCCCCTTTCGGCTAAAACAACGGAAGATATGATGATACTTTTTAATGGCATAACTGCTACTGCTGCAGTGAACGGTTGGTCCGATGAAGTTAGTAAGCAAGGACGTGTGCGTCATGTAATGAAACACTCAGTAAAGCACAGTCGTTTTAGCAGTTGGTCGCTGGACTACGCCTGCGTTAACAAAAACAAAATAGCACATGGTACTTTCGTGAGAAGTTCAGTACTTTCTCTTTGAAACGTAGAGTCAATGGAAGTATCTTCAGACAGGATTCGAAAAGGCAATGCAGAGAGGTATGTGCCTACCCAAAATGTGCAGGCCAGATCTTACTACAGTATGCAGAAAATAGGGCGTTGGGTGTTTTCCTGCGAGGAATACTAGCGAAAATGTCGAGGTCGCATTGAGAACCCGAGTGATTTAACAACAGTTCTTAGAACGGCTGCGCAATTGGGGGACATTAATTCTGCAATGAATCAACGGGTACATCACCGAATACTCGCTTCGGAGTTCAAATGTTATAGATGTGGACCTAAAGGCAATATGCAGGAACAATGATAGCTGCGAGAGTGTGACTGGTTTGGGCCGCCAAACACAGCATTATCTGAAGAGGAAGAATGGAAAACACAATAGAGAGAAATAGTCCTTAATCTCAAATGGGAAATCTTCGACCGCGAGAAAGCAGTTCCGATACACCGTAACGCAGCACAATTCACTGCACGGACAGAATGCTGCTTAGTGGGCTTAACAATGCGGAACAGAGGCTCCTATTGGACAAGGGGCGCACATGTCCTATATCAGTCTCGCCTGGGGAGCAGGAGGGGACATGGAACACCACGATGTAAGTTACATGGAGCTGTTGATGATAGTGTGCAGTCGTTGGCTATGACTATTCTTGAGTCAAATTTACTGTGCATGTAGAGGTTTTGCAACATGTGAAAATATTCAGTCACTCTCGAGCTAGATTTTCTCGGCAAACATTTTGCAGATAATTCACAGTTGAGCTCAATAAGGCTTTGTTACAATTGGATGGTACATTTGCAAATGAAGCAATTTCGTCAGGTTCGCCTGAAATCAAGATGAAGCCAGTCGAACCGCAGACGAGTTCAGTAATGAATCATCAGCTGGATAAAGTACCGGCTGGTACTGTAAAAGTAGTGGGGGTTGCAGTAGATACCGGTTTGATTGTCTTGAGCCACTCTCAAGTAATAAGGATTTGTATGCTTCAAAATGTGTTGTGTGCGGAAGCGGAGCGCATTTGAGTAATATTATTGAGGAATGTACAGTATGTTTCCAGTTAGCATAGATAATATTTAAAGTCGTGAAATTAGCCTGTCAAAAGGTATAGTAATATCCACTCTGAAAGTACTACAGAAAGAATATTTTCAACATTTTGCGGCCTTGTCAGCAACTGTATAAATATGAATATTAATTTTAATAATCAACAGCCTCAGTCGCAACGTTAACCTTCTTCAGAATAACAGAAACTACCGTTTGTCCATAGTGGACATCGTCAAGCTAAAACTACAAGTCGATAAATTATCGTCAGACTATAAAAACTTACCTGAAACTGCCTCGGCCCCATATTGCGAGCGCGATGCGGCAGCCACGAGTGCTGTACTGGAACTCAACTGAGGCTGTTGATTATTAAAATTAAAATTAATAACCGAAAGAAGAGACTTCCACAGGTCGAGGCCGTACTTAAGCCATAAGCAAACTGTCGATGCAGAAACTCTACGTGAGAATGTGGGTCGGTAGAAGAGCAGTGATGTTGCAGCTGTGGGAAAAGTATTGAAATTTAGCGATATGTTTTGTACAGGTGGGGGTATACCAGCAACTCTGGTAACTTAGCACCATATACCTGCGGGGGATAGTACACTGATTTATAAAAAATTGTGAGATATTTGCAGGCGTTAATGCCGGAGTTCCCTGAATAGCAACTATGAGGTGGCTACTTAGAACCCAGTGACAGACCCTGGATCTCGATTATACTTGTCGTCCATAACGAACAACTGTACGGAACGAATAAATATAGTTTTTGCTGTGTTTATAGGTTTCCAGCTTCACAGACTCTTGGAGACGCTTATCTGATCCCTAATATTACAGAGACATTGGTAATGTAGATCAGTCTTGTTATTTTATGGCAAGGAATCTCAAAAAATGTTATCATCAGTTTGAGGTAGCACCTGAGGATAGTCCAAAGGTAGCGTTCACGACGCCATGCAGACATTATAAATTACGTAGATGCTATATAGTTTAAAAAATACACTTGCTGCTTGTTAGCAGTTGTTGCATGAAAGGATGGGATTATGACAGAGGTGAAGCCTAAGACCTCTGTTCTTTATGTAGAAGCCATAACAATTTTTCCAAAGGGCGTACCAGAACATGTGACACAACTGGACGATGTTTCTACATCTACATATCTACTTATATACTCCGCTAGCCACCAATCGGTGTGTGGTGGAGGCCACAATTCGTATCAAAGTCATATTCCCCCCCTCAGTTCCGCTCACAGATCGCGCGAGGGAAAAACGATTGTCTCAACGCCTCAGTAGGAGCTCTAATTTCCTGCATCTTTGAATGGTGATCATTGCGAGATTTGAAAGTTGGTGGTGATAACATATGCTGTACATCCACGGTGAAGTTCGGATTTTGGAATTTAGGGAGCAGCCCCTCCCTTTTAGCGCGTCGTCTATCTGCAAGTGTGTCACACTTCAAACTTTCAATGAGATTTGTAACGTTCTCGCGATGGCTAAATGTACCAGTCACGAATCTTGCCGCTCGTCTTTGGACCTTCTCAATCTCTTGAATCAGACCCAACTGGTAAAGGTCCCATACCGACGAACAATAAGACTGGACGAATTAACGTACTGTAAGCAATTTCCATTGTTGAAGAACTGCATCGCTTCAGGATTCTACAGATAAACCGCAATCTAGAGTTCGCCTTGCCCGTTACTTGTGTAACATGATCATTCTATTTGAAATAATTTCGAATAGTCACACCCAGATACTTGACGGATGTCACCGCTTCCAAAGATTAGGCATTTATTTTGTACTCGTACATTAATGGGGATTTTCGCCTTGTTATACGCAGTAGGTTACAATTACTAATATTGAAAGATAACTGCCAGACATAAACCACGCATTTATTTTCTGCAAATCATAATTGATATGTTCACAACTTTCGTGTGATAATACTTTCATGTAGACTACAGCATAATCGGCATATAGTCTAATGCCGCTGTCAATACCATCAACCAGATCGTTTATGTAAATCGTGAAAAGCAGCGGACCTATTACGCTGCCCTGGGGCACACCTGAAGTTACGCTTGTTTCTGTTGAAGCCACCCTATTCAGGACGACATACTGCTCTCTGTCTGTTAGAAAACTTTCTATCTAACTGCTTATGTCATCGGATAGACCGTAAGTGCGCACTTTTTGGAGCAGGCGACAGTGCGGAACTGAGTCGAGAAGTATGGCATCAATCTGGGAGTCATTATCTAGATCCTGTTGTATTTCATGCACGAAAAGGACCAGTTGTGTATCACGTTACCGCTATTTCCTAAGACAGTGCTGGTTTCGGAAGATGAGCTACTCAGGTCATTATGTCTGAACACGAAATACGTTCCATGATTCTACAACACATCGACGTCAGTGATTAGCAGATTACAGTCAGCATGTTTGACGCTGAGCGTGGACTAGTGCCATTTTGCTCAAACACGATTTAAGTCTCAGCGGCACGTAATCAGTGAATGTGGTTGGTGTGCAGCATGATCCTCGTCTTATGGAAGCAGTTCAAAATTTTCCAACAGTACGTATAATCAAACAAATATACTCATTCATAAGTTTGTGTAACTACTACCGTAAAACTGCTAAGTATTTGGCTAAAACAACTGAATCTTTGAGCAGATTACAACGTGGAAGTTTCAGTGGACATGGAAGTGTCAGCTATTGTTCGAGATATTGAAAGAGGCATTGATTTCGGATCTGCTATTGGTTTTTTCCGATTCTTAAAAAGAGATCATCCTCTCGTGTGATACTTCTGACAAAGCAGTCATCTTTATTTTGGGTCAGATGGCTAATGGACAGAAGTATCCAGTATTACATGCTTTGACGTAATGAAATAAAGCAAAACATAACTGGAAAAGGGAATCTTAGCGGTCATACATGGTATTATTTATTTCCAGCATTATTTGTGAGATAAAATATGTAAGGCTGTGATTGACCATGCATCATCCAACCCCGTACCCCACGCCCCGCCGTCCCCTCCTCCGTTCACCAGTAGGACTACGTCATAAATATAGCCACAGGGGTATAAATAATAGAGCTTAGAGGCTTAAGAAATTTTGTTGTGCCGCCATTTTGTCTGTGTCTTTAACCAGAGAGAATGACAGGCTTTCGACTTTCTGAGAAACCACGATTAATACTTGGCGATGAAGATGTGCTGGCTGGCTGCCTACTGATTAATTCACCAAATTTGGGCAGGAGGTGCACCATACCTGTGTCGTGGCGGCTGAAACCTGTCTATGAACTGGCCCGGTATGTGCGCAAACGCGACCTCCCAGCCTTCAAGATATT
This sequence comes from Schistocerca gregaria, assembly GCF_023897955.1. Classification (NCBI taxonomy): domain Eukaryota; kingdom Metazoa; phylum Arthropoda; class Insecta; order Orthoptera; family Acrididae; genus Schistocerca; species Schistocerca gregaria. The sequence goes on from NC_064927.1 coordinate 179,960,982, forward strand.
GTCGGCCACCGTTGTAGTGTGAAGATGATGAAGTGCCATACTCCTTGACAGAGCGTTGTGGACGATGCGGGAGACCTGCTAGGCAAGGTCCTAGAGGTGTTTAGCCATTGCCTTCCTCCGACCATAATGAGGATAAATGATGATGATGAGGACGACAGAACAACACCCAGTTATCTCGAGGCAGGTGAAAATCCCTGACCCCGCCGGAAATCGGAGCCGAGACCACGTGCTCGGAAAGCGAGAACCCTACCGCGAGACCACGAGCTCCGGTCGTAATGTGAAGATAATAAGATAGAAACGTAAACACTGTAACCACCAAAAAATTTTCTTAATCTCATCTCCGCTTATAAAATGAAGGCTGTGTAAGGACTTCTTTAATTCTGGGAACAGAAGAGAGTCACATTGGTCCATTCCTGTTGAATATAGAGGCTGGTATGTAATCACAGTACTGCTTTTGCCAAATATTCACAAACAAGCAACACAGTATGAGCAGATACATTATCATGGTACAAAATCGATAACCTGCTTTTCCACAAATCGGGAGATTTTATTGTTCACATTGCTTCTAACAAACGGCAATGAACTTGGAAGTAGTACTCCTTATTTCTTTTCAACCCTACAGCAAGCACTTATGTTGCACCATCTTCTCATCCATGGCGCTTTGCATGTTAACGAACATACCTTGGTGTAATGGCTACCAAATATGCCAGATTTAAATCGCATGGAACGCTTGTGGGAGCTAACGAGTACCATCCACTGCCGATGAGCCATCAGCCTGTAGTTTACAGGAATTGCGTGACCTATGTGTAGACATTTAGTTCATGCCACTCTCACTGGCTGCTGTACTACTTTCTAAAGGTGGACCAACTTGATATGAATCAGAAAATTAAAACAGAGTGGGCATAACCCTCGTATATGACGTCATTTGTCGAGCATTTCTCGGTCTTGTTTCCACTGGAGCGATTGAGGCTGATACAACATGTACGTAACAAATATTTCATCATCTGTTATGACAAGTAAGTCCATTGATACTGTGATAATTAAAACCACAATAGGAAGTCCGTACGAATGGGAATGGGCATCTCTAAAAGCGGCAGTCTCAGAAGTTGTAAAAGAAAACTTAGATAGGTCGAAATTAGCGGCGAAAGAACCTTGATTATTAGAAGAGGTATTTCAATTGATCGACGAGAGATGTAAATACCAAATTTACAGAGAAAGGCAATAATACAATATACACGTCACTTAGAAATGAAATAAATAGAAAAAGTAGAAAATCAAGAGGAAAAAGCTGCAGAAAAATGGTCGTCGCGAGGACTGATTGAGCATACAGAAAGCTAAAAAAAATCTGTTAAACTTAAAGCAAAGCTGTTAACATTCATAATGCGAGAGGAAATTACTGATAAATGCAGAGGAGAGAGCAGATAGGTGAAAAGAGGTGACTGAAAGTCTCTACGAGAGGAGGAAGTGTCTGGTGACATAATAAAACAAGAAAACGTAGTCGATATGGATGACATTGGGAATCTAGTATTTGACTCGATTTAATAAGAGCTTTGGGAGACTTACGATCAAATACGCGGGAAGTAGAAATAAAATTTCTCCGAAATTTCAATAATCGTTGCAGAAACTATCAAACAGAAGAATTTTCAAGTTGGTTGTAGAATAAATGAGTCTCGACATACGTCATTAGCTTTTGGAAAACTATTATAGTATTAGTAGTTCTCGTAGTAGTTTTGTTCATCCATAAATCTCTTTTACCAGGCACTGGACACGTCATGGCATTTCAACAATGAAAATAAATTAATTCATATATTCATACATAACTTATTTAACGGTCTATTATGACAAGGATGGAGAAAGGTATGGGACATTACTTTATAGTAGGAACCATCCCAGCATTTGACGAAGCAGTTAAGGGAAAAAACTGAAACTTAAATCAGAATTACCAGATGAAGGCTGGAACTTTTATCCGCATAAACACAAGGCCAGTCTGTTTAAAACAGCCGGCCAGGGTGGCCGTGAGGTTCTAGGCGCTCAGTCCGGAACCGCGCGACTGCTACGGTCGCAGGTTCGAATCCTGCCTCGGGCATGGATGTGTGTGATGTCCTTAGGTTAGTTAGGTTTAAGTAGTTCTAAGTTCTAGGGGAGTGATGACCTCAGACGTTAAATCCCATAGTGCTCAGAGCCATTTGAACCATTTGTTTAAAACAGTGCAGCCTCATTCGGTTAATCCTTAGTGAACAATACTGTTTTATAAATAAGTTATTTAATAATGTAAAAGGCTAGTGTTATACAGTCCATCAATTTATACTCATGGTCAGTGTAGACAGTACACACACTGCAGTTGCATTGTTTCATAACACTTCTAACCCTATACTTGGATTGTTTTGTAACACTACACACACTACATGCACTATTAGCTGACGTAAGGGCCATTTCGTGAACTGCGACTTCGAATTTCCTAGCCTGAAAAACTGAGTTAGCATCCCTCTTGACGAGTGAAACATCGAGCTCAGAAAGAGGATAAGGTGATACAATTCTGCATTGCATAACTTTCGGGGTAAAGTTTCCTAAAACTAAGATAATAATACACTATGAAAGTGTTATGTGGAATGACAGACGTTTTTTTATCGTTATTATAATTTATTTGCGTTATACTCTTTTACCAAACACCTACTCTTTGTTTCCTAAGTAATCTTTCATTTTACAGAATGTCTGATTTAACAGGTACTGTTTAACTGGCTTTTTGAATAACTTTGTTTTAATAGTTTCTTTAATCTGCTATGGCAATTTATTGTACAGTTTTATTCCTGGTAGAAAATGCTGAATTGAGTTCATTGTTTCTTGGTAAATTTAAGTTCAGTCTTGTCCTTGTTACATTATCATCGAAAGAGCTGTTTGTCCAGTAACTATCAACGTTAATTTTTATTTTTACAACTCACTAGTAAATGTACTCACCGGTTGCACTTAAAATTCCCATTGTTCTGGACAGATCTTTACAATGAGCTCGACCACTAATTTTGGTTATTGTTCTTATGGCCCTTATCTGCAGTTTGAAAATTGTGGTCGCATTTTGTTCGTTTGTTCATCAGAATAGAGTTCCATAGCTAACAATTGAGAGTACATACGAATAATATGTAAATAAAAACAGTGGCCATTGCACACTGGTGACATGACTCTAAGGGCAAAATATGTCTATGATATTCAGTCTGCAAGTATCTTTGCATTTTTTATACAGTCTATTCTGATGCTACAACATGTAATTTGACGACTCATTTTCTCTCTTCAAACCGAAAGTCATGGCATTTGTTTACTTTGCGTCTAGTGTCACCTTATTCCTTCATGACCGATTATAAACCTTCTTTATGGTTTTATTTGATGTTTGTTCAAGGAAATCTCTTGCTTTCTCGGTGATTATAATGTTGCTGTCATCAGCAAACCGAATTTTTTCCCATAGCTCACACTACTAGGAGCCATTACTTCGCATTTACATTCTTTTTCATTCCATTACACCCATCCTGCGCTAACTCATCAAATTACGGTGCATTGTTACTACATTTGATCACCTATAAATGCATATAGGCATGCAACCCAGCTACAAATGGTTCAAATAGCTCTAAGTACCATGAGACATAACATCTGAGGTCATCAGTTTTCTACACTGGTCGTTGTTGTGGTCTTCAGTCCTGAGACTGGTTTGATGCAGCTCTCCATACTAGTCTATCCTGTGCAAGCTGCTTCATCTCCCTCTAAGTACTGCTGGCTACACCCTTTTGAATCTGTTTAGTGTATTCATCTCTTGGTCTCCCTCTACGATTTTTACCCTCCTCGCTGCCCTCCAATACTTAATTGGTGATCCCTTGATACCTCAGAACCTACCTACCAACCGATCCCTTCTCCTAGACAAGTTGTGCCACAAACTCTTCTCTAAAATTCTATTCAGTACCTCCTCATTAGTTATGTGACCTACCCATCTAACTTTCAGCATTCTTCTGTAGCACCACATTTGGAAATCTTCTATTCTCTTCTTGTCTGAACTATTTATCGTCCATGTTTCACTTCTACACATGGCTACACTCCATACAAATACTCTCAGAAACGACGTCCTGACACTTAAATCGGGGCTGAGTTCCTGATCGATGTTAACAAGTCTGTATTTTATATCCTCTCTACTTCGACCATCATCAGTTACTTTTACTCCCCAAATAGCAAAACTCCTTTACTACTTTAAGTGTCTCATTCCCTAATCTAATTCCCTCAGCATCACCCGAGTTAATTCGACTACATACAATTATCCTCGATTTGCTTTTGTTGATGTTCATTTTATATCCTACTTTCAAGACACTGTCCATTCCGTTCAACTGCTCTTCCAAGTCCTTTGCTGTCCCTGACAGAATTACAAAGTCATCGGCAAACCTTAAAGCTTTTATTTCTTCTCTGTGGATTTTAATACCTACTCCGAAATTTTCTTTTGTGTCCTTCACTGATTGCTCAATATACAGATTGAATGACATCGGGGAGAGGCTACAACCATGTATCACTCCCTTCCCAATCACTGCTTCCCTTAATGCCCCCTCGACTCTTATAACTGCTATCTGGTTTCTATACAAATTTTGCATAGCCTTTCGCTCCCTGTATTTTAACCCTGCCACCTTCAGAATTTGAAAGAGAGTATTCCAGTCAACATTGTCAAAAGCTTTCTCTATGCCTACAAATGCTAGAAACATATATTTGCCATTCCTTACTCTAGCTTCTAATATAAGCCGTAGGGTAAGTATTGCCTCACGGTTTCCAACATTCCTACGGAATCCAAACTGATCTTCCACGAGGTCGGCTTCTACCAGTTTTTCCATTCGTCTTTAAATAATTCTTGGAGCCGTGACATATTAAACTGATACTATGGTAATTTTCACATCTGTCAACACCTGCTTTCTTTGGGATTGGAATTATTATATTCTTCTTGAAGTCTGAGGGTATTTCGCCTGTCTCATACATTTTGCTCATCAGATGATATAGTTTCGCCGGGACTGGCTCTTCCAAGGCCGTCAGTAGTTCCAATGGAATGTTGTCTACTCCGGGGGCCTTGTTTCGACTCAGGTCTTTCAGTGCTCTGTCAAACTCTTCATGCAGTATCGTATCTCCCATTTCGTCTTCATCTACATCCTCTTCCATTTCCATAATATTTCCCTCAAGTATCTCACCCTTGTATAGACCCTCTATATACTCCTTCCACCTTTCTGCTTTCCCTTCTTTGCTTAGAACTGGGTTTCCATCTGAGCTCTTGACATTCATACAAGTGGTTCTCATTTCTCCAAAGGTCTCTCTAATTTTCCTGTAGGCAATATCTATCTTACTCCTAGTGAGACAAGCCTCTACATCCTTACATTTGTCTTTTTACCTACTTGACCCTTTTCTGCCTTGACTACTTCATCCGTCAAAGCTACCCATTCTTCTTCTATTGTATTTCTTTCCCCCATTCTTGTCAATTGTTCCCTTACTCTCTCCCTGAAACTCTGTACAACTTCTGGTTTAGTCAGGTAATCCAGGTCCCATCTCCTTAAATTCCCACCTTTTTGCTGTTTCTTCAGTTTTAATCTACAGATCATAACAAATAGATTGTGGTCAGAGTCCACATCTGCCCCTGGAAATGTCTTACAATTTAAAACATGGTCCCTAAATTTCTGTTTTACCATTATATAATATATCTGAAACCTGTCAGTATCTTCAGACTTCTACCATGTATAAAACCTTCTTTTATGATTCTTGAACCAAGTGTTAGCTATGATTAACTTACGCTCTGTGCAAAATTCTACCAGGCGGCTTCCTCTTTCATTTCTTTGCCCCAATCCATATTCACGTACTACGTTTCCTTCTCTTCCTTTTAATACTACCAAATTGCAGTCACTCATTAATATTAAATTTTCGCCTCCCTTCACTATGTGAATAATTTCTTTTATCTCATCTTACATTTCCTCAACCTCTTGGTCATCTGCGGAGCTAGTTCGCATATAAACTTGTACTACTGTGGTAGGCGTGGGCTTCGTATCTATCTTGGCCACAATAATGCGTCCACTATGCTGCTTCTAGTAGCTTACCCGCATTGCTATTTTCCTATTCATTATTAAACCTACTTCTGCATTACCCCTTTCTGATTTTGTATTTATAACCCTGTATTCACCTGATCAGAAGTCTTGTTCCTCCTACCACCGAACTTCATTAACTCCCACTATATCTAACTTCAACCAATCCGTTTCCGTTTTTAATATTTTCTAACCTACCTGCTCGATTAAGGGATCTGACGTTCCACGCTCCGATCCGTAGAACGCTAGTTTTCTTTCTCTTGATAACAACGTCCTCCCGAGTAGTCTCCGCCCGGAGATTCGAATGGGGGACTATTTTACCTCCGGAATATTTTACCCAAGCGGACTCCATCATCATTTAACCACACAGTAAACCTCCATGCCCTCGAGAAAAATTACGGCTGTAGTTTCCCCATGCTTCCAGCCGTTCGCAGTACCAGCACAGCAACGCCGTTTTGGTTTGTGTTACGAGGTCAGATCAGTCAATCATCCAGACTGTTGCCCTGCAACTACTGCAAAGGCTGATGCCCCTCTTCAGAAACAACATGTTTGTCTGGCCTCTCAACATATACCCCTCCGTTGTGGTTGCACCTACGGTACGGCTATCTTGATCGCTGAGGCACGCAAGCCTCCCCACCAACAGCAAGGTCTATGTTCCATGGGACTTAGAAATACTTAAACTCAACTAACCTAAGAACATCACATACATCCACTCGCGAGGCAGGATTCGAACCTGCGACTCTAGCAGGCACGCGGTTCCGGACTGAAGCTCCTAGTACCGCTCGGTCACAGCGGCCTGCTAACTCAGGAATAATCAACCTATAACACTTACTTCCGTTATTGTTATACTATAACCTCAAAGCTGGAGGCAGTTCGTATAGTGAAATTGTTTTTGCTAATGCAATTACGGTATAAAAAAGCAGAGCAGTTTTACCCTCTGAAAGGAATTTTGTTATGTTGACCGTGATATACCTAACGAATGTGGCTTATCGCAAGTGAATGTCGGAATTACGTAAATAATTAAACAGTAATAAACAATATTTAACCTATCTACATTGTTCAAAGAATAAAGAAAACGGTTGACAGCTTAATTAGGCATGAGAATGATTAACATTCCTGCTCAGGAAAGAGATATGAATAACTTTAATGGAACACCACCTATAATTTATCATAAGAGAGTGCAATGAACTCTGTCACTAGCAGATGTTGACGTTAAACAAAGTGCTAACAGTTATAGAAGAACAAGACTATTTGCATATGGACAACAGATAAAGAAACACACTATTACTTTGAGGACTTAGACAGAATCGTAAATTGGACATAGGTTCATATTACTTTTCAAACATATTCCTGTCTGACATGATATATGGATATGGTTCACAGCAAAATTAATTATTATGCATAGATTAAGTCTCCCACTCCTAAACAACTTTCCGCTTACAATGAAAATTAAATGGAGTTCACTAACAAATTACTTCTCACTGTCTTTTGAATAAAGAAATTGCTGTTTTCATAGATAGTGGTCTTTCTATTAATCGTTACCAAGCATGAGCATAATAGACAAACTGTTGCTCCTGTTACACCATCAATATGCACTGTTAACAAACAAGAGGTACCCAATATTATACAGAATTTCATTTGAATAGCAAGAGTAATTGAAACTTGCTATAATTAAGTTACTTTGTGCATTTGAACTACTTTCAATGGAGGGAGGCCCTTAATCTCGACCACTGTAGCAGAGCATACTAAACACACATTTAATATACTAAAGGAACAAACCCTTAACAAGTATGAACATGTAATCTTCAACTTGCACTGCAGTAGAACACAACTTGATATGGTTCTAAGACAATAGCTCACCTTTGGTTGATTTTCAACAGTCTGCACTGTGATCATTTACTAAGCAAAATTTTACAAGCTTCAGTTTTGAGAACTTTCAATTTAGAAGTTGGCAACAAAATTTGAATAAGCAGTTTTAATAGAAAAGTTATTTTCAGCAAGCATTATTTACTATATTACTCAGTTCTGGTAAAACACTGAGCTTTGATGTTCTTTCAATAAGGACACTTTGTAGTCACTCTAGCATGGGAAGGACCCTAAGTGGTTGTGTGACTAGGGATAAAAAATCAAGGTAGGCATAAGAGTTGGAGCATAAGTCACCTTATATTTGCCCACACTAAAAGATCTAATGATCTGATCCTTCACTTTACGTAATTACAATTCCCTGGTTCCTTTTTCAGTGATTGCGCAACGTGGTGGCGAGTGAATGTCGGTGGGTGGATTAGCAGGCGGAAACCCTGGACCCTGTCATTTCTTAGTGGCGATAATAGGTACCAATTTCAGAATAGTTCCAGCTCTTTATCGGTCCATTCGAGACGTTGTAAAGCGGGACTAAGACCCTCTCTCGGCACCAGCACAATACACAACTTCAAACTGTCGACAGTTTGGTAGCTCATCCCCGACTGACTCTTTATCTACCTCTCCTACGTATGCCAACCACAATTTGCTGCCGCTACGAAGTTCCGTTCCCGAGGGGAACCACACCAGCTTTTACATACAAAATAACTAAGAACTCTAAGTGAAGGTTAGCAGTTTACATAACAGCAACCAACCATATTAAATAAAACAGAACATTAGCACATATTGATATGTCTACAAAAACATTATTTAAACAGAATTACATTAAGATTTGTTCCCTCCAAATGCGACAAGTAATTTAAATGATAGGTACACTACATTGTATAGAATCAAACCATGGCATCAACGTTTTTATAAAGGAAAAAGCGAACACTTGTGGTATTAATGCAATCAAACTAACTTTTACAGGAACTCAACGATATAACACTAGACAAAACAAAAGTCAAAATAAATCAGTACATTATTAGAGCTATGGTGTTACAAACTCACTGTTTAATTTTCCCATTCATACACCTGACGTCGTTGCAGTGCCAGTTAATTGTAGTCAAAGTTCAGTATTTTCGAACTACCTACCCTCCCACGTTACACATATCCTGAAACAAAATTTCACCTTCTCCATTACCACCCAAAATTTTGCTTTAAAAAATTCTACTCAGCCACCAATAACCCGATTTATATCCTAGTAGCACAGTTTCTTCCTTTTGATTGCGGTACAGTGCTTTGTTTCACTTTCTTTAGCTTCAGAGGATCAATTGCAATATAGTTTATAATCATTCATTTATAAATTTGAAATAATTAAATAATTTATCTCATACGATACTCTATGTTACAATAATTTTTTGTTACAGAGTTGATACTGTACAGCTGTCAGTATAGCTTAAAACAGATGGATGAAAATTACGTGGAAAAAATTGAAAGCAGTTCTATTGAAGGACACACAGATGGCAATAAGAGTAATTCCAGGCCACAGCGAAATCCTGTAAAGCAATAAATGAGAAAGGTAGCTCAGTATAAAATTTGTGCAGGAGTTACAAAAAGTGGCGAAATCCAAGACTATATACGAGTACACTGACGATCTGTAACGTTGTAACCACTTGTTTAACGTCGTGCTGATCCACCTTTGGAACGCAATACAGCATTAATTGTGTGTGGCATGGATTAGACAAATACTTGGTAGTTTCTCGAAGATATGCGGTATCAAATGTCTACCCACGGGTCGCGCAAATCCCATTGACTACGTGCTGGTGGGTCGGGTCTGCAGAACTGACGCCCACGTTTGCATCCCAGATGTGTTCCATGGAACTCAGATTACGCATATTTGATTGCCAAGACACCAGTTTCCTTTTCTTATCAAGTATGCCGGGTGTATCATACTTAATTGCGTAAACGCATACAGTTGCAAGTACGCGATACTAGAAGCAAGAAAGTCTCAGTAAACATAGAGTCGAAAATGCATACCTTAAGAGCTGGGAGGAATTTTTCATCTTATATACTGTGAAACAAATCTTTTCTACAGCAAATTCTTCGCTTTCCATACTTCAGAAAGTTTTAGTGTGGACCAAAATAAGAAAAAATATCCAACAAACGTGTGCTCTAAAACGCATACCTCAAACGTTACTAGCACTTGATTATTACAAGAGTTATGTTTCAAAGTAGCAAAGATGAAGAAGTGCTCATAGCTCTTAAGGTTGCATTTTACAGCACATGTCTACTGGACTTTTTTCTTGTTCTGATCCATACTACCAGTTCCCAAAATATGGAAAGCATAGAACTTGCAGTAGAAGAGATTTGTTTCATAATATCGAAGATGAAAAATTGGTCGTGGCTCTTAAGGAATGCATTTTCAACCCTATGTTTACTGAGACCTTTTTGCTTCTAGTATCATGTACTTCCAACTGCATGCGTTTACGCCATTCATTATGATATACCCTGTATATGCAGACTGAAGCAACGAACGAAAGTTTGTACCAAGGGCAAGATATGAACCCGGGTCTCCTCTACACTAGGCAGATGCACTACCCACTGGGCTCCCATGGCACAATAGCTTTGCACGGCTGCACAAAGTACCCTAGTACTAATCCCTCCTCAACACAATTTTGCATTCTCACTTCATCCCACTTGATATTCCCTCTAAACTCGAAGAGCAATGGAGAGGCTGTCCAACTGTATTGGAATAGCACCTAAGACTTGAACGAAATGGGGCATCCTGCCTGAAACCCAGGCATGGTTGCTATAATAGTACGAAATTAAATGGGTCCAGCAAGCATCTACGATGTATGTATACAGACTGAAGTTACATCGAAAATGTGTCCTTAGGCTTGGATTCGAACCTTCGTCTCCTCCTCACTATGCAGATGCACTAACCACTATGCCACGCTAGCGCAGTGGCTTTGCACAACTGCACAGACTACCCTACCACGCCTCGTTCCTCGGTCTGAATATATATCGGGTGATCAAATAGTCTGTATCAATTTGAAAACTTAAAAAACCACGGAATAATGTAGATATGTAAAAATTGACACACATGCTTGGAATGACGTGGGGTTTTATTAGAACAAAAAAAAGTTCACAAAATGTCCGACAGATGGCGCGTGAACGATCTCCTGCGAGCGTCGTTTCGTGATAATTTGTGCTCAGCCGCCACTTTCGTCATGCTTGCCCTCCCAGGTACCCATAACTGTCCCCAGACCTCATTTCGTGCGATTATTGGCTTTGGGGTTACCTGAAGTCGCAATTGTATCGTGATCGACCGACATCTCTAGGGATACTGAATGACAGCATCCGACACCAGTGCCTCACCATAACTCCGGACATGCTTTACAGTGCTCTTCACAACATTATTCCTCGACTACAGCTACTGTTGAGGAATGATGGTGGACATATTGAGTATTTTCTGTAAAGAACATTATCTGTGCTTTGTCTTACTTTGTTATGCTAATTATTGCTATTCTGATCAGATGAAGCGCCATCCGTCAGAGATTTTTTGAACTTTTGTACTTTTGTGGTTCTAAGAAAACCCCATGTCATTCCAAGCCTTTGTGTCAATTTGTACCTCTCTATCTACATTATTCCGTGGTTTATTCAGTTTTCAAATTTATACTGACTTTTTGATCACCCGGTACACCGTAGAAGTTTTGGACTTGAAAGGGGCTCTGGAACCACATAGTTTCATTTGATTAAAGCACCAATGCCTTTTTTTCAGCCGGGATCGTCCACTTCGTTCGATTCTGAAATGCCATTCCAATAAAGTTCGAGTGTCTCTGCCTTGCTGTTTGAGTTTAGGGGGAATATCAAGTTGGCTGAGGCGTGAATGGGAATTTGGATTGAGGTGTGAAGTGTGCTACGGAAGTCCACGCAGTCGTGCAAAGCCACTATGCCAAGGTGGAGTAGTGGCTAGTACATCTGCGTAGTGAGCAGGAGACTCCGGTTCGTACCCTGGATTTGGTACAAATTTTCATTCGTCGCTTCAGGTTACTTTCTTTAGACTTGGAAAAATCTGGCATCGTATAATTTCCTTTGTCCATTATCATACCGCTGAAATCACTGTATAACGATTCTTCCCTTGTAATAACGACAGTTTCCTTTCTGGAACATGCCATTGCTGTCGGGGCAGACGTCAAGCATGGAGAGACACAGATGGTCCGCAATAACGTTCACATAGTGTTTGGCTGTCACGGTACCCTCGATTACAACGACAGGTAAATGAAAGCCCGTCCTCCTTTACGTAACACTGACCCCCCCATTCTGTGTCCCTGGTGTCGTGTTTTCCACCAAATCGATCGTCCACTGCCTAAGTGAACACAGTTGCAGCATTTTGGAACTATGGATTTACTTTTACATTTAAAAACTGTGTCACCTTGAGATATTCCAGGTCTTGTTTCGAAATAAACTATCAGTGACCTTCTCGGTGTCCAAAAACACAATCATTTTACCAGTACTCTTCTGTTAAAATTCTTACCGCAAAAATGAATTCTAAGGCATTCCAATTCTTCCTGAACCGCCGTCCGCGGTGGCCTAGCGGTTCTAGGCGCTTCAGTCCGGAACCGCGCGACTGCTACTGTCGCAGGTTCGAATTCTGCCTCGGGCATGGATGTGTGTGATGTCCTAGAGTTAGTTAGATTTAAGTAGTTTAAGTCCTAGGGGACTGGTGACCTCCGATTTAAGTCCCATAATGCTCAGAGCCATTTGAACCATTTCTTCCTGAACCCAAGTTGCTCCTCCTCTGGTTCCACCATCTTCTGAAGTCTCATTTCAATTATGTTTTCCAGCAGCGTTAGTGTGGTAATAGTGTTATGCCCCTGTTGCTTCCACATTTCCTTCTATGGGCATTCTTAAATAATGGAATCTTGTTTCCTCTCCACGACTATTGAGAGCGTCTTGTACAGCCAATTTAAAGCTGTAATCCTGGCTGTATTTTTTTTTTTTTTTTTTGTTATATACGAATTTAAGTCATCATAACAGGGAGACTTGCCATAGAACATTCTTTTCTAACTTAACGAAGCCTGTCAAAATACGTTGAATAAGAAGTATGTACAATCGTTAACACAAAGGCATCTACAAACTACAAGATGAAGAAGAGGTTGTCTTGATGAAAGAAATCAGGGTAGGGAACAATGTTCTAATGGTCAATCAAGGTCGCCACAAGGCTTTGAAGCAACACTACTTCAACACCAAAGGAAAGCTTATACCTTAATGGAACATGTGCAGTCTTCTTGTAGCATGCGTGGACGCTATCGATGTTATATACCGACCTGAATACTATGAACAGTTGATAGGACACCAGCTTGCTGACCGTTAGCGTAAGAATTTTTCCGTCGAACGAGCGACCAAGCGGCAGCCATTGGCCCTACAACTCTGATACTATACCACTGTGTTGGTCACTAACAGTGCCTCTGGGAGCTACGCAGTCACGAAAGTGATTCGAAGAGAGGCACAATGATAAGAGAGTAATTCCTATTTAGCATTTCCGTACTGAAGTGTTACATTTACCAATTTTTTTCTGTATATCAATTCATGATGTAATGTATTTTCTAGGTAAACCCAATGCATCAGCTTCGTTTACGGAGAACATCTTAAGGATAGGTCGACACTTCGATTAACTGATCACATCTACTTCTATATCTACATCAATACTGCGCAAGCACAATACTGTGTCGCCCACGAATATTCCGGGACTGTTGGTGAGTCTTGGTGTGAATCCCTGAAATTTTACCTTCATTGCCTATTCGCCAGATTTGTGTACCAGAGAACAATATATTGGCTGATTCTTCTAGGAATTTTAAAGATAAAGCATGTTGTGAACACTCCGGAAATTTTAGAAGTAAATCTCACGTCACTATAGTAGCTTCTGCCACTTTGGTTGAATGAGCATATCTATGACACTTTCACACTTACTAATCCCTCTGCCAACAGTATTTGGTGTGGTAGTAAAATGACAAGCAACATCCAAGTACTGGTGGAATGCGAGTTCTGTGAACCATCTTCTTCGTCAGTGGACTATGCTTCCTGTGGAATCTGCCAATGATTCTCATTCTAGCATCTGGTCTACCTGCGGTTAGTATTATGTTTCCTTTGTATGCCAAGTCACTGTGAGCGTGTGTGTGTGTGTGTGTGTGTGTGTGTGTGTGTGTGTGTGTGTTTGTGCGTGTGTGTGTGTGTGTGTGTGTGTGTGTGTGTGTGTGTCTATGTGCTTAGGGATAATTTATGAATGTGACAGCGTTCAGTGATTGTTCTGCAACCGCCCAATCATAGATAATGACTCTTTTGCCTGTGCGAGCACAGTACATTACAGTTGTTTATGTTGACGGTCAACTGTCGTTTCCTGCACCAATCGACTATCCTCTGCATGTCTTCCTGCACTTCACTACAATTTTCTAGCATTGAATCTCCTCTGTATGTAACAGCACCACAGCACCATCAGCGAAACGCCTCATGGAACTTCCGATATAATCCACTAAGTCTGCACATATACTGTGTAAATAACGGTAAACTCACTTGGGTTTCTCCCGTAGTTACTTTTCTGTTTCAGTATTTATCGCCGTTGAATTTGGCATGATGGGTTCTGTTTGCTAGGATCTCTACAAATCAGTCACACCACTGTTTTTTTTAATTTTATGTTTTTTATTCCATGCGCTCGTATATTGATCCCTGGATGTTAGTGAAACCTGAAATCAAAAAACACACAGCACCGAATGAAATTGACTTATAAATTATCTTTCACTCAGCTGTGAGTCACTATTTGCAGCATACTGAAGCCAACACCCACTCCACAGATGAGGATTAAATTTTGGGCTTACTTAAGAAATCTGTGCGACTACTGCTTGCTATGCCAGAAATTTTGATAAATTATTCAGCTGTTTCACGATACAGTAGTTCTCGTTTCAACGTGTTGCTCTCACTATTCATATTATTAAAGTTCGCTGGTACTACATGGAGCGTTAGGTTACTTTTTTGTCACTGACCGTAGACGGACGGATTATAACCGTTGAAAAATGTAAAGGTTGTGTCTGTCACGCTGAAACCTTGAATGTGCGATGCAAGCTCCTCTTTGACCAAAATTCCAAACCGCAAAGAAGCTTACGAAACAATCCTCTCTGAAGTGGAACGCTAATGACATACATTCCTAAAGAAGTCTAAGAACCGCTTATGTCCATTACTAGAGATTACATCAATTAAACGTTCAAGTTTTAGAGTCATTACTCCTATCTAGTTAATAATGTATGCTGTTTGGTATGCAAAGGAAACTTCTTTCAATGTCTACAATAACTTAAAAATGAAAAATTCTCATACAGTTAATTGAATTATCGTAGTTTCTTTCCTGTTAGGATAAAATTATGTATTTACAGAAATATTTGAAAAAAATGTATTATCGCGAAATAATCATCATCAGTATAGTATATAACACAGAATGCTAGCTTATAAA
Organism: Schistocerca gregaria; assembly: GCF_023897955.1. Classification (NCBI taxonomy): domain Eukaryota; kingdom Metazoa; phylum Arthropoda; class Insecta; order Orthoptera; family Acrididae; genus Schistocerca; species Schistocerca gregaria. The sequence goes on from NC_064927.1 coordinate 179,976,399, forward strand.
GTTGCAACACCATGAAGGAATCCAATAACCCTCAAACTGTAATTAAGTTGTATTATTTTTTGTCCCAGCAGCTAGAAGTCCTGCTTTCTCTACAATTATGTTGGTGTACTTTACACACACACACCATACAATTTTAGGCAGTTATATTTATTTCAAGTTTTGGCTAAGATAAACTCAGTTTGCCCTGTTTTTAAATACCATTGTGGAAAGTTCCAGCACAAATGTTATAGTACGCATTAATTGAAGACGAAAACAATCAGAAGACACAGCTCTTTGAGTAGTTTCTGACTGTGGTGTAATAGGATGACGACTTCGTGAGAAAAATGATTTAGTGCGGTAAACAACAATTTTAGCGGAAAAGGAAGCAGCACAATTTTTTGTACTGATATGCAGATATTTAATTTGCTTCAAAGGTAAAGGAAGGCAATTCACCAGAAACCTATGTCCAGTATAACATGTAACGTAATGTCTAACTGCATCATTCTTTGCTTTTGTAACCAGTAGAAGACGGGATATTCATCTGGATGCGGCTTTAATAGTGTTGCCATGACATCCTGAGCTCCCATAACACTTCTTTTTAAGGTAATGACTTGCTATTACCATTCTATTGATGGCCTGTTGGCATTACACGTGTCAAGTGTCTGAACTCTGGTCCATTGTACTTTTCACTAACATAGGCCCACGAAAACCTGAAATTGACAAATGCAACATAGCCTCAGCTGCAAAAGCCAACAGGGAAAAGAAGTAAAATATTAAACGCCAGAGGGTTCGACCCTGTCGATGTACCGTGTACAAGAATGGTGTAAAACCACAAAACCTTGCGAATTATAATAGGCAGGTGCCATTTAAAAATGTTTGCAAAGCACTGGAAACACAAGACGGACAACACACAAAGTTTTATACTTTGCAGAGATTAACAGAGTACGTTTGGAATGTGTATATGTAGATGTAGAACACACACACTGTCAGATTGAAGAAAATATAAACGCATTTCACCAACTAAGGATGGATGAAATCTCGAAATTTATTTCGACTTACATAAATTTGTAGAAAAGTAAGCTGGTTGCCGCAGTTGTTCACATAATTAAATCCGCAGCTATAGAGTTTAACCGCCGCTACCATTGATAAATTAATGAAATGCTTGGAAATCATGAGCCTTACTCATACTGCTAGATAATACAGTATCTAACTACATTTGATTCATGTGGCACGACCATCTAGTCCACGTACTGTGACGGTAGATTCGCTCCGTCTCCTATACAGAAGCAACGTATTTCCAGTTCAGTATCTGATTAGTGCAAGTATCCATTTATGGTACAGACCTTCCAAATGAATACGCATACGAAAGCATATTGGTGAGCCACTATGGCTTGTCTTAAACCAGCTGTTCACCTTAATCACACCCTAGTGGAAACGGACTTAATTGTCTGGATATGTGCAGCGCGCCAATGTTTCTTTCACTCGGCCATTGGTCTTCCAGTATATGTGTCAGTAGACAGCATGAAGGTTTTAGGCGTGCTGGCATGCTGCAGGCAGGCACGTACAGTGCTTATACTAATTTAATCGTTTTTGTTGGTATCATTATTTACAATAACGTATAAATTTTCATATTGCTATTTGTTTATTTCAGGCACTATAAGTAATCGTTTACTTGTAGAAATACAGCAACCAGCCAATTTTTGTGTAGTTTTATTTAGGTCAAAACGCATCTTGAGTTTTGACTGATCTTCAATTAACGTAATAAATTTATATCTTAGTGAGCATAATGTTTTAGCTGACCACGTCATGAGCTTGGAGTTGTCCTGTGCGAAACAAACATTTGTTTGGCTAGCGCGTTTCCCGAGTTGTATGTTTACATTTAATTAATATCTAGTTGCACTTACTTTTGTTCTGTAGTCTGTAGCGGCCTCTTCCGTATTTATACGCAGAGCACAAACATATTCGGGCACAATGATTCACCGCTGAGGAGCAATATTCACCATTTGGCCGACTAATGTGCTTGCTTGTATCAGAAATTACATCTAAAGTAAAGTTAAAATTTTCTTACACATTCCAAAACGGCCTAATACTTTTATTTATTGTACTTTGTATGTTTTATTATTCTTGCAACAAATGAAACTCTCAGACGTGTTGGAATCCCGTGCTGTTATTTAAGCATGTCGACTGAATGGAGAGATTTCAGTAAGGAAGACGATAACTGCTTATCGGTTAGGGTGAGAGTAAAATTCTAACACGTTTTCCCTTTTTTTTGCACCATCTCAGTATGTCATGCAGGACATGAGTAACCATCTTCTATTTATGTTTCCTTAAGCTCTGAATAATAATTATCAAACACAGTTAGAAAAACCGTATGCACACCAATGGGCCAAAACATGACCACCTGTTTAACAGCGTGTTGTTCCTCTTTTCAAACACTATACTACAGAGAGTCTGCTATGCATGGATTCTGCAAGTCCTTGGCAGAGTTCTAGAAGAGTGTGGCACCAGATGTCTAAGCACTGATCAAGCAATTCCGGCAAATTATGGGATGATTGTTTACCTGCCGTCCTATATCCAATGAGTAGAGATCAGGTAAATTTGCTTGCCGAGACTCCAATGTGAGTTCATTATAATGCCCTTCAAACAACTCTGTGCGATTCTGACCTTGCAACACAGGCAGTTACTCTGCTAGAAGCCGTGAAAGGTGGCTACACTGAGTCACAGCGCCAGAGATTGCGCCAAAGAGTATTAATCAGCCGCCTCCATTGGTAGTTGCAGCTGAGAAGTTGCTGAGGGCAATAGTAGTTCTGACGTAGGCGTGATCTGTGCTTGTTGAGACGTCGATAGAGCACTAGTTGTTCTGTTGCGCAAGACACCATATGTTATTCGATTGGGGATGTTGTAATGATCAGAGTGTATTTTTCGTCAATATATATTAAGTTAATGAATTTTTTATTTTTATTTATTTCAAACTTCCTAACTAACAATGCCTCTTGCTCACAGCTTCAGTCAACAAAGCATCTGGGTTGTGTTCATGTATTAAAGTGTAATTCTGGTTTCCATGTGTGATCATAGTATTTCTGGTTTTTTAAAATTATTTCATTGTAAATGGCGTTTAAAGCATCTTATCGTATTGAGGAAGAACCGTGCCAGATGTGTATGTTGAATCACACTTCCACTTATACTTTGTTGTTTCGTAGCTTTTATAGTTGCTGGGGACTTAATTAATTAATTGTATTAACGGAAATTTCCTTCCATTCTTTGTTGTTATTCTGTGCAGTCAGATTGCGTACTAATATTATTCAGGGCCAACCGGTTACGAGACTGCGTAACCGGACAAACAGCGACAAAAATTTAAATTATTTGCATTTTATTTAATTAAGCCCCCATGCTTCGGATCGTCCCTTGGATTTCTTTTGATAGTAAAAATTGCAAACAGTAGTATTGTTGTGGTAATTTGTAGTTTAGTAACTGTAGTCTATATTGCATATGTAGATTTGGTAATGAACATTTGTAATTGTCTTGTCTTTCTTCTAATGGTATTTTTGCAGAATTTAATTTTTGATGTCTTGTATACAGGTTTGACAATTTTGTGCAATTATGAAGATTTCAATTGTTCGTTAATCGTGTTGGTCGGGAAGCATTTCGTGTGAATGGTATTGTAGCTGATAAAGCCTTATATTGTGTGTAATTTTGGTATAGTGACGAGTTTTGTATGTTTTGTAAATGATTACGCAATCGATGAAAAAGGCAAAATGATGGATAGTCAGAATGACGAAATTGTTAACATGGCGAACTCACCAACACAGGAGAACAGTACAATGAATAATGAAGTAGAAAACAATTTAATGAGCAGGGAAAATAGTCCTGAACCAGTTCACAATTTTTCACAATCGGAAAATTTCCAGAATATGAGATTAACGATAGAAGATTCTGAAATAGTATCGAACACAGATAGCTTTACGGCTATGCCGAAGGAAGTTAGTTTTACGGGAAATGTTAAGGGCGAAAAGAATTTCGAACCAGTTAATATGAAGCAGTTGATGAGTGCAATTTTAAATTTGGGATCACAGTTAGGATCTGAATTAAAAACAGAGATAGAAACATTGGCATCACGGTTAGAAACTGATATGGGAACAATGGAAACACAGTTAGACTCACGAATAGGGACATGTTTTAAAAACATGAACGATGAATTAAAGAAAGAAATTAGAGAAGAAGTAGAACCGATTTTGAATGCTCACAATAATAGATTAATTTCAATAGAAATCAGACAAAAGAGACAGGATAGAGAACAGGAAGAAAGAGATCGCGTGATAGTACAAATATTACAACGCGTACACGATAAGGAAGAAATATTTGAAAGAATCGAGGAATCTGTACCAAATGACAGAATAAATAACCTAACACAACAGTATGAACAGTTAACTACTAGAAGTTTCAATACTGAAACCCAAGTGGCGACACTTACGGAAGACGTAAGTAAACAGAAAGAAAAAATAGGTGACTAATAGGAAAGAGTTGAGGAGATTTCAAATAAATTGACAGATCATAGATGAAATGGGGACAGAGATTCAGATGATGCAGCTCAATTGCCATTTGTAGAAACCGAAGAGTACCAGAACATAAATAAACCTGTTGAAAATCAGGGAAAATTTAATGAATACGTTAAAGGGGAATTTGAGGCATTACGAAAGCAAATCAAACAAATTGAAAGCGAAATCGTAGGAAAAGACAGCAGCAGAAATTTGGAATCACAGATAGCAGAGGGCTTTGAAGAAAATAATTTATTTCATTTACGAGATGCAACAAGAGAGCGCCAGGCGCGCGAACTTGACAATAATCGACATTGGGACGGGGACAGACGCGGTAGGTCTTTGTCGCCACGAGGCGAAAGCTTTGACTATAAACACTTCTTAACTGTTCAGAAATTTAAGATCTTTCGCAATTCTAAGAATGACATACATCCATGTTCATGGTTAGACCAATTTATGTACGCACTTCCACCAAATTGGCCACTAAGTCACAAACTGGAATTTATGTGCGGCTATTTAAGTCCTCAGGGGATTCTCTACACTAAGTGAATATGTGCCGTAGCGTGCACAGGGCCCCGAGCTGTAGTGATGCAATTTCCCTTTTAGTTTTCTGCACCGATGCCTACTCTTTTACTATTCTTTGTATCTATCAAAACAACTCTTCAACTATCAATCTATCTAGATAGTCGGTAAAGAATAACCGGATATGACTTTTTTACCCAAAAGTGATTTCGGAAATTACCGTTTGGACTTACTGTATCTTCAGCAGCATTCATTCGTGGTTTAAACGAAATTTTACCTCTTTATCTTCGTAACAATATTACTTCATATGTTAACGACATTCTTATTGCTAAACGTTCTTGGAGTGAGCATAACAAAATTTTGGATTCATTATACGTATTTTTGCAAGCATTACAGTGAACTTGGAAAAATCTGAATTTGGTCGTTCTCAGATGAAATTTCTTGGTCATATTATTTCTACAGAAGGTATTCTTCCTGATCCAGAGAAACTAGACGCTATTCGTAATTATGCTGTTCCTACTACAAAACGTGATGTTCGTAGTTTCCTTGGTGTCTGTAATTTTCTTAGACGCTTTGTTAGATTGGACGATTTGGCTACACCTCGTTTATGTGAACTATCTGGAAAGAATTCTAATTGGTATTGGGAGGAGGAAGCTCAATCAGAATTTGAACAACTTCGTGGTGCCTTAGTTGCTGCTCCGCTTCTTTCACATTATAACAATACAGCCCGACCCGTGGGTTAACTGAAATGACTGATACCAACTGTTTTTTGATATGTAACTGTGTAGTTATTGGACAATTCAGTGCCCTAGGGATTTGTATGTGTACCTATGTGTATTTATATATTAGTCTGTCGCATTTACTAGTAATATTCTGTATTCGTTGTGAAAAGACTTTTATTGTCGTCATTGTTGTCATTAACGGAATTACATAATAAATGCCAAATTAAATGATTCATCAGCAGGGTGAGCTAAGAAATGTAAAGTAACGGATAATAAGATACTGTAGAAGTATTGGTATAAGTGGTCAGAGCCACTAATTACGATCATTTGGAACAAGAAATGTATTAGTATAGAAAAAGCTTCATTATCTTGAGAAACAGCTTTTTAAGTGATTACCAAGCAATGTATTCGTACTTGTTATTCATTTTATATCCTATTTTGAAATTAATGTACTTTGTAAACACATTTTGATTAACTCTCCAATTGTTTGCATCACACAATGTTCAGATTTTTCGTATTTCAGGGCGTATTTGTAACTTCCTTGTATACAGTCTGATAGAAAGCAGAATTTGTGATGTCATTAAATGTTAGTATCTGAAACCGAACTGTAATTAATTAAATAACTCAAAATTCACAAAAGACATTATTGTAATTAGAACCATATCGATTTTTAATATTTAAACCTAGTGATGACACTACAAAAATTACGTCAATTAATATTGTTAATTTTTCCTTATTCGGATGTAATGTCTGTTCGCAAACATTTTGTACATTTTAATTGTAACTTTGAAATTCTTCAGAATTAATAATGCAATATTTTGTGAGTGATTGTTAAAATTCTATATAAGCAGAGATGATGCGAGGTCAGAGTCAGTCAGTTGTTTGTGATGATTTCGGCTGGAGAGTCTGTACAAGTGACGCCTGTAAATAAATAATGTGAAGTGTGAAGAATTCTCCGATTTCTTCATCTAAAAATGAACCCCCAAAAGTTAAGTTTATAAATATAAAGCTGCTCGACGAACGAGTAGCTTTATAAGTGGTGGAGGAGCTGGGATTTGATGATTGAAATCGGAACTGTTTTTAAAAAGTAATTGTTTCAGGTGACCGCAAGACGAATACTAAACATAAATTGTGAAGAAATTTTTGTGTTTATGGACGCACAGAACGAGTGGATGTTGCTGCATGAGAAGAGTTGGTGTGGATAAGAAATACAAAGAAAATCATCACCTGCATGGGGAGATCGTAAATCATAACAACTGATCTGATGATAATGGACCAAATTCTCGGACTGCACCGCTGGAATTCAGATGAGTAACAGTTTTTTTAATTAATTTGTGTTTTTTTTGTTTTTGTGAGGAAAAGATTTTACTATGGCTGATACAAAGTGTGTAGGCGGTGAATCAATTGAAAACACTTCGGACCTAGGATCGAGTATCAGTGAACTAAGTGTAGATCGAGGTTTTGGTGGAGAGGGTTCCAGTGAAAATGTCGCCACAAGTACTCCAATTGCACAGGGATGAGTAGGGGGAGACGATCTGTTAATGTTATTAATGCAACATATGAAAGAAGCGAAGAAACAGATGGGACAGATTAGGCAGGATACTAGTAAGATAAGGGAAATCCAGGATGGTTTGGCAGCACTAAAAATGACTGTCGAGACAGGGCAGGGTGAACTCAATACTCGTGTAGGAGCAGTGGAAGAACGGGTTGATGTATTAGAAACTAATTTCACACAAGAGTTGTCCAAAAATGAGGAAAGGTTCAAAAAACTAGATAAGCATGTAGAAGTAGAAAATTCAAAACTGAAAGTAGAGGTTGTTCAGACTAGGAGAATCTTAGAAGAAAAGCTTGAATCCAATAAAAAGAATTCAGAGTTAAAATTTGCAGAAATTTCCAATCAAATAAGTAATGTAGATCTAAAGTGTGATGAAAAAATAGATTTGTGTAAAAATAATGTTGTAGGTTTAAGTAAGAAAGTTGTAGAGTTACAAGAAGGTGTAGCCCAAAGAAATTTTGTTAGCAATTTTAATTGTGTATGGGGTGGCATACCTTTAAAATGCTTTCCAGGAGATGGGAAATTGCATCCAGTTGATTTTTTACAGCATTGTCAGGATAATTTTAGTAATGACATGACAGATAATGTAAAAATTAAATTTGTTAAACGATTTTTGGATGGAGAAGCAATCTCGTGGGCAAATCAGAATGTTAATTCTACCATGTCATATAATGAATTTGAAAGAAAGTTTTTAAATAAGTTCTGGTCAGATTCTGAGCAAGCTAGGATTAAAAGTGAGTTTTTGAATGGTCGAATGTATAGGGAAAGTGATGGTAGCTTGAAGTGTTTTTGTGAAAGTCAGTTGAGGAAATTAGTACACCTCGACAAACCTTTTGATGAACTAATACAAATAGATGCATTAAAAAGAAGACTACCAAAAAGAGTACAGTGGGAGTTGATTTATGGACCAGATGATTCTGTAGATCAGTTCTTGAGGTATGTAGATAAGTTGGATAGAGCTTTTGAAAGAAATGAGAGGTTAAACAATGGCAGATTTGGCAATCAACCAACTGGGGGGTGGAACCAAAGCAGGAATCAAGGCAGGAGTAATAATAGTGATAACAGATGGATCAACCATAGTAATGGGGATGGAAACAGAGGGCACAATAGCAGGGAGAGACCTTGGGAAAATAATAACAGACAATTTGATAATCACCAATCAGGACGAGGCAATTTAAACTGACAGATGCCTCATTGGGAGCCTGTCAGTTTGGGGCAAGAAATGTGTACCGAAATCAGGCTAAACACCACTGGTCTAGAGACACCGAAAATAATTACAGAAGACAGAATAATCGAAGATGTTGGAGTGGAAGTGACAGTACTAATGTAAGACAAGTGCATCAAATTGGCAAATTGCAGTTTAACAGTAAACTCTGGAAATGTATGAATGAAAGTGTTGTAGATAGAAGTAATAGCATCTGTAAGAATGTTGAGGAAGTTCCGTTAGAGGAAGAAACTATTTCAAGTCTATATAATCAGTGTGGTAATGAAGTTTGCAAGGAAAATCTTGGTTCTGATAGTAATCTTGATGAGTTTGGATTAAGTAAATTAATGAAAGAAGAACCTATCCCTGTTAAGCACTTAAGTGATGATACCTGTACTAGTGTACATGTCAACAATTCTGATGGTCATAGTAAAGATGTTGTAGAAGTGTTCAGTGTTGGAGATGATAGCATATGTAGTAATATTGATAGTGAAAGTGTTGGAAGTAATGATGAATGTGAGGAAGAATTAGATGACATGGTGTATTTGGAGGTTAAAGAAGATTTAATTAGTAGTGAAGAAGATGATATCAGTAGTATTTGTGAAGAATATGAAGATCAGATTGTGCCAATGAAAACTGGGAAGGTATCATCAGATAAGGAACATGCAGAGAGCCATCATAATGTAGATGAGATGCTAGAAATGTTATGGGATACTTACAAGGATTATAGTGACAGTGACAGAATAAAAAGGGTCATCAAGATTATTTGTGAAGAATTGCATTCCAACTGGCAAGGTAGAACCAATCAACAGGCTTACAGTGGGATCAGTTCCGGGAAAAACAGACAGTGTGTTAAGGACAGACGTGACATCAAGCAATCATCTGATATAGCATTAAGTAAAATTCAGACAAGTAAGAGAAATTGTACAGGCAAAAATGGTACAAATTACTTGGACTTTAGAGATATTGAAGAAGATCTGTTGGATGAAAATGAGGACAGTAAGAAGGAAAAAGTTTTAGGTTGCCCGTATATACGTATAAAAGTTGCAAATTATGAAGGACTTTGCCTCTTAGACACGGGTAGTCCTGTCTGTGCTATTTCTGAAAAATTTAGAGACCAGATAAGACATAGTGATGACTTTGAAGAATATCCTGTTATTGGAATCAAAATTAAGGGAGCAACTGGTAGGCACAGCAAAGTTGTAAACAGGCAAGCCTTAATATCTTTCACTATTAATGATGTACAGTATAACCAAGGATGCTTTGTAGTACCTGATCTCAATGAGAATATTTTGTTTGGAATGAATTGGATACAAGGAGTAAATGCAGATTTTGACTGGAATAACAAAAAGTTAAAGCTCACCAAGCCAAAGGCAGATGGAACACATGTGACTGAACTAATTATCCAAAATTGCCTAGAGAATAATTTTCAGATTAGAAGAGTGATTTGTACAGATGAGAAGATCTACATTAACAAGGAAGACAATGAAGAAGACTGCAGTGAAGACAAGTATGCTGAATTAGTGGCCACCAAACTAAAAGAAACTGGTAATTTAAATGAAGAACAGACAGATCAACTAGGCAGTTTGTTGTGGGAATACAAAGATGTGTTTAGTGAGAAACCTGGGAAAGTGAAGAACTATGAATGTAGACTTAAACTAAAACCTCACGAACCATTTTTCATCAAACCCTATGGAGTACCCATTTCAAAAAGAAAAGCTGTGGAGGAAGAACTACAAAAGATGGAAGAGTGGAGAGTAATTGAAAGATGTAATAGTGCATACAATAACCCGTTGGTGGTGGTTTCCAAACGTGATGGTGGAGTAAGACTTGTGCTCGATTCAAGACATTTAAACAAATACCTTGAGAGGGAAACTGATCACCCTGAAAATATAGATGAGTTATTACATAAGTTTGAACATATGAAGTACATGTCTAGCTTAGACTTAACAGCTGGTTTCCATCAGATACCATTAGAGATTCAGTCTAGAAAATATACTGCGTTTTTATATAGAGGAAGATGTTATTGCTATTGTGTTGTACCATTTGGCCTTAATGTATCAATTGCAGAATTTATTCGAGCATTGGATTTTGTTCTAGGAAAAGAACTGTTAAGAAAACTAATCCTTTATGTTGATGACATACTTGTAACAGGAAAAAGTTGGGAAGAACATATACATTTGTTGGGTGAAGTGTGTTACAAATTAAGACAGGGAGGCATGTCATTAAAACTAGAGAAGTGCAAATTCGGAGTTAAACAGCTCAAATTTTTAGGCCATACCATATCAGAAGAAGGAATCTTACCTGATGAAGAAAAACTTGAAGCCATTGCAAAATTTCCTGCACCCAAGACTAAGAAACAACTTAAATCATTCTATGGAATTTGTGGCTACTACTGGAAGTTTGTCAGCAATCAAGCTTTAAATGTACCGTGTTTGAACAACTTGTTGAAGAAGAAGAACACCATTTGGGTATGGGACAAGGATTGTCAGGAAGCATTCGACAACATCAAGAAACAGATGTGCAACAGTAAAATGTTATACAGACCTGACCTTACAGAACCATTTTGTATCATGACCGACAGCAGTGACTATGGACTGGGAGCTCATTTGTTCCAAGAAAAGATTGTAGATGGTGTGACGGAGCACAGGTCAATAGCTTTTGCCAGTAGAACTTTACAGAAACATGAGAAGTCATACACTGTCACCGAAAAAGAATTGTTAGCAGTCTATTGGGCTTTCATCAAATTCAAGAATTACCTAGTAGGACATCAAGTGGTAGTATACACAGACCATAAGGCTTTGATCTACATACAAGAGTGTACTTTGCATCACAGCAGGATAACCAGGTGGGCACTATTCCTCCAGCAGTTCGACTATACAGTAAAATATATAAAAGGTGAAGAAAATCAAATCGCAGATGCTCTATCAAGGTTGCCAATGGGAGGAGAAGGTGAAAATAACAGTGATGAGTGTGAAAGGGAGTTTCGGATTATGTATCTAAAAGGGGTGAAAGATGAGAATGAAATCAGGAAAATTTGTAATGACATCCGTAGATATCAAAACCATGATTCCAACTGGAAGTTAGTTAAAAGTTATCTAGGTAAAAGAGGATATGAGAAAGTAGAGCAGTATTATAAAGTGCATAAGGGTATACTATTCAGAAGATACAGTGCAGACAGTGACACTTGGAGATTGTGTTGGCCAGAACAGTATATTGAAGTGTTGATAAAGTATGTACATGAAAGTTTCGGGCATTGTGGGACACTGAAATGTATCCAAAAGATTCAAGAAAATGTGTACTTCTACAACATTGCTAGGAGAGTGAGAAAGCAAATATCTACATGTGACAGGTGTCAGAGAGTAAAAGTTAGCAATCAAACTTGCAGAGGATATATGCAAAACATCTTGCCAAAGGAACAACTACAACTTGTAGCAGTTGACCTTTATGGATCATTGCCTAAGGCTAAAGGAGGATTTTGTTACATATTTGTCATGGTGGATCTTTTTTCAAAATTCATTAAACTATATCCATTGAAGAAAGCAACAAGTAAGAACATCATTTTGAAAATTAGAAGAGACTATTTCACAAAGGTGGGAAAACCAAAGAGCATGCTCTCTGACAATGGAGCACAATTTACTTCTAAAATTTGGAAAACATTTGTGGAGGATGAGAACATAAACCATATTCTGATCTCTGCGTATCACCCGTCCAGCAATCCGGCTGAACGTTACATGAGAGAAATAGGGAGATTATTTAGACTTTATTGCAATAAAAACCATGTGAGTTGGATAGAGTACGTAGACAGCTTTGAAGATATACTGAAGAGCTTACAACATTCGTCTACTGGGTTCTGCCCATATGAAATACTGTATCATAAGAAACCGCCAAATTTGATCAACGAATTAATTGAATTCCCAGCATGTAAAGCTATGAGTCCACAGGAAAGAGAAGAAATAGTCAAGAAAGTAATGGAACAACAGGGGAAACTAAGAAAAAACAAACATGACAAGAAGTTGAAACCTACAAATTTTAAAATTGATGATCTGGTCCTGGTGAAAACACATGAAAAATCCAAAGCGATAAGCAATGAATTAAAGAAATTCTTTGACATCTATATTGGCCCATTCAAAATTCAGTCTATGCCACACCCAAATGCATATAGATTAGTGTACCCAAAGTCAGGAAGACTATTTGGTTTACGTAACATAACTGAACTGAAACCTTATAAACAAGTGTCAAATACCAAGAAAAAATAAGATAATGTAAAAGCCCTCAGGAGGATACATCCTGTATCAAGTGCGTGCCGAGCACTAGGTCTCCGAGCTATGTAGCATTCTATTTTCTTCTTTTCGTTTTCGGATGCTACATCTTTTACTCATCTATAAACCTATAACGAAGTTATCTCTCACTGAAAATACTAGCCATTCTTTTAGTATAAGTTTTTTTGTATGTCATATGATTATTGAGTGACATTGTTTGAAAATAAATAAATAAATTTAACTGTGTATAAAATTTGAATCCTCCCTTGACTAATGACTAATAATTCTTTAAGCATTTCAGGCAATAGTTATTACTATAATTCCTGATTAATATGTGGTGTAAAAACTTTTCCAGATCCATATGTGTGTGTACTCTATGTTATGTAATATTGTAAATAAATTACTGTTAGCATTTTCATTACAGAATAGAATCCAAGGGGATATAAGATAATGGAGGTCATTGTGGTTATGGTCTGTAGAGTATGTATTTGATTTGTGGGTGGTTCTTTGAAGATTATAGGCTTGGTCATGATTTTATTAGTTTGCCAATGAGATATACAAATGGACAATGTTAAGGATGTACACGTGTTACTAAATGGACAAGTTGTACTGTGAAAAATGAGTAAGTTTGTCATTACAAGGTGGTGTGCTAATGAACAATCAGTGAGTTTGTGTTTGATATGATAAAGAGCTAAAGGATATCTGGGACATTTAATATGCTGTATAGTGTATTATGCTGAAATATTAATCAAAAAGAAAGGATACATAAATAATTCATTTTTGTTCATTAACTTTAAGTTGTATATAGCTAAATCCTTACAGTTTAGAGATGCTTAATTTTGTGTGATTTTGTCTATAAATATACTAATAGTGTAGGATAGTATGTTAATGATTTTGATACATTTATACCTGATGTGACCTTAATTGTAACCTGCACGAGTACCTTGCGAAATGAGTTCATCCCTGTTCCTACCTAGAGAACTGTATCAAAGATCCTTACCTGACCTGAAAAAAAAAAAAAATTAAGAAACTGAAAAACTAATAGTGGACTGTGCTATTGCAGTGTAGAGACTGCCAGAAGCAGAGGGGCTGCAGACACAAGATGGACAGCGCATTGGGACGGATGATTGTGAGCTGCCAATTCATTAAGATATGCAACATGCACCAGTGACTGGAGTAACAGCTAAGAAAAAAGAAATTCTATTTTGGAGGGTATTTAGCAGCCATTCATACAAGTTACACTTGTAAGAGTGGCTGGGGGGGGGGGGGGGGGGTGTATAACAATACAGCCCGACCCGTGGGTTAACTGAAATGACTGATACCAACTGTTTTTTGATATGTAACTGTGTAGTTATTGGACAATTCAGTGCCCTAGGGATTTGTATGTGTACCTATGTGTATTTATATATTAGTCTGTCGCATTTACTAGTAATATTCTGTATTCGTTGTGAAAAGACTTTTATTGTCGTCATTGTTGTCATTAACGGAATTACATAATAAATGCCAAATTAAATGATTCATCAGCAGGGTGAGCTAAGAAATGTAAAGTAACGGATAATAAGATACTGTAGAAGTATTGGTATAAGTGGTCAGAGCCACTAATTACGATCATTTGGAACAAGAAATGTATTAGTATAGAAAAAGCTTCATTATCTTGAGAAACAGCTTTTTAAGTGATTACCAAGCAATGTATTCGTACTTGTTATTCATTTTATATCCTATTTTGAAATTAATGTACTTTGTAAACACATTTTGATTAACTCTCCAATTGTTTGCATCACACAATGTTCAGATTTTTCGTATTTCAGGGCGTATTTGTAACTTCCTTGTATACAGTCTGATAGAAAGCAGAATTTGTGATGTCATTAAATGTTAGTATCTGAAACCGAACTGTAATTAATTAAATAACTCAAAATTCACAAAAGACATTATTGTAATTAGAACCATATCGATTTTTAATATTTAAACCTAGTGATGACACTACAAAAATTACGTCAATTAATATTGTTAATTTTTCCTTATTCGGATGTAATGTCTGTTCGCAAACATTTTGTACATTTTAATTGTAACTTTGAAATTCTTCAGAATTAATAATGCAATATTTTGTGAGTGATTGTTAAAATTCTATATAAGCAGAGATGATGCGAGGTCAGAGTCAGTCAGTTGTTTGTGATGATTTCGGCTGGAGAGTCTGTACAAGTGACGCCTGTAAATAAATAATGTGAAGTGTGAAGAATTCTCCGATTTCTTCATCTAAAAATGAACCCCCAAAAGTTAAGTTTATAAATACAAAGCTGCTCGACGAACGAGTAGCTTTATAACATCCGGATTTATCTAAAGATTTTTGTTGGTGACGGACTCATCATACAAAGGCCTAGGTGCACACTTATTTCAAGAGATAGAAGAAAACGGCGTTGTAGTACAGAAAACTATTGCATTTGGAAGTTGTGTTCTCTCTAAATCAGAAAAGAATTGTTCGATTACGGAACTTGAAGCCTTGGCTGTTGTTTGGGCTTTCACAAAATTTCGCAGTTTTTTGTACGGCAGACATACTAAGGTTTACACCGATCATCGAGCTCTGGAATTTCTTGTCAGCAAAAGTAACACATGGAAGATTGTCACAATGGGTGCTGTATCTACAGGAATTTGATTTTAGTATTGTTTACATACAGGGTTCTTCAAATATTATTGCGGATGCCAGCAGCAAGTCGTGTACCCCTAGCTTACTTATTTGTTACATAGTTGAATTCTTAATTTCTTTGCGTGTTTTTGGGTACTTGCATTGTTTAATTCATATATTTCGGGCGTATTATAGTATTTGATAGTTGTAGCATCACGCCTGAGTACCTGAATAGTGTAAATTCGCGTACTCGTCTGTCTTCTGTTTTTGTTTTGAACGGCCAGTGTTGGTTGGTCACAGCCAGTGTGCTCCCTGTCGCCGTTGGATAAGCAGCTGCCAGCAGCAAGTCGTATACCCCTAGCTTACTTATTTGTTAGATAGTTTAATTAATTTCTTTACGTGTTTTTGTGTACTTGCATTGTTTAATTCATATATTTCGGGCGTATTATAGTATTTGACAGTTTTAGCATCGCGCTTTAGTGTTTACTTGGTAGATTCTTACTTAAATTGCGGGTGAGTTTCGTATAGGAGGTGTAATTTCGAATTTTAGTTACTGTAATCGTAAATTCAGGCAGATTGTAGCGCAGTCGTTAGGCATTTGTACAGGTTAGTTGGTACATTCTTTGCGTGTTTCGCTTGCGTTATCTAGGCACGGACTCGTGTTGCAGTAACTATTGTTCAACATCGATTAGAATGGACAGGGACTGCGATTGCTATCTTCGGATGAGGGCTGAGTTGGCATCCCTTCGCTCACAGCTGCAAGCGGCGCTGATTCGGTCGCGCAGCTTGAGGCTGTTGCCAATGGGCACCACTGTGGGGAGCCGGCCTTGGGTATCATGGGGATGTCAACCTCGTCCCGTCTGTCCCCAGATCGGTCTGCCGCTGTGGTTACCCCGGTTGCTGCCTGCAGTGGGGCTGAGCCCTCACCTGTGGTTGATTGGGAGGTCGTTCCAAGGCGTGGCAGGCAGCGAAAGACATCCCCGGAGGCTGATCAGAAAGCCTCCCCGGTGCGTCTGACAAACCGGTTTCAGGCACTGTCTCTGGCTGAGCCAGATGCAGCTGCCTGCCCTGATTCAGAAGATCATTCTCAGCCTTCAAGGTCCGAGCAATCGCAGAAGGTGGGCTTATTGGTAGTTGGGTGCTCCAATATTAGGTGCGTAATGGGGCCCCTAAGGTATATGGCGGCTAAGGAGGGGAAGAAATCCAGTGTGCACTCTGTGTGCATTCCGGGAGCAGTCATTCCTTATGTGGAAAGGGTCCTGCCGGACGCCATGAAGAGCACAGGGTGCAGCCAGCTGCAGGTGGTGGCACATGTCGGCACTAATGAATTGTGTCGCTTTGGATCTGAGGAAATTCTCTCTGGATTCAAGCAGCTATCTGATTTGGTGAAGGCTGCCGGACTTGCTTACGAGATGAAGGCAGAGCTCACCATCTGCAGCATCGTCGACAGAACCGACTGCGTACCTTTGGTGCACAGCCGAGTGGAGGGTGTGAATCAGAGCCTCAGGCGGTTTTGCGACCGTGTTGGCTGCAGATTCCTTGACTTGCGCCATAGGGTGGTGGGGTTTAGGGTTTCTCTGAATAGGTCAGGAGTTCACTACACTCAGCGGGCGGCTACACGGGTAGCGGAGGCTGTGTGACGTGGACTGGGCGGTTTTTTAGGTTAGAAGGCCTCGGGAAAGTACGGGGTGGGCTGCAATGTCAAAGGGTGCATGGCAAATACAGGACGTGCTTGGATCAAGGAACAGTCGGAATTATAGTTGTAAATTGATGTAGTTGTGCTGGAAAAATCCCTGAGCTTCAAGCGCTAACAGAAAGCACAGAAGCTGATATCGTTATAGGTACAGAAAGCTGGCTAAAGCCTGAAATAAGTTCTGCAGAAATTTTTACGCAGTCTCAGACGGTGTTCAGGACAGATAGATTAGACAGAATTGGTGATGTAGTGTTTGTGTCTGTCAGTAGTGGTTTATCTTGTAGTGAAGTCGAAGTAGATAGTGCGAATTGGTATGGACGGAGGTTATACTTAACAGCCGAATTAAGTTAATAATTGGCTCCTTCTACCGACCCCCAGACTCCGATGATACAGTTGCGGAACAGTTCAGAGAAAGTTTGACTCTCGTAACAAATAAATACCCCACTCATACGGTTATAGTTGGTGGGGACTTCAAACTTCCCTCGGTATGTAGGCAAAAATTCTTGTTCAAAACCGGTGGTAGGCCGAAAACATCTTCCGAGATTGTCCTAAATGCTTTCTCCGAAAATTATTTCGAGCAGTTATTTCATGAACCCACGCGAATTGTAAATGGTTGCGAAAACACACTTGACCTCTTAGCCACAAACAATCCAGAGCTGATAGAGAGCTTCGTGACTGATACAGGGATTAGTGATCACAAGGTCGTTGTAGCTAGGTTCAGTACCGTTTCTCCCAAATCCATCAGAAACAAACGCAAAATAATTTTATTTAAAAAAGCGGATAAAGTGTAACTAGAAGCCTTCCTAAAAGACAATCTCCATTCCTTCCGAACTGACTATGCAATGTAGACGAGATGTGTCTCAAATTCGAAGATATAGTAGCTACAGCAATTGAGAGATTCATACCTCATAAACTGGTAAGAGATGGAACGGATCCCCGGTGGTATACAAAACAGGTGCGAACGCTGTTGCAAAGGCAACGGAAAAAGCATGCGAAGTTCAGAAGAACGCGAAAACCCGAAGATTGGCTAAAATTTACAGACGCGCGAAATTTGGCACAGACTTCGATGCGAAATGCCTTTAATAGGTTCCACAACGAAACATTGTCTCGAAATTTGGTAGAAAATCCGAAGAAATTCTGGTCGTATGTAAAGTACACAAGCGGCAAGACGCAGTCAATACCTTCGCTGCGCAGTGCCGATGGTACTGTTATCGACGACTGTGCCGCTAAAGCGGAGTTATTGAACACAGTTTTCCGAAATTCCTTCACCAGGGAAGACGAATGGAATATTCCAGAATTTGAAACACGAACATCTGCTAGCATCAGTTTCTTAGAAGTAGATATCTTAGGGGTTGCGAAGCAACTCAAATCGCTTGATACGGACAAGTCTTCACATAACGCTGATACAATAGCTCCCTACTTAGCACTCATATACAACCGATCGCTCACCGATAGATCTATACCTACAGATTGGAAAATTGCGCAGGTCACACCAGTGTTTAAGAAGGGTAGTAGGAGTAATCTATCTAACTACAGACCTATATCATTGACGTCGGTTGGCAGTAGGGTTTTTGAGCATATACTGTGTTCAAACATTATGAATCACCTCGAAGGGAACGATCTATTGACACGTAATCAGCATGGCTTCAGAAAACATCGCTCTTGTGCAACGCAGCTAGCTCTTTATTCGTACGAAGTAATGGCCGCTATCGACAGGGGATCTCAAGTTGATTCCATATTTCTAGATTTCCGGAAAGCTTTTGACACCGTTCCTCACAAGCGACTTCTAATCAAGCTGCGGGGCTATGGGGTATCGTCTCAATTGTGTGACTGGATTCGTTATTTCCTGTCAGGAAGGTCGCAGTTCGTAGTAATAGACGGCAAATCATCGAGTAACACTGAAGTGATATCAGGTGTTCCCCAGGGAAGCGTCCTGGGACCTCTGCTGTTCCTGATCTATATAAATGACCTGGGTGACAATCTGAGCAGTTCTCTTTGGTTGTTCACAGATGATGCTGTAATTTAGCGTCTAGTAAGGTCATCCGAAGACCAGTATCAGCTGCAAAACGATTTAGAAAAGATTGCTGTATGGTGTGGCAGGTGGCAGTTGACGCTAAATAACGAAAAGTGTGAGGTGATCCACATGAGTTCCAAAAGAAATCCGTTGGAATTCGATTACTCGATAAATAGTACAATTCCCAAGGCTGTCAATTCAACTAAGTACCTGGTTGTTAAAATTACGAACAACTTCAGTTGGAAGGACCACATAGATAATATTGTGGGGAAGGCGAGCCAAAGGTTGCGTTTCATTGGCAGGACACTTAGAAGATGCAACAAGTCCACTAAAGAGACAGCTTACACTACACTCGTTCGTCCTCTGTAAGAATATTTCTTGCGCGGTGTGGGATCCTTACCCGGTGGGATTGACGGAGGACATCGAAAGGATGCAAAAACGGGCAGCTCGTTTTGTATTATCACGTAATAGGGGATAGAGTGTGGCAGATATAATACGCGAGTTGGGATGGAAGTCATTACAGCAAAAACGTTTTTCGTCGCGGCGAGACCTTTATACGAAATTTCAGTCACCAACTTTCTCTTCCGAATGCGAAAATATTTTATTGAGCCCAACCTACATAGGTAGGAATTATTATCAAAATAAAATAAGAGAAATATGAGCTCGAACAGAAAGGTTTAGGTGTTCGTTTTTCCCGCGCGCTGTTCGGAAGTGGAATAGTAGGGAGATAGTATGATTGTGGTTCGATGAACCCTCTGCCAAGCACTTAAATGTGAATTGCAGAGTAGTCATGTAGATGTAGATGTTGATGACTTGCACCTATGCGTTTGAAACAAAGTGCTGAGGAGGACTGCAAACAAAACAATTATTGTTTGATGTATATTCAAGGTGTTGCGTTTGAAAATTTTATTTCGTCTTCGCTCCAGGACATCGCTAAGGAGCAAAATAAGGATCAAATCTGGAAGGACATTAAGGAGAAGTGGAGGAGAAAGGAAAGCGTAGCGATTAGACAGTATTATTTAATTCGCAATGATATTCTTTTTAAACGAAAATCGGTCGACAACTCTGTTTGGTTAGTTTGCATTCCTGATGAGTGGGTTAATAAATTGATTTGGTATACACATTTCAGTAATGCACACTTTGGTCCCAGAAAATTCTTTCCTAAATTACGAGAAAATTGCTACTTCAGTAATATGGAAAAACGTATTCGATCTGTTCTTGCCAAATGCAAATTATGTCAAAAGGCTAAGTCGCCAACTATTTCTCACATAGCACCGTTGTTTTCTATCATTCCAGCGAAATTAAAGGATATGGCTGCAGTCGATTTGTTCGGTCAAGTGGTTCGTTCTACTAATGGTTTTTGCGTACATTTTGGTAGCAGTTGAATTGACATCAAAATATGTGTGTTTTACACTTTAACGCAAAGCTACAGCTCGTTCAGTATCTAATGCTTTCATTAAACATTTTCTTAAAGAAGTGGGACATGTTGATAAGGTTATATCAGATAATGGATCACAGTTTCGCTCCAAAATTTGGCTTCATAATCTACGGCGTCGTAAGATAAAACCAATTTTCATTTCACTTTTTCACCCTCAATCTTACGCTTCATAGAGATGGATGAAGGAAATCAATAAATTCTGTCGACTTTGTCATCACAGAACGTGGGATCAGTATCTTCATATTTTTCGAAACATTCTGAATGAACTCCCTAATGATTCAACTTATTTACCGCGTATATTGATATTAAAAAATAAAGCTCGACAAATCGCATTTCTGAAATCGTTCCTTTTCCGCCTTCACGGAAACTGCGGCATTCTGAAGTTGTCAATCTGGCTCTACAAAATATTGCATCTGCGGCTGCTAGAACAGAGAAATCAGCTAAACGTCCTGGTCGTTTAAAAACCTTGTCAGTTGGTCAAAAGGTGTTAATTAAGTCTCATCGTTTGTGTCACAAAGGAAAAGGCTTGTGTCGCAAATTTTTTCTGCTTTATAAAGGTCCATATAGGGTTCGCAAAATTATTCATAACACTGTCAAAGTAGAAACTCTTAAATCACGGCGCTCTAGGGGAATACATCACATATCGAACGTTAAAATTTTTGTGGAATGACATACTTTTGAGAAACTAACAGTTATACGTAAACACACGGAGAGTAGAAGGATACCGTGCCGTGTTCCGGCGGCACATACTCAAAGCAACAGTCAAGTCTGCGCGCCGCACAAGGCAGTCGTTGACCGCAAACAATTACTTCCTACGTCACGCATACCTACAGCTGATCGAGCGCTCAGTGTGAATGCACTGACATCCGTAAACAAATACACAGTCTAATTTCTCTTATTCAATTCAGTATAAAGCTATAGTGACTTGATAAATTATGTTATTAACGTTCAGTATTTTTCAGGATACAGTTGTATAAAATATTTAAGAACTTCAGGTAAATTCTGTGTGTGTCCGACGTTAAGAGGACTTGCTATCGATAAAATTTCAGGAAGAATGTAATTTAGAAGATGAAAGTAATAAACTAAAAAGGTAACTATCAATTGACTTTATTTTTCAGGTAACATATTTCCAGTTAGGTACGTACTTTAGACGTAATTTGCTGCTCGCGATTACGTGATTTATACTTCGTGTTAGCTGATTTTGACAATGGTTGATTAATGAACAGGGTTGTTAATGATGTATATTATGCATCGCTTGGCTGCACTGCTCTTTCACTGATGTCACATTTTTTTTTATTATGTGCCTGCTGTGTTTATTTATGTAAATTATAATTGTCACCTGATTAATTGTGCTGATATGGTTATGTATGTAAGTTATACTTTGTGATATATCTGCTTCCGCCTTCATGTTTACTTATTAAGATTACATATGAACATTTATTTGCTTATGCTGATATGATGCTAATGACCTGTTTATTATGTAAGATATATATTTGCTGCTTTGCGTATGAATTGCATATTTACACATTTCTGTTTTGTTGTCATAACTACTCTTTAATTTGGTATATAGAAATGCTGATATACTGTGTACGAACATGGAGTTTAGGTAACACTATGGTATTAATTATAGATTGTTTGCTTAGGTGAGCCTCGTTATAGGGATTGTGCTACATCCACTTGTTAACATTCTGTTCTCTACTGGTATATTTACTCACTATTGCATGTTTTGCTTACGCTCAGTGCTTTATTTTTTAAGATAAGAGATTAAACTGCTATAATTCTACGAACGACATTGGTACAAGAAACTTCATTGAAGTCATATGAGCTGGAGGTTTTATGGAAGCTGTATAAATTTATGCTAAAGGGAAGGAAGCTAACGATATGACATACCAACACTAGGTTTAGACCATTGACAGTTATTACACTGCATTCTTCGTGAGCAATTGAAGTAGCAAGTGACACTTGACACAATAAATACTCCACGTGTTTGCTTCTGTTTTGCCATGATTCTTGAAGTGGTGTACACACTGTGAAATATTACGATCATTCAAACTCTGTACTCGTCCTTACTTACTGAAAGTTATCCAAACTAAAGGCTGTTAGAGGTCATGTATGCATTTCTTTTATTTAATGATGGACAAGGCAACCAAAATGTATTTTATAATGCCAGATGAGTAGAAGATTCGGGTCAGATGGATTACACAGAGGTTGTGTGTGGATATTATGTCTTCGGATTGTATGGGATGATGAATTGAAGTTTGCACTAGGATTTTATCTGTACTTGTTCGAGGAGACTGACTAGAGGAAAGAGTTGTTATGGAAGTGAAATGATATTGACGATAAGGTTTATATGTATCGACGTATTGAAGAGGTATTATTTAGGTATTGAGATTGCGTGAAGTTGATGATTATTGGAGTTCTGGTGGACAAGAGGTAAGGTAAATGGTATTGATGATAAAGTTTATATGTATCGACGGAAGAGGTATTATTTAAATATTAAGATTATGTGATGCTGATGATTATTGGAGTTTTGGTGGATAAGAGGTAAAGTAAGTGAGGAGCATTTTTTTGTCTTTTGTTTGTTTGTTTATATGGAACAAGGAGGATGAAGATGGCAGACTAGAACACTCAAATAGAAGGAAGATTGTCTACACACATACTTTGTTAAATCAATAAGCAGTACATACTTTTTTTTGAGAAAGGAAGTATTTGCATATCTTGACACACTGACAGTTGTTCAGCAACCGTACATTTTGATTTGGCTTGACATGATGACTATGACGTCGACTAACTATTATTGACTGTTATACACTGTACCACTACTACTTGATACACATATTGAGCATCAAATTTTGACAGAATTGCATTTACACAGTTAACACTATTCAGTTACACAGTAGTACTTAAATGTGGATGAAAGATGTGTGAGTGTGTTTTGTATGTTTTCCTTTCCTAATCCCAAATAATTGGTACCGAGTTATGTCCTAAATATTATTTTACTTGTTTGTAGTGGCTTGCACTGACACCCATAAATATTATTGGTTTACTGTTATTTGTGTATTGTGATAGTTAATATGACAATTATCTGATATCATTTGTGAGTTTATTATAATTTGTATGTTTATTGTAAGAGCATTGATAATAATTTTGTAAAAGCAATTGTGTGTGCATTCAAACTGTTGTTCCTGCTTGCACTTGTTCAAAATTATAGGTGCCACTTGGAAATGTTTAATTTGTGCTGATAAACTCTGATGGTCTGTTTGATTAGTGATAGTAAATATTATGGACTGTTACCTGCATATGTTCAACATGATGAGTGCCACTTGGAAATGTTTAATTTCTGCTAATGAAGTCTGATGGACTGTCTAATTAGTGATAGTGAGTATTATGGACTGCCACTGTTGGAACTGCTACTACTGATTATGCCACTTGTTGTTGTCTGCACCTGCTCAACATTACTGGGTGCCACTGATGGAACTACTTCTACTGAGATAATGTTAATTGTTGCTGTCTGTACCTGCTCAACGTTGCTGGGTGCCACTGATGGACTGTTTCTACTGGAATGATGTCACTTGTTGGTGTCTGCACCTGTTCAACATTGCTGGGTGCCACTGATGGACTGCTTCTACTGGAATGATGTCACTTCTTCGTGTCTGCACCTGCTCAACATTGCTGGGTGCCACTGATGGAACTGCTTCTACTGAGATAATGTCACTTGTTGGTGTCTGCACCTGCTCGCCATTTTTGGGTGCCACTGTTTGAGCTATTTAAATACTGCTGATGAAATGTTATGAGACTGCTATTTGCACCTGTTGACCATTGCTGGGTGCTACTGTTGGAACTGTCTACTACTCTGAGGAGTCCTACTTGTTTATTGAACTATTGAAAGGGTTTTATGTGAATATTTGCATAAACTGATTTTTTGTGTGTTTACTGTTTATGAAATGTTATGAGACTCTTACCTGCACCTATTCGTCATTGCTGACGATATTGATTGAATTGTTTAACCACATGATACCTGTGTAAACTATTATGTAAAATCACATGTATGCAAGCATTTGTATTCCTTACTGTATTTTATATATTAGGTTATTGAAGGGTCAGTGTAAAGCCAAAATTTATTTATTTACTTATTTAATATTACTTATACTTTGTTGTTTCGTAGCTTTTATAGTTGCTGCGGACTTAATTAATTAATTGTATTAACGGAAATTTCCTTTCATCTCTTTGTTGTTATTTTATACAGTCATGCGTACTAATATTATTCAGGGCCAACCGGTTACGAGACTGCGTAACCGGACAAACAGCGACAAAAATTAAAATTATTTGCATTTTATTTAATTAAGATCCCATGCAGCTGTTGTCATAGGGGCAGACTTCACACATGAAGCGATATAGGTAGTCCCCAATAATGTTCACATAGCTCACTGCTGTTTGATGCTTTCGATTACCACTACAGATCCCATGGCAGCCCTACTCAATGTATCCCACAGCATAATTCTTTCCTCTTCGGCATATGTGGTGCCATGCATATTTCGTGCAGGCATTCGCTTGGATGAAGGATGGCCTGTAAGGACCCTACCATGGACTGGAGTGTAACAAGAAATGCGATTCATTTGGCAAGCGAAACGTTTCTAGTGATTCACGGTGAGATGCTGCTCCCACTGCAGTCTTAACTGACGATGTTCTATCAACACAGAAACACGTAGGGGCCGTTTGATGTGGAGCTCCATGTTCAACAATGGCCTTTGAACGGTGTGCCCGCAACACTTGTGCGTGCACCATCACTGTACTCCGGCCTCTGATCTGCTACAGAGCGCTGTCTATCCTGGATTACACAGTAGGGGAACCTCTGACTTCTACGTTTTGTGATAAGATGTGGTTGTCCAATACCATGTGGCCTACTCGTTATTTCACCGTCCTTCAACCACTTTCCATTAGTGTTCACGGCAGAAGTTGCCAATAGCTGACCAGTTTCACTGGTCTAGAGCACTCTCGTCCTAAACAGCAGCGCCACAACAATTTGCCCTTTCCCAGAACTTCTTATATCAGTGGATTTTCTCATTTTTATCCCCTATCTTCGCTATGATGATCACCAATTTATCTGTCTTCCGCTTACGGTTTTCCCTTAACTGCATTATGTGCCCGCAACACCTTCAGGAGACCTTCACTCTCGCGGTATTACATTTTTGCTCATCAAAGTGATTATCCATAGTACTTTAAAATATAAACATGAAAACTTTCTGCCATAGCGTATACACGTTAGAGAATGCAATAAAGGAGAAATGGTCCCAGGTGAGCTGCTGTACTACCATCTTACTGCCTAATGGAATCCTTGTGTTGTGGTGCAGATCTTCAGTCTAACCCGATTACTGTATTCAAAACATGGTCTTTCTCTTCAGTTTTCCTCTTCAGGTGCTACCCCCCCCCCCTCCTCCCTCACCGCCACCACCGCCACTCACACACACACACACACACACACACACACACACACACACACACACACACACTCACCAAATTGATGATTCCTGATACCTTGTGATATGTCCTGAAAATAAGTTCCTTATTTTAGTCCGCTTGTGGCAATCTGATGTAGTACCCCCTTATAAGTTAATCCATTTACGCATCTAACTTTCAGCATTCTTTTATGGCACCACCATTCTGTTAGCTTATATTCTCTTCGTATTTGAACAGTTTATGGGCAAATTTCATTTTTGACGAAGCTACGCTCTACTCAGATACCTTCAGAACAACTTTCAAACACATACATTCGATGTTAACAAATGAGTATGTTTCAGAAATGCTTTTAGTACTGAAACTTCCTGGCAGATTAAAACTGTGTGCCGGGCCGAGACTCGAACTCGGGACGTTTGGCTTGGAAGGTCCGCAGAAGAGCTTCTGTGAAGGTTGGAAGGCAGGAGACGAGGTACTGGCAGAATCGAAACTGTGAGGAGGCGTTGTGAGTCGTGCTTGGGTAGCTCAGTTGTTAGAGCACTTGCCCGCGAAAGGTAAAATTCCGAAGTTCGAGTCTCAGTCCGGCACACAGTTTTAATCTGCCAGGAAGTTTCATATCAGCCCACACTCCGCTGTAGAGTGAAAATCTCATTTTGCTTTTAGTACTATCGTTAGTGCTCATTTTATACTCTCCTACTTCGATCGTGGACAGTTATTTTCCGGGCCAATTAACAAGCTCATCCTGTACTTTCAGTATCACATTCTCTAATCTAAACTGCGTATCACACGATTTAATTCGAGTACATTACATTTCCATGTTTTAGATTTATTGATATTCATGCTATAATCTCTTTTCAAGATACTGTTGGCTCCATTCAGTTACTCTTCCAAGCGCAATAACACCGGCAAACTGCTAACTTTCGATTTATTCTTTCTGGACTTTAATTCCCTTCATAAATTTCTACTTTCTTGTATTGTTTGCTCAATGCGTTGCTACACTCTATTTCTGTATCAAAGTTCTCGCTAACATTATTACCAATACCAATTAAAAATAAACACTATATATTTATATACACATTGCAGAGGTTGCAAACACTATATACTTCAATATGTTATTGAGTTGTATGGTACCGCTGGCTGAAAAATACCGTGGGATAGGTTCAACCTCCTTACTAGAAAGATTTTCCTTCCTTCGTGCACAATTCCACCTTTCCTTTGCGAAGGATGGGACTTGTGTGTTCAGTGGATTTGTTGAGTGTAGACGACTGCGTCGGATGCGTGTCCATATTGCCGTGTCATGTTTGTCTTTTATGATGATGATGGAACCGATACTGACACATAACTTTCTGCTCTAGAGTAGCATCAAGGGGACCGCCAGACTTCAACTTCTCATTCAACTGACGGAGCACTGTCAACAGCAGCAGACGATCGCGTCCGATGAGACAATGCCGAGACGCTGGCAATGCACTAATACCCCGGACTGACACGGTAGGTGGTAACGAACAATATCCGTGTAAGTCGAATGAGCGTAAGTCAGGGTCCACTTTTGTACATACAAATTTTGTTCAGTTGGAACCAGAAACTGAAGAAAACAATGTCAGCCGGCCGCGGTGGTCTCGCGGTTCTAGGCGCACAGTCCAGAACCGTGCGACTGCTACGGTCGCAGGTTCGAATCCTGCCTCGGGCATGGATGTGCGTGATGTCCTTAGGTTAGTTAGGTTTAAGTAGTTCTAAGTTCTAGAGGACTAATGACCACAGCAGTTGAGTCCCATAGTGCTCAGAGCCATTTGAAAACAATGTCATATAGAAGAAAATTTTTTAATAATATGTGCAACAACACAACTAATTATATTACATTACAACATTATGCATTGCAATAACGTAAATCGAATTTACTGTGACGTAGAAGATTTCATAAAATCTAACAAATTTTGTCTGACACTCAATTTCCTTTCTTTTTCGCTCGCAATATTTCGTGGCAGCATGCAAGTAACTTTTTTGTTCCTCGTTTTTTACCAGAAAAAGTGCATCTAAGATTTGTAGCCCTTTTCCAATTGAAATGAGGCCTTCTATCGAGTTTGCAACCGTCATTTGTTTTTGTGTTTGAATCAGGTTTAAGGAATCTGGTTGTTAAGTGTTTTCTCTTGTTCACGTATTTCTATATGTTCATCAATTCTCAGCTACTGATTGTATAAATCCAGTAGTCGTCGCCACCATCCACCTCTGAATATAAGTGTCTGTCAAGACTGACCGCTTCCTCAATCACATTATCAGTTTGATCAGGATCTGGTGTTGACTGTTCCTGTGTTTCAGCAGTGAAAAGAAAGGGCACAGATTTTTTTCAGACACTATTTAAAGTTTTCTGTGAGATTCCATTCTAAGACTGTCCAATAATTTTCACGGCATCCGAAACATAGAATTACTTCATAAATTCTTTAACAGAGAGGTCGCTGATTTGTCTCATATTTTCATGTAGATGCGCAAATGATAGTCTCGTGTAGTAAACCTTAAATGTGTTAAATACTTCCTAATCCATCTGTTGAAGATAGCCGGTTGCATTCTGTGGCACAAAATACAATTTTCACACATGGGGGTAAATTAATCAGAGTAACGGAAGGATGACATGGTGCGTTGTCAGTTAATAGTACCACTTTAAATGGGATTTTAACGGGGATAACGTTCGACTTCAGGTTCGAAGTGATGCCGGTCTTTGTGGCCGAGCGGTTCTAGGCGCTTCAGTCTGGAACCGCGAGACCGCTACAGTCTCAGACATGATCAACAGTACATCCTGCCTCGGGCATGGATGTGTGTGATGTCCTTAGGTTAGTTAGGTTTAAGTAGTTCTACGTTCTAGGGGACTGCTTACCTCAGAAGTTAAGTCCCATAGTGCTCAGAGCCATTTCTGAAGAGATGACCAAACCGATCCTCAAAAAGATAAGCTGTAACTCAAATTTAACATATGACTTCTAAACCACGGCGAGCTAACTTAAGATGTATTTTTTAAAGCCCTTAGATCTTCTGAGTGGTTTTAATTTACAACCACCAGCTGCATTCGCACCGACCATACTGCCAATCGAACTATGGCAGGTTTTTAGCCTGAAAATGTTTCCTCTTTGCGCAAGACAAAATTTCTTTTAGACATCTTCCAAGACAGACCATTTTCATCTACGTTGAATATGGCTTGGCTGGTACAGCCACTTTTTTCTATTAATGTCTTGAGTTCCTCGACGCAGTCTCTTTACTAGCGTTTGCCACCCCTCAATTTCCCGCGATTCTATGTCAATTAGAAGTCTTTTCTGCCTCACCAGATCCTTCTCTCAGTTTATCTTTGAACACACAAAGTTCTTATCAACAGTACAATTTATCACTCTTCCTTGTTTATTGTACCATAATGTTTAACACTGTTTCCATCTGAGCGATAATACCATGACGGTTAAGAATGACATTTGAATTGAAAAATCGAGTACTTATAGTTTTGAGAAGTTTTTCTTTTCCTTTTATAACTGTTCTCATTTTTTGATCCAGTAAATCAAACTTCTTTGCTAATTCACAAATTTTAATTTTAGCATCGAAGTCTTTGATAATATTAGATTTACATTGCAAAGATAATGATTTTCTTTTCTTATATGATGCAAATGTATAGGGCCTGCTTCATTTGGCTGACATAGTCACAATTTATCACTCAAACCAGCTTCGTGGATAAAGCGATTCCCCATGAAGAATGTCCGAAACTGTCGTACACCGGACGGAGTGTGGGAGGAGTGGGTGAATGCAGTTGTGCAGTACTCAAAAAGACGAATCGTGTAACTCCGGATTTTGGTAAAACTGGGTAGCCCTCTCTGACCAAACATTACCGGTGAAACTTTCTCCACAAGTTGTATTCGAACCGGCTTAGAGCCTAATCCAGCGCCGCCGCACACGCCACCTACGCTATGAAGACAGGAGAGTTGTTAATCATACTCTGCGATAGCAAGATCATACTTGTGAATGACGTAGCCTAAGAAATAATTGATGCATAGTCGTGCATTATTGGAAGTTAGTTGCCTCAATACTTTCAATTATATTGATCGGCTAAGACAGGAAACAAAGTTCTGAATGAGGAAAATCAGTTCCAGTTTTGGCTTTCAGTAAACATACAACGTTATTTTTCTGATTTACTTTGTAGTATACTTTCGACATCACCAACAGAGCCAGCCTCAGGGAGATGATTTAGCACTGAAATGTATAGAAGCCTGAAACTGTTAAGAAACAACAATTACTGACTCTATTCATTTATCCTGAAATAAGTCTATGAGCTAACAAAATTAAAATACAGTCATTACTATGGGACGAGAGCTGATAGCAGAAATCATACTTACTCATTTACGGTACTGTATTGTCAAAAATAAAAAGTGCCATTTTCAATATTCTTATTTTATATTTGTCCTATAAAATCGTGCAGGAACATAACATACATTTATGTCTTATGGCACTAAAAGATCTTCATTATTCGTTGGTAATACATTTCGGAAACGCTGCACTAATATCGTGGTTTCCTAATAACTTCCGTCAAAGCAGAAAAATATTCCACACTGCTGCATTCACATGAAGACGATGGATCACGTTGAGGCGATAGAGCTGTTACCGGAATCTCTCGTGATTAAAACGAAGTCGTAAAATTGTCAATATAAAATTTCTGCCATATTTGCAATTTTGGTACCACTGACGTTGTGCAGCATGGCACGACGTTAACGGCTTATTGGAACCCGATGACGTCGAACTTCTGGGGTCGTTATCACGTGTTGCAAGCGTGTAATATCGCGTGAAATGCACACAGCAACACGTTTCAAGCCTCCCATTTGTGCCCTTAAAGATTCGTATAGAGAGCCCTTGTTCGACTTTACGGAATAATCGAAAATGGACAGAGTGGTCTTACTGACGCGCTTGGGTTCAGATTTAATTTCGTGCTCGAGCATCTGTGAATGATGCAGACCTTCACAATCAGGAGTGGCAGCACTGCAATTTATCTTATAATGGTGAATTTAGTGTAAAATGAGTTCGATACACTCAGTTACTATGGTAGCTTCCACATGTAAACAATACTGCACAACTTTTGTGCTATTTTGTGCTAATAAAATAAGGTGGCATCTATAATGATGCTGCACGGTATCATTGACGGTCCACTATCAAATATCAACGCAAAACCAGAAATATTTTTCCCAACAAATGAGAGTGAACACAGGAAATGATATATGTCTGTACCTGCTCTGCTGTAAGAGATATTTTTACAAGAGTTGAGATAAACGCAAAGAATTTTCAGTGTAAGTCTATGCATAAACCTTTATCGTCCGCATGAATCGTTACGGTTCCCTAACAGCACTCCGACGTCATCGAAATTAACATCAAATAGTTATTAAGATGGTAATAGCTGACGTACTATATTCTCCTTATTTCCTGGTTTGGTTTTAAAGGAGGTGACCTGAGCAGAAACCCCAAAATTCTCGATTATGTGCACTGCAGTGTCTACTGCGATCAAATTAGCACAATACGTTTCCATTTCATTACTAAATAGCATTCGCCCAAAATTTCAAAACGAACCCAGTGCTCATGATGGAACTATGACGAGAGGAAACGTTTATGTGGTGCGCAGTATAGAGCGCAACCTCGTTTAACTCGTCGCAGAGAACAAAGGTCAGCGTACTGAGGGTAAATTTACTATGTGCAGTAAATTTATCGATACATTGGACATCGCAGTGTAAACTAAACTGTACAAATTGCCGTTATTAGGTTGACGTGCATATTCTGTCACAGATTGTGGGCTGCGAAGCGTAAATATAGACATTAGACTGCTGGATAATACTCCATCAAATGGCAAACAACAGGCTGGTTCCCATTTAATTTGCTTTATTTCTGTTACTGGATAGTATGATCTGAATTCGTAACGGTTTATTTTATGTGAAATTCAGTTAGACTTGTTTACAGTTGTTATTACTATTGAGAGAAACAAATTTTATTTGGAGTCAGAAAAGTGATATCATCTTAACAATTATTCCGTATTATGTGCTCAGTCCGTAGCGCAGTATCGGAAGGTTCCAGGAATGAACAGAACTGGTTTACATCCTTATCAATGCTTACCACCCCTTCTGTAAGTTTATTGTGCAATTGATTTATATCAAGAGTACGTGTCCAGAATAGAGGAGGAGGAGGGAAGAAAACAGCATTTAACGTCCCGTCGACAACGAGGTCATTAGAGACAAAGTACAGGCTCGGGTTAAGTAAGGTTGAGGAAGGAAATCGGCAGTGGCCTTTTAAAGGAACCATCCCAGCAGTTGCCCAAAGCGATTTATGGAAATCACGGAAATCTGGATGCCCGAATGCGAGACCAGTACGTGGCCACAATAATACCACTGTACCACCACTCAATTATACAGTGCTCCTCTATGATTAAACCTACTTAACTGTTCTATGAATTGGATGAATGGCGCCGGCCGCTGTGGCCGTGCGGTTCTAGGCGGTTCAGTCTGGAACAGCGTGACCGCTACGGTCGCAGCTTCGAATCCTGCCTCGGGCATGGATGTGTGTGATGTCCTTAGGTTAGTTAGGTTTAAGTAGTTCTACGTTCTAATGAACTGATGATCACAGATGTTAAGTTCCATAGTGCTCAGAGCCATTTGAACCATTTTTTGGATGAATGGCTCACTAGATATAAATTATGACAATACACAAAAATAAGGATTTTGGAACACATTATACTCTATCCAGTCACATTAATGTGACCGCCTGTCAAAGGCCTGAATAACCACCTTTTCCATCGCTGACCAATGCGAGACACGCATAAAGAAATTCAATGAGGTTCTGGAAGGTACCAAGAGGGACGTGGCCTGCTTCGGTAGGTTTCTTGGTGGTAGATCAATGTTCGAATATCCCAATCCAGGTGTTTCCGTAAATCATCTGTAGCGGGTTGGTGTTTAGTGACCCTAGATATTGAGCGTCAGTGACAGAGGGGAGCAAAGGTCATTATTTTGTCAGGGACGGCGAGAGGGAAAACGACACATTGTGGGCGGTAGAGTGGGCCCTTTGCTTGTCTCAGAGGATGAGGTGTGAGGGAAACCCTGGTGCTTCCACTGAGAGTCGTTTATTGAGACAAAAGTTTCAACTCGCTCAGTTCCTCCCGGCAGTGGAGCGGCTGAGTCGTGCGTGCAGGTTCCGGTGAGCCTGTGACCGTTGATGCTCGTGTTTTGAGCGGCGCGTCGTCGTATTCTTCCATTCAGTACCGTGCCCGTGACTCACGGCGACGGTGGCGCCGTCATCTCCTTGTGAATTCACTCGTTGCGCTATTAACAAGCATCTACGGCGTGGCGCGGAGTGCTCCGTCCTGGAATCGAACCAGCGATCCTCACGTTCGGCGGCTTCTGGCAGAGTTCATCAACCTGTAGGTTCACAGGTGACAAATTTTGTGACGTCGTTGACCCTTCGCCCTCACCAGCCACCTGGATAAGTACCACACGAACTTCTTTCTGGTAACATATGGGATGGTGTCTCCTGCGTTGACCTATTGGAATAGTACGACATAATCTGTCGAGCAGTGCAGCGGCTAGTCGTTGTAGCGAATTGTGACGTCCGCTGACTAACAATCAATCTATCCGTCCAGGCGACTTTTATGAATGTTTTCTTTCTCCTCTCGAAGGACCTGCTGAAGCCCTTTTGTAGCAGATATTTATTCAGTGTTTTCTACGGCGACGACTGACTCTTCGTTCGTTGATCTATACTTCTCACGTTAGGCAGAAACGATATCAATGTCGACATACGTGCCCATTTTCCACTGTTTTATCTCTATGCTGGCGTGGACGGACATTGTCCTGTCGTCATTTGCTGTGAAAACTCCGCTGGTTATTGTCCTCACATTTGGCAGAGACATGACCAACGACACACGTGCCGGCTTTCCTTGTTAGACTACTGCCGCTTCCGAATTTGGGTATTAATGTTTCACAGTCTCTAAAATGTTCACTTAGCCTGTAATAAGTTTTTATGTGTTCTTCTGCTTTGAACAGCCACAAATAACACATAATTATTATATACCCTACTCCTCGATTAGGTTTAAATCCAGGGAATTTGGCGGCCACGGGATACGGTAAACTACAGCTCTTCGAACCATGCATGCAGCACACTTCGAGCTGTGTTACACGTTGCATTGTCCTGCTGGTAGATTCCATCGTGCTGACCAAAAACAAACTGCCTGTAGGAGTGGACATGGACCCCGCAGATAGGTGCATACATGGGTTGATCCATTGCGCCTTCCAGAATGACGGGGACACCATGAAAACATTCCAAAGACGTTTCTACGTTTGTCGGAGGTGTTTGCATCCACTGTATGCGGTAAGCATAAAACGTGATTCTCCTGAAAAGTACACCTGTCGCCACTCGTTACCATCCAGTCACAATTTTTTTATTATTATTATTGAGTGGACCACCATGAGTTACTTTCCTGTAAGAAATTTTTCATCTCAGAGCAGAAATTACAACCTACGTCCTCAATTATTAGTTGGATGTATTTCAATATCCATCTTCCATCTTTCACCATCTAAAGCTCCCTCTAGTGCCATGGGGGTTATTCCCTTATTTCTTAATAG
Source organism: Schistocerca gregaria (assembly GCF_023897955.1). Lineage (NCBI taxonomy): Eukaryota > Metazoa > Arthropoda > Insecta > Orthoptera > Acrididae > Schistocerca > Schistocerca gregaria. Next base: position 180,011,006 of record NC_064927.1, read on the forward strand.
ATGTCCTACCATCCTCTCCATTGTTCTTGTCAGCATTTTCCATCTTTCCTCTGTAAGGCCGATTTTTCGGAGAACTTCCTCATTCCTTAGCTAATTAGTCCACTTAATTTTAAACGTCTGTATGCTTCGACCATCTCGACTTTAGGTTTTCCCACGATCCACGTTTCGCAACCATGTGCTGTACGCCAAAGGCAAATTCTCATAAATTTCTTCCTCAAGCTAAGGCCTATATCTGATAGTGGTCGACTTCTGTTGTCCAGGAATGCAGTTCCCGCCACTGCTCATCTGCTTTTTGAGGCCCCCTTGCTGCATTCAGCATGGGTTATTTTGCTGCCTAGGTAGCAGAATTAGTTGGATGTATTTCGCCTACTTCATAAGGTTAAGTTTCTCGCATTTCTCCCGTTTGCTACTTTTCATTATTTTCGTTTCTCTTCGATTTACTCCCAATCAGTATTCTGTCCTCATTAGACGGTTCATCCAGTTCAACCAGTTCTGTAATTCTTCTCCACTTTCGGTGACAATAGGAACGTCATCAGCGAATCTTACCGTTGATATATTTCCCCCTGTATCCCAATCTTCAATTTCTTTCATTTCCATCATTACTTCTTCGCTTTATAGTCTGAAGAATAGGGGCGAAAGACTACATTCCTGTCTTACAAACTTTTCAGTCTGAGTACTTCGATGTTGATCCTCCAGCCTTACTGTTCAGTTCTTGTTGATTCTACAGTGTATAGTACCGTCTTTCCCTATAGCTTACCACTGCTTTTCTAAGAATTTCTAAAATCTCGCACCATTTTCCAAATTTACTAATCTTATGAATGTGTCTTTACTTTTCTTCAGTCTCGCTCCCATTACAAACCGCAACATCACAACTGCCTCTCCGAAGCCAAACTGATTGTCGTCCAACAGATTCTCAGTTTTCCATTCTTCTCCATATGATTCTTGTCAGCATTTCAGATGCATGAGCTGTAAACCAAGAGAGGTGGTGCAGTGGTTAGCATATTGGACTCGCATTCTGGAGAACGACGGTTCAATCCCGCGTCCCGCCATCTTGGTTTAGGTTTTCCGTGATTTCCCTAAATAGCTCCAGCAAATGCCGGGATGGTTCCTTTGATAGGGCATGGCTGACTTCCTCCCCTAATCCAATGAGACCGATGGCCTAGCTGTTTGGTCTCTTTCCCCAAACAACCCAACGCAACCCATGAGCTGTTAAGATGATTGAGTGATAATTCTCGCACTTGTTGGCTCTTGCTGTTTTCAGAATTGTGTGGATGATGTTTTCCTGAAACTCTGATTACATACAGCCAGTCTTGTACGCTCTACACACCAATGTGAATACCTGTTCCATTGCCACTTCCCAACGATCTTAGAAATTCCGATGGAATGCTAACAACCCTCCTGCCTCATCTATTCTGAAGTTGTGCAAAGCTCGTTTAAACATTAATTCTAATACTTGAACCCTACCTCTTCCTTGTCTACTCCTGCTTCTTGTTCTGTCACTAGTCAGTCCCCTCACTGAGGCCTTCCGTATACTCTTTTCACCTATCCACTCTCCCCTCTGCGTTTGACAGCAGAATTCCCATTGCACTATTAATGCTGCCGTCCTTGCTTTTCATTTCACCAAAAGTTGTTTTCACTTTCATATATTGTGCCTCAGTCCTTCCTTTTCACTTTCATATATTGTGCGTCAGTCCTTCCTTTTGTAAGGTTTCAAACAAGTAAAACACCTTACACCGAATTCCTGAAACAAATCCACTTAACTCGCTGTTACATGATGCAGTTATATGAAATTGAACAAATGTTATTAAAATGTTGATGTAATAAATAAGCCAGCATTTCGTGAATATTAACTACTAGCACTCACGTTAGTAACTGAATGCAAGTAAACTCACTGACCTGAGCTACGAGATGCATTTCTGAGAGAAAGAGAATTTTACGACCTCAATGCCCATCCCATGTAGACCGACACCTTTCGCCACAGGGCATCTAGAGGACACAATGAGTCGATACTGCATAGGCATGCGATTTGAGGACAGCGATCTGTGTTCTATTCCAGCCAAATAGCGTGTAACATGCCAGTTAACATATCTAGGGAATAATTAGGAGTCTCAGCTTCACCAAAGACGTAGGAAATGGGTCGGTCTGGTATTTAAGAGTCCAGAGATATTTAGAATAGATTCTCAGGTTCAGAGCTCCCGGCGACAGCCGCCATTGCCGCTGCCGAAGCCATATTAAGCGCGCTCGCGACAGATATTCAATTGACACTCATAACTGCGGTCGTCTCCGCCTCTCCCAGTTTTTCTTTTCTTTTGTACATTCACCATGTCCTGGTAGTTAACTACCATATTCACGATTGCTGGGCCTAACTCAAGCAGAAACTCAAGATGTCCGATGCGACGAAAAGAATTTATCAGCCACTGTAGAGTTATGAATTGTTTTAATTGTGTACTTAGTTTTTATTGTTCCTTACTGATCGTCATTCAATTTTGGGTATTTTCTTTGTGCATTTAGTGTAATCAATATCTCTGACCCTAATCGTCATTAAGTTGTTTGTATTTTTATCGACCCCAGGCATCGTCAAGAACCACCTTACCATTAAAGAACCTTGTAATAGGAATTTCGATTCACAGTTCTTAACACCCAGTGTCAATATTTTATCATTCTATACGTAATTTTGATAACATTTCTATGTATTGAAGTCATACTTAAATTTTCATTATTAAGGTTCATTTTAACCTTAGCAACGAAAATCTAAGATTTTAATTTTTTGCTAACATATAGTTACACATGAAACTGTACATTAAGTTCTGTTAGCGATAACGTTTATTTTACAGGTAGTGTAGAGGAATCGACATTGACATCATTATCTAGTTACATCAGTGTCCGCATTGCTGCATTCTTCTGAACTCTGCATGTGTGAGATGGTGTCTTCCTACCTTGCAAGCCGTAGGTTCAACAAATTCCTAAAACACTCACAGAGCATCCTTGCGCAATTGTGGTAGGAAGATAGATCAGAATCAGTTACACATGTGTTAGATAGTGGCTACCCTACCAGGATGGTACACTACACTGATAATGTGGTCAGCCATATGTTATCACTAGGACAAAAAAAACATTAAAAAATTTCATAATAAATTTTTGTGTTTTGTCCGACAATGGAAATTATTTGTGGCTACTGAAAAGTTAATAGGGAGACACAGACGTGCAATACATTGAGAGATACACGCAGTATTTGCATAGTATTGTCGTAAAGCCATTGTTAGCTTTAAGTTTTCTTTCAAGTCCACAGGTGGGTGACACTGTGTTGATAGGTCCGAAACCCGTGGTCGTGTAGTAGCGTTCTCGTTTCCCACGCCCGCGTTTCCGGGTTCGATTCTCGATGGGGTCAGGGATTTTCTCTGCCTCTAGATGACTGGGTGTTGTGTGATGTCCGTAGGTTAGTTAGGTTTAAGTAGTTCTAAGTTATAGGGGACTGATGACGATAGATGTTAAGTCCCATAGTGCTCAGAGCCATTTGAACCATTTTTGAACACTAGGAGAAAGAGTGAAGGTAGTAAGTTTATGAAGCAAGTAAGGTCGTATGATTGCATGATTAAGCGACGTAGTTCATCAGCAATTAGCGCAGGTCATAAGGATACAAAACAGAGAGATGAAGCAACAAATACGTGAGCAGAATTCAGAAACAACGAAACAATTGCGTGAAGTCAAGGAGCAGAACATTGAGGTCAAATCACACTTACATCATATTGCGGAAGAGTCAAAAGAAGCCCGAGATGTGACCGAAAATTTAATAATAGGTCACACACAATTAAGAACAGACATTGACAATGTCCAAATGGACGTGCAAACATTGCGTGACAACACACAGACCGAAATCAAAACATTATATTATGACAACAAACATTACGTGCTGACACTCACAGAAGAAAAGTTTGGATTCTGTAGAAATATTGGAACACGTGAGGCAATACTGACCTTGGGATCTATCTTAGACGAAAGATTAAGGAAAGGCATTAGGTGGACTGATAAGGTAAGGAATGAGGAGGTTCTACGCAGAATCGGAGAGGAAATGAATATGTGGAAAACACTGATAAGGAGAAGGGGCAGGATGATAGGACATCTGCTACGACATGAAGGAATGACTTGCATGGTACTAGAGGGAGCTGTAGAGGGCAAAAACTGTAGAGGAAGACAGACATTGGAATACGTCAAGCAAATAATTGAGGACGTAGGTTGCAAGTGCTACTCTGAGATGAAGAGGTTAGCACAGGAAAGGAATTCGTGGCGGGCCGCAACAAACCAGTCAGTAGACCGATGACAAAAAAAAAAAAAAATAAGGAAAGGCAAACCTACGTTTCTAGCATTTGTAGACTTAGAGAAAGCTTTTGACAATGTTGTCTGGAATACTCGCTTTCAAATTCTGAAAGTGGCATGGGTAAAATACAGGGAGCGAAAGGTTATTCAATCTGTATATTGAGCAAGCAGTAAAGGAAACCAAAGAAAAATTCGGAGTAGGTATTAAAATCCATGGAGAAGAAATAAAAACTTTGAGGTTCGCCGATGACATTGTAATTCTATTAGAGACAGCAAAGGACTTGGAAGAGCAGTTGAACGGAATGGACAATGTCTTGAAAGGAGGATATAAGATTAACATCGTCAAAAGCAATATGAGGATAACGGAATGTAGGGAATTAGATTAGGACATGAGACACTTAAACTAGTAAAGGAGTTTTGATATGTGGGGAGCAAAATGACCGATGATGGTCGAAGTAGAGAGGATATAAAATGTAGACTGGCAATGGCAAGGAAAGCGTTTCTGAAGAAGAGAAATTTGTTTACATCAAGTATAGATTTAAGTGGCAGGAAGTTGTTTCTGAAAGTATTTGTATGGAGTGTAGCCATGTATGGAAGTGAAACATGGACGATAAATAGTTTGGACAGGAAGAGAATAGAAGTTTTCGAAATGTGGTGATACAGACGAATGCTAAAGATTAGATGGGTAGATCACATGACTAATGAGGAAGTATTGAATCGAATGGGGTAGTTTATGGCACAACTTGACGAGAAGAAGGGACCGGTTGATAGGACATGGTCTGAGGCACCAAGGGATCACAAATGTAGCATTGGAGGGCAGCGTTGAGGTTAGAAATCGTAGCGGGAGACCAAGTGATGAATACACAAAGCAGATTCAGAAGGATGTAGGTTGCAGTAGGTACTGGGAGATGAATAAACTTGCACAGGACAGGGTAGCATGGAGAGCTGCATCAAGCCAGTCTCAGGACTGAAGACCACAACAACAATTCACATTGAAATTGCGAAGATAACCAAACAAGTTAAATCAATTACACGCCAAGTAGTGGGTACACCACGACAAATACTTGAAGATAGTGTGCTGCAATAACGTATCACCAAACTGGTTCTCAAGAGGTACGCTACTCGCATCGTGAGAACAGAAGCGAAAACGAAAATTAGTTCGAAAAACTCAGAGAAGAACTTTTCGAAATATATAAGAGCGAAGTGATCCGGACGTTAGAACCTCAGATGTTAAGTCTCATAGTGCTCAGAGCCATCTGAAGCATTTTTTTTGTAAATAATGAGGAAATAGGGTCGCAGGAATCAAACAGAGGTAGGAAAACAATAACTTCATGCTGGGGAGAAATTAACTGGGGTGGGGGATACCGACGAAGAAAACGAACTACCAGAGGCAGGCTCAGTGGGAAAAGAGAATAACGACGAAGTAATTAGAATTTCAGATTTATTGGAGGCTGAGACCAGGCAAAGTGAACTCAAGGAATATAATGCGCTGTCGAAGGAAGTTGAAGATAAATTACAATTAGTACAGGTTCGAATGTATACAATGATGGAAGTTACAGAGATATAATAAGGGTACTTAGATGCGATTATTTGGAATTTGTTACGAAGAAAGAAGAGACAGAGCTAATTGAGTTGAGGGAAGTCGAAGTTAAATATAAACAAGAAGTTGTAGAAGAGGGAGACATAGTCGTAGGAGCATATCTGATGGTTCGAATTCACAGGTAAAAATCCTGAAACTACTCACATATGATTCAATAGAGGATGCTTTAAGGCAGGGAGATGAGGAATAACAGAGTAAACTGGTCGATATTTAAACAGTTGTGAAGGCCATGGTAACGAAATTCCCAATTAATGTTGTCAGCAGAAGCGAGCTAGCTGCGATTTCGGAGAACTTATTTGACCAATGAAATGTTAATGAAGAATTACCGATCTTGAAAACAAAAAGTTTAAAGTGACGGTTCCCATCAAAAATCATGTTGCGGTTGTCAATAAACAAACAAGATTAACTCTATCAGCCAAGGTCAAAAGATCGAAGACAATTTTGTTATCATATCGAAATTACCTGTGGACATCATAATAGGTGCAGATTTGCTGAATGAAAAACGATTTGTGATAAACATGCGAAAAGGTAGCGTCACTTTTGAGAGCACTACACTTATTTTTGAGCAGGTCAGTACAGGCTCAGAAATACATGGAAAAGCAAGAGCCTTCTACGCCTAAAAGACGATGTTCCAACACTCAAACAAAATAGTGTAGACAGAACGAACCGAGCATAGAAAGAGATAAGTAAGAATGTAGGAATTCATCATGTAAGTCATATTAAAAGGTATGATGAATAATCACTGATAGCCATCAGCAAATAATATCAATAATAACAAACTTAAAAGCAACTGGTAGTCAATAATTTCCCACATCCTGCCCTGAGAAGAGAGAACGTTCAAATCTGAAGAAAGAAAGATGCTTGGCAGAACAGAAGAGGAAGACTTCCTACACTGATGTTGAAGGAAGAATATGGGCGAAAATGTTTCAATATACATCTTTCCAAATACCCATCCTATTTCAAGCTAGTTGTCTGCGAAATGCTGCAAAAATATAAATACTTCAGGAATGTTTTGAAAAGAAAAATACACGTTGTTAAAGCCAATACTACGAGACTCCACACCAAAAAGTCTACATTATGACGAGGGCCACACCAAGCTACGGCAACATCCTGTAGCAAAATTCGACGGAGAACGACCCTGCCCACCCAAAGGTATGTCGACAAACATCTCGCAAAAATCATTCAGCTTCGTGCAAAGACATTCGTCCCCAACCTCACGCAAAACATTCGTAGATACCGTCTCAAAATAGTGGTCGAAATTAGGAGAAGACCAGTGTCAGACAGTGCAAAATCTGCAAAAATGCATAATTAATACAGGAGTGGGACGTATTCATATGGATTAGTTAAAATTTACATCTATTCATGCAATATGTCTGAATAAGAACTGTATAACAGCCTTTTCATAATCTTCATTTCGTGAACAATGCAGGAGACACTTTTATAAATAAATGTTTTATGTACTGATGTATGTACCTGTTCGTATATATTGTGTCTTAAAGATAATATTTTTAAGTCAATTTACTGTCTATGAGTGTATTATTTTAAAATTTTATTCGTGCGTAATTATCAACGCAACATTTCTTAAAAACCACATTGTCAGTAAGAGAATTAATTTTTATGGAATAATGTGAGTGTATGAATATTGTTTGTGACTATAATACTGGCTATAATTTTTTTTTATTTCCGTAAATCAATAATAGAAACGTTTAAAATTTGATAATATTATGGTACGATAAAGAATAATTTTGATGCTTACATTAGTTGTTAGAATCATACACTTTGGTAAAACAAACAGCAGAATGAAAACATTGCAATTTTAGGATTATATATAAGAAACAAATTTTTTTAAGTTGATTTAAATAGTAAGTGGTTGAGAAAATAGTATTAAAAGATCGATGTGAGAGGCTGCTCATCTTCGACATCTTTCTCTAGTTCTTCAAGTTTTTCATGTAGCCATCCTGCTTTAGTTTCTCTGTACTTTCTATTTATTTCATTCCTGAGTGATTTATTTCTGTATTCCTAAACTTCCCTGAACCTCTTTGTACTTCCTTCTGTCGTCAATTAACTATAGTATCACTTCTGTGATCCATGGTTTCTCCACAGTTACCTTCCTTACCGCTATGTTTTCCTTTCCAACTTCTATGACTGTCCTTTTAGAAATGTCAATTTCTGTTCAGCTGAACTGCTTGCTCATTATCGCAGTATCTACATGCTCAGGGAACTTCCGTCGTATCTCTTAAGTTTTTAGTATAGCAATTCAGTCTTTAGTATACCACTTCTAGTGCTATGATGTTTACTCACTAGTTTCGTAAACTTCATCCTACTCGTCACCATTACTAAATTGTTATCTGTGTTTGTTTCTGCTCGTGGGTGCTCCTTACAGTCTAATATTCGATTATGGAATGTTAACTGTATCTCTCGGCTTTTCCCAAGCATGCCTTCTCCTCTTGTGATTCATGAGCAAAATATTTGCTGTTACTAGTTGTAATCATTGCAGAATTCAATTATTCCATCTCCCATGGAATTTGCGTATAAACTCGAGCCTTCGTGGCCGATGAGCAACAGTCAGCTTGTGTGCATGAACCAAGTGCCTAACTGCTGCGGAGGACTGTACACAGTGCCTAATCTGTCCGTCGGTAAAGATATTCACAATTGTTGTTCACTCCTGTCGTCTCTGGCCCGTGGCACACCACAGATGCCTCTGTGCGGGATTTGCATAGCGATATTTTTCCAGGCACGAGAACATTTAACGAACATAATCGCTCTTGGAGTGCTTCCACCCTTGACCAGAAAGCCAATGATCACATCCTTTTGGATTTCAGATAAATCACTCTGTTTTCGTACTATGACAATGATTGCAATGTTGTGTGTGTCTCTCGGACACGCTTGAAATACCCTCCGCTTCCACTGATTCCACATGCCATCTGTGACTGGTTATTACAGATTGACGTTAGACGTAGGTGGTAGTCACATTAATGTGACTGGACCGTGTATAAAAAATGAAATACTCATGTTTGATTAACGGTGCCATTAAAATAAGCGTTACATAATTAACGAACTCAAGAGTTAGAATACTATGACAGAATTATGAGCCCGTAGAATTTTTCTTTGGAATTTGGGCCAAATACTGATGATAACCACCTCCGGACGCTATATAATATCTCTACAGTACTCGGTATATCTTCATTGTTACAAATATAAAGATGGCCAGAAGACTCTGCCCCGACATCTCTTTACAGCAAGCTGCTGACATCCGGCAGTTCGTCCAGAATTTTAGTATACAGTCTGTATGTACGGAGAGCTTTAAATTTCATTTAAAGAAGTCTGTTTGAGTAAAAAGCGGAAAATATCTTCAAGCATTTTTCAGTTCACTTTTTGCAGCACAACGAAGTAATCAACCATTCATTAAACAATCCTGTTACCATTCTTACTGAACTTCCCTGCAGCCCTTCAATGTCCCTTGTTGGTTCTACTTGGAACTGATCACAAACACTTGAACAATATTCCAGCACTGGTTACACCAATGTCATGTAAGCAATCTCCTTTGTAGAATTATTACATTCCCTAGTATTTTAGCAATGAACCGAAATTTGCGATTTGCTTTACCTCAGACTGAACCTATATCATTCCATTTCATATCCCTACAAATTGATCACCTAGGTATATGTATGAGTTAACCGTTTCCAACTGTATGTCACTCTTATTTTAGTCATACAATGTTTTTTCGTTTTGTGAAATGTAAAATAATACATTTATAAATATTTTTAAATACTTACCAGTCCTCATCCATAAACCATGGTCCTTGCCGTTGGTGGGGAGGCTTGCGTGCCTCAACGATACAGATAGCTGTGCCGTAGGTGCAACCACAACGGAGGGGTATCTGTTGAGAGGCCCGACTAACGTGTGGTTCCTGAAGAGGGGCAGCAGCCTTTTCAGTAGTTGCAGGGGCAACAGTCTGGATGATTGACTGAACTGACCTTGTAACACTAACCAAAACGGCCTTGCTGTGCTGGTACTGCGAAAGGCTGAAAGCAAGGGGAAACTACAGCCGTAATTTTTCCCGAGAGCATGCAGGTTTACTCTATGGTTAAATGATGATGGAGTCCTCTTGGGTAAAATATTCCAGAGGTAAAATAGCCCCCATTCGGATCTCCGGACGGGGACTACTCAGGAGGACGTCGTTATCAGGAGAAAGAAAACTAGCGTTCTACGGATCGGAGCGTGGAACGTCAGATCCCTTAATCGGGCAGGTAGGTTAGAAAATATAAAAAAGGGAAATGAGTTGGTTAAAGTTATATATAATGGAAATTAGGGAAGTCTGGTGGCAGGAGGAACAAGACTTCTGGTCAGGTGAATACAGGGTTATAAATACAGTATCAAATAGGGGTAATGCAGGAGTAGGTTTAATAATGAATAGGAAAATAGGAGTAAGCTACTTCAAACAGCATAGTGAACGCATTATCGTGGCCAAGATTGACACGAAGCCTATGCCTACCACTGTAGCACATGTTTATATGCCAACTAACTCCGCAGATGACGAAGAGGTTGATGAAATGTATGATGAGATAAAAGAAATTATTCAGATAATGAAGGGAGAAGAAAATTTAATAGTCGTGGGTGAGTGCATTCGATAGTACATAAAGGGAGAGAAGGAAACGTAGTAGGTGAATGTGGATTGGGACGAAGAAATGCAAGACGAAGCCGCCTGGTAGAATTTTGCACAGAGCATAAGTTAATCATAGCTAACACTTGGTTCTAGAATCATAAACGAAGGTTGTATAGATGGAAGAAGCCAGGAGATACTGACAGGTTTCAGATAGATTATACAATGGTAAGACAGAGATTTAGGAAGCAGGTTTTGAATTGTAAGACATTTCCAGGGGCAGATGTGGACTCTTAACATTATCTATTTGTTATGAACTGTAGATTAAAACATGGTCGGAACTGCTGGTAATTTTCACCGATGTTGGAACCGGGACTAGTGGTACAACATGTGAGTATCATGCCCCTTTGGCCGAAATCTGACATAATGAGCCAGAGCTAGACGATCTAATGTATTTCGTCAATAGCTAGTCAACTAACTCTTGCTCCCAGTTGCTAGGTCAGCAGTTACACAGTACTGTTTATGCAACTGAACTTCACATTATCTCTTTGTCTGAAGTTTCAGGAATTTTTTAGTAGATTTTCTTGCAAAATGCATTTCCTAATCTTCTCTGAGCAGCATATGCTTCATTCCTCACGTATTATTTAAAAATGCAAGATGGAAGGAAATTAAAAAGAAGTTCTAGCGCCCATAAAAATGTATCATTCAATTACAGCACAGTATGTTTTTCCCTAAAACGAAAGAGATCACTCAGTATGTACAGCCCGTCATGTTCAAAACTGTATGAATTTTTTGTGCCATTTGTTTGCTTACTTACGTAACTTTTTCTCATGAATTGTCTAAATTTGCATCTCTCTCTCTCTCTCTCTCTCTCTCTCTCTCTCTCTCTCTCTCCCCTCACCTCTCTCTCTCTCTCTCTCTCTCTCTCTCTCTCTCTCTCTGTATCTCTCTCTTTCTATCTCTCTCTCTTTCTCTCTCTCACACACACACACACACACACACACACACACACACACATACATACATGCATATACTTACACATACATTGTGTTATGTTCAACTCCTGTGTTTCATTTTTCTTTTCTGTTCTCATACTCACTGTTTACGTCACATACTGCACAATCTTACCCATATACTTCATGTCACATCTGCCTCGTTAGTAAATTTTGTCTCTCTTTTTGTGTAATATGTTACATAGGGAATCTAAACTAAAACCATTTAAATATTCTAAATATGAAAGTTATTTATTTATTTACTTATTCGAATAATTTGTTTGGGAGCTGCGATACATCAGCATTGATATTGCTTCTACGTCTTAATTTTAGTTGCGCCCCGACTTACTTCATGCTTCGAGAATGTCGTTTCTATTCTTCCTAGGTCTACTTTCTTCCTTTTGTATATATCTTTTTTTCTCCTGAAATCCTGTCTTTTGTGTTGGTCCTCTAAAACGCTTTCTGTTCTCTATTATGTCCATTCTAATTATAGTGTTTTTCATATCTTCGTCAGTTTAGCTGAACCATGTTGCTCTTGATTTGTAAATGTTTAGTAACTTGAAGATCTGCTTAGTTACTCTTTTATTACGCCTTCAGTATATTAAAATTACAGTCTTCTTTTACTCTGTATATCAGTTAGTTTTTCCATTTCCAAACAGAGCTCTCTGTTTGACCATAATTTGTGTCCTGTATTACTACCAGTTCTAGATACGAGAGCTTGCATTGGAATTATTCTTTCAGCTTTTTTAGTTTCTCAGGATCCCAAAATCTTGTTAGTTTAAGTGCTTCTGATCATATACTGTTTCAGGCAATCTCTCTGTTTGGTAGTGTCCTAGTTTTGTTTTTCAGGAGAAAGTATTTTTGTTTTGTATCTTCTTTTGTCATGTGGAAATCTGTTTCAATTGTATGTACTCTATGTCTCTATTTTCTTTCGTATTGCTTCTTATCCATTCTCCAATTTATACAGAACAGTTTGTTTTAGACATTGCTTGAATTTTAAGATTTTCGAGAAGGTGACTTTTGAAATTTGTTATGAAGTGTGAACTTTTTCTACAGGTATATTTAGTTCCATTTTGTCTGCTTCTTACTGTAGTTCTTTAATTTGTTCTTTGGCACTATCCAGTGAGTCAATAATTAATGCCATGTCAACATTTACGATTTTTCCTATTTAAATACCGTTAGTATTCATGAATTTCCTCGATAGTCTCACTATCTTCTCTAGTGTGAAATTGAAAAGTGGAGGAAATAAACCATAGTCCAGTCTTATTTCTCATTTTATTTCAAATGGTTTTGACAGTTCCCCATAAACTTCGGCTTCGTATTGTTTGAGTTTCTTAAATTATTTCTGTTGTTTGATTGTCGATTCCATTTTCTTATAATGTTGATAAGCGCATTTCTATCACTAGAGTCATATGTGTTTTTAAAACCTACAAAATTTATCATGGATGTTTAAGTACAAATATAAATTTTTTTATAAGAAAAATTGCAAAGAAACTTAAATGCACTCTTAGTCGACTGTGCATAGACTGTGGTTTTGGTAAGGGATATTCATAGTTTAAATTACTTAATGTTTTTACATTCTTTCACACATTAACTATCTGAGAAATTATGATGATCATTTTGTGATCATAAACATATAAGTCATACTTGAAATTAGACGAACTGAAATTGATACTATCTTTTCCTGGCGAATACATATTTAATTCAGTCAAACAGAAAGGAGTACGTGAATTTGCATCTGTCATGTGGCTGATAGATACCTCAAGCTACAATCTACAATTACAATTAAACCTAAAATTAGAGATTTTCCATATAGTCACACTACAGTCTTCAGCTATATACAATAAAATCAGTCGCTATCATTTTTTTAGGTGGTAATGTATTCATCTTATCCTAAAGTACAAAGCATTAATCATCCTGTGAAGACAAACGGAATTTGCGTTTTCACTAGTAGAAATAACATTTTGGTGGATTGAACTGCATATTGCTCGGTTATTGCAACCTCCATATCCATCACACATTGCCTGTAATCATCAACAGTGGACCTATTACCTGGAGACTGTTTTACACCCTTTGACTCTATGGACTATGCGTCCCGCTTCAGTCTCACATGTACACATATTTGCTTGCAGACTGACAAATTAGGTATTAAGTTCAACTTTTAATTTCTTTTTTATTAATCAAAACTCTTTTTTTATTGTACATCTGTTGTTTACATGGAACCCAAATATCGAACCATATATGGACATCATTCTTGTTATCTTCATAAATATGTGGGGTCGTTTTACATTAGTTAAGGTAACTGTGTCATTGAGGCACAGTTTTACATGATTTGCCACAAACTTTTTCATATTTATCCATAAAGAAAGTCAATAAGAAGGGTTTGCGAAATATTCAAATGGCTATTCCTGTTGCAATTGTTTTATCATAGGCTACATTAAGCCCATTCAGTTCAATACCAACTTAATTTTAATTAAAAATAACATTCCTCTGGAAATTTGTTTGGGCATTAATACAGCTTCTCCATATCTGCTTCCACAGAATGTGCCCAGCATTTTTCACATAAGTTGCATGGTTTCTCCAAATACACTATTACTTATCATTTTGAAATAGCTCATGTCGATGTCATTACTTGCTCACGTTCATTCTTGTGCAGTAACGATGATGTAAGAGTTTGAAGAAGAGTTAAAATTCGATGAAGCTATTTTTTAGAAACCAATTTATGTTTCAAACATTATTTCAGTTTTCTATAACTAATAATATAGTTTTTACATTTTAAGAAGTGAGAGGCCCCACAGCTCCTTTATGCTAAAAAAATGTTGTATTACCACCATGGACTGTTAGTAAAATATTTTATTTTGTAGGCGGTGGGCGTGACCACTTCTGACACCAAATCTGTAGGCGGTAGGCGCAACGACTTCTGACACCAAATTTGTAGGCGCCCCAGTGGTCCCGGTCGCCTACGTTGGACTGGATGGCCGAGCAGTGACCTCTCCAGTTGCCAGGACGCTATAAAATGGCTGTAGAAGCGTCAGAAACGCCAAAGAAACATTATTAATTCATAACAGCTTTATTCCTGCCGAGTACAATGTGGCTTCGTTATATCAACGACCTTCCCCGAGTCCTCGCTGACTCGTAGCGATGATACCAGATCCGGGCCGCACCAGTGTTGCTAGAGCAACGCCGCGTGCTGTGACATAGCGGAGGAATGTCCTTACTTTGTCCGCGAATGGCAGGCGGCGCCCCGCTGGGCGGCGGCTCGGTTGCGGACAGCAAGCTGCCGCCCGTAGAGGCTCTGGGTTGGAGTCCCGATGCTGTCGGCACGAGAGGCGTTCTCGTAGTACGGAGTACTCTGTCCCACTCTGTCTTCTTCCCTGCTCCTCCTGGTGGCTCGGCCGTGGTGGACGTGCAGAACGGGCTGCAATCCCCCAGCGTTGTCAGCTCACCCTGTTGTGGCGGCGGATGCACAGGGCCTAGGCCCCGCACGATCTCGACGTCGGCTCACTGATGAGGTCAGCGTTGACGGCGAGCGAGTCTGCCACGATGTCTGCTAATCCTGGGTTGATGATTGACAGCGGCAGCAGAGAGGACCAGAGCTGGTACTGTCCCCTCACGTCTGCTGCTGGTTGGGCCACCCTTACTGCATCTCCTTAATAAAGATTAACATGTCGATCACCAAACTGAGCGCTACGCAGCGACCCAGTACACATCTAACTGCAAGTCTGACTGCGAGTGCGAGTGCCTTGTTGCTATCAAAGCTGTCGTATTTAAAGGAAGCACGAGCGACGTCCTGACGTCATGCTCGTTTGTAATGACCGCATTCGTTCCACTCATATTGCTGATTCATCTGTCGTACTCGCCCCTTACGTGTTCTTGCATCAGAGTTACATGTTGTTGCGGCAGACTTACGCGAAGTTGTGAAATGCAGTACAGCTGACGCTATACCTGTCTTGCACTCTACGAAATTCTCAGTCAAACATAAACCCGCGTGCTAAGCAACTCTCTCGCGCCTGTTGTGTGTAACCAGGCCATTGCCCCTGCGTGACGGCACATTCCGATATATATGCAATCCTCTTACTTCTTGCCTAACCTACTGCCTCTGGCTCTCGGCATAGGCAATGAAACTTTGATAATATTCCGCGTTTCCAACTCTTTACTATTCCGTGACACTACAATTTATACAACCAGTTTCAGTCGTCTGACAATCAGAACAGTTGTAAAAGTATTCATATGGTTCTGTGAACGCTTTAATGAACCTTATGGTTGTTAGACGTCTGAAACTAGCTGTATAAATTAAATATTTTACCGGTAGCTCAATGTGTAGGAAGTCATTTTTCTTATCATAGGCCCATCTGGTCAAAAATTATTTCTTAGGTTTCTTACTGTTAGATGGTGGTGACGTTTTTACAGGCATGAGAGGAAATCCGAATCAGAATTTGATACCCAGTTCGAAAATGTACCCTTTGTCAAAATCGTCTTGTACATTTTCTGTTGTGGTTGGCAGGAGAACCAACCGTGTTTTTCTAAAGGAGGCCGTAATGCACGCGTTCTAGCTCACGCAGGCTGGCTTGAGGTCTGGAACATGACAAGGGAATTAGAATTGAGAAAAACGGACGTAGCTGGTGGAATACTTAACTTTAATCCATTCATGGAGAACGTCACTCTTTATGGTACAAGATTCACAATATCAATAGTACGAATACTGGCGCCTTGCTAGGTCGTAGCAAATAACGTAGCTGAAGGCTATGCTAACTATCGTCTCGGCAAATGAGAGCGTAATCTGTCAGTGAATCATCGCTAGCAAAGTCGGCTGTACAACTGGGGCGAGTGCTAGGAAGTCTCTCTAGACCTGCCGTGTGGCGGCGCTCGGTCTGCAATCACTGATAGTGGCGACACGCGGGTCCGACGTATACTACCGGACCGCGGCCGATTTAAAGGCTACCACCTAGCAAGTGTGGTGTCTGGCGGTGACACCACATTTTCTATCCTTAAAGACCCAGCCAGAATCTTTCTTTTAGTCTGTAGTATCTTTGACATCTTACCTATAACATTCGTTCTTCTTCACAAGCCGGCCGGTGTGGCCGTGCGGTTCTAACGGTTCAATCTGGAACCGCGTGACCGCTACGGTCGCAGGTTCGAATCCTGCCTCGAGCATGGATGTGTGTGATGTCCTTAAGTTAGTTAGGTTTAAGTAGTTCCAAGTTATAGGGGACTGATGACCATAGACGTTAAGTCCCATAGTACTCAGAACCATTTGAACCATTTTTTTCTTCTTCACAAGACTTGGTCAAGAGATACGTCTGGACTACAGATTTTAATAGGTTGGTTTATTAGGCGAACACGGTTCTCCAAAATGTAACAACAGCCATCTAAGAAATTTCTGGGTTTGTTAAGCCCAAACCTGTTAGTTATCACACAACCTATTAGAGACCATTGGTTGCATCTAATTTACTGTGTGTTGTTAGTGGTTCACTCATTGCTAGCTCGACACTAATACAGTGCGTTACTAACTTAATCTCAAAGTCGACCACGATCTCCACAAAGATGAGGTTATGGATGCACTTTACCACTGACAGTTTTCTTTTTCCTCTTCAACTGCATGCTATCTGTAGCAGTCCTTCTACTGCTGCTGATTCTCTGGTACTCGATTCCGTTATTGGGGGTTCTGCAATAAAGAATTGAATGGATATCTTAGTTACAACAGGTAGGTCATTTTTGTATACAGAGGGATCACTTGAACTGAATACATTGAAATACCTCTAAAACTACACATTTTATCTTTCAGAATTACAAATTGCTCTGTCTCGGAGGTGGTCTTCTAACAATACCATACTCGACCCTCCACGCCACTCCATACGACGCTGTCAGGGGACATCTTTGAAATCATCAATGGGAACTCCAGTTTTCTATTGCAGATTAAGAAAAAATGTACATTCGTTTTCTCTGAGGCATTTCCTTTGTCTCGCCACAGATGGCGATGTAATTGGAGGAATAGAAATGGATTCACAATCGTAATTTACGACATGCTTCTCAATGGCCGTTGAGTATCCAATAGCACATGGGACCCCACCTCCATGATAGGAAAGGCCAGTATTTCATAACTTCTAATAGTAAACTACATCCGCAACGTTTTATTCCTCCGACATATCGAACAGGGGACTGATCGACGCCCCTCTGTGGCTGTGATTCGAGGCGAAAGCTACACTGGTTTTCCAATTGGAGCGACCATGTCTTCACGGCCTAGTGTCACACTACTA
Source organism: Schistocerca gregaria (assembly GCF_023897955.1). NCBI lineage: Eukaryota > Metazoa > Arthropoda > Insecta > Orthoptera > Acrididae > Schistocerca > Schistocerca gregaria. The sequence continues at coordinate 180,028,772 of NC_064927.1, forward strand.
TTTTTTTTAAATATCTCCACAAAAAGAAGTCTGGCGACGTCAGATCCGGAGACCCAGCAGGCCAATTAATAGGGCCACTTATGCCAATCCACTGACCACTGTAAACAGGGTTCAATACCTTCCGTGCTTCAACTGGGAAATGCTGAAATCATGTACGTTGTCGAACGTCTAGGGAAACTCCTGCAGTAGTACCCGTAGCTACAGTTCCATAAATTTGGATATTTTGGCCATTTAATACTGTCGGTAAAATACGGAATGGTAAGTTCGTTCCCCATGATGCAACACCATATCTTAATGGACCACGGACGTTGATGGTCAACTTGCCGTAACAAGTGGGGATTGTCTACAGTCCATTAATGCATGTTATGCCAGTTAACTTTGCCATGGTTTATGAATGTAGACATACCAGAAAATAGTACCTCAGCAAACAGCTTGAGGATCGTTTGCATTTGTTGACGTGCACATTCACAAAACACTATTCGTTTATGAAAATCGGCAGCATGAAGTTCTTCATGCAATGACATGTTGTATGGATTACACTTATGACGATGCAGTATTGTTACAACACCACCTACGGCAGCAGTTCTCAGTCTGGTTTAGACCATTAGCCCTGAGTGAAATCAGACATTAGCTAGTACCTCCGTCCTGCCCAAGGCCTGCCATCTGTTGTCCCCCACCCCCACATTATGACAAACTTCAGCACCTAACTAAGCTGTAGAATGAAACACTTTTCTTTATCCACTTTCATTTTTAAAATGATATTAAGTTTGTGTGTGTGTGTGTGTGTGTGTGTGTGTGTGTGTGTGTGTTTCTATGAATGAATGACAAGGGAACTCATGGTGAATCGAAAATACTGCCCACAACACTCCCACGGAATAGAAAGCTAACTGTGTACAGTGAGGGTACACACTTGTTACAAAAAATGCTTCCTCTGCATTTCTTCTCTCCGTTGCGGTACTTACGTAACATGCACACTGCAAAGCCATTTAAATCAAAATAAGTTCGGACGCGCTTCATTGCATCACTCGTTACACCTGAACTGCAGAAATTGGACGACTTCCTGCAGTAGCACTTACGTCGTTATTGCTGTGTCGTGCTGTCAGTTCATTCATTTATCTGTTTCGAAGCCAGTAGTGCAGCAGTTCCTGGACTACTGCAAGTACTTTCCATCACATGGAGAAGACATTCTCTTGAGATATTTAGCATTTGTTACGTATATGCCTCACTTTCATCACCTGTGATGTACGGGACAAAGCACAAAAGACGTGTGTAGTGGGTGGACTATTGAGAAACGTGTAAGGTCCACCGCATTAATGCTACTAACTGAGAAAAATTAATTATTGTGACCTTATACAATTAGTATTAGAGACTTTCTATATTGTGATCATAGTAATGGTCTTTTGAAAATAATTTAGTTTTGTAACTAAAACAGAATCGAATCGTTCAGTTCTTACGCCTCAGAAAATTTAATTTTACTCTTCAGGGGATAACTACTTCGAGGATGGGAACCACTGACCTTCGAACATACCGGCATCACTGTGTAATTGGCAGACACGTATCTGTGGGTTGCGGTACAATGCTGCTAGTACTGATATTTCATTAGCTTCTCCTGTAACATGTTTGCTTTGTTTCCTTTTGCTGGTCTGTACGTTGCCAGAAGATATAACGGCGTTCACAACATTGTAAAACAGCGAACGAGGACGAGCTTTCTCTGGATCTCCAAATAACAGGTAGGTACACAGACAATAAACAGTTCACAAGGTCTGTTATATTTAGAGCCGCTATCAATTCTGCGCCTACGCGATGCGGTAACTGGGATCGCAGATTACTGTCAATTATGGTACACCGTAGTTAGCAATATGGCTGCAGTGGTGCGTCCTGTACGAAATTTCCGAACAATACAACGTTGCGAATGGTGTTTCCAATTAGGAGCTTTGAAATACAGTCTGTCGTACCCTCGAACAATGGAGGCGGAGTCCCACGTCCCATTTGATATCGAAAGGCCATTGAGTGGAACGTTGTATCCATTTCTGTTCCTCCGATTACAGCGCCATCTGTGGCTATCCCAAAAAAAAAAAAAATGCTTCAGACAAAATGTATGTTTATCTTGCCATAGAATCGGCATCTTCAATAAAAAACGGGGCTTCTGGTTGAATATTTCAAAGTTACCCCCTGCTACCCAAACACGGCGTGGGGTGGCGGATCGAATGTGAAATCGTTGGAAGTCCGCCTCCGAGTCAAACTTTTTTGTCCGATGTGTATTTTTCGAGATATTTCAGTGTTTTCAGTTAAAAAAAAAACACTCCGTCTTCAGACCACAAGTGGCCCATCGGGACCATCTGACCGCCTTGTCATCCTCAGCTAAGGATACGGATAGGAGGGGCGTGTGTTCACCACACCGCTCTCCCTGTCGTTACGATGGTTTTCTGTGACCGGAGCCGCTACTATTCGGTCGAGTAGCTCCTCATTTGGCATCACGAGGCTGAGTGCGCCCAGAATAACGGCAACAGCGCTTGGCGGACCGGATGGTCACCCATCCAAGTGCCGGCCACATAGGACAGCGCTTAACTTCGGTAATCTGACGGAAACCGGTTGTATCCACTGCGGCAAGGCCGTTTCCCAGTTAAAATGAACATACACCATTTTTTATCCAGCAGCCATTAAGTATTGACACAAAGTGATTGCTGACATTTGCTGCAAGTGGGTATTGATTCAAATCTGGACCAGGATTCAAACCAGAATCTCCTACTTAATAGGCAAATGTAGTGTGTATAATAACTATATGTTATTTATGGTTGTTCAAAGCACAGACCTGTCAGAAAAATACGTAAAGACTTCTCACACGTCATAATAACATTTTAGAGTATTTGATACGTTAAGCCATACTGTTCGGAAGCGACAGCAATTGAACAAGAATGCCGATGACTATCGTAGTTGGCATAGCAGAAGTCAGCACTGCGACAGATCATCGACTGAGCAGATGGGCAATGCTTCCGAGGAAAACAACGACCAACGCAGTTCGCGCATCAGCGGTCAGTCAGTGGTCTAGGAACTGTTATCATACTGAACTGACGTGCGTGACGGATGTGGCTATGCGGAGAAGGACGACAAGTCAATGCCCCGCCAAGCCAGCGTAGAGGTAAAACAAGTAAAGCCAGCACGTGTGTCGACATAGGTCCATTTTCTGCCCAACTTCAGAAGCATACATGAACGACGGAAGCATCAGCCGCCGCACTAGAAACTTCACGACATTGGCGAAATCACCGAATAAATACCTTCGACAAACGGGAATGGGGGGTGCTTTGAAGGGAGAAGGATGAGATGAAGAAACGTCGCCTGGTTGGATGGAACACTGCTTAGTCAGCAGACGTCATAATTCGCTATGAGGACTTATCCACTACGCTGCTTGACAGAAGATGTCGGGACCGCGTTGATAGGTAAACGGAGAAGGAGCCATCGCAGATGTTACCAGAAAGAAGTTTGTGTCGTTCTTACCCAAGTGGGTAGTGACGACGAAGGGACTGCGGCCTCACCAAATGGGTCACCTGTGATCCTAGAGGTTGATGAACTCCGCCGGAAGACTCCAAACCTGAGGGTCGTTGGTTCGATTCCGTGTTGGAGCACTCCACGACACGCCGTAGCCGCTTGTTAATAACGCAGCGTGAAAATTCCCAAAGAGAAGACCGCCCCCCACAGCAGTGAGTCACGAGTACAGCACTGAATGGAAGAAAACGCCGTCAGCAGTCACTGGAATCGGCACACTACAACTCCGCGCTGCACTGCTACCGCGGGGAATTGAGCGAGTAATAAATGACTGAGGGTGGAACCACCAGTGTTTCACTCACACCTCATCCACTAGCCAAGAGAAAAGCCAATTCCAACACCAACAAAGGGTCGCTTTCGCTCCCGCCGTCTCTGACAAAATAACGATCTTTGCTCCTCTTGGTCACTGACGCTCAATATCTAGTATCACAAAACCCAAAGCTGCGGCAGAAATGCTCTAACCACTGCACCATTAGGACACACTGGTCATTGCAGCTGCACGGACAACCCTAGCACGTCTCCGAACAGACCTAAATTCTAAAACTTATCCATACACTAAAAATCTATTTATCCTCAATACTCGCGGCATTTCGCAGATTGCAGTAAGAGTTCCAGCCTGGAGTGCATTTCCACCGAAGGGATCACTGCTCATCTCATCTTATGTCCATATTTCCAGTGCAGGTGCTTACAAGGCCTGAACTCTTGTGGAAATCGCGGAAATGCCGCAAGTAGTGAGGATAGTGTGCAAGAGGCACTACATTTGTAGTGTAGACAGTTTGGGTCTAATGTGACGCATGATAGGCAAGTCTGTGCAGTCGCAATGACTGCTGTGTCTGAATGGCTCAGTGGCCAGAGCATCTGCCCAGTCATTAGACGAGGGTTCGAATTCCTTATGTGGCACAAATTTTCAACTTTCCCCATTGATTTCAAACAAAGCCCCCTCGCAGCGTAGGTCTGTAATAACTATGTATTTTAAGTGAGTTTGGTTGCATCCTTCAACGCAATAAGGAATGTAACTCAGAAACATATGTAAAAATGCCTGAAAGACTGTCAACGAATTGAATGAGCAAAAATGTTTCAGCAAGAAGAATACTTACTTTTTGTCTAGAGAATTGTCGTTGATGACACCTGCTTTGGTTCTTACACACTGCCCTGACTGGGTGCTATAGATGGCAGCCAGTGCAGATTCTGCAACACTGAATAAGAAAACAAGCGTGTCTAAGTTATAACTAGTAAGCTGTTGGTAAAAGATGTAGTATTTCTCATAATAATAGATATGTCAAATAAACACTTTCCGGAAAGATTTGTTCGTGTCCACGTAGAAGAAAAACGACAGTTATGATGAATTAGCATCAATAATTTGCCAGGAGTAGCTGCTTCTCTATCATAACACTCCCTTTCAACTGAGTCAGCAATTACTGGCATCTGTACATGTGCACTGACACAACACAAGTCCAGACAAGTAGTAGTTTGTTCTAACGAGCAAAACGTGTAGTCAGTGAGTTCAGGCTTTCTGATGGCTTCCCAAAGGAATCAGAAGGCGTGAAATATTACTCCGGGCAGAAGGTCATAGGCTTTGCTTGAGAATAAGTCAAGACTTGTCAGAACATTAATCATGTACCGTGATGTAAGTTATTTATAATGAATCATTATGGAAACATCCAATAGATCGATTGGTAACTTCTTTACATGATATTAATTTATGTATAATTCAGAAATTTTTGATCATGACGCTTATTATGCAAAATTCAGATCGCTTAGATACTTTTGAATAAGACACAAAATTCCTATTGTTCAGATACTTTCCAAGAAATTCAAATTTACAAAAATGTTTGGTCGTTTAGGTACTTCTGGAAAGGCACAAATGTGTGGGAAATTCATATGTTTGGATACTTTTGAAAATGAGACCAATATACACAAATTCAGACCATTCAGAAATGTAATGACTTGAATTTACGCAAAATTCATATCTTTCTGGTACTTTTGGGAATGACAGTAATTTATGCAAAATTGAGATCATTTGGATATTTATGATCATGACACTAATTTTCATAAATTCAGAACTGGGCAGAATTAAAATGCAGTAGCTCACACACATTTCACATGCACGCTGCAGCTTCTGCTGATAGAATAGTATTTAAGACTCTGGAGGTCATACCCACTGCACATACATACTGTTATCTTCTGGTGATACAGTACTCGTCTAAGATCCAGCTGCAGGCATCCATAACATGTTATAATTCTGAGGCCCAGTTGCTATTGATGATGATGATGATGAAACACAAGATGATGAAAAAGAAGATGATGATAATAATTATGATGAGGAAGATGACCATTATGACTGGACTATGCTGTTCAACAAATCATCGACAAATCATGTCCAGTGAAATGAGCCCTAATAAACTGGTAGGGTGCTCAGTTTTCTTGCTAGTTTTGAAAGTGTTAGAAGATCATTCACACGGTAACGAAATAGCATCCACTGAAGGGGAAATTTGAGAAGCACCCTTTACTGCTTCAAGTTTACAATGGCTGCAAAAAATAAAGGCTCAATTGCAGAACGGAAAGTTCATATACAAACTTTCCGTCAGCTGAAAGACCTTCACAAAAGAAGAGTTTTGTGAATTCGAAAGATATGGAAACAGTTCATATGATTATTGCACGGTATTTCACATATCAAACAATGTGCTTTGGATCCAGGGTACAGACGGCGAAGGCTTGCGTTCGGTTTTAAAGTATATTTTAACATGTATGCAAGTTTATAATGTCAGTATCATAAGATGGTCTTCAGAGATTGTGTAGACATGTAAAAATATTCAGCTTGAAGACTTTGAATTTGGAAACGTTGTGCAGTTTCAACGACAAGTAACCTCTGTTGTGGCTAAAGTAAGTATCTATCTTTTTGTAACAAAATTTTTGGTATAGGGAATGCAGTTTGATTTTCCCCAAACTCTCTCTTATGTAATATATTACAAGGCGAGAGAGATGTAATTTACTGATGAGGCAGCGTTTTAGGTACCTACTCTACTTTACATTGGAAAAACTCTTAGGAAGAATACTTTTGAACATAACGCAGAATTCAGATGTGCGCATGAGTGTATTATCGTGCGCGCGCGCGCGCGCGTGTGTGTGTATGTGTGTGTGTGTGTGTGTGTGTGTGTGTGTGTGTGTGTGCGTGAGTGCGTGCGTGCGTGTGGTGCTCTACACGTACTGAATGACAGAATACTACAATGTCACTAGCTGTACTATTTTTATGAATGCTAAAAGAATTTCCTTCTGCTGCTGTAATTTTCTTGAAGTTTTCATATTTTCCGGTATCATTATCCTGCTATTTTTAGGTTTAATGGCAATTCCACATTGCCTGTCTCTCACCAGTATATGGACCAGCAGTTTTTTCGTACTCTTTCTCGTCAAATACTGAGCGCTCTTCCTTCTGTTGTACCATGTGGGCTTCCATTACTAAATCATCTTTTTTTCCATTTCGAGAGAGTTATTTCCTTCACTTTTTCTATTTTCACTTTTCTGAGCCTGCAATCCGTAATCATCCACCTGATTTGTAGGTTAATTGAACACACCCCGAGAATCACTAAGAGGTGTTATTTACACGGACACCAGAGATCCTTATAAGGACAATGCACAAGCCAATTACAAATATTTGGATGATTTTCACCTACCGGAATTTAAACGTCCATATTATCGCCATGCAGTGAACTATGGAAGTGAGTATGGCATTCAGATAAAGTTTTGACCATTCACATTTAGTGTCGATGGCGGCTATTAATCAAATTAATTTAAGTTATTCAGAAATACGAGTATTGTACGTGCTTGCCTGTTCTGGTTACACTTTGACTTGTTATTTTCCAATCGACCAAATAAACCATGCCTTCTAAGACAAGGATTGCTAATGGCAAGGGAAAGGAGAAATCGATTCTGGTAAACAACATATGCTCTGGCTAAAACATACGATGAGCTGATGAGCTAAGGAGCACGATTGTGAATGTATATTTCTAAGTCAGTCTCCGAGCGACTGTTCACATTAACCTCAGCCTGCAATGAGCTCAAGTGGAGGAAATTTAAGATTTAAATCCCTAGAAAATGTAAGCTGGATATTTTGAAAAAAAAAAAAAAAAGGATTCCACACAACAGAAGTTCGCAGCTGCTCCATTCTCTGCCGAGAAAGAGCTGTGGCATACGTTATGATGCTTCAGCAAACACGCAATTACTCGTGTAAATTAGGTTAGAATGAGCGATGGAGAAAACAGCAAAAACGTGACACTTAAAAACCTGAAACAAGTGAAACGCGTAGCAGAGTAAATATTGCGAGTTGCGAAACTCTCTCATTTCGCCCGTCATTAGCACCTCACTGGCAGTAGTGCACTAACTTTGCTCCTCGCTTGAATTTATCGCTTCTATGCCGAAGACGTGTCAATATTTTCTTGTTTTCGAGTTTTACATTTCATCCTTCAACAAGGCAATTACCATATGTTAGTTTGATATTACATATTAAGTGCAAAAAAAGAGGACATCTGTGCAGTTGCGGAAACACTAGATTCAAGTTAAATGGTCCATCTGCCACAGAATGTAATACATGGGGAATATATCGCTTTTTGATGGTATCCTGTTAATAACGAGGCACAAATTTCGTTCTAGCGGAACGGTCTGGAATGTCTTGCAGGTATTAGGTCTTAATGTGGAGATAACATGTTATTTTAAGTTTCACAATAATGAAGTCTTTTAAAAAAAGATCTCCAGGGGAAGAATAATGAGAGAGAGAAAGATGACGGTTTTACTTCAAAAGTACACTTCAATTATAATATAGACTCCTTTTTTATCAATGGACGACTCTGTCTCCTAAAAGTAACCATATTCTATGTCCTACCGTCTCTTAATATGGCTCATAATATTATTAATTCGCAAATATTTTCAGATGCGGAAAAAAGTAAATAGTCTGGATGCTTCAAGCCGTTTAAACGGTGCTTAAAAGTTCGATTTTCCTATTCTTAAAGCGCCGTTAAGATCACTATCCTGATGACAGCTGATGTAATCAAGACCTCTTTCTCCATCCAACAGTATCGGGCATAAAACTCTCTCACAGTCAATGAAAAATTTGAAATGTACTGCATTCTTTTTTTTTCCAACAATGGAAGTTCATCTGACCATTTCTTATGCCTCGAAAATGAAATAGGCTGCATAGCCCCGGGAGAAATTTCATTGGTGATGAAAGGAGCAAAACAATGTTTTATAACAGTGCTATTTATCCATTTGACCTCTACCCAAACAACATAACTCTTTAAAACATTAATATAACCAAAAGTATTCCACAAGTAGTGTAGATCCTTGGTTTTCGTTATTGACCAAGTTTTTGAGACATAAAAACAAAACAAAATTTCATTGATTTCAATGTGAACTCTTTGCCAGCAGAAATTTTCTCTTTGCCCACCAGTACAGCAAGCAGATCTACGAGTCTCTCAAATTTCTACAGCTTTCACTACAAGACATCGGAGTAAGTAATCGTTTTCGTAAAGAAACATTGAGCTAAAAGCTATTCAAATGACTATCTTATTTACTGCGAGAACTGACTGTACTTGCTGCTAATAAACCAACAACTAGCTAGAGCTGTGGTTCTCGAATCTTTTTCCTTTGGGCCACCCTTTACTAGGAAAAATAGTATAAGTCCATCCCAGCCCTTCCCCCAGCCTGTATCATAAATAAATATATTCATTGTATATGAGATATTTAGTCAAAAACTATGAAATAAACAGATTTTGTAACATATAAAGCAATAATTACAAGAGCATTAAAGTTCTAAATTATGAATTTCAAAGTGATAGATTACCTTGCTTTTGAGAAGAAAGTTTCTCAAGACGTGGGGTAATAACAACAACATCTACTCGAAATTCTTTGCTCACATTGAGCTTAGAAAGGCAATTCGACCACATAGAATATTTAATCAACAGTATCTGGACACCCCAAGAAACATACGTTTTTCATGTTAGGTCCATTGTGCTGCCACCTACTGCCAGGCACTCTATATCAGCGACCTCAGTAGTCCTTAGACATTGTGAGAGAGCTGAATTCTATAGAACACCTTTGATATATTTTGGAACACCAACTTCTTTACAGGCCCCTTCGATCGATATCGATACCTCTCCTCAGTGCAGCGCTTCGTGAAGAATGGACTTCCATTTCCGAAGAAACATACCGGCACCTGATTGAACGTATGCCTGTGAGAGTGGAAGCTGTTATCAAGGCTAAGGGTGGGCCAACACCATATTGATTCCAGCTTTACCGCTGGAGGGCGCCACGAACTTGTAAATCATTTTCAGTCAGGTGTCCGGATACTTTTGATCACATAGAGTAGTTACCCGAGTATTTTGTAGCAAAAGGAATGAGGATCTTCACTGCGTTTTGGCTCGGAGTAATAAAGACACAAAGCTCCAACAAGGACACTTTATTAAATTTATTCTTCTGTGGAATATCACAAGTGGGGTCAATAAGTGTTTCTTGTTCTTTTGTGTTGAAACGTTATGATGCCTGTGCATTTTTGGATGGATTTTTAATGAAATTAAATTTATCAAAATCCTCTCTGAAATATTTTTCCGAGTAAACTTTTAGTGTTGCAAGATGATGAAAATGGGAATCTTACCTGCATTGAACGTATCGGATTATTGGTGTCCTGTAACAGTGATACTAGAGAAGGGAACACGTCTAGCTTGCCACTTTCCATTTGTTTTTGCCACAACTCTAATTTCTTTATAATCGTCCTCACTTTTTCATTGCCAAATATTACTGTTGCCTTAGTACTCTGAAGGGAAATGTTAGGAACATTTAGTTTCATGAAAATTTCAGTGAGCTAAGACAATTTCAGTACCAAATAAAGAACAAACAAACAAACACCGTCCGAAAGGGCCTTGAAGGCCCAACGGTACCGACCGACCACCGTGTCATCCTGAATCTTAAATAGCAGTCTGCCAGGCACTGACTTTTCTCCTTTAAGAGACAGAATACCTCGTTTATCAGTTCAACATTCTTGTAAGTACTTTACCCCTTCAGAGTCATCTAGATCGCTAAAAAAAAAGTATGTTCAGCACCCATCTCCTCACGCAGCACTTAAGCCTGGAATAGATAGACTTTTGCCTTAATAGATGGTTTCTGTAACTGTTGGCTGGATTTCATGAAGAAATGAGCCAAGTTCCTTAGTGGCCAGAATCTCCCGATGTGTCAAGCTGTGAGTCCATATTGCATGAGGAGCTACAGCTTTAACTTTCGCTTGCAGTCCATCATTGATTACGAACAATAAGCGAGCCCCATCCGTGCATACCTTGTTTCGATTTTTTTTTAATGGTTGATAATGTCAAAAAGGCTTCGAGCTGTAACTGTTTTCAGTATGGGCTCACAGAAAATAAATTCCTCTCGAACGTTAAACTCACAACGAAACGAACATAAGAAACTAAATGAGCAATCTTATGAATGTCAATCTTCCGTCCACTTGAAATACAAAACAGCTGTTGCACAGTTTATAGTTTAACCACTAGACTAAATCGTCAGAATAAGTCAAATTCTTGCACGTATTGTCATTACAGACAGAAATACTCAACTGTTTATCGTATGAGTCACCAATCATTGTTGACACTACATCAATCGGTGTTGATAAAACAAGACTTTCTGCAGTCGTGCGTGGATTTTTTGCATTTATCAATCCTCACAGTCCTCATTTTAGCATAGTTCTTCTGTGTAGACAATAAAACATTTAGTCTCCTGAAATAAATTCTTTTGGTTTTCCCATTTGTTTAGGATGTTTCATTTCAGATGTCTCTTTATCTTGTTGGGGTATATCCTGTCAGCATCTGAAATAGTTAACCAAATTGTACACTGTGGACGCTATTCACCTTTTATTGTAGTAGTCGTGAAGCCTAGCAGTAGATAGTTTCCAGTATGGATTCTCGTTTCCGACTTTGGAGTACCTCTCCCCACTCCGCCGTTTGGTGGACCACGTTGCGTCTTCATGTCTGTCACTAAACAAAACAGCTTCGTACTGCAGTCAAGTCCTCCTCGCGAAGCGTGAAAGTTTTTATGGAGGCATCAAGGTACACGAGCCAAACCTTGCACTGCGTGATGCAGTGTTAGGGGCAAAGTCACAGTGCAGGCGACAAATGACGATTCCGTCGACCAAAGACGCCACCCAGCTCGCCCTATCATTTCAGACAATGCCAAAAATTTAATCGTGGTTTCGCTGTCGTCGACCGCATCTGGCGTAACACCGAGATCGTGCGAAGTTTGGTCCAGATTATCGACACCGTCTTTGTTCGAAAGAAAAGATGAACTCAAGCATTGCTGAATAAACTATTTGTAGCTTACCTGGAATCATTCGTTACAAAGTTTCACATCATGACGTATTCCACGCTGCGATCCCAGCCAAAAAGAAAATATTTACTTTAACGTCATATCAAGCCACAACAAAAATTCTATTATGCTTACGCTTGAAAATGAAAATGAGGAAACTAATACGAATCTTGCGCTATAACAAAATATGCCGAAGACACAAAATTATTCCGTCTTAGGTATGGATCAAGGCAACACAAAAATCGAACTTAACGACACATGTCAATAATATCGGAGCCACAATATGGATAAAATGATACACCAAACTAAACTACGTAATAAAAAAGAATTGAACCAAGAACTGCAAGTAGCACGCTTAAGACTAGATAATAGTTTATCACCACCGATTTACTATTATGTCGTTAAATTTGTTGACATATATACGGTACACCAGTCAACATATTCGTAAAACACATAACAAGACATTTAGTAAGTTAATTCACGCCCGGCACCACACCAGAAGCACAATCAAGAAGTTATATTACGCTTCCAGTTCCACATGCTCATAAAAAGTAGAAGAAATTTAGAATTTACAGCTGAGATAAATCTGTTTAATGAAGGTCTTAAGTACAACATGGTACAAATTGTCACAACACATCCACTAAACACCTTATAGTTACAATAAAACTGCCATATATATGGCAAAGCACTACCAATAAGTAATCAGAATGAGTAGATAAACGTGTAAGTAAGCTGTTTAGGTTTTTTATCTTGGTAACGCCACGTAATGCTCTCATGAAAATCACTGGCTGTGCTGTGTGCAGTCAGTTCCTGGTTGGCATTGTTGTAATACTTGCCATTGTAGCGTTGGGCAGATGGATGTGGACAGCGCGTAGCATTGCGCAGTTGGAGGTGAGCTGCCAGCAGTGGTCGATGTGGGGAGAGAGATGGCAGAGTTTTGAAATTTGTAAGAATGGATGTCATGAACTGCTATATATATTATGACTATTAAGGTAAATAAATTGTTTGTTCTCTATTAAAATCTTTCATTTAATAACTATTCCTATCAGTAGTTAGTGCCTTCTGTAGTTTGAATCTTTTATTCAGCTGGCAGTAGTGGCGCTATCTGTATTGCGGTAGTTCGAGTAACCAAGATTTTTGTGAGGTAAGCGATTTGTGAAACGTATAGGTTAATGTTAGTCAGGGCCATTCTTTTGCAGGGATTATTGAAAGTCAGATTGCGTTGCGCTAAAAAATATTGTGTCAGCTTAAGCAGAGTTTGCACAATTCGTTTCAAACGTTACTAAGAACGAAAATTATTGGTAACTTTTATCTGTTCATATAAAGGTGTGTGTGTGTGTATGCGGAGGGGAAGGGGGGGGGGTTGAGGTTGTGTTTGTGTGTGTGAACATACTCGCTGCACGCTGTAATAGTCATGGCCGTTAGTTAACTTTCAGATTGGACTTGGTGAGTTGATGCCAGTCAAGAATGTCTTTAAGGTGACAACGACACTTTTATCAACATCTCACTGAGTTTGAACGAGGTCGTGTAATAGCCCTATGAGCAGCTGGGTGTTCCTTCTGCGATACTGCAGAAATATTACGCAGGAATGTAACCACTGCACATGTTAATGTTAGTCAGGGCCATTCTTTTATAGGGATTATTGAAAGTCAGATTGCGTTGCGCTAAAAAATATTGCATCAGCTTAAGCACAGTCTTTTCTAAGGGGACGTTTCATATGTCGACCCTTAGCCTAGGATACCTCACTGGAATCTTCTGATTTTTTCTTGTAGTTTGTGTAATTAGTGTAGCTTTTGTTTATTGCTAGCACATAATTATAGAGAGAATTTCCTTTGTAGTTGTAGTTTTTCATTGTTGTACAGTAAAACAGTTGTGGTATGCATGTAGATTTGCAGCAAGTATTTCGCAGCTGCGCTTGCAATTAATGAGATATTATTTTCAGTGCTACGTTAATGTGTTCTCTTTTTTTATTAAATAGTGCTTTTCTGTGTTATCGTGTGAAATATTGTGACAACAGTGGCGTGTGAAAAACGTAATACTAGGCTCCAAAGTAAACTGAGAAATGGCAGTGAAGATGAAAGCAGTGTGTTAGGGCCACCGAGTAATGAATTAACTAAATTTCAAAGTAGTAATTTGGTAATTGTGCATAGTGAAATGGAGCGGGCTGCAAACAATGGTGTAGGCAGTGAAACAATTAGTGAACAGGGAAGCATTATCGATCGATCGGTCGACAACAGCTCACCTCAGGATTCCGAAATGACAGGACACAATCTTGCAAATACTGTAGATTCAGGTTTTGCGTCCTCGCCGTTTTCTCAAATAAGTCAAGACACGTTTTCTGCTTTTCAAACTGCGAATATTGCCGGTTCAAATGCATTGCCAAATAGCACAGAGGAACATGTTTCAGACACCAGTGCATTGTTATTGCAATGAATGCAACAAATGGGACAAAAGTTTCAAAAGTTAGACACAATGGAACAAAATCAGAGACAAACACAGCAAAAGCTTCAAAAGTTAGACACAATGATACAAATGTTTTTCGTGATACATTTCATTCCATTGCTGTAATCTGTAACACCTGAGGGTATTATTCATTAATCTCAGGGGGGTACACGCTTACTTTGTGTACCATGTGTTTGGCAAGCACAAGGAACCCTAGCTAATATGGTATTTGCTTATACAACTTTACACATCGGTACCATATTTCTCTAACACATAAATTACACAGCTATCTTACCATTTAACTGAGAGACAAACATTTCTTTGCTACGTCAGTGACAGATGTTTACGCAGTTACACAGTTGGATAACTTCACACTTATGAAATTGTATTTTGTCTGTACTTCGTGAAATTTTCATATTTTTTCCGAACCATTGTGATACTGTGAGACCTTTGAATGATGTATTTGGTATGGGATCATGACTTTTAAAGTACGTTTGAGGCAGATGACACTTTTGACATGAGCAGAGAATTTTTGCTTAGGTTTTGAAATTATTGGAGGAAACTATGATGTTTTTGAGATTTGACTGACGTGTTATGATGTTATTATTACGACGACGATGTGAATTATGCTGCTGAGGTATGTTTAAGCTGATGCTATATGAGTTATTTGGTTATGCTTCATATCTGTTATGAGGAAATATTGAAGAAGTGTCGACGAATATGTATAAGTGTAATAACGTATGGAATGATGAGTAGTGGTTAGGGACTCTGACTTGTGAAAAAGGATGTTGGAAACCAAGCATCGTACATTAAGAGTTATGAAATGTGTGTATATGCGTGAATGTATCACAATGCCAACGAAAATTTTTTGGACGCTGTTATATCAATAGGATTTTGTTTCTACATATGTGTAACGCAAATTCTTGACCTGTGATTTTTTTTGTATGAGACTGCCACTGTAGGGGAAACTGGTGTCGTAAATATTTCGGTAAGAAAGTTAAGTGAGCAGCTGCAGGTAATGCGTCGTGGGCACCCAGCTGGGCGACAGCCACCTGGAAACAAGCCATTAGTGTGTGCCTTTCAGAGGCACAGGTGGAGAAAAAAAAGGAGGCCATTATCCTCGCTATTGACATTCCTTTGTAGAAAGCATCCTAAATACGAGACACTCAAACTTGAAAACATATGATTATACTGTGGAGCTCTTAATTTATGATATTTACTAAAATGCCTAATGAAACGATGAGAAACATTTCACGGCTATTGTCTTGCTAGTTGAAAGATTGTTTACTGCACTATTAAACGCCATATGGCTATTGAATGACGTTTCACGCCTTGCTTTGTCTATTTTGTTTAATATCTAGTTTCTAGGTGCACTGCAGCATTGGTTAAAATAAAATTTTATAAATGTACTAACATTTCCCTTCATAGGAATGCGCACATAATTTTCTTTTCAACTACGTGGTAATTTATTTCATAGAATAAGTTTTTGTGGTGCACCACTTTAATTATATAGACATTAAGATGTGAATAGACATTTCCCTTATCTGCATAGTTGTTTTTACTGTAATATTTATTCTGCTTGAGATTTGTCATGTTTAGATATAAGTTACTGCATTTGCTGCTGCTTGCTTTGCCAATTTCCATTTTTTTGTCATTACTGTTTGTGTTAATTGTTTTGTGCTGCTGCATTGCCTCGTCCCTTAGTTTAGTATCTGAGCTCACTAGATTTAAGTTAGCTTAAGAGGGGATAGACTATATAAGAGAACGAGTTGCGATGAATTGGAAGAAATGCATTGAGAAGTTATACGAAAAAAGTACAGAAAGCAGGTATAGGTAGGATTTTCTTGGAAATAAATGATGAGTGAAGATACTGGAAAATAAGTAATGAGGTAGAAATATGTGAACATAAATACAGAAATCATGCTTGGATAGGATTTTTTTTGGTGGAAACAAATGTTGAAATAAGACGAAAGATCTATGGAATGAAGTTTTGGATTGGACTGCATTACCAAATGTCACACTGAAAACAAACCTTGTCCTGTATTCTTGTGTTAATACACTATGTGAATTTGTGTTCTTCCTGTCTTTATGTGTTTTATGATGAGAGTTACGTTGTACAATTTTTCTGATAATATGTTATTTACTTTGTAAAGATGTTTAGACATTATTTATTCTGTTTTGTTTTAATGCTCATGGGTGAAAAGTTATTCTGATCTATTATGTATGTACTTATGTCATAATTCTTGTAACACTGAAAACACTGATGTGCATGTTTATTTCTATTCTTTTGTAAATCCTGTTTAACTACAAATTTTATCTGTATTGTTATGTACTTTAATGATGTACTTTGTACCTTTGTTATTGTATTTTTATGTTATAAAATTGTAATTGACACCAGTTCATCAAATTAAGTAACTTGTAACTAACATTTCACTGCACACGTTTCTGTTGGTCATAGTAGATGGACAATATGTGAGAAGTAGGGAACGTTAGTGTTTGCACGTGTGTTAATAATTCAGCAAGGGACTGGATAACAGCATTGCTGGTTCTAAGGATATTCCAAAAAGTTTTGTGAGTACGCAAGTGGTGGTTTATGGACTTGCTGTATTCTCTGCAAGACTCTTCGATGGTGATTGTGCACCTGCACAGTCACAGCAGATGGCTGCTAGCCATCTCTACAAGGACTATAGTGGGTCTGAATCTTTGATCGCCCACTAATACCATTATTTCTACAAGGTCTGCAGTGGGTCTGAACCTCTGGTGGCCCACCAATACCGTAATCTCTAACAGGACTACAGTAGGTTTACTCTATGATGACCTACCAAACGATATTCTTCAAAACTTCGAATGACTCTGCTGTGAGTTTCCTCTGTTGTGGCTCATTACCTGTCTGCATGTCAAGACTTAGCACTGTCTTTCTGTTGGAAGGACAACACTAATTCTTCAAGACTGCTTAGAAATCCACTACTTCCGAGTACATTTTCTTTTATTGCTCAGACTTTGAGAAAAGCACCGCTATTTTACTGTGATGAATAATGATGACTGTCTTTATCGACAATGAGAAAATTTTAGCTTTTGACCAACACTGTATTAATAAGTGTGTGCATTTGATTTCTTTGTTATTGTAATTGTCAAAATTTTTTAACAAGTATGTATTGGCCAGTGCCCAAAACAATTTGTAAAATTTTTTTGGGTACATGGGGGCTATGTAAGTAGGCTGTTTAAGTTTTTTATATTGGTAACGCCACGTAATGCTCTGATGAAAATCACCAGCTGTGCTGTGTGCAGTCAGTTCCTGGTTGGCATTGTTGTAATACTTGCCATTGTAGCGTTGGGCAGATGGATGTGAACAGGGCGTAGCGTTGCGTTGTTGGAGGTGAGCCGCCAGCAGTGGTGGATGTGGGGAGAGAGATGGCAGAGTTTTGAAATTTGTAAGAATGGATGTCATGAACTGCTATATATATTATGACTATTAAGGTAAATAAATTGTTTGTTCTCTATTAAAATCTTTCATTTCATAACTATCCCTAACAGTAGTTAGTGCCTTCTGTAGTTTGAGTCTTTTATTTAACTGGCAGTAGTGGCGCTATCTGTATTGCAGTAGTTCTAGTAACCAAGATTTTTGTGAGGTAAGCGATTTGTGAAACGTATAGGTTAATGTTAGTCAGGGTCATTCTTTTGCAGGGATTATTGAAAGTCAGATTGCGTTGCGCTAAAAAATATTGTGTCAGCTTAAGCAGAGTCTTGCACAATTCGTTTCAAACGTTACTAAGAACGAACATTATTGGTAACTTCTATCTGTTCATATAAAGGTGTGTGTGTGTAAACGGAGGGAGGAGGGGGGGGTTGAGGTTGTGTTTGTGTGTGTGTGTGTGTGTGTGTGTGTGTGTGTGTGTGTGTGTGTGTGTACATTCTCGCTGTACGCTGTAATAGTCATGGCCATTAGTTAACTTCCAGATTGGACTTGGTGAGTTGATGCCAATCAAGAATGTCTTTAAGGTGACAGCGACACTTTTATCAACATCTCACTGTTTGAACGATGTCGTGTAATAGCCCTATCAGCAACTGGATGTTCCTTCTGCGATACTTCAGAAACATTACGCAGGAATGTAACCACTGTACATGACTGGTGGCAGCGGAGGTCACGAGAAAGTACGTTCGCAAGAAGACCGGGTCCAGGCGGTCACGTGGCACTACCGAGAAGTAAGACCATCGTGTTCGACATATGACTCTGGCGAATGGTGCTGCATCTGCAGCTGCAATTGTCGCATCAGTTGGCAACACAGTGACACAACGAACTGTTGCAAATCGGTTACTTCAAGGACAGCTCCGAGCCAGACGCTCTGTAGCGTGCATTTCACTGACAACCAAACTACTGCGATTTCAGCAGTGTCAAACGACAGTTTAGACGAGGACGAGATGAAGATCTGCTGTGTTTTCTGATGAAAGCTGGTTCTGCATCGGTGCCAGAGATGGCCGTGTGTTGGTTAGAAGGAAGCGAGGGGCTGCAACCAACCTGTCTGCATGCTGCACGCACTAGAACTACGCTTGGAGTAATGGTCTTTGCTGACATTTCGTATAACAGCAACAGCACTGTAGAGGTTATACCAAGCACCGTGACTGCCAATTTGTATGTCAGTCAGGTGATCCGACATGTTGTGTTACCACTCATGAACAGCATTCCAGAGGGTATTTTCCAACAGGATACCGCTAGCCCACAAACCGCTGTTGTAAACCAACATACTCTACAGGGTCTGCCTGCTCAGGTGAGTGGTACCGTGCTTGCATACCATGCAGCAAGCCCGCTTTCTACTGACGGCTGGAGATATTCCCCGCTCGTGGACTGGCTGTTGTGTTGTCCTCATCGTCATTTCATCCTCATCACCGGCACGCAAGTCGCCCAATATGGTGTCCTCTGAAATAGGACTCAGCGGCCCAACTATACCAGATGGGACCTCCCGGCCAACAATGCCACACACTCATTTCATTTCATCCTCTATAGAGTGTCGACATGTTTTTTGGCCTGTTCGATCACCAGGTGTGCTTCCAATCGAACACGTATCATGGGACATCACAGGATAACTCCAGCGTTATCTACAACCAGCATCTGCCGTCCCTGTATTGACTGTCCAAGTGCAAAAGGTATGGAACTCCGTCCCACAAACTGCCATCCGTCACCTACAAAACGCAGCGCATGTCCGTTTGCATGATTGCATTCAAAGTTCTGGCAGTTTCACTGGTTATTAACGTACCAGAATTTCACATTTGCAGTAGATTATCTCACGCTTACATTAACGTGTGATTTTGCAATGTTAATTACTTAAATACGTTACCAAGACATATATGTTCACAAATTATCATTACTCTACATCAATAATATTTTTACCGTCAGTGTGTACATATATCTAGGGCCACCTGAACGGTATTCGGGAAGGGTTTCTCTTCTTCCGCCCCACGGTTAGAGAACTACTGAGCGAGGGAGCATACTGAACACGAGCCTTACTGCGCCTTTTCTTCCGCTAGTAACAGCCACTTGTTCACTTGTTCTTAAAGTTTATTTTTTTCGCATTGTCAGCGTAGATATTCATATGCTACACAAGTTTATTAGTACAGAGAGTAGCACACAGAAAAATATTAACCTGCCGTGTCGTTTTCGGAGGGTAAATTACAAAAGCAATAAATCTCGTTGTTTCCCTCTGAGATGAGAGGTTACGTTAGAGTGCCAGGGGGAGAAAGGAATCATACACAAATCGTATTACGCGGAAGGACATAATGCTGAAGCATGCAGAATTTATTATTTTGGCAGAGAAGTAAGAAATCAGGTCTAAAAGCGAATGGGATAATGAATCCGGAATAGAGACCTTCTTGTCTGTTGATGAACACAGCCCACAAACACCGACAAACGATGTAATAAAAATGGGCAATGGTATCAAACTGTGAAATATTGGTAACTGTACAGTCAATGGACTTCTGTTAGGTGTCTCTTTCGCCATCGAGGTTACAGAGAATAAGTCACGGGCGAGCGGTTGAATATCTCGGCCTGTAAGAGGACAATTTGCATCCAGTGCCAGCTGAAGTGGCAGCCGTGCAGAAGATTAAATTTCATTTCAGGTAAGCGGCATGCTGAAATATTGACAGGTAAGCTGTAGCAGTAATTGCCGGTAGGCAGCGGCGTTAACTGGTGCTTATGTGCTCATATGCGAATTACATTAATGCATGGGAGAGTAATTACGCTGTAATTAGACTGTGAGGCAGTTAAACTAGTGCATTCTGTCTCTAAAGTAAAATTGTGGAACATTCCATCACTGACTCAAATAAGCCGGGCACACAAATTATTATTCATCCGGTCACTCCTTAAAAACCCACGCTGGTCGCTTAGGAGAGTTGCAGATGGCATGTAACTGGTACCAGGAGTCACGTGACCCACACTGCCTTGACATGAGACAGAAAGGAGCTATTGTGTTGGAAGGCGCCCATGAACACTCTGCGAATAAAGTCTTCTGATTTATTTGTGTATCGATGCATATTGTTCAGCGTGTCTACAAGCAGTGGTATACCATTCACTACCATTTAACGTGACTTTACTATCTCTTGGTTCAAAAAATTAATTTTTCTTTTTCAAATTGCGTTTATGGATCCATAAAGTGTTAAGAATCCACGCCTGAAACGGTTTTTCCGAATATGGAACGGTAATACTTGTTATTCACGCTTGAACAAGAAAATGCACCTGCCTGAAATCGGCCTTTTTCATGCACCCTTTTTTTTCTGGGGACGTGTGTGTTTGGAAGTTAGCAATGAAGCATTCGTATTCTGTTGCGAAGACTGGATATTGCGACTTTCCTGGCAGTAAGTAGCTTCAACGAATGGTATTCAGCAACTCTGGAGACCATGACAACGATGGACGTCACCCTGGGACTCTATTCGACGCAGTTCGTGAAGCATTCGGACGACCACCGGAGTCAAGCGGCCGAAAACCGCTTGTGGCCGGCCGTACGAGCGGCTCTGGAGCAGCGGCGGATGGCCCAGACTGAGCAGAACGTCCTCTACGAGGAAGAGGAATGACTAGTTTATTGATCCGGAACAGCAGATTGAATGTACGTTGCATAATATTACATTTATATGTAGTCAAAACTTCAAACACGTTTTTCTCGAAATGACATTTTTCCTGTCGCACGTTATGGTAACTTCAAATATACCGAACCGATTGGCATGATTCTTTGTTTCCGACGAAGCTAACTAAATTGTCTAGGAGTTGCACCACTTTTATTCCGATCCATCAACTATATATATATTTTTACTTGCTCGACGAATTCGAAAAATCGATCAAAAAACCTTATTTATTTTCAAATGACCGCCATTTTCTTTCCTATGATCCAAGTAACTTAAGCGAGGTACAACTCTTAAAGAATCTTATATTCTTCGCTAACGTCAACTCAACTTTGATTTCAGACGAGCCGGCTGACCTGTAACATACCGCGCGTGGGGGGTCTACATCAAAATTTTGTTTCGTTCCGACGGCACTTCCGCCTTTGCTCTTCAACATTTCAGTCGAAAAAATTCCAGTTTGTAGAGGAAATATCAATAAACATTTTGTCCAAATTTTTGTTTGATATCTGTAACACATCCCGAGAAAAAAATTCTCAAATAACATTCTTTTTTCGGGACAAAGGTAGTAAACCTCCCTTTAAGAACAGCGCTCATAAAGTGGTCCTAATCAACAGGGATCTAGAACGAGTGTGAAGACATGTCGGTGAGTTACTAGGATGGTTTCGTCGTCAATCTAGCAACCCCATGGCACTCAAACTTAACTATTTTGGTAATTTTAAAATACAGGGCACTAGTGTAAAGCAGATTGTGTTTTATATAATTCTATATCTACAATAACCAATGTTTTTTTTTTTTTTTAACAAGTGTTATGCGGTTCCAGCTTTCGACTGTTTTCTTAGTTACGACTTCCTCCTAGCAGCTCTCTATATGATTCCCCTTTGACACCGCGCCCTTCAGCCTTGCATTGTATTTTTCTATCCTCCACGGGCAGCTTTCAACACGTTGGCGTGTTAACAATACGGTGGATGTACCCGGATCATACAGGAGTTTTATTTTTGCTTACATCGTCTATCGAACATTTAATATATCCTACGTGGTTTTAGCGGTAAGCTATTTTCTTATTTCTTCCATACTGTAGAGTCCGCTCCGATAGCTGATTGGTCAGTGCGTCGGTCTGTCACGCCAAGGGGCCCGGGTTCGATTCCCGGCTTGGTCGAAGTTTTCTCCGCTCAGGGACTGCGTGTTCTGTTGTCCTCATCATCATTTCATCATCACCAGTGGAAGGCAACGGGAAACCACCACTGGAATCACTCCCCTAGACGCTCATGCGGTGGACTTCTCTGACGATGCTTTCCCCACGACAAGACCTGCCGTTCCATACTATAGTACAAGGGGCGTTCAGCAAGTAATGCGAAATCAAGTTGATTTTAGTGAGCGTTCCAATACACCTTATTATTCCCCACTCTTTTGGCTATAAAACCCTATTTTTCAGTACAATGTCCGTTCAGTGTGACCGCCTTACGCCGCATTAAGGAAGGGCCTCTATGTCCGCATGGTACCACTTACCGCTCGACGTCGGAGCTAACGTCTTGTTGGATCAGTTACCTCTCTGCTTCCCGTTGAGTGCATCCTCCATTGCTACAGACAGATGGAAGTCGGAAAGTGAAAGACCCGAACTGTATGGTGGATCAGGAAAAACAGTCTAACCAAGTTTTGTGAGCTCCTTTCTGGTGCGCAGATTTGTGTGCCGCCTTGAACAGCTTGGCGAAGGAAACGTTTGTTTCAATTATTGTGGCGACGAACACGCTGTAGTTGTGTATTCAGTCTCGTGAGGGCAGCACAATACACTTTCCATTTGATCGTGTGGCATATGTGAGGGATGGTGATTTGTTACTCCGTACGATCTTTTGTTGGCGGACGGAGAACCCAGCGAGTACACAGCTTTTAGTACCATTACTGATGGACAAGTGTCACAAGATTACCAACAGAGACGTCCAACAGAGCAGCGAGGTGTTTAATTGCGTACCGTTGATCACCTCGAATAAGGGTGTCCGTACTTTCCAACACCCCATGAGTCACAGCTGTGTGCGGCAGGCCGGCACATGGGAGATCGGACACACTTGTACGACCTTTTTGTGCATGTTTACACCCGTTCACATTAGAGTCCGATTCATTACACGTTCTTTCCCGTTTTTTCCTAGGTTTGTCATGTGTCTGGACTCTGGCCTAAACTTTCAGGCTGGAGGTTTTAGTGTACTGCAAAGTGGCTGGCCCCTCTC
The DNA here is from genome assembly GCF_023897955.1 of Schistocerca gregaria. Classification (NCBI taxonomy): domain Eukaryota; kingdom Metazoa; phylum Arthropoda; class Insecta; order Orthoptera; family Acrididae; genus Schistocerca; species Schistocerca gregaria. Next base: position 180,052,423 of record NC_064927.1, read on the forward strand.
TTTTTTTCCTTGAGGTCAGCCGGCCACTTCCATCTCCTATAATGTTTTAGCTCCCTGTACCACTCTCTTCTTGCGGCATGCTTCGTCCCATGTTTTGGTGGGGGTAGGCACATGTTTTTCCAACCTAGATACCTGTGTTTTATGTTCTGTCTTATCTTACTGTTCTATTTTCTTGACACACGTCTCAATCTGTTACTGAGCGGGCGCTGAAGACCTTGCCGTCGTGCCCCTTACAACCCTCTCCATCATCATCATTTTTCCTAGGCCGCGATAATTCAGTATTCATGCTTTGTACACTTATGACGAACATCTTTTAGATATTTTCTTTATTGTGACAACTCAGCAACGTTGTGTGACTCTTAACGTGGATAACTTCTTAAATGATCGGACTCCATAATTGTCCAACTAACATTATGAAAATGTAGCCATTTTGAGTACTTGTCATTGCTTTTTGCTGGAAGCCAACTCTATCTATGGCTCTGTACTTCTACTATTTCATAATATTTCACACAGTGATTTTGGTTCTTGTCAGATAAACGTTAAGAGGCGTCTATACTGACGTGAAACCCGTAGTTGCGAATGAAGCACCTTCATACAGCTGTGCTGCTTTTGAAAACATCTCAACATTCTTGACTCTTTAATTGTTATAATTTTATGAGAGGTTGAATGGTTATTGAATGTTAATTTTTTTTATTGTTGTTGAAAGTGTTTCTCAGCTGCGATTGTAATCCCCAGAAAGTTGTCTGTCATGTGAATGATAGTAGGTTTTTATTGTTGTTGAAAGTGTTTCTCAGCTGCGATTGTAATCCCCAGAAAGTTGTCTGTCATGTGAATGATAGTAGGTTTCAAAGCAGAAGGTAACTAAAGCTGTCAAACATGTCAAACAACGTACGCCCACTCAACGAGTTTACGAGCGACCGTTCTGAGGGTGAAGTGCATTCAGTGGGCGGTGGGTATCAGGTAACTCACTAAAGGTCGGTGCTCACAGCTTCACAGAGGTGCACGTCTTCATTGGGCGAAACAATGCACAAACTGAACAGCAGATGCGAGGTGCGTAATGTGGTCCGAGCAGTGGCAGTTATGCCTCTTTGCAAATGATGCAAGACATCGAGAGTACCTAAGGCCCTATCAAGGTTTAAACTGCAGTGCTTGGAGGGCATAGTTCATGTGAAGAGTGGCTTAGTGATGTTTCGTCGATGTTTTCCACACTCATTCAGCTTACCATGAACAGGAACTAGAATCTTCATTTCAACATTATCGGTCACCAGACGTCCTTTCTTGTACATCTCAAGACGAATATGATGAGGACTACAAACAAGCATAATCAGACACACGCCTTTGGTTTGGTGAACACTCAGGTATTCGATCGCACTTCGATGGGGCTGCAAATTCGCCCGATCTTCATCTCCCGGGGAATATCTGGGACTTTTCTGTGCAATGTCAGATGACACACAGCAACCAACGTTCCCAACATTCGGGTCCTGATCAACAATGTATACCTTCACCTCCTTATACGCACATCAAAAAAGGTTTTGCGTCACCCCAGCTCCAAGAACTCCTGAAGGTAGACGTTGACTGTAGATATTCTGTCACAAAGTCGCTTTGTCTGTTCAGAGATGTCACTAAACCAACCCAAAGGTATGAACAATCTTTCGTAAGCAGTGTAATTTAGACGGAGGTGTCCGACAAGTGATCAGTTCCAATCATTCTACCAGGAAGGTAGTTCAACCATGCCTAGACGGTCAATACTGCCGTTAGATCTCGACCGCATTGTTATTGTGCCACGGAGGTCTCTCAACATGGGATGTGTCCAGGCGTGCAGAGAGAAGAAACTATCGATGTTATGCCTCTCACAGGCCGCCCAACTGCAGTGGATGACCGCTGCCTACTATTTGTGGCTCATAGGAACCCTGACAGCAACGACACCATGTTGCATAATGCTTTTAGTGCAGAAACAGGACGTCGTGTTACGACTCAAACTGTGCTAAATAGGCTGCATGATGCGCAACTTCACGCCCGACGTCTGTGGCGAGGTATATCTTTGCAACCACGACACCACGCAGCGCGGTACAGATGCACCAGCAACATGTCGTATAATCGGCTCAGCATTGTCATAACGCTCTCTTCGCCGATGAGTGTCGCATATGACTTCAACCAGACAATCGTTGGTGACGTGTTTGGAGGTTCAAACGGTTCACATGGTTCTGAGCACTATGGGACTTAACATCTGAGGTCATCAGATGCCTAGAACTTAGAACTACTTAAAACTAACCTAAGGACATCACCGACATCCATGCCCGACACATTATTCGAACCTGCGACCGGAGCGGTCGCGCGGTTCCAGACTGAAGCGCATAGAACCGCTCGGCCACAACGGCCGGCTGTGTTTGGAGCCAACCCGGCCAGGGTGAACGCCTAGATACGCTGTCCAGCGAGTGTCTAACATTCTGCATGGTGTCTGTTCTTCTATGTCGTGTCTCCCTACCACTTTCGCGCAACGACGCTCTCAGCGTGTTTTTTAGGGAATTGACTAGTTTGAACCTGGGACCTGTTGCTGGTGAGGAGACGCCAGGCCACACATGACATGTAACTTCAGAAGAGTTCAGTGAGACTAGCGATGATATGACCAAATACTTAATGATTTCAGCGTCAGCTCCACTGCACTCCCTGTAAAAGAATCTTAGTACTAACTAAATTTAGTGGAAGGGGTTCAGGGCTTTCCTATTTTTAGTTAGCTGGGAAAATAACGTCGAAAAAACCTGAAGTTTACCACTGGAAATTTCATTCTACTCACAAAACATTGTTTATAAATTGCAATATTGATAAAAGGAAATGTTTTAATACAGGGTAATAAAAACCAACTGCGGTCAACAAAAATGTGAACGAATATTCCCTGAATGGGTTTCGAAGTTCTACAATAGATCGAAGGATGACCTATGCCATATCACATCTATAATCTAGGTTTAAATTAAGTTTCACAAAAGAGAAAACTATCAAAATGGTCTACAGTGATCCTCAATTATCTTTAATTACTTATCTAACTCGTTGTAAATTACAGCGTCTGATGTGGCTTCTCAATAATTATTTAACAGAAAAATCATTGCGTTTTAGATTTTACCTTACGTAGCAAATGTGAATGCCATGAGATTTAACTGACGGTCGACACTAGTATTACGTAAAAAGGGGATGTAACAGATGAGACTTCTGCAGTTCTGAGTGAAGCCTTATGCGCTCAAAAATGCGGCATCGCATGCGTTCATTACCTTGTCGGTGTTCTTCAGGGGGCGGCGGCCGGCGCAGCTCCATACAGCTCGCTGTCTCAGAAGCAACTCTCTTCTAACTTCTCCTTACTACAATTTACCGAAGATGGTTTAAAAAAAACTCTCTGGCTGTGTTTTCATCTTACCAATCATGGTCTCAATGTTAACCTTAACCTCCGCCTACAAAAATTCTGTCTATCCAATGAGAAACGTTATAGTTTTCGTGGTGGCGCAATGTTTATAACGTTTGCAACGTAACAGAGACGCGAAAAAGTCTCACGCTAAAACTTGCGGCTAGTGTGGCCCTTTTAGTGTTATCGTAAGATCTATACTGTTCTTCTGGCGGACTCTAGCTTTTGGTCATGGTGGTTAGCTGGAGACGTGGGTGACCGTCCCTTATCGTAGGGCCTTCTAGCTGAACACGATTCTGCTCTCGGCTTCTGTTCTCGTTTCTCTCCTCGGAACTGCGTCTATCTCCCGGTGGGAAGGTATGACATGCTTTTAGGCATTCTTGTGTTAGTCTCTGATATTCCATTTGCTCAATCGTTACTCGTATTACTTTGGTTAATTTAATGTCACGATTTATTCGGAGCTATGTGACATACTACTGGATTTGCTTATCACGTCAGGGTTTTCATGGAAGGTGCTGAATTTGCCTGACACCTTACACCTTACAAGTGCAGCAAAGTGGAGGTTGCCTGCTGTTTTGGGGTGGCATTATGTGGGGCCGGCGTACGCCACTGGTGGTCATGGAAGGCGTCATAACGATTGCACGACAAGTGAATGCCATCCTCCGACCGATAGTGCAACCATATCGGCAGCATATTGGCGAGGCACTCGTCTTCATGGACGACAATTCGCGCTCCCATCTTGCACATCTTATGAAATACTTCCTTCAGGATAACTACATCACTCGACTAGAGTGCCTAGCATGTTCTCCAGATATGAATCCTATCGAACATGCCTGAGATAGCCTGAAAAGAGCTTTTTATAGACGACGTGACTCACCAACCACTCTGAGGGTTCTACGCCGAATCACCGTCGAGGAGCGGGACAATCTGGACCAACAGTGCCTTGATGAACTTGTGTATAGTATGCCACTACGAATACAGTCATGCATCAATGCAAGAGGACGTGCTACTGGGTATTAGAGGTACCGGTGTGTACAGCAATCTGGACCACCAAATCTCGCATGCAATGTGTGGTTTCATGAGCAATAAAAAAAGCGGAAATTATGTTTATGTTGATCTCTATTCAAATTTTTTGTACAGGTTCCGGAACTCTCGGAACCGAGGTGATGCCAAACAGTGTTTGGTGTGTGTAGAATTCTTAATGAAACTTGTGGACTTCCTGCCTAGCCGAATCTAATTTATTAGCGAAGGTGGAGGAAACGCTATTCGATATTTTGGTGATCTCTTCTGAGAGTGCCAAATATTTTATCTGCTGTGCTTAATACCGTGATACCAAAAAATAGTATATAGTTTTGTTGAAATTAGCACTAATTTGTAAATCTGTCCATACTTTTTCAGTCTTACTAGAACTAAAGAGGTTCCTGCTAGGCACTGAAAACGGACTACCTAAGTATCGGACAGTAAACAGTTTGTAGATAATTATCTAGATAGTTGACCACCTACTTCTTAGCACAACAGTTTACATTGAGAACAGCAAAAGGAAATTGAATTAATAGAAAATCAGCAATCGCCCCAAGTTTTCCACCTAGCGTAAAGACGTGTAGAGTGTCATGGAATACAGCCTTGCGCAGCGTACACCGTAATGGTCATGTGGACTCAATCGCTTTAGCAACTCACAGATAGTAGGCATCAACATAAGCGCATTTTTTATAGAATAAAACACTGAATCTCTGTCACCTGCGTCAACGTCAACATCTATCTTTTCTGCTGAAGAGCAAGCAAAAAAATTCTAATTATAAGATTTGTAGTGATTGCTATAATTGTTGATGTTAATTGCGGAAAGAAATCCCTAAACGTTCTTCCAGTTGCTGAACACCAACAATATGTTCCATATCAAGTTATCATATTCCAGCTGGCGAGTGCAAGTCGGCTTAATTCGTCGAAATAGAAAAACAGGTGTCAAGGAAAATTTATTTGACAGAACATTTGAATGTAGATACTTATAACTGTCCCCCAGAAAGCATCTCAGTCACATTGTTGCGAGTACTGCAGAAACACGAAGCGAAGAGACTTGCAGTACTTAAATTAAACGAAGTTTAATCCCTAAAAGTCACAAATTATTGACTAAAGTTCATTGAGAGACAATGTGTCGAAGTGACTGTACTGTCATTCGGATGAATTAATAGCAAACGGATTCTGCACTGACTCCGGAAACGTGCTCTCCACACAAAGAACGAATCTTCAACCCATGACGATTGCAGCAACATCGCGATACACATAAATAAAATAGTTCAGTATGAACCATGCGTTCTCTGTGAATGATTGACGCTATCGTTTTGCAAGTGTGTCCAGCTTGTCATAACAAATATTTATATCATCACCTAACCGTACGGCCAAACAGCAACTAGCGGCATCACACTACAAAACACGACCTACCTCCAGCACGGCAAGGCACATCAGCCCATCTCGAAACTCATGCGCAAGCCTTCTCTGTGAGGCAGGAAGTGAGCTGATCTGCCGTCATTGTAATCGCAGCGACTCCAGAAAGATTCAACAGCATGACACAAGGTTCGTAGAAACAAGTACTAACTTCACACAACAGATGGAACGCGGAATTGAATGTTAAATACTATTTTCAGTTGCTACTTACATCAATTTGTACAGAAACCAGATGGCAGTTATAAGAGTCGAGGGTCATGAAAGGGAGGCAGTGGTTGGTAAGGGAGTGAGACAGGGTTGTAGCCTATCCCCGATGTTATTCGATCTGTACATTCAGCAAGCATTTAAGGAACCAAAAGAAAATTTCGTAGTAGGTATTAAAGTCCATGGAGAAAAAAAAACTTTGAGGTTCGCCGATGACATTGTAATTCTGTCAGAGACAGCAAAGGACTGGAAGAGCAGTTGAATGGAATGGACAGTGTCTTGAAAGGAGGATATAAGATGAACATCAACAAAAGCAAAACGACGGTAATGGAATGTACTCGATTTAAGTCGGGTGATGCTGAGGGAATTAGATTAGGAAATGAGACACTTCAAGTAGTAAAGGAGTTTTGCTATTTGGGGAGGAAAATGACTGATGATGGTCGAAGTAGAGAGGATATAAAATGTAGACTCTCAATGGCAAGGAAAGCGTTTCTGAAGAAGACAAATTTGTTAACATCGAGTATTGATTTAAATGTGAGGAAGTTATTTCTGAAAGTATTTGTATGGAGTGTAGCCATGTATGGAAGTGAATCATGGACGATAAATAATTTGAACAAGAAGAGAATAGAAGCTTTCGAAATGTGGTGCTACAGAAGAATGCTGAAGATCAGATAGGTAGATCACATAACTAATGGGGAAGTATTGAATGGGATGGGGGAGAAGAGAAGTTTGTGGCACAACTTGACCAGAAGAAGGGATCGGTTGGTAGGACATGTTCTGAGGCATCAAGGGATCACCAATTTACTATTGGAGGGCAGCGTGGAGGGTAAAAATCGTAGAGGGAGACCAAGAGATGAATACACTAAGCAGATTCAGAAGGATGTAGGTTGCAGTAGGTAGTGGGAGATGAAGAAGCTTGCACAGGATAGAGTAGGATGGAGAGCTGCATCACACCAGTGTCATTACTGAAGACCACCACAACAAAAACAACTTACGATATCTAGTTGTGACCGAAACAGCAGCGAGATTCTGTAAACTGGATACTCTAAAACCTGAGACTTCTGAGTCACTATGATTTGTAACAAATACACAATTTTGTGTAGTATCCAAATCAAGAGGTAATTAGCTACCTGTAGTGCGTTAGATGGGACGCACTACGCACTGTCTAGTTTTCAGGGAGAACTTTCGTTATTCTTGTATGTTACGAAAGAGAGCGTACTTATTACGTTTTCTTGTGATATGAATCTTCAGTCACTAACGAATTCCTTTAGTCACATTATGACAAGAACATGGAGCTATACTGTGATACGAGTTTGTCTTTCGTGGGGTAAGTATTCTGTTTTACCATCTTTATTCTTTGTGCTAACGTTCGAGTGGATCTAAAATCACAATTTCACCGAAATGTACTTATGAGTTTGTACTAAGCTAGTGAACGAAGCACCTAGTCTTGAATCATGGCTTATATAACGGCCGATCAACAATACAGTGGATGTATAGCACTGTAGAGATGCCCTTACTTTTCGTGATCATTCTTTAGAATGACATACATATTCTGTTGCCCTGTTATTTCTTGATGCCTTTTGAGCCTAAGTTTAATGTATAATTTTCTATGGTTTCTACTTCAATACCACGTCTTTATGTATTGCACGAGTACAGCTACTGGCCACAAATATTCAAATCTGGTGTCTGTAATTGGAACGCCTACTGTTTTTGTTGGTTTTGCACATTAACACACATACTGAATGTATGAGTTTCTGTACTATGTCTTTACATAACAGACTAATATTCCTTAATTGCCGTACTTGTTATCGTGTTCCTAGTCTCTCCTACATTTATTTTTTTTTAAAATCAACTATATTGCGCTCGCTGGTACCTACATGTATTTTCTTATAGTATATGAGGCCGCTGAAGGATTCTAGAACACACGCAACGGGTTCAGAGAACATGAATAACGGCAAATTATTTAACAGGTGTTTTTCAGATCGTAACTCACAGTCATTAAGATGATATGAAAGATAGACTTTTCGAGGGAGGATAAAAGTACAAGTCAGTTAAACTCTGATTAGGGTTAAACTTACAAGTTTTCTAATAACTGAACGATTCAAGCAGTAGATCACTGACAATGTGTCTGCTATAGTACAACCATTCACAGCTTTAACAAATCTCTCTCATGTATAGTTTATTACAACTTTGTCACAGATGCAGTACATGTATTTTGGCAATTAGTTTCGAACCGACTGTTTCATTCTCAAGCCAGAGCTACTGATGATGTCAGTAAATACATGACGCAGTGACGGTAGATAACTATCGCAATATACATATGCTCACTACGTAAGTTAGAGTATGTGATGCATGTATTGCCAATATTATATGGTTGTCATTAAGATCAGCCACTTTCAGAGTAGCGTCACTAGGCCTGGCTTGAGGATGAACCACTCGGTTCGAAACTAATTGCCTAAATACATGTACTGAAATTGTGACAGATTTGTAATAAACACTTCGTGAAGTAAAATGGTTGCTGGGCTTACATCAACAAAATATTGAAATTGCATCAATCTCATCTCATCTCCCTGGATCTTGTTATTAGTAAGTAACGTTCGACTCACTTCACATTATAAAACTTCCTTCGTGCCACTTCTCCTATCTTGCTAATATGTAGCTAGATGTAAGTGTTAAAGATGAATGAAAAACACATCAGCTATATTTTTACACGTTTATTGTGTTTTCTTTGAACATCTTCAAGATGCTGAGTTGGCCTGAAGTCAAGACACAGATGGCCTAGTTGTCGTATGCAATGTGAATAATAATACTCAATAACACTGATCGTAAACATTCTGCCTTCCGTTTGGCTGAAATGTGGCGAGCCTATAAGGCATACCGCCTACAGTGTATATGATCAGTGCTCTTGGTTGTTGACGGTGGGCTCAGCATGATCAAGATTATTACCTATTTATCACCCTGCGTGCGTTTTATACATGAAGCAAAACAAATATATCATTTAGTATGATAATTTTTACATAATGTCGTAATGTTTATGTCCAGCGGTTTTCTGAAGTTGTCCATCGCCAGGCAGTTGGTACAGCAGGAACACCTTGACTGCAAGTCACCAACCTGATGCTCCACTGTTTCCCTAGCAGTTGATTATGTTGATTTACATTGCATCCTCACACGAGATCATTTTCAATGCATAAAAAAGGATTCCTACATATGAAAAATGAGGTGAGTAGATCAGGGCTGTTGGGAGTTTCAGCTACTTAAAATCTTCAGATACAAAATGCAACAAAGCAGTTGAGCTTATCATTGGGACTTTGAGAAAGGTCGAATCATTGGCATAAAGGCAGCAACAGATGCCTGTAGAACAATGACTGCAGAACGAGTGGTGACGTAGTCGACTCAGGACAAAAGTCAAGCGAGAAGAGTAGCCAATGGTCCTATCAGAAGGTCTACATCACGAGCAGATGGTAGAATTGTCTAGCCGGTTCTTACGAATAAGTTGACAGCACCCAAAAACTGAGCATGGTTTACAGTCATTATCATCAGGAACAATAGCGGATAGAATATTGGAAGCTGAGTTGAGAGCCTGAGATACAATGAGTCGTCAACCGCAGACACCGCACTACACACAGTAATTATTAGCACACTGTAGTGTCCACTTCAACTGAAACGTCGAGGGACATTCTGTGATGTCTACTGGGTCTCACTTCTGTTTGTGGCGACCATATCGACACTAACATGTCCATTGATGACCAGCTGATAGGCCACAGAAAGCAGCTATTCTCGGGACCCACACCTTTCTAACACTGGGATTAATGCTGTGGAGAGCTACAGGATATGACAAGAGGATTGATTCGGTAACTGTTGAAGTAAGTCTAAATGCTCGTCAGAATGTGACAGGATGGTTCAAAAATGGTTCAAATGGCTCTAAGCACTATGGGACCTAACATCTGAGGTCATCAGACCCCTGGACTTAGAACTATTTAAAGCTAACTAACCTAAGGACATCACACACACCCATGTCCAAGGCAGGATTCGAACCTGCGACCATAGCAGCAGCTCGGTTCCGGACTGAAGCGCCTAAAACCGCTCTGCCACAGCGGCCGGCAATGTGACAGGAATTCTACACCATACTGTCATACTTTTCGTGAAAAGTGTATGAAGTGACATATTCTAGAACAATATTACAAGAAACATGCAAATTATGGAGATTCTATAGCGTAAAAAAAGGGCAGGAAGTAGACGATTTATTCCCAAGGCATAAAACGCATACAGCAGAGTATCCTGTACAACTTAACCTTAAATCTCCTAAGCTTCAAATGAATAATCACAGGAAAATAGACACGAATATAAGTTTTGGGCATAAATGGAAAACTGACCAAAAATTGATATAATAAATCACAGAAATAAAAACAAGGCATTCCATACCATATGTTGTGTAGAACTTCGAGGGTATGGAGAGGAAGGGGTACGTAGATCAGTTTATTCGTCCCGCATTCTCTAGTACTCACAAAAGTAAGAGCCTACGAAATATGAGACCAGCTGTGTAGATGGATTGAACAGTTTTTAGCAAACAGAACACACAATGTTGTTCTCAATGTAGAGACGTCTACAGACATTAAAGTAACCTCTGGCGGGCCACAGGGGAGTGTTATGGGACCATTGCTTTTCACAATATATATAAATGATATAGTAGATAGTGTCAGAAGTACCATGCGGCTTTTCACGGATGATGCTGTAGTATACAGAGAAGTTGCAGCATTAGAAAATTGCAGCAAAATGCAGGAAGATCTGCAGCGGATAGGCACTTGGTGCAGGGAGTGGCAACTGACCCTTAACATAGACAAATGTAATGTATTGCGAATACATAGATAGAAGGATCCTTTATTGTATGATTATATGATAGCGGAACAAACACTGGTAGCAGTTACTTATGTAAAATATCTGGGAGTATGCGTACGGAACGATTTGAAGTGGAATGATCATATAAAATTAACTGTTGGTAAGGCGGGTGCCAGGTTGAGATTCCTTAGAAAATGTAGTCCATCAACAAAGGAGCTGGCTTACAAAACACTCGTTAGACCTATTCTTGAGTATTGCTCATAAGTGTGGGATCGGTACCATGTCGGGTTGACAGACGAGATAGAGAAGATCCAAAGAAGAGCGGCGCGTTTCGTCACAGGGTGATTTGGTAAAAGTGATAGCGTTACGGCGATGTTTAGCAAACTCAAGTGGCAGACTCTGCAAGAGAGGCGCTTTGCATCGCGGTGTAGCTTGCTGTCCAGGTTTCGAGGTATCGAATATATGGCTTCCCCCTACTTATACCTCCCGAAGAGATCACGAATGTAAAATTAGAGAGATTCGAGCGCGAACGGAGGTTTTCCGGCAGTCGTTCTTCTCGCGAACCATACGTGACTGGAACAGGAAAGGGAGGTAATGACAGTGGCACGTCAAGTGCCCTCCGCCACACACCGTTGAGTGGCTTGCGGAGTATAAATGTAGATGTAGATGTAGAAGAAAGTACATGTTTCGGGACTTGTGTGGGTATATAATATGAAGAAAGGAATTACTGCAATTCGCGAAGTTTTTTCAAAATCAAATTTGTTCGATGTGCTAGGAAGCAGCACAGAAATATCAATAAATGGGATCACTTTTTTGAATAAGGTGAAATATCTCACCGTTAACGTAGAATTGTCAGTATTACGACATAGAGCGTATGAACAGTTGCATGGGAGTCAAGCAACCCGCGCTACTCTCAACACACTTAGAGGGGCAGCTACGACAATATCCTCACAGCTTATCCAGGAAGAACAAGTGTTCAAGGCGCAGTTATCACCAAGCTGTAGCGGTCATCATGAGGATTTTTTTCTTCACGCAAGTAAGCTTTATGGTTCATATCCTCCAAATTATATTAATACTTTCTAAGACACTATCTACTTTTTCGTTAATCATATTAAAGAGCTTTCTAAGGCGACTGAAATGGCATACCATTTGATAAAACTTGTCAGATACTGACGAGATAACAGTGACTCAAGCCACCGCCACACTTTAAGGAGGACAGGCCCCACTAACGTGTGCCCAGCTGCACCAAATGTAAACAAACCCATCACGCAGGTAATGTTGGTGCGTTTATTATTATAACTGTTACATCAGGTGCTAAATGTGTTGATCTCGAACACACATACATACTCTAAAAGTAATTCTGCAGAGGAAATATTGAACGCTGGTATCACACGGATTGTCTTATGTCCTGTGAAGCGTTTTCTAGTAACTGTAAGATCATATCTAGTATAAAATGTATATACTTATGGATATGAGTCAGAGCAATAAAACATGGACCAAAGATACGATTCCTTAGAAGCTCGCTCCAAATGTAGACTGTAAAACGTCTATGTTTATCCACTTCTGCAAACCAGGGTGTACCCCCACATAGCGAAAATTGTTTTTCCCTTTCTTAGTGAAAGAAGCTTGCCTGAAAATGCCGCAACACATTGTCGTTTTCGTAGACAGCTTTCCGAGCGTTGTAACTGATTTTGAAAGTCATGTCCGTGATCTTGTCGAAGGAGCGAGATGTGGAAAGGATGGATAGCGTTGCAGTGTGGTATTAGCAGAACAGTTTGCTCACATACGCACATTCTAGGTGTCTCCCAAGGCTGTATGCTCTGCGTGTAACTCGTTCACAAAACATTATTTGGGTTGGTCTCGTCAGTTGCTTCTGCCAAATTGTTGACTTATTTTAGTTTTCACACTACAGGACGTGGCACGATCAGAATAGTTTTCAGCACCCAACTGCGGTACGGCTGCGACATTTTCACGACATTCGCCATAAACGAATCGCTTGTTCAGGTTGTCGTGTGGGCTGGGAAAGTCTGAATAGTTTTACAAGGAAGTTGTCTAATAGCTACGACAGCAAAGCTCAGACTGAAGACGCAGAGCAGAGGAGAATGTATGCAGCAACAGGAAATGACTTATATTTTTGCTTCCACACGCCACACTGGAGCAAACGTTTGGGGACATCGAACGGACGAACCAATACTCGTATTTGCGGCAATGTTACCTCGTTACTATCATTTTGCTCGCGTACCACACACAGTTTTATCGTTGATGAAAGAACTTAGCCGGCCGCGGTGGTCTCGCGGTTCTAGGTGCGCAGTCCGGAACCGTGCGACTGCTACGGTCGCAGATTCGAATCCTGCCTCGGGCATGGATGTGTGTGATGTCCTTAGGTTAGTTAGGTTTAAGTAGTTCTAAGTTCTAGGGGACTGATGACCACAGCAGTTGAGTCCCATGGTGCTCAGAGCCATTTGAAAGAACTTATGTTCTGGTGTCGTATCAGAAGCGAGCAACCTAATTTCATGCATCTTCGATGATTGCACAAACTCACCTACCGGTGAAGAGACTCGTAACACGGAGGGAAACTGTCTGCGTGCAAAAGGGGAACAGCGATGCCTCACGTATTCCAGACGCACTAGAAATTTCTCTGGAGGTAACTCGCCAATTATGAGCAACAGCTGTAAGAACATATACAGTGCTCTCTACGCTCACTACAGGTTTGATCCTTACCCTATGCTTAGTATTCCAGTGCCTTTCCAAATAATATTTTTTTTTTACTTTCATCGAAATGTTGTTCTTGCTGAACACAGTGTTTTGGAATGCCTTTAGTCTTACATGCCGGCTGTTCCTTTCGCATACCCTCTTTGTTCTTTGTAAAGAAGTAGCGTATCCAGTTTCTCTTGGTTTGTGAAATACCTTTTTTTTCTTACTTTTTCCAAACTACCCAGCTTTCAACACCCATGAACTACACACAACGGAAAGAAAACCACACTGTACAACACAGTTATAGGATCACTTTCAGAAACACCCGTAATTCACTCCCATTGTGATGCAGAAGTTAGAAATTTGTCTCTAAGGTGCTTATTGCCTTCCACTGCAATGGTGCAAAAGTTTGACGCCCTGAGACTGTAATATCACCCTTTTTCTCTTTTTTTTCTCTTTTAGCACAAATGTTTATGCGTAACAGCACAAGTGAACTATATTTATCAAAGATTCATTACAGTTGCGATAGATTATCTCTTTCTCCTTATATAAAAACATTGTGGATAGAATGTGGGACATTACGAGTCCTATGGACCTACTTCCGATTTAGCAACAGCGGAGAGTAGGATCGCAGCGGAACTGTAATTATCGACATTGTTAGAATACTTAATGTGATTTGATTAATTGTGATAACATTTCATCTCATATAAGAGAAGGATGTCTTCTGAAATGTAGCTATGAAGATCATTTACGGAAAAATATAATTTCATGAGTGGAAAGGTACGTTTAATTATTTGGTTATTTTAAATTCTGCCTAGTCTGTGGCTCGGAACATTATTTGGTGTACCGTAACTCGTGGGACACATTGTATCCTGGGAAATCAGTAATTCCTGTCCCACGGTCGTTTATGATATATTTTGAGAGCTTAATTTCTGGACATTTATCGAACTTAATACACGTCTTGGACACTGATTCCCTTGCTGGAGAGTTAGTACGTCATAGCGCCCAAGATGTCTTCCCCACGGCTTACGAATGTGCTTCTGACTATTTTAATAATCTTCAGAGTCAACGATCGTCGCAGTTCTGTAGAGCCCCAGAAATTTTTTTCCGGGTGCTGACATCGAGAGGCAGGCAGAGTATGAACTGTAACTGTATAATCATTTTGTCTTATAGACTTGAGAATTCCACTAGGAATTAAATATACAGGGTGGTACATTGCTCGTGACCGGGGCAAATATCTCACGAAATAAGCATCAAATGAAAAAACAACAAAGAACGAAACTTGTCTAGCTTGAAGGGGGAAACCAGATGGCGCTATGGTTGGCCCGCTACATGGTGCTGCCATAGGTCAAACGGATATCAACTGCGTTTTTAAAAAAAATAAGAACCCTGATTTTTTATTACATATTCGTGTAGTACTTAAAGAAATATGAATGTATGATTTCTCCTGTGCCCAGTGGCATAACTGTACACGACGTTCAAAGTCGTCGCCATGCAATTCCTGGTGCATAGAAATATGGTACGGTTGCAATCGATGTTGATGTAGCATTCTCAACACCGACGTTTCTGAGATTCCCGATTCTCACGAAATGTGTCTGGTACTGATGTGCGGATTAGCCGCGACAGCTGCTAAAACACCTACTTGGGCACCATCATTTGTTGCTGGTTGTGGTTGACGTTTCACCTGTGGCTGAACACTTCCTGTTTCCTTAAATAACGTAACTATCCGGCGATCGGTCCGGACACTTGGATGACGTCGTCCAGGATACCGAGCAGCATACATAGCAGACGCCCGTTGGGCATTTTGATCACAATAGCCATACATCAACACGATATCGACCTTTTCTGCGATTCGTAAACGGTCCATTTTAACACGGGTAATGCATCACGAAGCAGATACCGTCCGCACTAGCGGAATTTTAGGTGATAACACGTACTTATACATTTCTGACTATTACAGAGCCATCTATTTCAAAGCAAAAAAAGTGGTCCAACTGAAACATTCATATTTCTTTACGTACTACACGAATATGTAATAAAAATGGGGGTTCTATTTAAAAAAAGGCAGTTGATATCCGTTTGACCTATGGCAGCACCATCTAGCGGGCCAACCATACCGCCATCTGGTTTCCTCTTTCAAGCCTTCGATAAGTTTCGTTCTTTGTAGTTTTTTCGTTGGATGCTTATTTCGTGAGATATTTGGCCCGGTGACTATCAACGGATCACCCTGTATAGCTGAGCGTGTGGGAGATATTTGTGTTATAATGTTGTGGAAGCGACTTCTATCGCCTAAAATTTTACATTCAAGTAACTGCATATTATTCAGTCATAATAATTTAAGTTCAATTTAATGAAGAGAGACGTGTATCGACGTCATCCTCGAGTTCGATAACGTTTCAAACAGCATGCGTAACAAAGGGCAGAGGCCAGAAGTTAACGTGACGTGTAAGGTGCATTAATGATGTTACACTGGCACCAAATTCCATCATCACAGTTGTGGCCAATGCCACCGTGGATGTGTCGCACAATGGGAAGGTCCTCACGCAATCTCTTACCCACATTTCACTCTCTCTTTGGATGCCTCGTCAGTGGTGGTCAAAACCACGACGCCCTACGTGGAAATTATTCTATTGTCCTATTGCAGACACACCGGCGCTCAGAATCTACACGAGAAGGCCTCAGAGGGTGGCATAAAGGGTGTCAATGTGCTGCGTCCCTTGGGTAGCGCATTCAGTAAATCGTACATAACATGAAGAAAAAGTGACATTAAAAATTAACAAATAATATTTTTAGACGAATAAAAATGAACAAACTCTGATGTACGGATATTTTGTGTAATTATGTCAGATATTAATTATATGACAGACTATCAAAGAGATGTAGATGCAGTCAGATATATAAGCGCCATTGTAAATAGTGCATAAATAGCAACTCACAATTAGAATCTCTCTCTATTCATATTTGTTGCTTGTTTGGTCTTGATCTTGTTGCTAGTATCGATCTACTTTCGTTTCTTTTGCTATAACAATGAATGTTCTTATGTGGATTTTTAGGTCGGTATTGTGGCAAATTTATCATGGTTATGTTTCTTAATACATTATAAAGCAACATTGAGCGTATATCTATTACTTTATTAGATAATAACCTACATTTGACACTTATTTGAGGTTTTGCAGCAATTTAGCACAGCTGCAGCGGGGGCGGAAAGGATTATCGCTGACCGCCATTTGATCCGCCAGATCCGCCATTACGAGGACGTTTTAAATTTCAGTGTATTTAAAATCAATGGCGCACTCTAAGGCGCAACAAATGCTTAGAACGTGGAACAAATGATCCTGGCGAGAACTTAAACACAATAACTTTGATTTAAATACCAGAACTTGACGTAAGTAGAAAAGGGTGAAGCATCCGATCCTGGTTTGACTGTATGAAATTGCGTTAGTAATTGACATTTAATTTACAACTGTACCGATATCGAGGAATGGGTCATTTTGCGACATTTCTTGTAAACTATTTTATTGCCTCATAAGTAAGTATGTTTTGTGATGGGTATGTATGTATGACTTACAGAACCCACGTATATCAAATGCAACAGTACAGCTTATGTGATTTTTTTATTAGAGTCTAACAAATATGAACCATTTAGTGTGCGAAAGAGTTAGCGTGACATTAGCGTAAATTTTCACGACTTGCTGGCGACATTAATACGAACAACGCATACAGAACCGACACTGCACTTCTGTCATCTCAAATTTTTAACACAACTTTTTATACCTTATACACCAAATTTTGTTAAGGCGTTGGTTCCCATAGATTTATCGATCGAAAACGACAGTTCGTACTGCGGTGAGCAACGGGACGACGTTCTCCGCAATCTTTGGCATTGCTGGCACCTCTGGCGTTTCGCCCGTTCTCTATGGACATTGTACGGCTCTGTCCCCACTGAACGGCAGCAAAATTGCATTTCTCGCTCTCGTGTACAGGTTTGAACGACTAGGGACCGTTTAGAACCATTCGACGAAATCTGAACATGACTCTAAGCGGCCAACGGTACTTATGCATTTTCAGCCTTCTTGTTTTGTGTCCTCCGTTGGCGTTATCTCGGGAAAGTGGAACATTGATACTTGTATGAATGAAACGACAAGGGGACCTGTAATTCCATCCGGTTCGGCAACATTCACGGTGGCAGCGGCTCACTTTTTTTCAGAATTTTAGAAGTGCGCTTTTACACAGACAACCTGTAAAGCAGTCCTGGGCACCTGCATGCAGGCATCGGGAATCGGAGTGGTGTGAAACGGTCGCCTTGTCTCTGTAAAGTCACATTTCTAAACTTCCCAGAAAGGTGTGCGGCTGTCACAGAGGGTGTTGGCGAACTGGAGGTCCCAGATGATTCAACCATTTTATTCACGCATGTGTCAATCTAGCACTCCCCGTAACCAGGCCACAGGAGGGATGAAAACGCATAAGCGCTCATTCTGCTTCTGATCACGTTCAAATTTCGTCGATCCCTAAAGGTTCTAATATATGCAGGACATCAAAAATTGCAGTTGCGCTGCACTCCAAACGCATGTGATCACGTTTAATGCTGATGTAGCCCCATAATGTTCTTATAGAAGGGTACAACGTCTGGGGGTGCGAACGTAGTCAAAAACTGTCAAGTACGTCGCCCCGTTGTTTACAATACCGCCAACTATAGTTTTCGACCCCGACATGTGTGAGAATCAACGCCGCAAGTAATGCGGTGGTTTCATTCACGCTATTTGTCATCCCATGGCTTTTTTTCTGTCGACTGTGGGTGGTGGTGTGTCTCAAATGTTTTCCTCCGCCACCTATAAGGCAACTGCGTGATTTCAATGCTGAGCGTTTCAGTTCTGACCTAGAGCGCATTGGCGTTAAAAGAAGGGATTGGTTCGCTGATTTGGAGGAGGGGACCAAACAGCGTGGTCATCGGTCCCATCCTTTTAGGAAAGGACAGGGAAGAAAGTCGGCCGTGCTCTTTCAAAGGAATTATCCCAGCACTTGCCTGAAGCGATTTAGGGAAATCACGGGAAACCTGAATCAAGATGGCCGAACACGGGTTTGAACCGCCGTCCTCCCGGATGCGAGTCCAGTATGTTAACCACTGCACTACCTCACTCGCTAATAGAAGGGGTGAAATGTGGTTGATAGGGGGCGTGACATCGTTCCCATAGTGCGACATGTCCATGATGGTGCTGCAGAGAATTATAAAGTAACTTGGTGCCAATGTGACGGCATTAATCGACCTAACACACCACATGAACTTCTGAGTTCTGGCCTCTCTTTGCCCGTGGCGACACCTTGCTGTCGCTGTTTGAGGGTCGTCGACACCGGACGTCGCGTCTCAGGGAGTAACGCTTTCGCACGGTTACGCGGTAAGATTCTAGGCACCTCTGAACCAAATTTCAAAGTTATGAGTCGCAATACCACACAATTACGTGGTGTCAAAAACTGATCCTTTAATTGTATTGCGCAGTGTACATTTCCTTGAAGACATTTACACCGGGTTCTTGATCGTGAATCACTCTAAATAGCTTAAACTTCGTGTACTCACCCTGTTGGGCCATTCAACACCGACCGGAGGCCGTGTAATCGTCTACCAACTGCATCATTCGATTCGATACGGAGGGGCGTGTGGTCAGCTAAGAGTTCCCACACCTTACAGCATCCACTTCTCAATGAAGTAGTTCGTCAGTTGGTGTCATGATATTGGGTGCACCCCGTTCCAGACCTCCAGAGAGACAAATGACACGCATCGAACCCAGGTCCCCAGTATAGAAGTAAGAGATGAAGACTACTGACTGTGAGCTACACAGGTGGATGGCGCGATACTCTGTTTCCGTCTTATCCAGCGTAACGTATTTCCTCACTTGCGTATGAAAGAATGAACTTTCGCATAATACAGTAATCAGTTTCATGCTGAAAACAGATAAATCGTAAATTTTAAATACTGCAATTACTACGGAAATGGTATACGTCTTCATAACACCATTTAATGCTCTGAGGTGACAAATCTCATGGCACAGTGATATACACATATGCAGATGACGGTAATATCGTGTACACAAGATGTTAATGGGCTGAGCATTGGCGGAGCTGTCATTTTCATTACGGTGATTCGTGTGAAAAGATCTCCAATGTGATTACGGCCGCACGACGGTAGTTAACAGAGTCGGAACGCGGAGTGGAAATTGCAGCTAGACGTATGGAACATTAGAATTAGGAAATCTTTAGGGCATTCGGTATTCCGAGGTCTACAGTGTGCCGATAGTTCCACATTTCAGCAATAACCTCTCACCACAGACAACGCAGTGGCCGACGACCTTCACTTAACGACAGAGAGCAGCGGCTTGTGCGTACAGTTTTCAGTGTTAACAGCCATGCAACACTGTGTGAAATAACCGCAGAATCAATGTGGAACATACGACGGACGTATCCGTTAGGACAGTGCAGGGAAATTTGGCGTCAATGGGCTACGTCAGCAGACGACCGACGTGAGTGCCTTTTCTGACAATGCGACATCGCCTGCAGCGCCTCCGCTGGGCTCGTAAGCACATTGGTTGGACCCTAGATGGTTGGAAAAACATGGCCTGGTCAGATGACCGACTTCAGTTGGTAAGAGCTGATGACAGAGTTCGAATGTGGTGCAGACTCCACGAAGCTGTGAGTCCACGATGCAAGCTGGTGGTAGCTCCATAATGATGTGGGCAAAACTATGAGCCCACGTTGTCAACAAGGCACTGTGCAAGCTGGTGGTGTCTCCATAATGATGTGAGCTGTGTTTATATGGAAGTGACTCGGTCTTCTGGTCCAGCAGAACCGAAAATTGACTTGAAATGGTTATATTCGGCTACTTGGAACCCATTTTCACCCACTGATCCCAAAGAACGATGGAATTTTCGTGGATGAGAGTGCCCTGTGTCACCGGACCACAATTGTTCGCGGTTGGTTTGAAGAACATTTTGGACAACTAGAGCGAATGCTTGGGTCAACTGTCGAACATTTATTGGACATGATCGATACGTGAGTTCGTGCACAAACTACTGCACCGGCAACACTTTTGCAATTATGGACGGCTACAGAGGCAGCACGGCTAATTATTTATGCAGGGGACTTTCAACGACTTGTTGAGTCAATGCCGTGTCGAGTCGTTGCAATAATCCGGGCGAAAAGAGATCCGACACGATATTAGGAGGTATGTTATGACTTTTGTCACCACGTTGTATTAAGAGTAACTGAAGTACCACTGAGCAGAGATTCTGCCGTCCTCGGACCTCCTGTTACAAGTTGCGTGTTAGCGACCCGTCACGTGGAGATGCATAGCGGTGCTGGTCACGCAAGTTCCTTGTGCCCCAGGGAGCGTCCAATTCCAGCCCAATGGCTACTTCATAACACAGACGCTGATTACACTGTTAATTTTGTGGCTACCACTTACAGAATGAGAGACTAGAAGTGGCAACTGCAGAAGCAACTATTTTTGTTTTAAAAAAGAACCGTGTACGCGATACATTTTTGACATATGCTATTTCGACGACATCACTACTGTCTACGAATACTTATCATGGCTGTGTGTCGATGACTCTATGTATTCCCTCTTCTCAAACAATACTCTCCCTAAAAAATTCTTAAGCTTTTCGTGGCCATTTGTTGACAAACAGCCTGATGGCTTCTGACTCTGTTTCCCCCTCTTACTTCAACTCTTTCACTACATTCTGAACAGCTCAGCAGAAATACTCTTTCTGAACAAATTAAAATCCTCTTTGTACCGTGACATAATAAGGCCATTCCAGCAAATCATGTTCTGCATCAGGAACAATCTTCCTCAAAAAATCTGAAAAATTAAATTCATTTAAAACTCTGAAAGACAGTTAATGGTCTAACTTCTATCACAATAGCCATTTTTCCTATATGCTGGTCTGCAACGCACTCTCGTCAATCGTCCCTCCCCACAATGTTATTTATTTTACTCAGAAATTCTGTTCTTACCTAACAACTACTGTCTCTCCCATTTCAATCTTTTCCTCTTTCTTCATTGCTTCCGATTCTATGATACCAACAATGTATTCAAATGTGTTAAACTGTTTTATATC
This sequence comes from Schistocerca gregaria, assembly GCF_023897955.1. Taxonomy (NCBI): domain Eukaryota; kingdom Metazoa; phylum Arthropoda; class Insecta; order Orthoptera; family Acrididae; genus Schistocerca; species Schistocerca gregaria. The sequence continues at coordinate 180,074,095 of NC_064927.1, forward strand.
ATTCTTAATGCTTTTTACTGTTCTCATTATTATTATTATTATTATTATTATTATTATTATTATTATTTGCTACAACTATTATCATTATTAGTGACACCTATTATCATTTTTATTATTCCTGTGAATGTTCTTATAATAGCTTTGGTATGTGTTGTTACTGTTCAGACGTAATAGACGTTAAGGTCCTATTCTGGGTAGCCTACAAGAGCAATAAGTAAATAAATCGATATCTCTGTATTTAATGAAGCTATTAAAAGAGATTCTACAACATTTAATGAAGACTTTTGCACTATTTATCTGGGTGGTAATTATATTGCACTCCCTTACTTATCATCAATATGTTATGATGCACAATTATTATATTGTACTGATTTTCTCACAGTTTCAGTATCGTTTAAATGTATAGTAACAGAAAATGCATTATATTTGAAGAAAAATAGTATTCATCTTACAAAGATGGTCTCAGTATCAGGATTAGTTTCTTTGTTCCTCTGTGTATCTATTGAAAAGACTATGTCCTGACTCGTTAAACATTAAGCCACTGGAACATTACGTTGCTTCTATTTTCTTCTTTTATTTCCATTCTCTTGAAGCATAATTTACTATCACATATTTGACATCTATCACATATGCATTGTGCAACATTCGTGAGACATGAAAAGAACGTAATCGATCAGAGAACAATATTTACCAATCTCAAAAAAATGCTAAATCCACTCTCTCGCTGGGAAAACTCTGACGCGTTTGGCGACGAAACTATATTATATGTCACAAGTCTGGCTTCCAGAACCTTCTAGAATAGGATGTACTCTAATTTTGCATCAACGTAACTATCTTATTTTCGGAAAGTTGTAATTTAAGTGGAGATTTGTAGGCGTAATGACTAATAACATAAATTGTAAATTTTGACAATATTCAAAACAGAAGTTTCTTGTTGTTTATAAAATCGATTTCACCATCGATGTTAAAGTTAGAAAAATTATAATTCAAGATATAAATTTTGTGTTCATAGAAAGTGATACATGACAACATTACGTTTACTGTAAATTTTTTATTAGATAATTCAAATTGAAAATCATAACTCCTAATTTTCGTGCTGCAAGATCGACATTATGAAATATGTCGATAAAGTTAATAAAAACATTATAACGGAGGATTTTGGCACTAAAACGTGTCCAGAAATATGTGGAGATGAAAGATACATAATTTAAGTAAGAAAATAAACCCAAGTGATGTCACAATTTATACGGGATCGAATATTTCCTTAACATACAAAAGTTCTGAGGAGGCAAGGTTCACTCAAAAATAGAATTACAATATCCTAAACTGTTCACGTAATGTCTGAGGTGAATAGCTTAGCTGTATCTCCCTGTATTTTTGGTGTATTTGACTTACTTTAGTTGTTTTACGGTGTATAGTAATGAAACACCCAGTCTATTGTAACACTCGTAAAGAGTTAGTGTTTGTTCATCGGATTATACGTGGGCAGATGACCTCCTGGCATACGGCGCAGGACAGAACTGCCACTGTTGCGTGTCGTCGCCTGGCAACGGCAACGCTGCTATGGTGGCATAACGAGCACGCACTGCACCACATGAAGCTCCAGACACGTCCGTCGCGGATTACGGCCTCGCCTGTAACTGGTGGCGAGACTTTGCACTAACACGAATCCTGAGCTCCTAAACCTCCAGCTGCCGTTTCCGCCGCGAGGACAATACACGTAAGTTTACAAAACATATTCATTGGGGTTAAAATTAATTTTCCATACATCTCACCTGCTTTGATCAGTGACACAACCTACAAGACCGCTGTGATCTCTCACTTCACGATTAGTACTTAGAACAGTTAGTATTCATCAACACATCCGCCATTTATTGTTCTTTTACTGATGCTAACGTAACAGTTCATTCGGTAACTATAAATGTTGCAAGTTAAAGATGTGATATACAGTTACAAACATTTTTTTCGAAAAAGAAAAAGGTAATATGGGTCCAGAATATTAAACCGATGGTATCTCTGTTGATAATTCTAGGGACAAAACATCTGGTATCAAAGCACATCGATAAAGTTGTGGGTATGAGTTGTAGATGATTCCTTAATTTGTCATTACTTGCAGCCAGACAAATTTAATTCCTGATTATTTTATAGCAGTATTATTTAGCAACTGCGCTTAGATTTCTGTGTAGTCACCTTTTCTTGTAGTATTAAAATTCTTCTATCTTGTGGGATAAGAAATGTATGTGTTTCATGGTACAGTTTGTAAGGGTGAACCGCAGTTCTCAGCCAAGCTGCGTACTTGACTATCGATTTGCTGATAACATGGAAGAAAGACGGAACTAAGTTCATCGTCTTCGACGGTGTTTACTGGAATCCACTCTGACATTCTGGAGGTTCAGGGGCCAAATACGAGTTGGTCATTAAGAAAACTGACGAACTGCAGGGATGGGTTCCTGACTGGAAATGGAAGAAAAAGGATCCTGTGAATGTTTGTCCGGAAACGCATCGTTAGCTGGGTAGATGGCGCTGACGGATGACAGTCTAATCACGAGCCGTGTGTTCTTTGTGTGCTGCAAGCTGTGTGATTGTCGCAGCGTACTGTTAGCATCAGCGTCGAGAGGTGGCGTATCCTGTAGAACTCGGTCCTCCAAAACTGATCTACGCATTGACCGTCGCCTCCTTGCATGTTCGTCTGTCTGAAAAGTCTCACGATCACACAAACGCCCAAAAATGGCTTAAAATATTGTGTAATGTGGTTGGTGCCTGTAAGGGTACTTGTTTGGTACGGCCGTGGTGTCTCTCGACTATTTCCATCTGCTTCGCCGCACACACAAACACGGCTTGTTCCCGACATGAATAGCGGACCATTCTCCTGCTTACAGTATCCTGCGTCAATCACACAACCTGCAACACGGAAGGATAGCCAGAGGATCTAGCATTCGTCAGCACCATCTACGTGGTAGCAATGCGTTTCCGGCCGCATGTTCACAGGACCTGTTTCCTTCCATTTCCAGTCACGAATCCGTCCCTGTAGTTAGTCGGTTTTATTAATGTTCACCCTGTGTGACAAGCGAAACTTGGTTAAGTATCACCGTGACAAGCAGATACAGCAGCAAGAGGACTATAAATACCAGCAGATCTCAGCGGCTGCATCCACAACGTTTGTCGTCTGTGCTCTTCTGGAGCATTGCTGCTCAGTACGGGAGCCTCACCACATTCGATTAACGGATGCCATCTAAAAATTTGAAACAAGGGCAGCTCATTTAGTACTATCTCGAAACTATGGAGAGAGTGATAAGCGAGTTAAGGTAGCAATCATTATAACAAAGGCGTCTTTCTGGACGGAGAGATTTTTTTCGCGATATTCCTCCGAAGACCGAAATATTTGTTGAGTCTCATCCACATAGGAAGAAATGAAGGTCATTATAAAACAAGAAGAATCTGAGCTAGCTCGAAAAGATTTAGACGGCCACTTTTTCCTCGCTCTGTTCGGCAGTGGAACTTCAGAGAAATGTCGTTACAACTGTTTATTAAATAACATGTAAATTTAAAGAGTGTTATCCACAGTTATGCAGTCTGACTGTTATGCAGACGTGATCGGTGGTATTAGCAGTGATAACGAACACATTGGTGAACGGACTGTAATTACAGACCACTGTTGATGCTTTACCTCAATAAAGGGTAACGCGTCTGGTAAGAGAAACGCATATTTCCTTGTAGTTGTAATAACGGAACTAAAATACTCTCAGAAACTACAAAACTACAACGGACAATTCGGCCACACAAACGAAGAATTTAATGACGCCTTTTCAAGCATTGACATTTAGCGTCTATTCCAGTTCAAGAAGATTCATTTTAACTTGTATAAAACTGGTGAAACCATTAGCTTTGATAACCAGTGTAAACGTAATGATCTTACAGAAAAATATATAAATGTAAAGATCAAAAACGTTTCGAAAGAAGCTAACTCGCCAGACAGGCAGATAAAAATGCAGAAATAACACTAAATGGAAACGAACAACAGCTCTTAGAAAGAGGTTTAAAACACAATGTTGACTCAGCAGAAAATGAACAACAAATAGAAGACATCATCACAGAATTTGAATAGATTCACATGGCATAAGAAAAGAACGACAATAGTAATGTAAATTCAGGGCCAACTAGGTAAGTAACGAAAGAAGAAATTCAAAACATACGAACATAGATTACAAAAGAAAACAATAAATTCAAAATAAATCGTGATGAAAGAAAATTCAAAAACACAAGAAAACATGCAATCGGAAAACATCACTATAACAAAATGTGACAAAGGTAATATTGTTTTCCTCATGAAAACAATAGAATACATAGAAAAAACAGAAGGATGCATCAGTAAAACTAAGTTAAAAAGTTAAAATCAAACCCAACTAATGATTTCAAACACGTGTTAAAACACACTAAAACCGTAGAGTATACTTTTACAGACAAACAGAGGCTTGTACAAAAAAAGGTCCTTGAGCCCTTGATATGAGATGTCAATCAAAGGACTATAAAGAAATTTTCCTTCTATGTCTGAGAATTAATTTCAGAGCAGCTTCCACACACCTACTAGCTAAACAAATGCAGACGAAGTTGAAAATGATAGAACAATAGGAAATACTTCTCAGCTAGTAGAGAACCTAGGAGACATTAAAATGTCTGGCATCACAACTCTGCTCTCCTTCGATGTAGAAAGTATGTATAGTTGCATCGCTGTTAATGAAACCATGAAATAATTGAAGAAACCTGAACACACGCAACCAACTGTCTCATGATTAAAGATGAAAGAATAAAACTGTTACAGTAAATAACACAACAAAATCATTGTGAATTAAATCAATAATAAGATCTATAAGAAGAAGGCTTACACATGGGTTCACTCATTTCAGGAACATTAGCCAACATTTTCATGAATCATTAAGAGATATTAATATCTGAAGACATAACACCAAAGAAAAGCTACATAATCCACTGCTACAGGTACGTGGATTACATAATATGCAAGGTATGAGAAACTAAAAATAGAATACAGCATCTACACAAACACATAAATGCTGTCCACAACAAAAAAGTTCACAAATAGAAAAAATGGTTCCAATGGCTCTGAGCACTATGGAACTTAACATCGGAGGTCATAAGTCCCCTATAACTTAGAATTACTTAAACCTAACTAACGTAAGGACATCACACACATCCATGTCCGAGGCAGGATTCGAACCTGTGTTATAACAAATTCACATGAAAAATAGGTCACATAATCAAAATCAATGCATAAACATCGCTTACAAAACACACAACTGAATACAAAAGCACATACAAAGACTGAAATCAAAATCAGACAGATACCAACAATATGGTATCTACATACATCTACATCTACATCCATACTCCGCAAGCCACCTGACGGTGTTTGGCGGGGGGACCTTGAGTACCTCTATCGGTTCTCCCTTCTATTCCAGTCTCGTATTGTTCGTGGAAAGAAGGATTGTCGGTATGCTTCTGTGTGGGCTCTAATCTCTCTGATTTTATCCTCATGGTCTCTTCGCGAGATATACGTAGGAGGGAGCAATATACTGCTTGACTCTATGGTGGAGGTATGTTCACGAAACTTCAACAAATGCCCGTACCGAGCTACTGAGCGTCTCTCCTGCAAAGTCTTCCACTGGAGTTTATCTATCATCTCCGTAACGCTTTCGTGATTACTAAGTGATCCTGTAACGAAGTGCGCTGCTCTCCGTTGGATCTTCTCTATCTCTTCTACAACACTATCTGGTACGGATCCCACACTGCTGAGTAGTATTCAAGCAGTGGGCGAACAAGCGTACTGTATGTAACCTACTTCCTTTGTTTTCGTATTGCATTTCCTTAGGATTCTTCCAATGAATCTCAGTCTGGCATCTGCTTTACCAACAATCAACTTTATATGATCATTCCATTTTAAATCACTCCTAATGCGTACTCCTATAAAATGTATAGAATTAACTGCTTCCAGTTGCTGACCGGCTATTTTGTAGCTAAATGATAAGGGATCTATCTTTCTATGTATTCGGAGCACATTAGACTTGCTACATTGAGATTAAATTGCCGTTCCCTCCACCATGCGTCAATTCGCTGCAGATCCTCCTGCATTTCAGCACAATTTTCCATTGTAACGACCTCTCGAAATACCACAGCATCATCCGCAAAAAGCCTCAGTGAACTTCCGATGTCATCCACAAGGTCTATCTGCTCAAATGCAGAGAATGTGAACCAATGTGCATTGTGATGACTAGCAGAACATTTCACACAATATACAAAGAACAGGTCAGGGCACTGACGCACGGTTCAGACCAATCAAGATTCGCAGGTAATCTAAAACAGGAACACAAAAGGCTAAGTAATATTGAGAATGTTGTCAACATCACAAGAATCAGTAGTGACAGGCACCTCCTCCCTTTCTAAGAAAAATTCTACATATATCAAGCATTCACACAAAATAAACTCTTGCTCAAGGAGCAAATAAATACTGGGAACAAGACACTACATAAAATAATTGAAAAAATACATAAAAAAGAAAATAACCTTTTCCGTCATTCATTCTCTCCCAACCAATCCCTCACCCCTCGCCCCAGTTTCATTGTACTTCTTGATCGTCAATTTTTCCTCCAACTCACTCTCCATCAGTGTAGTATGCAATTATGTCCCTCATCTTTGTTTGTCCTTCCCCCACCCATTCACCTCACTAAATAAAAATCCTCCGTTACCATTCCTTAATTACTCCTACATAGTATACAGGGTAGGCCATTGATAGTGACTGGGCCAAATATTTCACGAAATAAGCATCAGACGAAAGAACTACAAAGAACGAAACCCGTCTAGCTTGAAGGATGCCGTCCAGGATACAGAGCAGCATACATAGCACACACCCGTTGGGCATTCCGATCACAATAGCCATACATCAACACGACATCGACCTTTTCCACGATTGGTAAACGGTCCATTTTAACACGGGTAATGTACTACGAAGCAAATACCGTCCGCACTGGCCGAATGTTACGTGATACCACGTACTTATACGTTTGTAAGGATTACAGCGCCATCTATCACAAAGCGAAAAAAGTGGTCGAACTAAAACATTCATATTTCTTTACGTACTTCACGAATATGTAATAAAAAATGGGGGTTCCTATTTTAAAAAACGCATTTGATATCTGTTTGACCTATGGCAGGACCATCTGGTTTCCATCTTCAAGCTAGGCAATTTTGTTGTCGTTTGACGCTTATAATATCGTGAGATATTTGGCCAGGTCACGATCAATGGACCAGCCTGTATAATTACACAGGCAACGTAATTAAATAGAATACCACACATGTAACTGACTTCAAAAAAGTATAGGTCAAAGACAAACATGTGGCAATTTTGACAACGCTACAAAACGCAGCACACACTTAGAAGCTTAAAATAAACAGTAAAGAGTGCTGTACGAAAATGTGTGTTGTTAAAATGTAAAAGAGATATGGTTCGGTAATGCAGCTACAAATTAGACTATAGGTATCAGTGTCAAATGAAAATGTGCTAGCAGACGGCATTTCCTGATGCAGGCGAGAAACCAAGCAGAAATTACAATAAATAAAACCCAAAAAACTATTAAAGAACTGTTTTTCGAACTTACTTCAATAAAGTGAAAAGTGCGTGGGAGAAAAACACTCATTTTCTTATAATTGTAGCGACGGGATGAAAATATGATTAAGGGTCTAATATGATGAAATAAACTAGAGGGACAGCTGTGAATTTTTTAGTGTGTTTGTACGATGAGTTGAGTTTTGACAATCCAACGACGGGACCTGAACTTTCGAAATGGGTGGCTGTGGGATGACATTCCTTATATTTGTGTATTGTATGACAAATAACAACAACGATTAAGTTGTCAGTTACTGCCTCCAGTCTGTGAGTCTGCAAAGTTGTTTGTTCCCTCTGCTGACATTTAAATGTGAACTGCAGAGTAATCATGAAGACGAAGTGTCTTTCCATGTTCAGGGACTACACCGACGTCCACAAACACCAGAGTCGTAATCATTGGCAGATGTGGGGAAGTACTAACTAGCTGTGTCCCTTCGCCAGCTTCCCATTTGTACGTTGTATAATACAATCCCCGGTGGCCCATAAACCTTAAACAGCAATTAATATTAAGAGTAATTGCTGGTGGTGTACTGCAGTGCACCACTGACTAGAGATTCTGCCGCCAACGGCCCTCCCCTGTTGCTGGCCACGTTTTAGCGATCTGTGTCGTGGAGAGGGCTGGTCACGCAAGTCCCCCGTTCCCTAGGCAGTGCCAACCAGCGCTGGCTCGTGGCTACTTCATAACACAGCCCGGGACACTGAGTCGTAATGGTTGCCATATCTAGAATCAGAGAAGGCAATCAAGCAAGTACGTTTGTGTGCATTGCTCTCCTCATCAGCAGCTGTTATATTCAGTTGTTATGAACAACAGATACACGGACCACGTATGGCCATGACGTCCCTCACTTGCTTTAGCACGAAGAAATTTGTGTTAATAGGCCACATCGACATTACGTATGACGTTTAAGTCTTTAGCAAGCAGTGTATATTCAGATGCAAGAAAGGTAACAGCAAACAACTGCCAGCAATGTACATATTATGTTCTTCATGCAGCCATTAAGCTTTGTGTGAGTGCCGGCCGGGATGACCGAGCGGTTCTAGGCGCTACAGTCTGGAACCGCGCGACCGCTACGGTCGCAGGTACGAATCCTACCTCGGGCATGGATGTGTGTTATGTCGTTAGATTTGTTAGGTTTAAGTAGTTCTAAGTTCTAGGGGACTGATGACCTCAGAAATTAAGTCCCATTGTGCTTAGAGCCATTTGAACCATTCTTTGTGTTAGTGACGACCCCCTTACTGAATCGGGTCAAATTAGGATTGTTTTTTCATGTGCGGTCTTGTCTGGCAAAGTCGTCTCTAACAATTTTATTATCAATGCGAGAACTCAGTACTATTTCATGAAATCCTCTGTTCCATGTCACACTATAACATCTTGAAGGGAGACAATACAAATCTACTTTAGGTAGGGGTAATGAGAGGGGACAAGCCACTCTGTCACGTATTTTCATTTTCAAGGCGACTCTTTAATATTGTTATTACTCCTTAGACATCATTTTTGTGAGACGGCAGGAAGTTATCAATATGAGCAGGCACTGATTTCAACATGTACATTGTTAATATATACGGGATCGTTATGGTAGCTCTCCTTCGAATAGTATTTCCTGAGTTGACGACAAGCAGGCAGGTAGGTTATTTAACAGTTAATCTTGCAGAGAGCGTTTGAGTCTTGGAAGCTACTTGCAGCTATTAGGAACATTTCACAGCACTTAACCCGGAACAGAATACTGATCCCTAGAATTTCTATCACTTGTGTGCAGACTGTAGCGGCACCATCATGTAGGATAGAGAAAGTTAGTTTCGTGCAATATTCTGAGCACACGTTACAGCAAGGTCGGGCTGGATTGCAGTGTGTTATGCACATGAACCGTTTAGAAGTAGAATAGAGGCCATAGGGCCGTCAAATTGATGAAAGGGTATATGTAGTGGTTTTATATGTCGCAAGTCACAGGCAGAAGGGGCCTACTGGCAAACCTAGCCAGCGCATATGGCAAAACAGGGGCACACAGCCGCGTATAAATAGGTGCGGACCTCTAACGAGATTTATTCAAGTGTGACTGCTCTCCTGGAGCACCACTAGCTACACACAGCAGCAGATGAGGCTCCAGCGTTCCAGTCCGCAGTGGGTCGCCGGTTCGACCCTCTGAGGCCAACGCGGTGTCGATAGCCAGCCAGCTGCAGGCCACTCCACAGCTCGCTACCACGGGCAGTCGTCCTGGTTTCCAACACATGCCGGAGGCATCCTGAGGCGAGGGCCACAGATTCGGACGCCGGATTGCGGGCCCTTGTTAACGCTGGGATCGCAGCCACGCTGGCGAAAAGCACGCAGCTGACAGTCTGCAGCTCACACCGAGCGGCGCTGATTCGGCAGGGATGCAGACCGCCGTGTCAACTGCCGGCATCCTGACGACGACGCAACTCCACTGGTGTACAAGGCCGGCTCGACACAGTATTGCATTGCATGGGCCATTGGGAGCTTCCTCAGCATTGCAGAGCCCTGTGATGCAGACCGAAGTGTATGAGGGCACTGTAGATGGAAACAATAAATCACTTGAAAAGCTCGGACGAGTCTTAATATGGTCCCTTCTACCTCTTACCACTACATTTGGTCATCGTGATACATTCTGTGGCAGAAGTTGGCACTACAAGACAATGTTTTCAGCTGAAGAGGCGAGGAACTGCCTACCTGCATCTACCTAACTGAGATTTCTGGCCACGGCAGAGACAGGGGCAAAGGACAGAATTAGATCAACCGGCCAAGGCACTTCACCTGTTGTGTAAAGGGACAGCGCCCGTACAAATCCTCGACTTTCCATGTTCACCTTTGACTGGACGCTATCGGTGGAACCATCAGATGGTCTCGTCCCTCTGCCGAGTTTTCTGGGAAGCCTCAAGACTTCAGAAGAATTTTAGGACGGAATGCAACATTTATGACGGCTCTGAAATCGTCTCTGTTGGGACACAAAAGCACTTCTCTTAGTTAAGCTGAGGTCCCTGGTTGGACTGGAAGTAACTTTCGACCCGTCCAGTAATTTATCTCTGTAATGAATATGTTGCACACTTTAGGCCTAAATGGAAACTCAAAACATGCTGCCTAAAGTGGCTGTCAGAAAAATAATTCGGGAACATACTGTCTTCGTCTCTTCTTTTCCTTGTGTGGGAATTTACGAATCAGGGACTGGCTGTTTCTCCAGAAGGTAGAAGGATACTAACTTTGGTTAGGACTGGCCTGAGGGTTGAGCAGAAGAGCGAGATGGAAGACATGGCACCGGTGGAATTTTGTAATTTGCACGACACCCTTGTTAGACTGGTTGCACTGAAACTCTTTTCAAGTTTACAGAGATTTGATGGAAAGGGAGGAGCCGAAAAACGAGCTCTTTTTGATTCAGACTCTGGTCTGGAGAGGAGATTCTGGTCTTGAACTTGTTATGCGTGGGTTGTACTTGGGACACTCGTCCTGGGCGAAACTTTGCACTGGTACTGTTCTCGCCTGGGACGCTTATGGTGAAGTCTTAGCTGTACAAACAGTTTAGACCAGTCATCTTAAACAATTCGCTGTACCGAGGACATCCTTATTTCTATCAGTTCTTCCGCCTTGATGGTTGACCTCCTGCCATGTGAGTGAGTCAAACTGGTCCTTGGTATGATCGGCGAACTGGAGTGTCACATGCTGGTACCTGCCGAGATTTTGTGGCTCCATCAGAGTGTAATTACGACCCCTCTAACAAATCACCAGCCCGTGACTTCACATAATACGTGCCGCGAGAACGAATTACTGGCGCCATACATCGCTACTCTGCAGGTTCTTGCATCATGAGCGTCGCCTAATACAGCACTGCACATCGCTGCTCCGGCTTGTTAGAGCAAACACTCACAGTCTTACTTCTTGTTCTCAGCTGCTCCAACGTAGTATTCATTCTGGGTACAACAAATCCATCGAAATCTATTAAGCGTTAGATAATTTCAGACTGCGCTATCCATGTTTCGAGCCAGAGTAAACAGATTAAGCAGATAAACTTTAGTCCTGTCAACCAAACGCCAAGCAGTAGAGTCCTAATTATTTGTTATTTCTATTTTTGCTGCCAATAATTCATCATTTATTTGTCAACTCGCCTAACTTGTGGTTTTTGTCCTATTTTATGGTCAATGAACTTTTCCGTTTCCTTATAAAACATTAATGTTCATGTATTAATTACCAATCAACACTTGACTACAATAGTGACATGACCACCATTTCATTAAATCATTTCGGCGTTCAAGCTCTATTTAAGATTCTGATAGAAGTGATAACTAACAATGCAGGCTAGAAATAGCAACAATTGTCTGAGGGCAGAATTAATTTAGTAGACGCAGGGCCAAGTAGACTACTGGAAACTTACAAGTTAAAGTGACTGCCGCCGGCCGCGGTGGTCTCGCGGTTAAGGCGTTCAGTCCGGAACCGCGTGACTGCTACGGTCGCAGGTTCGAATCCTGCCTCGGGCATGGCTGTGTGTGTTGTTCTTAGGTTAGTTACGTTTAAGTAGTTCTAAGCTCTAGGGGACTGATGACCATAGATGTTAAAGCCCATAGTGCTCAGAGCCATTTGAACCATTTTAAAGTGACTGCTGTCAAGGTGTAGTAAACTTTACAGTCGCCTGTAACCTTTCGAATCAAACCGCTAGACATGTATAGTCTTGCAAAGCATTCCCGGCGATCCTTTGTGAATACTCGCGGCAACATTGTGCTTTAAGTGCAAATAAACGACATTTATTTTTAACTCCCGAACCCCAGCTTTTATTGATGTTGTAATCGAAACCTCATTCTTTCGCACTGGTGTAACTGACTTCCGACGTGATGAATATTTTAAAAAGGAATGAACTGAGTTTATCGTAATAAATATTAGACGATTCCATGCGTTGCCACATACCACTGATCTGGAGTGCTAACATGAAATTTATACTGCTAGAACATGTGCCTTTACAAGTACGACACAACATGTGGTTCATGCACGATGGAGCACCTCCACATTTCAGTCGAAGTGTTCGTACGCTTCTCAACAACTGACCTCAACACTCTTGACCTTCATTTATGAGGGCATTTGAAAGCTTTTGTCTACGCAACCCCAGTACCAAATGTAGAAACTCTTCGTGCTCGTATTGTGGACGGCTGTGATACAATACGCCATTCTCCAGGGCTGCATCAACGCATCAGGGATTCCATGAGACGGAGGGTGGATGCATGTATCCTCGCTAACGGAGGACATTGAGAACATTTCCTGTAACAAAGTGTTTGAAGTCACGCTGCTACGTCCTGTTGCTGTGTTTCCATTCCATGATTAATGTGATTTGAAGAGAAGTAATAAAATTAGCTCTAACATGGAAAGTAAGCGTTTCCGGACACATGTCCACATAACATATTTTATTTCTTTGTGCGTGAGGAATGATTGCTGAAAGTTTGGCCGTACCTTTTTTGTAGCACCCTGTAAATTTTACACGAGCCTTGTACGAATTGAATGCAACTCGAATAACGTGATTTATTTCTACTCATGTTCAAGGTACCCTTGCACAGCCAGTATTACTATATACGTTAACAATTTTTTTTAAGCATGCGCCCCCATCCCCGTCGTCAGATGTTGCAGCCTACGTTTCGCTTTAATAAAAACGAATAATTCGTAATTCACACACCTTCTTTCATTTTACCTTCCAGCACTCAGCAATCAGGTTTAGCACTGTGGCGTCAACGAAGACTTCAAACGACGACTACTAAAATGCACCCCTCTGTGCCGAGAGCTACAGCAACGCTTTCAGTTCTACATTAATGTCGCTTTTCATTGCCTGAATTACGACTACAGCGACAGTAAAAGTCGGCGATGAAGTGCGGCTGCAGCATTTCTGAGAAACTCTTCGCAAACCAAACCATAGCTTCTAACTAGTAGGACGGCGGGAACACAAATCATTCACTGCATGCGGGTCTCATAAGTAAGTGGCTGGCTATAGATGCTGCTAGGCGTATCAAAAGCCGATGATTAAGTAGAAAAGCTAATTACAATAATATCCACCAAAGTTTCGAAGGTTCACTATACAATTACAGATTCTGGAACATATTCAAAATTTTGGAATAAAATATCGTTTATATGTTTTGTGAAGTGATTAGTTTGAAAGTGTTTCAGAGCAACATTCAAATATGTATCAAATATTTCTCTGATCGATTTTACTTCTTACTTTCAGACAAATCATTTCACAAAACATTTAACTGCTTTTTTTCAAGTTTTGTTAAAAAAATAAATTCTTGTTGACACCCCATTTTCTTTCACAGCGCCTACTGTTCTCCTAGCGGCCTAAATTTAGTACTTTATTGAATCGAAATCACATTGACAGTTAAATGTCATGAAAATGTAACTGCAGACAAAATATAATGGTTCAAATGGCTCTGAGCACTATGGGACTTAACTTCTGAGGTCATCAGTCCCCTAGAACTTAGAACTACTTAAATCTAACTAACCTAAGGACATCACACACATCCATGCCCGAGGCAGGACTCGAACCTGCGACGTAGCGGTCGCGCGATTCCAGACTGTAGTGCCTATAACCGCTCGACCATCGTGGCCGGTGACAAAATATAAAGTCGAACAAAAATTCAGTGTGTAATTAATCCTCAAATCCCTAATTAATTTTTTTATATTATGGTGACTGGCTGATTTAAGGCAACTACATACTTGTTGCAAAACTTAGCCCCACGCTTATCAGTTTAATACCCCATTCGTCCATTTCGCATTCTCCTTTTCTCTGTGAAAATTCGGAGAAAGACCCATTGTGTAAGTATCAGGAAGTTTTATTTTCACACCGGTGAACATTCGACCAAAAAGTATTAAATGAAGTATTGTCTCTAGCATTGTGGACCATGAGGTCACGTTGACCATGGAAATGACTCGATCATCTGTATGGACGCACTCCACGTCTCGTATCACCTCTGCTCCTTCTGGACCCCCGAGAAATAAGTGTTCGATGTGATGTGCGAAAGTGTTGGGTGCTTACGGAAGGAGAGCACCAGAATTCTGCTAACGTATTTCTTCTATTTTTGTGCACAATGTCATCATATGTATGTAATCTAGTTTGACAGACGGTGATTATTTAGGTAATTACGAATGTCAAAAATCAGTTGACGGATGTGGCAGTCTCCTTGTCTGCTGGAAGCAGTGCTGTGTGTCAGACCCCAAGAGCAACGAAATTGTTCGTTGGTAAACAGCGAATGCACCTGCAGCTATACTCAGCAAAGCACTGGAAAGTGCATGGTAAGCGGTACTCCTCTTTAGGCAATGATAGGGTTTCGTAGAGTCCTTCGCCTGTGAAACTCGGGAAGAATGATTGCTTCAATACTGCTGTGCGTCGTGTAATTAGTTCAATTTGTCTTTCTTCTCTTCGTAGAAACATTTGTGAAGATAAATGTTTAATCCCAAGCAGTTTCACGTCAGGCAAGAAAGTTTAAGAACACACTTCGCAAAACACATAAACAAAACACCGTATTTGGTTGAATCAATGTCCCACAAAGATATTTTGAAGCTATTAAATGCCAGATTGGCCACTGAGATCAACGAAAAGTTAATACATTGTGACGTCCCCTCTCCGCCGGGTGCTGGTGTTGTCGACGCCGTGGACCTGTTACTGCTACAGCTCAGTCGGTGGAGTCGACACGCCATGTGCGATGATCGATGTCCCGGTCGGTTAACGAGAGACAAGATCTGAAAAAGCACTTAAGAAATCGTTCCTCGAGTAATGATTAAAGTTTGATTGCGAGTCCGCACAGTTTTCTGCGAACTGCGCACTCTGATTGTTTCTTATGGTTTGAAGTTGAATTATTGTGTGCCCGGTTAACACTTTAGTGCAGTAATTTATGAATCTTCCCTCTTGCGCATCGTCCACATCACCGAAAGCGAGGAAAAGGTTCAATTGCAAATCGTATTGGTCGTTGTTTATTCGTTGCTAAGTAAAATTGTTCGCTCTGTATGACGCGAGATCCACAGATACTCTATAACAATGTCTTAGTTATCTTACGTCGTAATATTATGTATGTCAAAACCTTCCTTGTCACAATCAACAGTCCACGAATTTACTTCCGAGTTAAATAATCGCTGTTCATTAACTTTTGATGAGTGAGCAATTACCAAATATTCATAGAATGATGGAGGCGACACATTGAATTTAAACTTTTGATGAACAATTTTATTGTTGCTTTTCGCCAAATACTTTATAAACATCACGCCACACACACACACTCACACTGTTAATTAGCACTGGCAGTTCTGTTAGTTTCAAGTATCGTGACAATTACGACAGCTTTAACCCTCGGCGTAATTGAATCTTCTACATGTATTCGTGTCAATGTCTCCTACTCGAGACTAAACGTGTATTATAGTCTTTTGAAATTTGTCCGTTCATTTCTATAAGTACACTTATATGAATGTTGAGTCCAATATTGCCTACTTCCGTTAATAAAGTCACCCCATTTTCTTTCACAGCGCCTTCTGTTCTCCTAGCGGCCTAAATTTAGTACTTTATTGAATCGAAATCACATTGACAGTTAAATGTCATGAAAATGTAACATCGTGACAATTACGACAGCTTTAACCCTCGGCGTAATTGAGTCTTCTTCATGTATTCGTGTCAATGTCTCCTACTCGAGACTAAACGTGTATTATAGTCTTTTGAAATTTGTCCGTTCATTTCTATAAGTGCACTTATATGAATATTGAGTCCAATATTGCCTACTTCCGTTAATAAAGTCCAACAACTCGGTATACAGTCAGCATACTATCTCGATTCAAGTCTCTAGTATGAATATCAGTTCACAAAATCCGTGCGTCTACATCAAGCAAAAACGACTCTTGAAAGTAAAACAATCTCGCCGCGCTCCGTTCGCTCAACTATGGCAAGAGCTGCTCTCGTATGACTTGATTGCACGATAGCTAGCAGCGAATTACTTTTTCCGCGAATCAGTATTGTAGACGCATTGAATTTCTTCGTTGCGTTAACAACTGTCTTCCACATAAAAGTTATCTCTCACCGACATTTCTTTGTACTTAACTTTCATGGTATTAATTTGCAATTATTACTTGGATGTTTGGCAAATAACTAAAGATGGCCTTTCTTTCTTCTTCCTTTCTACCAAGGCACACTCTGTAATGCTTAATGTTGGTATTTATCAAGACTTTCTGGTGTTATATCATCAGCAAAGTTGTCGTACCTGTCAGGATAACTTTTTCCTACTTTACATCATGATGGTTTTCCTAATTGGGTTTTGGGGTTCATCAGGGTGTTACAACATGCGCCTGAGGTTAACATTAAAGAATTTATGTCAATTCTTGATCAATGAACATAAATCCATAATGATGTAAGCTCGAGAACTTGCAGAGCGGCGGCCGCTGTTGGCCGAGCAATTCTAGGCGCTTCAGTCTGGAACCACGCGACCGCTATGGTCGCAGGTTCGTATCCTGCCTCAGGCATTGATGTGTGTGATGTCCTTAGGTTAGTTAGGTTTAAGTAGTTCTAAGTTCTAGGGGACTGATGACCTCAGAAGTTAAGTCCCATAGTGCTCAGAGCCAATTGAACCATTTTGAACGTGCAGACCGTAAATCAGGGATTTGTAGCCAGTCCTAGAAGTAATAGAGAATCCAGTGGCTCAAGCAAGGACTGTGGCGTTGGTGATCGTGCAGAGATATCCGACAGAAGCTATCCTCGGACATTAATCTTTGCAACAAAGATCATTCTGCTGTACCACAGTGGACCTTCAGCCCAAAGAATGCTGATCTACAAATGATGGTTATCTCAGAGACATTCTCGACAATTAGTGCATCTTGACTGGTTATTTTAGACATATCATCAAGAATATGATAGTACCTACTTTTCCAGTAACTAATTTTATAACCATTGGAGCAATAGGAAACCGACAAAAAACTCCAATGTTGCAAACATGTTAATGAGTGTACTGTGAAAAGTAGCAGTACATGGCACATTTCTCGTAGTTGAGAATCTAATCATGGAATGCACTGTGGGACTTGATCTTATGAGAGGAAAAGGCGTAACAACTGACTTTCCTCTCAGACACGTGCTAACTTACTGTAGTTAGTACACAAGTATCCCCGGAAATGCTACAAGAAAAGAGCACTTCATGGAAAATACTGACCTGGGATCACAAATGGATAGATAAAGACGTGATTAAAAATAAACTACCTGAACTAATGGTCATGTCTTCTTTTAAGACGAAGTCCAGATCTAAAATTTCTGAGTCAAACTGTGTGACAGAAATTCAGTTGAGGCTGTATATATTGATAATTATATGTTCTTTTAACGGAACTTTGTGAAACATACTGGTAGAAAATTAACTATTGGTTTTTCTCTCAGAATTTTAACTTAGTTAAGTGGTAGTATACCTAGTAGTAAAGTTTTTTTTAATTAGTCTCACCATATACATATATGGGTAGATAGAAACAAGAAGAGACAATTTACTTGTATTCTGTAGGTGATAGTCACTTAGAATTGTGTCTAGTTAGACAGTTTTGCCTTATCTTACGTTGCATTAATTTTGAATCGATGGTGGGGGGTCATTTTTAGTGCTAGGCGAACTATCTTGTGTCTGAACTCACGACTTTGAAAAAAGTATGGTAGGTCATTGGGATGAGGACTGAAATATGGTTACACATTACAGAAGCCATTTCATTTGCCAAGATACTATGCTGACCTCCTGAGTGGTAGGCAAGTAGGTGGTACAAAGATACTGCAACATGCAGAAGTTGCTGATGTGTCTGACTGGTAGCCAAGTGTGTGATACAAAGATATTCCAACATGAAGAAGTTATAGTTACTAACGGAATGATAGATACATCTATAATTCGGGAGTACGTAACTGAAATTAGCGTATCTTTGACACTGAATTGGCAACGGCCTTGCCGCAGTGGATACACCGGTTCCCGTAAGATCACCGAAGTTAAGCGCTGTCGGGTGAGGCCGGCCCTTGGATGGGTGACCATCCAGGCCGCCATGCGCTGTTGCCATTTTTCGGGGTGCAATCAGTCTCGTGATGCCAACTGAGGAGCTACTCGACCGAATAGTAGCTGTCTCGGACAAGAATGCCATCATACCAACTGGGAGAGCGGTTTGCTGACCCACGCCCCTCCTATCCACATCCTCCGCTGATTATGAGACGGCGGTCGCATGGCCCGGTAGGTCACCCTGGCCTGACTCATTGACACTGAATTAAATGGTTCGTGGGCAGTCCAGATAGACTACTGTACTGTTATTGATCTCTATCAGTGAGGTATGTAGAATGATGGAGATCTCACATGGACATCTGATGGTGTAATGAGAACCCAGGTCATATAAATCATGAACAGTATTTGGGTAGTGTCTTGAAGTACAGAAATGTGAAATGCGCACAGGGTGCTAACCTTCTGAGGTTGTGTGTGAGCAGCCTGCTCGTCGACAATCGATCCCGAACGGGACTGTGCTGTTGCAGTAGCAGCAGTATGTGACCGTGGCTCATTTGAAAAACATTTTAAGTTAATTCTAACGTTATGATAATTTTAAAGAAGCTTATATAAATGCGCAAACCTGAATACCAAGCACAAGGAAAATAACTTGTATGATGTGATTCTTGAGTTTCTCCCGGCGTATTTGATAATCAAAATATCCACGGGTGTACTGCAGGTCTACAGTGTCCAACGGGCACAATATTTCGGCGATCATACATGTCGCCATCATCAAGTGAACTAACGGACTGAGCTCCTGTGAACGTGCCGGCACCGAGATCCGCGCGCTATGGGTTCGGTAGAAATTCGCACCAATGACGACCTCATAAACCGTAACTTTGGCTATAATCTTATCAAGGCTTGGGAACCAGCGACTGGGTTAATCAAGAGTAAATCGAACAAACGTATAGTTGTGACGACCACGGCGGACAGAGCCATCACTCCGACGTCATCTCAGACGCCGTCGCAATCTGTTTTACCGCGCGAGCGTGGCGCGGGGCGCGGAGAGCGGAGGGAGCGCGCCGCGGGCGGAGGATATTTAAATCGGCTGCCGCCACGACCGAACCCAATTACCTCTGAGTAGCCATAGCGCGCGGATCTCCGTGCCGTTACGTTCACAGGAGCTCAGACCGTCAGTTCACCTGATGATGGTGACATATATGATCGCCGAAACATTGTGCCCGTTGGACACTGTAGAGCGGCAGTACACCCGTGGATATTTTGATTAACTTGTATGATAACTTCGAAGTGTTGTGGAAGTATCAATGCAAGTAAATAGCTGCTCGTATTCCTTCGGTGGCAGTATGTCAAAGTTCAGTTATTGCGGTACTAACTTGAGTTGTTCAAATGGGTGTGAATTCCTATGGGACCAAACTGCTAAGGTCATCGGTCCCTAGACTTACACCCTACTTAAACTGGTGCTAAGAGCAACACACACACAAACACACACACACACACACACACACACACACACACACACACAAACAAACAAACAAACAAACAAACACCCATGCCCGAGGAAGATTCGAACCTTCGGTGGGTGAGGTCCGTGACAGGATCCTCAAACCTCGCGGCCACTCCGCGCTGGTAACTTGAGTTGTGTGTGTGTGTGTTCAAGGGTTTCATGTACTATGACATCGTATGTGGTATGGCGCCTTTGAGAAGTGTGTTTTCGATCCCTGAGGGCGTTATCTCTAAGCCAGCCACTCGCATAGCTGGCAATCCAGTGTGGCCCTTCTTATCGTTCAACGAACCAACTCAAACATCACCTGATACTAACTTGAGAATCCAGTGTGGCCCTTCTTATCGTTCAACTAACCGTCTCAAACATCACCTGATACTAACTTGAGTTGTTCCTTATTCATGTTTCTTACACAACGACACTGTACGCAGTATGGTGCCTTTGAGAGCTGTGTTGCCCAACGCTGAGAGTCTTACTGATCACCAAACCACCCACTCCCATAAAAATAAACCAAGCCCTTCTGGTCTCTCAACTGAACACCTCAAACATCATCCATCTGGCAAGGTCACTGCGATGTCGCGATTCAGAAAGTTCCGTTTCCAGAGAAGCAGCATATTTGCCAAATGAAGGACTGCTAATCCTTTGTTCACATTAAAATAGAAAACCAACTCTTACAGTCATCTCAAAACAAAGGAACAAATACGCAAAATAACTCGTTAACTCTGAATGAGTGAAAACAAGAACAGAGCAATCTATCCAAAACGTGTGTGTAATCACTATAGAATGACCACCACTTGGTTCGACGTCAAGGTGCAACAACCACTCCAGACCGCAGTAGTGGCACTAGTTGTAGATGGTATATAAAGGGTGTCGGGGGACGCAAGGAAACAATACAGTCGTTGCCGTAATGAGGAAACGTACTGACTTATCCAGCGTCCAAAAATAGCATTATCATTAGATTTCAGGCCAATGGTGAAATCATTTCCCGAACGGCTAAGTTTGTAAGCTGTTCGCGTACCACCATTGTTAAAATATACTGTGCATGGCAAAACAGTGCTGTCCAAAAGCGACGACGAGGCAATGTTTTGCACCACGCGCCCTAGATCACAGATGTGAACAAGAGATGTGGAAATGTGGACGCGTGAATAGACGTGCAGCACCCGGGTGATCCAAAGGGCTACCAACGACAGTCTACAAAATGTTTCTGCTCATGGGCCTACGCAGCAGGCACCTGGTTCAAGCATCCATGTTGGTTACTGTTCAGCGAAGACGAAGGCTGGAATTCGCACTACAATACCGCAACTGGAAGTCAACTGAATGGTGATTGGTGACCTTTTCAAACGAGTCACGTTTCATGCTCCATCGGACAAGTGGCGGAAGACGTGTGCGGCGTAAAAATTATCGCTGGCAGTTTACCTAATTGGATAGTGCCTGGCTATCTCTAGGTTGTGCAAGATAAGTGCTTCGCACTATTCCTGCACTTCCGAATGTGTATTTTTGGTGGGCATATTGTTTGTGTTGGTCCTATTGTGTGATGAGCATTTTATGGTGATTAATATACATTGCTGTGGCGGTTAGTGTTGCCTTAGCAGCTCGGGCCATCTTGTGGTGCCCCTTCTATGTGGTTTATTCACGAGGTTCAAGACCAGTCTGTTTTCTGACTGCTGTGACTTCTCGTAGAAAAGTTGAGCAGTTGTTTCATTCTGTCCTTTATTGGCAGCACTCCTGTGATATTATGTAACTCCCTAGTGGGGAAGTCACGTGGGAGTTTCATGATCATCCTAAGTATTCTACCCAGGAGGCCCTGCAATCTTCGGATGTGGCAGTCTGCCACGTTGCCCCACACTACTGCCGCATATTCCGTTAGCGGCCTTATAAGGGCGGGAAACAGCGTAATACTACAGCATGTTGGTAGGGTTGTCTTCGGGTTCAAGATTGGGTACAGTGCTCTCAATATTCCAAAGGCTTTACGCCTAATATACCTTTTGTGTGGCCCCCACGTGAGGTGCCTGTCCAGAGTCACCCCGAGGTACTTCGAGGTGCGGGTCCAGCACCGGCTGTAGGTCAATGGGGATTCGTTGCCTCGTGAAGATGATTGCATGACTTTTTCTGAAAGCAACCACGTTTCAGCAATTGTCGGAAGGGACTGTAACCTCCGCGTGACACAGTACTCGTTAAAGCCGGTACTATAATAAGTGAGCGGGGTTCACCTTATGAGAAAGGATTTTTGTGTAGATATCGACCGCGTGTACCTGAATGGTGGCAAATCAGACTTACACCCACTCTGTAACAGCAATGATCCGTCAAGCAAGTTCGAAATGCAATTACACGTCAAACACCAAAAGCAACACTTAATATGCTACCAATTCGATAATAATACGGTCGCCAGCCTAATTAGGCATTAACTGAGTTTCTTCCCTGTACAAGTTGGTAGATATGCATGGAAAACAACAAGTAGTAACACTGCATAATACAGTAGAATTTTAGAACCAGAACATCTATTGAACTGATAGTTTCACTTTCTGTGCTGATATGGAAAAACCATGAATACATAACACTACACTATAATGTATGCTACAAAACTTTATACTGTCTATCAATCTAATTAAATTCGGGCATAGGTTACCCTAGAAATATCACTTTCGTGCCACACACAAAATGTCGACTTTGATAAAGATAAAACACTGATAAATTTAGACTTTTATATTCAGTTTAACTTTTGCTGGTCAAATCACTTTAGAACACTTCAGAATTCAAATGAATAGAAGGGGGGCGGGCGGGGGAACCCTGAAACTGTTATGATCACTATATAAAAAAATGATTACTGAATTTATTATGCATTCAAGATTTCCAGTATATAAGTTACTACTCTTTTCATCTTATTTACTGCTCATTTAAATACCTTTATATCTGTCTCGAAATAATTAAACTTCATTACTGTATCAATATTAAAGTTATCTTTCAACTTCGTTGGACTTCCGTTATTCATTTACTGGTTCATTAACAAAAGGCTTCTTTAAACACCATTCTAACATAGCTAGGTCTGCAAATAATTATTATTAACACAAAATTTAATTTTTCATTTCGGGACACTCGGATTGCGCACTATTTGGAAAGGACCCTGTCTAGGTTTGTTCTGAGGATAATTAAATGATGGGAAAGTTCTGGTAAAATTTAGGTTATTATTGAACAGTTAACTCTATGTTCCATACGAATACAGTACTAAAAGTTTCAACCTGCTTTTATCGATGCAGCGTTTGGCGGGTGGTGAGATGGCGAGGCACGGAGCACACATACAACCACAGCTAAGGCTCTTGATGTAGCGGCACTTTAATTCATGTTAGCGCCGCAGTACTTTTCCATTTAGTGCCTATGGAATTTTGCCATGCTGTGTGGGATTTGGAACGGCATACCCGAGGCTCAGTGAAGCTACGTCTTCCAGGAGAGCCTCCTCGCTCCAGAAGGTGTTGCTCAAACCAGTGCCAAACTCCAACTACTAGTGCTGAACCCCGTTGTGCCGTGCAGTGCCCGTGTGCCTTTTCCCGCGCTCGCCTGCCATCCACCTTTTACCGCTCCCTTACAGGCAGGGTATTCACCCGAGTTTTTTGCATTCTACATATCCTAACACATTGCCTACGTATGGACCAGACGCGCAGTTACAATTTTAAACATCTTGCAACAGTCTCAACATTTGTTACATTTCAATTCTATTACAATACTACTTGACATTTGACATGAACATTAATATTCACATTGAAACTTGTTTACAGTTTTCTTAACACAATGGCATCAAACAAAAAAGAAATGAAATCAGAACACCAATTAGACAAGTTTATCGAAAAATCAGATGGAAAAAATATTATTTATATGTACAATAGCACAGCGTCGTTGTTGTTACAGGTCCACCCCAGAGGAGGGAGCTTCATGGTCTGGGGAATGTTTTCTTGTCATTTCCTGGGTGATCTCGTCGTTATGAAAGGTACCTTTGATCGACACAGTTCATCTACTCTTGAGGACCACGTCCACCCCTAAATTCAGTTTGTTTCTCCTCGGCACTACGGCATCTACCAGCACGACAATGCAATGTGTGGCACAAATAGTAGCGTACGAGCGTCGTTCGAAGAGCACGCAAACGAGATTACCGAACCCCCGGCCACTATACTCACTGGCTTTAAACCCAATCGAAAATCTTTGGAACGACCACCATCAGGCTGTTTGCGTCATGGATAGTTAACCGAGAAACCTGGTGCAGCTCGCCATGGTACTGGTGTCTGCATCGCTCCGCATTCCAGTCACGACCTTCCAGAAGCGGACTGACTCTCTCCTGCACCCCTCGCAGTAATCCATGCTGCAAAAGATGATTATTCAGTCCTTTGAGAGGTGGCCACATAAATGTAAGTGGACAGTGTATAAATGTGGTGTACATGGTAACGTTCTAATAACAGACCACATGTAATTATCGCAACAACACCTTGTTATAATACAAAAGTTGGTCATCTCCGACAAACACAGCAGTTATGTGATTCAAGGTTGTAAGCTTTGCTTGGAGTTCTGGGTCCTTTATTCTCAAAACTAGCCCAAAATTGTGAAGCACGTTTCTCATAGAGTCTAAACATGAGGTAAAATCGAATCATGATCTACGTATTTGTCCGTAAGAAACTATCGTAAGTGCTAAAAGCATGTTTCCTGTTAAAGAATGAAATCTAATACTGAAAAAAGAGCACTTTTATGGTCTTGAGTTAAACAACTCGTACATTGAATGGAAGTAGCACGACTTAAAAGTTGCTGTCCCCATTAGGCATACAGGATCATTCAAAATTTTACGTGCTTAGTGCATTCCAGAGTAATTATTTTGTTGAACTTGCGGTTTTAAGAACCAGCCATATATTGTAACATCTGACTCCACTCAGTTGTTTGGAATCATAATTAAAAAAAAGACACAGTGCATGAACACTCTCTGAACTATAAAGCGATTCTGGTAGGTCAGACTTATAAGGATGCGTACTTGAATTAGAAGCACGAGTTACGCCGTTTGGTTATTTGTAACTAACAATTGTTCGACTGATTGCTGCAAGAGAACAGAAAAAGGTCATCATCCTATTTGGTGATCTAGCCAAAAACTTATCCTTGATGTTTGTTTCAGTCGACGTTTGACGTTGATCCTGAACCACGTCATGCAAACATTTACTTGATCCGGTGATGACTGCCACCTTGTAGAAAGTTACAGAGCCTGCCCAAAATTTGGTGACGATTTCTTTCTTACCTACTAACTACGTGAAAGATAATTACTGTAATTGCTACTCCCACCGGCCTATCAATGACACACAGCATTGCACAATCGCTGAATTCTGTACCAGCTGCTAGAAGCAAAAAAAAAAAAAAAAGGAAAATTAAAGATAATGTAAACACCATATATTCAATTAATAACTTTCAATGATTTTTTCAAATATGTAAAATAATTAATAAAATATTATGACCTCTACAACAACAAATCCTTAGCAACCTTGTCGCCAGCACGGTAACAAGTTTCAGAATATCCATTGCCCCACCCTATTTCTAAATATGTCCATCCTCCTGAAACGTCCAAGCGACCGTCATTGTCCTTGAATAAAGACGTCATTTCTGATCGACTCATTGCATATTTCTTTGAATAACCTTGTGTACTGAATTGTCTCACTTCTTTTGACGTATGGTTCAAGTTTCATCGAGGTATGTTACTTGGCAGTGGCACTTCATGCCTAAGTTACTTTCATCTTTAAGTTTTGCGCTCCACTGTGGTTTGAAAATTGTAACGGCTCCATGTAAGCCGCTACATGGCTCGACCCCACAAGTAAAGGCAACTGAGTGTCCTTCCGACACTCAGGGAAGAGCCTGATGATGATTAGTAAGATAGGGTTAGTTAAATATAGACGATCATTTTAATATTAGGTATGGTAATTGTCTGCAAGGTGTGAATGCGAACGTATGATGAGGTATGCGTGAGATGACGGCGGTGAGTGTGCTATAGGCATAGTGGAAGTGTAGCCAACCTCGAATCTAGTAGAGCACGACTGCACTAGACCAGAGAGGCATAAGCTCCACGCGCGTCGTTAGCGCTCGTTAGGTTGGCAAATAACCATGTGCGGTATCTCTGAGCCCTTGCGGCCACGATGTGTGGACCCGGACGAGGGAGACCGTATCGGGGTTGTTGCTGGGAAGACCTTGGTGAGTAAGCACGCTCTGCTCTATCGCTCCGACATGTAGCGAAGATTTAGAATTCCATGTTCACTTTGAAACTGGAAGTAGCTTCCCTGCTGTGGAAACCCACTATGGTATTCCCTAGAATCATCTCGGTTAGGAGAGATAGGGAGATGATTTCTTTTGCCAAGTAATTTCATGAGAATTTGTGTTCACTGCACTTGGGAGTGAACAGGCGCTCATTGCCGAGTAATACCCAGAATTGCTCAATTTGCATTTCAGTGTGAGTGTGAAGTATATATGCGAAGTGTATTTTATTTAAATGTGTTTATTGACTACTGATTCTGGAGAGATTGGTAACACGTGGTCCGCAGACCCCGTGCATTTCTTGGTGAGAAGCTTCAGCTCGACGTAATCACATTTCGTGATCGAGCTGGATCTTCTACGTAAATTCACGCGTGTGATTCAACTGTTCCTTCATACTATCCATTAAAACCCGCGGAGTTAGTTAAACGTGAAGACGGGACTTGCCTGAACTGAAGCTACAGTTGGAACCATGTGCTCTCACACAATGTTGTCCCACTTAGTGTATGGGAACCTTCCTCTTTTATCTGTTAGATAAAATGAATAGAGTAACTGTTAGTGTGTGTGTGTGTGTGTGTGTGTGTGTGTGTGTGTGTGTGTGTGTGTGTGTGTGTGTGTGGCTAAATGATGATAGAAATGTGCAGGCGGTAGTCATTGTCGATTCACGGCACATGTTGGCCGGATGTTTATTAACTAAGTTTACTTAGATATTATAGTACACTCCTGGAAATGGAAAAAAGAACACATTGACACCGGTGTGTCAGACCCACCATACTTGCTCCGGACACTGCGAGAGGGCTGTACAAGCAATGATCACACGCACGGCACAGCGGACACACCAGGAACCGCGGTGTTGGCCGTCGAATGGCGCTAGCTGCGCAGCATTTGTGCACCGCCGCCGTCAGTGTCAGCCAGTTTGCCGTGGCATACGGAGCTCCATCGCAGTCTTTAATACTGGTAGCATGCCGCGAGAGCGTCGACGTGAACCGTATGTGCAGTTGACGGACTTTGAGCGAGGGCGTATAGTGGGCATGCGGAAGGCCGGGTGGACGTACTGCCGAACGTGGGGCGTGAGGTCTCCACAGTACATCGATGTTGTCGCCAGTGGTCGGCGGAAGGTGCACGTGCCCGTCGACCTGGGACCGGACCGCAGCGACGCACGGATGCACGCCAAGACCGTAGGATCCTACGCAGTGCCGTAGGGGACCGCACCGCCACTTTCCAGCAAATTAGGGACACTGTTGCTCCTGGGGTATCGGCGAGGACCATTCGCAACCGTCTCCATGAAGCTGGGCTACGGTCCCGCACACTTTTAGGCTGTCTTCCGCTCACGCCCCAACATCGTGCAGCCCGCCTCCAGTGGTGTCGCGACAGCCGTGAATGGAGGGACGAATGGAGACGTGTCGTCTTCAGCGATGAGAGTCGCTTCTGCCTTGGTGCCAATGATGGTCGTATGCGTGTTTGGCGCCGTGCAGGTGAGCGCCACAATCAGGACTGCATACGACCGAGGCACACAGGGCCAACACCCGGCATCATGGTGTGGGGAGCGATCTCCTACACTGGCCGTACACCTCTGGTGATCGTCGAGGGGACACTGAGTAGTGCACGGTACATCCAAACCGTCATCGAACCCATCGTTCTACAATTCCTAGACCAGCAAGGGAACTTGCTGTTCCAACAGGACAATGCACGTCCGCATGTATCCCGTGCCACCCAACGTGCTCTAGAAGGTGTAAGTCAATTGCCCTGGCCAGCAAGATCTCCGGATCTGTCCCTCATTGAGCATGTTTGGGACTGGATGAAGCGTCGTCTCACGCGGTCTGCACGTCCAGCACGAACGCTGGTCCAACTGAGGCGCCAGGTGGAAATGGCATGGCAAGCCGTTCCACAGGACTATATCCAGCATCTCTACGATCGTCTCCATGGGAGAACAGCAGCCTGCATTGCTGCGAAAGGTGGATATACACTGTACTAGTGCTGACATTGTGCATGCTCTGTTGCCTGTGTCTATGTGCCTGTAGTTGTGTCAGTGTGATCATGTGATGTATCTGACCCCAGGAATGTGTCAATAAAGTTTCCCCTTCCTGGGACAATGAATTCACGGTGTTCTTATTTCAATTTCCATGAGTGTATTTGTATCACGCCAGCATTCCGTGATAAGTGAGAGGAAATATTTGAGATGGTAATGTTTAGTGAATAAATGTGATTCTGTTATTATATAAATATGTTACAGTGACTTCTCCCAACCACACCATATTCCCTTATTATTTCACAGAATATTTGGCATGCGTATTTCAGTTAATCACCTGTCTATGTCCCACTCATGGGCATATTTCATTTAATAAACTCTTTAAGGTGGTATTAAAACTTCATTATAATAATATTCTAATTCTAACTTGATCAAAACCACCGAATAAAACTTTAGTGAGTATTGATGCTTGTTGCTGCAAATGGCCGCCGGCGTCTTCTATAGTACAGGTGCCATTTATTAAATTGAGGATGCCTGCCGAGGGTGCGGAAAGCAAGTATCATGCAAAGTACATATAAAAATTTTATTGTATCTAAGACGATTGGTAGGTATGCACGTAACATATTTTCTGAAACGTGAATTAATTTCATACTTAGGAGATAACGGTATTTCAAATGAATGTGCCAAATAGATCATTTTACACCAAGAGCACGAAAATGGATGCTCCACTTTCAGGTTTCACCATCTGAAACGATACTTTCACTGATTAAATCCAGAGTATCTGAACTGGAAAGAGAAGCTAAATAATATTCACTGCTGATATTTTTATCGGTTGACAAAAAAAATGGTTCAAATGGCTCTGAGTACTGTGGGACCTAACTTCTGAGGTCATCAGTCCCCTAGAACTTAGAACTACTTAAACCTAACCAACCTAAGGACATCACACACATCCATTCCCAAGGCAGGATTCGAACCTGCGACTGTAGTATCGGTTGACAGTAAACATCAAAAAAAGGAAAAAAAAGAACACAGGTTGGAAAACTCTGCTATAGATCAGCATAGATTGCTACCAAAAATGCCACTGACAAATACAGGTACTCCTGAAAGTAGAGGCAATGGTCTTTGGTGGTCTCTTCTTGAAGATTTATTGTATTATTTTCACGCGATATGCAGGTATTTCTTAATGTTGACTAGCGTTATTAAAGTTGAACAAAAAGGATTTTGAAAGCATTTCAGGTTTTTTGCTAAGTGTAACCCCCATTCAGTATGCGAACTTGCTAAACGGTCCCTCAAATTAGGTGACAGATCCAATTAATAACGACTTAGGACTGAAACAAGGCGGTCCTTGTCACGCCAGCCACGTAGCCATGGCACCTAAAGAGCAGAAGCAGCACGTCTATTAACTGCATGTTACTTTGTTTTGCAGATCATAGAAGTGTGAGAATATTCCATTACTCAGAGACGACATCTTTCGGAAAACGAAGTCCCCCACTTTTTTCTCCTCTCATCTAGACAAATTGTAAAATACTGCTATGGTTACTGGAATCGTAAAGTAATAACTATCAACTCTAAAAACATAGTTATAACAGTACTGTGCTGTATTCTATATTGGAGAGTGCTGAAATACCTGTATATTGTAGTGACACGTAGGTATGTCTCCGAATGTAACGGAAGGTGCGACAGCCATCCTGACTTGGGTTGGAGCGTAACTTACAAGTAAATGATTCTCCTTCACGTTTACAGTTGGGGTTTTATACGTTTCCATTAATTGAAACGCGAAATTGTACTCTCTTAAATGACATGCAGTCTTAAACTGCAAGCCATTCGCTACACATTTCTTACATAACGACTTTAAAACTGTCAGTTATTATGCTCCATGAAAACTGTTAATCCGATATGTGCTCTTGGTGCTGAACAGGTCGGGGCAGAATTGGATAGGGACCCGAGCTGCCCCTCCACTATTTGATTTAAGAAGATTTCAATCTAGATATTATTTTTCTTCTCTTGCTTTTGCAGACAGTGTGAACTTGCATTAGAAAGACTGAAAGACAGCTGTTCTACGTGAAATAAGGGAAAATGACAGTTTCAGCAGTGTTATTTTCGGAAGCGGGAATTTTAAGTGTCTAAGGAGTTAAATGTGCGTAAAGCTAAGAATAATCCCAAATTCAGAATCGACAAATCACACGGGAAATTTAAAATTGTGTTCACTGCATAACGAA
Organism: Schistocerca gregaria; assembly: GCF_023897955.1. Lineage (NCBI taxonomy): Eukaryota > Metazoa > Arthropoda > Insecta > Orthoptera > Acrididae > Schistocerca > Schistocerca gregaria. Next base: position 180,104,676 of record NC_064927.1, read on the forward strand.
AAGAGGTGCTGGTAGCATAACTGAAGCCAATGGAAAGCAGACATTTTAGTCCAACGGTGAAACATCTCATAGATAATTATCCTGTCAGCTAGCGGCAAAAAATGGCTTTCCAAACGGATTTGACAAACTTATCTAGTTCGGCAGGACTGAGTTCTAGGTGTCATTACTAGGCATTCTATTTTAGCTATTCGCAAGCCATAATATACATCTGGTGCACGGGCGATGGGAGCCAATTAAGTAATAGTTACAGTATCAGCAATTTGACACTATGAATTAAAAATCACTATGTTTTTTCAAAATGCCATTAGAATATTATCTTATTCTTAACGATGTTTATGTCTTAGTATTAAAATGCTATTCCTAACGCAAATATTTCACAAAAAATAGTCCTGTTCTATTCAGCCCCGTGGATGGGGCAAAACTGGACATACGTAGCATTTATTTTAAATAATGTATGCAATACATAATATAAATTTTAAGTTATTTTCCAGTAAAGTACGTTACCTTGTACTACAGGTTTTATTCTGATACCATTAAAAAATATTTTCTTGTGTTCCTTTAATTTACAAAAATCTTTAAAGATTAAGTATCCCCGGGTTCTCCCAATTATTTTGTCGAATTACAGGTGTCGGCCGCTGTGGCCGGGTGGTTCTAGGCTCTTCAGTCTGGAACCACGCTGCTGCTACCGTTGCAGGTTCGAATCCTGCCTCGGGTGTGGATGTGTGTGATGTCCTGATGTTAGTTAGGTTTAGGTAGTTCTAAGTCTAGGGAACTTATGACCTCAGATGTTAATTCTCATAGTGCTTAGAGCCATTTGAACCATCTGTACAGTTGGCTACAGTCAGCCGTGGCCAATCGAAAAGACTATTAAACGAATACAGCCTGTTTGGACCATGCTTCATATACTCATTCGCAGTCTGCGTTGTCGGGGACGCCACAGCCCACCTCATTCCGCACTACATGAAGCCGTTCAGATACTTTGGTCAGACTTTATGTGTAGCACGTGTAACATCATCACGTGGTTCCATGGGCGCAGTTGGATTTTTTTTTTTCGGGATGGTTGTTTAACTTTACGGGCACGCCTCCTAAGTTGTTCAGCACGGGTGTGGGGAAGTGCCAATAAGAGTACTGTATCAATGTTAAGTTTATAATGGTAATTGATGCCGGAGTTTGTGCACCAGGCCGCCGCCGCTGTCCCATACTCTAGCTCAGGAAGCGCTGTACGGCGAGGACCTCTTATTTTCGCCGATTGGGATTGGGAATGCAAAGAAACTTCACAAGGCGAGGTAGCCACATACTTCAAGAGACGAGTGAGAATTCTGTATTAAATAAAAAGTCTGTGTGCCAGAGCCCACGAGCTAGCAATGTCCCTCCGTGCGCCATCCCATTTCCTTTCTCCCGACTTGCCTCGCAGCGACACGCATCCCATATCTTGGCTGAGTCCTCGGCTCTCGCTAACCCTCATGGGGCCTCGGGTACAAGCGAGGAACCACTCTCTATCTAAAGTTGGAAGGCCGTATCAGAGGACACACCCGCTAACTGAAATATAAATCACACTATGAATGTTTGTGGACGCAGCAAATGAGATATCTGATATCGCGCTCGTAAGATTTGAACTGCCTAGTCGTGCGATATATATATCACGCTCGAACGACTAGGCAGTATATATGCTGTTACAAAAAGGTACGGCCAAACTTTCAGGAAACATTCCTCACACACAAATAAAGAAAAGATGTTATGTGGACATATGTCCGGAAATGCTTAATTTCCATGTTAGAGCACATTGTAGTTTCGTCAGTATGTTCTGTACTTCCTCGATTCACCGCCACATGTGTGGGCTGACGAGAATCCGCTCGCAATTGTGCAATCACGTCATCGACACAGATTTTCTGTGAACGTTTGGGCAGGCATTGTTGATTGAGCCCCATGCTCGTCCACCTACGCTCAATGGAGCACGTTATCATATTTCATACGGGATACTCTACCTGTGCTGCTAGAACATGTGCATTTACAAGTACGACACAAGATGTGGTTCATGCACGATGGAGCTCCTGCACATTTCAGTCGAAGCTTCTCAACAACAGAGTCGGTGACCGATGGATTGGTAGAGGCGGACCAATTCCATGTCCTTCACGCTCTCCTGACCTCAACCCTCTTGACTTTCATTTATGGGGGCATTTGAAAGCTCTTGTCTACGCAACCCCGGTACCAAATGTAGAGACTCTTCGTGCTCGTATTGTGGACGGCTGTGATACAATACGCCATTCTCCAGGGCTGCATCAGCGCATCAGGGATTCCATGCGACGGAGGGTGGATGCATGTATCCTCGCTAACGGAGGACATTTTGAACATTTCCTGTAACAAAGTGTTTCAAGTCACGAATAGTACGTTCTGTTGCTGTGTGTTTCCATTCCATGATTAATGTGATTTGAAGAGAAGTAATAAAATGAGCTCTAACATAGAAAGTAAGCGTTTCCGGACACGTGTCCACATAACATATTTTCTTTCGTTGTGTATGAGGAATGTTTTAAGAATATATATATATATATATATATATATATATATATATATATATATATATATATATATATATATATATATATATATATATTCTTATCACAGTGCGCAGCCTCGACAGAGAAGTTCCACCGCACGGAGATGAGTCAGATGTGAGTTTTGCTCTGCGAAGGTGGACGTCAGATTCATTTATTGATCCCGAGAAGAGGAGAGGAGACATTTAGTTGAGCTTTGGCGTTACATGTGAACAGTCGACTTTTAGTTCCGTAACAGCAAGGGGCCAACAATGGATATTTTCGGAATTATATTATGAATCAATAGAGAAATTATTCCGGAGAGAAAAAAAATGATTTTATATTGATTATTATATTTGTGAGAGATGGATTACAGGTAATGTTTATGTTTGCTTTGTTTGCCGCAGAAATTTGCTAGTGCAGCATTCTTGTTCCAACAGACATCCAGGTCAGCAATCTTTTTGGTTTTGAATTTTTGTTAGGATTTATCGATCACTGAGAGTAAAATGGATTTAAGAATCAGATTCCGGAATTTCGTTTAAGGAGAGGCTATACACGTGAAGTTAAATTTTTGTAATTCTTGGATTACCTACTTTCAGAGAAAGTTTAACTATTCGTGGAGGTATGCACCGTCTATGCAACTAAATGAAGGCTGTTTCCATACGCGTTTCTCTTCATTTATTTGGTAGGCATTATTAGTGTCCTCAAATACATGTTTCTTTTTATACATACAATAAACATATCATGTGATAGATATAATACGCTGATATGTTACATATGGTCGTGTTTTTCTCTTGCTTTGTAGGTTAAAAACAACTTTTGTAGCACAAGTTACGTACTGTAAATGTATCGCTCGGTTTTACTTACGATTTCCACATGTGTGTGTTCCTCGAGATATATTTATTCTTCATACTCCAGCTGCCCGATTTCTGGTGTTGTTTCATACACACTTGTCACATCGCATATTTCACTTTCACAACCATTTGGTGATCAACATACGTGTGTTTTCGGTGTGTAGTATTACCAACTGTTATTGTGTGTTTGTCTATCTTTTGTTTCTGTTTTGTTTGATGTTTTTCATTTGTTGTTGTGTGTGTGTGTGTGTGTGTGTGTGTGTGTGTGTGTGTGTGTGTGTGCGTGCGTGTTGGTGAAAGGGTGGGTGGGTGGGTGGGTGGGTGTGTAGATGTTTGTGTAATTTGCTGTGCGCAAATGGTTTTTAAATATAAATTGTTTGTTTGCATGTGTGTGTGTGTGTGTGTGTGTGCGTGTGCGTGTGTGTGTGTGTGTGTGTAATTTGTTATGTGCAAATGCATTATTATTTTTTAATTTTTTCTTTATTTAATAAATCCACGAACTTGTTACGGAGTCGTTGTAGGAGAGGTATACTCCTATGTGGCTTGTCCCAGGTCGCGGATAGGGGAGTCTACACCAGCTTGCTGGCAGACTTGAGGGAAATAAAACAGCTCTCACAGGCCAAACACACATCCCATCAATCTCATTTCTTACCATCCATAATTCACCCATCACCTTTCCAGATCACATCTGGAATTGTAAACCCTGACCTTGGTCAGACACTTGATCATTGATCAATCAGACAAATATGACGAGTCTTCTATTGAAAGAATCCACCAGTTTAGATAGTCACGACGAGATTATCCATGCGAAGACACCATTCGGATACGTTGGGGTGTCACATAGAGGACAAAGGCGAGTCGGAGTGCCTAATGATGCACTGAATGAACAAACAGACATGCAACATATTCCATATAACAAGGTGCTAAAATTTAACAAACCAGGAATATTTTCATATTTTGCAACAGTAAGTATTAATTCTTTAAGGAAATTTGGTAAATTGAAACATTTAACAGATGCCTTTGGCTAACAGTACATAGTTATCACAGCCCTTCAAGAGTTACTCAATAATGACCAGGACCCAATCGAATCTGGAGGATATCGACTTTATAAGGGACCACCAAGAGAAAGGGTAATAGAAAATGTTCCCCAATTCCATGTGGGTTTCTTCCTAGATAATAGAATATTGGATTCCCTTGAGGATTTTTCATCCAATTGCTAAAAAATGCCATTGTTAACAATCAAAGTGGAAAACAAAAATTCCACACTGATAAATATTCATGCTCCTACTAATGTTAAAAATAGAACTGACAAGGATGGGACGGAAAAATTCTGGGATGAACTTGATCAATAGGTAAGGACCATAACGGAAACTAACATTAAAATTCTGCTTGGTGACCATAATGCGAAGTTAGGACGTGAGAAGAAATTTCTAGGTGTGGTGGGGCGATGGCCAGCGCATAAAATACTAACAAATAAAGATGGGGAATGGTTAACTGAATTTTGTTCTACAAATGGATTGGTTTTGAAGACAACAAGGTTTTAGAGAAGTCCACATAGTTAATGACATGGAAATGTCCAACGTCAAGCTAGGACAGTTCCAGATAGATCGTGTGGCCATGGATCATAAATTCCATAAGGAAATCTATAATGTTAAAGTCCTGTGTGACGTCGATGTTGATTCAGACCACTACGTTCCAGAAATTAAAATCAAACTGACACCTAAAGGAAAAGGCAAACCTCAAAAGTTAGACACAAAGAGAACATATGACCCTAGTTACATTATTAATAATCAGATATATTACGAGAGATCAAGAATACCTTTAAGTGACAACCAAGAAGCCACTGACAATCGATTAAAAGCCTTGGCTGAAGAAGCACCTCCTGTACGGAAACGCAAGAAACATGCTTGGTGGAATGAGGAATGCGATGCAGCGTTTGAACATAGACGTAAAGCCTGGTCAAATGACCAACAAAAGATAACTGAAAGCTCCAGGAAGGAATTAATAAATGCTAGACGATCAACCACCAAAGAAATTAGAAGGGTCAAAAGGTAATTTCATAAGGACTCGCTAAAATCTATCAAGGATGATTTCAATCGCCACAAGACAAGAGAATACTATCGGACATTCAAACAGTACCAGTAGATATACACTCCATCCAGATGAAGTACAAGCAGCGATTAACTCACTTCTGAATTATAAAGCAGCAGGTGAGAACCAACTAGTGGCAGAACTTAGGAAATATGCAAATGTACAAGCTATTCTGAACTGGGTAATAGGTAATGAAACATCAAAGGGTCAGGAACAAGAAGCTAGTAATCAACTTTTCTGTTTTTAAAAAGCCTACGATATTATCCATCGTGAATCTCTGCTGTCAATTCTTAAATAATTTGATTTACATCAGAAACTTGTCAACATCGTTGCAGTCACTCTTCGAAATACCAAAACTAGAGTAAGGTTGTTGTTGTTGCGGTCTTCATTCCTGAGACTGGTTTGATGCAGCTCTCCATGCTACTCTATCCTGTGCAAGCTTCTCCATTTCCCTACTGCAACTTACATCCTTCTGAATCTGTTTAGTGGATTCATCTCTTGTTGGTCTCCCTCTACGATTTTTACCCTGCACGCTGCCCTCCAATACTAAATTGGTGATCCCTTCATGCCTCAGAATATGCCCTACCAACGGATCCCTTCTTCCAGTCTAGTTGTGCCATAAAATTCTCTTCTCTCCAGGTCTATTCCATTCCTCCTCATTAGTTATGTGATCTACCCATCTAATCTTCAGCATTCTTCTGTAGCACCACATTTCAAAAGCTTCTCTTCTCTTCTTGTCCAAACTATTTATCGTCCATGTTTTACTTCCATACAAGGCCACACTCCATACAAAAACTTTCAGAAACGACTTCCTGACACTTAAATCTATGCTCGATGTTAACAAATTTCTCTTCTTCAGAAACGCTTTCCTTACCATTGCCAGTCCACTTTTTATATCCTCTCTACTTCGACCATCAGTCATTTTGCTCCCCAAATAGGAAAACTCCTTTACTACTTTAAGTGTCTCATTTCCTAATCGAGTTCCCTCAGCATCACCTGATTTAATTCGACTACATTCCATTGTTCTCGTTTTGCTTTTGTTGATGTTCATATTATATCCTCATTTCAAGACCCTGTCCATTCCGTTCAACTCCACTTGCAAGTCCTTTGCTGTCTCTGACAGAATTACAATGTCATCGGCGAACCTCAAAGTTTTTATTTCTTCTCCATGGATTTTAATTCCTACTCCAAATTTTCCTTTTGTTTCCTTTACTGCTTGATCAATATACAGATTGAATAACATCGGGGAGAGGCTACAACCCTGTTTCACTCCCTTCCCAACCACTGCTTCCCTTTCATGCCCCTCGATTCTTATAACAGCCATCTTGTTTCTCTACAAATTGTAAATAGCTTTTCGCTCCCCATATTTTACCCCTGCCACCTTTAGAATTTGAAAGAGAGTATTCCAGTCAACATTGACAAAAGCTTTCTCTAAGTCTAAAATTCTAGAAACGTAGGTTTGCCTTTTCTTAAACTATTTTCTAAGAGAAGTCGTAGGGTCAGTATTGCCTCAAGTGTTCCGATATTTCTACAGAATCCAAACTGATCTTCCCCGAGGTTGACTTCGATCTGATTTTCTATTCGTCTGTAAAGAATTCGTGTTAGTATTTTGCAGCCGTGGATTATTAAACTGATATTCGGTAATTCTCACATCTGTCAACACCTGCTCTCTTTGGGATTGGAATTATGATATGCTTCTTGAAGTCAGAGGGTATTTCGCCTGTGTCGTACATCTTGCTCACCAGAAGGTAGAATTTTGTTAGGCCTGGCTCTCCCAAGGCTGTCAGTAGCTCTAATGGAATGTTGTCTACTCCCGGGGCATTGTTTCGGCTTAAGTTTTTCAGTGCTCTGTCACACTCTTCACGTAGCATCATATTTGCTATCTCATCTTCATCTATATTCTCTTCAATTTCTATAATATTGTCTTCAAGAACATCGCCCTTGTATACACTCTCTATATATTCCATCTTTCTGCTTTCCCTTCTTTGCTTGGAATTGGGTTTCCATCTGAGCTCTTGATATACACGCAAGTGGTTCTCTTTTCTCCAAAGGCCTCATTAATTTTGCTGTAGGCAACATCTATCTTACCCCTAGTGATATGTGCCTCTACATCCTTACATTTGTGCTCTAGCCGTCCCTGCTTAGTCATTTTGCACTTCCTGTCGATCTCATTTTTGAGACGTTTGTATTCCTTTTTGCCTGCTTCATTGACTGCATTTTTATATTTTCTCCTTTCATCAATTATATTCGATACTTCTTCTGTTATCCAGGGATATCTATTAGCCCTTGTCTTTTTACCTACTTGATCCTCTGCTACCTTCACTATTTCGTCTCTCAAAATTACCCATTCTTCTTCTACTGTATTTCTTCCCCCATTCTTTTCAATCGTTCCCTAAGATTCTCCCAGAAGCTCTCTACCACCTCTTGTTCTTTCGGTCTATCCAGGACCCATCTCCTCAATTTCCCACTTTTTTGCAGTTTCTTCAGTTTTAATCTACAGTTCATAACCAATAGATGGCGATCAGTGTCCACATCTGCCCCTGGAAATATCTTACAATTTAAAACCTGATTCCAAAAGGACTGTCTTACCATTATATAATCTATCTGATACCTTCCAGTATCTCCAGGCATCTTCCATATATATAACCTTCTTTTATGATTCTTAAACCAAGTGCTAGCTATAGTTAAGTTATGTTCTGTGTAAAATTCTACCAGACGGCTTCCTCTTTCATTTCTTCCCTCCAGTCCATATTCACCTACCACATTTCCTTTTCTCCCTTTTCATACTATCGAATTCCAGTCACCCATGACTATTAAATTTTCACCTCCCTTCTCTATCTGCATATTTTTTTTTATCTCATCATAGATTTCATCAACTTCTTCGTCATCTGCGGAGCTAGTTCGCATATAAACTTGTACCACTGAGACAGGCGTGGGCTTCGTATCTATCTTGGCCACAATAATGCGATCACTATACTGTTTGTAATAGCTTACCCACATTCCTATTTTCCTATTCATTATTAAACCTACTCCTGCATTACCCCTATTTCATTTTGTATTTATAACCCTGTGTTAATCTGACCATAACTCTTGTTCCTCCTTACACCGACTTCACTAATTCGCACTATGTCTAACTTTAACCTATCCATTTCCCTTTTTAAATTTTCTAACCTACCTGCACGATTAAGGGATCTGACATTCCACGCTTCGATCCGTAGAACGTCAGTTTTCTTTCTCCTGATAACAACGTCCTCCTGAGTAGTCCCCACCCCGAGATTTGAATGGGGGACTATTTTACCTCCGGAATACTTTACCCATGAGGACGCCATCAACATTTAATCATACAGTAAAGCTGCATGCCCTCGGGAAAAATTACGGCTGTAGTTTCCCCTTGCTTTCAGCCGTTCGCAGTACCAGCAGAGCAAGGCCGTTTTGGTTAGTGTTACAAGGCCAGATCAGTCATCCAGGCTGTTGCCCCTGCAACTACTGAAAAGGCTGCTGCCCCTCTTCAGGAACCACACGTTTGTCTGGCCTCTCAACGGATACCCCTCCGTTGTGGTTTCACCTACGGTACGGCTATCTGTATCGCTTAGGCACGCAAGCCTCCTCACCAACGGCAAGGTCCATGGTTCGTCGGGGGAGAGTAAGGTTAAGATATGAATTCTCTGATCATTTTGAGATTCATACTGGCCTTCGACAAGGCGATGGATTGTCTTCATTATTGCTCATTTGTGTGCTGGAGAAAATTATGCGTGAATGGAACAAGATATGTCCACCATCTGTTAAGATTTGAAGAAAGATTCCACACAATTGCCTTGCATTTGCAGAATATTTGGTGCTGTTAGCAAACAATACTGATGAAGCGAAGTTTCAGGTAGAACAACGAGAAAGATTAGAGGCAAAGTTTGATTGGAAATTTCGTTTGAGAAAACAGAAATGATGCCTAGCTTTCCAGTTGACACATCCCATATCATAATCCATAACGATCAAAAAATTAAAGTAGTAAAAAAGTTTAAATATCTTGGTGAGATTCTTACCTCGAGCCGTGCGGTCTGTCGCTCCTCTTTACGGTCCGTGCGACTGCCCCGTCGGAGGTTCAAGTCCTCCCTCGGGCATGGATGTGTGTGTTGTCCATAGTATAAGTTAAAGTTATATTAAGTTGTATGTAGGCTTAGGGACCGATGACCTCTTCAGTTTGGTCCCATAAGACCTTGCCACAAACATCCAAATTTCTTACCTCCAATGCTAATAAAAGAACTTCGTCGCGCGGAGTAGCTGCGCGGTTAGAGGAGCCATGTCACTAATTGTGCCCCTCCCGCCAGAGGTTCGAGTCCTCCCTCGGGCATGGGTGTGTTTATTGTTCTTAGCATAAGTTAGATTAAATTAGTTTAAGTACTGTGTAAGTCTAGGGACCGATGACCTCAGCAGTTTGGTCCCTTAGGAATTCACACACATTTGAACATTTTTTTGAAAGAGCATCAGTAGAGAGTAGAAGATTAAAACTACAGCGAGCGCAGAGATCCACATAGCCACCAATAAAAAACGATCTCTCTCAATAAATGCTAAATTTTGCAACAAATGCAAATGAAACACTATTAAAACTAAATACTCAAGCAACAACTGACAAATTGCAGAAAGTTGATAGAAGAATTCTCTCAACAATTATCGGTGAAAAACATCAAGTTAATGGCCAGTGGAGACTTTTTCAGAATTCAGTACTGAGTAAAGAAAGTGAATCCATTATTGATACAGTGCGGAAAAGGAGTGCATTTTCGGACACGTACCAAATACTAGAATCCTGAAGCAACTTTTTGAGAACTTTTGGAAGAGGAAAACCAAAAAATATCTTGTTTAAAGAAGTACAAAGTGATCTGGATGAACTAAACATCACCAAACACCAAATTCCACACAGAGAAGAGAAATTGGCTTTGAAGAACAAATACACACGACTGAAGGTTTTTAACATGGCTGTCAATCAGCGACTGTTGTATGATACAAAATTTTGAAAAGCACAGCCCTCAGGCGCGAACACAATTAATTTGTAACGTAGGTTTCGGTGTCACAAGGGACACCTTCTTAGGGCAAAATTAAAACTAAATGTTATAGCAAAACGTATCAAAAATACGAAAGCTGCGGTGATACCTGACAGCGTCAGACAGTCAGAATTAAAATAAAGTGCAACAGAGGTGTAAGCCACTAGGGGCTGCGATGTGTCTTCTGCTACAGTCAACACAAAACTGACATTCAAACCATCAGAACGGAAGAAGTCTGTCATATCTGCAGAACAACGAGCAGCCAGATCACAGCGAATGAAGAAATTTTGCAAAACGAAGAAACTGCTGACTGCTAAGACCTGAACTTAATCATTGTAGACTGTGTTGTATTATGTGTGATTGTAGTGCTCTAATGTGAGCGTCAACTACGTAAATGAATTTAATAAATATGAGTTCATGTGTGTGTGTGTGTGTGTGTGTGTGTGTGTGTGTGTGTGTGTGTGTGTATTGTGGGAATAGAGAGAGAGAGAGGGGGGGGGGGGGGGAGAAAGAGAAAGAGAGAGAGAGAGAATAGGGGAAGGAGACTCCCTAATAACAAACCAAAATGTAACACAGACACATGAATGCACATTTATTAAATAAAAAGAAACCAAATGTAATAACAATAATACATTTGCACACAACATATTACACGCACCCACACACACATACACACACACACACACACACACACACACACATAAACTCATATTTATTTATAATAATAATAACAATACACTTACACACAGCAAATTACACACACACACATACTCATATTTATTTTTAAAAATACATTAGCACACAGCAAACTATTGAATTAAGGTATCGTAGTATACCGGCGACTTCGACTGATTCAATTGTTAACTAGCAAATTTATTTTTGTACATTCTCCTCTCCCCCCCCCCCCCCCCCCCCCCCCCCACACATCCCTCCCTCTTCTCTTCCTGCTCTTCCCTCTTTACTGTCTTTTTTAGCATTCCTAAGCGTGTTTATGCTGTCACACATTCTCGCTTACTTATTGCCACCCACTGCACCATACGATCTTACTGATGGTCTTTGTGCCTACTTTAATATACACTCCTGGAAATGGAAAAAAGAACACATTGACACCGGTGTGTCAGGCCCACCATACTTGCTCCGGACACTGCGAGAGGGCTGTACAAGCAATGATCACACGCACGGCACAGCGGACACACCAGGAACCGCGGTGTTTCGCTGTCGAATGGCGCTAGCTGCGCAGCATTTGTGCACCGCCGCCGTCAGTGTCAGCCAGTTTGCCGTGGCATACGGAGCTCCATCGCAGTCTTTAACATTGGTAGCATGCCGCGACAGCGTGGACGTGAACCGTATGTGCAGTTGACGGACTTTGAGCGAGGGCGTATAGTGGGCATGCGGGAGGCCGGGTGGACGTACCGCCGAATTGCTCAGCACGTGGGGCGTGAGGTCTCCACAGTACATCGATGTTGTCGCCAGTGGTCGGCGGAAGGTGCACGTGCCCGTCGACCTGGGACCGGACCGCAGCGACGCACGGATGCACGCCAAGACCGTAGGATCCTACGCAGTGCCGTAGGGGACCGCGCCGCCACTTCCCAGCAAATTAGGGACACTGTTGCTCCTGGGGTATCGGCGAGGACCATTCGCAACCGTCTCCATGAAGCTGGGCTACCGTCCCGCACACTTTTAGGCTGTCTTCCGCTCACGCCCCAACATCGTGCAGCCCGCCTCCAGTGGTGTCGCGACAGGCGTGAATGGAGGGACGAATGGAGACGTGTCGTCTTGAGCGATGAGAGTCGCTTCTGCCTTGGTGCCAATTATGGTTGTATGCGTGTTTGGCGCCGTGCAGGTGAGCGCCACAATCAGGACTGCATACGACCGAGGCACACAGGGCCAACACCCGGCATCATGGTGTGGGGAGCGATCTCCTACACTGGCCGTACACCTCTGGTGATCGTCGAGGGGACACTGACATCCAAACCGTCATCGAACCCATCGTTCTACCATTCCTAGGCCGGCAAGGGAACTTGCTGTTCCAACAGGACAATGCACGTCCGCATGTATCCCGTGCCACCCAACGTGCTCTAGAAGGTGTAAGTCAACTACCCTGGCCAGCAAGATCTCCGGATCTGTCCCCCATTGAGCATGTTTGGGACTGGATGAAGCGTCGTCTCACGCGGTCTGCACGTCCAGCACGAACGCTGGTCCAACTGAGGCGCCAGGTGGAAATGGCATGGCAAGCCGTTCCACAGGACTACATCCAGCATCTCTACGATCGTCTCCATGGGAGAATAGCAGCCTGCATTGCTGCGAAAGGTGGATATACACTGTACTAGTGCCGACATTGTGCATGCTGTGTTGCCTGTTTCTATGTGCCTGTGGTTCTGTCAGTGTGATCATGTGATGTATCTGACCCCAGGAATGTGACAATAAAGTTTCCCCTTCCTGGGACAATGAATTCACGGTGTTCTTATTTCAATTTCCAGGAGTGTACTTTTACTTTTTATCGTTAGTATTGCACACGCTTCACTGATTCACACATTTTTCTCACGTTAATTTATTTTTCGCTGTTCCCATTCATGTTCTTATTATAATAATTGTAAGGAGTCGCCCAGTCTTCCTTGTTGAATTTAAGCCGGCCAGATCGATCAATTTCATATTCACGTCTCCTATCGTGGCGGCGCGTGCACTGTTGTCCACGTTACACGCGCTGGACCTCTTAGTCACCTGGTTACTTTCATGCCTTTATTAGTTGACCGTTTGAGGTAGTGTCCTTTGGATCCATTGAGATAGAGGCCCTGAATAATGGTGAGTTACCTTAACTAGGTTCATCGTTTTTACTGTTTCTTCCTAACGACAGCGCTGTTATTTTATTTCTAGGTACTGGTTTTTCTACAGTGGAAATCCATCTTGGACCTATCACTGTTTTCCACTACTTATCTTTCAATTTAGATGACAGTTAGTCAAACAGGCTAGACCTTTCAGTGAGTTGCTTCTCTCTGAACCTGTTTTAACTTGTTATTTAACAACGTAATGTTCGCTTGGCTTTGTTGGTTGTCAGGTGGCATTTTATTATAGGTCTTACCAATCAACCATAGATTGGATGGCTTGTTGAAGCTTCAGTATTTTTGATATACCGTCTACTTAGCGGTTCAGTTTTCATTTCAAACTGATGATGAATGTTGAGTGTTCCATATATCTCCAGACCAGAGATATGTATCTTCTATCAAAGCTACGTTTATGATTATTCTCTTCTGCTTCACGGTTAATATAATGATTTTGAGTTTATGAGTAGATGTTCATATAAAAAAGTTGTTGTAAATCCACGAAACCGGTCGTAAGTACAATTAAATGTTTCTTCATATGGCAGAAGCGGGTTTCTAACTTCCAAGAAAAAATTTCCTATTTTGAATCACAGACCGAGCGATGTAGCGCAGTTGTTAGTACAGTGGACTCGCATTCGGGAGGACGACGGTTAAAATCCCTGTCCCACGATCCAGATTTAGGTTTTCCGTGATTTCCCTAAACTGATTAAGGCCAATTCTGGGATAGTGCCGACGGGACGTCAAACACTAATATCTTCCTCTTCCTCCTCGAATCACAGTTGGGTTTTGCGTCCAGTGTTACAACCCACTGATGACATCTTTTCTCATTTCTGTATGCCGGCGTATTCTTGGACGGTTTCTTTCAATACAACTGCTAGAGCTGTAATATCGCTAACGAGGTATAAAAATTAGAAACCGTTAGGTCTTCACTGTTCATTCCAGTAAAACGTCTCTTTTCAAAGGAACAAAATGCAAGATCATTTGAGTCTTGATGATTGCGAGCAGACGATTGGCGAAAGGTAAAGCAGGATATGAAGGATGGACCAGGGCACACATAGGAATGTTACGTGATGAGGGAGCTGAAGTGTGTTTTTTGCTACGTCCAAGTGTTCGGTAGCCTCCAAACTGGCATTGTTTTAAAGAAAGAGGTATTAGTGCTTACTGTCCGCCGAGATGCAGTAGAGTGTTGTAGCAGAGAAAATCATATCTATACTGTAATAGTGGTTTCATTATTAATATACTATGCAGTAAAAAGTTAAACACATTTTGAAACAGATCTTATTGGCAACTGACAAAAACTTCCATTTTCAGTAGGAGGAAAATTGTTAAGAAATTAAAGAATATCATTTCATTTCAAATTTCGCGTCTCCCATGGCAGTAACCTTGTCCAAATGTGTGTGAAATCTTATGGGACTTAACTGCTAAGGTCATCAGTCCCTAAGCTTACACACTGCTTAACCTAAATTATCCTAAGGACTAACACACACACCCATGCCCGAGGGAGGACTCGAACCTCCGCCGGGATCAGGCAGTAGCCTTCTTCCGTTTCAAGGTACAAGGTGGTGCACGACCGACGAAGTATGGCTTAACCGTCCTCGCCTTACGTTACTTCGAGGTCGTACCTCCGAAACCTTAAAATTGAAAACTCTTGAAGCTTTTTAAATAAAACAAACGTTATTAACAATATACGAGGGCATTTAGAAAAGTAAAGATACAATTTCTCACCGTCCTTAAAGAGAACCTTTATTTAGAAAACGTCAGTTACATCTCATTAACTGGATTATTTGTTATTTTTCGACATAATCACCCGCGGTATCCAAACATTTGTTAAGTCGGTGCACAAGCTTTTGTATCCCACAGTCATAGAAGGTTGCCGCCTGATGTCAGAACCACATTTCAACTTCATCTTTGATCTCTCCATCGTCGTTGGATGATTTTCCACCAAGATGTGACTTCAGGTGATGGAAGACATAGAAGTCAGTGGGCGCAAGGTCCGGGCTGTATGGCGGATGGTCCAATACGTCCCATTTAAATTGTTTGAAGAGGTGCTTTGCTTACGAGCGCTGTGTGAGACCGAATGTCGTCGTGAAGCAAGCGGACTCCACCTGTCAGCATTCCACTGCGTTTGTTTTGAATTGCCCTTCGAAGACGTTTGAAAGTCTGGCAATATGCAGCAGCATTAATTGCCGTTCCCGGAGGCATAAATTCCAACAGAAGAATGCCTTGTCTGTACCAAAACACAGAAGCCATGATTTTCTTCGCTGAAATCGATGTTTTGCATTCTTGGCTTTTGGTGAATTCGAATGGCGCCATTGCATTGATTGTTGCTTGTATTCAGGTGTATGATGATAAACAAACATCTCGTCACCTGTCACAATGTGATCAACAAACTCATCACCTGCTTCAGCATAGTGTGTGAGGAAGGCTAGTGCAAAGCCCATGTTTTCCTTTTTGTGTTTTTCCGTTAACAGTTTCAGAACCCAGCGCCCACACAATTTCCTGTACCCTGACTTGACAGTCACAATGTCATAAAGAGTTGTCATTGACACGTCCGGTACGAT
The DNA here is from genome assembly GCF_023897955.1 of Schistocerca gregaria. Taxonomy (NCBI): domain Eukaryota; kingdom Metazoa; phylum Arthropoda; class Insecta; order Orthoptera; family Acrididae; genus Schistocerca; species Schistocerca gregaria. The sequence goes on from NC_064927.1 coordinate 180,120,565, forward strand.
CTGAAGCAATTCTTTCAACGTGAGACGTCTATTCGCACGAATTGCCTCCTCCGTTCTCCGAAGAAGGGCATCAGAGATCACAGATGGCCGACCTGTTCTTTGTTCATCATGAACATCGGTTCTACCTTCAGAGAAATGACGACACAATTTCGATACTTTTTGTCGATTCATAATGTTCCCATGAACAGAAACAATTTCTTTGTGAATATCCGCTGGTCGCTGACGTTTTGCACGAAGAAAATATACGATGGGGCGCACTTCGCATTTGGCGGGATTCTGAATCGGAGCAGCCATTTTAAACACGACCTACTCCAACCAGAAGCAAGGTTCAACTGCCGAACGACCGCGAGGAGAAAGCTAACGGTTCAAGGTTAACATCAGTGTTGCCAACTTGTTCGCCAAAACTCTTCTGTTCCTCTGGCGTACGGTGTATCTTTACTTTCCGAAATACCCTCGTAAATCTTTATTCTTCAAGTCTACATGTTTATTTCTCAATGTAGTCATCCCGGCGATGAACACATTTCTCTCAACGAGAGACCAGTTTCTTGATACCGTCACAACAGAATGTTTGACTTTGTTTACGGAGCCACAACCTCACAGTTGCTTGCACCGATTCATCATTATCAAAGTGAAGTTCTCGAAGATGTTTAGGAGTTTAGGAGGCAGACGAAAATCAGATTGGGCCAATTGGGTGTATATGATCGATGGCAGTGAACCAAGGCATCGGATTGCTGCACATGTCGCAGCGCATGTGTGTGGTCTGGATATGTCTTGCCGAAAGAATGGCTCCGTTTGTGGGCGAACTCTTAAAATTCGAAACTCGATTACAGCAATCCTTTTCTCACGTACCATCACAGTTGTTACCCACCGCCATGGTACACGTTACAATTCAGAGCCATCTAGCGGCATAAGGCTGCAAATATGTAGATACGAAGAATGAAGATGTAGAATGTCAATAACGTCTGTTTTATTTATAACGCTTTACGAGTTTTCACATAATAACATAGTCAGATTAGCAATTTTAAAAATAAACTGCAGTTTACTCACTGTAAAGCTTCTACTGTTAAACGTTCGGAAAAGTATATCCACACCCTTCCGGAGGTAGCAAGAGCAGAAAAGTGAGAGAGCCATCATACAGACAGCTTAAGGCTCAAGCTTCGAAGTTGCTGACAAAAATAGTGAAGAGAAGAATGCAAAAGAAAAGCGAGGACCTGCTGGATGACGATCACTTTGGCTTGAGGAAAGGTAAGGGCGTTATAGAAGCGGTTCTGACGTCACCCGTGATAATGGAAGCAAGACTCTAAAAAAATTAAGACTCGTTATTAGGATTTCGACCTAGAAAATGCATTAGACAATTTAAAAGGGTGCAAGATGTTCCAAACTCTAATCAAAATAGGTATAAGTTATAAAGAAGGAGGGGTAATATACAAGTAATGTACAATATGTATAATAAGCAAGAGGGCGTGGTAATATACGAGTAATATACAATACGTACAAAAAGCAAGAGGAAACAATAAGATTACAAGACCAAGAACGAAGCGCTCGGACTAAGAATGTTGTAACACTAGGATGCAGTCTTACGCCCCTACTTTTAATGTATACATCGAAGAGGAAATGACTGGAATAAGAGAAAGATTCAAGGTGAAAATATAAATAATGATAAGAATTGTTCATGACATTGCCATCTTCGGTGAAGGTGAAGAAGAATTACAACATATGTTGAATGAAATGAATGTCTACTCAGTACATAATATGGATTGAAAGTAAACCGAAGAATGACGAATGTACTGAGAAATTGCAGAAATGAGCAGCGATAAACATAACGTCAAAATTGATGCCAAAGAACTAGGCGAAGATAAGGAAGCAAAATAAACCACATTGCACTAAGCAAAAAGTACATCGAAAGCAGAGTAGCACAGTGATTTCTTCTCAAGAGAAGCCTACTCTTATCAAACATAGGCCATAATATGAGGAAGAAATTTCTGAGGACGTGCATTTCCAGTACAGGTTTGTATGCTAGTGAATCATGGACTGTGTGCAAACAGGAACAGAAGAGACTCGAAGCATTTGAGATGTGGAGCTACAGAAGAATGTGCCAAATTGATTGGACTGATAAGGTAAGGAACGGGGAAGTTCTCTATAGAATCGTCAAAGAAAGAAGCATACGGGGAACACTGACTAGATGAAGGAACAGGATGAATGGATACGAAAGACTTGGAGTATTTCGTAACTATAAATATTTTCGTTGTTTCTTTTTCATGTAACTGGTGATCATCAGCAGAATACGTGACGCTTTCAGAGACTGAGACATGCTGAATGCCTACCCACTGGGTCCAACGAAGGCCATCGCCATTCAGAGAAGAACTCGGACATTGTCATTGGACATTCCATTCATTGAAAAGGCTAGAGACCTATTACTTCTATTAAAGAAATTTAATGTTCTCTATCGGACGTAAGCTATTTTGATCATAATTTGGTGGTTATCTTTCCCGTGAAGTTAGAAAATACTTAGCTAAATATGATTCCATATTTATTGCCATTACTAAGATTAGCCCCAACTCCTGTATTATTATACTTTTACAACCTGCCAACAGGAAGTCTAGACAATATATTAACCAAAAAGCGAAGACTAATTCGCGTGCACTATCTGATCATGATGTAAAACGAGGGAAAGTATTTCAAAACGGTGAATTTCGTACGCTTTTACATACACACATTTTTTCCCGATCCTAGGCAGACATTTGATTTGACTGACAGCAGAACGAGTAGCAGAATATCTCTGTCGTCCTCCCTACTTTTCCTACCAGCTTTCCTCTCTGAGTTGATAAAACAATCTGTAACGACATTTTTAGAATTTAATTTAGAAGGAAGAATATATAAAATGAAATTACTGGACTTCCCTGAGGGACGAAGTTGATTTTATGAGGCTTACAGAAAACGGTCAATTAAATAATTGAATGCGATAAAACATTACAGCCGGCCAGCAATGCAGACTAATTACTTTTTAAGGAAATTATTCGTAGCTTATTTTCCTGGAAAGTAATTACGGATCGTATGCTGATTACCTTAAATGTTGATTATAGATCGTTGACCAGTGTGAGCACGAGACATTTTGTCTAAGGTTTTGTTACTTTATGCAACGCGAACGTGGTGTTTAAAATAATTGTTATCCCTTCTCAAATTTGCTCTACGTCACTTAATAGTTTACATAAGTCTTAATATACGAGTTACGTGTAGAAATCTCATGATCTAAGCCCGTCAGATCGTGTACCATTGCACTGGGACTAACTTCTTGGAAGGAAGACACCAGGCCAGTAAAGCGTACAGAAATCAGCGATGTTTTCTTCTGAATTAATATCCAAATGCAACCCACACACGCTTTGCAGTCTCAATGCAATTGCAGTCATTACTGTGAACCCAGTGGCAACATCTTTTGGGAAACTGTTTTCTAAAGTAAATTGAACTGTAGTAGAGTGCTTTTGCATGTTTTAGGTATATTGAAATTTCAGGATATTCAGACCCATTTTCTTCCAACATCGTACTGAGGTCGGCTAAATTAAAATACGCGATACTATTTTTACAGTTTACACAACAGATGGTGTCGCAAGTATTGATTACCATTCATGTTAAATTACAGAGTGCAGAAATTATCGCTGATGATATTTACCTGCAAATTCTGTAAGCATTTTTACAGCTCTTTCCAAATACGCTTGGTGGTATGTTCCTCTTTGGCCGTTTTAAAATGAGGAGTCTGTTATTCTGACGGTGAGTGCCTGTGTGTGAAGATGAGCACAAAGCAAACAGAGGTATTCGCTATCTCGCAGCAGAGCCTGCGGACATCAGAGACACGACTGTTCCGTCAATGTGGAAATCGAATCCTGTGATCCGGAGCTTAGCGCGTCCAATTCCAGTTTGGAAACAAATTTTTAGAGAGATAAAAATTTGTCTCGCCCACCTGCTGTTCACTACTGCGAGCTTGTGGAGAAGTCTACTTTTTGTGTTGTACTGTTTCTGCTCTGTCGAGCATTTCGTTTGTGTAAACTGTATAAAAGTGAGCCAGCTTTTAAAACCTAGCGAACAGACATGTATTGCCTCTTACCGCTTGGATGGTCAATTCTTTTAGGATCTGCAACCGAAGAAGAGTTTCTATTTAGTATTTTATGTAAAGCTATGGAACAACACAAACTGTGAATAATTCTCGCGCAATACCGTTGAGCTAGAGACAACTAGGTTACTAACGAACACGATCCAATTCGTTGGTAGGAAATAGTATGCAATTCTGCATTTGTTTGTTCTTTGTTTCACAATTTTACTAATTACTGAGAAACAACTGCATCACCACGACATACGCCAGAAAATTACAGGATGTTTATGATTAATATTTCGCTACTTGAGCCAGTGAAACGGAAAACTATTTACTCAAAGGGTGCTCTACGTTATGGGAATGACGGTGAACTGCAGGATTTACGCTATTAGAAATGTTAGTGCGGCTTCTCAACGATTTCTTTTCAACTTTTGTTACTTAGTTAAATAATGTCAGTTTAATCGAATTGCCTTTTAACCTTTTTATTTTTATTTTAATGTTTCGTAACAAAACAGTATTAGTCTTTATTTTTGAATGTAAAGGCAAATTTGTTTCAGTGATTCTACTTGGTACTTAGGTTTATTTTATTTCGCTTCAAAAATTCTTCCTGACAGTATTTTTAACATATAAGGTCATTATAGAATATTACCAACTGCACAACATAAATTTGGCATTGATTATAGTGTTATTGATTAATAAAATAGTTTGTAGGCAATAATTTCTCTATCTTATTCGTTACTGATCTCTGTGACTGTGGATTGTTTTATTTTAAGGTATGCAGGAGCCATCACTTTTTATGTATTTTTATTTGTGCCAATATGCGTTTCGGTCACGCACCCACCTTCAGCTGGTGTAATACATATCTAATCTTCAACAAATACATCGTTAAAATATCAGAACAGTTCGGATGGTGCAGCTGACTTATGCAAAATTCTGTGTAGCAACTACACTTCGCCAGTGATATATTTAGTGTACTTACACTCTTCTCTGTTAGCTGTCATTCGATTTTCACTTTTATATAAGTGGCAAAAGCACTTTTCCACCTATATCTTGCAAACAAAAGGAAGAAAAAAAAGCAGCGCAGTATCTGCTATGTTACCGATTGACATCTTTGTTTACATCGAAAAATTATATCTATGGTCAACATTATACACATGTCAAAAGAAGTTTTTCATCACCGCGGTTCCGAGAGTTCCGGAGTCTGTACAGAAAATTGGAATAGAGATCAACATAAACATCATTACCGCCGTTTTTATTGCTCATGAAAACCACACACTGCATGTTGTACCAGCATACAGCGAGACCTTGAGAGGTGGTGGTCCAGATTGCTGTACACACTGGTACCTCTAACACCCCTTAGTACATCCTCTTGCATTGATGCCTGCTGTATTCGTCGTAGCATACTATCCCCAAGTACATCAAGGCACTATTTATTGGTCCAGATTGCCCCACTCCTCAAAGGCGACTCGGTGTGGGTCCTTCAGAGTGGTTGGTGGGCCCATGAACAGCCAGTTTCAATCTATCCCAGGTAAGCTCGATAGGGTTCATACCTGGAGAACGTGGTAGCCACTCTAGTCGAGCGATCTCGTTATCCTGAAGGAAGTCATTCAAGATGTGTACGAAGGGTGCGTGAATTGTCGTCCATGAAGACGAATGTCTCTCCAGTATGCTGCCGATATGGTTGCACTACAGCCGTTACGGCGCCTTCCATGACCATCCGCATCGCACATCAACCCCACATCACTCCACCCCAAAACAGCAGTAAACCTCCATCTTGCTGCTCTTGCTAGACAGTGTGTCTAAGGCGTTCAGCCTGACTAGGTTGCCTCCAACATGTCTCCGACGGCCGGCCGCTGTGACCGAGTGGTTCTACGCACTTCAGTCCGTAAACGCTCAGCAGCTGCAGTCGCAGGTTCGAATCCTGCCTCGGGCATGGATGTGTGTGATGTCCTTAGGTTAGTTAGGTTTAAGTAGTTCTAAGACTAGGGGACTGTGACCTCAGATGTTAAGTCCCATAGTGCTCAGAGCCATTTGAATCATTTTCGTCTTCGACGATTGTCTGGTTGAAGGCATATGCGACATTCATCGTTCAAGAAACGTGATACCAATCCTGAGCGATCCATTCGTCATGTTGTTGGGCCCTCTTGTACCGCGCTGCATGGTGTCGTGATCGCAAAGACGGACCTCGCTATGGACGTCGGGAGTGAAGTTGCGGGTCATGCAGACGCTTTCACACAGTTTGAGTCGTAAAACGACGTCCTGTGGCTGCACGAAAAGCATTATTCAACATGGTGGCGTTGCTGTCAGGATTTCTCCAGCCCTAATCAGTAGGAAGCGGTCATCAACTGCAGAGGTAGCCCTTGGGTGGCCTAAGCAAGGCATGTCATCGACATTTCCTGTCCCTCTGTACCTCCTCCATGTCCGAACATCACTTTGGTTCACTCCAAGACACCTGGACACTTCCCTTGTTGAGTGCCCTTACTGGCACGAAGTAACAATGTGGACTCGACCGAACCGCGGTATTGACCGTGTAGGCATGGTTGAACTACAGATAATACGAGCCGTGTACCTCCTTACTGGTGGAATGAGTGGAAGTGATCGGCTGTCGGACCCCCTCCGTCTAATAGGCTCTGCTCATGCATGGGTGTTTATATCTTTGGGCAGGTTTAGTGACTTCTCTGAACAGTCAAAGGAACTGTGTCTGTGATACAATATCCATATTCAACGTCTATCTTCAGGAGTTCTGCGAATCGGGGTCATACATTTTTTTTAAATTTTTTTATGTGGGTATTTTAGCCACAGGTTCTGAAAGTTCTATTTCTAGTTGTAATTTCTCTATGATATAAGCGGATTGAAATTGTTTAGCATGAACGTGCTGAGCACTCTGTATGCTTATTAAATAAGTGTTATATTCATTGTTTAATAGACGGATTAGTTAGTGTCAGCGTCTATGACAATGCATTCTTATTGCTATTCTGCAATGATATTACGTGAATGCAGTGGAATAGGATATTAAATCTTTGATAATGTCTATGTGAACCTTCCAGTTATGGTATGAACAAAAATCATTTTCTTTTCTATCTAATTTCAGTATAAAAATTGAGTAGATAATAGTAAAGTACTTCCACAATATGTGGTTAAAAATGTTTCATAGCAAAGCGTTGAGGGTCCGATATGGTCACGGTCATTAATTCTACTTAGGAATGCTATTTAACCAGTAAATCTCGACGGCTGCGTTAAAATCAGAACGTTCTGTAAAGCACTCAGACGCGAAGAATAGTGCTGAATCTGTGGGAGTTCAATACTTAAGAAGTAATTCCTTACAAGCATCACTCATTTCTCCCCACATCATTAATAATGTATGACGTGAGTGTAGCAGCATTTTGCCTGACCATTATGCAGTAATAGGCAGTGCTCCCAAAAGCTAAATATTCATCAATAACTCAGTTACTTCTTACAAACCGTGCACTGTCTACTGTAATCGATGTAAAGGGATTAAAGAATTTTTTTGTGTTTCATAATACCACGTAATGGAACATTCTGAGAGTTTAATAACAAGTCGATTTACAACAGCTCATCAGTGTTGCCAGATAGTTTGTAATTGAGTTACCAGGTTCTCCCAACTCCTTAACTGCAGTAACTGAGTTAATTACTGTGTCCAGGAATTCGGTAACTACTTTTTCACGAGGTGCTGCTATCCTAATTCATCACTTAATTATATGTTAAATAACTAATGCTTCTCACCCTATAAATATTTCTGTCTTTAGTTACAGCCCCGAAATACGTTGACTTTATTTTCCAAGGTGTAGCGTGATTGTTCAAGAATATGATTAGGAAATAACCACTTGGAAGAGAGTTAATAACATTACTGGAATTATCGACAGTGAAAAGATCTAGTAACAGAGACCGCATCAAAAAAATTATTTTCTTGTGACATGCTCTGAGTTCAGAATCGGTTGCGCAATGTTTTATAAAAACATCAAAGGCAATATGAATACTAACACAAGGTTTGCTACAGATATACGGTTCAACACCTGAAGATGTATTCTATGTGCTTCGTATAAAGTAATATTTCACTAACAGATATTAGTTACGAGCGCAAAGCATGGAAATACACTGATGAGATCGTTGGTTCGTTTCCCCTCTGACGTGCTAATCTATCTGCTCACACCTATAAATTCAATGTCATTAAGCGTTATGTGTAGCAGTACTGGTTTCCCACGGCATTCTTTCCCTTCACTGGTATCTCCAGTATCATATTCACTGGCGCCAGCTTCCGTAAAACTGTGTACCCTGCCGGTTAGTGTGTCCCACGTAGTTCTTTCTTAGCTTAATTCCGTCTGAGACATCTTAATTGTTCTTGCCTATTGAAATACACGGTATAGATGGTCTCCATTTGTTTTAGTCGGTTTTTCTTTAATAAGAATAAGAAAATGGTACTCATTATACTCACTACTTAGGAAGACCACTATACACTTTTCAATGCGCGCTTCTTGAAAAGAGCAAAAACTGTGAAAATAAAATGTCCTAAGAAATGTTTAAAGGTCCTTACTGATTTAAGGAGGTATGATCTCAGACATGTCTTGTATCACTGAAGATTGTGTAGTATATTATTACCTTTGCTTTAAGTTTATTCTATTCCAGTTACATATTTCACGTAAATTGCTATGTTACTTCATTTTCTGTGGTCAAGTAGTGTCAACAAAATCATGGACTGACTGCGCAGTATTAAGTAACAACAGTTACCACCCTCAAGTGGTAGAAAATACTAACATTTGATCAGTCGTCTTCAGATCTCTATGTTGTATTTATAATCTCCTCGGTACACAAAACTGTTGAGAACACTGCTGCAGAAACAACAAAACAAAAATGTCAAATTTAAACAGACGCAAGATACCCAAGAGTGGCGATCCTTTACAGAAGCTCGAAACTTAGCACGGAGTTCAATGCGAGACTCCTATAACAGTTTCCACAACGAAACTTTGTCTCGAAACCTGGCAGAAAACCCAAAGAGATTCTGGTTGTATGTGAAGTATGTTACAGGAAAGAAACAATGTTTTCTCTGCGCGATAACAATGGAAATACTACCGAAGACAGTGCTGCCAAAGCAGATTTACTAAACACGGCCTTCCGAAATGCCTTCACAAAAGAAGACGAAGTAAGTATTCCGTAATTCGTATCGAGAACAGCTGCCAACATGAGTAACGTAGAAGTAAATATCCTCGGAGTAGTGAAGCAGCTCAATTCACTTAATAATAGCAAGTCTTCTGGTCCAGACTGCATACCAATTAGGTTCCTTTCCGAGTACGCTGGTGCATTAGCTCCATACTTAACAATCATATACAACCGTTCGCTCGACGAAAGATCTGTACCCAAAGACTGCAAAGTTGCACAGGTCTCACCGATATTCAAGAAAGGTAGTAGGAGTAATCCACTAAATTACAGGCCCATATCGTGAACGTCGATATGCAGCAGGTCTTTTAGAACATATGCTGTGTTCGAACATTATGAATTACCTCGAAGGAAACTGTCTATTGACACACAGTCAACATTGGATTAGAAAGCATCGTTCCTATGAACCACAACTAGCTATTTATTCACATGAAGTGCTGAGTGTTATTGCCAAGGGATTTCAGATCGATTCCGTATTCCTGGACTTCCGGAAGGCTTTTGTCACTGTACCACACAAGCGGCTCGTAGTAAAATTGCGTGCTTATGGAATATCGTCTCAGTTATGTGACTGGATCTGTGATTTCCTGTCAGAGAGGTCACAGTTCGTAGTAATTGATGGAAAGTCATTGAGTAAAACGGAAGTGATTTCAGGCATTCCCCAAGGTAGTGTTATAGGCCCTTTGCTATTCCTTTTCTATATAACCGATTTGGGAGACAATCTGAGCAGCAGTCTTCGGTTATTTGAAGATGACGCTGTCGTTTATCGACTAATAAAGTCATCAGAAGATCAAAACAAACTGCAGAACGATTTAGAAAAAATATCTGAATGGTGCGAAAAGTGGCAGTTGACCTTAAATAACGAAAAGTGTTAGGTCATTCACATTAGTGCGAAAAGGAACTCGTTAATCTTCGGTTACACGATAAATCAGTCTAATCTAAAAGCCGAAAATTCAACTAAATACCTAGGGATTACAATTACGAACAACATTAATTGGAAATAACACATACAAAATGTTGTGGGGAAGGCTAACCAAAGGCTGCGTTTTATTGGCAGGACACTTAGAAAATGTAACAGACCTACTAAGGAGACTGCCTAGACTACACTATGTGAGCGTGTGGGTGCTATTCTGTCATTTTGCGCAACGTATTAGTCTGAGATGTACTCTTTACCCTGTGGCTCCTGCAAGATGCACACTACTACAGAAGTCAGACAGACCCTCCTAACGTTCTAAAGAGAAATGCCTGAACAACTTTCAGCAATAAATATCTTCTGGAGTCGTCCGCTGTAAGGAAATGACACAAAAATTCTTACATAACTAGTGGGATTCTTGGGTGTTAGTTTAAGAAAAACATGACACTAACGAAAATTATTATTTATTTTGCTAAAATTCTGAGAAATCACAATGGCACTTTTAGTTATGAACTGAACCAGTTATTTCCGGTCTCTTTTCGGAATCTGAAGTTACCTCTTAAGGACAGGATTCGCTAATGTAATTTCTATACGAAGTTTAAGATTGTTACTGACTTGGCAGAATAGCTGAGAGCCGCGCCTACTCAACTTTGTTGCTAGGTACAGTCGAGGCTGTCGTGTGTGAAATGCAGACAAGTGTCCTGTTGTGGAGGAAATATGGGGCTTGCAAGAGCTGTTGCGCACAATACCGTAAGCTGCGATGAATGCTGTCTGCGGCGCTCGCTGCTGACAAATAAGACAACATTCGTTCTATCTGGATTGACCTTCGCCAATCAAACTCTCCCTACACCTTGATGAAGTCAAGGACTCCTATTCGCCCTTAGTCTAACTATGGGCGTGGTACACTGGTCGGATAATCAGTCCACTGCGGCGCCACTCAAAAATTCGCTCGCAGGCGTGTAACTATAAGTCTGCCTATTCACACTGCATAATAAGTGTGGCGGCCAACACAGTGAACAACACTTAATCGGAAGGACTCACTATAGAGTCGCACCCTGATTCAAAAAAATGGTTCAAATGGCTCTGAGCACTATGGGACTCAACTGCTGTGGTCATCAGTCCCCTAGAACTTATAACTACTTAAACCTAACTAACCTAAGGACATCACACACATCCATGCCCGAGGCAGGATTCGAACCTGCGACCGTAGCAATCGCGCGGTTCCGGACTGCGCGCCTAGAACCGCGAGACCACCGCGGCCGGCACACCCTGATTCACTCTCACCAGAGCTCCTCTCCCAGTGAAGTACTGAGGAGATACTTGTTCCTTGCTCTTTGAGTACACGTACAAGCGCACATGCTCTCGTTATGTGTTCTCACTTCAAGAGTGACAACGGAACGGCCCCTCCCCACGACAGACGTGAAGGGGGTATATCTTTCGGTCTCCTCCATTACTCCTTCAGCTCAAGACGTCAGGAATATAGTCTGCCAATCAGCATTGCTCTTCCAAAACGGGAGAACGACGTATTGTTTAAGGTGGCCAATCCGGAAATCTCTAGCATCGGCGTTTGGCGTTTGCTGTCTCCCTGTGAAAACCTCTGAAACTGCGTGCTGTGTTTGTAAAGAATGCGTAGGCCGGGCACTCCCGAACAATGTAGCAGAATTTGCTTTTAAGCCTAACACGGGGTCGTTCTCTCTTTCACTCGCGCAAACGCTGTCTGCTCGACGGTCAGTCGCTGGCCGACGTAGATAGGTTGACTCGTCCTCTGAAGGGACCGGCCCCCAGGCATGATGTTTGCCTCTCCCGAACTAAAAGCCCCTGCGACCGTCATGTCTTGAATGTGTGTGTGTGTATGCCAGCCTCTAGTATTTCAATCTCGGTGCGCACTTCCGATTTACTAGTTATTTGCATATTGTTTACATGAATTAATACAACATTGACTTTATCTTATCTAGTTTGTGTTCGAATGAAGCGTCTTGATGTGCGGAATATGATTGTGAGGGCGGAATATATAAGCAATGAAGGTCAGGAGACCACTTCATCTTACAAGTTGTATGTCCTCTTTTAGAATACTGTTGCGCAGTGTGGGCTCCTTACCAGATAGGACTGGTGGAGTACATCATAAACGTTCAAGCAAGGGCAGCACGTTTTGTATTATCGCGAAATATGGGAAAGAGTGCCACAGTAATGATACAGGATTTGGGCTGGAAATCGTTAAAAGAAAGGCGTTTTCCGTTGCGACGGTATCTTCTCACGAAATTCCCATCACCAACATTCTCCTCCGAATGCTAAAACATTTTATTGACACCGACATACATAGGGCGGAACGATCAACACGATAAAATAAGGGAAATCAGAGTTCGTAAGGAAAGATATAGGTATTCTTTCTCTCCGTGTGTTATATGAGATTGGAATAATAGAGAATTGTGAGGGTGATTCGATGAACCCTCTGCCAGGCACTTGTATGTGATTTGCAGAGTATCCATGTAGATGTAGATGTAGATGTAGACTCCATATTCAAATCGGGCTAGGTGAAACACACTAATGTGCAACACTTGATGTACGAAAGTAACTTTGCATGATTTGTTACTGCCAGTCCGCAGCTCGTGGTCGTGCGGTAGCGGTCTCGCTTCCCGCGCCCGTGTTTCCGGGTTAGATTCCCGGCGGGGTCAGGGATTTTCTCTGCCTCGTGATGGCTGGGTGTTGTGTGATGTCTTAGGTTAGTTAGGTTTAAGTAGTTCTAAGTTCTAGGGGACTGATGACCATAGATGTTAAGTCCCATACTGCTCAGAGCCATTTGAACCATTTTTGTTACTACCACGTAACATAGCTCGATCTAGCTTGGATCATATGTAGAAAGAATTGCTGCGGTATAGTACAGAGGATAAGTGAAAGAAATACGAATGGGACAAAGACATTAGTTACACTAAAGTTTCCGCCATTAATGATGGTATCCAGATAATTAAAACCAGAGGGACATGGTGATAGGCCAGATGTGGGTTACTGATCTGGTACTATTATCTGATGCGGATTCATACTATATGTGACCTCCATCATTAAGACTTAAGAATCGTACAACGTGACGTAGTCAATGTTTCGCAGAATATTCCAGTTATTTCATTCACGACGTTGTCAGTCTATGATATAACAAAACCACAACCACAAAATCGTGTACTCATACCATCCACGATATAAAATCCTCACGCAATAAATTCCACATGCTACAGGAATTCTTATCTCGCACATTGAAAAATACACTACTGGCCATTGAAATTGCTACAGCACGAAGATGACGTTCTACAGACGCGAAATTTAACCGACAGGAAGAGGATGTTGTGATATGCAAATGATTAGCTTTTCAGAGCATTCACACAAGGTTGGCGCCGGTGGCGACACCTACGACGTGCTGACACGACGAAAGTTAGCAACCGATTTCTCATACACAAACAGCAGTTGACCGGCGTTGCCTGGTGAAACGTTGTCGTGATGCCTCGTGTAAGGAGGAGAAATGCGTACCATCACGTTTCCGACTTTGATAAAGGTCGGATTGTAGCCAATCGCGGTTGCGGTGTATCGTACCGCGAATTTGGTGCTCGCGTTGGTCGAGATCCAATGACTGTTATCAGAATTTTGAATCGGTGGGTTCAGGAGGGAAATACGGAATGCCGTGCTGGATCCCAAAGGCCTCGTATCACTAGCAGTAACGGATCGTGCAGCCACGTCTCGATTCCTGAGGCAGCAGATGGGGACATTTGCAAGACGACGACCATCTGCACGAACAGTTCGACGAGGTTTGCAGCAGCATGGACTATCAGCTCGGAGACCATGGCTGCGGTTACCCTTGATGCTGCATCACAGACAGGAGCGCCTGGGATGGTGTACTCAACGATGGACCTGACTGCAAGAATGGCAAAACGTCTTTTTTTTCGGATGAATCCAGGTTCTGTTTACAGCATCATGATGGTCCAATCCGTGAATGCACACTGGAAGCGTGTTTTCGTCATCGCCATACTGGCGTATCACCCCCAGTGATGATGATATGGGGTGCCATTGGTTACACATCTGACAAGGGGAAGGCCTGAGACACGGCCAACCGATTCTGCTCATATTTGGCAGGTCGCTTGTGTACAACCTAAAACGGAGGACTCTAAGATATTTTGGGTCAACACCCCCGCCTTTTTGAGAAAATCATCCCTAAAGGTTATGACGAGCAGTCGGCCCAAAACTGGCGGGCTCGATAGATAATTGTAAATAGAGTACTTTTCATCATCAGGTATGGTGTCTAAAACGCATACTTTTCCATAAATCGAGGAAAGAAACTTTTACAGCTGCAGCTTCTGTACCCACATGTTAAACGCTTTTCGGCGACAACGCCAATAGCGTAACGGCCAAGGTTATTGGCTGAGAATGCGAAAAACCGTGTTCGAATCTCGAAGAAATGTAGCGGATGTTATTCTATGTTTCCATGTCTCAATTGACAGGGATAGGAGGATTAATAAGGTAAGTAAATCAATAAGGAGTGATAATAGTAAGATAGGCAAATTTACTCCTGGAAATGGAAAAAAGAACACATTGACACCGGTGTGTCAGACCCACCATACTTGCTCCGGACACTGCGAGAGGGCTGTACAAGCAATGATCACATGCACGGCACAGCGGACGCACCAGGAACCGCGGTGTTGGCCGTCGAATGGCGCTAGCTGGGCAGCATTTGTGCACCGCCGCCGTCACTGTCAGCCAGTTTGCCGTGGCATACGGAGCTCCATCGCAGTATTTAACACTGGTAGCATGCCGCGACAGCGTGGACGTGAACCGTATGTGCAGTTGACGGACTTCGAGCGAGGGCGTATAGTGGGCATGCGGGAGGCCGGGTGGACGTACCGCCGAATTGCTCAACACGTGGGGCGTGAGATCTCCACAGTACATCGATGTTGTCGCCAGTGGCTGGCGGAAGGTGCACGTGCCCGTCGACATGGGACCGGACCGCCGCGACGCACGGATGCACGCCAAGACCGTAGGATCCTACGCAGTGCCGTAGGGGACCGCACCGCCACTTCCCAGCAAATTAGGGACACTGTTGCTCCTGGGGTATCGGCGAGGACCATTCGCAACCGTCTCCATGAAGCTAGGCTACGGTCCCGCACACTGTTAGGCCGTCTTCTGCCCATGCCCCAACATCGTGCAGCCCGCCTCCAGTGGTGTCGCGACAGGCGTGAATGGTGGGACGAATGGAGACGTGTCGTCTTCAGCGATGTGAGTCGCTTCTGCCTTGGTGCCAATGATGGTCGTATGCGTGTTTGGCGCCGTGCAGGTGAGCGCCACAATCAGGACTGCATACGACCGAGGCACACAGGGCCAACACCCGGCATCATGGTATGGGGAGCGATCTCCTACACTGGCCTTGCACCTCTGGTGATCGTCGAGGGGACACTGAATAGTGCACAGTTCATGCAAACCGTCATCGAACCCATCGTTCTACCATTCCTAGACCGGCAAGGGAACTTACTGTTCCGACAGGACAATGCACGTCCGCATGTATCCCGTGCTACCCTACGTGCTCTAGAAGGTGTAAGTCAACTACCCTGGCCAGCAAGATCTCCGGATGTGTCCCCCATTGAGCATGTTTGGGACTGGTTGAAGCGTCGTCTCACGCGGTCTGCACGTCCAGCACGAACGCTGGTTCAACTGAGGTGCCAGGTGGAAATGGCATGGCAAGCCGTTCCACAGGACTACATCCAGCATCTCTACGATCGTCTCCATGGGAGAATACCAGCCTGCATTGCTGCGAAAGGTGGATATACACTGTACTAGTGCCGCCATTGTTCATGTTCTGTTGCCTGTGTCTATGTGCCTGTGGTTCTGTCAGTGTGATCATGTGATGTATCTGACCCCAGGAATGTGTCAATAAAGTTTCCCCTTCCTGAGACAATGAATTCACGGTGTTCTTATTTCAATTTCCAGGAGTGTAAATTTCTCAAACCTCTTGGGATAGTAAACAACTAAAATGTTACCCCAGGTCACTTTACAGTCGCTCTTCCAGTCACTGTTACGTGTCCTCACTTTTCTTCGAACAACTACACGGATGGTAAATGCCATATAAGCATTCGAAACAAATATACTCATGACACCAAGAACATCTAATGAATGCAATCTTTCGAAAGCTGCACTGTTCCTTCCGAAGTGTTGGCGCAAAACAAACTTGGTTTACATTTAAAAATATGTCTATTTGGGGAATTAATTTTGATGCGTACCACGCATACGATATCATTGCCTGAAAAATCGGTGCTGAAAGTTGGTTATGAATTATACTGTGAGTAGTTATTGCATCCGTGCCATTGTGCAATTCCCAGCCAGTTATATTGGCCTGTGTTTGGGCGTTGCGGACCTCACATGACATCCGTTCAAGTTCGTTTGTTGATAGTTCCACTCACTTTTTTACTACAGAGGCCAACCGGCTCTCTGAACGAAGACACTGAGCTACCGTGCCGGCTCGCGCTGTCAGCGAAAAACGTTTACCATGTGTGTACAGAAGCTGCAGCTGTAAAAGTGTCTTTCCTAGATTTATGGAAAAGTATGCGTTTTCGAACCCCATACCTGATGATGAAAAATGCTCTATTTACAGTTATCTATCGATCTCGCCAGTTTTGGGTCGACTGCTCGTCATAACCTTTAGGGACGATTTTCTCAAAAACGCTAGGGTGTATACCCAAAATATCTTAGAGTCCTTCGTTTTAAGTTGTACACAAGCGACCTGCCAAATATAAGCCGAATCGGTTGGCCGTGTCTGAGGCCTTCCCCTTGTGAGTCATCTCTTGTTCGCAGTGACGGCACTTCGAACAGTGGACGTTACATTTCAGATGTGTTACGACCCGTGGCTCTACCCTTCATTTGATCCCTGCGAAACCCTACATGTCAGCAGGATAATGCACGATCGCATGTTCATGGGCCTTTCTGGATACAGAAATTGTTCTACTGCTGTCCTGCCCAGCACATTCTCCAGATCTCTCACCAACTGAAAACGTCTGGTCAATAGTGGCCGAGTAACTGGCTCGTCACAATACGCCTGTCACTACTCTTGATGAACTGTGGTATCGTGCAGAAGCTGCATGGGCAGCTGTACCTGTACACGCCATCCAAGCTCTGTTTGACTCAATGCCCAGGCGTATCAAGGCCGTTATTACGTCCAGAGGTTGTTGTTCTGGGTACTGATTTCTCAGGATCTATGCATCCAAACTGCGTGAAAATGTAATCACATGTCATTTCTAGTATAATATATTTGTTCAATGAATACCCGTTTATCATCTGCATTTCATCTTGGTGTAGCAATTTTAATGGCCAGTAGTGTAAATAACTTCCTTAATAGGTAGTTGGTTTGCTTTGCTCACAGACTTGTGCCAACACATTAGCAGACCACATGTCGGCAAGGTGCGCATCCAACAAGTAACTGGGCATCGATTGATACAACGCACAAATTGATTTGGACTGTTCATAACTTCTGTTTTCTTATGAATGTTATACTTACAAAATTACGTCGTGATTAGTTCATTGAAGAAAGTCTATCTGTCCGGTTATTCGTATTTACCGTCTTATTCAATAAACAGTTTTCTAAATGTAGAGTCGTGTGTACAAGTTGTATCACCATAGCCAATCAGGACTTGGCTTGCTCCGTTGGTTCGGAAAGCAACAGCTGACTACACCTCAATGCCGTGTGCAAACATAGAAGTGGCAACTTTCATCTTTCACAAATGACGTTCTGCCACACCGTAGTTTAAGCTAAATAAAGTGCTTTCTTAAAACAGAACCCGAGGGCGCCATGTCTCTTCTTCTAACCAGCTACTTCCTCTGTCAAGAATCTGCTACAGACGTACTCGTATTTCCTTTACCACTCCTTTTAGTGTTTCTTCACTTCATTTTCTATTTGCCGATTTAATTACTAACATTCTTCGAAAGCGCCATATTTTCAATTCTTCCACTTCTTCTTCAGCTACGCGATGGTCCACATTTCGCCTCCATACAATGCCCCGCTTCAGATGTGCACTCAGGGAAACTTCTTTCTTAGTTCGACCTCAGTACCTGTTACTAACAGAGCTCTTTAAATGAAGACAGTTTCTTCATGTGTGCTAATCGGCAACTATTATTTTCTGCCTCGACCGCCCTGTCAACCTTACTTCATAGCTCCGAGCAGTCTCTTACTGTGTCATTCCAAGTATGATGTGACTAAGACGTTATTCTTCTCTCTGCCATTCTTTTTCGATATTTTCTTGATTTTTTAATGTCTTAATCTATCTTATCTTTAGAGAGAGCAGAATAAAACAGACACGGAAAAGGATACTCTAAGACAAGAAAAACTACGCACGACAAAAGAATTATCCGAATGGGTCGGAAATCGGTAGTTGTGGCGTACTTCTACACAAAAACAAATCATTAGAATTTGAGAAACGTTCAACGCATTATTCCTGTGAAAGACCTTAAAAAATTGAACAAGTCATTAACGCGTTGGTCCACCTCTGTTCCATATAAAAGCAGGTATTCGCTTTGGCATTGATTGATAGAGTTGTTGCATGTCCTCCTGAGGGAATCGTGGAGAAAACCTGTCCGATTGGCGCCTTAGATCATCAAAATCCTGAGATGGTTGGAGGGCCCACCCATAATGCTTCAAATATTGTCAATTGGGGACAGGGCCGGCGTCCTTTATGGGCTAACAGGCTTAAGCATGCAGGAAAAAGCAGTAGTATCTTTTGCCGTGTACGGGCAGACATTACCTAACTGAAATGTAGGCCCAGTATAGCTTGTCATGAAGGGAACAAAATGGGCCTTAGAATATGGTGGAAATATTGTTGTACTGTTACGATGCCGTGGGTGAGAACCAAAGGGATCCTGCTGAGTAATAAAATGACTCGCCAGACCATCGCCCCTGATTGTCAGGCCGTATAGCGGGTGACGGT
The DNA here is from genome assembly GCF_023897955.1 of Schistocerca gregaria. Taxonomy (NCBI): domain Eukaryota; kingdom Metazoa; phylum Arthropoda; class Insecta; order Orthoptera; family Acrididae; genus Schistocerca; species Schistocerca gregaria. Next base: position 180,139,676 of record NC_064927.1, read on the forward strand.
AGTAGCTTTACTCATCCGTAGATCTCTTTTTACAAGGATATAGGACATATCACAGTATTTACAAATTTAGATCAATTCAAAATAAGCTAATTCGTACACACATAGTCTGTAAGACTTCCAGTTAGAGACAATCATTACATTTACTCCTTGTATACAAATAACTTATTAAATAATGTAATGCCACACTGTTCACTCATATCTCACTATCAGTCACTGCACACACTATACACACTTTGTTTCATAACACTTCACTCACTACACACACACACACATATATATATATATATATATATATATATATATATATATATATATACTCCTGGAAATGGAAAAAAGAACACATTGACACCGGTGTGTCAGACCCACCATACTTGCTCCGGACACTGCGAGAGGGCTGTACAAGCAATGATCACATGCACGGCACAGCGGACACACCAGGAACCGCGGTGTTGGCCATCGAATGGCGCTAGCTGCGCAGCATTTGTGCACCGCCGCCGTCAGGTCAGCCAGTTTGCCGTGGCATACGGAGCTCCATCGCAGTCTTTAACACTGGTAGCATGCCGCGACAGCGTGGACGTGAACCGTATGTGCAGTTGACGGACATTGAGCGTATAGTGGGCATGCGGGAGGCCGGGTGGACGTACCGCCGAATTGCTCAACACGTGGGGCGTGAGGTCTCCACAGTACATCGATGTTGTCGCCAGTGGTCGTCGGAAGGTGCACGTGCCCGTCGACCTGGGACCGGATCGCAGCGACGCACGGATGCATGCCAAGACCGTAAGATCCTACGCAGTGCCGTAGGGGACCGCACCGCCACTTCCCAGGAAATTAGGGACACTGTTGCTCCTGGGGTATCGGCGAGGACCATTCGCAACCGTCTCCATGAAGCTGGGCTACGGTCCCGCACACCGTTAGGCCGTCTTCCGCTCACGCCCCAACATCGTGCAGCCCGCCTCCAGTGGTATCGCGACAGGCGTGAATGGAGGTACGAATGGAGACGTGTCGTCTTCAGCGATGAGAGTCGCTTCTGCCTTGGTGCCAATGATGGTCGTATGCGTGTTTGGCGCCGTGAAGGTGAGCGCCACAATCAGGACTGCATACAACCGAGGCACACAGGGCCAACACCCGGCATCATGGTGTGGGGAGCGATCTCCTACACTGGCCGTACACCTCTGGTGATCGTCGAGGGGACACTGAATAGTGCACGGTACATCCAAACCGTCATCGAACCCATCGTTCTACCATTCCTAGACCGGCAAGGGAACTTGCTGTTCCAACAGGACAATGCACGTCCGCATGTATCCCGTGCCACCCAACGTGCTCTAGAAGGTGTAAGTCAACTACCCTGGCCAGCAAGATCTCCGGATCTGTCCCCCATTGAGCATGTTTGGGAGTGGATGAAGCGTCGTCTCACGCGGTCTGCACATCCAGCACGAACGCTAGTCCAACTGAGGCGCCAGGTGGAACAGGCATGGCAAGCCGTTCCACAGGACTACATCCAGCATCTCTACGATCGTCTCCATGGGAGAATAGCAGCCTGCATTGCTGCGAAAGCTGGATATACACTGTACTAGTGCCGACATTGTGCATGCTCTGTTGCCTGTGTCTATGTGCCTGTGGTTCTGTCAGTGTGATCATGTGATGTATCTGATCCCAGGAATGTGTCAATAAAGTTTCCCCTTCCTGGGACAATGAATTCACGGTGTTCTTATTTCAATTTCCAGGAGTATATATATATATATATATACACTGGTGATCTCTGGGTCATGTTCTGTATAGCAGCTTCCCATTTGCTATCCTGAGAAACTGAGTCAGCATCCCTCCATAATGAATGAAATGTTGAACTCAGAAAGAGGAAGAGGTGTTAGTATTGTGCTATGGATGGCTTGGGGTAAGTAGTTCTAGAAACGAAAAATGAAGGTGAAAAATAAAAGTGAAGTTGTTATGTGGAATGTTGGATATTTTATAATAATAATAATTATTATTATTCTTATTGTTATTATTATTATTATTATTTGTTTGTATATTTTTATCAAACTCCTACTCTGGTTTTGATAAGTAATCCTTCAGGGTATAAAATGTATTGCATAACTGGTACTTTTTAGCTGCCTTTTTAAAGAACTGTATTTTTGCAATTTCTTTAATCTCTTTTGGTAATTTATTGTATAGTTTAATTCCTTGGTAGAAAATACTGTCATGAGTTTTATGTTTATTTTTTCTTAGTAAATGTAATTTGAGTCTATCTCTTGTTGTATGGTCATGGACAGAGCTGTTTGTGCAGTAATTAGCAATGTTATTTTTAGGGTGTACGACTGAGTGGTAAATGTATTCGCGTGGAGCAGTTAAAATCCCCAGTGTTTTGAACTGATCTTTACAATTAGCTCGACTAGTATTTTTGGTTATTATTGTTATGTCTCTTTTGTGTAGTTTGAAAATTGCGTTCATATTTTGAGCGTTTGTTCCACAAAAAAGAATGCCATAGCTAAGAATTGTGTGTACATATCAATAACATGCAACTAAAAGACACTGCATGTTGCACTCTGATGATGGGATTCTAAGGGCATAACATGCTGGTGACATCCTGTTTGCAAGTACCTTTGTGTGTTCGCACCTCTTCAACTGAGAATCAATATTCATTCCTAGAAATGTTTCATTTGTTACACTGTCTATAGATTTTCCATATACATTTAATTTGACATTGTCATTTTTCCTCATCAAACCGAAATTCATGGCATTTGTTTTCTTTATGTTCAATGTCACTTTATTGCTTATTGACCAGTCATAAACTTCCTTGAGAGTTTCATTTGCTTGCTCGGCAAGGACTTCTCTTGTTTTCTCAGTGACTATAATATTGCTGTGATCAGCGAAGAGAATTTTTTCACCATGAGTAACACTACTGGGAAAGTCATTGATGTATGTCAGGAACAGTATTTGTCCTAATATGCTACCTTTTGGGACCTCTATGTTAATGTATTTTGGTTCTGATAAGTGTTTTACTAAATGTTTAGATCTATTTGAAGTATGTGTTATTTCTACTCATTGTACCCTATCAGTTAGGAAACCAGTCATTAGCTACCCCTGTTATTCCTAATGCTTCTGATTTATTTCATAGAATCTTGTGGACGATTGTATCAAATGCCTTAGAAAGATCGAAAAATATGCCTGTGACACATTCATCTTTATCAAGAGCATCAAGTATAACTTTCTCCGTATGTGATTCGGTTAAAAGATTGTATTTATTCTGGTAATTCATTAATCTGTCTTTCATAATTGCTTCTATTATTTTTGAGAATTCTGACAGCCAGGCTGGTACCAGGACGTCTTCAGAATCCTTTTCGTCTGTCGTTAGTGCCTGGAATCTTGTTGACTAAAGTAATACTGTGCTCAGTGATGAGTCCTTCTTCGAACTGAGCCTCGATGGTCAGCAAAGACGCGTCTCGAGACACCCAGGACAGCGCAGCAGTGGAACACCAACCCGTCACCCGCCTTACGAGCCGACAACCAAGCAATGATCAGGGGTGCCATTTCATTTAATAGTAGGAGCGCTTTGGTTGTCGCCGGCTGGGGTGGCCGAGTGGTTCTAGGCGCTTCCGTCTGGAACTGTGCGACCGCTACGGTCACAGATTTGAATCCTGCCTCGGGCATGGATGTGTGTGATGTCCTCAGGTTAGTTAGGTTTAAGTAGTTCTAAGTTCTAGCGGACTGATGACCTCAGATGTTAAGTCCATAGTGCTCAGAGCCATTTGAACCATTTGAACCTTTGGTTGTCATCCGCGGCACACTTAGACCACATTTGAACTCATTCCGCGATGCTTAACAGACGTTTTATCATCCTGTCCTTTCTTGTCAGTGTTTTCGATGTATACCTTTCCACGCCGATTTTACGAAGAAACTTCTATTACTTACCTTATCAGACCAGCTAATTTTCAGCATTCTTCTGCAGCACCACATCTCAAATGCTTATATTCTTTTCTGTTCCGGTTTTCCCACAATCCATGTCTCACAACCATAGAATGCTATACTCCAAACGCACAGTCTCAGAATTTTTTCCCTCTAGTTAAGGTCAATGTGTGACACTAGGAGCCTTCTTTCGGATTGAAAACCATTTCTGACGCTGCCAGTCTGCTCTTTATTTCTGTCCTCCCTGCTCCGTTAGTCATGGGATAATGGATCCCCAGGTAGCAGCATTCATTAACTTCATCTACTTCGTGATCATCAGGTTTGATGTTAAGTTTTTCACTGTTCTCATCTCTGCTACTTCTAATACTTTTGTGTTTCTTCGATTTACTCTGTCAACATTTAGTACTCATTAGATTCTTCATTCCATTCAACGGATCCTGTAACTCTTCTTCACTTTCGCTGAGTGTAGCAATGCCATCAGTGAATCTTAGCATTAATATCGTTTCGCGTCGAATTTTAACCCCAATCTTGAACCTTTCTTTTATTTCCGTCATTGTGTGTTTGAAGTATAGATTGAATAGTAGATGTACATATCTGCCTCACAGCATTTGTAATCCGTGCACACCGTTCTTTTGTCGTGTACATATGAAATTGTCAAACGCTTTTCCAGTAGAGACATCCGGTGAACGTGTCTTTATTTTTCTTCAGTCTTGCTTCCAGTTTCAAACGCAACGTCAGCATTGTCTCTTTGTGGCTTTACTTTTTCTGAAGCCACTTTGATTGACATATAAGACATCCTCAATTTTCTGTTCCATTCTTCTGTATATTATTCTTGTCAGCAACTTGGATGCATGAGCTGTTAAAGTCATTATGTGATAATTCTCTTACTTCTGGGCTCTTGCGATTTTGGGAATTCCGCGGATGATATATTTTTCGAAAATCAGATGCTATATCGCCAGTCTCATACAGTCTACGCATCTTAGAAATTTCGATCGAGTATTAGCTACCCTTTCTGAGTTATTAGATTTTAAGACTTCCAGAGCTCTTATAGGTTCTAATTATATTAATGAATGCCCTATCTCTTCCTTATCGGCTCCTGTTTCTTCTTATATCACGTCATCAAGTGAGTCCTCCCCATCAAAGAGGCAATAAGCGTACTCTTTCCACCAACCCACTCTCTTCTCCGCATGTAAACAGCGAGATTCCCCTTGCGCTCTTAATGTTTCCGCCCTTGCTATTCATTCCATATAAAGTTGTTTTGACTTTTCTGTATTCCGAGTAAATCCTTACAACAATCATTTCTTTTTCGATTTCTTCCCATTTCTCATACAGCTATTTTACCTCAGTTTCCCTACACTTCCCATTTATTTCATTCCTCTGTGACTTGTACTTGTGGATTCCTGAATTTCCCGAAAAAAAAATTTATTTTCCTCCTGCGTCAGCCAACTGAAATGTATCTTCTGTTATCCATGGTTTGTTCGCAGTTATCTTCCTTGCACCAACGTTTTCTGCTACAACTTCTATCATCGTCCTTTTTAGAGATCTTGGAGTACAGTTCATCTGAATTGTCTACCGACCTTTCATTATCCCTGCAAATATAGCCTCAGAGAACTCCAGGCGCATCACTTCGTTAGTTAGTACTCCCGTATCCCACTTCGTTGCAGACTGATTCATCGTAAGTAGTCTGTTAAACATCAGCCTGCTCTTCATCATTACTAAGTTGTGACCAGAGGTATTCCATGCAATCCAATATCTGAATTCGGAATCTCTCCTTGACCATGATGAAATCTAACTAAAATACGTATCTCCCGGCCTGCTCCAAGTATACCTCCTCCTCTTGTGATTATTGAACATAGTATTCGCTGTTACCATCTGAAATTTACTGCAGAACTCAACTATTCTTTCTCCTCTCTCATTCCCAAGCCCATATTCTCTCGTAATCTTGTCTTCTGCCTCTTCTCCTACAACTGCATTCCAATCTCCGTGACTTTCGTCACCCTTTACGTACTGAATTACGAATTCAATATCCTCATGTACTTTCTCTATCTCTCCATTTTCTTATTTCGACTTCGGAATATTTACCTGAAGTATTGCTGTCGGTATCAATTCTGATGAGAACAACCCTGTCACTTAACTCTTCACAGTAACTCACTCTCTGTCCTATCCTACCTTTCGTGACGAATCCTGCTCCCTTTATACTATTTTCTGCTGCTGTCGATATCACCCTGTACTCCTCTGACCAGAAATCCTTGACTCCTTTTGATTCTACTTCACTGACCCCCACTACATCTATATTGAGCCTTAGCTTTTCCCGTTTCAGATTTTCTAGCTGTCCTACCACGTTCAAGTTTCTGATATACCACTCTGCGACTCGCAGAACATTATCCTTTCCTTTGGTATTCAACTTCTTCTCATGATCACCACCTCGGCAGGCTCTTCTGGGAGATCCGAAGGAGAGACTGAACCCGAATCTTTTGCCAGTGGAGACATTATCAACACACTTTGACAGCTACAGCCCACATGCCCTATGGCTACACGTCACGAGTCTTTAATGTAGTGGTTTCCACTGCCTTTTGCATCCTCGTGTCGTTGATCACTGCTTATTCTTCCGCGTCCAGCGGTATGTCGACGATGTTCTACGCCGAGTTCTGTTGGCCCTTCACGGCAAGCCATCCTGAGCTTACATTTCAGCAAGGTAGCGTCCGCCCACATAAGGCGAGAGTTACTACTGCTTGTCTTCGTGCTTGCCAAACCCTACCTTGGCCAGAAAAGTCGCCAGATCTCACCCGAAATAAGATCATTTGCAGAACTTTGGGACGGTCCCTCCAGCCGGCTCGAGATTTCGACGGATCTAACGCACCAGTTGGGCAGAATTTGATACTAGATTCCTCAGGAGGACATCCAGCGACTCTTTCAATCACTTGCAAGCCGAATAACAGCTTGTATAATAGCCAGAGGAGGACCAACTTTACATTGACTTGCTCAATTTTTGAAGCTCTCTCTCTCTCTCTCTCTCTCTCTTCAATAAACCGTCGATCGCTTTTGAGGTTCTAATGATTTGTTTGTGTGACAGATCCATCGATTTCGGTCCTGTTCGGATAATTCTTTCATGGTGCATTTTTTTTTCTTTTTTTTACCTTCGAGTGAATTAAATGATATTCCTCGTCCACTGATGATGTCTTAACGAGCATTTAATATTATCAGGCAGAGATTTATTTTGTCTGTCCTGTACAATGTACACTATCTGACGAAAAGTATCCAGACACCAATACGCAGTGCCGAATCGACCACTAGATGTTACTATAGGCGGAACTTCCAGGGTAAAACGAGGTACAGAGTATCTTGCTATCAGTATATAAGCAGTAACAACAAACTGGGTCCGTCAGCAGAGTTCAGAGATTTCGAATGTGGACTAGTCATTGGACGACACTTAAGTACCAAATCCATTTGAGACATTTCACCTCATCTACATATGTCCAGATCGACTGTTGGTGATGTGACTGCGCCGGCCGGGGTGGCGAAGCGGTTCTAGGCGCTACCGCTACGGTCGCAGGTTCTAATCCTGTCACGGGCATAGATGTGTTATGATGTCCTTAGGTTAGTTAGGTTTAAGTAGTTCTACGTTCTAGGGGACTGATGACCTCGGACGTTAAGTCCCACAGTCAGAGCCATTTGAACCATTTTTGGTGTGACTGTGAAATGGAAACGCGGAGATGCACGCACACCTCGTGTGTCGACGGAATGAACCGTCGAACACTGTGAAGTGTGGTTGTAAAAAATCGCGTGAAATTAGGGGAACGAATCTGTCGTGAGTTCCAAAGTGGTAGCAACAGTCCACCTAGCACAGTTGCCATGTGGAAACAGTACAAAAAGTGAGGTACAGTGTTCGAGCATCTCTTCATAAGCCCCACATTTGTGTGGTCAGTACTAAGCGAGGCTTGAGGTGGTGCAAAGAGCGATGCCTCTGGACAGTCGATGACTGGAGAGAAGAGATTTGAACTAGTGAATCCGGCTATGCCTTGCAGGAATCCGATGGAAGGGTCTGAGTATGGCGAATGAGTGATGGATTTTACCTGCCGTCATCAGTAATGCCAACAGTGAAGAACAGAACAGGTGGCGTTACGTTATGGGGTGCTTACCACAATTAGAATGTTGTCCTCATATTGCCCTTAAGTAAAGGCTAAATTCGGAATGATATAAACACATTTTACCTCACTGTGTCCTTGTGTCCTCTACAGACATTCAGACACCTCATTGAAAGTGCACTCACGCATCCCAAAGCATTATAAAGGGGAAGTGGTGACACATCCTTTATTATTGTCCACTAATATCTGTCTGGATGATTTTGATTAGATAGTGTACATTCTCAAGGACTTCTCTCTTATGGTCTTATGTCGATCTCATTACAAACAGAGCTCTTTAATTCAAACACACATTCTTCGCCTGTGCCAGTCGACAACTATTATCTTCTTTGCTTTGGCCATTGTGTGTAACCGTGCCCCTTAGATGGCAGCATTCTTTTTCTCATTCACTACTGTGTCGTTCCAATTTTCAAAAAGCAAGTCGCTGTCCTTCATTCTGCCACTTTATCTCGCCTTCCTCTTGGTCTCTTTACTCATTAAGCCATTTTATCTACTACATTAGCTATCTCTTCCTATTACTATGTCTTCTAAGCCTTCCTTGCATCAGACTAAAAGGTCCACGTCCTCTGTAAACTTTATCGTTGATGCCTGTTCCCATTTCACTTTTATCCCTATTCCGAAATTTTGTTTCGTTTCCTTCATTGCGACTTCTACATACGAGGCACGAGTCGAACAGTAGTTATGACGAGTTGCAATCCTGTCTTACTCCGTTTCCAAAGAACCTTGTCTTTCTTGACCTCCTGCTTATGTTACTTCCAGTTTTGGTTCGTAGTTGTTGTAAATTAACGGCAACCTCTGTCATTTAGTCTAAATCTTCAAACGTATATAGACGTCTTATTAGACTTTACACAGTCAGGGGTCCACAAGTGCTTGGGAGATACTTTGAGTCTCCTCTGTTACTAAACACAATGTCATGACTGCTTCTCTATCCTTTCTGAAACGAGAGTGAACTTCGTCCGGTCTGTCTTAGATTTCTCTCTATTCTTCAACACATTTATGCTCGTCAGTATTTTAGAAGCACGATTTGTTGAACTTATGGTGGGATAGTTTTCGCCCTACTCTGCACTTGCCATGGTTATTAATGTGATGATAATACTTTTTCGGAATTGTCATGATAAATCATTCATTTCATAGATTTTTGATAGCACCGCAGATGATCCATTTACAACACCTCCCCCAGATTCTATTATTCCGAAGGTCTATCATCGATTCCTGATACCCTGTTTGAGCAGGTTATTCAGCGCCTTTCAGACATCATCGCATTACTGAGTAACCTAATTCCGTCATATCAAATTCTTCGTGTCCTTCTATCATAATTCAGGACCATATCCATCCAGCGCAAAGGTATTCGATCTATTCCTGCGGGGTGATATTTTTTTCGTGTAATACAGGCTTTTCGTGTGCACCTCGTACATGAACACAAGTACATTTCCCTTCAGGGAAGCTATATCTTCCTCTAGACACTCTCGATTTTACTCCTTCTCTATTTAAAAAAAAAAGGTCCAAATGGCTCTGCGCACTATGGGACTTAACAGCTGAGGTCATCAGTCCCCTAGAACTTTGAACTACTTAATTCTAACTAACCTAAGGACATCACACACATCCATGCCCGAGGCAGGATTCTAACCTGCGACCGTAACGGTCACGCGGTTCCAGACTGAAGCGCCTAGAACCGCACGGCCACACCGGCCGGCTGTCTATTTAAATACTCTCACCAATATTACTGATGCTATTGCTCACATCTTAGAATTTCTTTTCTTCATATTCTGCCTGTCATTTTCAATATTTTATTTCATACCCTCTTGATTAGTTGATCTCCTTGTGTCTGTCGGTTTTTTCCAAGTATATCTTGTGATTGCGGAAAAGAACATAAGGATATAAAATCTGTGTTATATGTTCAGATGTGTTTCTCCCCTTTTATTTCATTTCCCTATACCACTGCTGTAGTATCTCAACGTTCCATTACAGCGCTTATAACAACAGTCTAAAGATCAAGAACAGTCCGTTTCATTCTCCTCTTCATATTTTATCATTTCCTCTACTTACAAATTCTCTCGGTTTCTTTATCATCAGCTTGTGACGTCAGCATGTGTACCTGTATACCAGTGGTCAGTATTGCTCTGGATTCAGTCTTCAGAATTATAATAAATCGGTCATTGTCTTCGTTGTTGTAACTCTACTTTTACCTACTTTTCTGCTCGTAACGATGGCAATACCTGCTACACCATTCACTGATAATGCTGTTGTTATCCTACATTCATTTGAGTGGACATTTCTGTCGTCTTTCACTTTTGCTTCACTAATCTCTAACAAGTCTACCTTTATCCCACTCATCACTCTTTTCATATCGTTTAATTTTCATTCAGCGTTATAGCGGACCTTATTTTCATTTAGACTTTCCCTGTAAAATACCTTAAGCGGACGGAAAAGTGCTCTACCCATTATCTTACCAGAGAAGGTAACGACAAACAGAAACGATGCCTTTTAGAATGTTCACATAGAGATGAGGACCAGCGACCACAATATATTTGTAGCAACAATCGGCATCAACCTACAGCGCGCTAGAAACCTTTACAAACTCACTAAATTGCCGAAGGAGAAGCTTATCTCATTTATCATATTTGCCGGCTGGAACTAGAATCATGCAGAGGAAATGACATTCAAGTTGAAACGAATAGTAGACAAAACTTCGGAAAAATATGTACTGAAAAATTAAAGATGGTAGAGATCCTCGTAGGTACAAAAACAATAGCAGGAAGACTTTTAAGAAAGAACGCCTACTGCGTAATGGGTACAAAACAAAGCATGAAACTCCAGAGAAGCTGATATTAATTTAAACTCTCTCGGCTACCAGAGCGGTAATGCGTGAAACCTTCAACAACTGTCATAGTAGAATATTATCGTATGACCTGACCCAAAAGCCCAATAACTTAAGGTGATATGTTAAGCCGTCAGATGTGTAAAAACGAATGTCCAGAAACTTGTTGACAGACAGTAGGAAAGGATGAAATGTTCTATCCTGTCTTCATAGATTTCTTCACAAAGGAACATAGACAGTTCTTACAGTTACTCAAAAGCCATAACACTGCTATACGGAAATTCCGCTACTGTTCACAATTTTCTGCAGATATTTTGAGTAGAGGTAAGAGCCCCGATAAAGGAAAAGAGTGCATGTCACTCTCATCCACAAGAAACCAAGTACAACTGATACTAAAGAAACCACTGCCCTCTATCACTCACTACCATATGTGTAGTAGAATACTAGAACGAATTTGCTGAGGTAAAACATTACCAATTACACGGAACAAAATGACCTTCTCTACGAAAATCAGCATGAGTTCAGAAAACATCGATGGCAAGATACTTAAATACGATCTGTTCACATATGATCTCCTCAGATCAAATGAAACTAGGTTGATTTGTGTTGGAAAAACCATTTCGTTCAACACTGCGAGGATTTTTCTTAAGGAACAAGGAAGGAAGGAAAATAAGTTTTTCATGTTCCGTCAACAACTAGGTTGTTGGGGATTGGGCACAAGCTTTTAGTAGATATGGGTGGGGAAGGAAACCGGCGGTGCCATTTCAATGGAACCATCGCGATTTTGGCCTTAAGTGATTTATGTAAATCACGGAAAACATATGGATGGTCGAACGGAGATATGAACCGTCATCCAGAATTCTCAAGGTAACACATTGATCTTGAGTGCGAAACAATGTTTACCACTTTGTAACCGATTAAAGATATTATCTTTAGGTGTGAATAAAGCGCAAATGAAGTAATATTATTTTGCGGTCTTACTAGTTTCAGGAATAATTCATCTTACTAGCCTGAGGAATAACTCATCACAGACACGCATACTCAACGTACTGAAAACTGACTTGGTATCTGAAATGATCTGCTAATTATTGCAGTTATCTAGTACGATAACGTTGCCACAGAGCATAATCAGGAGACGACGAAGTAGCTGTTACCTTCCGTAATCTGGAAATAATTTACTATTGCTAAGAAAATCTTGATATCTGAATAAACTGCTCGGAGCAGAAGGGCATCCAGATTGAACTGTAGTTTGAGTTCTGGCACGGAAATATATCTATAATTACATCTGCGTAAGACATCAGTGCCACCCTGGCGAACATTCTTGCGAAAGTAGTACAATTAAATTGACGAAAGAAACTGAATATCAATAAAGACATGAGCATTTCATTCGAATTGCGGGATTACTATTTGATCCCGAAAAGCACAAGGATTTTACAAAGCAGAATCAGATTAACGTTACATGCTTTACGTTATGCTCTAAGTACAAACATACGAATACCTGCTCTACGAAGAGGATTTGAAAAAAGAAACATACAAAATGCAAAATCTTTTGGTGATTGAGATATCGGCCTGCTAAACACGACCATGAATCAGAAACAAAACGTAAACAGAACGTGATGTGCGCGACCTCGATCGTAGCCGCGACTTTCACGCTGATAATCGTTAGAAGACATTGTGTAAGCAACCACACTGTATCGTTATAGCTCGGTAGATCATAAAACAAATACATTATCTTTTGGGACAGAGTAGGTGCATAGAGAGAAATTTTACTTGCTTTTTATAATCACTTCGTCAATACAATCTGACTGCTGTATTCATGCATGGTTCCTACTCTTTCAGTAAATATTAATGCAACCACGCTCGTTGGCACATCATATCACACACGATAAAAACACGTATTCAGTTCAAAGGAGCCTAATGGAATATACCGAAGCAGAACTCTTTGTGTTCCTTCCGAACCAGATACCCATGTGTGGCAACCACGCCTCCTCTAGACGTTGGACAAAGGCCTCATGACCTAGTAAACGAACACCAGAAGATGTCGAATGGGGAAAAAACCCTGTAGTCATAAATTTTCGTGCACTGATAAGAAGGGAGTATCATGAACAAGATACTAAAAATCCCAATCGGTGTGGCGTGAATGTGGGGGTTCGGTCAACGGACACTATTTTAGGCTTTCCTTGAATGACGCGATTGCGCAAGAAAATGTTTTCCATTACAAAGTTAAGCTACGTTAAATAGCTTACGCTACCATTGTTTCGTAATGTGCTCTCTGGACGGCCAGTATAACTTTGTGAATCACCCTGTAGTTCCTTCTTGTGACGTAGAGGGTTAGAGAGGGTGGGCTTTCACCTACAACCTCCACCCCCTGCCCCCTCCACCCTGTTACTCCCGCAGAACAAAATTTGTCACTTACAGTGGACATTCTTCCCTTATTCGTCGTACACACACTTAATATTTGTTATTAACCCATTCCGTTTAACAATAAACATTAATTTTACACCATTAAAACACCCCCTTTGATAATCTACGAACTCATGTACTATTAGTCCTAGAGATAAAATGAATAGGACCCGTTTTGTATGAAATTTAATATAGTTTAATTATGCACTGGGAACATTAGTGGTAGCTGTTTTGGAGTCATTCAAGAAAAACGTTAAAAAGTGACCATTGTTGCTCCTCCACCTCCACACTCACAATATTCCGACGAGGATTTTTAATATTTTGTGTATGACACTCCTTCCTACTGTACAAAAGTTTTGCGACTGATCGATTTCTTCCCCTACTTTTCCTTCGTTGACGAGACTACTCGTGCAGAAACACTCGTGCAGCCGAACAAACTATGAATATGTGTAAATCAACCGACATACCATAGATGCAATGGGAAAGGAAATTACTCGAGAGAAAGCTACGTAAGAACATAATATGTGAATCGTAGGAGATTAGGACACCTCTCAAAAATATTCTGCCAGAAGATGCTAACGTGATATATGATGTGACACAGCGAAATATAATAGAACAGTTAATGTTCGTGTTAAACCTGAATGAAAAAACGGACAGCAAAAACGACAATCTCCGGCGTTTCTGTCTAGTAAGATCTCGACCGAATATCAATCTAGTTCGAAATGACTGTATACATTTAGCTGTATGTAAAGCAAATGGAGAGCTATGATCCATTGGCAGCTTACTGAGAAACTATTTAGTCCAAAAACCATTTGTGCGATCGGTAGTTGATAATTCTTTAAGTGTTTACATCAGATGGGCCTAACATGGGAAATAGAGTTGGTGAAAAGAAGGGCGGTCGCTAAAATGATACTCTTTATTGAGACAGTTTAATAAAATTGTTCAAATATTTTCAGTGGCTTACACTGGAGGTAAGACGCCAAAGATACCGTGAAAACGCTGTTTAGAAAACGAATATTTTTCGTAGAGAATGCGTAAACAAGTTATGTAAATAATAGTTTGAAAGAAGTGTACAGTAGTTGTTTTCCCATACTTCATTCCTAACGTGGAGTACGCTCTGTCACGCACTTCACATTTACTCTAAAAGTATAGATGTAGATGAGGACAGGATGAGCAAGAATGATAAATGAAGGGGGCAAGAGGGATGGAGAAACAAAGGAAGAGGGAGAGGTAACGAAAAGGATGGAGGGAGGTGGGGAAAAGAGATGAAGAGGGAAAGAAGTGGTAAACACGTGAAAATATGACAGAATGTGAGTAAATGAATTAAGGAAAGAAGATGAAGATGAGATAATGAGAGAACGAGGGAAAAACTTGGAGAAAGTGAGACAGTGAGAGAAAACCGGAGAGTGAGTGAGAGAGAAAGAAAGTGAAAAATTAAAAATCGTAGAAAGCGCGACTTCCTGTTCACTTTCTTTATACTATGATGCTCGTAGTTAACAATCTAGATTAAGCTTTTTACCCTTTAAATAAAGTTATACAAAGAAAGTAACTTTAAGGACACCATCAACCATAAACTGCTTGATAGGACTCATGTTAACAACAGTAGGAGACCATTTCCAGTTTTTTGACATTGTTTAGTCCTGTTAATAGATTGTTCACAAAGTTTGGGGTGCATGTTTTTATCTGAATACGGTACAGCCTCTCCGACATCTATAGCTGAATTGTTTAGTTCTAACACGATACTTTATACACCTTCGATTTGCGCGTTTGGATAGAGAGCGAATTATCCAACATGAAACGCATGCGACGCTAACGGCTCGGCATTAGTGGATACGGCCGCTTGAGATGGGCTACTGTGAGGTCGCAGTAAACTCACCCCACAAGGGGGCCACGTTTGTGGGAACGGTGGCCGTCGAATTACCTCGCTAATGGATCGTGCGCGTAACAGCCGCCGTCGGCGCTGGCGTTCCAAGGCTGTGTGTGATATTAGCTGACGGCTGCGTTTCAATACCAGTGGCTATCCTCAAATAGCGCCCTCTGCTGCGTCTCTGGTCTCTTACACTGGTACATAGCCATTTTCACCGCGTATTCCGTGAGCTGTTGATGGACGCTAGCGTCTGTGATATCACAACGGCGTGAGAGGCACACACGACTGATATTAGTTCCGGACGCAGATGGGCTAAACGTTTAGTTACTAGAATGGCAGCACTCCGAGAGGGGCATGTAACGGCGTCAGAGTGGCATAATATGAACAGCGTGCTTAGATTTATAAATAATTAGCATTTCCGTGCATCCGCACTATTGGGAACTTGAAAAAGTAAATGGTTCAAATGGCTCTGAGCACTATGGAACCTAACATCTGAGGGCATCAGTCCCCTAGAACTTAGAACTACTTAAACCTAACTAACCTAAGGACATCACACACATCCATGCCCGAGGCAGGATTTGAACTGCGACCGTAGCGATCGAGCGGTTCCAGATTGTAGCGCCTAGAACCGCTCGTCCACTCCGGCCGGCTGGAAAAATACGCTACCCCTGTCGTCTCAAGCCAAGGCCACGGCGTTTTCAGAAAACAGTGCAGTATAGGTAAGAGGTGCATCAAAGCGTGCGGACGAAATGCCTTGGCAAATGATAACGTACAACAAAGCTGAAGTACGCGAGACAGTACGATTTTTGCAGAGAAAACTTTAAAATTGCACAAAGATTCATCGTGAAATTCTGGATCTATTTGGGCCAACTACAGTGTCTCGTCCAGCTGCAATGAAATGGTGCCAACAATTTCACAAAGTCTCTGCAGGCCTGGATGACCCATATCGTTAAGGAACGCCTACGATATTGACCACAGATGACAGTGTACAGACAATCGACGAACTAATTCGCAACAGCTCCAGATTTTGCGCGGACAAGGACGTTGACAAAACGGTTCTCGAATTGCTCTGTGACCAAGGATCTGATTTCTACCACCGACGATCTGAACTATTGGTAGAACGTTCAGACTTTTGTTTAATGATACTTGATAACTATGTTAAATTATAGCGTCTTGTAATTTTGTCACTTTGGAATGTAGAGCAGCAGTCAATAAAATCTTTCGGCCTGCTATTCTAACATGTCACTAACTTTTGAAGTCCTCTCGTACATTGTGTGTGGAAGGAAAGAATTCTCATTCAGAAATTGGGTTTAAATGTTTCTTGTTTCGGAAAAGATTGTGTCATGTCTCGATTAAAAAGAGAGACGTCCACCACCATATGTCGACATTCGATAGCAGGAGAATCATGGCCCGTCGGGACCACCGTTTATCGTTCCGGAATACCGCTGCCCGCGTTACTCAGTGTCCTATGACTGGCATGCTTATATGTAACCGATGGGTTCAGGAAAGCAACACGTAACATCATAGAGGATATGAATGCCCCAAGGAACTAGCGCCCGAGAGAAGTGTAAAACTGTTTGACGTGCCGAGGAGGATGGTACAGCCACGTTACGTACCTTTAGTCACGAAATGAGATACTTTGTAGCAAGCCTAGTATCCACTCGAGCAGTGCGGCATCATCTTGAACATCACGAACTGTGGTTTCGACTGTTGTGACTCCCCTGACGCGAGAGCAAAGAGACTAGATACAGCAGTGGTATCAAGTCGTGTTTTCAGAAAAGTCCAATTTCTGCGTACAGAATCATGAAGGACGCATTCGCTAGTGAGGTTCCGAGGAGAACGAACTCCATATTGCATTCTCCATCACCATATGGCTCAGCAATTGGCCTGATGGTAAGGGGTGCCATTGGGTACACAACACGATAATCTGTGCTTCATATAACCAGTAACCTGGACAGTGTGCATTACTTTTCTGTGTGTTAAGGTCGTAATTGTACCCTATATGCATGGTCTCCATAACGCAAACTTTCGTAGAGGTATCACTAGACGCCATGCTTCCAGTAAGGTCTTGGCCTTCCTCAACACAGTTTGCGACTCTGACCAGCTCATTCGTCAGATCTCGCACCTACAAAATCCGATCATGGACTATCGAGAGACTTTCACGCCACAACTCGCAAGCCGTTACAATTAATGAACTCTGACAGTTGAAGCAATATGAAGCGAATCAACCATACCTGCCATACAAGCTCTGCTTTACTCCATGTTCCACTGTATCAGATCTGTACTTGCCGCCAGAGATAGTTTTTCTATGTAATAAATCCACACCCCGTATACCCTAAAATCGTCAGTAAATTTAATCATGTATTGTCGTACCATAATGTGTAGACACAATATGTCATTTATTATTCTTCTTGGTGATTCTGTTTTTTTATGGACGGTGGAGTACGTATACTTGATTCATTTGATTTTTCTCCTGTGTATAGTAACGATTACTAACAACCCTCCACTCCTCGCCAAACCACACTTACATTTTGACCGGTATCAGATTCTAGGTCCACTAACAGAACACAATGATAACAAATCTTCTCTTTCAGCTAGATCGGAAGCTAAATTTTGACAACGCTGTTTAGTTACCCAATAGCATTCGATTACTTTTTACATTTATATTTCCTTTCGTGTCAATATAGTCTTCAACGTATAATTTTTTATTTTCCAAACAAAGGATTCCACGAGTTGTTGAAATCTTTATGGACTAAATACAAATTGTACAATGTCATGATGGAAACGGAGGTGATTCAGGTGCGTTCCATGAAAACACATACTTCCTTCTTTTCCTCAAATTATCAGAAGACTCTATCTAGTGCTGCTGTGAACAGATTTGCAGTATGGAATCTGCATAACTCGCCTCACCAATCCTCTTCTCCACATTCTCGTCATTTTAATGATGCGTAACATTTGGTTCGCAGTGAAGGAATATAATAGTACCTGGTTTACGAGGGGCAATCCCAAAGCTGCAATTTCGCTAAAATGAAGTGACCTGATTAATTTTTTGTTTGTTTCTAGGTATTTGTCTGTAGTCATAGTGCTAATTGAAACATAATGACGCAGCCCACTCATAAAATTCAGTACCGTGTGATAATTCGTTTGCAGTATTTGTGGAGAACAATGCAGTGGCAATCCATGCTTACTTTGTTGAATTGTAAGGTAATAATACACCATCATATGGCACAGTGGTTAGGTGGTGTTGACCGTTCCAGCGTGGTCAAGCAAATCTGACTGCACGATATCTTGCATATGACAAAGACCGGAGTCACAGACTCTCTCTCACCTTTAAAAAGCCTTCCGAGTTCAGGTAACGTCTTTAGCCACCTAATCATCACGGGCAAATGCTGGGTATATAGCTATGATCCCGACACAGAGGAATAAAATAAGTAGTTAAAACCTGTTGAATGAACACCATCGAAAAGGGTGAAGTCCCAACGATCATAGGGCAAGGTGATTCTAAGTGGTTTGGGACTGTCAAGGCATTCTGCTAACACTTTGTAATCGTAACGGACAAACCCGTCACAGAGACATGCTGCTGCAATCTCCTACCGATGTCATTTTCTGAATATGATTTTTCTTCCTCAGTGAGAGTGAAAAAGAATTGCAGTATCAGTTTGATGGTATGAACAGTCTAATAAGTACAGAATACAGATAGATAACAAACCGCAAAAAATAATAATAAGAAGCAGAAATGAGAATAGCGGGAAACATAACATTTAAACTGGTGGTCACAAGAAGTTAATGGTACCTTGTAAGCAAACTAGTCCATGACGC
Organism: Schistocerca gregaria; assembly: GCF_023897955.1. Lineage (NCBI taxonomy): Eukaryota > Metazoa > Arthropoda > Insecta > Orthoptera > Acrididae > Schistocerca > Schistocerca gregaria. Next base: position 180,158,625 of record NC_064927.1, read on the forward strand.
ACGAAACAAGAAGGACATAAGACTGGTATGACGAACACTGAGACGAGCTGTGCAATAACTGCAAACATCGGCATTAGTGTGAATACAGTGTTTAACATGAGTAATCCAATTGGGACTATGTGTATATGTAATTTGTTGTAATGGTTTAACTTACGTTTGTCGGTATTTATTTTGTTATTGATTCACGTGTAAAGGTTATACAACTGTACATATAGTAAGGCATGCATGTTACTTTATTGTAACCGGTTTTTATATATGTTTTACCACAGGACATGGCTACGCAGTGAGAGAAGTGTGGATTTTGCGACTGATTGCTGTACTGTTTGAGACTATTAAAAGTAGACTAGCACAGGAAAAGTGGCATTCCCGTCAGAGAGAAGTCTACTGGTCTCAAACATGGACCTTAGTTTGAGGAAGTTTGTATGATACTAAGTCTTGGACAGTGGGAAAACCGGAACAGAAAATCGATGTGTTGAGTTGTGGTGCTAAGGAAAAATTGTGGAAATTAGGTGATCTGGAAGGTAAGGAATGAGGAGCTTTCCCGCAACATCGATGGAATAGGGAACATATGGGAAACACTGACAGAAAGAAAGGACTGGATGAAAGGACTTAAATGACCTTGAAAATTGCAAGTGTTAGAGTTAATTATCTATATTCAGGGCCACGGTAATGATGTGGAGTCAGGAAGCCGTCGTCTTTATCAGTGAGAAATCACTTGCTCCCCTCACCTTATCTACAACCAATCACAACTAAGTATTAAAATCAGAAGAGCCGATAAAAATTCAAAATGGCGGAAATAGAAATCTCTGACCCCCATCCCTATTGCTAGCCACTCACAGTGTGTATTAGAATGATAAGTGTTACATCATTTATGTAAAATGGCGTACGTGTACAGATACCTCAGCGAGAGACTGTGTGAGAGAGAGACTGTGTGTGTGTGAGAGAGAGAGAGAGAGAGAGAGAGAGAGAGAGAGAGACTCGCTAACGTTTTGTGGAAACATGCTATCGAAACAATAGGAATAAAAGGTACACATAAACACAAAAATATACTTCATACAAAATTTATTACAATTTCATACTGACACGAAACTAGGGTTACTAGACTTTCAGGTATCTAATTACGGATTAACTTCTAGGTCATCCTACTACCCACAACCGCCTCCGAACGACAAGCGCGTAGCTCATCGTAAACAGGAAAATTCTTAGGATTTTTATTAGGCTAGCGAATATTCGCATACAATAACTTTATTAATATCTACATATTTATTTACGCACAGAAAAGAGCACTTGCTGTATGTTTGTTTGATGTAGTTTTAATACCATCCAGCATCATTTTTAACCTGTAATTGAAATGTACATAGGAATTTCTAATTATTTCTCCATCCAGTAATTCACTGGGAACAAAGTGTGCATGTTGTTGAATTCCAAAAATATGTAATTTTTTTCTTGTAAAATACCTGTGTTACGGCTTTAACAGTTAGTTCCGATTCTTCCTGAGAATCTTCTACCCGAGAGAACTCGGAGAGTTTAATGTTATCTCTTGTCTCTATCATAGCACTCTTGTTATAACAGTCCACGTCTTCCTGGGTGTATACCACCATATCTTTTGTTGCACGCTCTTGCGGAATTTCCGTATAGAATTTTAAGCTTACAATTTTTGCAATCTAATTGCCATTAAATATCGTTATTCATTTGGTTTAAAGCTCTGTAAACGGTTGTCCTTTAAGTTTACAATATTTGCAAACTAATTGCCATTAAATATCGTTATTCCGTTGGTTTTAAGCTCTGTAGACGGTTGTCCTGTTAGTAGGCGCACAACGTCCATATCAGCACATTTAGACACAATGTAACTATCCTTTCAGTAACCATCCATTCAGCTGCGAATGGAGCCCGGTCAATAGATTTTTCGTGTGGGCTTTAATGTAGTAAACGCGCTCCATTCCATCAGTTTCTACCAGGACGACAATGCAAGGACATTCACCGTTGCTGTTAACAGTAAATAAAGATGTTTTACACTCCCCAGTTGCAGCCAGGATTCGCCACACGCTGTGTTTTAAGCAATACGTAAACCTTGCTTGGACGTCTACAATAGGTGTTTCTTTTTCCAATAGCAGTTTACAGTCATTCTTTGGGGCAACTGTCTTCTCCATGTACTCCACTTTTCGTTTTCTAGCTTCGTTCTCTTCTATTTTCAGTTTCATTTTTCGTATTACAAACCACATTAAGTGCACTTAAAAGAATAATTTCTTTAATGCGGAATGGCTTAACTCTATGTGATAGATTTACTCTTTTTCTTAGCACTTGTAAAATAACATTATTTGTGGCCACTAAACCTAAATCGATTATATCTGTATCTGACGGTACTATGGAGAATACTGTCTTGGATTGGGAGACATATGTTTCTCCTGGTTTAATATAGCACTTCAGTGTAGAATGCAGACAAAACATAATTTCTAAGCTTTTCTCGCTCTAGAGTGCATAAACCAGCCAATTTTCGGGAATTCCTTTTTCCCCAGTAGACAAACTGCAGGACGTTGTTAAACACCACACAGCAATGGTTCTGTAAGTTGTCAGCTAGCTGGCACCACATGAATGTGTTTGGCACATACTACAGTGGAGCACATTGTGAATACTGTTCGTCAGAATTTAAACACCTAAAAAGTCTTGAACAGGATGAAATACACGATCCAGTCCGTAATTTATATTGTAGCTTCCAGTCTGATAATACCATGTTATTTAGCCAAGAAGAACGTTGAAGTTTCTCCTAGCTGTTGGCTAAAAAACATTCATACTTTATAAAATCTGTGAGGTGGTTACCAATAACTTTGTTCATACCTCGGCTTGTAATTTTACATACAAATTTATTATATATCTTTACAATTGGAGGTCATCCTCGTTAAACAGTCTATTCCACCTGTCTTTTCGTTGCCCACAATCATATTGCTGTTCCCTTGACAGCCTCCTGCCATGCCGAAGTAATGGTTTGATACTGAGTATTCAGACATCTCCACTATATTAAAAATTTCGGTCAAGTGTTGCGTTTTATCCAAATCCAGAAGGTAGTTGTCGTCTACGTGTAGTTGCTGCAACACTCCGCAGCTCTTCCATTAGAATATCCATTTTAAAGCCAGCTAATTCCACTTTATATGGTATAACCACAGGGTGTTTATATTTCCTCTATATGATTTCTGCGACGTAGCAACGGAGTGGCAGTGCTGGGTTTTACAAGGATACGTAATGACTTTCCAATGAACAAACTTCCAATGAACAAAGTTTCACACTTTTAGTACAAACAAAATTTAAACAGGAAACTCAAGAGATGAACCCCCAGTTAGCCTTACAAGATAATCGATAAAACAATTTTATCAAACAATAGTTTTTTAATACAACTTTAAGATCAATGATCAGGGAAAATTTTAATTTAAATTTTCATCTCCCTTTTACCTTTAAGAAAGAACTTATATTAAGAGAGCAGCTAAAGAGTCAGCATGAGGTAAGCGTACTTGGAATCAACCAAAACAAATTTCAAATGACGTACTGGTTCACCTTCCGCATTTAGAATTTGGAGAATTTGTAACGTAGGTAATAGTTAAAAGATCTACACATATTCTTTAACAGCACAGATCGTCCGTTCTCTAATTGCGCTTCACAGTCCACTTGATCACAGGTTTTAACAAACATAATGTTATAGCAAAAAGGATCTTTAATGGGTGTAAGCACACTTAAATTCTTCCTGTTAAGGAGTGTACCATTTTCGATGTAATTTATACTACAAATATCATCTGGTCCTCTAGTAATATCCACAAACCAACGCGTTAGTTGGTAGATCTTACCTTTCCCTCTAATAGCTCAGGGATGTTTAGCATTATGGACGAATCCATGTTGACACTTTCAGCTACCACAGAAGACTGATTAATTGCTATTCTCATGCCTCCTCTTATACTTTCAGAATCTAAGATGGTGGAACGTCTGGTCACGTGATATTCCGGTTATACATTATAAATTTTGTTGTACCTGCAATCCACTTGCAAACTCATACCCAATCTCGGTGTTTTGTGTGCAAAGTGTTCGTGGGAGGGATGACCCACAGCCATTCGCCAGTACCACCCTTATGTATGGAATAGAACCACCATATTAGCCGGAATGTATATTACAGATAGTACAGCAGAGTAGAGTATAGGGCTGTAACCGAATGCGGTTTGGGGTGGGGTGCCACTGTACAATAGTCACAAGACAGAGTGTAGCTGTGTACTCGGACGCGGGGTCAGGTGGGGTGGTACAGTGCGATTTTCGCAATGTAGACTATAGCGCTGTACCCGCGCACTTCGTCTCCGTCTCTCCCGCACGCACCTTGTTCACAAAACAGCGCTCAGCTGGGCTAGGAGTTTACAATTAGATTACAAGTACAAACAAATTTAGAATAATTGACGCCTGGCCGAAACTGACGTTGTGGAGCACGTTTTCTATATTAAAGGACACCCGAAAAAATTGTATATTAAACTCCATTCCTACCTGGATCTGCTTAAGAGCGTGGTTACATTGTATCTAAATATGTTGATCCGGATGTTGTGCACCCAGAAACACAACAATCGCTTGCAGAGCTCAAAAGCAACGGAACAATAACATTTAATCGTAATTCGTTTTCATAAGTTGTTAACTTAAAAGTTCTACAAGAATGTGGAACAAAAGAGATGGTGATGTACACCTGTGAAATCGTGGAGTGTTATAGCAATAGTGTTATGCTGGAGATAGTGGTAACATAAAACTGAGTCCTCTCGACAAAATTTTTTCCAGAAAGCTTATAAAATAACTGCTAAAGCCATAAAACAGATACTTTACAGATAAGAAGCTAGTACATATTGGAATTCGACAACATGCCTTCTTTGTAGGTGTCATGTTACTGGTGGAGAAAGACTTAGAAGATTACAATGCAGATTTAAATGAAAAGGCTAAAAATTAAGCTGGACATTATTGAAACTAATTGGGAACGTAGAGTGCAAGTGCTACCCTTAGCAGTAGTAACGATGGCAGAAACGAAGTATGTTCCATTTATAGAAAGATCTGTATAGTGCGAGATGCTTTTATAGTGATTCTTCTATTCTATTTCGTAACCTAAAAGTGTAAAGAGTTATCGGTGGTGGAGCAGCGCCCTTGCTAGTACGATGTGCTTTATTGCAGCTTCTTGATGATTTGCGAGATGCATTTGTGATTAGCATGACGCGCTCTTAGGCAGTGGTCGTTATGCACAGAAGGCAGTAATACATTTACTGGGTCAGCTCTTCAGCCCTAGAGTCGTTTGTTAGGCCGTCAGAGGAACAAGAAAGGAGTGCATAAATAATAGAGGCATGTTTTTGTCTTCGGCTATGTATTACTTGGCTGAATGCAGCTGAAGGGGCAGTGAATACGGCTTTAATTTATTAAAGTTGCTCTTAAATTACAAAATGGCGCCTCACTTTCTCAAGCATCTGGCAAGCTGAAAATAAAAAGGATATTGCCACTGTGGGAGGTGTTGTACGCAGACACCACATGAAAGTCTGTCCGTTTACTTTTCCCTGTTCAACTTTTTTACGTATTCCCTTTTTCACACCGAAGACAAAGGGAAACAGGAAATCAACTTCAGTCATAAACGTTTTACTCACCGTTGCCCAGAGCACGCGTTTGTTGCAGTTAAATCTGTCAGGGGTAGTGGAGCAACACGTTCATTGCAGTTCGTTGCATCACACATACTGTGCAAAAAGAACTGTAGCTACGATATTACAGTGTCTGTGTTATTCTGATTACGATGCAAAGTTCCTTTGCACATGTATGCAAGTAAAAATGAACAGACACTGCTTCAACTGCAGCCGTTACGAAATACATTAGATGAATTCGCAATTGCGAATAAGGACAACCACCAGCTGTACAGTGGGATGACGACAACGAAAATTTGTGCCTAACCGGGGTTTCCCGCTTATCAAAAGCGGTTCGTGTCTCGCTCCGGCACAAATCTTCGTTGTCGTCATTCCACTCTACAGCTGATAGTTGTCCTTATTCGCAATTCCCAATTCATCTAAGATTTGTAGCACGTGGAGTGCCTCGCAATCTGACTGCTTTACAGTTGTCGTACGTCTTCAACAGTAAAATGTATATCCAGCCACAAAAGTGACTTCGCAGTTCAAAACCATTACATTATTGTTTGTTGCACTTCTTTATCGCCCACATTGAAAGCAGAATTACCCAGACACGAGTACGAAGTGACATTAGGTATGGTGCAAAAGTTCTGTTTTGCGTTCACTATAACGCAGTGTTGTGGTTTGATGCAGCTCCCCATGCAAGTCTGTCCAGTGCAAGCGTCTTCATCTCTGGATAAATACTGCAGCCCGCATCCATCTGAACCTTCCTACTGTACTTAATTTTTGGTGTCCACAGTTTTTATCTCACATTCTTCCCTTCCTTACCCAGTCGATGACTCTTTGGTGCCTCAGGATGTTTCCTATCAACCGATCCCTTCTGTCACAAATTTCATTACTGATGAGTTCTTCTATGCAGCACTCTTCGTCTCTTCCTGTCTTTACCGTATATCGCCCAAGTTTTGCTTCAGTACCTTCAGAAAAGCCGTCTTAAGACTTAACTTTACGTTCGATGTTGACAAATTTCTGTTTCTCAGAAAGGCTGTTCATGCTAGTGCCAGTCTTTGTTTTATGTCCTCTGTACTTCGGTAATGTTGATAGCCTCGCTGCATGGATTACGTACAATGCGCCAATACATAAAAAGGTGTGGGAATTCTACACTCCTGGAAACTGAAATAAGAACACCGTGAATTCATTGTCCCAGGAAGGGGAAACTTTATTGACACATTCCTGGGGTCAGATATATCACATGATCACACTGACAGAACAACAGGCACACAGACACAGGCAACAGAGCATGCACAATGTCGGCACTAGTACAGTGTATATCTACCTTTCGCAGCAATGCAGGCTGCTATTCTCCCATGGAGACGATCGTAGAGATGCTGGATGTAGTCCTGTGGAACGGCTTGCCATGCCATTTCCACCTGGCGCCTCAGTTGGACCAGCGTTCGTGCTGGACGTGCAGACCGCGGGTGACAACGCTTCATCCAGTCCCAAACATGCTCAATGGGGGACAGATCCGGAGATCTTGCTGGCCAGGGTAGTTGACTTACACCTTCTAGAGCACGTTGGGTGGCACCGTGCGGACGTGCATTGTCCTGTTGGAACAGCAAGTTCCCTTGCCACTCTAGGAATGGTAGAACTATGTGTTCGATGACGGTTTGGATGTACCGTGCACTATTCAGTGTCCCCGCGACGATCACCAGAGGTGTACGGCCAGTGTAGGAGATCGCTCCCCACACCATGATGCCGGGTGTTGGCCCTGTGTGCCTCAGTCGTATGCAGTCCTGATTGTGGCGCTCGCCTGCACGGCTCCAAACATGCATACGACCATCATTGGCACCAAGGCAGAAGCGTTCTCATCGCTGAAGACGACACGTCTCCATTCGTCCCCTACGGCACTGCATAGTATCCTAAGGTCTTGGCGTGCATCCGTGCGTCGCTGCGGTCCGGTCCCAGGTCGACGGGCACGTGCACCTTCCGCCGACCACTGGCGACAACATCGATGTACTGTGGAGATTTCACGCTTCACGTGTTGAGCAATTCGGCGTTACGTCCACCCGGCCTCCCGCATGCCCAGTATACGCCCTCGCTCAATGTCCGTCAACTGCACATACGGTTCACGTCCACGCTGTCGCGGCATGCTACCAGTGTTAAAGACTGCGATGGAGCTCCGTATGCCACGGCAAACTGGCTGACACTGACGGCGGCGGTGCACAAATGCTGCGCAGCTAGCGCCATTCGACGGCCAACAGCGCGGTTCCTGGTGTGTCCGCTGTGCCGTGGGTGTGATCATTGCTTGTACAGCCCTCTCGCAGTGTCCGGAGCAAGTATGGTGGGTCTGACACACCGGTGTCAATGTGTTCTTTTTTCCATTTCCTGGAGTGTAGTAGGTTGAATACCTGGTCTTCGTAGCTTTTGTTGTGACGAAAGGCAGCGTGCTCTACTGGCAGAAATGACCACCGTATACTCGTTTTAAACTCAGCAACGAGTACAGTACTATTGTCTCCGGAGTCCCCAGTCTCCATATGTTCTTAGAAGCCACTCGCTAGTATCTGCTGCTGCTCACTTAACTGCAAACTTATCAGGTCAGTCCGTTGTCAGTTACAAGTAGACTCGACCCGTGCTGAAAGGAGAGCGAGTACAAGACGTCCCAAGTAAGCATGGGCACTGCTGTGTCTGATAGTGAGTATTCTCCTGTTTACACACACACATACATACACACACTCACACACACACGAGTCACTCCAAATATATCCGGAATGAATAACTATATCGAGGTATGCTTTTTGCCAAGTTATAGCGCACAGTACAGTTAATTTCTTGACGTTCGCAAGAAATTTTATCATTTTCCGTCCCAGAATTACGCTACCACTTAAGGTTTTTTCTTTTTTTCATTTACTTTCCTAATGGAACTATACTTTCTAAGATAACCACTACCAGTCACAATAGAAGATGATTTTATTCAATGCACGACCAGCTTCGGGCTTGTGCCCGTCATCAGGTGATTTACATTCTGTTATGTGTTTCAGTGCTCAATGTTCGAGATCACTGTTTAAACTTTTAAAAAATCAAATAATATCATGATGACTAAACAGAAGCAACTGAGGCAACTGGAATCTGGTAGAGATATGTGTTGTATAGTAGTATAGTACTTACATACAGTTGGAGTACCCACTTTGTTTCCACATTACATTCACCACATTTCTTACAAAAAATATTTCTGATTTTTGCATGTTAACTGTATATTATACATCATGATAAACATGGATGCTTGCACATTATACCTTGATGCAGAATACGTTAATAACATCAGCAGCAGATATACTCAAAACATAAAGTGTTGAAATGTGTGTGAAATCTTATGGGACTTAACTGCTAAGGTCGTCAGTTCCCAAGCCTACACACTACTTAACCTAAATTATCCTAAGGACAAACACACACACCCATGCTCGATGGACCAATCGAACCTCTGCCGGGACCAGCCGTACAGTCCATGACTGCAGCGCTTGAGACCGCTCGGCTAATCCCGCGCGGCTATACTCAAAACATTTAACGTGTTTACATAGAATAATAGAGGTTATTGAGACCTTAGATCTAAGAAATTCATAGATGTTACACGCACAAAAACACAACAGATATTGCAGAGTGCGAAAATATAATCGTTACCTGATTATACAACCAGACTGTTATTTATGATAAATAGAATGATTACTGACAAGTTAAATGACATTGCAATCATTGTAAATTATATTTAAGGTATGTAACAGTGGATCCATATATTGGTTTTTATCAAATGATTACTTTAAATTCACTTATAAAGTGTTGTCCTTTATTGTTATTATGTTTTTAATCTGTCTTTGTATTTGTATTATTGGTAAGTTGAGGATGCTGTCATTACTGATCTGAAGATGGTGTTTCGTGTATAGAGTCACCGAAACTGGTTGCCATATAATAAAATAACACCTAAAGGGTGGCTGCAGGTGTTTCCTTTCATTACATCAAGTGAAGAGGTTCCACAGTCGTCTAACTTATTATACCAAATGCGAGCAAACACAAGATTTGGGTGCGGCTTTTATGTTTATTACTAAGGCTGTAATATCAAGTGGTCAAAATGTATACATAGAGCAATCATAAAAGGTATAAAACGATTCTGGAGAAACAGTTGTGCAAGTTGAATTTCATCCGGAGTTGACGGCAGCACATGCCCGTGTTATAAGGCACTTCATGCATTCGAGAGTCATCGGCGTTTCTTAGTAGACCACTTGATTTAGTTTTTGCCACCTAAATAAAACATATAAATGTTAATTCTGGAAAGTTTGCACATCATTTTGCGTTTGTAGACGACCTTTCCAATGCTCTCCAAATGTTCCCTGATGAGGACCCGTCGTTACATGTACGGAAAGGGAAGGGACAACCGTCCAACTTCGAAATTAACTTTGCCATTGCTTGTAAATGATGCTGTCCGCAGGAGACTCATTTGGTTGATCCCTCTCGTACTTATGAGAAGCCTCTTAGTGTAGTTTGCATTGTGTGTTACTATTGCTAAAATGTTAGTTTCATTTCTTTCATCACTTGCTCTACTTTTTCCTTGGCATATTTCATTCTCCACACCTTCTGTTTCTAGAACTTTTTTATAGACCCTAATGTTTGCAAAGACATATCGTGAGTTCATGGCAAATGCGGATTTCGGAGCATGCATTTATACGAAACATCTACATATGGGAAAATATAACTGTAGATAAAGTGCAGTGACAGAAAAATACGTACATGGGATAACCGAGAAAATGAAAACCTAAATGTGGAGAAAATTCAAAGACAAAAAAATAACAAAAATTGATAATTCAAAGAATCCAATAATGGAAAAAATGATAGCATTGTGAAATTACTGAAATTAAAAAAAGTTTCATGTCTGTAAAATTACAAATGGTATACCGAAAAATATATAGGTGTGGGGACAGTCAACGCGTTTCAATTATAGGTATTAGCGACTAACCCCTTTACCTACTCAACCAACATACGGGATAAAACTATCAGAAAAATCTGCATATATACACGTATCGGTAGTTTCACTCGGAAATAGATTCAGATGTTGAAAGTTCCAGATGAAAGCACTTCAAGATATGTGAAAAGTTCTAGTAAGAAAACGAATCCACACGTGGCAAGAATTGTTTACTGGAAAATTTGAAATACGAGAAAAATTCAGTTAAATGATACATAGATGTGTGGGAGTGTACGCAGTCATGTAATAATTATATATGAGGGATTTCAACTGTACATTGTTATCAAATGTACATGTACTTTCTAGTAACCGTAGGTTGTCTTATACACTTGTAGCAGGGTTGTGTGCAGCTGGTGGACACAAATACGGAAACCCAAATAACACAACATGTAATGATACCTACTACGGTGTAGGAAAACCGTTGGCATTCAAAACACCTTGCAGTCGTCTCGAAATGGATAAATGCATGTGGTGTGTGGTTTTCAAGGAAATTCTATCAAATCCATCCTGCGAAATAGTGTCACGTTCAGGTAACTGTAATGGAGGTGGGTAGTGATTAGGCACCCTTCTCTCCAAAGAAACCAACAAAGGATCGCTGATATTGATATCGGGCAACTCGACAATTCATCCTCGTGCTCACGAAGCAGTCTTGGACAATGCAAGCTATGTGAGTGAATAGGTACCCCGTTGCCTTGCAACACAGCATCACCATTGGGGAACAAACATTGTACCACAGGACGTGGCTGGTCGCCCAAAATGTTCATATATACCTTTGCAATAATGTCATCTAGCAGAGTATCCCTGAGGTCCACGGAATACCACAATATTACTGCCCAAATCTCCACCGAATCCCTACCATTTTTCACTCTTGGGACGCAAATTCGGCCAGAAACTGGAAACAGTGTAAGACAAGGCTCATCCGACCAAATGGCTTTCTTCCATTGCTCCATAATCCAGGTTTATGGCTTCGACACCACGTTTACCTGTTTCGAGCATTTTCATCACATGGAGTGGTTTTGGAATTCCAGCTTATACTGCTGACCCCTGTTTGTGGAGCTCAGTTTAAGTTGTTTTGGTGCTGACAAGGTTCGCAGGCACGACGATCAGACCTGCAATGTCTTTTGCAGCTGTCGTTCTTCTTATTTTCGTCACTATCGTATTGCATGACCATCTTTCATGGTCAGTCAAAACATACCTTCTTCCACATTGTGACTTAGAGGATGTTTCTCGGCTATTCCTGTATGCGATATAAATCTTGGATCCGAAGCCGCTTGAAACAACAAGCGGGTTAAGGAAGCGCCCAACATAAGAGCACTAATAATTTCTCCACATTAGAAGTCACTTTGTTCCTATGAAATGCACTCACAACTACACAGAACACTGTTCTGATCACGGCTGAAGCTTTCTACATATTGACGACTTTCTACAGCTGCCGTTTGTAGTCAAATACAATAGCATAAGCGGCAGCCTTGATTAACATCTGCATTTATTTTCTGGCACCTATTTCTTGCTGTGTTCCTACATTTTTGTCCAATCCCTGTAGCTGACACCCTTATTTATACTGTCTACTATGCTAATGGAAGTCGGTGGTGAGTAACGAACGAATCGTTTTGAATGCAAGTGGATTTATAATCCAAATAAAATAATATTTAACAGTTGTCATGCAGCTAAAGGTAAAAAGACAACTTTCATCAAGATGCATATACCGCTTTCAAAGGGCACATTAGAAAATGAGTAACAGTAACATGGTAATTAACAGAGGTCAATAGGAATGGGTAGCTTCCATTGATGAATTAGTGGAGGCAGCAAAGAGTAACATAGACAAATAAGCTAGGTCTAACCAAAAATGGAGTTTTGGAGGAAAAAGAAGCAGTTTTTTAACAACAAAATCATAAAAGGAAAGCCAAGCAGGCCAGTGATAAGCAGGTAAATAGGGGCAGAGTGGCCCTATGAATATATCGAAGAGCCTTTTAGAGGAATGAAGTTGGATGACAGCATTATGGAAAGAGAAGCAAAGGTACATGAAGATTAGGTGGATGATGCGATACTTCGAGAAGAATTTGACACGGAACTGGAAAAATCACAGTACGAACAAGGCGCGTGGAATAGACTACATAGGTGAAGAATTACTATAATCCTTGGGGAATCAGCCATGACAAAAATGTTCCTTCCGCTACGGAGGACATATGAGAGAAGCGAATTAACTCACACTTCAGTATGAACACATTATTTCCAGTACCAAACAAAGGAAGTATTGACTTCTTAATTATCAAATCTTTTGTTCAGTAAGTCGTAAAATGATAATATGAAGTATCTTCAGAAATATGGATCGACTGATAGAAAGCCTCATGGGAAAGATTCAGAGTGAAATGTGGTGAAATGTAGGAGCACCGAGGTAATACTGAACTTACAACTACCGTTACGTACAACGAATCGTTGAAAGCGGATGCATCACCATGGGAAATCTTGAGCATTAACCAATAACATATGGCTATCACCCCAATGATGGAAGCAGTCGTTTGTTTCACTATGATGTATGGTTAAGTTATTGCTGTGCTGTTCCTTATCGTACTAACTTAAGAAAATTTCTCCAAACTGCTGGAGTAATTAAAAATTGTTTTATTCTGAAAAATATGATACTGTTACATTTCATAGGCTTAAAGTGACCATGTCTGCATTCAACGTCAAACTTCTATTAATAACGGATGTCATAATCCGCAACGTTCCGTGTGTGTGAGTGTGCGCGCGCGCGCGTGTGTGTGTGTGTGTGTGTGTGTGTGTGTGTGTGTGTGTGTGTGTGTGTGTGTGTGTGTGTCTGTGTGTGTGTGTGTGTGTGTGTGTTTGTGTGTGCGTGTGCGCGCGCGCGCCCGTGTGTGTGTGTGTGTGTGTGTGTGTGTGTGGACGGTGGGTAGGTGGGTCGATGTACCGCCGTATGCATACGGAGGGTTTTCAGTGTTGTTTTGCTAATCCCCAATGACGCGGTATCCGCATGAAGTATTATTTGCCCGCCGGGTGAGTGCTACATAGCGAAAATTTCGATTCTCATTCCTTCTTCGCGTCTCTTATACACTGAAGCGCCAATGAAACTGGTACAGGATTGCGCATTCAAATACAGAGACATGTAAACAAGCAGAATACGGCGCCGCTGTCGGCAACTCCTCTATACTACAACAACACTCTGGCGCAGTTATTAAATCGGTTACTTCTGCTACAATGGCATGTTATCCAGATTTAAGTGAGTTTGAGCGGTGCACGAGCGGTGAGACATAGAATCTCCGAGGTAGCGATGAAGTGGGGATATTCCAGAACGATCATTTTACGAGTGTGCCGTAAATATCAGGAATCCGGTAAAGCATCAATATCCGACATCACTGCAGCCGAAAAAAGATCCTGCAAGAACGGTACTGAAGACGATTGTAGTGTAACCCTTTCGCAAATTGCTGCAGATTTCAATGCCACGCCATCAACAAATGCCAGTGTGCGAACCATTCTACGAAACATCATTGATATCGGCTTTCGCAGCAGAAGGCGCACTCATCTACCCTTCACTACTGCACGACACAAAGCGGTACGCCTCGCCTGGGCCTGTCTGCACCGACTTTGGACTATAGACAAGTAGAGATATGTTGACTGGTTGAACGAGTCCCGTTACACATTGTATAGAGCGGATGGATTTGTACGGGTATGGAGACAGCCTCATCAATTCATGGACAGTGAATGTCAGCAGGGGACTATTCAATGCTATTTTGTCTACAACTGACATAGTGAGACCGTGGCTGTGTACAATTAATGTAGGTTTATTCTTAGAAAGAAGAAGACAGCAACCAGCCACTATTAATCCTGCTGTTTATTTAAGTAAACAGCTCCGTAACCGGTTTAGAAGTGAATAGTTCATCATCAGAACGCTGTTCACATGATTTGCAAGATACACTTTACATAATCGTCAGTTTTCGATTTTTATTCTTCCACTGTGACGAAATGTGCTTGGTGTGTTAGTGCCCTACGGTAAGAAACAGTGTTAAAAGCGCCCTATGTGAACGTAACTAACCTACAAACGATGAAATACAGAGTAGATATGTGGAGTTAAATGGTTATGGTACTTACATCGAAAATTCCGCGCGATTTTGTTGCGAAGCTGCAGGATTGTATTTTTCAAATATTCGAAAATACATGCAGCACTTACATTCAAGCTGGCGGAGGCTCTGTAATGGTGTGCGGCGTGTGCAGTTGCAGTGATATGGGACCCCTGATACGTCTAGATACGAGTCTGACAGGTGGAACGTACGTAAGCATCCCGTATGATCACCTGTATCCATTCATGTATATTGTGCATTCCGGCAGACTTGGGCAATTCCAGCAGGTCAATTTCACACCCCACATATCCAGAATTTCCACAGAGTGGATCCAGGAACACTAGTCTCAGTTTAAACACTTCCGCTGGCCACCAAACTAACCAGACATGAACATTATTGAGCATATCTGGGATGCCCTGCAAAGTGCTGTTCAGAAGAAATCTCCAATCCCTCGTACTCTTACGGATTTATGGACAGCCCTGTAGGATTTATGGTGTCAGCACCCTTCAGCACTAATTCAGACATTAGTCGAGTTCATACCACCGTGTTGCTGCACTTCTGCGTGCTCGCGTAGGTGTGCCAGTTTCTTTGACTCTTCAGTGTGCATCTATAAAGAGCAGGAATAGGGTAAGGAATACTAATGTGTATTGCAATTGGGTAATTGTGGGAAAAATATCAAATGACGAGATTTCCGGCAAGTAATTGATGCTATGCCTGACAAGCGACTTCTGTTCAAACTGTGGGCCTCTATGTCTGGTGTTCATCAAAAATGTGTGACAGGTCCTTTCCTGTCCGTTACCTATATAAATGGTTTGGAAGACAAACTGAACAATTCTCTCAGATGATTTGCAGATGATCTCTAGCGAAAAGATACGATAAATTAATCGTGCTAAATTTGGCAGTTCATCGAGAACAGTAAAAAGTGAGATGTCCTCCACATAAGTAACAACAAAATTTCATTGAATGTCTAAGAAGTGATAAATGTCACAAATGTAGAGCCTGCTGGATAAACGATCATCTAGTGATTATAGTTACGAGGAACGTAATCGGAACTGCCATACAGAAAGCTTTGTATTGAAATAAAATCAAGAACTTAGTTTATTGGCAGAACCTTAAATGGTGCAACAAATTCACTTAATTATTCTGGGAATTATTTAGCTCTTAGTACATTATATCTAATAAGTAATGAAATGGAAATACTGACAGCAACTTTTCACACGAATTATGTTTTGTAAGAGCAGAATAATTGCCGCACCGGTGAAACGTGTTTGTCCATCTGATGAGGAGGCTGAAAAGTCAACATGGTTTAGGTTCGGAAACACGACAGCCTCACATTAGATAACCCCTCGTTCGAGGTCTCTGAAGTTACTATATTATCCAGAACAGAATAAACTAAATTTCCGCACATCCGTCGTTCAGAGGGAACGCCGTTAGTGCATGTGTGTGTGTGTGTGTGAGAGAGAGAGAGAGAGAGAGAGAGAGAGAGAGAGAGAGAGAGAGAGAGAGAGAGAGAGTGTGTTTTTTGCACTCATCAGTATAATTTTGTCGTCCCTGTGATACGATTTGAACTAATTACATTACTGCAAATCAGATTTAGGTAATTCATACTGCTACTGTGAAACTCATTACGCATTTATCGTTCTTCAGTCACAAGTAAATAACGTAAGAAGCGGAATTATGAAATATGCAGACAGCATGATTTATACATTAATATTTACCCAATATTAGCAATCGAATTCTGATAAAACATTGTGCTTTGGAGTTGTCTAACACCATGAAAAGAATCGTTGTTCAGAAATTTACTGTATTGCAGAATTCAAAATAAAAGAAAAGGAAGTCAGCCAAGGAAAATAAAGCCGCCGACAGAAACGTACGTAGTCGAGTTGGCAGACTGTTTGAGACGACCCCAGGGTAATGTGAGAGACTGGGTGTGGCCAGGAACGCGTGTGGGAACATCCCGGCAACCACAGTTACATGAGGTAACCATTACCGCACTGGCGCATCCAGAGCCGCTAACAGCAGTTACATGTTGAGCCTTCCCATCATTACAAATTCTCTGTGCGAGCGGTTTTCGTACTTCAGAGAGAACAAAATGATGAAACGCTTTAGAGACGCTACACGTGCCTACATATTAAAATTTCATATTATATAGGAAATCTATTGTTTTAACATTCACCTCATTAAAAACAGAATCTTCCAGTAACATCAAATCGGGTTCTGACGAACATTAATCCGATTTCGCAACAATATGCCGTCTATAAGAAGGAAGATAGAAACTTGGGGTACATTTTAAACAACGCATCGAAGCTATAGGTTTCCTAGCTGCAAGTCGCCGGTTCATGTCGTAGCGCGTAGGCGTGTCTTTGGTGGAGCTAGCTCACTAACTCGCTCGCTCGTTCATTACCCAACGTGCGTCGAGTCCAGATGACGACAATACAGCTGCAAAAGAAGTTTTGCATTCTCAGTTCCAATATGAATAATTCAGTTACACCAGTGCTTTACGGTGTAGAGAGTACAGCACTGCACCTCCTACAGATCAAAGCGTTCGGCGAAGGTACTACCAGTTTCAATACACACGTTGTTTACGTAAGGGTAAGGGGTATGCCGTCGCTCCTGTGTGCTCGTTGAATAAATAGAGCCCATTCCAGTGAGATTCGGATTTAGTCCAGTGAAGTCATCTTCACTTGCTACGAGGGCCGTTCAATAAGTAATGCAACACATTTTTTTCTCGGTCAACTTCGGTTGAAAAAATGCTGATCTGGTGTGGGACAGTTTGAATATTCCCGCTTCAGCACCTATACTTTCATGAACTTCCGAGAGGTGGTGAAACTGTAAGTATCTTTCAGAATGTCCTCTGTAACGGAGACGCGTTCCGAGCAGGGAACTGTCGCTGAGATTCTTTCGTCGGAAAACCAGAGCAATTCAAGTATTCATAGACGCTTGCAAAATGTCTGCGGAAACCTGGCAGTGAACCAAAGCACTGACATCACAGTAACAAGGTCCCACTTGCCGCAAACAGCTATGACTCACGGAATGCTTGAATGTGTGGACACTCTCATTTGAGGTGATCGTCTGGTTACAAGCACCTCTTTTTCCATGTCAACGCAAGACCTTATGGGGATCTGCGAACCCGAGAGGAGCTCACAAAACTGCATTGGAACGTTCAGAATCTCGCACGTTCCGACTACATTCTGTTTGGTCCAGTAAAGGACGCACTCGGCGGAAAGCAGTACGTGGATGATGGGGAGGTTACTGATGCAGCAAGACGTTGGCTCTGACGTCGACCAGTGGCGTGATACCTTGCGGGCATAGAGGCGGGCACCAAGGTGGAGTAACATTGCCACAATGAAAATTAGGGTTTTGTAGCCAAAAGGGTGAGGATTAACATGGTGTACTGCCTGAATAAAAATACTCATTCGTTGTTGATTTGTTTGGCGTGTTTTGTGGCGGCGTTTGTCTTTCAACCACCTCCGCTAGGACCTTGCCTAGTCGGCGGTGCGAGTCTCCCGCATCGTCCCCTTCGCTCCTCAGAATATGGGACCTCGTCATCATTGTCTTTCAAACCATATAGGATTATATTCCTAGAATCGCTTCATGATGGTGATAAGCAACAACGTGAAGAGTCTTCTGAATTGATTGTAAACATAGAAATGGGAGATAACGATTTACTTTCGCCTTTAATGTTCAGTGATGAAGCAACGTTCCATATAAATGGAAACTTGAATTGACCACAACGTAAAAATACGGGAAACAGCAACCACATATCATATTCGAGCATAAGAGACATTCCCCACAGCTTAAACGGTCTCCGTCGTTTCACGAGAATAATTTACGGCCGGTTATTTTTTGTTGAAGAGATGGTTACAGCAATCGAGCACGTAAGTATGTGGAAGATCTGGATTGTTCACAGTTGAGACAATAAGCTGAAAATCTCATTTTTTAACGGGGCAGAGCACCACTTCAGTGGCCCCTGCATGTGAAGGTATGTCTTAATGACGATCTACCTGAACGATAGATCTGTCGTAAAAAGTGCACAAATCAAGCATTGGAGCATTAATAAGTGATGGTGCTCATCCCCCATGGTACACAAAACGGGTCAGACCGTTGTTGCAGAAGCAACGAAAAAAGCATGCCAATTTTAAAAGAACGCAAAATCCCCAAGATTGGCAATGTTAAACAAAGTTCGAAATATAGCGCCTACTTCAATGCGAGATGTTTTTAATAATTTCCACAACGAAATTATGTCTCGAAATCTGACAGTAAACGCAAAGAGATCCTGGTCATACATAAAGCACACCACTGGCAATACGCAATCAATACTTTCACTGCGCGATAACAACGGTGAAGTCACTTGTGACAGTGCCACTAAAGTAGAGTTATTAAACACGGTTTTCCGAAACTCATTAACCAAAGGAGACGAAGTAAATATTCCCGAATTCCAATCAAGAACAACTGCCCAGAAGAGAAACATAGAAGCAGATATCCTCGGTGTAACAAAGTAGCTTAAATCACTTAATAAAGGCAAGACCACGGGTCCAGATTGTATACAAGTCAGGTTCCTCTCAGAGTATGCTGATAAAAAAGCTCCATATTTAGCAGTTATATACAACCACTCGCTCACAGAAAGATCCGTACCTAAAGACTGGAAAATTACTCAAGTCACACCAATACCTTAAAAGGGAAGTAAGAGTAGTCTATATCACTAACGTCGATTTGCAGTAGGGTTTTGGAACATACACTGTATTCGAACATTGTTAAGTACCTCTAAGAAAATGATTTATTGGCACATAGTCAGCACGGATTCAGACAATATCGTTCTTGTGTAACACAACTAGCTCTTTATACTCACGGCGTAATAAGAACTATCGACAGGATCCAATTGATTCCATATTTTTAGATTTCCAGAAGACTTTCGACACCGTTCGTCACAAGCGTCTTATTACCAAACTGCGTGCCTACGGAGTGTCGCCTCAGTTGTGCCACTGGATTGGAGATTTCCTGTCACAAAGGTCACAGTTCCTAGTAATAGACGGAAAGTCATCGCGTAAAACAGCAGTAATATCCCGTGTTCCCCAAAGAAGTGTTATACGCCCTCTATTGTTCCTGATATATATTAACGACATATGGGACCATCTGAGTAGCCATCTTAGATTGTTTGCAGATGATGCTGTCATTCGCAGACTTGTAAAGTCATCAGATGATCAAAACGACTTGCAAATTGTTTAGAATAGAGATCTGTATGGTGCAAAGAGTGACAATTGAAGCTGAATAAAGAAAAGTGCAAAGTTATTCACATGAGTACTAAAAGAAATCAGCAAAATTTCGATTACGCGATTAGTCACACAAATCTGAAGGCTATAAATTCAGCTAAATACTTATGTGTTACAATTACAAATAACCTAAACTGGAACGTAGAGTAAAGCAAAGACTGCGATTCATTGGCAGAACACTTAGAAGGTGCAACAGGTCAACTAAAGAGACTGCTTACACCACGCTTGTCCGCCCTATTCTGGAGTGTTGCTGTGCGCTGTGGGATCCTCTTCAGGTAGGACTGACGAATGACATCGAAAAAGGAAAAGGAAGGGCGGCTCTTTTTGTACTATCGCGAAATAGGGCAGATAGTGAGTTGGAGTGGCAATCATTAAAACAAAGGTGTTTTTCGTTGCGACGGGATCTTCTCATGTAATTTCAATCACCAGTTTTCTCCTCCGATTACGAAAATATTCTGTTGGCACCCACCTACATAGGGAGAAATGGTCATTACGATAAAATAAGAGCAATCTGGGCTCGCACAGAAAAATTTAAGTGCTCGTTTTTCCCGCTTGCGGTTAGAGAGTGGAAAGGTAGAGAGACAGCTTGTAGGTGGTTAATTGAACCCTCTACCAGGCACTTTATTGTGAATAGCAGAGTACTCACGTAGATGTAGATGTTTAGTCTCTAATGTCGGTTTATCTTACGGTATGTGATTTTTTTGTGGGGTTTATGAAAGACACTATCTCTATGAGGCACCTTCCCTTAACATTGTAAGAGTAGCCACGCCGCATAGGAAGAGCAGTGAATGCAGCAACCTCAGCCATTCTCGCACCTGTAGTACCTAAGGAACAGTCAAATCATAACGAGACGGACAATAAATTAGTGAGGCTAATCTTTATTATTTCAAAAATTATCCTCATTAATACATTTATCCAACTGTGAGTCAAGATGCTCAATACCATCATGGAAAAATGTTTGCGGTTTCCTATGGAAGCTTGATTGTACACAGGCTTGCAGGTGATACTCGTGTCCCGCCCTCATGTTGCCAAGATTGTTTCACTGGAAAAACCTTACACGCGCTCCATATAGTCCCGATCTCTCCATGTGCGATTTCTATGTTTTTGGAGCCCTGATGAAAGAGATATTCGTGCCCCTACACGTCCGGATGCAGTCTTCCGTAGGCAACTGCAAACATTTTTCTGTGAATTCATTGACTATCTTCTCTCACAGTGATATAAACGTATTAACAGTTGAGCCGATTTCTCTGAATTTTTTGGGACTCTTAGATTATGTATGTAACTAAGTACACTCCTGGAAATTGAAATAAGAACACCGTGAATTCATTGTCCCAGGAAGGGGAAACTTTATTGACACATTCCTGGGGTCAGATACATCACATGATCACACTGACAGAACCACAGGCACATAGACACAGGCAACAGAGCATGCACAATGTCGGCACTAGTACAGTGTATATCCACCTTTCGCAGCAATGCAGGCTGCTATTCTCCCATGGAGACGATCGTAGAGATGCTGGATGTAGTCCTGTGGAACGGCTTGCCATGCCATTTCCACCTGGCGCCTCAGTTGGACCAGCGTTCGTGCAGGACGTGCAGACCGCGTGAGACGACGCTTCATCCAGTCCCAAACATGCTCAATGGGGGACAGATCCGGAGATCTTGCTGGCCAGGGTAGTTGACTTACACCTTCTAGGGCACGTTGGGTGGCACGGGATACATGCGGACATGTATTGTCCTGTTGGAACAGCAAGTTCCCTTGCCGGTCTAGGAATGGTAGAACGATGGGTTCGATGACGGTTTGGATGTACCGTGCACTATTCAGTGTCCACTCGACGATCACCAGAGGTGTACGGCCAGTGTAGGAGATCGCTCCCCACACCATGATGCCGGGTGGTGGCCCTGTGTGCCTCGGTCGTATGCAGTCCTGATTGTGGCGCTCACCTGCACGGCGCCAAACACGCATACGACCATCATTGGCACCAAGGCAGAAGCGACTCTCATTGCTGAAGACGACACGTCTCCATTCGTCCCTCCATTCACGCCTGTCGCGACACCACTGGAGGCGGGCTGCACGATGTTGGGGCATGAGCAGAAGACGGCCTAACGGTGTGCGGGACCGTAGCCCAGCTTCATGGAGACGGTTGCGAATGGTCCTCGCCGATACCCCAGGAGCAACAGTGTCCCTATTTTGCTGGGAAGTGGCGGTGCGGTCCCCTATGGCACTGCGGAGGATCCTACGGTCTTGGCGTGCATCCGTGCGTCGCTGCGGCCCGGTCCCAGGTGGACGGGCACGTGCACCTTCCGCCGACCACTGGCGACAACATCGATGTACTGTGGAGACCTCACGCCCCACGTGTTGACCAATTCGGCGGTACGTCCACCCGGCCTCCCGCATGCCCACTATACGCCCTCGCTCAAAGTCCGTCAACTGCACATACGGTTCACGCCCACGCTGTCGCGGCATGCTACCAGTATTAAAGACTGCGATGGAGCTCCGTATGCCACGGCAAACTGGCTGACACTGACGGCGGCGGTGCACAAATGCTGCGCAGCTAGCGCCATTCGACGGCCAACACCGCGGTTCCTGGTGTGTCCGCTGTGCCGTGCGTGTGATCATTCCTTGTACAGCCCTCTCGCAGTGTCCGGAGCAAGTATGGTGGGTCTGACACACCGGTGTCAATGTGTTCTTTTTTCCATTTCCAGGAGTGTATTTGTATCTTAAAAAATATCCTGATTCCTGCAAGTAACGGCAACGATCCTATTCAGCCTATGGAAAAATACTGCACTGAACTGTGGCGAATCCGGCACTCAGTGCTCTGCTCTCTCAGTACACCGACCTACTTCCAACGTCAAGTCTTTCAGACAGAAATTATGCATACAACACTGAAGTTTCGTGTGCAACGATGTTGTTAGTTAATTACAATTTTAAACAACACTATAGATTTTTGAAACAGTGATTATATTTACGGTTCAGTATCGTGGCTTCTAAAAGGAAACACTTTATGCTAGATCTCAAGCAGCAACTCGAAATTAGAGATAAGATAAAATTAGGTTATTCACAGAAAGCCATTTCTCCCGAGTACAATGTTAGATGAGCTACTACACTGGTGTCCAAAATTAAAGCAACAAACCGAAATATTACAAGGTGGCGTTTATTTTGCACAAAGCAGTATAGACAGGTGATAGTAAAGTAGAAACTATATGAAGAATATAGAACATAAGCAATTGCAACATGCATAACAGTAGACACATTTGATCTCCTTTCTTTCGAACTTAACACATTAACACAGACATTCCGACAAATGGCTAATGCACTCAGCATGGGATGTGATCACCTCTGGTAGCAATACAGGCCTGATAAACGACGGGGCATGCTGTGACTGATGATATCAGTCTCATATTGAGGCAATAACGCCCATTCTTCCTGCAGCGCTGCTCACAAGTCTTGCAGAGTGGTTATGGATGCTGACGTGATGCAACCTGTGTCTCTAGCGCATCCCAGACGTGTCGTATGGGAGTCAAACCGGCCACGCCATGCGTGCACTATCCTCCATTTCCAAGAAAACATAAACCACACGTGCTCTAAGAGGTCGAGTATTATCAGTACGAAATCTTGGCCTACAGCGTCTCGCAACAACCGCAAATGAGGTCCTAAGATGCCGTCACGATACCTGACAGCAGTTAAAGCTTACCAATTTAACGGTAATATTTCATGAGAGGTGTTCGAGTCATCAACATAATCCTTGCCCAAACCATTAGGAATCCTCCTCCATATAGGTCTCTTTACACAATGTTTCGGACCCTAAATCGTGTTTCACGTTCCCTCTAGATGCGAATCCGTCGACAATCACTGTGCAGACCAAATCAGGACTCATCTTCGAAAAGAGCAATGACCCACTGTTCGATCGTCCAGACTCGGTTGTTGCCAGCTCGACTCCAGACGTTCCCTTCTTGAAGATGCGTCAGAGGTATATATACAGCATGTCTCCGACAATAAAGGTCAGTCTGCTGAATCCTTCTGTGTACCGGTACATATTGTTGATATTGTGCGGTCAAACGCCAGTTATCACATGTACAAATGAGGTAGCGTCGTGCCCTTACAGTCAAATAGCGGTACTCTCTTTGTGATGTTACAGTTGATCGACCCCGCCCTGGTCTTCAGGATACAGTTTCGATCTCTATGAATTGCCGCCACATCTGAAAAACAACAAAACGATTCACATTAAGACATCGGGCCCCACTAGTTTGCAAGTGCCCTGCTTCCATTCTTCCCATGGCCCTCTACCGCAGAGCATCTGGTAGGCGTCTTCTCTGTGCCACACTGCACCGTCTGTGATTGTGTATACAGCGACTGTGGACCTGGTACAACCGGCAAACACTATCCCATTTGATAGGTTCCCTGATGTCATCGTTGGCGTGGTTCTCCGTCCACCGGAATGCCATCTTCCATGCAGGACACAATCGTACAGACAGTTGTTGACAGTTTGCACGATTGTATCGTGAATAGGACACCGGTGTATTTATAACCAAACCATGTTCAAAAGCATAGAGGGAAGTTATAATGAAGCAGATGAAGAAGAGGAAATAGGAGGAGAGAACATAAGGACATCCCACACTGATGGAGTTGAAACTGCAGCCATCTCCCTGGAGTACATAATGCAACAATCAAAAACCTGCAGTACCACTTTAAAGCCTGTAAGGTCGTTGTGTGGTATAGCACTCTCCCATCAGACATCTAAAATAAACGAAACTAAAAATTCTGGACACGTTTTACAGTGAGTGATATTACTGTATGTGTAAACATTCAAGGACCAAATTTACTATGAAAATGAACGGGACTTTGGTTTTAATAAAGTATAATACCTATGTATTTACAGTAAATTTAGGACACCCTAAGTAAACCGATCGTTTCTCTAATCCGGCACCCATATGTGGAATGGTTGGATTAGCGAGAGTATAGCAGTGTACAAACCAAAGCGACAACTGAAAGAAATTTCTATGTCTAAACTGGCGAACAACAACAAGCTGTAACTTGGAATATTGAAGAGTGTGGTGATTATATTAAAAAGGAAACTTATATATCTAAGATTAATATTCAAGAACTGAAAAATTACATGTGAACAGTCTTCAGACTGCAACATCATAAGTACAGCTTACAGCTAACGTCAAATTGGTAGAAGTGTATTCCATCCTGGATATGCAAATGATTCGCATTTTGGTGTAACCACAAGAAGTAGGACGACTAACACCATCAACATTCTGTGTGTCAGGAAAGATTATGCAACATTCTCAATCCGAATGTTGATTGTTTCTGAGAAGGCTATGTTGCATCTCTTGTAAGAACAAGACACCATTAACAGGATATCTAGTAATCTACTGAGACTGCAGTTTATCATTCCATAATATTGTTATGGCACACAAGAGTAAGGGATAGGAAATCAGATACTTTTATTAAAACACATTCGCATTGCAACGGGTCATATCCAGTAAGCCAGAGACAGAGTCTGAATCAGAAAGCGTGCCAGTAAGTCGCAAGTGGGTCAAGCGTTTGACACATTACACCACCCACTTTGTGAGAATATGTGTTCAGCAGAACGAAGACTGTGAAAGAAGACCAATGGAAATGAGACAAGCATATTCGTTAGCTCGTAAGACATGGCGCAAGAACATGTAGTGAGGACCTGATGCAGCAGCTGAATAGTGAATATGACAGAATCAGGACGACACGTGCAATCATTATGGACTGAGCCTCATGACATTGCCTTGCACTATCCCCTTTAAATACTCTAGTCTTCCAGCTTTTGTCAGTTGTACATTGGTATCGATGGCATTCGCATTAACAATATTTCATTCTTCGTTATGCTACTGCTGTGATCCATGTCCCAGATGGTTCAGAACAGTCGCTTAAATGGTTCAAATGGCTCTGAGCATTTTGCGACTTAACTTCTGAGGTCATCAGTCGCCTACAACTTAGAACTAATTAAACCTAACTAACCTACGGACATCACACACATCCATGCCTGAGGCAGGATTCGAACCTGCGACCGTAGCGGTCGCTCGGCTCAAGACTGTAGCGCCTAGAAGCGCACGGCCACTCCGGCCGGCAACAGTCGCTTAAGTAGACAAATAAGTAATCGAGGTAATGTCCTTCACCTCATCAATTTCATGCTGTTCGCCACCACCTCTCTACTGGTGAAGTAACTGATTGCTCTCTGACACCACCACATCGCAGAGTGCTACCTGCACTAAACTACAATGTGGAAGTCAGCAATAGAGCATCTTGGGGCCTCTGTTCCTGTTCAACACTCAGATACCTACATGTGCTGAAACCTACCAGTCCAGTAGGGAGGAGATTAACTTACAACGCGACCGCTTACACCAGGTATATTACTGAGGGATCATCAAGGGTCGCCGTAGAATTCAGAATTAGACCAATGCAAGATCACTTTGTGTTCGGCAACGGCCACGTCTGCTCGCCAGCAACCAGCCGTGACACCAGAGTCATTAACATCTTCTCCTGGGTGTGCAGATACTGAGCTGGATGGGTAGACATCAGCTAGAATCGAACACGCAGCTGAACGAGTAACAGATGAGGGTGGTTCGGACAACAATGACTTATAAAGGAAGTCAATGAATGATCAAACTCTAATAACGCTTTACTAACATCGAATATTCATCACAGATTGCCAACAGTTATCCTGTCTTCGCACCCCCTGTAGTACCTCACCCCCTGCAGTACTGCTTTTGGCATTGATTAGGATTCCATGATTGTCGTACCTAAATGGAATCCAGGAGATCAGGAGAGCCATAATGCGAAGTAGGATGTCAGTAACAATATGCTACTAAGGCCTGAGAGGACTAGCGTATCATTTGCTTGTCCACACATAATCATACACCTATATTAGTTACCTTGAGCCAAGGAATAAGTATGTTTGCAGTAAGACAGACATCCACAGGGACAGTGAAACCATGTCTGGAGTGTCCTGGACAGACAACAGGGCGACCATTAACGTAGCTCCACCTGACGTAGCAGCAGGAAGAGGTGCACCGACAGCGGTGAGCCCAACGACAATACTAGACACAAGAAGAACACCAAAAAGTAGTTTCGTATTAGTCTGGTTCTGCGTGCAGCATTACGATAGACATTATAGTGTGCTGAGGCTCCTTGGAGAACGAACGTTGCCTAACTGCATTCGTCATTATCGTATGAGCCCAGTACCTAGCGTGGGGAGATGCTACTGTGTACATTGTGGTCACCTCTGTGTCGGACTGCCAGTAATTAGGACAATCTGCGCTACATTTCTAATGTCTTAATAATAGTGGCAGTGAACCAACTTCGAGTTCTGCGTGACGACATCTTTCAACAAGAGACTGAATTTTACCCTTTCTGCCCTGATCTCTCTTGAACATATTATGACTGTAGTAACTGATTAATCTGTTAGATTAGATTCAATTTCCGTTCCAGAGACTCAAAAAACGAGATGATTCTCATCCGTGTGGTACATTCAGGAAGTATAACATAAAAAACATAAACGAATATAATACTTACTACCATGGTCATTTGTCAGGACACTCTCAAAGTAAGTGAATACATTACAGTTAACTGGAACTGCTAATGTTTACAGAATTAATACACTGTGAGAATGAAACTTGTTATGCACTTTTAATAAATTTATCATACACGACATACCTAATCTAGACTGTTGTGACCAAGTGCTGTCAAAATTAAAATCTAACAGACTTTCTACTTAAGCTGGTCTAAGACTCCCTGTAAAGATGCTCACGTATAGAGTAGAAGGAGTTGCCTATCAAAAACTCTTTCAAACTCGGATTAAACTGTGCTTTATCTGAAACCAAGTTTTTAATAGTTGCTGGCAGTTTATTGAAAATGTGTGTTCCTGAATATTGGGCACCTTCTTGGACCAAGTTAAATGATTTTAGGTCCTTATCTAGATTGTTCTCATTCCTAGTATTAATACTATGTATTCAGCTATTAGTTAGAAATAGAGATATATTACTTGCAAAAAAATTTCATTACGGAATAAATATACTAAGAAGCACTGGTTAGAATACACGGTTCATTGAACTGATTGCAACATGATGTTCTTTAATTTACACTGTAAATGATTCTTATTACACGCTTTTGCACGCTAAAAACTTTTGCTTGATTTGAAGAGTTACCTCAGAATATGATCCCATATGACTTAACAGAGTGAAAATAAGCAAAGGATGAAAGCTTTTCTATATTTATATCTCCTGCACCTGACATCATTGTCATTGCACGTACAGACTTGTTGAGGTGCTTAGGCAATTCTGTGGTATGCCCTTCAAACTGAATTTATTATTTAGTCGTAATCCCAGAAATTTAACACTGTCAACCTCTTCGATCTGCATGTCTTCATAATTTTATACGCATCCTGGAAGGAAATCTCTCACAGATGGGTCTTTTGAAGTTTAATAAGAATGAATTAGCTTCAAACCATTTATTGATGTCAGTGAATATGTGATTAGCAGCTGTTTCTAAATCTACACTTGACTTGCTACTTACTGCAAAGCTTCCATCATTCGAAAACAAAACAAACTTAGAATCCAGCAATGTAGCAGCCGAGAGGTCACTGGTGTACACAAGAAAAAACAATGGACCCAAGATGGAACCTTGAGGAACAATAATTATAATGAATTCCCAATCCGATGAAGACTAACTGTAAACTGTACAGATATTTCGCACAACACCCTTCGTTTCCCATTAATTAGATAAGACTGAAACCATCTCGCAGCATTGCCAGTGATACAATAATATTATAATTTACTTAACAGAATGCTATCGTTTACACAATCAGAAGCTTTTAACAGGTCACAGAAAATGCGAGTAGCCTCTAATTTACTATCTAATAAATTACATACATTCTCGTTGTAAGTGTAAATAGCTTTCTGTACATCAGAACACTTAAGAAACCCAAACTGTGACTTGTACTATATATTATCTGCAGTCAAATGCTTAAGGGGAGGCTTCAACATAAACTTTTCAAATATTTTTGAGAAAGCCGGAAAAAGTGTAGTTGGTCGGTAGTTTGATGATATTTCTATATTCCCCTTCTTGTAAAGAGGCTTAACTTCGCCCTATTTTAGCCAGTCTGGAAATGTTCTGCTGATAAGAGATCGATTACACAAAAAACTTAAGACAGAAATCAACTCGCACAAGAACTCTTTGATTAACTTCATTCATGTGTTATCATACCTACTAGAATACTTAGACTTTGAGGATTTTATTACTGTGAGCGTCATTTCAGCTTTACTGAAGTTATTTTTAAAGATTGCACTCAGATACTCTATTGCACTGTTCACCGAACCTGATAACCCCAAGCTGTCAGCAACATAAATGAAGTACTTGTTTAAGAGGTTTGCAAGAGTAAATGCACTTGTTACCAAAATCTCATTTAGTATTTGAGGTATCTGTTCCTCTTCCATTTTGGCCCCATCTGTCTCCATCTTCACTATATCCCATTCAATTTTTATTTTGTTGCATGACATAATTATGTAATCCTCATAACGAAGCCACTACGATCTCTGAATCACTTGCTTCAATATTTTGCAGTATTCGTTGTAATGCTTTGCAGTGCTAACATCTGAGCTGTTCGTAGATAATAGATACAGCCTCCTTTTCGTCCCACATTACATCTTTATTCCTTGTGTAATCCATGGTTTAGTTTTTGACTTCTGTGAGATTTTTGAGTTCAATCTAGGGGAAAACAATTTTCAAAAGTGGGTGTTACTTTATTAATGAATGTTTCATATTTTCTGTTTGAGTCAGAAGTAGTGCAAACATCTATCCAGTTCATTTCTTTGAGCAGTTTCCTGAATTTCTCAATTTTTGACTGATTTGTTACCTTCTTGTACTCGGATTTAATAGATTTTTTTTATCTTGACAAGTTTCCACATTTAAGATAAGATGCAGCATGTCATGATCTCGTAGCCCATTTACTATTGGTTTTATGATATGACTTTTTTTCCTAAATTTTTCTATGAAGACGTTATCAATAGCGGTCTCAGAGCAATTACATGTACTAGTTGCAAAGTTTTAGAAGGAACTAAATTGAAAGATAGTGTTACTGATCGCAATAACTTTTCTCTGACGGTGCTTCTTAATAAATCCACATTAAATTCACCAACTGCCACTATTTCCTAATTTTTTTACTTTGAGGTGGGACAATATAGATACCAGATTTATTATGAAGAGGTTAAAATTTCCTGAAAGTGACGTATATACTTAATATTATAAAGGAATTACTAAGAAATACTACTTCTGTTGCACAAGATTCTAAGTGCTGCTCTGAGCAAAATTTATTAATATCAATATCCTCGAAATCATAACTGTTTCTGGCAACTCTTCCTTTCTCCATATTTTCTCTACAAAAGTAAGAAGCTAACTTGAATCCTGGAACAATTAACATATCTCTTCTGAATGTTACTATTAACTCAGTCCAAACATACATATTAGCAGTGAACTAAGGTGGTTCATAAAAGGCAGCCATTGTGCGCTAGCTAATTAACGCTGTTTTGGAAGGGCGCTATATAAAATTATAAGAAATAAGATTCAGTAAGAGTATTTTAGAAAATGGTAATTAACTTTGGTACAATTTAGACTGTGGCGCTTGATGTCCCAAATCTAATATAGTGAAATCTAAATGATTTAGCTCTCTTGACAGTCGACGATTTTGTATATATATTTGAATTCAGTGTTGCAGACACCTCATACTGGTTTCAGTTCTTTACAAATAGCGAGTTCTAAGTCGGAAGGTAGTCTACAGAGTACTGTACTGAGCTGACTGCAGTCACTGAGCCATACTAGTAGTTGAATCTTCGCTGTCTTAGTGTCCGCAGCGCATCGTGTATCGGTGCTTGTCAACAGAAGGATTTCCAGATCCACCAGTACAAGGCGGAAGTGATGCAGTGTACTGTTGAACAGTGTTTCTTATGGAGGCTGTCCACACTATCGGTGGATGTATGCAACGGGCTGGAGTACGTAGTGCAGAAGCTGCAAGAGGCCTGAGTTTTTTAGGGCCGTCTGGAGGTTTCTGTATGGAATGAGAGATGACAGATGACTGGTTGTGCTTATGTGGTGACGGCCTCTTGTGGTATTTGCTGCGCACCTCTTCCTTGAAACTGAACAGAACACAGTATGTTCGACTATTTTCTTGGGAAGCACGTTCTCTAGACCTCTCATCGACTGAAAACATCTCGTCACCCGTTTTCAAAAGGCTGACACATCACCCCCCGTCACCCACCACAGTTAATGATTTCTGGAAACTATTCAAAGCACCTTGAAATGACGTATCAATGCATGTCGTCCAAGCTCACTTAGAACTGATGCTCTTTTGAGTTAGAGACATCGTTTCTGCCAGAGATAGTAGTCCTGTGTGCTAGCGCACTGCATACCCATGAATCGCCTACAAATTTAATCATCAATTCGTTTCACCATCCTGTAGGCGCCAAACAGTAATACGAATGTGAGTCAAATGAAAACCTTAATTATTTTTTTAAATATTATTTATTGTGCAGAAGCGGTACAAAGCTGTATCATTTTTCAACATAATCTCCCCCACCCTCAATGCAAGTCCTCCAGCGCTTACAAAGTGCATAGATTCCTTTAGAAAAAAATTCTTTTGGTAGTCCGCGCAACCACTCGTGCACCGCGTGGCGTACCTCTTCATCACAACGGAAATTCTTTCCTCCCATTGCGTCTCTGAGTGGTCCAAACGTATGGAAATCACTTGGGGCAAGGTCTGGTGAGTACGGTGAATGAGGAAGACACTCAAAATGCAGGTCTGTGATTCTTTCAACTGTTGTACGGACAGTTTGGGCATTGCATAATCATGTTGCAAAAGGACACCTGCTGACAGCAATTCACGTCGCTTTGGTCTGATTGCAAGCAGCAGATGATTTTTAGGAGATCTGTGTATGATGCACTGATGACAGTGGTCTCTCTAGGTATGTAATGTTCCAAAATGACGCCTTTTCCGTCCCAAAAGAGAGTCAGTTTAACCTTCCCTGCTGATGGTTCTGTTCGTAACTTCTTTGGTTTTGGTGATGAGGAATGGCGCCATTCCTTGCTCGCTCTCTTCGTTTCCGGTTGGTAAAAGTGAACCCTGCTTTCGTCCCCAGTAACGATTCTTGCAAGGAAGCCATCACCTCCTCGTTCAAAGCGCCGAAGAAGTTCTTCACGAGCATCAACACGTCGTTTTCTCATTTCAGGAGACAGCTGCCGTGGCATCCATCTTGGAGACACTTTGTGAAAATGGAGCACATAATGCACAATGTGGTGCGCTGACCCATGACTAATCTGTAAGCATGCTGTAATGTCATTCAGTGTCACTCGGCGGTTTTCCTTGGCTTCAACTGCTGCAATGTTCTGTGGAGTCACAACTCGTTGTGCCTGACTGGACGAGGAGCATCTTCCACTGACGTCACACCATTTGCGAACTTCCTACTCTATTAGTAGACTATCTGCAGTGACAAACATGCAACACCGTACTGAATCTTCATTCGTCGATGAATTTCAATAGGTTTCACACCTTCACTACGCAAAAACCAAATAACAGAACGCTGTTCTTCCCTGGTGCAAGTCGCAAGTGGGGCGGCCATCTTTATACTGATACTGCGACGGCGCGAAATTTCGATTTGTTATTACAAATTTAAGGCTTTCATTTGACTCACCCTCGTACTTCGGTATTTCCTAGAGTTCCCGGGGTATCGGTTTTAATTTTCAGTAGCGTAAATGAGTCATTTTGCTTGATTTTGACATATAAGACGCTTTAGAGGATCTTAGACACTATTTTTAAGTTAGATTACTCCATGGGATTACCGTTAATGTGAACAAGACCAGAATCTGGTTGATGTAATTATTTTTCCACGTTCGTAGTTTAACGATCCCACAAATTCTAAACATTACACCTTAAAAATATTTGCTTACTTTGCATCCTGAGTCCTAGTGCATATTTTTTGTAAGAAATCCTTCTACCGTGTTCGAATGGAGCGTCGGCGCCTCACATCGCGTGACTGACTTGGGCGGGGCAGAGCGGATGGCGCATCGCCCACAAAACGATCGGATGTTCCGTGTTTGACAGCACTGTATCAGGAGCAGCCTATATGCCGTTGCTGAATGCTCTGGCATATAAACGCAGTCTGGCGTCTGCACGAAACATGTTACCTCTCGCTGTATAGCATTTCCATCACGTGGAAGATTTACGGCACACACGTCGCTAGCCTATTTCTTTTTCCATCCAGGGGAAAGACACATCGTTTGTCCCGATAAACCATATGGTATGAGATCTCTTACTGAATCGTGTAAGATTGTAGTTTTTATGGCTGTAGAGCGTACACATCATCTGGAAAGCACGTTCATGTAAAATATGATAGCCTTGCGAATTCGGGCGATCTCTTTTGAAACACACAGTCTTTCTCTGGATTAATAGTTTATAAGAGTCGTCGCATTTCGATAGAGACTTGTACTGAACTTACTTCGATAGTGAGACACACTGATCAGTCAGAAAGTATCACCACCGACTGCTACCGATATAAACCCGTCCAGGCGACAGCAGAGTCACCTGGCGAGGAATGACTGCTGGTCAGACACCAGCACGGTGCATGTAGTATCAGTCAGCGGGCTGTCCGTGTGTAGAATGAGAAAGGTGCGCTATCTATCTGAGATTTAGATGGCCCGGCGGCTCGACACGAGCATTTCTGAAACTGCACTATTTTTCGGGTGTTCGAGGAGTGCTGTGTCTTCAACAGGTTACGAAAGCAAGTTGAAACCGCTTCCAGACATCATCGAGTTGGGCGGCTACCCGTCATTAGAGAT
Source organism: Schistocerca gregaria (assembly GCF_023897955.1). NCBI lineage: Eukaryota > Metazoa > Arthropoda > Insecta > Orthoptera > Acrididae > Schistocerca > Schistocerca gregaria. The sequence goes on from NC_064927.1 coordinate 180,192,443, forward strand.
GTTGACGTCGTAGGCTGAGTGGTAAAACAGGACAGGCGGCGAGCTATGGATGAACTATCATTAGTCTTTAATATCGAGCGTGGTACTAGTGTGTCTGAACAAATAGTGCACGGAACTATCCTAATAATGAGTCTCCTCCGCCGACGACCCAAGCATGCGCCAATCTGCAACTACGACTGAAATGGGCACGTGACCATCGGCATTGAGTGTTGGCGCAGTGGCAGTGCGTTGCATTGTCTGACGAACCCCAATACCTTCTTCATCATGGCGATGGGAGCGTGCGAATCCATCGTCTTCCAGAGCAACAGCTCCTTGACACCTGCACTGCGGGACGGAGACAAACTGGCGACGGCTCCATTATGCTCTGGACTACATTCACGTGGACATTCATGAGTTCAACGGAGCTCATATAAGGCTAGTTATGAAACGATCGACTGTTTAGCAATCGATTGGTCAATCCATTGCTTTTCATGCAGTCGGTTTTTTCAGTCGAATGAAACAAGCAAATGATACTATCTGCGGCCGCGTCAGCCATATGAATGTTTCCACTCATTCACCACGTTTGAATGGTTCCACTAAATGCGAGACAAACGACTGAAGCAAGACTGCGTCGGTTGTGGTCGTTATAGCCTTTCCGGTTATACATGAACCATGACTAGGGTAGATAACGTTTTCTAGAGACAAATAATCTTATTTCAACGCGATATAATTGAAAAAAAATAGTAAAATGAAGTGCATTCGAAATGTATATATTTATTTATTGATATTTTCGTACTTGTAGTATTAAATATTCATTTTCTGTTGGTATTAAAAGCTTAATATCTTGTGATGCACTGTAGATTTGTGTATATGTAAATGAACAATCACTTTTAACACCCTTTTATTAGGTTGGTTTCTTGTCTGCTTTTTTCGGTACAAATTTTGTAATTGATTTTAAACTAGCTTCCCGACATGCTAGAGACTTGAAACTTTTAACACTGGTCAAAACTGGATAACACTGTAATATTGCTTCGCTTTCGAGTCTCGTATGTCGCGGATAGTACTTTGTTTTTCTGTCTTTCTGTCTGTCCGTCCGGTTTAAAGTCATTTCCCTATAAGCTAAAGACTTGAAACATTCAACTTAATCCAGAACTCGTTGACAATGCAATATTAACTCGCTTTCGTTTCTGGTGCGTGGTGGAGAGTAGATACTTGATGTAAGAACTGTATTAAATTGCAATACTAACTTGCTATCGAATCTGCTGTGTGGCGGAGGGTACTTTGATTTTCGGTCAGTCTCTCTGTCTGTCCGGTACAAATTTTGCAGTTAATTTTAAACTAACTTCCTGACAGGCAATAAACTTGAAACTTTCAACTAAGGCTACAACTGGACGACAATGAAATGCTGCCTCGCCTTCTCTGCTGGTGCCTGGCAGAGTAGGTACTTGGTGTACCACTGCTGTTTCCCTGTTTCCGTGTCACAGTAGCGAATGTTTCGCAATTATGAACGATTGCTGCTAAGCTTCTGTGTCAGCTGGATTCTCTGATTCTCTCTCCTTCTTACTTTTCGATCTTTCCGCGAGATTTGCCTACGAGGAAGAAATATATCGGTTGACCTAGTTGAAGAGAAACTGAAATAAACCTGAAGTTCACCACATATATCTGTTGTAATCTAATTAAAATGTTTGAAACCATTTGAAATATTTTACACACAAAGTAACAGAAAATAACTATTTAAGCAGAGCAACTTTTAATACATAATGATTTCAAAACTGACTAATAAATACTGAATAATCTCTTCTATTACCATACAGGTTCCTAACGTCATACAGATAGTCCCGAAAATTCATGCTTGTGAATTTTTAATAGCTACGACACAACCTGTAGAAACGAAAACGTCTGGCCACGTATGTAGCCAGTGATGTAATTTTCTGTACAAAATATTTACCTTCCACACAGATAAATGGCTGAATACTCTAATGATTTTGCATTTGTGGGCATCATCACACATTGCACACAAAACGGAACGCGAACTGTCGCTAAAACAAGACAAAATTCCTTTATTCTTAATCCATCATTAACGGAACCATTGAGCTCATCTTTGCGTCCACAATTAGGATTGCAATACGTCCAGATTTTCTCCAGATTGGTCCTAACTTTGATGGTGTCCAGAGGCATGCTGGAGGGATTTTCATACAACTGTTCGGGGTAAATCTGGACCTTCCTTCTTGTCTGTGGGAATTCGATTGATTGGAAATAGATTGCAATAAACCACAGTTAACATTCTTTACAGGAGGACTGAACCATAAGTTGATTCGTCGTTTTAGTATGTTAGAATCTCAGCGATAATAACTCTTAGACGCTCTTCTATACTCATACAGTTACGTTCCAAAATGATATTTATAGCTTTGATCAAGTGTATTTTAGAAATGTGTATAGACAGAAATGTGTGATTTACGGCATAATGCTCACACACATGCAAGTTGTTTTTTTTCTTATTTTCCCATGTCAGTTATTGATTAGCCACGCTCCAGCAGTTGGCACAATGTGTGAAATGGTTGGTGCAGACCAGACCTGACATCCAGGTTTTTCAGAACCTCACTACAATTTTTTACTTCGGGCGTGACTTGCACGAACTGGAAGGTCGCATCAGCGCATCAAGAGCACGCTTTAATGAGGACATCCTATGCTGGACGTGGAACTAGAATATCACTTAGATAACCTGTGTGCTACAGCTGGTGCACACATTTGAGAGGACGTGAGTATCCGCCCCTCATTCCCCGTCTCCCCCCCTCCCCCGTCCCTCCCTTTCTTGGTGTCAGTCAAGATTTTCCTTGTTCCGTCCGGAATTTTTTCGAAAGTAATTGGGGACATCTGTTTATCCTGGATTTAACAACTACGAAACGATTTATCCCGAATTATATGTTCATTTCTTTTGTATCGGTAAGTTGTCACTGAGAGAGTATCTTCCCAAATGAGCAATGTATGGACCAGTGACAAAACACAGTTTATCGTACAAACTATGAAAGCAACTTTAGTGACCAGAGTGCATTAAGGCGACACTTGGGTTGAATGTTTTCATAATGCTTTTGAAGAATACAGACATCCTGAAGAAAATTTACGGCACTGATGAGTACTGTATGTCCCCCGCACTCCTTCATCTTAGAATGTACTAATAAAATATAAATTAGTGTACTTCTTCTAACAAATTTAAGTGATGGTTTGCATTTATTACATTCAATTAAGACTTTTTTTGCAATAGCAAAATTTGGCTCTAGGAACTGTGGTAACCTTGACACCATGAACTGTGTTAAGTTGCCACTAGAATCTTATGTGTGTGTGAACATTATGCCGCAAACTGCGCTTTTTTTTCTATCACCACTTCTGAAACATATGTGATCAATGCTGTAAATAAAATTTTGGAACTCCCTGTATTTCTGCTTCCATCTTTATTGAGACAATGAGAAGTCGCCGACAATGCACGATCGCATAGACAGCGACGCTGTCCCCTCACCAGACAACTGAATATCTTACATGTCATTTCCCTTCTACTCACTGAGCTGTATAAAGCTAATTTCACTTACGTTCATATTCCTTAATGTATATCAGTACTATATCTGAACATGAACGGATCTATAATGCCCTTTCACAAATCCTTGTCATATCCGTTGGTCGGATGGAGGCGTTCGCCCGCTGGCGTTGTCGGCACCGAAACCCAAGGGAGAAAACATTCCTCCTCTCATATCCCCCATCCCCGCGCAACACCGTGGCCCATCGACCAACTTATCGCCTACAGACTATTTGTGTCCGGGAAAATAATCCGACTTGACACAGATGTCGGTGGTTTTGGAAGATTTTGTCTGTCTGGGGTCGGCAGTTTTAGTGACGGCAAGCCTACACCAACGATACGTCAGCTTTAATTGGTTACGCATTAATGGCACTTGGAATAATTTAATTCACAACAATGCATTAATCAGTTCTAAATGATGAAAAGAAAAACTACTCAATCCAGCACATAATTGAATGAACATGTATACTACTTATTTCAACTTTGGCATACCTCTGAGGTACGTGGTCACTCAGGAGCACAGTCTGTCAGTACAATATACCACTGATTTAGTTCAACTTCTTAAATTATTGCAGGCTGGTTTCAATCAGAAGAATGAATAGATACCTCGGTCATCTAAAACACTAAACAGTGGTTTCAGCTGAAAGAATGAACACACGGTTCAACGAACATAATAACTACTGATGGTTTTCACTTGAAAAGAAAGAATAAATAATTCAGTCAGTATACAAAGCTACAATGGCTCAAATCTTTTCATTGCTACAAACGACTGCTTTCACTCGAAAAAAGTAAATGAATAATAATCCAGCTGACAGGTAAAATTACAACCGACTGCACAACCGTTTTCATTCAGTTGCTCACACATACTGGTTTCATTCAAAGAGTGAAAGTGTAGTCCACCAACTAAATGACTCTTTTCATTCGGTTGGTTCAAATGGTTCAAATGGCTCTGACCACTATGGGACTTAGCTTCTGAGGTCATCAGTCCCCTAGAACTTAGAACAACTTAAACCTAACTAACCTAAGGACATCACACACATCCATGCCAGAGTCAGGATTCAACCTGCGACCGTAGCGGTCGCGCGGTGCCAGACTGTAGAGCCTAGAACCGCTCGGCCATCCCGGCCGGCTCATTCAGTTGCTCCCACAGACTAGTTCTACTGAAAACAATGAAAGAATAATCAACCGATGCATATAACTACAACAGAATGAGTCGATTGTTTTCCAACAACCGAATTAATCAGTTGTTCACATCATTACGTACGGCACCATGACGTCCTAGGAGTGTCCTACACTGGTTACAAACCACGTACAATCCCCCATGATGATGGTGTTTCCCGACGGCAGTGGCATTTTTCAACAAGATAATGCGCCATGCCACACGGCTATGAGTGTGATGTAGTGGTTCGAGGACCCCGGTGGCGAGTTCCAATAGACGTGCTGCCTTGCAACTCACCAAACCCGAGTCTGATCGAACACTTCTGTGAGCTCATCACTCCCCGGAATTTACGAGAATTAAGTGACTTCCAGAATGAGATTTTCACTCTGCTACGGAGCGTGCGCTGAGATGATACTTCCTGGCAGATTAAAACAGTGTGCCGGACCGAGACTCTAACTCGGGACCTTTGCCTTTCGCGGGCAAGTGCTCTACCAACTAAGGTACCCAAGCACGAATCACGCCCCGTTCTCACAGCTTTACTTCCGCCAGTACCTCATCTCTTACTTTCCAAACTTTACAGAAGCTCTCCTGTGAACCTTGCAGAACTACCACTCCTGAAAGAAAGGTTCGCAGGAGAGCTTCTGTAAAGTTTGGAAGGTAAGAGACGAGGTATTGGCAGAAGTAAAGCTGTGAGGACGGGGCGTGAGTCGTGCTTGGATAGCTTAGTCGGTAGAGCACTTGCCGGGGAAGGCAAATGTCCCGAGTTCGAGTTTCGGTCTGGTACACAGTTTTAATCTGCCAGGAAGTTTCATTAAGTGACTTGTGTGAGCAGGTGTGGTGCCAACTCCCTCCAGCGACCAACCAAGATCTCACTGCTTCCATGCGACAACGCGTCACCGCTGTTATCCCTAGCAAAATTGGACATACCGGCTACTAGGTAGGTAAACATAATTGTTCTGGCTGATCAGTGTAAATAAAAGTTGTGTATGGAACTAACATTTTATAACGATATAAAATCATTTTCTAATTCAGTGATAAGCCTCAGCCCTCAATTCATTTCATGTAATATTGTTACTGGTTAAAGAAAAAAATATTCTGTACAAAAGGAAAGGAATTTTGATAAATTCCGCGTGAGTTGTAATGCTAGCTTTTAAATTGCACGATTTTAATTTCGGAAAATTCGGTGAGTCTAGCCCACTACACGGGAAATGAAGAGTTGAAATGAAAAGTTGAGCGGCAATGGCCGACTTCACACCGTAACGACTGGAAGAAAAGTCGCCTCGTTTGCGACGCCGCAGCGTTATTCAGAAAGTGCGACGTTCCAGGAAACGACGTACTTCCCCCTCCCCCTCCCCCATCCCCCCTTCCCCCCTCCCCCCTCAGCTACCATTCCAGAGTGATGAACGATATTACGTGCCTAGCTAGCGGTCCAGTACACTTTTCAGCAAGTGGAAGTTGCGGATATTATCGCCGAGCGGAGTTTTCTGCGAACATGCATTTGCTATTAAGCTACCACAGGAGGAAATGAAAGGGAACTTTGGAAAAGCAATTGTAGAGTTTCCTAGACGAAAAAGTCTTGATGTGAACATTAATTTCTTTCGCCTTAAACATTGTTTTTTTTTTCTTCGTTTGATGAGTGTGTTTTTTTTTTTTTTATTTTCAGGGTACGGAGTGCAGGATCTTCTACGATGGACAAAGAAAGCTAATTACATAGCTGTGTCAAAGTGCTTCTTGCTTGAGACAGTTCGCATGTTTACACAAGTCTCACGTCGTTTATTGTAAGCGAAACAGAAAGTCGCTGGAAGAAAACCCTACTTTATAACTTTTAAGAAATTATTAGTAAAGACATAAATTTTCATAAATGCTTCACAATTATGTGATTTACTTTACAAATATGGTTAAATGAAACACATAATTACATTGGCAGTTTTTATAATTTTCATAATTTATCTTGGACAACCCGCCCCTCCCCTCTCCCAGTTTCATTCCACTCCATAGAAAAATGAACAGTGTGACATGGTAAACTTTCGTTATGACAAGAAGAAAAGGTGGCTCTGGGACCTCAAAATCGGAAAGTCCTTAAAAAATAACACTATCAACTTTACAAAATGTTATTTCTACAGGAAAAGTTAATTCATTAGCCAAATACGGACCCACCTACGTAGAAGTAGTCGCAAACGCCCACCTGTACGGTAGCGCTGGTTCGAGTGCTGGTAAAGGCAAATTTTCACAGGTAATGTTTGGTCTGTAAGGGGAGAGCATGTGGTGGCTTAAAGTTCGAGATTACCAATGTCCTGAATCAAACATCAGACCTGTCCACTGTCTCATGAAGTAAGGATACGTGGTCCTATTGGTAGTTCAAATTGAAATGGCTCTGAGCACTATGGGGCTTAACTTCTAAGGTCATCAGTACCCTAGAACTTAGAACTACTTAAACCTAACTAAGGACATCACACACAATCATGCCCGAGGCAGGATTCGAACCTGCAACTGTAGCGGTCGCGCGGTTCCAGACTGTAGCTCCTAGAATCGCTCGGCCACCCCGGCCGGCCCTATTGGTGGTGTTCCGTCCGTCGGATGGGGACGTTAATCTCAGCGTCCCCGTGGTGTTATTAGAGAGGAATGGGCTGCGTGCTGACACTCGGTTCTACTCCATTCACTTCATCCATAGCTACACAAACCTTACACTACACTTAACAGGCACTCACCACAGTCGTCCACATGTCACCATTACACACTTGACACTTCTTTATTTTTCTGGAAAAATTGGCTTTTGGGAAGTGCCCATACAGGCATCTCAACTGTGGAAGATACGACAGTGAGTTTAGACAATTCAGAACTTCCTTTAGGGGCAAGTTGTACTCTGGCTTAGATTTGTCTTGTGGTGTCATTCAGGCCATTTTAGTGGCAGCTATGGCAGTATGAAGATAAGGACAATAAAATAACCAGTCCCCCATCCGCCGCCATCCAAGGGGTTCAACACTCATTCGTGAGTTCTTGCTAGGCTACCATGGGGCCCCAACCTTTGCAACATCTTTCACCATCTGTGCTGCGTGTCTGTTCTTCTGCTATTCTTTTTCCCCTCCGTTGGGGAACATGTCTGGGATATTATTGGGAGTGTGTTTTGAATTTTCTTTAGCCTGAAATGAGAACAGGCCCGACACTTTTTTTCTCTCTTTCTACGTTCTCCACCCCCCCCCCCCCCCCCCATCCTTCCTCTGCTTCAGCGTTTTTGTCTCCTCTTCCTCCCTGTGCGCACCTCGTGGTCGGCCGATGCATCTGACGTGTAACAGGTGACTGGATACTGCTTATTCCAAGCCTCTTTGTCGACAGGTAGGGGTCGCACGTACCGCCTGGTATAGGCCAGATTCATAGAGGGGTGATTGCCTGAGCTGTTACCTTCCCAAGTAAAGTTACGAAGTTATAAAGTACGTTTTTCTTCCATCGACTTTCTGTTTTGCTTACATTCAACGAAGTGAGAGCTCAAAATACTTTTCACTTGACTGCTACACATGTTGGGTTACTTCCCTGGGTGGCCCGTGCGAGGCGAGCATCAGAAGACTGGGGACACTGCGTTTCTGGTTGGGGGTCGCACTTCTCCAAATACTGACAGAATCATACATCAGTGGGCTTAAGCGCCTGGCGAACGACTGCCGTCGGTCGAGTTTCGCCTGTTGTATGCAGGGCGAAACGACCTGCGAGTCGTCTGAGTGTCGCCGCAGTTTATGTGTTTACCGTTCCGGCGCGTTGGGAACGAAGTCTCCTGGCACCGACAGACTGCATTGTCCTCTTGATTCTCAGAATACTTGTGGACTGTGCCCTGCTGGGCGCGACTGTCTTGCGCCAGATGGCCAGTGGTCTAAGCAGGTTGTCTCCGTAGCTGCTGAAACAGGAAGTTCAGTGGCCTCAGCTGAATAGCAGAGGCATGATTGGTCAAACTGAGGCTAGTTGGCGTCATAAAGGCCCGCTCGAAATTGGAGGAAACGGTCGCTATTGGTGCGAATGATGTTCTGAGACAGTGTGGGAGAATTTTAGAAAACACTGAATCCTGATTCGAGGATAGTAGGGAGTTGAGCAATGTTGTCTTTGCTCTTGCGTTGCGCGGGCGCTGGGCCTTCGGGATCTGACCTTCGTCGGAGTCGGACGGTCTTGCTACTTAGTCAAACTTTTTCGGCAGAACTTAGAATTCTCGGACAGCCTTCGAGCCCAGGGGTTGAAACAGAGTTTCTGCACAACATAAGTCGGCGCCTACATCGTCAGAACGCTGCGTACCGGCGACGTGCTGCAGATCTCAGGTCTGGTACAGTATTTTGTGACTTCGGCATTGTGGGACCTCTCATTTTTATTCTGCATCCCTCAGCAGCACGCGCGCTCGCTTTGTTGCAAGTCTACCTTGCTTGTTTCTCCATGTGAGTCCATTTGAGCTCTCACTACTAATCGCAATACTGCAATATGGTCGGGAGAGTAATATTTGATTCATTTAGACTTTCGGTCATTATTGTCAGTCTATTGCATCACAGAGAGTAGGAGCCCCTTGTTCTCCAGCCAACTCTTATTCTCATAGTAGTTCTGTATAACCTGACCTAACCTTTAACCTGCTGTTTATGTCAATAATCACGTGCCTTTATGTTCTGATGTATAATAAACCTCATGGTAATAATTAATCCGCTAATCATTTCGTCTATATATGCAGAATCCCATTTCCAGTTGTTTATTATGATAATGTTCTCTCTTTTCTTCTCTCTGAGTAGATTACGATTTTTATTAAGTTATTGTGAGTATGCACTCCTTATTTTACCAACTAGCACGGTCTACCATCATTTCCTTTCGTTACTGTTGTGCGCATAATTATTTTCGTGGTAGGTAAGGAGGTGGTCGAGGGCATGTCTCGTCGTCATGCAAAATTCGGCAGAATTAAAGAGGTACAAACTCTTCTCCACCCCAGAACCTCGCAACCTGAGATGTGGACAGTCACTTAAGGTGGGTGGTTCCTCCTCTGAGGGAAGGCCCCCCTTTGAAAGGAGCGTGCCATCAGAGCCACTGGGGTGTTTCCTCGCAAATGAACGTAAACAGAATGAGGCTAAGGATTTCAAGATTCTCCCAGCTGCACATTCGTTCCTCATGGTAACACATACTGAAAACGGACAGCCCTTTTTTTACGGTTAACTTATATATGATACAGAAAGGAGTTGATGTATTTGCTGGCCCTGTGAAATCCTGGCCTCGTTTATGTGATTACAGGTCCCTTCTAGAGAGTAATTGTGATTCTCAAGCCCAGTAACTGCTTACAGCTTCGCTCCTCCATGGCTATCATGTTCGTTCTGAGGCCCATCAAACGCTGAATTCTTCACATGGTGTCATTTACACTAGGCTGCTCGATGGTCTGACTGAGGGAGAAATGAAAACTTTTCACTCTGATCAGGAGTCACTGCAGTCCATCAAATAATGAAAAACCTTGATGCAACCTTAATGCCTACATGCACTCCTTTTCTCAGATAGAATAGTGCTTCCATCAGAGATCAAAGCAACCTATGAAGTCATCAAGGTCCGACCTTACATTCCACACCTGATGCACTGCTACTAATATCAGCGTTACAACAACAGTTGAAACTCCTGCCGAAATCTGTTACTTGTGGTAGAGATGCTCAAGAGGGCGACTGCACCTCCTTCTCCTCGCTGTATCAATTGCAATGGCGACCATGCAGCTTCATCCCGAGAATGTCATGTATCTCAACGAGTGGACCGTCCAGGAAATGTGGGTGAAGAAAATGGGCCTTACCCTATCACTCCCAAGTTGTCGGCTAATCGGCAGCATTGTGTTGCATCATATGGCACCTACAGTACTGTTCTTGTTACATCTCGCCCCACGAAGGACACAGCCATGCAGACCTGCGTCCACAAATTCAGCCCCATGGTTGTAAAATCGCCCGCTGTCTCGGTAGCATCTTGTCCCTTTCTCCTCCTGCTGTGAAACAAGCCTTCACATCTCCACCCGCGACTGCAAAATCACCTGTTACAGAACCGGCAGACCAGAAAGGACAGAAGCAATCTGAGTCTTTATCTGCGAACCGCAAAGGCTCGAAGGAATCCTACAAAGAAGAATATTCCTCTCTTTCGCCGACTGAGATCCTCTTCAACGGCGTCGCTGCATGATACCCTCATCCGGCCGACCTCCATGTCGCCGTGTGTGGACTACCAACCGTTTTTCTGCCATTGCATCCGCAGTCCGACCAAGAGAGAATCTACAAAGATGTCATGGAACACGACCCTCTAGCCTCTGCACCCTGTACCTGTGAGTCTACGAAGGCTAGCACTCGGCAGCCGCTGAGGTGATAAACCTTCACTTTTTCCCTCCTCCCCTTTCCCTGTGATGCCTCTCCTCCAGTAGAACGTTTGCGGCATTAGATCCAACAAGGAGGAATTACGGCTACTCTTGGGATGGCAGCGTCCACTTGTTTTCTGCCTCCAGGAAACGAAATAGCGTCGTCACCATCGCCTTGCCCTCTCTGAATTCTTTCTGGTCAGCTTTGCCCCCCCCCCCCTCCATTCCCCTCTCCACCCCTCACTCCCCTCCAAAGGACGACATTTCATTTCATGGGGGAGTCATGGTGCTCATCCAGGATGACGTTTGTAGTCGAAACATCTCACTGAACACCAGATTGTAAAATGTTGCAGTTCGTATTTTCCTCCCTCTCTTCAACCTTTCTCTTAACGACTACACCCCTCCACTATTTGGCGTCACTAGGAAAGACTTTCGCCAACTTATTGCTCAAATCTCACCCATTTTTGCTGCTTGGCGTCTTTATTGCACGCAATATTCTCTGGGTCCCTTCCAGAAAGTGTCCGAGAGGTGCCCTCTTGGCTGACCTTCTCAATCAACTCAACCTCATCTGCCTTAGAACTGGAGCATCTATACTCCTTTCACACTCCACGCACACCTATTCCCATTTGGACCTCTCCTTCTGGAGTACCCAACTTGCCTGTCATTACAAGTCGCCCGTTCTGTCTGACACGTTCTCGTGCGACGATTTTCCATGTGCTATCCGTTTCCTGACTCCTACCCCACCTGTGTGTTGGCAGCTTTCTAAGACTGACTGGAGTCTTTACTCCTCCCTGGCAATTGGCGATTTTCATCGAACAACGTTTTCCTAGCTGTAATGATCAGGTGGAATATCTTACAAACGTTATCCTTACAGCCGCAGAACCTTCCATCCCTCGCACTTCATCTTTACCGAATCGCGTTCCGGTCTCTTAGTGGACTGAGGCATGCCGCGACGCAAATCACGCACGGAAACGAGATATCTGCACTTTTAATCGTCATCTTACATTAGCAAACTGCATTCGTTATAAACAGTTGTGTGCGCAGTGCCGTCGTATTTTTCGGGATACCAAAAGAGCTTACTGGATTTCATTTACTAGCTCCTTTAACAGGTCCACTCCCTGAAACTTCCTGGCAGGTTAAAACTGTGTGCGCGACCGAGACTCGAACTCGGAACCTTTGCCTTTCGCGGGCAAGTGCTCTACCATCTGAGCTACCGAAGCACGACTGACGCCCGGTTCTCACAGCTTTACTTCTGCCAGTATCTCGTCTCCTACCTTCCAAACTTTACAGAAGCTCTCCTGCGAACCTTGCAGAAGGTAGGAGACGAGATACTGGCAGAAGTAAAGCTGTGAGTAGCGGGCGTGAGTCGTGCTTCGGTAGCTCAGATGGTGGAGCACTTGCCCGCGAAAGGCAAAGGTCCCGAGTTCGAGTCTCGGTCGGGCACACAGTTTTAATCTGCCAGGAAGTTTCATATCAGCGCACACTCCGCTGCAGAGTGAAAATGTCATTCTAGTTCCACTCCTTCTTCCATCATGTAAGACAACATCCAGCGGGTGTCTGGGACCAAGGTCCCCAGTTTCCGGCCTGACGATAGATGATTACGTTATTGTGGACCCCATTGCTATCTCCGACATCTTAGGCCGCTATTTTGCGAAGATTTCGAACTATATCCTTCATCACCCTACCTTTTTTCACCAAAAACGAGTGGAGAAGTCTCGGCTGATATCCATCTCCTCTCAGAATCGTGAACGCTAAGATGCCGCCGTTGTTATGAGGGAGCTAGAACATGCTCTCACTTCATTCCGATCTTCCAGCCCAGTGACGGAAAATGTTCACATTCAGATGTTGCTTCACCTTCCTCTTGTGGGCTATCACTTTCGCTTTCATACATACAATCACATGTGGGCAGATGGCACGCTTCCCAGGCGCTGGCGTGAAGCCATTGGCATAGTCATACCCAAGCTCGGTAAGGACAAACATCTTTCTTCTAGCAACCTCTCCATTTCTCTCATGAGCAGTTTTTGCAGTGTGATGGAACGTATGATTCATGCCCAGTTCGTATGGTGGCTCGAGTCTCGCAACTTACTACCCACTACACTGTATGGATTCAGAGCGCACCGTTCTGCATATGACCATCTAGTCACTTTGTCAATCCATGTCATGAATGGTTTTCTGTGGAAATACCAGATTGTGGCTGTGTTTTTAATGTGGAGCAGGCGTAATGCACCTGCTGGAGGGCTGGTATCTTCTGTACTCTCTACACGTGGGGTTTCTGACGCCGCCTGCCCTGTTTCCTTCAGGAATTGTTAAGAGACAGAGTTTTCGAGGCCCAGGTGGGTTCCACCTTGCTTGATACCTTTAACCAGAAAAACGGGGTTCCTCGGGGCTCCGTCCAGAGCGTCGTCCTCTTTTCTATAGCCATTAACCCTATTGTCGGCTGTCTCCTGATGGGAATCTGTGGCTCCCTTTTCGCCGACGGTTTTGCAATCTATTGCAGTTCCACACGAACTTCTCTCCTTAAGCGGCATCTTCAGCAATGTCCCTATTGGCTTTACTCTGTTTACATCTCCGGCCTGTTGCTCTTTTGTTCGCTAAAACTACGAAATTCCTCGTGTTTATCCTTGGTATGAAACTTTCTTGTTCCTTCCACGTGTCTCACCTAGCCGCCCACTGTATCCGATCCCTCTGTGTCCTGCGTGTCCTAAACACTACTTCCTGGGGAGCGGATTGGACCACCCTCCTCCGTTTGTGCCGACCCCTTGCCCGTTCGAAAGTAGACTGTGAGTGATTCGCTTATGCATCTACACATCCATCCATCTCACGCCATCTAATTCTAATCAACCATCATGGAATCCGTTTGGACACTGGTTCCTTTTAGACCAGCCCTGTTGACTCCCTATGCAGAAGTTGCCAAACTACTGCTGTCATATCGGCGTGATGTTCTACTCAGTAGATACACATGCTGTTTGTATGCCGTGCCCGGCCGCCCAACGTATGCCTCCTTCTTCAATGACTCCTTCGACCGCCAATATGAGGCGCGTCTCTCTTTTCTGTGATCTTCTGGAGTTTGCTTTCGGTTATTGCTCCGGCAACTGAACTTCATGCTACCTGCCACTTTCCCTTCACTGCCTTCGCTTCGTGTGACGACCCGTGTTCACATTATACTCAATTCGCTCCCTAAGAAAACTACTTCAGATTTAATCTATCGCTGTAAGTTTTTTCGACCTTCACACGGAACTTAGCTATAAGACCTTAACTACACTGACGGACCCGGACTGACTATAATGTCGGGTATGCCTTCGTTATTGGAGCCGACGTTTCTCGATATAGGCTCCCGGAAAACTGCTCAGTATTTAGAGCAGAGCTCTTCGCGACATAACACGCCACGCAGGACACCCTGTGACCCACGCTTTTCAGTTGTCATCTGCTCCGGATCTCCCAGTACCCTTCAGAGTTATGTGTGCTACTCAGTCCATCCCTTAGTGCAATGGGCCCAAGATAGCTTCCATTTGCTCACTATTGTGGGAGTCACTGTGTTGTATATGTGGATTCTTGCTCACTTCTGTCTGATGGGAAACGTGGCTGCTGACGCTGCTGCCAAACCTGCAGTCCTCCTGCCTCGTCACGCTAGTTCTTCCATTCCTTCCCGTCACCTCCGTGTTGCCATCTGTCAGCAGGTGGTGTCACTTTGGCATCATCACTGGTCTTTCCTTCTTGGGAACAAGCTCTGGGGAATTAAACCTCTCCCAGCAGCTTGGTCGACCTCCTCATGGCCCTCTCGCATTTTAACTAGATTGCGTATTGAGGAATGTTGTTTTAGCCATTGCCATTGAAGTGGTGATTGCCCACCACTTCGTGCTATTATCATCAACTTTTGACAGTGCGACGTTTCCTGACCGAAGGCTTTCTTTAACCATTTACGTTACAGTGTCTGTTTGTCATCAGAGTTGTCGGCCGTATTAGCGAACGACACTCGGGCTGACGCCCGCGTTTTACTTTTTGTCCGTCGTAGCCAGATGTAGAAGGAAATTCAATCTTTAGTTCGGAACATCCATTATCTCTGCGGCGTATTCTTTGGACCTTTCTTCAAGAGAAATACCTTGTCATAGCTCTCGTTCCTCCCATCGTTTGCGCTTAGCGTGTAGTCTTTTTTAACTCCTTTTTCGTATTATTGTATGACTGTAGTTGTTTTTGCGCCCTAGAACAAAACATACGAACTCAGTCAACATCCATGCGGCTCGTACCCCTTTGGTTAGCAATCTGCTGCGTGACTCCGCAGCTACCGATGCAGACCACTTGGCGCTTCACAACAGGGCTGAGGAAGGCAATGGCTAACTTCGTCCACTAGAACCAAGCCTAGAACGGCGATGCAGGAATCCTCCATCTGCTCGCTTACTATCACTCCCCGAGTGTGGACTAGTTAGACTTGACCCAATATAGACAGTTCTTTTACCTCTGTCTTCTTTACTGAATGCCTTCTCATATTACAGACCGCTTTGACTGTGCGAAGGAACAGGTCAGTGAACCCGAGACAGCTGGTAGGAGAGCACAGCGAGACGAACTATTTCCTATTACGATATAGCGTGGACCACCCGGTGGTCGTCGTCTTTCGAAGGAAGGCATCAGTCGCAGTTAGAATTCCGCCCTCTTATTAATATAGTATGAGGAAAAAAATTGTTTACTCACGTTCTGCTCGTTCGAGTATTTAACTTCCTATCGTTTATTCTCATGTCATTTTTTCGCAGACCATCTTGCCGAATTAGTGACTTAAAAGTTCAGATAGTATTGAATCAGAGTCCTTGAGTTCGAAGACTCATCAGGAACGTCGGCTCATATAACTGAATCAAACATTCCGCCAGAGAGGGAGACGTCAAACAGTACTGACTCGTAAGCTTGCAGCTGCTGTAAGACCAGTGACATGTCTGCACCTCTCTACAACTACATGGATACTCTGCAAATCCCAACTAAGTGCCTGGCTGAGGGTTCATCGAAACATCTTCAAAATTCTCTATTATTCCTATCTCCTACAGCGCGGGTAAAGAACGAACTCCCAAATAATTCCGTACGGGCTCTCATTTCCCTTATTTTGCCATCGTGATCGTTTCTCCTCATGTAGATCGGTGTCAACAAAATATTTTCGCATTAGGATGAGAAAGTTGATGGTTCGAATTTCGTGAAAAGATTCCGAGGCAACGAAAAACGCTATTGTTTTAATAATGTCCACCCCAAATCCTGTATCATTTCAGTGACACTCTTTCCCCTATTTCGCGATAATACAAAACGTGCTGCCCTTCTTTGAAATATTTCGATGTACTCCGTCCTTCCCATCTCGTTAGGATCCCACACAGCGCAGCATTATTTTAAACGAGAACGGGCAAGGCTAGTGTAGCCAGTCTCTTTATTAGACCTGTTACTTTTTTAAGTGTCGTGCAAATAAAACGCATTCTCTGGTAACCCTTTGCTACAACATTTTCTATGTGTTCTTTCCAATTTAAGTTGTGCGTAATTGTAATTCCAAGGTAATTAGTTGAATTTACGGACTTTAAATTTGACTGATTTATCGTGTAATGGAAATGATATTTCATAAGCACTCAATTTCACTACAAGCCGCTTGTATGGTATAGTGTCAAAAGTCTTCTAGAAATCCTGAAATATGGAATCAATTTGAAATCCCTTGTCAATAGTACTTAACACATCATGAGAGTAAAGAGCTAATTTTGTTTCACAAGAACGATGTTTTCTAAATCCCTGTTGACTGTGTGTCAATACCGCGTTTTCCTCAAGGTAATTCATAATGTTCGAACAGAATATATGTTCCAAAATCCTGCTGCATATCGACGTTAAAGATACGGGCCTGTAATTTAGTGGATTAATCCTATTACCTTTCTTGGACACTGGAGTGACCTATGCAACTTTCCAGTCTCTGAGTCTTTCGTCGAGCGAAAGGTTGTATATTATTAAGTATGGAGCTACTGCATCAGCATACTCTGAAAATAACCTAATTGGTGTACAGTCCGGACCAGAACACTTGCTTTTATTAACTGATTTAAGTTGCTTCACTACTCCGAGGATATTTACTTCTACGTTATTCATGTTGGTAGCTGTTCTTGATTCGAATTCTGAAATATATTCTTCGCCTTCTTTGGTGAAGGAATTTCGAAAGGCTGTGTTAGGTAACTCCGCTTTGGCAGCAATGTCTTCGATAATATCTCCATTGCTATCGCGCAGAGAAGGCATTGAATATATCTTGCCGCTAGCATGCTTCACATACGACCAGAATCTCTTTGTGTACCAACGAGGATCAGCTTCGTCGTTTGTTAATTTACTTGGTACAAGTCTCTCAGCTCCTGACGATAATATTTCTTTAGATTCAAGCCAAATCTGGTCTACATTTACATTGTTAAATTCGAAGGAGTGGAGATTGTTTCACAAAAAGGCGTCAGGTGAATTTTTATCTGCTTTTTTGAATAGGTATATTTTTCTTTTATTTTTGGAGGATTTGGGAGTTACAATATTCTGTCTCGTTACGACAACCCTGTGGTCACTAAGCCTTGTATCCGTTTTGATGCACGTCATTAACTCAGAATTATTTGTTGCAAAGAGGTCAAGAGTGTTTTCACAACCGTTTACTATTCGCGTAGTTTCCTGAAATAAGTATTCGAAATTATTTTCAGAGGATGCGTTTAGCACAATCACGGATGTTTCATGCATACCTCCGGAATTAAACATGTATTTTCGCCAACATATCGAGGGTAAATTATAGTCACTGCCAACTATAATTGTATGATTCGGGTACGTGTTTGAAATCCAACACAAATTTCAGCAACTGTATCATCTGAATTGGGATGTCGGTAAAAGGATCCACTTATTATTTTCTTCCAGTTGCCAATTATGACCTCTGCCCATACTAACTCAAAGGAACTATCTTCTTCAATTTCGTGACAAGATAAACTATTTCTAACAGCAACGGACACGCCACCACCAACCGCGTTTAGCCTATCCTTTCGGCTGACCTTATCTCTGGCTTTATCCAGCTTTCAGTTCCTATAACGATTTGAGCATCAGTGCTTTCTATTAACGCTTGGAGCACTGGTACGTTCCCAACACTACAACAATTTGCAAATGTTATACCAATGGTTTCTGTATCTACGTTCTTCCTGTGTTCGGCCTGCACCCTTTGTGACATGGAAGCTGTTCAGGTCATAACAGGTATATTGGAGCGATAGGTGAAATATTGACAGTTTGAAGCCAACAGGAGTTCTATTCACAAGTCCAGAGGAAAACTCCGCGAACACGATGCCACTGAAATGAAGAACTATTCTAAGGATAAGAAATTGCAGTTTGGAACCATGCACTGAAATGGTAAATTACTACCAACATTAAAAGTAACGGTACAGTAGAAATGTTTCTCGTTAGTCTTTCAAACTGCGCCACTGAGAAACTTCACAGATAGGCAGCATTGGCATCTTCATCTGGAAAATATTAGGTTACAGCTGTGTTTGAAAGTTTTTCTAAGCGGGGTTTTCAGTCCAATTTCAGACCATCAGTTTTTTTACAGAACAGCATCAAAAACGGGAATTGGTCCACGGTTGTTTGTAAGTGTTGACCCAGGGAAAAGCAGGCAGTTTTCATGATAATCGAATACCACGTCGTGCCCGTGACGGAGGTGGGCACGTTGGCACGTTTGGCGGTGGCGAGGAAGGGGATTTCGTGCTGATACACACTCAAAACACCTCCCAATGCTGCAGAAAATGCGCCGTCTTGTCGGGAAGCTTAAAAGTATGCTCGGACAACGAAATCAAGGATCTGTGGTCAGTGAACAGGTGTAACTTGCTGTCTTACAAACAGGCACGGAAAATCTACACCCCCATCGCTAAGGCTCCTTTTCTATTTATGTATAGTTGGGCTGCGCAGCGTTTAATGTTTTGGAAGCGAAGGCAACTGAGCGTCAGAACCGTCTGGCCACTCGTCGTAAGAAAACGACGTAACGCCAAACTGGGTCACGTTCGTAGTCAGCGTCAATGACATGCCAGGTGTCAAATCTGGCGCCACCTTGAGGCCTACATTAAGATCCTCAAATCCGTATGACATGTAGCCCACCGAAAAAATTTGATGCCGTTCTTGAGGTGTCATTCGCAGTTACACACGACACGCCAGGAAACACTCGCCGATACTAGACGGCTGTCACTAGCAAGCACCTACTTAGATCACCGGAGGGTAGCAGAGGGATGCGCACTAGCTTCCAATGAAAAGTCAAGGTAGAGGGCACTTGCCCTAGGAAACAGGTGCAGTGGCGCCTTCATGTTGCTGTTTACATACAGTGCCGAGAGTCTGGACTCAATGATGTGTTAGTTCTTGAGGTAGATTTCCAAATACGTGAACTACACAATTACGGTGTTTCTAGTTACGACGATCGTCTGGACTTGGACTGCTCACGGGAATTAGTAACTGGACTAGGGTGTGGTACGGGCCATATCATCTTGTTCTCTTATCGCTAAGTTGCTATGTACCCTACATTCGCCTGAAGGGAGCAGCAACCTCTCAGTCACTGAAGCGTTACGGAGTTGCGTATACACAAGGCGCTGCCTCTCCTATCTGCGTCGATCAGCGCCACATAGCGGTCCTCCATGCCAGGGACGTATTTCCTCCGCCGTGTCACGTATGCAGAAATGAATCGGCAGTAATTCCTCCGCGTCCCGGCTATACACGGTGGTGCTAGCCAAGACATCAGTTCGCTCCACCGAAACTCTGGGCCAATTCATGCACCGGCTCTTTGCAACCCATCCGTCAGAGGTCGGTCAGAAACCACCGTAAATAGTCCTACGACTTCCCAGCGATACCTCGAAACGTATCTGTCGGTCAGCTACTCTGAACGCTCAACCTCCGTCGTGAGGGATTACCAGTGGCAAAGTCTTCGCAATCCACTGCGTTTATTCGTTGTGTGTTCCTGTCGTACGCCTGTCAGTGTCTAGTCAGTTGTATTATTTTTATTAAGAAGAGTCTGTAGTGTTTGCCCATTGTTATTAATTCTCTCTATTGTCCTCGTAATAAACCTTTGTTTTTCTTTATATGTGTCTTATTCGTACTTATCAACCTTCTCCCCGTGGGAGGTATAGCGTAGGTATTTTGTAGAAAAAGATTTATTGTTTGTGTCGCATTATTAGTGTTTTTGCCGCTTAACGGATCCTTTCCTACTGCCGCCGGATCCCAGGATTAAATACTTATTGTGCAGCTGATTTACAGTGTGTGAGATCTGTGTCACACTGGGAAAAAGTCGACATAGCACAACATTTTACCTAAAGACGAGTGTAACTGTTTAAGCCTAGTGGGAGCGGTCATGTTCATGTTATTGTTGTTGTTGTCTTCAGTCCTGAGACTGGTTTGATGCAGCTCTCCATGCTACTCTATCCTGTGCAAGCTTCTTCATCTCCCAGTACTTACTGCAGCCTATATCCTTCTGAATCTGCTTAGTGTATTCATCTCTTGGTCTCCCTCTACGATTTTTACCCTCCACGCTGCCCTCCAATGCTAAATTTGTGAACCCTTGATGCCTCAGAACATGTTCTACCAACCGGTCCCTTCTTCTTGTCAAGTTGTGCCACAAACTCCTCTTCTCCCCTATTCTATTCAATACATCCTCATGTTCATAGCCGTTTCTAAATGGTCGCACATGTGCATGAAACGCTTTTGACGAGCATTGTTCCCCAGATATTCCGCGCTGGAGACAAAGAATCTTGACTTTTCGAACTGGCGACGTAAACAATTTTCCTGGAGCCATTTAGAAAGTGACTCGAGACTCGTCTTATGTTCCACTTTGGCTGCCCCCATAACAATGTCTCCTAAATAATTAGCACACTGCAGAATACGTTGAATCAAATTTTCTACTTACTTTTGCAAAATGGCACACGCAATCGCCAATGGTTAGTGATCCTACCTCTATAAAATGAATGGCCTATTCACAGCTTGCAATTGCCATCATCAGATGGCAAATGGAGAGAGACATCTTTTCCATCTGTCTTGAAATAACCGCGACCCCTATTCAGCTTAGTCAACAACTCCTCTGGGCTAGGTAGTGGATAAAGAGCAATGGTAGAATTGGAATTAATAGTGGACTAAATCAAAAAAATATGTAACGACTTGATTGGTTTAATGAGTTCCGTAGGTGATTCTCATTGTCTGGTGCAAATAGGAGAAATGATGCACAGATGCTGAAGCCGTGCGAGTTACGCCTTAACATCTTCACGAACTGTAAATGAAAGCAGGTGAGTTCGACAAAATTTAAGAACCACAGATAGCCTCTTATAGGAAGCGCACAATGCGTCAAGATCAGAAGGAACGATGCCTGACACTAACTTAACTTGGACCTCTACTTTGAATCAGAAACTTGTAAAAGCATCTAAGCTGAGCATGTTAGAAGCAGTAGTGGAACGCACAAACAAGAAGGACAGTATGCATTCAACATTTTTTGTCTTAGCCACCAGTGATAATTCTCCGAGGAGAGGAATGGCCCTGTGGCCGTAAGGTAAGACCCCGTCAAAGGTTCGTTCGAACAGAGGCGAACCAAGCCAGCATTTTGTCTCCTCGTTGATCAAACACGTGGCAGCAACGGTGTCCACTTGGAGTTCCACGAACAGGCCGAACAGAGTCAGGTTCAAAGTGAAGTTCTGCGACGCAGGCAAATTTCCGCCTTTGCAGCCGTGACAGAGTGGATGGCATTGTTGTCCTCATACCGCAGCTGATGGCCGCTAGCTAACACACGACATCGATTTGAGCACTTTTCTGCCGCTGGCCCAGCAGTCATCTCCAAGCTGCAGGCACCGGCTCCCGGCTAGAGCAATCAGGACAGGATTTATGTTTTTTTCGACGTACTCGACATATGTCCCAACGCTAAATAGGGAAAGTGTTTCTGACGTGCGCGAATAACATTACAAAAAGGGTCATCCGATGCTGAGGGAGCAGTATAATCGACCCTAGAACATAAAATGGGGGAAAATGTTACATTGTTACTAAACCATCGTAAAGTTTTCTACTCCATATTTGATTCAAAGGAAATCATAATTTATAGTTCATGCACTAGTTAATAACAGTTATAATGTCTGCAGTGGTATGTCACATACAAAACGAGTACAAGATGTCCTGTTTTACACCTTATACCAACAATATCAGATTGGCTGTAACACGAATGGAATCAACTGCAGTCGTAAAGTCTACGAGTGTTTAGTTATTTACGAGACGCTGGCGATCCGGAAGCCCGTAAACTTGAGTACGACAAGACTTAGAGACGGAATCAGAGGATGACTGCTCGTTGAAACAGCGACTAACAACTTGGTGACCTTGAATTCCATTTGTAAGAACATGTTGAGCTGCTGAAGCAACTTCGGAAAATTTAGCAACTGTAAGCACTTCCCTAGCGTGAGAAGACACAGCTAACAGAGTTTTGTAATTTTTGTATATATGGTACGTGAAGTTTAGAACTCAATACTCTCTCAAAAACCGTCGATACAACTCTCAAAAATTCTCGAGAAAATCGACTTTGAAGTTTCCGGCGAGTCTTTAACTCTTTAAATGAAGGTCAGTTCTTCGGAGGGCTGCGTTGTCATTTGGCAGAATCCTAGCTTGCAAATTGAGTGGCCTGGGTTTGGTTTCCAGTCGATGCAAATTTTTGAGTAAAAGTATATGTTCCGTAAAACACATATAGATGAAAAAAAAATACCGGTAGCCCTCGAGACTGCTGATCACTACTTCGAGCCTCGTTTCAGTCAGCGAGGTGGCGCAGTGGTTAGCACACTGAACTCTAACTCTGGAGGACAACGTTTCAAACCTATGGCCAGCCATCATGATTTAGCCTTTCTGTGATTTGTCTAAATTTCCAGGCAAATGCTGCGATGGTCCCTTTTGAAAGGGTACGGCCGATTTCCTTTTCCGTCCTTGAAAAAATACGAGCTTGTGCTCCGTATCTAATGACCTCGCATCGATGGTACATTTGATACGAATCTACCTTCCTTTCTACGTTTTGGTCGTTATTCTTTTTTAGATTATTTCTATTCTCTTTGAATAACTACGTCATTTAAATATGGAATTCGTTAAGTATATGTCAATTGTCACAACTAGCTCCAGTTCCCTAGTATAAACTCTTGATCATTAATATTTTATGACATACTGTTAGCAATTAAAAAAGAAATTATATGTTCTTCTTTCATGGAAACGGCCATAGATCAAAAATTTACATTTAAGTATTAGGTTCCAGCGATCTTCAGTTTCGGTCGTGAGTACGGTAACCAATCGTACTTCGCTCCAGGCTCATTCAAAACAGAGAGTCCACATATCTTCGTTGCCAAGCAACTGCCATTTCTCACTAAACTGGATTGCAGCCACGTTGATTTACATGAAACTCGAGCAGGAAAACTATGTTTAGCAAAAATGCTTCCATTCACTCGTAGTTATTAATCCTTTGCTTCAGCTTCGTGCACGAGCGAACGTTAAATCGTAAAGTGAAGTCCATAAATAAAATATCACGAATTTTCTGTAGGATGCTCCAAAGTTCTAGAATATTTAGCTTTGGTTATCTTTAAATACTTTCGAATAGATACCAATTAGTCTGAGCTAGCATTCCACGCTATTGACGAAATATGAACTTGTGTCGAAGTTGAATAACTAGTCGCTCACATCAGCATGGTTTCCACAAACAGTGCTCCTGGACAACCCAAGGTGATGATATACTGCTTCAGATTCGGAAACCTTCGCGAACCACTGAGGTGATACAAGTCATGAGATAGCGATATGTACATATGGAGATATCTGTATCATCGCGTGCATAATGTATAAAAGGTCAGTGCATTGCCGGAGCTGTCATTTGTGCTCAGTTGTCATGCGAAAAGGAGTCCGACGTGATTATGGCTGCCCATCAGGATTTAACAGGTTTTGAACGCGGAATGGTAGTTGAAGCTAGGAGGTTGGGACGTTTCACTTCGGAAATAGTAAGGACATTTGATATTCTGAGATCCAAAGTGTGAAGAGTGTGCCGAGAATTACACATTTCAGGCGTTACCTCTCATCGTGGACAGCACAGTGGGCGACGGCCTTCACCTGACGACTGAGCAGCGGCGTTTGGGTGTAATTGTCATGACAACAGGCAAACAACAATGCGTGAAATAACAGCAGAAATCAATGTGGGCCGTACGACGAACGTATACGTTAGGACAGTGCTGCGAAATTTGGCGTTGGTGGGCTATGACATCCTTTACCAACAGCATGACATCGCCTGCAGCGCCTCTCCGACGCACGTTGCCATATCGGCTGGACTCCAGACGCCTGGAAAATAGTTGCCTGGTCAGATGAGTTCCAATTTCAGTTGGTAAGAGGTGATGATAAGGTTCCATTTTGGGGTAGACTCCGCGAAGCCATTGAACCACGTTGTCAACAAGGCACTTTGCAAACTGGTGGTGGCTTCTTAATAATGTGAGCTATATTTACATGGAATGGACTGGGTCCTTTGGTCCAACTGAACCGGTCATTGACTGGAAATCATGACTTTCGGTTAGTTGGAGACCTTTTGCGGCCATTCGCTGATTTTTTTTCCCAAATAACGATCGAATTTTTATGGATGACAATGCGACATGTTACCTGGCCACAGGTATTCGCAATTGGGCTGAAAAACATTCTGGAGAATTCAAGCTAGAGATTTCGTCATTCACATGGCCCGAAATGAATCTCATTGAACAGATATGGGACATAAGTGAGAGGTCAGTGTGTGCAAAATTCCTGTACCGGCAACACTTTTGTAATAATGGGCTGCTGTAGAGGCATCATGGCTCAATATTTCTGCAGGGGCCATCTTACGGCTTGTGGAGTCTATGCCACCTCGATTTCCAGCACCACGTTTGGCAGGAGGTCCGAGAGGATATTAAAAGGTATCTCATGACTTTTGACCCCTCAGTGTGTGCCATAAATGTGAGCTGTTAGACAAAATAGCTGTGTAATAACTCGGTTTCAAGTGAAGGCAGCTTTATCAATATTATCTCGATTATTAGCCATTTTACATCTACACATGAACGGTGCACCGTGTATCTGACAAATGATTTCCATATTCCAAGTCGGAAATTTGACTGTGACAACCGACCCTTCCGCTAGCATATTTGTTGTGATACTCGGTTGCGTAGTGGACAAGTAAACGATTAGAAGTACTGATAATACAAACTGAATTGTTAATTTGTATCACTTGAAATACAGTGTGCTTAAGTTCATAAGAGGAATGCCACCTCTTTACTCTTCGTAATGTACCCTATTGCATTCTTCAGTAGATACCGAAAGTACATAACAGGAAAAGTACCTGCATGATAGAGTGCACATTCATTCGCCTCATCGCTCTACTCCCAATATATCTGTTTATGAAAAGGAAAACACGATATAATACGTCATCACAGCAATAACACTGATCTACCAGAATTACTGTAATACTGTCAAGTAGCTATGTCACTTTCTGATTCAAGTTAAAGTAATACTCATTTTATGTAAAAAGCAGTTAATGTCTTCTGAGTTTTCTAGTATCTGTAGTTAACGTTTACCAAAGGCCACACGATTTTGCACTCGGAATTATTGATTACTTCATAATTCAAATTTAATTCTTTCACAAATTTTCAGCAGTTATGTTTCAAAGTTACTGAATTTACCCAGATCTGGTAACATCACATTTCACAAGAAAGACACTGTTAATTACTGTCAGCGAGATTTTCATGAAGATAATTATCTTTAATAAATTCAAATTGTTACCCAGTTTTTCATTACAAAGCCTTCAATTACAGCGTAGACAAGAATATTACTTACACTGGTCAAGTGCCTTTTCAGATTAGATCACAGAAGCACATATCAATATTTTAGTAGCAGTCGAAGTCGTCGTTGAAGGCTATTTCTTGCATTCTTGCTGTATTATTACTAAGGAGTAAACCTGTGAAACGTCTTTTCCTTCGAAATACTCTCGACAGTCATCCAACATATAGTTTTTTGTTCTCTCCATAGCACAATCATCAATCAATGATGTATAACACACTAGTAACTTCTCACGGAAATGTTTTTACGGGAAATTTTATTATACGATTTTTCAGATGTCAACACACATCGCACTGTCCACATAATAACAAACGTTAAATGAAAATGACTTCATAGCCTAAAATTGTGAGTTAAAAAGAAATTAGTCTTTAAAGAGACTGTATATTTGAGATACAATAGTTACGCAAGCCACTCAAGAATGGAACCATCTTACTTTACTGCATAAAGGACGCGGAAATTTCAAGGAATACGAAATATGTGAATAGTTAAATAAGAAAGTGCAAAATAAAACGAAACAGAACTCATATAAGGCCACTATCGTTACAATCAGAATGTTTCATGATATTCACCCATTGTCTATTAGATAGGCTTTCCTAGTCACCTAAACTTCAGCAAAATTTCCACAATTTACTACAATACTTTCTCCTGCATACAAGCCCCTCTCTCGAGTCCTACCTTCCCACAAACTTTTCACTTCTTATCATAACGTCTTCCACTGCAGTTCGTTCCTGGATACATTCGCATGTCTTCTTGCCTCTTTTAGCATTTCTAACGTCCATCTCTGCAATACTCGCTGAATTTCAATTTCTTAAAGGTAACCTCATGAAAAGGCCGTGGATCACTGCCGTGACTTAAAATTAGTAAAACACAGTGATGTGAAAATCTTCGCTTCAGATACACTAGAAACGCATGGAGATAGTAAAGAAGTGGAGTAGAAACAGTTGAGCTGATATTTGCAGAGTAAAATCCGCCACACGCTTAAGACCGTGGTTCTCAGAGAACATATTGAGTCGTCGATGGAGAATCCGCAAAATTGCACAATGTAACTACTAAATCGCATGTAGAAAACGACCTCGTATAGCTGTCAATCGCCTTGACGCTCTACTCGTTGTCGAAACGCACGGAGCTACTTGAAGCCTGGTAGCGTATTAACTGCCGTGCGGCGTGCTCGTTGCTTCATAGAGGTCTGCAACGCTCAGTGCTGCCCACTAAATTCAGACTACTGAGACATTATTTTCTACTCTCGAGGGCTAGTCCGTGACAAAGGCTCCTGTGCTGAAACTTTGCTTGTACTCATCAGTTTCATGAAACTTTGCGTGACAACGTCTTAAACGCATTAGCACTCCCTGTTTGTTTCCCTGACGCTGTAAGCGATCACTTTGCCGGTGACTTTGTGACTGATGGCCTTACAGGCAAGTTGTCTTCCTACTGGATGCAGACGAACGCTGCCAAGAAACTTCATGGCAAGTTGCTACGTGTCTGCTTTAAGAGTCACTTTTCCTCCAGTTTCATAACAGACAGTAATGTGGTGTTGTGTTAAATATGCTGTACATATAGCAATAAATAAAAACTGTCTCATTTATAGTATTTACTGGTCATCTAACTTCGATACAACTTAGAACGACTGACGCTCACACTCGAAATAAATTGAAACCACAAGAAAGTAAACGAAGTAGAGGGAACTGCAACTTGAAGCTCCAGACGTTCATCGGATGTCGCACGATTCTGTCTATGGTATTTAATAGTAACGCAAGTTTCATTAGTATTACACACGATCTAGGCTACAGTAGAAGAGATAGCCAAAGGGAACGCTGTAGTCGTGCGGCAGCACAGCACGGCGAAACGACGAACTCGCCGAGTCCACCTGTGACCAGGGCAGAGACCGTCAGAAGACGGCGAAGTAGCTAATCTGGCGATGATCTGCTGGAGGTGGCCTTACGAAACGAACTAACTTTATCGTTTCTCTTTCTGCCTGCCCTTAATATGTATTACAATTTCTTAAAAATTAGAATATACGGTATTAATGTTCCGCAATAATACTTTAGAATATACGGTATTAATGTTCCGCACTAATACTTATTAATAGTACGTTAATAACCAATAATCATCA
Organism: Schistocerca gregaria; assembly: GCF_023897955.1. Lineage (NCBI taxonomy): Eukaryota > Metazoa > Arthropoda > Insecta > Orthoptera > Acrididae > Schistocerca > Schistocerca gregaria. The sequence goes on from NC_064927.1 coordinate 180,220,407, forward strand.
GATAATAGTAAACAAACTGTCGAAACAACTTCAGTGAGAGTTCATACCTGTACAAAGATTTTTGGACAAAGATATGTGAAATTTTATAGCTATATCATTACAAAGCACAAGCATAATATAATAACCAAACAGACTCTGAGCAAATAAACTTCATATTACAGTACATTCAAATTTTAATACTATTTGTCTGTACAAGCAAAACATGTTCAAAAGTTAGTAACGGCACATGCTGTTATGTCATATGGACAGACTGAAGAATTTGACAACAAGAATGCGGAAAAAAAGGGGGGCCGGGCGGAGGAGAAAGAAGTCGATGGAATGCCAGTGTGTAATAGTTATTGCAATCTAATTATCCGATGTTGAGAAAAAATAATAACTATTTGCTAAGGATGAGTAATGAAACTGTCATTAAGGAACAGGTGAGGATTCTTTGATTGGCGTTTATTGATGGCCACAATCTGGAGCAATGTTAGTTTTCTGTTTTTCGTTCCTCTATGGAGAACATCATATTCCATATCATATTAATGACATTCATTCAGAGCATGCAGAAACCTAACATTGCTCGAAATTCTGACCATTAAGAAACACCAGTCGAAGAGTTCTGACCTTGTCCTTTATGACCAAAACACTGTTCCATTACACACCCTTACTAAAGAAGTAGCAGACAGTTCTTACTCCACTCAGTATTAGATAATAAGCTTGTTATAAATGTCCCACATCCACGTTGCATCGATTTCTTTCTCCCTCACCCTACACCCCTCCGCATTTTTCGACCTGTTCATAACATTCATCAGTTTGACCATAAAATATATCAGCCTGTGCCGTTACTCACTTGCACACTGTATTAGAGTCTTTATATTTGAATATACTGTGATATAAGATTTATTTGCTCATGGTCTCTTTGGGTACTACATTATGCATAAAATGTCACATACTTTTGTACAACAACCTTTGTACAGCCATGAACTATCGTTGAAGTTGTGTGGACTATCTGTTTAGTATTAAGTTATCTGACAATTACGAAAGAAGCCGAAAGCTGCTTAGTAACGAACTATTAAATAAATATTGTTGTGGAAGATTAATACTGAGTATTTAAGTTTTTAATATGTCTATGTTCCTCCAAGAACCGAGAGAATATATCATAAATATTATTGTAATTTAGGTTAATTCTTCCGCAGAGTATGTTTATTGTGTTGCATGATTATGTGGTACTAATGTGTTTACGCAAACCATTGTTCTAGAGGCACAGTAAGCCGGGTGAAGTTGCAAGTAGCCGGAGCGGCCACAAAGACCAGTGAATGATAAGCAGCTGGCCGTCACAGCAGCAGCTTTGACTGAAACTGCACTTACTATTTCATAAGAAGGAAACCGCTCTTCTATTACTCGAGTACGGCCTACTAACGTATTCTCCACTGACTTAATAGAGTGGCTGTTCTTGAATTAAACTTCCGACCTGAAGACTGGCTGCCGAACCTTGAACAAATTAATTTCAATTAACAGGTCCGAGTATATTATTACTGATGACGAACGAGAATTCAGAATCAACCTAAGACCGTCAGTATCCTGTTATACACCACTACGACCGACCGTTACCCGCCTGTGTCAAAACAGTGACTACTCACGCTTTGCCTCCTCGAAGATAGAACCAAGAACCATTTTTCGAACAATCTGAGAACGGTGATTATCCCTTGTATATTTTGAGGTCATACTTAATGACCTTCGATAACGTTTCCGGTGCCCAGTTGCAGTAGTTGTAGCGTCACTGAGTCGCGCTGCTACCCACTCGCTCTGGTGATGGAAGATCTCTGATTGCGGCCTGGTTTTCTTCAGCTTGTTCTCTCGGTCTTTACATACTATAACATGTCAAAGGGATACATATTATAATATAGCTTTTACAAAGTTTAAACAACCATTTTCTAGCCGAGACTAAGTTGATCCGTCTCTATTTCGTAATTCAAAACGGAAAAATCGTAACAAAAATGTTTGGCGCATTGCAAGATATTCGGATAGTTTTACGTCATTGCACGTAAATAGAGTTACACGGGCGTAAGTTTGAGAAAAAACATCTGGTGAAAACAAAACCAGGCCGGCGGTGTGCCCGAACGGTTCTAGGCGCTACAGTCTGGAACCGCACCACCGCTACGGTCGCAGGTTCGAATCCTCGATGGGTGTGTGTGATATCCTGAGGTTACATAAGTTTACGTAGTTCTAAGTTCTAGGGGACTGATGACCTCTGAAGTTAAGTCCCATAGTGCTCAGAGCCATTTAAACCTAACGAAATTAACCTTATTTCAAAATTATGCTAGGATACGGATTAGTAAAATGTAACTCATAAATTTATTTCAATTTTAGCCTTGTAACCAAACCAGATGGTGGCTTAGTGAAGATCGAACTCTAATACATCAGACAAGTGATCCTATACATTTGTTGAGTGGCTTACTGTCTGTTTGACCTAACAGTTATAGAGAGTGAGAAAGAGAGAGAGAAATAGCTAAAGACCGTAACTCTTTGATTACTGACAAGCATATCCAGTGCTTTATTATCTGGTTATGTTTAAACGTCCTTAAATACGATTATAATCTTTATATAGTCACTCACACAGTATTCTTAACTGTGTACTTCTCCGAAGTATTCCTATTAACTGTATTTTTTGTTTTTGTCTTCAAAACCTTGAGCACCGTATTTTGGAGTTTTTGAAGCTATTATTTACAGAGTCGATAAAGCGAAGCACAAAACAGATTACTGTCTACAAAAAAGTGGTTTTGTTATGCTGTTTACGCTGAAGATTCGTTTGATGCAGCTCTCCATGCTACTCTTCATCTCTGAATAGCTACTGCAAACTACATCGTCCTGAATCTGCTTACTGCATTCATCTCTTGGTCCCCCTCTACAATTTTTAAGCCCACACAGCCCTCACTAACTAAAGTGGTGATCCCTTGACGTCTCAGCACCAGCTGATCCCTTCTGTTGGACAATTAGTGCACAAATTTCTTATCTCCCCAATCCTATTCAGTAGTTCCTGATTAGTTCATGAATGGACCGATCTTTCCTTCAGCATTCTTCTGTAGGACCACATTTCGGAAACTTCTGTTCTCTTTTTATCTAAACTGTTTTTCGTAATTCTTTCAGCTACATACATCGGTACACTCCGAACAAATAACTACAGAAAAAACTTCCTAACACATAATCTTTCCATTGTCAGTCTACATTTTATATCCTCTCTACTTTGGCTATCAGTTATTTTGCTGTCCAAATAACAAAATCATCTATTACTTTAAGTGTCTCGTTTATTAATCGGTTGCACTTAGCATTACCTGATTTAATTTTACTGCATTCCATTACCCTTTGTTTTGCTTTTGTTTATGTTAATTTTGTATCCTCCTTTGAAAACACTGCCCATTCCGTTCAACTGCTGTTCCGAATCCTTTGCTGCCTCTGACAGAATTACAATGTCATCAGCAAATCTCAACCTTTCTTTCTTCTCCCTAGACTTTAATTCCTACTCCAAATTTTTCTTTGGTGTCCTTTACTGCTTGTTCAATGTACAGATTGAATAATATCGGTGATAGGCTACAACGCTGTCTCACTCCCTTCTCGGCCATTGCTTGCCTTTCTTGGCCCTCGACTCTTATCTCTGTCATCTGGTTTCTGTACAGATGTAAACAGCCTTTTGCTCCCTGTATTTTACCCCTGCTACCTTCATAATTCCAAAGAGAGTATTGTAGTCAACATTGTCAATAACTTTTTCTAAATCTAAAAATACTATAAATTTAGTTATACCTTTCCGTAACCTATATTCTAGGATAAGCCACATGGTCAATATTGCCCTGCGTGTTACTACATTTCTCCGGAATCCAAACTGATCTTCCCGATGTCATTTTAAGCTAGTTTTTTCAGTTCTTCTGCAAAGATTTCGTGTTAATGTTTTGCGAATGTAAGCTATTAAACTGATACTTCGCTAATTTCCACACCTGTCATCACCAGCTTTCTTTGGAATTGGAACTATGATATTCTTCTTGCGTCTGAGAGTATTTCACCAGTCTCATACATTTTGCTCACCAGATAAGAGTTTGTCATGGCTGGCTCTCTCAAGGCAACAGTAGTTCTATCAGAATGTCGTCAACTCCCGGGGCCATTTTTTTACTTAGATTTTTCACAGTTTTTTCGGGCTCTTCTCACGTTATTATATCTCTCGTCTCATCTTCACCTACGTCCACTTCCCTTTCTATAATATTGCTTTCAAGTTCATCTCCCATGTATAGACCCTCTATATACTCCTTCCACCTTTCATCTTTCCCATCTTTGCTTAACAATGCTTCTAAATCCTTACATTTGTCCTCTAGCCATTCCTGCTTAGCAATTTCGTACTTCCATTGAATCTCATTTCTTAAGTGTTTGTACACCCTTTTTCCTGCATCATTTGCTCAACTTTTAAATTTTCTCATTTCATCAGTTACATTGAATATCTCTTGGGTTTTCCGAGGGTTCCCATTAGCCCTTCTCTTTTTACCTATTTGTTCTTCGTCTGTACTCACTATTTCATCTCTTAAGGCTACCAATTCGTCTTCTGCTATATTCCTTAGCCCTATTCTAGTCAACCGTTGTATAATGTCATCAGCAAACCTCAAAGTCTTTATTGTATCATGTCAACAACCCCAGATTCTTTGAACTTATCGATGTCCCATGTCCTTAATTTTCTACAGTTTTCCAATTTCTTCAGTTTTAATCTACAGTTCATAACCAATCAGTTATGGTCAGAGTCCACATCTGCCCCTGAAAATAACTTAAAATCTAAAATCTGATTCCTGAATCTCTCTCTAACCATTATACAGGGTATTACAAAAAGGTACGGCCAAACTTTCAGGAAACATTCCTCAAACACAAAGAAAGAAAATATTTTATGTGGACTTGTGTCCGTAAACGGTTACTTTCCATGTTAGAGCTCATTTTATTACTTCTTTTCAAATCACATTAATCATGGAATAGAAACATACAGCAACAGAACGTTCCAGCGTGACTGCGTGACTTCAAACACTTTGTTGCAGGAAATGTTCAAAATGTCCTCCGTTAGCGAGAATACACGCATCCGCCCTCCGTCGCATGGAATCCCTAATGCGCTGATGCAGCCCTGGTGAATGGCGTATTGTATCACAGCCGTCCACAATACGAGCACGAAGAGTCTCTACATTTGGTACCGGGGTTGCGTAGACAAGAGCTTTCAAATGCCCCCATAAATGAAAGTCAAGAAGGTTGAGGTCAGGAGAGCGTGGAGGCCACGGAATTGGTCTGCCTCTGCCAATCCATCGGTTACCAAATCTGTTGTTGAGAAGCGTACGAACACTTCGACTGAAATGTGCAGGAGCTCCATCGTGCATGAACCACATGTTGTCCCGTACTTGTAAAGGCATATGTTCTAGCAGCACAGGTAGAGTATCCCGTATGAAATCACGATAACGTGCTCCATTGAGCGTAGGTGGAAGAACACGGGGCCCAATCAAGACAGCACCAACAATGCCTGCCCAAAAGTTCACAGAAAATCTGTGTTGATGACGTGATTGCACAATTGCGTGCGGATTCTCGTCAGCCCACACATGTTGATTGTGAAAATTTACAATTTGATCACGTTGAAATGAAGCCTCATCCGTAAAGAGAATATTTGCACTGAAATGAGGATTGACACATTGTTGGATGAACCATTCGCAGAAGTGTACCCGTGGAGGCCAATCAGCTGCTGATAGTGCCTGCACACGCTGTACATGGTACGGAAACAACTGGTTCTCCCGTAGCACTCTCCATACAGTGACGTGGTCAACGTTACCTTGTACAGCAGCAACTTCTCTTACGCTGACATTAAGGTTATCGTCAACTGCACGAAGAATTGCCTCGTCCATTGCAGGTGTCCTCGTCGTTCTAGGTCTTCCCCAGTCGCGATTCATAGGCTGGGATGTTCCGTGCTCCCTAAGACGCCGATCAATTGCTTCGAACGTCTTCCCGTCGGGACACCTTCGTTTTGGAAATCTGTCTCGATAAAAACGTACCACGCCACGGCTATTGCCGCGTGCTAATCCATACATCAAATGGGCATCTGCCAACTCCGCATTTGTAAACATTGCACTGAGCGCAAAACGACGTTCGTGACGAACACTAACCTGTTGACGCAACGTACTGATGTGACTCATGCTAGCACTGTAGAGCAATGAGTCGCATGTCAACACAAGCACCGAAGTCAACATTACCTTCCTTCAATTGGGCCAACTGACGGTGAATCTAGGAAGTACAGTACATACTGACGAAACTAAAATGAGCTCTAACATGGAAATTAAGCGTTTCCGGACACATGTCCACATAACATCTTTTCTTTATTTGTGTGTGAGGAATGTTTCCTCGAAAGTTTGGCCGTGCCTTTTTGTAACACCCTGTATATTCCGCGTCTCCAGGTTTCTTCCACTTACATAACCCTCTTTTATGATTATTAAACCGAGTGTTAACGACGATTAAATTACGCTATGTGCTCAACTCAACCAGCAGGCTTCCTCTTTCATTCCTTTCCCCTAGCCCATATTCACCTACTATTTTTCCTTCTTTTCCTTTTCCTTGTATCGAATTCGAGTTCCCCTTTACAGTTAAATTTTCGTCTCCTTTAACGTTCTGAATGTTTTATTTTACCTCATCATACATTTCTTCAATCTATTTAGCTGCGGAGATAGTTGGCACGTAATTTTGCCTTACTGTGGTAGATGTTGGCTTCATGTCTGCCTTGGGTACAATAATGCATTCACTCTGCTGTTCATAGTACCTAATCTGCATTCCTGTTGTTCTTATTCATTATTAAATCCACTCCTGCATTACCCCTATTTGTAACTGTATATAGAACCCTGTATTCACCAGTTTTGTTCCTTCTGTTAGCGAACTTCACTAATTTCCTCTATATCTAAATTCTACCTATCCATTTCCCTTTTTAAATTTTGTAGCCTACCTGCCCGGTTAAGGGATCTAACATTCCACCCTCCGATCGGTAGAATGCCACTTTTTTTTCTTCTGATGACGACATTCTCCTGAGTAGTCCCTGCGCGAAGATCAAAATAAGGGACTATTTTACCTCTGGATTATTTTATCCAGGAGTATGCCATCAACATTTAACCATTTAGTAGAGATGCATTTTCTTGGGAGAAATTATAGCTGTGGTTTTCTTTTGATTTCAGCAGTTCACGATGCCAGCGCAGCAAGCTCGGTTTGGTTGATGTTACAAGACCAGATCAATCTGTTATCCACTTTGCTTATAACTTCCTCCTTCCTAACGAACCTACTGGATTGCGACATAATTGACGTTGAACTCGTATGCCTAATGAAATTTTACAGTGAGTAAGACTAATAACGATTAGTAGGTGGAAAGTGTACAACAGACCCTCCTGAAGGAAGAATTTATTCTAAGCCTAATTTAAGTACTGATGATAATTTGGAAAGGGATGGAATGATGTGGAATTGCTCACTAACCAGAAAGGGGACAAAAGCGTACCACGTAATATTTAATACAAAAATACTGATAATACAAAAAGGACTGATCAGCTAATCATCATCATAAACTAAAGGCTATGCCTTGTCGATTTAGCGACGTCCCTCTCTCCATTGTCATCCTCTTCAATTCTTCATACGATTTTATCTACATATCTTCTTTGACGTTATTAAAATACCTTGCTCTTGGCCTGCCTCTTGGTTTTTTCTCTAAAACTTTTCCTTCAAATAAATTCTTTAGTAACTGGTTTTGTCTCATTATGTGCCCTATCATTTTTTATTTTCTTCTTCCTATATAATTTAGCAGCGTTCTGTTCTCATTCACTTCTCTTAAGATCTGTTCATTACTTTTTCTATCTACCCAGCTTGTTTTCCTCGGTCTTCTCCATATCCACATTTCTTCTAGTCTCTTTTTCTCTGCCTTTCCCAGAGTCGACGCTTCACATTCGTATGTTAAGACACTCCAGCCAAAAGTTTTGGCAAACTATTTCCTACTTTCCAGGGTTATATGATTGTCTGTTAGTAAATTCCTTGTATTTTGGGAAGCTTGCTTTTCCAAGGCTATTCTTCTTTTTATATCTGTCGTCAGTGGTTGTACTCCCCAAACAATAGAAGTTCTCAACCTGCTCTAGAACATCATCTTCTAGTTTAATATTAAATTAACCATTTTCTTTTGTCTTCCCTACTATCATAGTTTTTGGTTTTTTCTTGTTTATTTATAGATTAAATTCTCTTAGGAGTTTGGCAAATTTTAGCAACATAAACTCCATTTCCTTTACTGAGTCAGCAAGTACTACTATATCATCTGCAAAATCGATACTGTGTAGTGTTTCGTTCCCCGTTAATTTTAATTCCTTTGGTTATTCTTTCCAATTTTTCAATGTTTTTTCAATGTTTTTTCAATAAATAAGTTGGACAAATATGTTGATAATGGGAATCCTTATTTTTGATTTCTTCTTCACACCATTCACTTCTATCTCTGCTTCCTGCCTTTTATACAGGTTCCAGATTAATCTTGTGTCCCTCCAATCAAGATGTATTTCCTTCATTGTTCAGGATAACAATTTCCAATTAACCATGTCAAATGCTTTTTATATATCTATTAAGTTCAATTAGGTTTTCCTGTTAACTCCAGTTCGGTTTTGTAATACCATGCTCAAAGCTAGTATTGCCTCTAGTTCCTTTTCCTGATCTGAAACCAAATTGGTCTTCTCCTAGGTTTGCCTCAATTTTCTTTATTATTCGATTTTTTATTATGTTTAACATTATTTTGGAAAAGTGGGATAGTAAGGAGATAGTTCTATATTTCTCACAGTCCAGAGCATTTCCTTCTTTGGGGAGGATTATTACTGTTTTGCTATTAAGCAAATCTGTAGGTGGTTCTTTTCCATCTTCATAGTACTCTATAATAAGTTTATATAAGTACTCTTTTGTTGATTCTCTAATTTCATTCAGTATTTCTGCTGGGATGTTATCTGTGCCTGTCGCTTTGCCATTACTTAGAATTAGTATCATTCAAGGCACTGTTGAATTCCTCTTTAGATATATGTGGCCCTATCATGTCGATATCCATACTGCTCTCTTCTTCCAGAATTTCCCCCTCATTTCCCTCAGTTCCCTAATTAGCTAAAAAGAGAATAATTAAACGGTCGCCAGCCCTCTACGATAATGAAACTTCAGAATCTTAATAAAGGTAATGCCAAAGAAATTTCAGCAAATAATCACTGGCGTGGAAAAAAAGGTTGTCACGCTTTTCCAAACAAAACAGTTCACAAGAAAATAGATGACTCAGAAAACTGAGTTTGCAGTTCCTTATTCTGAAATTCTACATTTTGAAAGTAAAGTTAAATGAAATTACTGGTTAAGTAAATACAACTAAAACTTTGTTATGTGAAAAATAACTTTCAATAACCTCCGTGAAACGTACTGCAAAATTTAGAAAAATGAAAGCTATTTACCTTTAATTACTGAAAGCTTAAAATTGAATTTACTCCAAGCAAATGGACAGCTGATTTTACTTTTAAAGTAACAACAACGAAATATATATCAAACCAGCAGAAGTCACTCACTACGCTAAACACAAAATAAATCAAATGTGAACTTTTAGTTTGTGCTGTATCATTAGTTATTAATGTTGCCCGTGAACTTTTACATTATTTAAGTAAATGAAGTTAATACTCAAAATTGGAAATTAGTTAAGCATCTATTATACAATACAAAAATGTACAGTTACTGAGGCAGAAAATTTAGAATGAAAGTCGTCATTACACAAACAAACAAAACTGGCACTAAATAATTAATCAGTTTTCATATTTTCATGACACTCAGTGGCTGCGTGGAAGGGAAAGGGACCCTGCTTAGCAATAATGTCTAACGACAATGACAACACAGTGCCCCACAAGTTTTAAGATTGCGTGTTATTATTCAAGTTAGTCATACTTTGTGAAAGAAATCCTATTGGGTAAAGACTCTAAAATTTTGTCACTTTATGGCGGTACCATGTTGTAGCTGGACAGACGACGAAGAATGTAGCCGACGAACATGCTGGGGTGCCACTGCTGCTGATGATTTTGATTGGGAACTCCGATTCGTCTCCATAGCCACGGATGATTATGGGACGGGCAACAGTTAGAGTTGCAGCTTCCTCCACCTGTCCACTCCTACCGCGCTCTCATTGATCGCGGGTTAACGAATTTGTTGCGCCTACACTTGCGAGATCGTAGTTGCACTCTTTCATGACTCAAGCTGCTCTGCTTCCTCACTGCTCGCAGCGCGACAGAGACTCCATACACAAAGATAAACAACGCCATAGCTACTGACATTTCGTCGTTGCTATCTACATATTAATATAAAGTTCTCTTGAATATTACATAGCAATTTACAATATTTACATTAAAATTACAATCAATTATATACAGTCAGAAATAAATACACTATTACATTCATTACATATTAACTACAATTTCTGTAATAAAGCTAACATTACAGGCTATCAATGGAGATGAAACGCCGCAAAAATTTGGTGGTGTAGAAGGTATTTTAGCCGCATTTTCGGTGTTACATATTGCAATTGTAACTACTGAAAAGGTTGCTGCCCCTCTTCAGCAACCACACCTTTTTCTGGCCGCTCATCAGAAAATGAATTGTACAGGGCTTACATCTGGCAGTTGGTGATAGATACTGCTGAACAGGTTTTTCTGGTTCGTTGGGTGAATTAGAAATTATCGTGTGCTAGTTACTTTATTGGAGATTTTAACATTCGGTCAGTGTACATACTACGATTTCCTGATTTGCACCATTGCAGCTTCCAACTGCTCTGATGTCGGTTACACCGCCGTCCTAGTAGTTCACCCTGCACCCGACTTGCATGGACTGTCGCCACATGGAGTAATTGCCGTCGTTTGTAACGGAGTCATTAAACTTACTATGTCCACGGTCCCTTCCATTGACGCGTCCTCGTCAGTAGAAGGCGAAGATGAAAACATGTGCAGACTTCTTTATTCATTACAGAAGGTGTTATACGACGACACGCTAAAAACTACTGCCTCCGAATTTATGTGACAACTCTTAAAGTTTTTTAAATAGAATAAACGTTATTATCATGTTACACCTTTATTCTTCATGTCTACATATTTGCAGCCCTCTGCCGCAAGAGGGCTCCAAATTGTAGGCTGTGACATGATGGTGTGCAACGTAACTATGTTAGTGCGTGAGAAACATAGTGCTGTGATCGAGTTTTGAATTCGTAGAGTTCGTCCACACTTGGACCACTCTCTCTTTCAGCGTGCCACGAGTGCTGAGACATTTTCAATAATCCGTCGCTTTTGGTTCACTATCATCGAGCATCGTCTCTAGTGCTCCAACTTGGCACACATTCGATTTTTATCCCTTCCCAAAACTTAAAAAAAAGCGCCTTCGAAGACTTCACTTTGATAGACAATGAAAACAGAGGTGAGGTTTTTGCTCCGTCAACAAAGCCAAACGTTCTACAGTGATAGTATCAACAAACTGGTCTATTGTAGGAAGAAATGTGTTCGTCAGCAGGGTGACTATGTTGAGACGTAAATATGTTGACACGAAAAATAAGTATGTAGAACATTAACAATATCTGGTTTCTTTTCAGCACACCATCGCAGATTTAAAACAGAGATCAATTGTTTACCCACTACATTATGTGAGAATCTTGTAATGAGCATATGGTGGGTAGTGGAATTTTGTTCCACACTAGTACTCTAATCACGTTTCCTGCTTTCTGCGATCTTTAAAATCAACCATTTTAATGTTAATTTGTTATCTAGAAATAACACGTGAAAATAACATTTTTTAAACATTCAGTTATAGTGTTCAATTATAAGAAACACTGTGAGTGACAAAGATTATCAATATTGCTTACACTTTTTCAGGAATAAAAATCGATGAATATGAAAACATAAATTTGTTTTCATAAGCTAGTACACACACTATGTACTTGTTTTTACAGTTTGGACAGTTTGGTGTTAACGCTTATTGTATGTGTCAGTTGCTGTGTCACAAATGTTACCAACATTTTCAAAATGGAGGCTCCAAGTATTTGACGACACAGGACGTAAATAAAAACTGAAACGGGAATAATAAGCACATCGAATAACGCTGTTTGAAATGCAATGGTGAGATACTTAAGGGTATTTCTACTCTAGAGGCACACAATTTCCTCAGACTAATAGCAAGAAAAATGTATCATCCATACAGAGATTTCAGATGAAAAAAAGTTACCGAAGATCCTTCTGTAGCTGGTATCTCATCACGTGTTGTATTGTTGACAAATTTTTGGGGCGACCATTTGTGTGGCACAATCAAATAAAAAGGCAGGTATTTATAAGGAGCCGGCTCTTGCTGCTTCTTCTCTACTATCTATTGCAAATGTTCTTATGGTGATGGCAGTCCTCGGTATGCAATAGCAGATACTGCTATAAATTGGGAGATTTTATGGAGGTCTTATAAAAAACAAACTGTGTGACAGTGTGACATAGCTGTTCTGTTTCACTAACGGGAACGTATACCAGTCAGGTCGAAGTATGTCGTTAGGCTGTATTTGTTTCCCAGGGGCCTAACTTAGACTGTCATAGTGAGTCGTGTTTCCACAAATGATTTCCCAACACTACTAGGAGAGGGTTCCTCACTGGATACATGGCAGTAGCATCACTAGAGGAATGAAATCACTCAAGAACCTTGGCTTATCTTGTCTGTACGGTGGCTCTGCTGCTCCTAGAACAGTCTGCTTCGTTGCCAGATTTTCCCGTCCCCCTATGACATCACCAGTGATGTCATGGAACATTGTGAGAATTCACACTGCCTTCTGACATACCGCAACTGCCCTACACATAGAATTTCAGAAAATGGTGAGAAAATCAAAAGAGCCTAATTGAGCTACAAGTTTTCTCCTCCTCCAATCTGATGTGACTGTGGATCTAGAACACTTGTCCTAAGTGTAAAATGGGGGAAATTTAAAAAAAAACATTGCAGGATGGGCATTTATCCTGTTGGTGTGAAATCCAGAAACCCAACATATCTAACCAAGATGGCGACCTCAACATATTACAACAGCTTGTATGTCACCACAATCCAAAATGAGAAACCAAGGTGGCGAATTGGGCTTACTAGGACAATCTAGAGCTCTGTAGAGATTCACAAATTCAATACGGGAGTCCAAGATCATTATTGTGTGTTCCCTGACGTCACATGAGACTTGTCTTAAGTTATAGTACAGTTGTTCTAAATACAAACAATTTCCCCCACCTATATAACATTACAGCTGAACAGTTTAACCCCATCCCACATGCAGAGTTAAATAATTTTTTTCAGCTGACTTCTCCTAAATTTAAAACAATGTGGATTTTAAAAATTTGCAGCAATAAAAGACAGGAAAAGATAGTAATGTTTGTGTCTTCACTGAAAAAAAAAAAAACAATAGCTTCCTTCCATAGACAGAACATCTGCGGAGGCCACCACACCACACACATTCCACATCATAGAAGGATGGCTTCTGTATACAGGAGAGATTCGCACAGAACCACACCACCCCTGTCGGCATGCCAGTCAGGTCTCTGCACCAGCAGGGCTAAAAGCTACTGATCGTTAACGTTGTACCACTACATGGGTAGGTAACATTTCTCACTGTAGCCATCATTACCTCTTGCTGCTGCTGATGTCAGAAGACCACAGCAGACTGTCTCACTCTAAGAATGGACAGTGCTTGGTGCACGTACTTCAACTCAACAGCACTTTCAATGAAGTGCATATGCACCCTTTCCTACAGAGGTATTCATACAACGGAGATGTACTTCCGCACTGTAAAATTCAACGCTGTTAGTGCTCTAAGTAGAATCATTCTCGTAGAAAGTGTAGTGAAGATGTACCTGGCCATTGTGAAACTGAATGTAGTTAATGGTGTAAACACAGCTCTTCTTATACATACAGACATGTGCTACGCAAGTGTAACTCTCACATTGTGTCGTCTAGCAAATTCATATCATAAACCATTATTTGACAAAGCTGAAATAGAAAGAAAGGAAATGAATGACTAGAGATTAACAAAGATTTATTTATTAATCTTTCTTTCCTTCAAAATAGATTTCACATTTCAGTTCATATATTTGTTTTTCAAAGTGTATGTCTGACAATTCGGACTGCTTCATGCAGTTTACATATCACATAATAGGTCCGACGATTTGGACTAGTTCATACTCTTTAATCGAAACAAATTTAAATTTATATATAGGGTGGTCCATTGATAGTGACTGGGCCAAATATCTTGTAAAATAAGCATCAAATGAAACTCGTCTAGCTTGAAGGGGGAAACCACATGGCGCTATGATTGGCCAGTTAGATGGCGCTTCCATTGGTCAAGCGGATATCAACAGCGTTTTCTAAATAGGAAGCTAATTTTTATTACATATTCGTGTAGTACGTAAAGAAATATGAATGTTTTAGTTGGACCACTTTTTTCGCTTTGTGATAGATGATGCTGTAATAATCACAAACGTATAAGTACGTGGTATGACGTAACGTTCCGCCAATGCGGGTGGTATTGCTTTCGTGATGCATTACCTGTGTTAAAATGGACGTTTACCAATTGCGAAAAAGGTCGATATCGTGTTGATGGATGGCTATTCTGATCAAATATCCCAACGGGCGTGTGCTGTGTATGCAGCTAGGTATCATGGACGACATCATCCAAGTGTCCGGACCGTTCGCCAGATAGTTACGTTATGGTCGCGCGGGATCAGCCGAGCGGTCTTGGGCGCTGCAGTCATGGACTGTGCGGCTGGTCCCGGCGGAGATTCGAGTCCTCCCTCGGGCATGGGTGTGTGTTTTTGTCATTTAAATAATTTAGGTTAAGTAGCGTGTGACCTTAGGGACTGATGACCTTAGCAGTTAACTCCTGCCGGCCGAAGTGGCCGAGCGTTTCTAGGCACTTCACTCTGCAAGCGCCAAGCCGCTACGGTCGCAGGTTTGAATCCTGTCCAGGGCATGGATGAGTCTGAAGTCCTTAGGTTGGTTAGGTTTAAGTAGTTCTAAATTCTAGGGGACTGATGACCACAGGTGTTAAGTCCCATAGTACTCAGAGCCATTTGAACCATTTGAAGTTAAGTCCTATAAGATTTCACAACATTTCAACATTTTTTGTTACGTTATTTAAGTAAACAAGAAGTGTTCAGCCACATGCGAAACCACGACCTGCAACAAATGATGATGTCCACATAGTTGTTTTAGCTGCTGTCGCGGCTAATCCGCACATCAGTAGTAGACAAATTGAGCGAGAATAGAGAATCTCAAAAACGTCGGTGTTGAGAATACTACATCAACATCGATTCCTCCCGTACCATATTTCTATGCACCAGGAATTGCATGGACTTTGAACGTCGTGTACAGTTCTGCCCCTGGGCACAAGAGAAATTACGGGACCATTGGGCAACGTAAAATCCACGATGACTGCGACAAGTGTAACATGAGCGACCTTGGGGGGTTAATGTATGGTGCGGCATTATGGGAGGAACGATAATTAGCCCCTATTTTATCGATGGCAATGTAAATGGTACAATGTATGCTGATCTCCTACGTAATGTTCTACCAATGTTACTACAAGATGTTTCACTGCACGACAGAATGGCGATGTACTTCCAACATGATGGATGTCCGGCACATAGCTCGCGTGCGGTTGAAGCGGTACTGAATAGCATATTTCATGACAGGTGGATTGGTCGTCGAAACACCATACCATTGCCTGCACGTTCACCGCATCTGACGTCCTCAGAGTTCGTTCCGTGGGGAAAGATGAAAGATATTTGCTATCGTGCCCCACCGATACGCCTGACAACATATGTCAGCGCATTGTGAATGCATGTGCGAACATTATGGAAGGCGAACAACTCGCTGTTGAGAGGTATGTCGTTACACGTATTATCAAGTGCACTGAGGTTGACGTACATCAATTCGAGCATTTATTGCATTAATGTGGAATTTACAGGTAATCACGCTGTAACAGCATGTGTTCTCAGAAATAAGTTCTCTAAGATACATGTGTCACATTGGAACAAGCGAAATAAAATGTTCAAATGGACCTACGTTCTGTATTTGAGTTTAAAAAACCTACCTGTTACTAACTGTTTGTCTAAAATTGTGAGCCATATGTTTCTGACTATTATGGCGCCATATATCACAAAGCGAAAAAAGTGGTCCAAATAAAACATTCATATTTCTCCATGTACTATAGGAATATGTAATAAAAATGGAGGTTCCTATTTCAAATAAACACAGTTGATATTCGTTTGACCTAAGGCAGAACCATCTAGCGGGACAACCATACCGCCATCTAGCTTCCCCCTTCAAGCTAGACATGTTTTGTACTTTGTAGTTTTTTCGTTTGACACTTATTTCGTGAGATATTTGGCCCAGTCACGATCGGTGGACCACCCTGTATACATATGTCGTGTCCTGCTCTGATTCCAGTGCTACAGATTGGCAGTGAGAATACCACACCACAAAAAAAACATGGCTAATAAAGATCGAGAAACTTCACAAAGATTGCGAAAAGCACCACCTAACACATAAACTGCAAATAGACTTTACAAGATATGCAGGCACAAACAGCTCTGAGCGGATGCACAGTACTCCCTTACTGCAGTTCGCTGGGACTGTCGCTACTACACATCTGCTTCCCACAGAGTCAGGAAGCTTTGTGCCACAGTCCTGCGCAATGCTGCGCTGTGGATATTTTAGAAATAGTCCATTTGCGCTACCCACACTCAATCAGACTCATTGAAAAATTAATTACATTTATATCCTCTGTGAGGGACAGCGTTTCCTTACTTTCTGTTGGTGAATACTTAGGAATGGCATACTTGGCGAGAAAAACTGGTCTATCCAGTATTCAGTCACGCAACTTCCCCATTTCCAAACCCTACTCTTTCCCCTTTTGTATTTTTTTTGCCTCCTATTGGTAGATACTGGCACAGCTATATCGCTTGGCAGCAAACCCATTACGTAGGAGATAGCTGAAAATGGTAGTGAGAGTCACATTTCAGCTCATTTGCGCTATGTCCTTCAACAGTTTAAAGGAGAGAGGGCAGGGGTTAGACTGGAGTGTGCTCGCAACACCACTGTCGGAGACAATAAATTTGTCAACTGGGAATTTGACGTCGTGATTGGAAGTGAGGTATAAAATGATAGTTGTAATTTCAAATTTCGCCCGGAATTTATACCGTCACAATTGAGTAATTCCCGACTCCCTACACGTCTGCTAAGTGTATTTTATAAAGCATTACAGAATTCTCAAGTTGATTCTCACTGGTACACCAGGAAGATGAAAGGGGGTGGGGGGCGTCTACCATATGATAGGACAAAAACAACAACAAATCCACTTTTATTTGAAAAAGTACCACTCCACCTTTCCGTTGCCAGGCTAAGTTCATTGGAATGTAATGAGCAGCTCTCAACGCCATACACAGCAGCCGTCAACACATGGCCAACGTACTTTGTAAACACACACACTTAAACCGTGATCCATTCCGTAGTAGGTGACACAGTTAGACGTCGGAGATCGCGGAAACTTCCCATGCGCCACCGCCATGCTTTGGCCACACCGGCAGCTGTGCGCCCCGTCGACGGCAGCCACAAACCACGTATCAGCGCTGCCGGATGCTCAGAGGCCGGAGAGACTGTCACTGTGACCTCCAAGCAGGCAACCTTGTCAGTTTACATGTGCAGGAGGGGAGGGGAGGGAGCACCATCGTCCAGCGCAAACACTCGTCATACTGAAACTTTACAAATTTCCACATAATAATCGGAGAACGCTTACAATACACGTGATCGCAAAGGCTACCCATCACACAGTGAGCGTTATTTCGCTATCGACTTGCACGGAGGACAGTACTAGTAGATCAACTGCACGCTCGTACCCTGCCTGAGCGGTTCGGGAAGCTCAGCCATGACTGACGCCTTAAACTGGAAATGTCCGATCTTTCCAGCCACCAACTACCTCCGCCTCGCGCTTAGACACCATCCACGCATTTAATAGTGAAATTACAATTAAATACTACGATTGCAGCACCAATCTGGTGACATTAAACTATCAGCCAAGTATAAGAAATACCTCCTCATGACGACTGAAGCTCGGGAAATATCCATTTTCCACGTAAATTTATATCCTACTTGTTGTTGTTGTTGTTGTTGTTTTCAGTCCAGAGACTGGTCTGATGCAACTTTCCATGCTACTGTATCCTGTGTAAGCTTCTTCATCTTCTTCGTCTCCCTCTTCGATTTTTACCCTCCACGCTGCCCACCAATACTAAATTGGTCATCTCTTGGTGCCTCAGAATGTGCCCTACCAAACGATCCCTTCTTCTAGTCAAGTTGTGCTCCAAATTTCTCTTCTCTCCAATTCTATTCAATACCCCCTCATTAGTTTTCCTACTTACAAGGGAACGTTATTTTCCACTTAAAATCTTTCATGCGCCTTATGGTTGTTGATGCAATGAAATCACAATTTCCCAAGTCAAATCTATACCTCCCTTATGACCGGACATACTCCTACCCAGATCATTCTCTTTGCACATGTTGAAACATTGACCTCGGTAACTTTATACTGCAACACATACAAGATTCAGGCAAGCAGTGCAGTTAACGTTTGTAGACTATAGTCCACACACAAAAATAGCATTGTTGCACTAGGTGTTGACAGCTGTACTACAATTTATGAAATTGTAGAAATGCATGGCCAGAAGGAAGGTTATGGCCATATAAAATCGGTAAAATTACGAAAATTAACAGAGAATACGTATAAACTGAGGGAACATACCTGTACGTGAAAATTCTGGGAAACTGAGGGAGAATAAGGGAGTACTTAGATGCCTACTTGCTGCAGGAAAATCCATGTACATGGGAACAAGTGTGTGACGGTAAGAGGAACACGAGAAAAAGTCGACATCGAAGCACTGGGAGTCAGGGAAACAGTGATTTTTCTAGACAGCTAGAAGACGGTTGGAATAGATTGTTTAACGTCGATGACCGTCAAATGTAGAGTAACAAATTTACATAATCGGATCACAAGCCCTAGTGTGACCTCAGAGTTATCGGGAACCACCTTACAAATTTCTATAATCTGTAAGGACAGATACCTACCTTCTTAGTTAAAGAGCATTGTATTCCCAGCTTTGGGACTGCAGTATACAACCACCGAAAGGATCGCGCGTTTTCGCGTGTGTAAGACTGTTTCAGTGATTTAAACTGTAACAAACGGTATTTACAATCTGCTTGTCTGTATCCTCTATCAATGACAACCATGAGGTTCAGTTAACAGATACGTTACAGAACAGCTGCTGTGGGGTTTTTGACAGCATTCTTCTGTATGTCTCTAGAGGATGTTTGTGGGGCGCTCCCCATCGCGGTCATCAGCGCCCGTACAAGTTCCCAGTCTTTCCATTTCCATTCTCGCAACTTCGAAAGTGATGACGAGGTGATGACGAGATGATGGGGTCAACACAGACATCCAGTTCCTGGGCGGATAAAATCCCCACCCGGCCGGAAATCGAACCCGGGACCCCGTGATCCAGAGGCAGCATCGCTAGCCATTATATCAGGAGCTGCGGACGTCTCTAGAGGAGCAAAGTGTTCCAAATGATTGGAAAGAAGGACAGACCATTTCCATTTCCCAGAAGGACTGTCAAACACACGCACAAAACTATAGGACTATATCTCTGAGTTGATCTGTTGTGGAATTTTGGAAAGTGTTTTGTGGTGGTATATTACAATATTTCAGGAGATCGAAAATCTCCTCTGTAGGAAGCAACATGGGTTCCTGGAAACAGCCCACTGTGTTGCCCAACGAGACCCAGAAAGCAATATAAAAAGCCGTTCATGTAGATGACACGTTCCAGAGGGTGTTAGATAAAGTTCAACACCGTCGCCTAACGAACAAAATGCGAGCGCAAGGAATATCATCAGACCAACTGTGTGATTGGATTGAAGCGTTTCTAGCAGACAGATCACAGGATGTCATACTGAATGGAGAAAAGTCTCCGGACGTAAGAGTAGGAAGTGTTATAGGAGCGTTACTTTTTCCGATACACTGAGATGATAAAAGTCGTGGGATATCTAGGAATATCATTTCGGCCTCCTTTTGCCCGGCGTAGTGCGGTAGCTCGATGTGGCATGGACTCAACAAGACGATGGCACTTCCCTGCAGAAATATTCAGCCATGCTGCCGCTGCACCCTCCATAACTGCTAAATTCTCGGTGGAGCAGGATTTTGTGCACAAACTTGCTTATCGATTATGTCTCATAAATGTTCGACGGGTGGCCAAATCATTCGCTCTAAATATTCACAATGTCCTTCAGACCAATTACAAACAATTGTGTCCTGATGACATAGCTCACTGTCATCCATAAATGTTCCCTTGTTGTTTGGGAACCATTTCCAGCCATGACAGGTTCAGTTGAACCAGAGGACCCAGTCCACTCCATGTAAACACAGCCCACCCCATGAAGGAGCCACCACCAGCTTTCACAGTGCCTTGCCGACAACTTGGGTTCAGGGCTTAATGGGGCCTGTGCCACACTCGAATCCTACCATCAGCTCATACCAGGCCACGGTCTTCCAGGCGTCTAGGGTCCAGCAGAGATGGTCACGAGCCCAGGAAAGGCGGTGCAGGTGATATACTCTTAGCAAAGGCACTCGCGTCGGTCGTCTGGTACCACAACCGAGTAACGCCATAGTACCCCTCACTACCCTAACAGATGCGTTCGTCGTACGTCCCAGAATGATTTCTGCGGTTATTTCACACAGTGTTGCTTGTCTGTTAGCACTGACAACTCTACTCTAAAGCCGGTGCTGTCGGTCGTTAAGTGAAGGCCGCTTAGTTCTCTGTGATGAGAGATAATGCCTGAAATTTTGTATTCTCGCCACATTCTTGACACTGTGGATCTCGGAATACTGAATTCGCTAACGATTTCCGAAGTGGAGTGTCCCATGTGTCTGGCTCCAGCTACGTTCAAAGAACGTTAATTCCCATCGTGCAGCCATAATCACCTAGGAAACTTTTATATGAATCATCTGACATCAAATGACAACTCCACGAAAGCGCTGCTGTTTTATGCCTCGTGTACGCGATACCACCGCCATCTGTATATGTACATATCGCTGTCCTGTGACTTCTGTCACCTCATGTGTATATAATCACCCAGGATATAACGTCAAAAGTTCCATAACGTTTTTGTACACAGAGAAGTCTCAGCTTTAGAAAATCGTAGCAAAATACAGAAGACCTGCAGAGGATCGACGCTTGGTGCAGCGAGTGGCAACTGAACCTGAAGAGAAAAGAATGTAACATGTTTTGAATATAAAGCCAAAAAGGCGCTCTATTTTATAACTACACGACTGCAAAACAATTACTGGAAGTTGTTACTTCCATAAAATATCTATGACAATGCGAATAGGGCGGTTTCAACTGGAACCACCACAAATTAACCTCGAGTAAGACAGATGCTAGAGCGAGAACCCTCAGGAAACGTACTCCATTAACAAAGAAAGTAGCTTGCAAAACACTTGCTCGAGCAATACCTGAATATTGCTTATCATTCTGGGATTCGCACCAGATGAGACTGATAGAGGAAGCAGAGAAGTTCCAAACAAAGGCAACTCGTTTCGTCACAGGTTCGCTTGGTCAGCGCGAAAGCGTCACGGAAATAATCAGCCAACTCCTCTGCAGATGCTACAGAGGAGACGTCCTGCCTTACTGTTAAAATTCCGGGAGTGTGCGGTTCTAGAAGAATCAACCAGTACATTTATTCCACCTACGTACATCTCGCAAAGAGACCATGAAGGTAAAATCACAACAATTCGAGCCCCAATGAGGCTTACCGTTAGCGGTGTCTCTCGTATGAGTGACATTTCAGATAAACCGAGATGGGTATCAAGTATATTGCCAGTTTTTTTCTGCCAACACAATGGAAGTCAAGCAGCGGGTGGGCGCTATTCTGATCTCTAAGGCGAAAGCAAGCGAGTGGAGCGGTCGCCCGCCATCAGAATACAAACGGTGCATTACGACGCTCGGGAGCGGTTGCCACTCAGACGCTTCCGGGTTTAAGCCAGCAGTGGACCGGACAAAAGAAAGCCTGCCTGACCTCGTTACGAGCCTATCCTGCGACCGATGTCTTTCAGAACACCGTCTGCGGAAAAGGGCGGAAGACGAGCGACTTCTTGATTCCCATAAGCTATGAACGCTGTGGCTGTCGTCTGTGGTGCGTGTATTATTCAGTATAGCTTTTACTTTAATTTCTATCATGTTAGTACAGGGTGACAGTTATTGAACTATATGATAAAAAACGTATATTAGTTACAAACCACGACGCGCACACAATTTATTCAACATGTAAACGTCACGACAGATATTTGAATTTAGGTCATGACTTGTTCGATATGCCTGCCATCATTGCCGATGATGTGGTAAAGACGAATAGCGAAAATGTGCATGACCGTGGAAGTATCGAAACATCGATGCTGTCAATGACCTCCTGAATGGCTGTTTTCAGCTCGGAAATGGTTTGGGGTTATTACTGTAGACCTTATCTTAATACAGGCCCACAAAAAGGAGTCGTCCTGTTCAGGTCCGGAGAACCTGGTGGCAATCGAGTCCCATACCAATGGGCTCTGGGTACCCCAGAGCGGGAATATGGTCCGCAAGGTGCTTCTCCAGAACATAAAACACTTTCCTGGTTCTATGTGGTCGAACTCTATCTTCCATAAACCACATCTTGTCGACATCAAAGTTCAAAGTTCAAAACCTTCACGTACCTGTCGGTAAACACCGTACCATCAAGGAACATCGGACTGATTTATCTGTGACTGGACATCGTTCACCACACAGTCACCCGTTCAGGGTGAGGAGAATTCTCGATCGCGTAATGCGAAGTCTCTGTTCCCCAAATACGCCAGTTTTGCTCGTTGACGAACCTATCGAAATGCAAGTGGGCTTCGTCGCTAAACCAAACTATGCATGTGCGTACTAATTCCGATCATGCCCGCGACCAACCATGTAGTTTGAATGTCCTAGCGCAAACCGTTCAGAAGTTATGACGACATTATTTCATATAGTTCAACAACTGTCACCCTGTACATAAGAGAGGCATTCTGTAACTAATGCAGCCCGCATCTCGTGGTCGTGCGGTAGCGTTCTCGCTTCCCACGCCCGCGTTCCTGGGTTCGATTCCCGGCGGGGTCAGGGATTTTCTCTGCCTCGTGATGGCTGGGTGTTGTGTGATGTCCTTAGGTTAGTTAGGTTTAAGTAGTTCTAAGTTCTAGGGGACTGATGACCATAGATGTTAAGTCCCATAGTGCTCAGAGCCATTTGAACCATTTGTAAGTAATGCACTGCTTTTTTCTGAAAGTAGGTTGTTTTTATCCAGGTTTCCAGTACACCACATTGTTCCCCACGCTTTAGGCTAAAAAACCGTATTTTTCAACACAACCTACGCTTAATGCGACGGCCTCATCACACCTTACTGGGAGGACCTGTATCTCCCCATGGTACCACTCTACTGGTCGACGTAGCAGCCAGGTTCTTACTGCATCAATAACTTCCCCATCATATACTTACTCCTTCTCGGTGAGTACATCCTCGATTAGACCAAACAGATGGAAGTCGAAGGGCGAGCGACTTAGTAGGCACAAGATTGAGTACTCTAACTAGTGAACGAGTGGGTCAGCACTACAACAGAGACTTCCAGCAGAGCAGCGAGATGTGATTCGTCGATTACTCCGAATAAGTGTGTCCTGCACGTCCCAAAACTGCAGGATTCACAGCTGTGTCCGACCAGCCGGCAGTTGGGAAATCGGACAGGTTTGCCCGACCTTGTTGCGTTGATGACAGACGCCTCTCCCGAGATTTAAGTGAGTTTGAACGTGGTGCTGTAGTCGGCGTACGAGTGTTGGGACACAGCATCTCCGACGTAGCGATGATTTTACGATTTTGCCGCACTACCATTTCACGAGTGTACCGTAAATATTAGAAAACTGGTAAAACATCAAATCTCCGATATCGCTGCGGCCGGAATAAGATCCTAAAAGAACGGGACAAACGACGATTGACCATTCCGCAAATTGCTGTAGATTTCAGTGCTGGGCCATGTACAAATGTCAGCGTGCGAACCATTCAACGAAATATCATCGATATGGGCTATCGAAGCCGAAGGCTCACTCACGTCTCACGTACCCTTAATGAGGGCACGATACAAAGTTCAAACCCCCGAGAACGCAGAAGTGCCCCAACACGAAGTGGCATGAACTCAACTGATCTGTGAAGTAGTGCTGGAGAGAGCTGACATTATGAATCCTGCAGGTCTGTCCATGAATCCATAAGAGTACGTGGGGGATGGAGATTTCTTCAGAATAACACGTCGCAAGGCATCCCAAATATGTTCAGTAACGTTCATGTCTGGGGAGTTTGGTGACCAGCGGATGTGTTTATACTCAGAATAGTGTTCCTGGAGACACTCTGCAGCAATTCTCGGCGTGTGGGATTTCTTATTGTTCGACTGTAATTGCCCAAGTCCGTCGGAATGCACAATGGATATGAATGGTTGCAGATGATCAGATAGGATGCTTACATACATGACACCTGTCAAATCGTATCTAGACGTATCGGGGTTCGCATATCACTCCAGCTGCACAGGACTCCACCAGCTTGAAGAGTCCCCTAGTGAGTTAACGAGCATTGCGTTCTCATTTAAAGAATCAGCCTACAGGCTTTGTGAAACGAACGCTGTCGTTCAGGACCGCTTGCCACAAAGGGCGCAAGTTCACTGCGAGTTGAGGAAACTCACAGGCGGCTACTGTCGTTGAAGTCTAAGCGCTGTAATGGGCGAGTGAGACAGAAGAGAATCTATGTCATAGGGAAACCCCATAGAAACCGTTTGTGGCCAAGGAGACGTAGCAGTGTTAACTATGGCGGACCAAAGATCGGCAATAAAGGGAAACATTTATGAAAACTATTTAATTCTGTAGTAATTCAGGGAATTAAGCCTCGGTAATTTTAATCTACAATCCTATATAAATTTTCATGTTGGTCCCTATAAAACTTGAATATTGATCATATATATAACAGTTTAGGATTTACTGTTAAAGTGAAATTCTCACGTTTTGTAAAAAAGACCTGAATGCTAAAATCTGAACGCTATTGTCGATCTTAACGATCGACATTTCATGAGAAGCGCATCATTACGATGCCAGATGTTGCAAATATCAACTCAGAAACTTCACATAGTAAATTTAAATTACCGGTATTTTCAGTTAAGCATCAGATCATCATTTCCTCCACACCAAACTCATTGAACGATGACAGCATCACACATTAGGTAATAGAATATTTGTTGTAAAGTTTAGTGCATATTAGTTACTTATGTTCTTTATTTATCAGAAAGCATATTTGTGCAAGTCTGCTGGCCGTGGCATTCAAAGATCAGAAGGAAATTGTATTGGTTTTGTGTAAAAGAATATAACGTTTATTATGTAATGGATATTATTGTTACTTCATTTAGAACGTGAAAGTGGCAAAGCTTTGATGATTTAAATACGTTAAAATGTAAAATAATGTAGAATAAGCTGCAGCCAATCACATGGACGGCTTCAGGAAAGGGAACTGCAGTAGTCAGTTGAGCAACGATGTTCGGCGCGCGGGAAAACACAGCCGGGGACGAGCAGAAAGCGGACAGTGGACAGTTCTGGTCTAGACACCAAAGTGTACGGTGCTGGTAGAGCCGCAAAAGGAGACGGTCGGTCTTTCGGTAGCTAGGAAGTGAAACGACTTTGGAAATTACGCGTTGTGTAGTATCGCGGGACTTCGTCTCTGGGCGGTGAGCAGCCGCGCGCCTGGTGTGAACTCCAACTTTAACGTGGTGGAGTAATGGACTTGTGTTTCGCGATGAGATTGTGAATGATCGAACTGTGTCAAATGGATATGCGCTCGAGTGTAATAGTAATTCTAAATTCGACCACTTTCGCTATTAATATGCTTTCCGAATAAACATTATTCTAAACAAATCGCAGCTTTGTGGATTACATCATTTGTAGGTCGTTAATTTAGTTCCGATATTATTATTACTGTTATTATATTATATTTCGCAAACCTGCTATCAGCCACACAATTTAACCAAAGGCTCACAAGTGTTTCATTTAGGGCGTGTAACTCGACTCTTGCAGTTCAATCCCTAGACGAGTTTGAGCCAAGACATTTCTACAAAGAGGGTCCGCATGTGAGCCCGAACATCTATGGGATGTTAGCTCGCACCCTGCTGACATGCAGGGACCATGGATTCATGAAGTTGTCTCCATACCCGTACACGTCCATCCGCTCGATGCAATTTGAAACGAGACTCGTCCGGACAGGCAACAAATTTACAGTCATCAACAGTCCAATGTCGGTGTTGACGGGCCCAGGCAAGGCGTACAGCTTTGTGTCGAGCAGTCATCGTGGGTACATGAGTGGGCCTTCGGCTCCGAAAGCCCATATCGATGATGTCCCGTTGAATAGTTCGGACGCTGACACTTGTTGATGGCACAGCATTGAAATCTGCTGCACTTTGTGAAAGGGTTGCACTTCTGTCATGCTGAACGATTCTCTACAGTCGTCGTTGGTCCCGTTCCTGCAGTATCGTTTTCCGACCACAGCGATGTCGGAGATTTGATGTTTTAGCGGATACCTGATTTTCACTGTATCCTCGTGAAGTGGTCGTAATGGAAAATGCCCACTTCATCGCTGCGTCGGAAATTCTGTGTCCCATTGTTTTACGCCAATTATAACACCACATTCAAACTCACTTAAATCTTATAACCTGCCATTATAGCAGCAGTAACCGATCTAAGAGCTGCGCCAGTGATTTGTCTTACATAGACGCTTCCTACAGTTGCGCAGCATTCTGCCTACTTACATATCTCTGTATTTGAATACACATGCCTAAACCAGTTTCTTTGGGACCTAAGTGTAAAATTGGACGTACGTATACATCTATGAAAATTCCACATCACCTCATAAACCACTGCATTTTATCCAATCTGGGTACACGTGTCACTTCCTGTCTTCAACGAATCGCTATGATGATAAGAACAACCAATCTACTGAAGGAGGAGGGGGGGGGGGGGGGGGAGTGATAAAGAAATGTAGCTCACGACACGCGAACATACAGACTTTATTCATTTATTATTTGAGACTGAGAGCACTGAACACCATGCAGTAAACTTCCATGAAACATTTCCTTGCTGACAATCACCACAAAATGATGAAAAGATGAAAGGTTGTAACTTATTAGATTTACATACATTGTAACTGCCACATTTTAATTTATAGTTTCTATACTACTAACTCTTAGCAAGATACATTTTGCAGGCAGTGTTCACATATAATACTGAACGTTTCTGCAAAACTATATCATTGTACGACATATAGTTCAAAAGACATCACGTAAACCTAGACATGCGCGAAAAACCGTAGGGTAATGCATGTCATTTAACTTTATTACATATTTACTACTAACTTTATTTGGAACACATTTTACAGACATGGTTCATCTATATCTACATCCACACCTACATGGATTCTCTGCAAATCACACTGCAGTGTTTGGCAGAGGGTTCATCGAACCACCTTCACAGTAGTTCTCTATCATTCTACTCTCGAACAGGGCGTGGTAAAACTAACGCCTATACCTTTCCGTACGAGCTCTGATTTCTCTTATTTTAATATGATGCTCGTTTCTCCCTACGTAGGTCGGCGTAAGAAAAATACTTTCACATTCGCAAGAGAAAGCCGATAATTGAAAATCTGTGTGAAGATCCCGCCTCAACGAGAAACGCCTTTATGTTAATGATGTCCTCCCCAATTCCTGTAAATCATATCCGTTACACTCTCTCCCCTGTTTCTCAATAATACAAAGAGTATTGCTCTTCTTTGAACTTTCTCGATGTAGTTCGTTAGTCCTATCAGGTAAGGATCCCATACATCGCACCGAAAGAGGAAGGAAAAGCGTAGCACAGAAAGTCTCATTAGTAGATCTGTTGCATCTTCTAAGTATTCTGCCGATAAATCGCAGTCTCTGGTTCGCCTTCCCCACAACATTTACTGTGTGTTCTCCTCAATCTAAATTGTTGGTAATTTTAATTCCTAGGTATTTAGTTGAATTTACGGCCTTTAAATTCGACTTGTTTATCGTGTAACCGAGCTTAAACGAATTACTTTTAGCGCTCATGTGGATGAGCTCGCTTATTTTATTATTTAGGGTCAATTACAAATTTTCAAACCATACAGATAGCTTATCTAAATCGTTTTGCAATTGTTTTTGATCTTCTGATGACTTTACTAGACGATAAACGACAGCATAACCTGCTAACAACCTAAGATGTCTGTTCAAATTGTTTTCTACATCGTTTATGTAGGCAAGGAACAACAGAGGGTCTATAACATTACTTCGGGAAATGAAGAAATAACTTTTGTTTTGCTCGATGACTTACTACGAACTTTGACCTCTCTGACAGGAAATAACGAATCAAGTCGCGTATCTGAGAGGGTATTCCATAAGCTCGCAGTTTGATTATAAGGCGTTTGTGAGATACAGTGTGAGATATACCACTTGATATACCTGGAACATTATGTTTTACCACTCATAGTTCAGGAGATATGACGTTATAAACATTAAGGTGGTGAAAACGAAAGTGCATGTCGGAGTTTCCTAGATACACAGTTGGTATATGTGCACAGATATGTTAAATAGATGTATTACACGCATGTGGAAACAAAACCGTGGGTGAAAAGTTCCTCCTAAACCCATATCGATTTCAGCCACGCTTGGTATACATACAACTTACTATATGTAAAGAAATAATCTGAGAATAAAAACCTGTAACCTTATACTGGGGTGGACGTGATAATGGATGATAACATGGAGAGATAAGGAAGTAAGAGGAGATGGACGGAGGGGAGAGGAACAGATGAACAGAAAGAGAGGAGAAGAGGAGGAGATGGACAAGGAGAAGGGGATTAACGGTGGAAAGAGAGAGGGGCAGGAGGAGATAGTT
This sequence comes from Schistocerca gregaria, assembly GCF_023897955.1. NCBI lineage: Eukaryota > Metazoa > Arthropoda > Insecta > Orthoptera > Acrididae > Schistocerca > Schistocerca gregaria. Next base: position 180,249,517 of record NC_064927.1, read on the forward strand.
TGGGGTGAGTGGAGATAGTGTGGAATGAATGGACTTAAAGGGAAGGAGGAAGTGGTAGAGGGTAAACGAGCAGATGGACACAGGGGGGAGGAGCGGACGGACAGAAAAGGAAAAGAGGTGGAGAAGGACAGAAACAGGAGGGAGGAAGAGATGGGGAGAGAGAGGAGAAGGAGGAGATGGACCGAGAGAAGCCCGAAAAATTCTAAAACATAGAGCATTTTAGCACACACAGAATAAATTTTAATATGAGGATGGCAGGATAATATGGTTGGGTGGGCAAGCAACATTTAGAATGACACATGAAAGTATAATACCTCAAATGTTTGGGACAAATTACGACAATTTAAAAAAAAATTGATTACTAGTCAAAGACGCTAACGCTAGACTGCGGTTTGAAAAAGAACACATTCTTAGTAGGCTTGTGAATTTGTTACGACCTTTCCCTTGATATAATGAAAAAGTAATTAAACAGTGAAATTTGTAAACTTCAGCAAAACGTTATCCTTAATATAACTGATTCTGGTTGCATGTCGCCATTCTTACGTGTCGTTTATGTTACATCACAACTCGCCAAAGGAGGTAGTTTCAGAAGCATTGCTTAATCACAGTAACATCTTAATGGCGAAATGTTGAAGCGACTTTGTTTGGGAAGTTACGTTGTTACATGAAGAGGGTCTTAAGGCTACGATAACAGTTACGTTAATGATAATGTTACGCGTGTAAATAATATTAAAATTTCTTAACAATACCACTTTAGATCGTTGCTTTGTCTCACAGCATCATGGCTGTCGTTACAAACTGTTGACCACTCGTGAACAAAGTGAATAATGGAAAATATCAGCAACTTCTACACAGTGGAAATTATTGTAGCTGATTACTTGCTAACAGTTGAAACTTAATTAGAAACGCATTTCAGTTTAATGTTTGGCTCACGCTTTAGACGTGCAAGTGTGGGTCTTTACCGAAGTAGATCTACTGGAAAATCAGACAGCGTGCGACACATTATCTTTCTCTAAATTACAGTTTTCTTGTGAAGGTTGCATTGGTACACTCTTCACACCAAACAATAATATAATATGGTACGTAACAGAATTATAAAACTCAGCGTCATAAAAATACATGCTCTTTGAATTTTGATCCCCTGCAATTTTATCGTTTAAATTTTGGAGTGCTGAACCGGACATGAGCGGGTGAAAAAAGAATTTTTGTTGCAAAAACCGTAAAAAAAGTTTTTATTGGGCAATGAAATGGTTAGAAACGTTAAGCTAAAGTAAGCGCAAGTTACACAGCTCAACTCAGTAATCAGTTTCCAAGTCGAGATAAAGTTGAGTGAAATAAGCAAATTTTCAAAATAAAGTTTTAGTTTAACCTTAACGTATAACGTATAGTATAGACTGTTAGGCTTTACGTGGCCACAATTCTTAAGGGCACTTCTTCTACGAAGGTTTCATTGATGGTACATTACTGTTTCCCGTTCATCATTAAATGTTTTGCGAAAAATACTTCTTATTTTCATGGTCACTTTTCTGTTTTTCCCTTAAAGATTCAGGTCTATCACCTAATACAGTTCTATCAATTGAATATTTTTCACTTGCTTCTCTGATTCCTATTTCAAGCCGTTGACTTTTTCAAGCACTTTCTACATGTTATTATCATTCCAGTTATGTAATGTCTTCTCCATATTCACCTGTTACGAAACAAAACTGCAAAAATTTAAGTTTTTATATTATCTCTTTGGCTGATACAATCTGAAATTGATTTGTTGATTCAACCTGAAAGTGGTATTTTAACATTCCCATTGTTATTACCTCAGCTAGGTATCGTCACAGGCTGCAATAGATAACTATATTAGTCGTATCTAAGGATACAATAAAATGCAATATTACGTACTTTCAAGGTAAACACAACGCTCAAAATTAAGTTCGTGTACTTAAAAACTCATTAGAAATAACTTTTGGCCACTCCTAAACACATTTCACTTTTTAAACAAAATCGAGTGAGCAGTCTTGTTACTTAATAATTCTTACTACCGTGATACGAAATGTGCTTCCACTGGCGCTAGAGTTTACAATCAAGTTTTGTCCCCTATAACCCACTGTCTTAACTATCAGAATTATACCCCTAATAACTCCATATGACTAGGACTGGTTCATTGTCAAAAGAAGTTCAAACCTCGTGTTGGCGTGACGAACGTCACTGTACGATGAAACGACAGCAGACGAAATAAAAAGGGTCAAACCTGAGAGATTACAAGCGCTTGTAACAGCATCTGGTCTTCCGCTGTGACTCTGACTGACGTACTGTATAGCACGCGTCAGAACTAATACATTTCCAGAGTCACAGCCAGTCTACACCTTACTAACAATTCCTGCTACCTTTTAGAATAAGGAACTGAGAAGCCGTGGGCTGTGTGAGGCTGCAGGATAGTTAAGGGACTGGTGGGGGTTGAACAGTTGGGCGCTGGTTAAGGATCAGCAGGGTGGAGCCACATGGGACGATGGAGTCGAATGACCGCTCCTCAATAAAAGGTATCTAAATTACTAAACGCAAAAGCAATGCATAGTTCCTGTTACAGGTTGTCTATCTAATGGCTTCTAGGAACAGCAACGATTTGATTTTTAATAATTGAAATAATTCAAATCGTTCAAATGGCTCTAAGCACTATGGGACTTAATATCTGAGGTCATCACTCCCCTAGACTTAGAACTACTAAAACATAACGAACCTAAGGACATAAAAACATAGATATCGATGCCCGAGGCAGGATTCGAACCTGCGACCGTAGCAGTTGCGTGGTTCCGGACTGATGCGCCTAGAACCGCTTGGCCACAGTGGCCGGCTTCAAATAATTATTGACCGAATTTAATAATTTATAATTCTGTCACAATCCACCAGTTAAGAAGTACAACATTATGTTAAAGGTTTAACATACTACACCAAGTGTTGAAGTTAGAAACTGGTTATGTCTGGAGGCATGTCAGGGAGCCCCAGTTAACCACACCATTCATCCAGTATCTGAGAATTAGAACACTTAGCCGGCCCGAGTGGCCGAGCGGTTCTAGGCGCTACAGTCTGGAACCGCGCGACCGCTACGGTCATAGGTTCGAATCCTGCCTCGCGCATGGATGTGTGTGATGTCCTTAGATTAGTTAGGTTTAAGTATTTCTAAGTTCTAGGTGTCATCACCTCAGAAGTTAAGTCCCACAGTGCTCAGAGTCACTTGAACCATTTTTTGAGAACACTTAAGGACTTCCAGCGAGCTGTATACGTAACTGTAAACCCTTTCAATGGTTTTTCTCACTGATTACCCCAGCCACCGCCCGACACACTTACACACCCAGAAAATACTGAAAGGCAAGAAATTTATTGCCTATCACATTTTCGCCTTTCATTCAGTAAAACTACAGCATCAGGCAGGACGTTTAAATTAGTAACTTCTTTGCTGCTAACTCTATTCGAAACACATTTGCAGACAGTAAAGATATGTACCACTGAATGTGACTGCAAAATTATGTCATTTACGATACTTAGCTCGGGAGAGATTATTTCTTTACACATGGGAGTTCGATTCCTTAAAACAACATATTAGAGGGGTTTATTGGTTGTTTTTTACCTAATCAACAATTCAGCTGTTATAGTAATTAAAACTATGACATCGTATTCAATTGATTAGGCTTCAAATTACCATTCGGGCATCACGATTCGAGGATCCTCCAGTTCCACACTGAGACGTGCGCTTCGTGAGTGCTGCTTTCCGCTGCACGTAGCACGTATCGCCTACAGGTGCCACCGCTCACATTTTAGCTGGTACCATTGTGTGTCCATGTACAGAGCAAGCACAGTCTGGTAGCTGGGGCTGCGCAGGCGGTAACAGGTAGCAAGCGGTGCGCGCACCGCCGGCCTGGGGCCAGCCAGCACACAGCACGGGACGCTATTGTCCGCCGTGAATGCAGGGCGATCCCGATGCGGCCAGATCAAAGGACTCTGATCGGTTAACCTGCTCCACGGCGCAATTCGATTGGCGCACGCTCCGGCCGATAACCGGATTACCGTGAATTCAGTTGAACTGACTATTCCTCGTTCCAACTCTGCCAAATTTAAATTACGTTTCATAACATAATTGCACGTCAACTGCAGTTTCAATGCGAATGATGTACGTCTGTTCAGTTCATCCTTCCTTTTCACTTAATGGGCGTTATTGTTTGTTGCCCCAAACCCTCTGTTCCTCGCGTAACTACGTTACGTGACAAATAAGTTTGTGAAAGAGTAGAATATTCCTCGTTCTAACTCTTCCAAATTTAAATTACCTTTCACAACATAATTGCACGTCAACTGCAGTTTCAGTGAGAGTGATGTACGTCTGTTCAGTTCATCCTTCCTTTTCACTTAATGGGCGTTATTGTTTGTTGCCATAAACCCTCTGTTCCTCGCGTAACTACATTACGTGACAAACAAGTTTGTGAAAGAGTATTAACCCCGAGAAACTTTAGGAATTCCACCGAAATATATTTCACAGTGATATACAAATACATCGAGAAGCTAGTTGATCAGAAGTTTTTTCATTAAGTGTATCAAACCACTATTGTTGTTCTCCTATCCATAGACGATTACAACAGTCCTTATTACATTTTCCTCTATTAGTCTGCATCGTTTCCTCCTCGGATTTCCATTCCGCGGCCTTTGCTCAGTTTCCAAATTCATGATACTTTTTCTTAAATTATCAGCGTCCCGAATTAAAGAAATACCTAATTTTGTTTTTTTTTGTCCAGAATATCGGTCTCTCTAAAATCAGATCGAACGAGATTGTCCACTGGATAAGACAATGAATTAGTTTTCAGAAACAATGTGTCTCTAACTGCTAATTTAGTTTATCATACTTCACCTATTCCATCATGACGATTTCCAGGGGTGAACCACTCATTACGCCCACAGCCTATTTCACTCTGACATTCTTGTGCAATTGAGCCGGCGACACTGACAACACTTACACTTTGGTCATTCTTCCTGCGATTGCTAATCTCTATATCTTTTAAGTTTCACCCACTTGTGTTTTACCGAACGCAGTCTCGTGAGATGATATGACCAGCATTTACGTTGAAATAACTACAAGCTTGCTTGAAACTATTAGAGGTATTTTTACTTCATATACAAGAGAGTGGAGTAATCCTACCTGGCGCAAAAGATTATGCAGCTATTCACCAAGGGTTTCCTACCTTTCTTTATTACAGACCAGAATGAACATTCTTTGAAAGACTTCATTTTCGCCACTGACTGTACGTTTATTAAAAAGCCATCATTAAAGTTTCAACCTTTTGGTCTGCTGTGTCGTCCGAACAAGACAGAGCCAGGGCAAAAGCACCGCAGGTGCAAAGATGAGAGCTGGTGCCAATGCCATAAAGACTCGCCATTTCTACGAGCGGGCGGCGCTGAGTATGAAGATTTCGACTTCGCCTCGGCCAATTGCCGGCCGAGTACAACCCGCCAATGACAACTGACAGAAGCCTACCCGAAACATAGCAGCTCTCGCCCACTTGGTTATAGATCGTCGTTCAGGGCTGACTTAGACAGGGAACTTCGTTTAGTGATCTCTTAGAAGTGAACAGAAAGTAGTTGTAATTTGCATTTGCTATGTACTGTAAAGTTTACCTACGATTATTTGCACGTAGCCATTGACGGCCTTTTATGTTATAATACATGCAGTGTTACAGACTTAATCATTCAACAAGTCACAACGATAAATATCCTGTTTAACTCATTTGTGTGGATTTGTTGCCAGTTTGTTGGAGTGTTGTAGAACTTTCGTTTCCTATCCAGTTACTTCACCCTGGGGCATGGCTGTGTAATAGTGGTAGGGAGAAATTGTTTTAGCGGTGTACTGTAGCAGAAGCCGTTTCACGAACTCACAAACTAGGCCTACCACAACGACAGTGGCTACTCAGCCTCCACTGCAGTAACCACGAGGCCTTTACAAGACTGGTGACGAGGGCTTACAAAATGGTCATTTTCAATTGGGTAACAGCTGTAACCAATATATATATAGGGTTAAACATACCAATGACATAATACACATTTGTTTTACAGTGGAGTCACGAAAATCTCGATTAGAAGAGACAAAAAATTGGTTGAGTTCTCTATATACAGTAGTAGTCATCAGTAAATGTAACAAAAAATGACGTGAGCTCCTAGTGCTCGTGTCAGCCTGAGTGACATAAAACAACACCGTCCGAACAGGTCTTGAATGCCCAAAGGTACCGACCGGTCACCGTGCCATCCTCAGCCCAGAGGCGTCACCGGATACGGAGACAGAGGGACATGTGGTCAACATACCACTCTCCCGGCAGTTGTCAGTTTTCGGGACTGTAACCGCTACTTTTCAGTCAAGTGACTCCTAAATGGGTCTCACAAGGGCTGAGTGCTCCCCGCTTGCCAGCAGCACTCGGCGGACTTAGTCACATATACCGTCTACATAAAGTATGAAATACGTCAATATGTTATGAAAGGGCATAGCAAAACTCGCAAATAAATGCAACACTCTTCACTGGGTTTACCTTTATGTGACAGACAGGATAAGAACAAATCATATAAATCTCATACATACTGCACACGTCATTAACGAACAGCGTAATGGTCAAAAACAGGTCGAAAGGGCTCCAATGAATTTACGCCGTCTCCAAAGATTAAACTTAAACACACGCAGACATCCTGACGTAAAATCTACCCCAGCATAGAAAAGTGTACTCTTAGGTTCTAATCGTATGGTAATAGGGAACGGAGGTCAAGCGAACTTTATTAACGGTGGTAAAAAATGGTGACAAGAAAGGCATATATCCATAAACTAGCGAACCTCTCGCGCATTATTGCATGATTTGAATCCACAATGAACACATACAATGGAGCATCGAAGTCCTGCTTTCTTGCTACTGCATTTGTTGCTACAAGCCTTTTTGCAATGATATGAAATCATATTGATTAATGCCTGTCGAGCTTGTTCTTTTTTCTTTCACACCGGAGTTAGACCACCAATATCATTCTTACACTCCCAATTGAGGACGTCTTTTCGTACTCCATCCATGTCTGAACTTACAAAAAAGTTCTGTATACATGATAATGAACTGCACCCCTTGTTAGAAGTGGGCTGATAAATCGAATTTGGTGTTTGTAGTAGCTTTATAAAAGCAAAGCCTTCGCTTCTCGTCAGCAGAAATGTTTGAGACAAAATCGCAAAGTGCCTCAATGAAGAAAAAATAGCTCTTGATCCTCTCATGCTTTACCACTGGATGATGGTCTCTAGGCGGTCTTATGGTTACCTGAAAAATTACTTCGAGTACAGACGTGCCCGATTTTCATTGCCATTTTTTTTTCTGAGAAGGGCAAGGGGGGATTCTGATGGATATCCAATGAACATGAACTCATTAAGTTGAAGAAAAAGATTACAGATATATCTGCTAACTCTGAACTGCGATATGTCACAGAGTCAGACGTTGAATATCCCAGTGAGTTGCATGATGTGCATGCCAGTATTCCTTTATGCCCGGAGAACTTAACCCCACGTAATGGTTCCAGTCCCATACAGATGATCACTATGGCCAACAGCTAAAGTAGGTAATCCACTGCTGTAACCTCCAACAGTACTTCAGTTTGCAAATGAAACTTGTTAGACTTACTTGTGCCGTCTCTTTTTCACCTACAATCTCTGGCTGAATGAGTATATTGATTTAAGTACCGAAAAGTGGGCTCTCGAAACATGTGATTTTGAAACAAAATTAAATTAATAAACATACGATTTTCAGGAAAACTATGGAAAATACCGTGATACCCATGTACTTTAGAGTTGGGAGGGGAGTTATGGCGTAGAATATTATATAGTCTCGCCAAACTTTTAAGCAGGCTACAATTTTCAATAAAGGATGAATCATTCGTTCGATGGCTAAGGTTTTGGCGAGGTTAATCGAGCCTGAGTCAGTATGTGTGTAATGGACCTCTCCAACATCCACATATACCGCTTTCCCTTAGAAGTTGACTAGGTAGAGCTTTGATAATCTAAACTTACTTTATACGGATACAGAGAGTTTCATCTACTGGGTGCGCGCCTGCAATCCATATCACGTAATTAGCAACCATCGACACATCTCGGTTCACAGCCAATAAACCTTCTGGTGTGATACCTCAAAACAATAAGGTTATCGGTCCGATGAAACATGAAGTGAATAGCTCACAGATTGTGGAGATACATATCATTTCGGTTTTAGGAATCTATTGTGTCATTTTTGCAAATCTTGAAATAAACAGTTTACACAATTCCTCCCGTGCTCTGCCTTTCACAGTCCTGTTCCTGTATTCGCTACATCTTGACTCTCAAATAGCAGTATGCATTCCTGTCTCAAATGAGACGCTCGGTATCAAAAGTCATGGTGCCTTGTGAACGGCAGGTACACTTATGAAACGCCACGTGTGAAAGGTAACAGGCGCCAAAACGCCGCTGCCAGCAGCAGGCAGGCACTCGTGCTCAGATGACCACGCGGCGGCGCTGCTGATGGCGCAAGACTCGCTACATGTGTAGGAGGCCTAAAGTAGCTCCCGTGTGGAGATCCGAATATGGGTCTAATTTTCCTCCACAACGTTGCACCTTAGTGTCACACATTACAATTCAAATGTGAAAAACATAATCGCCATGCTTGCTTCAGAATGGATTGGGGATTGATTTTCAAGGCTGTCCCTAGCATGGAGTAAAGACCCCTTTGGTTGGCTGCTAGTCTGGAGTACAGATGACGCCCCTCATGCTACTTTTTGCCCACGCCGGGTATTTCATTTCCCCAATGCCCTCCCCCCCCCCCACCCCCCCCCCCCCCCCACACACACACATACATTTATACACTCCTGGAAATTGAAGTAAGAACACCGTGAATTCATTGTCCCAGGAAGGGGAAAGAAACTTTATTGACGCATTCCTGGGGTCAGATACATCACATGATCACACTGACAGAACCACAGGCACATAGACACAGGCAACAGAGCATGCACAATGTCGGCACTAGTACAGTGTATATCCACCTTTCGCAGCAATGCAGGCTGCTATTCTCCCATGGAGACGATCGTAGAGATACTGGATGTAGTCCTGTGGAACGGCTTGTCATGCCATTTCCACCTGGCGCCTCAGTTGGACCAGCGTTCGTGCTGGACGTGCAGACCGCGTGAGACGACGCTTCATCCACTCCCAAACATGCTCAATGAGGGACAGATCCGGAGATCTTGCTGGCCAGGGTAGTTGACTTACACCTTCTAGAGCACGTTGGGTGGCACGGGATACATGCGGACGTGCATTGTCCTGTTGGAACAGCAAGTTCCCTTGCGGTCTAGGAATGGTAGAACGATGGGTTCGATGACGGTTTGGATGTACCGTGCACTATTCAGTGTCCCCTCGACGATCACCAGAGGTGTACGCCCAGTGTAGGAGATCGCTCCCCACACCATGATGCCGGGTGTTGGCCCTGTGCGCCTCGGTCGTATGCAGTCCTGATTGTGGCGCTCACCTGCACGGCGCCAAACACGCATACGACCATCATTGGCACCAAGGCAGAATCGACTCTCATCGCTGAAGACGACACGTCTCCATTCGTCCCTCCATTCACGCCTGTCGCGACACCACTGGAGGCGGGCTGCACGATGTTGGGGCGTGAGCGGAAGACGGCCTAACGGTGTGCGGGACCGTAGCCCAGCTTCATGGAGGCGGTTGCGAATGGTCCTCGCCGATACCCCAGGTGCAACAGTGTCCCTAATTTGCTGGGAAGTGGCGGTGCGGTCCCCTACGGCACTGTGTAGGATCCTACGGTCTTGGCGTGCATCCGTGCGGCGCTGCGGTCCGGTCCCAGGTCGACGGGCACGAGCACCTTCCGCCGACCACTGGCGACAACATCGATGTACTGTGGAGACCTCACGCCCCACGTGTTGAGTAATTCGGCGGTACGTCCACCCAGCCTCCTGCATGCCCACTATACGCCCTCGCTCAAAGTCCGTCAACTGCACATACGGTTCACGTCCACGCTGTCGCGGCATGCTATCAGTGTTAAAGACTGCGATGGAGCTCCGTATGCCACGGCAAACTGGCTGACACTGACGGTGGCGATGCACAAATGCTGCGCAGCTAGCGCCATTCGACGGCCAACACCGCGGTTCCTGGTGTGTCCGCTGTGCCGTGCATGTGATCATTGCTTGTACAGCCCTTCGCAGTGTCCGGAGCAAGTATGGTGGATCTGACACACCGGTGTCAATGTTTTCTTTTTTCCATTTCCAGGAGTGTATATACAGGGTGTCCCAGCTATCTTGTCCACCCAAAATATCTCAGGAACAATAACATCTATTGGAAAGCGCCTTATGAATGCAGGGCTGGAGCCCATGAATGTACATATCTGGAAACATTCTAAAACGAAAGCATACGTGTTTTTTAACACAAAATTATGTTTTTTTTTAATGGGCCTCCTATACTTTTTCTTCAGCAATCCATAGCATGACAAAGCACATACACAAAGGCGTTGATTGCATCGCAATATTCCCATTACATCCTGAGATACTGAGACGCGAAGTTGCAGCTTGAAAACCCCGACATGCGCTACTGGTGACCTCCTGAGGCTCAGGCGTGAACCCCATGCTGCCTGTAATTGCGCAGCAGACCGTATTATTCGTTCGGACCTCTTGATAAGTATGGAAGTGTGATTATGCATGTCAATCACATCGTGATAACTGGCAGCATGGGGTTCACGCCTGAGCCTCAGGACGTGCGCTAGCAGCGCATGTCGGGTGATTCAAGTGTCAATTTCGCGTCTTAATATCTCGGTATGTAATCGGAATATTGCAATGAAATCAACGCCATCGTGTATGTGCTTTATCATGCTATGGATTGCTGAAGAAGACATACAGGAGGTCCATTTAAAAAAACATAAGTTTGTGTTAAAAAACACATATGCTTTCGTTTTAGAATGTTTCCAAATGTGTACATTCATGGGCCCCAGCCCTACATTCATACCGGTGAAATTCGTTTTTCAATAGATGTTATTGTTCCAGTGATATATTGGGTGGACAAGATTGCTGGGACACCCTGTAGCCCACTCTCCCCCCCCCCCCCCCCCCCCTTGCCCTTCTCAGCTACAAATGGGAATGAACAGGGAGCAAGTTTGTATTCGAAGTAATTTTTCTGGTAATCATAAGACCGCCTAGAGACCCTCATCCTGTGGTAAAACAAGAGAGAATCTAGACCTATTTCATTCCCCTATGCCACAACAAACACACACACACACACACACACACATATATATATATATATATATATATATATATATATATATATATATATATATATATATATATACTCTGGGAAATTGAAATAAGAACACCGTGAATTCATTGTCCCAGGAAGGGGAAATTTTATTGACACATTCCTGGGGTCAGATACATCACATGATCACACTGACAGAGCCACAGGCACATAGACACAGGCAACAGAGCATGCACAATGTCGGTTCAGTACAGTGTATATCCACCTTTCGCAGCAATGCAGGCTGCTATTCTCCCATGGAGACGATCGTAGAGATACTGGATGTAGTCCTGTGGAACGGCTTGTCATGCCATTTCCACCTGGCGCCTCAGTTGGACCAGCGTTCGTGCTGGACGTGCAGACCGCGTGAGACGACGCTTCATCCAGTCCCAAACATGCTCAATGAGGGACAGATCCGGAGATCTTGCTGGCCAGGGTAGTTGACTTACACCTTCTAGAGCACGTTGGGTGGCACGGGATACATGCGGACGTGCATTGTCCTGTTGGAACAGCAAGTTCCCTTGCCGGTCTAGGAATGGTAGAATGATGGGTGCGATGACGGTTTGGATGTACCGTGCACTATTCAGTGTCCCCTCGACGATCACCAGAGGTGTACGGCCAGTGTAGGAGATCGCTCCCCACACCATGATGCCGGGTGTTGGCCCTGAGTGCCTCGGTCGTATGCAGTCCTGATTGTGGTGCTCACCTGCACGGCGCCAAACACGCATACGACCATCATTGGCACCAAGGCAGAAGCGACTCTCATCGCTGAAGACGACACGTCTCCATTCGTCCCTCCATTCACGCCTGTCGCGACACCACTGGAGGCGGGCTGCACGATGTTGGGGCGTGAGCGGAAGACGGCCTAACGGTGTGCGGGACCGTAGCCCAGCTTCATGGAGACGGTTGCGAATGGTCCTCGCCGATACCCCAGGAGCAACAGTGTCCCTAATTTGCTGGGAAGTGGCGGTGCGGTCCCCTACGGCACTGCGCAGGATCCTACGGTCTTGGCGTGCATCCGTGCGTCGCTGCGGTCCAGTCCCAGGTCGACGGGCACGTGCATCTTCCGCCGACCACTGGCGACAACATCGATGTACTGTGGAGACCTCACGCCCCACGTGTTGAGCAATTCGGCGGTACGTCCACCCGGCCTCCCGCATGCCGACTATACGCTCTCGCTCAAAGTCCGTCAACTGCACATACGGTTCACGTCCACGCTGTCGCGGCATGCTACCAGTGTTAAAGACTGCGATGGAGCTCCGTATGCCACGCGGCAAACTGGCTGACACTGACGGCGGCGGTGCACAAATGCTGCGCAGCTAGCGCCATTCGACGGCCAACACCGCGGTTCCTGGTGTGTCCGCTGTGCCGTGCGTGTGATCATTGCTTGTACATCCCTCTCGCAGTGTCCGGAGCAAGTATGGTGGGTCTGACACACCGGTGTCAATGTGTTCTTTTTTCCATTTCCAGGAGTATATATATATATATATATATATATATATATATATATATATATATATATATATATATGTGTGTGTGTGTGTGTGTGTGTGTGTGTGTGTGTGTGTGTGTGGCATTGGGGAAATGAAATACCAGGCGTGGGCAAAAAGTAGCACGATGTGTGTCATCTGTACTCCAGACGAGCAGCCAGCCATAGGTGTCTCTACTCCATGCTAGGGACAACCTGGAAAATCAGATCCCCAATCCATCCTGAAATAAGCATGGCGATTATGCTTTTCACATTATTACTAGCGATTTTCATACAGAGCACTACATAGCGTTACCAACATAAAAACCTAAACAGCTTTCTTACATAGTAAAAATGGCTGAGAGCGCTGCGTGCTGTCTGTGGTTGGTTGGAATCATTGTTGGAATATTCTCTTGTTAGTGTTGGGCGTGGAGAGAGAGATGCCAGAGTTTTTTTTTTTTTTTTTTTTTTTTTTTTTTTTTTTTTGAGAGGACGATCTGGAGGTGTGTCCGCCACGAAAGGAAACTTGTAAAGATGGATGTCATATATATATATATATATATACTGCACCACATATGGAATACATGCATTAACATAGTGATTTAGCTGGTCGAACTTCACTTTTATATGTACAAATATATAAATAAAGGCATCAAATTTTGCTCTAATATGTTGCTACCAGAGGCACAGCTTGTCTGACACAATCAATAATTAACACTGCAGGTCACATAATTGCGCTACACTTGACTGTTTGATGTATGTGATCACAAAACGACCTCTTAATTCAAGAATTGCCTCTCTATACATACCCATTATTACTGCTTCACCTTTTAACATTCCTATGTTAACTGGTGTAAGTGGAGAATTTTTCCTTCAATATACTCAGTCATGCCACACAAATAATCTATTTCCAGAAAGTATAGCTCACTTTCTAACATTCTGCGTGGTCTCTTTTTGTTCTATGTCGTGTCTCCCTACCACTTTCGCACAACGACGCTCGGAGAGTGTTTTTTAGGGAATTGACTAGTTTGAACCTGGGACCTGTTGCTGGTAAGGAGACGCCAGACCACACATGACACATAGAGTTCAGAAGAGTTCAGTGAGCCTAGCGATGATATAAGCAAATACTTAATTATTTCAGCGTCAGCTCCACTGCACTCCCTGTACGAGAATCTTAATACTAACTAAATTTAGTGGAAGGGGTGCAAGGCTTTCCTATTTTTAGTTAGCTGGTAAAATAACGTCAAAAAAGCAGTTAAGTTTACCATTGGAAATTTTATTCTACTCACAAAACATTGTTTATAAATTGCACTATTGATAAAATGAAATATTTTAATACAGGATGATAAAAACCAACTGCGTTCAACAAAAATGTGAACGAATATTCCCTGAGTGGGTTTCCAAGTTCTACAATGGATCAAAGCATGACCTATGCCATATCACATCTATAATCTAGGTTTAAATTAAGTTTCAAAATAGTCTACAGTGACCCTCAATTATCTTTAGTTACTTATCTAACTTGTCGTAAATTACAGTGGCTGATGTGGCTCCTCAATAATTATATAACAGAAAAATCATCGCGTTTCAGATTTTAACATACGTAGCAAATGTGAATACCATGAGCTTTGACGATCGACACTAGTATTACGTAAAAAGGGGATGTAACAGATGAGACTTCTGCAGTTCTGAGTGAAGCCTTATGTGCTCAAAACTGCGGAACGCGTGCGTTCATTACCTTGTCAGAGTTCATCAGGGGGCGGCGGACGGCACAGCTCCACACACCTCGCCGTCTCGGAAGCAACTTTCTCCTAACTTCTCCTTACTACAATTTACCGAAGTTGGTTTAAAGAAACTATCTAGCTGCGTTTTCATCTGACCAATCACGGTCTCCATGTTAACCTTAAGCTCTGCCTAGAAAAATTCTGTCTATCCAATGAGAAACGTTATACTTTTCGTGGTGGGGCAATGTTTTTAACGTTTGCAAAGTAACAGGGACGCAAAAAAGCCTCACGCTAAAACTTGCAGCTGGTGTGGCCCTTTTAGTGTTATCATAAAATCTATACTGTTCTTCTGGAGGGCTCTACCTTTTAACATGGCCTGGGGTGTGGTCCTGGTGGTTGGCTGCACACGTAGGGCTTTCTAGCTCAACACGGTTCTGCTCTCGGCTTCTGTTCTCTTTTCTTTCCTCGGAACTGCGTTTGTTTCACGGTGGGAAGGAATGACATGCATTTAGGCATCCTTGTGTTAGTCTGTTGTATTCCATTTGCTCACTCGTTGATCGTATCACTTTAGTTAATTTAATGTCTGGACTTATTTGGGCTATGTGACATACTTCCGGATTTGCTTATCATGCCAGGGTTTTCATGGAAGGTGTTGGATTTTCCTGACACCTTACATATCACCACCCTTCGAAGTTAATTTTTGCACTGAAGTGATGATTTAATCGCTGTCTAAGTCAGTCAAAAGTTATTCATTTATCTAAATTTTGTTGTCTAGTGTTCAGCCACGTCATAATTCTTCAATGCTAGTTTGTATTACTAATTTATATTTTTATATTCTTCCACGTTATTTTCAAAAATATGTTTATATTGAGAAGAGAAGGATGTTTTTATGCTATTATAATTATTATTTTTTAATTATTTTCTTTCTTTATTTAAGTGTGAACTTTTTTTAACAAGTTTGTTATAGAATGTGAGGATCTTTCACATCGATTGTCTTAGAAATATTTTTTTCATGTATAAATGTAGTAATTAAGTAAAATCTATTCCTAACACATTTTCTAGATATCATGTACAAGTAAAATGTTTTTGTTTCTAGTCACTCATTTAAATATTGGTACGCTAACAAATAAGAATTATTTCCAAGAATTGCTTTGACAAAGAAATATACAGACGCAAGTATTGAGATATTATCCTAATAAGAGGTACAAAATTAAGAAAAGAGGAAAACATCCAAAAAGATAATTTTTTATTCTTTGTTTTTATAAGGAGGAAATAAGTAAAATATAGTTAGTCTTTTATTTTTATGAGGAGAAAACAAGTGGCATATAGTTTTAGTGTTTGGTTCAAATGGCTCTGAGCACTTAACTTCTAAGGTCATCAGTCCCCTAGAACTGACAACTACTTAAACAAAACTAACCTAAGGACATCACACACATCCATGCCCGAGGCAGCATTCGAACCTGCGACCATAGCAGTCCCACAGTTCCAGACTGAAGCGCCTAGAACCGCATGGAAACCGCGGCCGGCAGTTTTAGTGTTTATTATGTCTTATTTTTGTTCTTTATATACTGTCCATTTCAGAACTAATGAGTTATTTTTATCGATAGTCTATTTTTTACTTAAGTTCATAGTCAATGACTTATTTTGTATTTTATTAGCTCCCTGGTGTGCTTAACTTATTTAGTTTTTCACACATTTCCTTTGCACAATTCCTACATCACATAATTTGATTTCACACATTCACACAATCCTATGAATGTTTAAGTATGAGGTTGGCGAATGATTTTGCACGAAGGTGATGGACATGAGCGAGATATATATGGGCAAGTATTTGATGTACAGCTTCGTTCGTCTTTCCTTGTTGGCTTTGCAAGTGTGTGTTGCTGCTGTAGAGGTCCCATTATGGAATGGAGCTGTAGTGCAGAATCTCGTGGTTTACTGGCTTTGTATGCGTGAAAGTCATCGTTATTTGTCACTGAAAGTGGCCGTTTTTCGTTGTAAAACTTCGCAGACGACTAGTTTACAATAGGATAGGGATTTGGGAAGGTATGTCGTCTATTCTTCACCCATCTTCTTTCTTGCTCTCAATCTTGCGAATCTTCAACTTCTGTTCTTCCTGCTTTTTCTCTGCTTCTTACTTGCTTCTTGGTTCTTCTCTGGGCAGGATATGGAAATATTTATTGGTAACTAGTCACTTTGAAGTTCTTCTCTTAGTAACAGTTTGATAAATTGTTAGGGCATGTGATTTTTACTTTGTGGATGTTTTCTTCAGTTTCGTGCATCAGCGTGCTGTTTAATAGCAGTGCTGTAACTTTTACACTTTTTTTTTTTTTGCCACTGATGGCTTGTCCAAGCGATATTCTCGTTGGGCCGTTTCTTGCTCACTCCGCTGAGTGGGGTCGTCCCGGGGTTTGCAAGTGGTGAAAGTCCAGTGTTTGATTGTCTGTCCCTGCATGAGTCAATGTCCTTTCCCTTCTCTCGACGCTTCTGCCTTGGAGGAATCGTGTTTTGCTAATTATGTCCTTTTCTTTCGTGATACTTCTCATGTTGCAACTTGTGGGTCGTTGCATCTGGGCCTTGTTGGAGTTTTTACAATGGTTCTTAACAAAAACTTTTACTTATGTTCATCTAATATATGTCTATGCCTACATTGTTTTACGCCTTTTTCAAAAGATTTACAAGTTTCGGCGCCCTTTCCATGTTACAATTCTAAGATATTTTGAGTAAACTTTTACAAGAATCCTCAAACTCGTTTTTTATTTTTGTGTAGTGTCATGGTGTATAGCATTTTAGTATTTCATGCTGTTAGACTATCTACGCTTTATCCCTTCACCTTAATCTATAGTACTATTGGTGTTATTTTTGTTTTTGTTTTTGTTTTTATTGAAACTACTTTCTTTTTCCCACCTTCCTCTCCCTGCATTCTTCTTTCTCCTGACGATCTTATCTGCAACATAAACTTGAAATATTGTGGTAATTATTTACCAGTAATAAAATTAATCTTCAAACTTTTTGATATGGCTCACATGGTGAAGTCCTAAGGTTTTGCCTGTTTTTGGGTTCATTAGCTCCACAGCGTTATCATGAGCAATTCGGCTAATTATGACAGGTCCTTTGTATGCAACGGGAAACTTATGTATTTTGTGTTTCTGTTTGCTGGAGAGATGGCGTGTCTTTACAAATACTTTCTGGCCTCCTGAGAAGTTCTTTTAATTTCTGTTCTACCTCCTCTGTCTTTTTTTTTAATGGCTGACTTTCTGATGTGCTGTTGCTATGACTTGTTTGTGCTGTATGTGGTTTGTTGTTGTTGTGGTCTACAGTCATGAGACTGGTTTGATGCAGCTCTCCATGCTACTCTATCCTGTGCAAGCTTCTTCATCTCCCACTACTTACTGCAACCCACATCCTTCTGAATCTGCTTGGTGTATTCATCCCTTGGTCTCCCTCTACGATTTTTACCCTGCACGCTGCCCTCCAATACTAAATTGGTGATCCCTTTATGCCTCAGAACATGTCCTACCAACCGATCCCTTCTTTTGGTTAAGTTGTGCCACAAACTTCTCTTCTCCCCAATCCTGTTCAATACTTCCTCATTAGTTATGAAATCTACCCATCTAATCTTGAGCATTCTTCTGCAGCACCACATTTCGAAAGCTTCTATTCTCTTCTTGTCCAAACTAGTTGTCGTCCATGTTTCACTTCCATACATGGCTACACTCCATACAAATACTTTCAGAAACGACTTCCTGACACTTAAATCTATACTCGATGTTAACAAATTTCTCTTCTTCAGAAACGCTTTCCTTGCCATTGCCAGTCTACATTTTATATCCTCTCTACTTCGACCATCATTAGTTATTTTGCTCCCCAAAAGCAAAACTCCTTTTACTACTTTAAGTGTCTCATTTCCTAATTTAATTCCCTCAGCATCACCTGACTTAATTCGACTACATTCCATTATCCTCGTTTTGCTTTTGTTGATGTTCATCTTATATCTTCCTTTCAAGACACTGTCCATTCCACTCAACTGCTCTTCCAAGTCCTTTGCTGTCTCTGACACAATTACAATGGTACAATAGAAAATCTAACATTTTCTCTGGTTATGTTTGGGGGTTCAATATTTTTAGGTACAGTAACTGGAGGTAGTAATGTAGTGCTATGTGGCATTTCATTTATTACTTCTTAAACATCTTTAAGGTATATATACCAAGTGTTGTGTCTTTTGCCTGCATACAGTCGGCATAAAATGCCTATGTCCTTCATAGATCGTTCTGCTGGATTTACTCTAGGTTTGTACTTAGAAATGTAGATGGGTTTTATTTTGTGTTGTTTTAACGTGTTCTGCCATTGCACTGATTTGTATTGTGGGCCATTACCCGAAATTATTCGTTCCACTCGACCTACTTGTCTGAGAAAATCTTGTCTAAATGTTTTACTTATTGTAAGACCTGTTACCTGTTTTAATGGTGTCAAGGTAACATATTTAGAAGTAAGTTCCAAAACGACAAATATGAAACTATATCCATTTTTTGTGCGTGGGAGGGGCCCCATCAAATCTGTTGCAGCTATTTGTTTCAATTTTTTAGGGATTCTTGGAATAATAGATGGTTTGATTTTTAAAGTGACGTGTTTAGCCCTCATACATTTTTTGCATTTGACTAATACTGTTCTCATTCGTCTTTCCATATTAGGAAAATGGCTTGTTTGTTTTATTTTTAAAAAACATTTTGTTTGGTCCAAAGTGGCCATTACTTAAATGTGTATACCAAATCTACTTATTAATTAGTTCATTTGGGATATAAATTAACCATTCATACGTTGCAACATTTCGTCTATACAAGAAAACATTGTTTTTCACGAGATAGTGCTGTCGAATGTCTGGAAAATCCTTACTTCTCCACTTGTGTTTGATTCCTAGTATTTCGGGATCCTTGTCCTGTTCTTTGCCTATCTTTTTCAATGATGTCGTAATGTAGTTTTTGAAAGGTACTTGTTTCATATAGTATATTGTAAACTGGTCTTCTGCTGCTTCCAAAGCTATATTATTGGATGCACCCTGTGGACATCGTGATAAAGCATCTACTTATACATTCGCTGCTCCTGGTATGTGTGTAACAGTGAAGTCAAATTCTTCTAGTATTATCCCTCTGGCTAGTTTCGTGGATAACAGAAATACTAATGCTTTGTGGTCAGTGTATACTTTTGTTTTTCTTCCAAATAGGAAGTATCGAAAACGTTGGAAGCCCCATACAATGGCCAATACTTCCAGCTCCGTGACTGAACAGTTATTCTCGCTTTTTGTGAGTACACGACTGGCAAATGCAATTGTTCTATATGATCTTAGCCCTGCCTGTTCGTATTGGTTCAAATGGCTCTGAGCACTATGGGACTCAACTGCTGTGGTCATTAGTCCCCTAGAACTTAGAACTACTTAAACCTAACTAACCTAAGGACATCACACACATCCATGCCCGAGGCAGGATTCGAACCTGCGACCGTAGCAGTCGCACGGTTCCGGACTGCGCGCCTAGAACCGCGAGATGTTCGTATTCTTGGAATAAAACAACTCCTAAACCTGTTTTCGCGCTATCAGTGGCAATACAAAATTTTTTGTTAGATCAGGATGTGCTAAAATCGGTGCTGTTAATAGTACGTTTTTCACTTTTAAAAATTCTTCATTGGCTTGTTGATCCCTTACCCATGGCGTGTTTCTTCCAGGCAATGCACATAGGCGTGGTGTTGCGAGAGAGTCGATCCAAATAAATTTTTTATAGAATCCGGTGAGACCTAGAAATCCCCTGAGACATTTCTTATTTTATGGAGTACAGAATTCTTTGATTGCCGTTAGTTTTTCTGGGTCGGGCATTACCCCTTTCTCTGAAATTATGTGTCCTAGAAATTTGACCTCTTGCCTTCCAAATTTGGAGTTTGCTATATTTACTGCGCCCCATGCTCTTTCATGATCTGTAAAAACTGATTTAATGTGTCGTTGTGATGTTCCCAGGAGGGTTCTGCTATAATCACATCATCAACATAACAAGCAATTTTTTTATAAAGTTTCAGGACTGAGTATAGTATTAAATCCCCTAATAAACGCTGCTGATAATATGTTTAAACCAAATGGCAATCGTTTAAACTGGTAATAACTAGCGAATACGATAAATGCTGTAAATTTTCTACATTCTGGGACCAATTCTATTTGCCCAAAACTACTCCGTAAATCAATTAATGAAAATATCTTAGCACCTTGGAAGTTTTGTATCAGTTCCTCTAATTTTTCTGGGTGATCTGTCTCAGTGATTATGATTGTGTTGATCTGTCTGGAATCAAGCACTAATCTGATGCTCCCATCTCGTTTTTGTACAATATGCAACGGGCTGTTATACGTGGAGGTAGCTGGTTCAATAATATCGTCATCTAACATTTTAGATATCTCCTGGAATACTTTATTCCTGTAGCTTAATGGGATTGTATAGGGTGGCACTCTAAATGCTTTGTGCTGTTTTACTCTCCTGGAAATGGAAAAAAGAACACATTGACACCGGTGTGTCAGACCCACCATACATGCTCCGGACACTGCGAGAAGGCTGTACAAGCAATGATCACACACACGGCACAGCGGACACACCAGGAACCGCGGTGTTGGCCGCGAACGGCGCTAGCTGCGCAGCATTTGTGCACCGCCGCCGTCAGTGTCAGCCAGTTTGCCGTTGCATACGGAGCTCCATCGCAGTCTTTAACACTGGTAGCATACCGCGACAGCGTGGACGTGAACCGTATGTGCAGTTGACGGACTTTGAGCGAGGGCATATAGTGGGCATGCGGGAGGCCGGGTGGACGTACCGCCGAATTGCTCAACACGTGGGGCGTGAGGTCTCCACAGTACATCGATGTTGTCGCCAGTGGTCGGCGGAAGGTGCACGTGCCCGTCGACCTGGGACCGGACCGCAGCGACGCACGGATGCACGCCAAGACCGTAGGATCCTACGCAGTGCCATAGGGGACCGCACCGCCACTTCCCAGCAAATTAGGGACACTGTTGCTCCTGGGGTATCGGCAAGGACCATTCGCAACCGTCTCCATGAAGCTGGGCTACAGTCCCGCACACCGTCAGGCCGTCTTCCGCTCACCCCCCCCCCAACATCGTGCAGCCCGCCTCCAGTGGTGTCGCGACAGGCGTGAATGGAGGGACGAATGGAGACGTGTCGTCTTCAGCGATGAGAGTCGCTTCTGCCTTGGTGCCAATGATGGTCGTATGCGTGTTTGGCGCCGTGCAGGTGAGCGCCACAATCAGGACTGCATACGACCGAGGCACACAGGGCCAACACCCGGCATCATGGTGTGGGGAGCGATCTCCTACACTGGCCGTACACCTCTGGTGATCGTCGAGGGGACACTGAATAGTGCACGGTACATCCAAACCGTCGTCGAACCCATCGTTCTACCATTCCTAGACCGACAAGGGAACTTGCTGTTCCAACAGGACAATGCACGTCCGCATGTATCCCGTGCCACCCAACGTGCTCTAGAAGGTGTAAGTCAACTACCCTGGCCAGCAAGATCTCCGGATCTGTCCCCCATTGAGCATATTTGGGACTGGATGAAGCGTCGTCTCACGTGGTCTGCACGTCCAGCACGAACGCTGGTTAACTGAGGCGCCAGGTGAAAATGACATGGCAAGCCGTTCCACAGGACTACATCCAGCATCTCTACGATCGTTTCCATGGGAGAATAGCAGCCTGCATTGCTGCGAAAGGTGGATATACACTGTACTAGTGCCGACATTGTGCATGCTCTGTTGCCTGTGTCTATGTGCCTGTGGTTCTGTCAGTGTGATCATGTGATGTATCTAACCCCAGGAATGTGTAAATAAAGTTTCCCCTTCCTGGGGCAATGAATTCACGGTGTTGTTATTTCAATTTCCAGGCGTGTACTTCAAACTTGTACTGAAAGTGTTTAATACTGCCAATCTTAGGTGAAAATACCTGTGCTTTATCTCGTAAAATACCCTGTAATTCTCTTTTACTGTGTTCCGAAATACCTAGAACTTCTTGTAATTTTTCGTCGATTTCTTTATGGACTTTTAACATGAGTTGAAGCGATTCCCCCTTTTGTGCATACCATTCTAATTCTTCATCCTCTTTATCTCGCGTCACTCTTAATTGTTTGTTTATAACTGGTATTCCTTCTAATTTTAGCTTTTGCTCAAAGAGAAGTGTGAAATTCCCGAATGTTACGCTACCTTTCCCCATATCTATTATCTCTCGTCTCTCATTTAAAAATCTGCACCTATAATCAAATCTACAGTTAGTTTAGGTATAATCACGAAGTTGGCTTCGATCTTTTGGCCTTGACACGAAATAACTAACCTTGTTTGTCTCTTAACTTCCGCAGCATTGTTTTTAATAGGTCCTCTTACTTTAATCTTATGTGTTTTCAGAACTGGCAGTTCCTCATTGGCATTACACAGCATGAATAAATTTTCTGAGATCGCAGTCAGTTGACTTCCGCTATCAGTTACAATATTGACTGGGATATGCTTTACTATAGCCTTCACAATGGGTTTAATTTGAAAGGGTTGGTTTTGTTCTTCTTCTTCTTGCATCAGCGAATCCTCCATTGAATCATACATGAGTCTTTTTAGGAATTTCCCTTATGGTTTCGAACTTTCTGTAGGATAAGTTTCGACTGCTACTTCTCTCTCTTTTATTTCCTCTTCTCTATTTCTTCCTTCATTTACGCTTTCTTCAACATCCTCTACTTTTTCCTCATCCTCGTCTATCTTCTCCTTCTTTGTCGCTATTTCCACATAACCGCAACTAAATGCTCTAATTATCGCTTCATAACTTTCTTCATTATAAACGTTGGTCTGTGTGCCCACTAGTAACTTATTTTCAACTCCTGTCGACTGCGCATTATCCTCATTGAATTCTCTTTCCCTGGTTTCCATCTCAAATAGCTCTGCAATACTCATTACTTCGTCCTTTCCTCCTACATTCGTTGTGCATGCCTCTGGTAATTCATCTTCCTCGTCAGTATTCTCCCAATTACTTTCGTCCCAACATGATATTGTTATTTTCCTGTCTTCGTTTTCATCTGGTCCCTGCAAATTTGTTTCTTCCTTCTTCCTTCTCGTGATAACGTATTTACTTCTCTGTTCAAGGTGCTGCAATTGTCCTGGGTCGGTGCGTCATTCTCTTTGGTATGGGCGCTTAGCTGTCAATTCGAACGTTTTTCGGGGTTTGGTGGTCTCACCTCCACTTCTTCTATCTGTATTCTATTTTTTTGTTCAGCTTGTTGATAGTGGATTCTTTGTTGATAATTTGTCGGTCTATTGGTTCTTCAGTACCCGTTCCGGTTGTCGTTATTCCCTCTGTAATAGTTGTTGCCCTTCCTGGGTGAATTATAGTTATTGCCATATTCTCTTCTAATTCCATAACTGGTTCTTTCTTGAAATCTATTGTCGTTTCTTGATGCGAAGTTATCACGTTTTTCGTAATTATTGTTTCTTCGTACTGTGTCTTGTGGATTCCACTGCTTTTTGCTTTCGTTTTCACGTGCACTTCGTCTTTTTCTTACGTCATCTTCCGAAAATATGTACTCTAGTTCCCTTAGAATACCTTTAAATGCTTCGACGTCATTGCATCCGCGACCTACTACTGGCTGCTGGTATTTCAATGGTAACTTCATCGCGCGTAATTTAATCAACTCTCCGTCACTGTATGGTACATCTAAGCATTTATTTTTCTTTGCCATTAATTCGAAAAATTTCACGGGACTCTTCTCTCCTGATTTTTCAAACTATGTGTTCTGTAATAATTCGTACTTCACTCTGTTCTCTGCTTCGCTGGACCAATGTCGTCAGAGAAACTTCTCTCTGAAATCTTCATACGATCGGCATGTCGCTGCAACAATTTCCATGGTTTCTGCGACTGTTCCTGACATGTGTGCACATATAAAGTCTAATTTGTGTGCTAGCGTCCAGTGTTCTGGTAATCCTACTCGGAATTGATCAATAAAAGTTCATAGATGTAATGAGTTTCCTTCTCGAAAGTGTTGAAATTTTCTGACTGTGAGGAAATGATCGTTGTCGTACTTCGTCATAGTTCCATATGAAATTCGCGTTTCTTCGCCACTTTTGTTTCTGATCATTTCTCACGTCGTTCTTTCCGGTTGTGGTAAATTCATTGGCTATTGTCCATTGTAACTTTCGCCTACCCTTGCGTAGTATCGTTGAAGTGGTACGCAATAATTTTCTTCCATCGGTTGTGAACGTGTAACTGCGCTGTACTCTTCGCTACCTGGCTTTCCATTGTCACGTATTGGTTCGGTATCTTGTCTGGCTAACCTTGCTGCTTCATTGCACGATCCAAACTGTCTTGAAACATACATTTGTGGTTACGCATGTATTTGTGGTGCCGTTTGTTCATCAAGAATTTCAAAACGCGTTTGTTGCTGTGCAGGCTGTGTGATTTCACGTATGTTACTTTCGCCTGTGATTGGAATCACAAATGCGTAATATCTTCGTTAATTGCTTGTTTTTCCGGTGCTGTTACAGATACGGATGTGGTTGCAGACTCAGTGCTTGTTCGATTCTGTTCACTACGCTCTTTAATAGTTTGCAACAACTCTGTTCGCAATTTCTGAAATTGTTGCTTCGTTTGCGCTTCTATTTTGACTATGCGGTTATCATATCTTTTCAGCGCTGCTTTTGTGGTACGTTTGCGTAACACACTGTTTTCAACAATTTCACGTGCTGTACCTGCTGCTTGTCTAGTAATTACGTCTATCTGTTTCTCTATTTTTTTGACTCCTCCCTGAGTGTTGTTACATAATGTTTTGATCTCGCCCTGAGTGTCATTACGCAATGTTTGTACGTCCGCTTGTACCTTGTCAATGTCTGTTCTCAATTGATTGTGACCTGTTACTAAGTTTCCTATCACTTCTCGAGATTCTTCTGCCTCTTCTTCAATATGACTTAGGTGTAACTGATTTTTTTTGTTTTGTTCTTTAATCTCACGCATTTGTCTCGTGGTTTCTGCATTCTGAATTTGAATTTGGTTCGTTATTTCTTTATTTTGCCTTGTCATGGTTTCCTTTAATTTGTTCTAATAATTCTGCCAGATTGATGGGTCCTATTGCGATTTCTTCCGACGTATTACGCTCTGTGTTTTCGCCCAAGTGTTGGTTCGTAACCGATTGCATTGAAGTTTGCGGTGACACGTTTCTGCTCGCATCATTATACTCTGTGGTGAGGGAGCTCTGATTGCTTGTACTATGGATTCTACGTATTCAAGACGCAAGTTAGAATCCTCATCGACTGTCTCTCTACTTTCCTACTCCTCTGTCGTATGCTGACTTACGTTTTCTATGCCTTGCTGTACATTATCCTCGTTATGGTGTGACATCTGTAGTATTTCTCGCGATATTGCATCGTCTGTTGTACTGTCCTTTATTCTCTGTTCATCTTCATTCTGGGTCTCTACCTCAATTCGGTCAAGGTCTCGATCTGCCATTGCTAATCTTTCCGAATCCCTTATGTTCTGTTTTAAAAGCAATTCACGCGCCCTATTTCGCGTCAACATGCGCTCATACGATCTCACGCGTTTCATAAACTTTTTCCACATATGACTTGACAATCCGTTCACTTACTTGTTGGATCAGAACCAACTTGTCAACAATGTATCTGCCACCTGCGCGCTTGCATTGGAGAAAAAACTTAATTCAAACAATATTAAAATTCATAATTTAATTATGCTATTGTCTCTGCTAGGATGTATCACATTCTATTGAATACTTTCTTACTATCTATCGCTGCAGCTACTGTTTTCGACTATTTATAACTTTAGGAAAAAAAATTGTTACAAAAATTTTTCAACAAGATATTATTTTTAACCTAGTTAGGCATGTGATCGACCTTCAATCACAGTATTTTACCATCCTGGCAGGGTCACCATTCTCTAACATTCTGCGTGGTTTCTGTTTGTTCTAAGTCTTGTCTCCCTACCAATTTCGCACAACGACGCTCGGAGCTTGTTTTTTAGGGAATTGACTAGTTTGAACCTGGGACCTGTTGCTGGTAAGGAGACGCCAGACCACACATGACATGTAGAGTTCGAAGAGTTCAGTGAGACTAGCAATGATATAACCAAATACTTAATGTTGTTGTTGTTTTTGGGGAAGGAGACCAGACAGCGAGGTCATCAGTCTCATCGGATTAGGGAAGGACGGGGAAGGACGTCTTCTGTGCCCCTTTGAAAGGAACCATCCCGGCATTTGCCTGGAGCGATTTAGGGAAATCATGGGAAACCTAAACCAGGATGGTTGGACGAGGGATTGAACTGTCGTCCTCCCGAATGCGAGTCCAGTGTCTAGCCACTGCACCACCTCTCTCGGTAACTATTTAATGATATCAGTGTAAGATCCACTGCACTCCCTGTAAAAGAATCTTAATACTAACTAAATTTAGGGGAAAGGGTTCAAGGCTTTCCTATTTTTAGTTAGCTGGTAAAATAACGTCGAAAAAGCAGTTAAGTTTACCATGGAAGTTTTATTCTACTGGCAAAACATTGTTTATAAATTGCACTATTTATAAAAGGAAATATTTTAATACAGGATGATAAAAACCAACTGCGTTCAACAAAAATTGTGAACGAATATTCCCTGAGTAGGTTTCCAAGTTCTGCAATGGATCAAAGGATGTCCTATGCCATATCACATCTATAATCGAGGTTTACATTAAGTTTCACAAAAGAGAAAACTATCAAAATGGTTTACAGTGACCCTCAATTATCTTTAATTACTTATCT
The DNA here is from genome assembly GCF_023897955.1 of Schistocerca gregaria. Lineage (NCBI taxonomy): Eukaryota > Metazoa > Arthropoda > Insecta > Orthoptera > Acrididae > Schistocerca > Schistocerca gregaria. Next base: position 180,276,823 of record NC_064927.1, read on the forward strand.
AACTTGTCGTAAATTACAGTGACTGATGTGGCTTCTCAATAATTATGTAACAGAAGAATTATTGCGTTTCAGATTTTAAATTACGTAGCAAATGTGAATACCATGAGCTTCAATTGAAGATCGACACTAATATTGCGTAAAAAGGGGATGTAACAGATGAGACCTCTGCAGTTCTGAGTGAAGCTTTATGCGCTGTTATGCGGCATCGCGTGCGTTCATTACCATGTCGGTGTTTAGGCAGCGTCAGGGCGGCGGCGGCAGCACAGCTCTGCTCACCTTGCCATCTCGGAAGCAACTCCTCTGCTAACTTCTCCTTACTACAATTTACCGAAGTTAAAAAAAAACTATCTGGCTGTGTTTTCATCTGAACAGTCAGGGTCTCAATGTTAACCTTAAGTTCCGCCTACAAAAATTCTGTCTACCCAATGAGAAACGTTATACTTTTCGTGGTGGGGCAATGCTTTTAGCGTTTGCAACGTAACAGAGACGCGAAAATGTCTCACGCTAAATCTTGTAGCTGGTGTGGCCCTTTTAGTGTTATCATACGATCTATAATGTTCTTCTGGAGGGCTCTATCTTTTAACATGGGCTGGGGGTGGTCCTGATGGTTGGCTGGCGACGTGGGTGTCTGTCCCTTAACGTAGGGCTTTCTAGCTTAACACGGTTCCGCTCCCGGCTTCTCGTTTCTTTCCTTGGAACTGCGTCTGTTTCATGGTGGGAAGGTATGACATCCATTTAGGCGTTCTTGTGTTAGTCTGTTGTATTCCATTTGCTCACTCGTTGAACGTATTACTTTGGTTAATTTAATGTCAGGATTTATTCGGAGCTATGTGACATACTGCCGGATTTGCTTATCATGTCAGGGTTTTCATGGAAGGTGTTGGATTTGCCTGACACCTTACAACTTTAGTACAATTTTAAGGCACATTCTCTATGTCGACAACAACTTCAATATCTCTGTCTTTCATTAGCCCCACGCAACTTGTTGAATTGTATGGCCCAGTGAAGAGCAGCAACACCATTCTCGTATTTGCACTACCTGACTGCAGTTTCGATGGTGCCACTGGTGCCGCTGCTCGATCGAATACCAGCAGTTCAAGGAGCTCAAGTGCAGACTGCTATTGCTGTGTTTGCTGCTGGTCGCATTATAACACATCGGTAACCCCAGTTGCTAAGGCTCATGCTCCTGCAGCAATAGTAGTGATGAGCAATTACTTACTTTAAAATTGTTATTCTTCCTGGCTACTCACAGCTTCGGAATGCATTTCACTATGATTTTTGATCAAAGTACTGGACGCCTGCGGTATAGGTGTTGGTCAGGCATTAGGTAGTATAAAATGGAGTCCACAGGCTCAGGAACCTATTGACTACCACCACCTCAACCCAAAAAAATGAAAAAAAGGAAGCAAAGAGACGCAAGGGAGGGAGGGAGGCAGAGAGAGCGCTGTTACATAATAGACAATTAATTAAGTTGTTACCTTATCAGTAATCAAGATTGTAAATTATATAAAAAAGTATGCTCCGACTGTCATTGTCATTCTCTTGGCATATACCGTGTAATTTTCCTGAACTTTTGACAGCGATCCTAAAAATTTTCAGTCCCGAAGATGAATTTTGGTGTTGCTGTAATAGCCTCCCAATGGCTGTTTCCTTGTTCTACAGTTTCGTGAACTGAGGCCTGTTGGGGACCAGCAGATATAAGGCATTGGTTTCACAAGATGATTACTTCATTAGCTGCTCCAGGTAATTTTAGAATACTGCGTGAAGAATAAGTTCACTTGATTCCCTCTCCGGCTACTTGCCTTAAATATTTGAATCTTCCAGCATAAATCTGGCAAACTGAAATCTCCACCCAAGACTACAACATGACCAGAAAACTCTCCGTTCAAATGTTTAGCCAATACTGCTAATGACTTAGTGAGCTATAGAAGCATCCGATTGCTATAGTTGATCCTCATTTATCACTTATCTTCAACCAAATTAATTCTCATTTGAAATCTGTAGCTACTAACTTCTCAAGATATTATAGTATTTTTGAGAAAACGGAAATGAGGATATCAATCCGGTAGAATAATTCTTGCTTGTGTTTTGTTGAAGTTGGTTTTTTATGGTATTTTACGTGTGATAAAGGTTATTGCTTATTTGGTTTCGAAGTTCAATTATTTTCTGTTATCTTTAGATCTGAACTGGAGTGGACCAGGCCGGTTTCTATCTTAAAATTATTTATCCACCTTAGCGCGAAAAGACCATGTGGATAGATATTTTTTATGTTATTGATTAATACGGTTTATAATTAGAGGTCACTGACTTCTATCCATTTCTGTTTATTGGTGTCCCTATTGCATACTTGAGTCTCTTAAGAAATACACCTTGGGTTATGTATCTCAATGGAGACACTACCAAGTTAACAAAATATTTTAGCACTACATCCAGAAGAATTATTACTTCTGAGTGAGTTAAGAATATTTCTTATCTGTAAGAGATGAGTTTGAAAATCTGATGCCTTGTGGAAGAAAATGCATCATCTGTCTAAGCATTTTTTTGGGTCTGCTTTCGATAGATAAGTTTTGTCCGCTTGTTGTCCGCTACTATTAACAAAAATTCACTGAATTTAGTAGTCATTGATTTTATTTTCATATGATGTGTCTCTTTGTAAATGTGTACAGAGAATGGTTCAAATGGCTCTGAGCACTATAGGACTTTACATCTATGGTCATCAGTCCCCTAGAACTTAGAACTACTTAAACCTAACTAACCTAAGGACAGCACACAACACCCAGCCATCACGAGGCAGAGAAAATCTCTGACCCCGCAGGGAATCGAACCCGGGAACCCGGGCGTGGGAAGAGAGAACGCTACCGCACGACCACGAGATGCGGGCTGTGTACAGAGAGTTCAGTATTTGTTTCCTAGTCGAATTTACTCGTTTTGTGCACAATGATGATCCAACTGCACGGAGGTTTGCGATTTAAGCCGGGCCATCGCGCACTGTCTGATCTTCAGTAGCGGTACGACGCCAGCTGCCACCACCTCACCGGCCAATTACGGAGTAGGATTTTGTTTTCCATGCCAGGACTTGAATCAGCAACCTCACCATTGCGTCACTATCGTAATACCACGACGGCTCTGTGCTGCATTCCGCAAAAACGGACATGTGGAGTGTCGGGTAGGCGGGTGAAATTCAGTGACCTCACACTGAACTACTTGTTATGCTGCTGACCTTTAATTTTGTATTTAATTAAACAAGTCACATACTGCCTAGAGGTGAGCAGCGTGTGTTGGGGACAGAGCGCACAGAAAATTTTGCAGTGATATAATGCGGTGTTCTTACCAGAACCTGTGTGGCTGCTAGAGTGCAGCAGTTGCTTTTCAGAAATAAAATACTCGCAGACTCATCCTTCAGTGGCGGGTGCGGATACAACGCTGCCAAGATGGCGTTCTTTTCCTTTTTCCAACGCCTCAGCAGAGAACGGCTCTCCCCGGCAATTTCTCAAGCCCGTTGTCTGAATTTCTGTGGAGCCAACAGAATACCGTATTCTCCGGTCGTGAACCTTAAATGCCGTACCGAAGTATCGACCAAGACAGCGATGCAGATGACTCAAAAGAAAATGCTAACGCCATCAGAAGTCAGAAATGGTGTCAGGCAATTTTGTAAATGGCTTGTCACGAGTAATGGGCCACGTCTCAAAGTCTAAGAGTAGGCGTGATACACGAAAGAAGCCACCAATACGTTAATTCACTAGCTCAGAATTAATCAGGAATAGTTATCGGGCAACACAAAAGTCGAACTAATTTTGGAAGTAAAATGAGGTACCGTGCACTATGTAAGGCAGGATATCAGTTCACACAGAGGTCATACAAATGAGATTATACTGCTATAATCAAATTCATTGCATCACATTGGAATATTGTTACTGGCCGTACCGTAATTCCTGGCTTTGTGGCTCAAGATCTAAATTTTTAAACGCACGGAACTGTACGAAACAGGCGATATAACTGTCAATTTATGTCCTGTAATGCAGTGTGAAATCACAACGGTCAGCAAACTGTGTCGCAATTCCGAGACATGTATTCATTCAGACCATAATGAATCTTCTTATGGAATTTTGTTACGTCCAAGTAATTTAATGGACGAGAACAAACGTGGTAGGTATTCGCTTAATAGTAATGCGATCACGAAACAAATTTGAGATTCAGGTTCGAGAGCAAATTGCCTGCGACTTCTGTGTAACGAACAACTCTCACTGCATTTCGCGCGCAAAAAGGAATATGTGCACTAGTACATTTTTTTAATCATCCGTCTTTACGTTTTGGAATTAATCATTTCACTAGCACTTCCCGCAACTACGCCGAAGGTTTGACATACACTACCGATAGAAAGTATCCACATTTCCTGTCATCATGTGAGGTGCCAACAGCGGAGTAAGTAGGATGTGATGTTAGGGTGGCGGACTCTTTTTCTAGTTAGGGTGTGGTACCCGTACGAACCATTTAATGTGGAAATATCAGCATCCACATCTTCCTGGATACTCTGCAAATCACATTCAAGTGCCTGGCAGAGGGTTCATCGGACCACCTTCAGAATTTTCGTGTAGCGCGCGGAAAGAACGAACACCTACATCTTTCCGTGTGAACTCTGATTTCCCGTACTTTATCACGATGATCGTTTCTCCTAATGTAGGTCGGCGTCAACAAAATATTTTCGCATTCGGAGGAGAAAGTTGGTCATTGGAATTTCGTAAGAAGGTACCTCCGCAACGAAAAACGCCTTTGTTTAAATGGTGTCCATCCGATATCCTGTATCATTTTAGTGACACTCTCTCCCCTATTTCGCGATAATACAAAACGTGCTGCCCTTCTTTGAACTTTTTCGATGTACTCCGTCCTTCCTATCTCGTTAGGATCCCACACAGCGCAGCATTATTTTAAACGAGAACGGACAAGGCTAGTGTAGCCAGTCTCTTCTGTAGAATTGTTACATTTGCTAGGTGTCCTACCAATAAAACGCAGTCTTTGATTAGCCTTCCCCACAACATTTTCTATGTGTTCCTTCCAATTTAAGTTGTTGGTGATCGTAATTCCTAGGTACTTAGTTGAAATACGGCCTTTAGATTTGACTGATTTATTGTGTAACCGGAATTTAACGGATTATTTTTAGCACTCATGTGGATCACCTCACACTTTTCGTTATTCAGGGTCATTTGCCAATTTATCACCATATAGGTATCTTTTCTAAATTATTTTGCAATTTTTTTTATTTTCTGTTGACATTATTTGTCTATAAATGACAGTGTCATCTGCAGACAACCTAAGATGGGAGATTGTCTCCCATATCGTTTATATAGATAATGAGCAGCAAAGGGCCTATAACATTACCTTGGCGAACGGCAAAAATCACTTCTGTTTTATTCGATGACTTTCCGTCAGTTGCTACGACCTGTGACCTCTTTGATAGGAAATCACGAATCCAGACACATAACTGAGACGTTTCTGTCATAAGCACGAAATTTCAGTACAAGCCGCTTGTGTGGACAGTGTCAAAAGCATACACGTTTCACAGTATTGTTTACTGCGTACATTTTGGGAAAATTTCGGAGACAATTATTGTTTGTATCAGCATGCCAATGCAGTCTGTCATAAAGCAGCATCGGTGAGGCAATGGTTTGTGGTCAGTAACATTCCTGAATGCGCCCCGAGTCATGGACTGATCTCAACATAACACCTCTGGAATGAACGTCGACTTCGCTCTTGAGGAACAAGACGTTCAGAAACATCACTGGCAGTTTCTCCATCAGTGCTCAAGCCGACGTAAAGACAAATGGTGAACACAACTCATATTAATGCCCATGAATAGTTATTTGGATACTTCTGATCACAGTACTCCGACTTGTCGGTTGATTCGGGGGAGGGGAGAAAACAGCGAGGTTATCGGTCCCATCGGATTAGGGAACGATGGAACGATGGGAAACGAAGTCGGCTGTGCCCTTTCAAAGGATCATCCTGGTATTTGTTTGAAGCGATTTACGGAAATCACGGAAAACCTAAAACAGGCTGGCTGGACGCGGGTGTGGACCGTCGACCTCCCGAAAGCGAGTCCAGTGTGCTAACCACTACACCACCTCGCTCGGTAGTGTACTCTGACATTTGCTTTCCCAGTAGGAATCCTGTTAACCGTATTTCCTACGCAAAATTAACTTATTTTGATGTTTAGCATTCGTCTGCACAATTGAAATCTCTAATTATTCCAATTTTAGTATTTTATTTATCTGCAGCAACTGCGTTTATATTTATTGAGTCCACAGTTCGCGGGTTAGTGGCTAGCGTTGCTGCCTCTGGATAATGGGGTCCCGGGTTCGATTCCCAGCCGTGTCGGGGATTTTCTCCGCTTGGAGACTGGGTGTTAGTGTTGTCCGCATCTTTCATCATCATTCGTGAAAATGGAGTTACTGGACTGTGTCAAGATTGGGAATTTGTACGGACGACGATAATCGCGCAGTTGAGCGCCCCACAAACCAAATGTCATCATTATCATCATCTGTTTATTGAAATAATGAGCAGCCAGTTGCACAAAAGTGCCCTTCATAAAGAGATTTTAACTATCGCATAAGTTGCAAATGCAAAAATAGTAAACTTGCAGCATATTGTTGTGGCACGAATGGGATAGTTATTGCTCTGGTAGGAGCTGGAAGGAGTGGTTAGGTGCCGAGATAACACGAATTCAGACGTCCTTTAAAACAAATTTATCAACAAGCAATCCTTACTGAACAATTATTAGAAATCATATTGTTCAACACCCTTATATATATTTCTTTAAATGGCTCGCTCTTAATTTATAATTTTTACACTGGTCCAAAATCAAGGGCGAAATACTGGTGATAGCGTAGTGGGCAACAACAATTATAACATTAGTCGAAAGTTTCAACTCAAGCTCGATAACTATTTGTGATAAAAGTTTAAAATGCCCGAGGCTATTTCAAAAATGTATATAGTATCGTTAACCAAATTTATAAGAACAAACTGACAGTAATTCAAATCAAAAAACAGAATTTAGGTAAACCCAATTTAAGAAAAGCACCTGAGAAACACAAAAAAATGCGCAAATGTGTGTGAAATCCTATGGGACTCAACTGCTAAGGTCATCAGTCTCTAAGCTTACACACTACTTAACCTTATTTATCCTAAGGACAAACACACACACCCATGCCAAGGGAGGACTCGAATCTCCGTCGGACCAGCCGCACAGTCCATAACTGTAGCGCCTCAGACCGCTCGGCTAGTTACGCGCGGCTGAGAAAGACAACATATTACAACGGGAACCACTTACCACAAGTTTTGAACACGCCAGTTTTTCGCTTTCGACAGTTTAAAATTTGCCCATTTAATGGACAGGAGTACCGAACAATTTCAAACAGGTTTAGGTGCAACTTCCTCAGATGAACGCCAAATTAAGAGGCGTGGTTTGTTAAATTACGAAAGGAAATTACTTAACTCACGAACAAATCCGTAGCATTAGAATCCATCCGTTGCTACCTCAGTGGGTTTACGGAGCCGTGATGTTATCATCTTATTTTATTTCACACGTCAGTCTTGCACACACTTCCTGGAAGTACATTGCACACATCATTAAATTGGAGTGATAAGACCTGAAACATAAATCAGTTACCACCAGTTCCACACGGGTATACAAATAATTGGCTCCACCACGGCAAACTCGATGACAACCTTGTAACATGAATAGTTAAAACAAACGACACGAGCGGTCACTAAATAGAGGACCTAATGGCGCCTCGCAATCGCAGACTCCAATTTCAATTTTGCAACATGAGCAACTAAAACACCGCCGCGCGTGATTATCCGAGCGGTCTCATGCACTACAGTCGTGGACTGTGCAGCTGGTACCGGCGGAGGTTCGAGTCCTCCCTCGGGTTTGGGTGTGTGTATTTGTCCTTAGGATAATTTAGGTTAATTAGTGTGTAATCTTATGGACTGATGACCTTAGCAGTTAAGTCCCATAAGATTTCCCACACATTTGACTTTTTTTTTAACTAAAACACCCTGATGGGCAAGTTCTCAATAATAAGGTTACTCAGCTTCAGGTGGAGCTATCCAATACTGGGGTGTCTGTGTAACGAGGGTGCAGCGACAGCGTAGTGACGGGTGTACAGAACTCCAACCGTCGCTTTAGCCGCCGATTTCCTTCGAGCAACATCGGTATTGTGCAACCGAAGCGCTCTTGCATGCAAAAGGCGAGGTCGTTTCGAAATTACAGCTTTCCAAACAACGGGTACCAACTACAACTAGACCGGGCTATCACTCCAGGTACGGCCAAGTCGAGTTCCGGCACATAGACGGGCTGCTCCCAGCACAGGGCCCCGCTCGCCACCTTCCTTGTGCCGCCGCTAACTCAAGATTCCTCTGCCGCCAGACCCACGTCGCCTCGAGGACCACATTCGCACTACAAGCCTCATTGCCAGAGAACTTCTACACAACCAGCGGTTGAACCAGAGAGCAACAAAGTTGAAAAATACCAAACTTTGCGAAAGGTTTCGACACACTGCACAGTTAATAGCATTGTGAAAAAGGACAAGAGGTGCCTGAAACCGGTAAACTGTATAAAATTTCTGATGTGCAACTCGTTGCTATTTCAATAAAGAGTCCATACTGTTCTTGTCCATTTTTCTCGCCCCTATGAATAGATCTTCCTCCATCCACCCTCCACCTCCGCACCAATATCCGTATTTCGATTCAAATGTCGTTACAAGCTGAAAATTCTCAAATAGCAAATACAAGAAAAACATATTCAAAATATAAACCAGATTGTGAGAGAAAACCTTCTCAAAGTGAAATCACGCAATCAGTTTTAAATTGTTAAAATCTTTAATCTGATATCTGCGATTTTAGGGCTACCAACTTTTACTATTCGGTAGTTAACTGTAGCTTGATATTACAAGAGCCAGAGCGCAAATTTGCGTATCCTGTAAATACCTTTTCAATTGGCGAGTTACTGTGCAATGTACGCAAGTACGTGACGTATAGAGATAGGTTGGCTTTTATTCAGGGCCCTCCCCCTCCCCCCCTATATTTTTAAATGTCGTTGTATCTTCGTTAGGATTCTAAATGGCTAATATACACCTATGACGAAATCATTATATATATATAACATTCTCGTGTCACAGTGTTAGTTGCCATCCTCCTCCGAAACGGCTCTATCGAGTCTGATGAAATTTTACATGTATATTCGGTAGACCTGAGAATCGGTCGTAATCTATTTTTCGTACCCCTAAGTGATAAGAGTGGTCCTCCCCCAAAAAAAAATTTCTTATGTTTTGGACAGAATTTTTTATTTTAATTTTTTATGATGTGGCATTAAAAATACACACAACACTAAAATTTCACCTTTCTACTACCAACCCCTAGACTGTTTGCCGAGTACAAGTCTTTCGATTTGACGCCACTTCGGCGACTTGCGCGTCGATGGGGATGAAATGATGATGATATTATGATTAGGACAACACAACACCCAGTCCCTGAGCAGAGAAAATCTCCGACTCAGCCGGGAATCAAACCCGGGCCCTTAGGACTGACATTCTGTTGCGCTGAGCAGGCAGCTACCAGGGGCGGACGGTCTATAACTGATCAGTTATCACTTGACTACTTAGCCCCGTTAGGTGATAGCCTTTCACTATTCGACAGATCTGTAACTGAAGAAAATGTACCAAAAGAAACGACCCGAATATCCCGCTTTGAATCGACGTAACTAGACCGAGAAGTATAACTAGCTAGCACGGGTCATTCGCCAAACCGACATTTAGGCCTAGTGCACATGCATCGATTTTTGTCGTAGGGAAATATATCGTACGATCAAATTTTTTTAGTGGAACAAAGAAATTTCGATGCTCTCCTCTGTTCCTCTAAAAGAATTTAATTGTACAATATTTTTACGTGCGATAAAAATTGATGCATGTGCGCTTGGCCTTATTCATAACGCTGGCGAAAACGTTTCGACACGAAATTGCCGCAATGTTTGTATGCTCATGGACCAGCCGTGTATCGGCTGCAATTGTTAAATCCGCGTGATCTACCGTAGAATCGCTATAACTATAGCGGCCGATACTGCCACATTTCCCGTAAGCCATTTCTCAATGTATACACAGCTTTCGGCCATTATTATTGTTTGCCACGATCTCCCGCCAACAACGGCTATTGTGTTACACTTACACATTGAGTTACACGTATACACTATTCTTATACACTAGAGATAATTTATATGGCAAAACAATGTTTGCCGGTTCAGCTATAACATATAAAAATTTTGAGAGGAGGAAGGAAATTGAAAGGCGGCTACACTGAATCACAGCGCTAGATATTGCGCCAAAGATTATTATTCCGCCGCCTTCACTGGTGCAGTGGTAGTTCAGAGGATGTCGAGGGCAGTGGTAGTTCAGAGGATGTCGAGTGCAGTTGTTCTGTTGGGAGAGAGAGAAAATGATGTTCGGTTGGTGTAATGTATAGATGGAAGATGTTACAATTATCACAGTGGATTTGAGAAAGGAGATGGGCTTTTGATTTATGATGCTGGTGTAATGGAAAATTTTCGTCAATATATAATGAGGTGGAAAGGTATTACAGTTTTCTTTAATGACAATGCCTCTTGGTCACAGGTACAGTCAACAAAGCATCTGCCTCGTGCTCATCTATTAGACTTGTAAGTATGGTTTCTATGTGAAATTATAGTATTTTTGGTTTTTCAATTAGTTGATTGTAAAAGGTGTTTAAAATATTTTGTCGTTTTGAGAAAGAACTTAACCAGATACATGTACGTTGAGTCACACTACCACACACAAAACAGTTCCACTTGTGCTTTGTTGTTTCGTAGCTTTTATAGTTGCAGGGGACTTAATTAATCAATTGTGTTAATGGAAATTCCTTGTCATTCTTTATTTTTATTTTAAGCAGTCAGATTGCATGCTTATACTAGTTAGAGCCAACCGGTTACGAGACTTCGTAACCGGTCACACAGCTACTAAAATTATTGCATCTTATTCTTTTTATTTAAGCCCCCATGCAAAGTTCGCCGGGTATAGCTAGTACGCAATAAAATACTTTCATGACAAAACGGTCACACTGTCCCCTGAAGCAGTATCCTTACTCTGAGTGAACTGGACTGCTCACGCAGTTAACGTAAACAACAAAGTATTCCGTGTGTTCTGCGTCAGCAGAAAATCAAAAGCCTGAATCGGTGGGGGGAAAAAATGGTTAAAATGGCTCTGAGCACTATGGGACTTAACTTCTGAGGTCACTAGTCCCCAAGAACGTAGAACTACTTAAACCTAACTAACCTAAGAACATCACACACATCCATGCCTGAGGCAGGATTCGAACCTGCGACCGTAGTGGTCGCTCGGTTCCAGACTGTGGCGCCTAGAACCGCTCGGCCACCAAGGCCGGCAATCGGTGGGAAACAGGTGCTCCTTGGGTGCCGCGCCTTGTTCCACACGCATTTTAACTGGATTGCAGTAATGCCGGTTAATAACCGCTGCAGCCAAAATAATTTTTCTTAGTCTTTTCTTAGACATGTTGCACAAGAATCAGTACCTGTCAACCCCATACAGCCCCTCAGAACTCATCCGCATTTGCTTAATAAATTACCTGAACATTTACGACATTTTATTTTGGCAGGACGATGCAAAGACGACATTGAAGCTATTCAGGGACTCTTACAAAAACTAGAAATTGACACTGACAATCGCGGAACGCGAAAACAGGAACGCAACAATGACAGGTCACATCCATCGCAATTCCGCGATGAAAGAAATAACTGGAGACGACAAGGCTATTCTCACAACACAAATCGTGACCAAAACAGACACCGTATGACAACCGTTGTCAGAATAGTAATAATTGCAGGGAAAGATCACCTCTCCGCGGTAGTGACAATCAGAGAAAAAGACAATATGGGAACCAAAATAATTATTATCAAGGGAGACAGAATAACTTTAGACGCAAGAGTCCAGCGCGCAGTTACGATTCAGGAGAAATTCTCCACCACGTGACCGACATGAAAGAAACTATGGAATCTACCGACATGACGACAGACGATATGATCGTAACGACAGACCTGAATTGCATCGGAAACTGGCGGGTTTCAAACAGGGCAGGGCCCTCTCGACAAGGTGAATTGGTAGAAGTTAGGTCTCCTAATCCCAATAACGGCGCGCGCCAACAAAGAAACAGACAATGACTCGCGCCGCAGGCAGCCACGTGCGCCGGCTAGCTCAGCGAAAAATAACATAGACGCTAAGCTTGAGAAAAATTTCAGCATTTCTTATCGACATATACAACATGGTAATTACTTTGAAGTTAAAGCTCTGTGTACTAGAAAGGGTAAAGGTTTACACCACATTTCACATGTAAAACCGTTTATTGAAAGATATTCTGTTTTTTAACTTAGTCTTTGCCATAAAACTTTTCACTTCACGCTACTAGTACAATTTGAATCTGTTAACATGCAACAATGTTTTGAAGTTAACTATCCAGTCTAGAACCTAGGGAACATTTTTAAACAGAAATTACGAATGCATTGTTTTAGTGAACAGACGACACAGTGTTGTTATTTGTAAATTCTTGCTTGTTAGTTGTACGATTACGTAACGACTATCAGTCTTACATACTTAGAACATATACAGGTACTGCTAATGAGATTTTAATGCAACATTTTGCTTTACTTGAAAATTCATTCTGGATTTCAATTACTTTCTGTGAGATACCAGATGACACAGTGGTTAGTTTATGTGACCGCTACACGATTTTATCACGCTACTAATGAGTGACAATTTACAATGTTGCTTTTGCGATGTTTCTGTTTTTTATCTGCACAGTTTTTCTGAATTCTTCTGGAAAGGAAAACATGTTTTAGTAGTAACTTTTGTTGTATAGCTGCAATGAGATAGCCTTTTCCGTATCACAACAATACGTTACAGCACAGTACTTTCTTCATCACGGCAATAAGCGTAATAAGTAAGATATCTATACGCAAAGCAATTCACTTTTGTTTATCACGAGGTAAGTACATTGACTTCTGCAGAACTTAGCTTTCGGAGGATGATAACTACGACACTTCCACAGAGATTATCTTACGACAAGACGCATTGTTTAACGCTACAGTACACGTATTTGAGGGATTAATTTTGTACTTATTTTTAAAGATTTTTGAATTACAATGATACAAAGGTTTTCCGTGATACATTTCATTCCATTGCTGTAATCTGTAACACCTCCGGGTATAATTACATTAATCCTCGGGATTACACGCTTACTTTGTGTATCATGTGTTTGGCAAGCACAAGGAGCCCTAGCTAATATCGTATTTGCTTATACAACGTAACACATCGGTACCATATTTATCTAACACATAAATTACACAGCTATCTGATCATTTAACTGGGTGAGACAAACATTTATTTTACTACATCAGTGACAGATGTTTACGCAGGTACACAGTTGGAGAGCTTCACACTTATGAAATTGTATTTTGTCTGTACTTTGTGAACTGTTCATATTTTTTCGGAACTATTGTGATACTATGAGAGCTTTGAATGATGTATTTGGTAAGGGATCATGATTTTTTAAGTACGTTGGAGGTAGATGACTTTATTGAAGGTCTTGAAAGTATTCAAAGAAGCTGCAACGATTATGAGATGTGATTGATCTGTTATGATGTTATTATTACCATGACGATGTATATTATGCTGTTGAGGTATGTTTATGATCAATAAGCTGAGAATCGTACTTTAAGTGTTATGAAATGTGTGTAAATGAATGAATGCATCACAATACAGGCGAAAATTTTTTTGCACACTGTTATATTCATAGGATTTTGTTTCTACACATTTGCAATCCAAATTCTCGACGTGTGAAATTTTTTATATGAGACTGTCACCGTAGTGCAAACTGGTGTCGTAAATATTTCGGTAAGAAAGTTAAGTGACCTTCACGTAATGCGTCGTGGGCACCCAGCTGCGCGACAGTCGCCTGGAAAAAAGTCATTAGTGTGTACCTTTCAGAGGCACAGGTGGAGAAAAAGAAGGCCATTATCCTCGCTATCGGCATTTCTTTGTAGAAAGCATCGCAAATACGACACGCTCAAACTTGAAACCATATGATTATACTGTGGAAACTCTTAATTTATGATATTTACTAAAATGCCTAGTGAAATGACGAGAAACATTTTACTTCTATTGTCTTTCTAGTAGAGAGTTTGCTCATTTTGTTTAATATCTAGTTTCTAGCTGCACTGCAACATTGGTTAAAATAACATTTTATAGATGTACTCATATAGATCTTTTATGCCTACAGATCCAGTAAATAATAACTTTATGACCTACTTAAAAAAACCGAAGGAGCGCAAAAAGACATTTCCCTTCACAGGACTGGCATACATGATTTTCTTTTCAACTACTTGGTAATATTTTTTTGTAGAATAAGTTGTGGTGCACCACTTTAATTACATAGACATTAAGATGTGAATAGACATTTCCCTTATCTGCATTGTTGTCTTTAGTGTAATATTTTTTCTGCTTGAGTTTTTCCATATTTAGGTATAAGTTATAGCAATTGCTGCTGCTGTTTGTCATGCATAGTGCTACTGAATGTCACTTTGCATTACTCTGTTAAGCCAGTTTTACTACTGATTTATTTTTCTTGTTGCTGCACATTGGCTCATATTAATTGTAATGTTGCATTTGGTCTGCTAATTTACATTTGCTGCTGCTTGCTTTGACAATTTCCATTTTTTTCATTGCTGTTTGTATTAAATGTTGTGTGCTGCTGCATTGCCTCGTCCCTTAGTTTAGCATGTGAGCTCAGTAGATTTAAGTTAGCTTAAGAGGGGGTAGACTATATAAGAGAATGAGTTGCGATGAATTGGAAGATGTGCATTGAGAAGTTATACGAAAAATTACAGAAAGCAGGTATAGGTAGGATTTTCTTGGAAATAAATGATGAGGTAAGATAATGGAAAATAAATAATGAGGTAAGAAATATGTGAACATATAAATACAGAAAGCATGCTTGGATAGGATTTTTTTGGTGGAAACAAATGTTGAAATATGAGGAAAGATCTACAGAATGAAGTTTTGGGTTGGACTGCAGCAACAAATGTCACACTGAAAGCAAACCCTGTCCTGTACTTTTGTGTTATTATGCTAGGTGAATTTGTGTTTTTCCTGTCTTTATATGTTTAGCTAATAAGATTTACGTTGTAGAATTTTTCTGATAATATGTTATTTACTTTGTAAAGATGTTTAGACATTATTTATTCAGTTTTGTTTTAATGCTCGTATGTGAAGTTGATGTTACAAAATTTATTCTGATCTTTTATGTATGTAATTGTGTCATAATTCTTGTAACACTGATGTACATGTTTATTTCTATTCTTTTGTAAACCATCTATTACTACAAATGTTATCTGTATTATTATGTTTTTAATGATGTTTTCTGTATCTCTGTAATTGAATTCTCATGTTATAAATTTGTAATTGACATCAGTTTATCAAATTAAGTAACTTGTAAGCATTCATTTCAGTGCACACATTTCAGTTAGTCATAGTATATGCACAATATTTGAAAAAAAGAGGACCGTTAGTGTTTGCACGTGTGTTAATAATTCAGCAAGGGACTGGATAACAGCACTGCTCGTTCTAACGACATTTCAAAAAAATTTGTTGTGAGTGCACAAGTGGTGATTCATGGACTTGCTATATTCTCTGCAAGACTCTTCAATGGTGATTGTGCATCTGCACAGTCGCAGCAGATGGCTGCTAGCCAACTCTACAAGGACTACAGTGGGTCTACACCTTTGATGACTCACCAATACCATTATTTCTACAAGGGCTGCACTGGGTCTGCGCCTCTGATGGCCCACCAATACCATACTCTCTACCAAGACTATAGTGGGTCTGCTCTGTGATGACCTACCTACCAATATTCTACAAAACTTCGAATGACTCTGCTTTGGGTTTGTTCTGTTGTGGCACATTACCTGTGTACATGTCAAGAATCAACACTATCTTTCCGTTGGAAAGGTTGTGTTTCATTGGCAGGACACTTAGAAGATGCAACAAGTCCACTAAAGAGACAGCTTACACTACACTCGTTCGTCCTCTGTTAGAATATTGCTGCGTAGTGTGGGATCCTTACCAGGTGGGATTGACGGAGGACATCGAAAGGGTGCAAAAAAGGGCAGCTCGTTTTGTATTATCACGTTATAGGGGAGAGAGTGTGGCAGATATGATACACGAGTTGGGATGGAAGTCAATACAGCATAGACGTTTTTCGTCGCGGCGAGACCTTTTTACGAAATTTCAGTCACCAACTTTCTCTTCCGAATGCGAAAATATTTTGTTGAGCCCAACCTACATAGGTAGGAATGATCATCAAAATAAAATAAGAGAAATCAGAGCTCGAACAAACAGGTTTAGGTGTTCGTTTTTCCCGCTCGCTGTTCAGGAGTGGAATAGTAGAGAGATAGTATGATTGTGGTTCGATGAACCCTCTGCCAAGCACTTAAATCTGAATTGCAGAGTAGTCATGTAGATGTAGATGCAGATGTAGACTACTTTGGTGTGCATGGAAATCCACTACTTCCGTGTGCATTTTCTTTTACTGCTCAGACTTTGAGAAAACACTGCTATTTTACTGTGATGAACAATCAGGACTGTCTTTATGGACTGTGAGAGAATTTTAGCTTTTTACCAACATTCTGTCAGTAAGTGAGTGCATTTGATTTCTTTATTATTGCAATTGTGAAACAAATTTAACAAAAATTTATTGGCCAGTGCACAAAACAATTTGTAAAATTTTTTGTGGGAAGCATGGTGGCTATGTAAGTAGGCTGTTTATGTTTCTTATTGGTAACGCCACGTAGCGCTCTGTATGAAAATCGCTTGCTGTACTGTGTGCATTCTGTGGCTAGTTTGCATTTTTATCTGCCACTGTAGTGTTGGGCAGCTGGATGTTAACAGCGCGTAGCGTTGCGCAGTTGGAGGCGAGCCGCCAGCGGTGGTGGATCTGGGGAGAGAGATGGCGGAATTTTGAGAGCGGACGATCTGGACATGTAAATTTGTAAGACTGGATGTCATGAACCGATATATATATATAACTTTTTAACACTATTAAGTTAAATACATTGTTTGTTCTCTATCAGAATCTTTTTTTTGCTAACTGTGCCTATCAGTAGTTAGTGCCTTCAGTAGTTTGAATCTTTTATTTAGCTGGAAGTAGTGGCGCTCGCTGTATTGCAGTAGTTCTAGTTACGAAGATTTTTGTGAGGTAAGTGATTTGCGAAACTTATAGGTTAATGTTAGTCAGGGCCATTCTTTTCTAGCGATTTTTGAAAGTCAGATTGCGTTGCGCTAAAAATATTGTGTGTCACTTTAAGCACAGTCATGTATAATTGTTCTAAGGGGTCGTTTCACATGTCGACCCTTAGCCGACGATACCTCACTGGAATGTTCTGATTTTTTCTTGTAGTTTGTGTAATTAGGGTAGCTTTTGTTTATTGCTAGCGCATAATTGTAGAGAGAATCTCCTTTGCAGTTGCAGTCTTTCATTGTTGTACATTAAAACATTTGTGGCATGCATGTACATTTGCACCAAGTATTTCGCAGCTGCGCTTGCGATTAACTAGATATTATTTTCAGTGCTATGTTAATGTGTTTTCTTATTTTTGCTTTTCAAATTGTGCTTTTCTGTGTTATCGTGTGAAATATTGTGACAATTATGGCGTGTGAAAAAAGTAATACTAGGCTCCAAAGTAAACTGAGAAATGACAGTGAAGACGAAAGCAGTGTGTTAGCGCCACCGTGTAATGAATTAACTAATGTTCAATATAGTAATTTGGTAATTGTGCATAGGGAAATGGAGCTGGCGGCAAACAATGGTGTAGACAGTTAAACAATTAGTGAACAGGGAAGCATTATCGATCGATCCGTCGGTAACAGCCCTCCTCAGGAATCGGGAATGACAGGACGCAATCTTGCAAATATTGCAGATTGAGGTTTTGGGTCCTCACCGTTTTCTCAAATAAGTCAAGACACATTTTCTGCTTGTCAAAATGTGCATGCTACCGGTGCAACTTCACTGCCGAAAAGGGAATATGTTTCAGACACCAGTGCATTGTTATTACAGTTAATGCAACAAATGGGCCAAAGGCTACAAAAGTTAGACACAATGGAACAAAATCTTCAAAAGTTAGACACAATGGGACAACACCAGAGACAAACACAGTCATGTATAATTGTTCAAAGGGGACGTTTCAAGGTCATCAGTCCCCTAGAACTTAGAACTACTTAAAGCTAACTATCCTAAGGACATCACACACATCCATGCCCGAGGCAGGATTCGAACCTGCTCCGTAGTGGTCGCGCGGTCCCAGACTGTAGCGCCTAGAACCGCTCGTTCACTCCGACCGGCGCTATCAATTCAAATAGATACCTAGAAATTACAATTGCGAACAGTGTATACTGGAAATATCACGTGGATAATCTTGTGGGGAAGACAAACCAAAGAAAACTAATGGGATCCATGGGAGATGGGATTGAAGGAGGACATCGGAAAAATGCAAAAAAGGGTGGCTTATTTTTTCATGAAATAGGAGGGTCTCAGGGATATGATAAGCGAGTAGGGGTTTCAATCACTAAAATATGGTTTTTTTTTTTTTGTTGCGGCGAGGTTTTCACGAAATTTCAATCGATAACTTTCTCCTCTGAATACTTTATTTTACTCTAGCCAACCTACATACAGAAATGACCTCAATAATAAAATAATAGGCATCAGAGATGGTACAGAGAGATTTAAGTGCTATTTTTTTCACGCCCAAAGACATCTCCTTTCTGTCATGTGACCACGTCAACCCACCTAACTGTTTTAAGAAATTCATATTACCACCATAAGCAAAATTCTTAACACGAATTTCTGTACCTATTATTGTTTATTCCGAGTCCGTTCCATGTACATAGTGACGTCATTACTACTGGATATTAAAATTAATTTTGCTTTCTTCCTTTTCTCCTTCCGTCTTTCTTCCTCCGTTCAATATAATTTTTTCATCTTTACGGAAGACGACAATAATAATTACGACTCACTCCTCTGTTATCTCCAACCGGGAACAATACCAGTCTGATCGCTCTAATTTTTGCATTAAAACTTTGGTCATGTCATTTCTTCCGCACTTTCATCGTGAATAGCTGAGTGGCCAATCCTGTTCGTATTGTTAGAACCCCAAGTGCACTCTATCCAATTGGCAATCACATCTCCATAGCTTCATCATGTGAAGCGTGGGGCGGAGGGCTGTGGAAGTTTTTTTACTGACTGACTGTCGTTAAACGATTTCTTCCGTTATACTATTGTGCAGGTGAATTGCCAGTCCCCAATAACTGCGGCTAGCGATTCGGGTCACATACTTCCATTTTTCTCTCCACCACCCATTTAAACGAGCGATCTGAACAATGGTCCGAAAAAGAGGGAAGCTGAATTAATTACTACCACAAAAAACTGCCAGAATATTTTTGGGAATTCAATAACATTTTACTTTAAATAAATCAGAGATAGACGTCGAACAAATAAATGTGTTTTAAACGAGTGGTGAATGTCTCGACTATAATTTGTTTGCAAGGAGAACGATCGTCTTTTACAATTTACGATCTTACTGTTATTCGTTTCAATAAAGGAACGATGTTACTAGATGTAATATAGCTTAATGATATATCTGACACAGTGCCATCACTATTTCCATCATCAGCAAACTAGCCTGTTTTAAATTAACTTTGCACTTCGTTTTAGAGCGTCTGGTATTATGATTTTCTCTGGATGCTTAAAAAATTGTTTTGGAACAGAATTTTTAGAGAGTCTTGTTACATGTGTGATTTGTTTGACACAGCACTTACTTTGTTCCTAGTGAACGAACCCCTTAATGTGGAGTTCATATGTGTTGTACCTCATATGTGTTGTATCTCACTCCCACTCGACAGAACTGGATCAACCATTGCTTTGTACAAAACGGAATTTTCTTTCTGAAATTCCACAGCGATTCCCTGTCTATTATTCCATATATTCAAGAGAAAATCGCTTATTTCACTTCAATTTAAAGTAAAATGACCTTCAATATACTTAATATTTGGGGAGTGATTTGAGCAATGTGAAATTATCAAGTTATACGGTTTATATTTCAAATAACATCTTCGTAGCTATAGCTAGTGCACTTGCACCGACGGAGAGATGAGGTGGTAATACGTTACAACTCTTTTAGAAACAGCGTGGTTCAAACGCGATGCAGGCCACCTCAGACGAATGATCATTTCAACCAGTCTACGCGTATTGATGTGAGGACTATCGAAGTTGAAATATTTTCTAAATTATTACTTACTAAAACAATCACTAAAAAATTTCTTGATCTTTAGCAATTGCAAATCACGTTTGTATTGAATTGAAAATAAAATAAAAATATTTGTTGTTTAGAACTACTAAAGTACTCGTACTATGCAAGTCTGTTACGCACATACTTGATAACCATCTCATTAACTCTTGTATCATCGCTTTTTACGTCTGTATTTTCCATACGCTAAATGAACAAATACAAATAATAATGTACGTGTCAAAATGGACGACTACTTCGTTTGTGCTTCACGATAATTACAGGATGTACCAAACTTTTACTGCAGGTAGCCTTGCTCACGGCCTTACCTCAGCCACTGGAACAGTTGTCTCCAGACACACAGTCTACAGACGACTGAACAGACATGTTTAGTCGCCCGGAGGCCCGCAAGGTGCATTCCACTGACCCCTGGTCACTGTACAGCCCGTAAAGCGTGGTGTGAAGAACACGGTACATGGTCATTGGAACAGTGGTCCCAGGTTACGTTCACGGACCAATCCAGGCATAGTCTGAACAGTTATTCTAGCCGGGTTTTCGTCTGGCGTGAACCAGGAACTAGATACTAACCCCATGATGTCATTGAAAGGGACCTGTGTGGAGGAGCCGGCCGCGGTGGCCTATCAATTCTAGGCGCTTCAGTCCGGAACCGAGCGACTGCTACGGTCGCAGGTTCGAATCCTGCCTCGGGCATGGATGTGTGTCATGTCCTTAGGTTAGTTAGGTTTAAGTAGTTCCGAGTTCTAGGGGACTGATGACCTCAGATGTAAAGTCCCATAGTGTTCAGAGCCATTTCAACCATATTTTGTATGGAGATCGTGGTTTGATGGTGTGGCGTGGGATTATGGTGCACGTACACCCCTGCATGTCTTTGACAGAGGAACTGTAAGAGGTCAGGTGCATCGAGACGTCATTTTGCTCCAGTATTTCCGCATTTTCAGGGGTGCAGTGGGTCCCAGTTTCCTCCTGATGGATGATAACGCACGACCCCACCGAGATGCCATCGTGGAGGGGTACCTTGGGCGAATGGAGGGGCCTGTATGTTCTCCAGACCTAAACCCCATCGAGCCCATCTGGGATGCTCTCGGTCGACGTATCGCTGCACCTCTTCAAACTCATAGGACACTTCAGGAGCTCCTACAGGCACTGGTGCAAGAATGGGAGGCTGTACCCCAGCAGCTGCTCGACCACCTGATCCAGAGTATGCCAACCCGTTGTGCGGCTTGTGTACGTGTGCATGGTGATCATATCCCATATTGATGTCGGGGTAAATGCGAAGGAAACAGTGGCGTTTTGTAGAACATGTGTTTAGTGCAGTTTTCTCAATTTATCACCACTACCATGGACTTACAGATCTGTTTCGTGTGTTTTCCCTATGTGCCTATGCTGTTAGCGCCAGTTTTGTGTAGTGCCACATTGTGTGGCACCACATTCTGCAACCATCCTTAATTTATGAGCATGAGTGTTGTTTACACATTCTGCACTGCATATGGATATAGTCGTCGAAGTCTCGCTTGCTGAATGGCTGGTGACACTGAGACGTGATTAGGGATGTCATCCTGCAAGAAAGCCTATATCAAATTACACGCACTGAAAGGTAATAAATCCAAATTTTTTACGAACATACTCTTAAGGATTTTTAGATGAAACAAGTGTTACTAACATCCTACGTCGTTATTTTTCATGTCTACATATTTATTTCTTAATACAGTCACCCAGGTGACCAACACATTTCTTCCAAAGAAAGATCAGTTTCTTGATACTGCCACTATAGACTGTTTGGCTTCGTAGACGGAGCCACAACCGTACCTCCAGCTGCAAAGCTTCATTACTATGAAAGTGAACTCCTCGACTGTGTTCTCTAAGTTTTGGGAACATATGAAAATCGTGTGGGACCAAGCGGGGGCTGTATGGAGGATGATCGGCTACACTTAACTCTAGGCGTCGGGCTCTCGTGTTTGGTATGGCACTTCCATGTTGAAGGAGAGGGTACTCCATGCATGGGCGAACCGTTCGAGTTCTAAACTCGATTATAGCTCGCTGTTTCTCAAGCACCAACGTAACTATATTACACACCACCATGTTACACGCTACATTTCGGAGCCCTCAAGCAGGAGGCGCTGCAGATATGTTGACATGAAGAGCATAAATGTAGATGTTTAATAACACCTGTTTTATTTAGAAAGCTTTAAGAATTTTACCATAAAAATTCGGAAGAATTACTTTTCAACACGCCCTCGTAGCATTCGAGTCTTCCTCGTGGATCTCTCAGGCACGCTTCTGTTTCTCCGGGACGCCGAGAGCTTTCCTCTTTTCTCGCTGCCATGTGTCTTCCCCATACCAAGGAATTATAGACTCAAAGCTTGAGCTATCAAAGCTGTTTGCCCTTTACTTTCTGCGCAAGCCTGGATTGTTCTTCCTATACGGACACTGGCAACTATCTGTCTCATTTTAGATCTGTAAACCTTTAAATGTATGTATATGTGAACTACTAAAACTGAAGAAACTGCAAAAAGGTGCGAATTGAAGGAGATGGGACCTAAATAAACTGACTAAACCAGTGGTTGTACAGAGTTTCGGGGAGAGCATAAGGGAACAATTGGTAAGAATGGGGTAAAGAAATACAGTAGAACAAGAATGGGTAGCTCTGAGGGATGAAGTAGTGAAGGCAGCAGAGGATCAAGTAGGTAAGAAGACGAGGGCTAGTAGAAATCCTTGGGTGACAGAAGAAATACTGAATTTAATTGATGAAAGGACAAAATATAAAAATGCAATAAATGAAGCAAGCAAAAAGGAATACAAACGTCTAAAAGTGAGATCGACAGGAAGTGCAAAATGGCTAAGCAGGCAAGGCTAGAGGACAAATGTAAGGATGTAGAGGCTAATGTCACTAGGGGTGAGAAAGATACTGCTTACAGGAAAATTAAAGAGACCTCTGGAGAAAACAGAACCACTTGTATCAATATCAAGAGCTCAGATGGAAACCCAGTTCTAAGCAAAGAAGGGAAAGCAGAAAGGTGGAAGCAGTATATAGAGGCACTATACAAGGACGATGCACTTGAGGGCAACGTTACAGAAATGGAAGACGATGTAGATGAAGATCAAATAAGAGATATGATACTGCGTGAAGAGTTTCATAGAGCACTGAAAGACATAAGTCGAAACAAGGCCCCAGGAGTAGACAACATTCCATTAGAGCTACTGACAGCCTTGCGAGAGCCAGTCCTGACAAAACTCTACTATCTGGTGAGCAAAATGTATGAGAAAGGTGAAATACTCTCAGACTTCAAGAAGAAGAATCCCAAAGAGATCAGGTGTTGACAGATGTGAAAATTACCGAACTGTCAGTTTAATAAGTCAACGCTGCAAAATACTAACGCTAATTCTTTACAGATGAATGGAGAAACTGGTGGAAGCCGTCCTCGGGGAAGTTCAGTTAGGATTCTGTAGAAATATGGGAACACGTGAGGCAATACTGACCCTATGACGTATCTTAGAAGCTACACTCCTGGAAATGGAAAAACGAACACATTGACACCGGTGTGTCAGACCCACCATACTTGCTCCGGACACTGCGAGAGGGCTGTACAAGCAATGATCACACGCACGGCACAGCGGACACACCAGGAACCGCGGTGTTGGCCGTCGAATGGCGCTAGCTGCGCAGCATTTGTGCACCGCCGCCGCCAGTGTCAGCCAGTTTGCCCTGGCATACGGAGCTCCTTCGCAGTCTTTAACACTGGTAGCATGCCGCGACACCGTGGACGTGAACCGTATGTGCAGTTGACGGACTTTGAGCGAGGGCGTATAGTGGGCATGCGGGAGGCCGGGAGGACGCACCGCCGAATTGCTCAACACGTGGGGCGTGAGGTCTCCACAGTACATCGATGTTGTCGCCAGTGGTCGGCGGAAGGTGCACGTGCCCGTCGACCTGGGACCGGACCGCAGCGACGCACGGATGCACGCCAAGACCGTAGGATCCTACGCAGTGTCGTAAGGGGCCGCACCACCACTTCCCAGCAAATTAGGGACACTGTTGCTCCTGGGGTATCGGCGAGGACCATTCTCAACCGTCTCCATGAAGCTGGGCTACGGTCCCGCACACCGTTAGGCCGTCTTCCGCTCACGACCCAACATCGTGCAGCCCGCCTTCAGTGGTGTCGCGACAGGCGTGAATGGAGGGACGAATGGAGACGTGTCGTCTTCAGCGATGAGAGTCGCTTCTGCCTTGGTGCCAATGATGGTCGTATGCGTGTTTGGCGCCGAACAGGTGAGCGCCACAATCAGGACTGCATACGACCGAGGCACACAGGGCCAACACCTGGCATCATGGTGTGGGGAGCGATCTCCTACACTGGCCGTACAGCTCTGGTGATCGTCGAGGGGTCACTGAATAGTGCACGGTACATCTAAACCGTCATCGAACCCATCGTTCTACCATTCCTAGACCGGCAAGGGAACTTGCTGTTCCAACAGGACAATCCACGTCCGCATGTATCGCGTGCCACCCAACGCGCTCTAGAAGGTGTAAGTCAACTACCCTGGCCAGCAAGATCTCCGGATCTGTCCCCCATTGAGCATGTTTGGGACTGGATGAAGCGTCGTCTCACGCTGTCTGCACGTCCAGCACGAACGCGTGTGATCATGTGATGTATCTGACCCCTGGAATGTGTCAATAAAGTTTCCCCTTCCTGGGACAATGAGAAAAGGCAAACTTACATTTCTAGCATTTGTAGACTTCGAGAAAG
Source organism: Schistocerca gregaria (assembly GCF_023897955.1). NCBI lineage: Eukaryota > Metazoa > Arthropoda > Insecta > Orthoptera > Acrididae > Schistocerca > Schistocerca gregaria. Next base: position 180,301,999 of record NC_064927.1, read on the forward strand.
CTTTTGACAATGTTGACTGGAATACTCTCTTTGAAATTCTGAAGGTGACACGGGTAAAATTCGGGGAGCGAAAGGCTATTTAGAATTTGTACAGAAACCAGGTGGCAGTTATAAGAGTCGAGTGGCATGAAAGGGAAGCAGGGGTTGGGAAAGGAGGGAGACAGGGTTGTAGCCTCTCCCCAATATTATTCAATCTGTATATTGAGCAAGCAGTAAAGGAAACAAAAGAAGAATTCGGAGTAGGTATTAAAATTATGGAGAAGGTTCGCTGATGACATTGTGATTCTGTCAGAGACAGGAAAGGACTTGGAAGAGCAGTTGAACGGAATGGACAGTGTATTGAAGGGAGGGTATAAGATGAACATCAACAAAATCAAAACGAGGATAATGGAATGTAGTCGAATTAAGTAGGGTGATGCTGAGGGAATTAGATTAGGAAATGAGACTCTTAAAGTAGTTAAGGAGTTTTGCAATTTGGGGAGCAAAATAACTGATTATGGTCGAAGTAGAGAGGATACAAAATGTAGACTGGCAATGGCAAGGAAAGCCTTTCTGAAGAAAAGAACTTTTTTTAACATCGAGTATATTTAAGTGTCAGGAAGTCGTTACTGAAAGTATTTGTATGGAGTGTAGCCATGTATGGAAGTGAAACATGGATGATAAATAGTTTGGACAAGAAGTGAATAGAAGCTTTCGAAATGTGGTGCTACAGAAGAGTGCTGAAGATTAGATGGGTAGATCACATAACTAATGAGGAGGTATTGAACAGGGTTGGGGAGAAGTGGAGTTTGTGGCAAATCTTGACTAGAAGAAGGGATTGGTTGGTAGGACATGATCTGAGACATCAAGGGATCACCAATTTAGTATTGGAGGGCGGCGTGGAGGGTAAAAATCATAGAGAGAGACCAATCTAAGCAGAATCAGGTTGCAGTAGGTACTGGAAGATGAAGGAACTTGCACAGGATAGAGTAGCATGGAGAGGTGCATCAAACCAGTGTCAGGACTGAAGTTCACAACAACAACAACATGTGATTACTTTAATTTTGTCGTTGTATCGAGACATGTCCAATACACTCGTAAGGGAGATCTACGGAGAAATAAAACAACTACTACTACTATCTTTCTTCTATTATTTCTGCGTCTACATAGACGTTGAAGATTAGGTCTGCTGCTGACCTTTCTGGACTAAATTCGTATCGTTCCTCTTCTAACCGTGTCTCCAATGTTTTCATGTATGTGTTATTTCTCGACAGTATACTTTCGACGATTTCCTTTCTTGAACAGAGGTGAAAAGATATCTTTACTCCAGTCTTATTGTCCTTCTGCATCTGCACTAATCTCTCTACGCAGCCATTGTGGTGTCCAAATTAAACTGAACTTCCTCTTATATTAGCCTCGGTACATCATCTAGAAAGTCAGAGTAAGATCAAGGCATACTAACTGCAATAGGGACATCTATACTAAAGCAATGTGGCACGTTCAGTGTTTATAAACCAATAAGGACCTTCCTACTAAAGCAGTGTAGCGAATGAACCAATCTGACGGTCGAGAACTGCTTTGTTGTTGTTGTTGTCTTCAGTCCTGAGAATGGTCTGATGCAGCTCTCCATGCTACTCTATCCTGTGCAAGCTGCTTCATCTCCCAGTACCTACTACAACCTACATCCTTCTGAATCTGCTTAGTGTACTCATCTCTCGGTCTCCCTCTACGATTTTTACCCTCCACACTGCCCTCCAATGCTAAATTTGTGATCCCTTGATGCCTCAAAACATGTCCTACCAACCGATCCCTTCTTCTAGTCAAGTTGTGCCACAAACTTCTCTTCTCCCCAATCATATTCAATACCTCCTCATTAGTTACGTGATCTATCCACCTTATCTTCAGTATTCATCTGTAGCACCACATTTCGAAAGCTTCTATTCTCTTCTTGTCCAAACTAGTTATCGTCCACGTTTCATTTCCATACATCGCTACATTCCATACAAATACTTTCAGAAACGACATCCTGACACTTAAATCTATACTCGATGTTAACAAATTTCTCTTCTTCAGAAACGCTTTCCTTGCCATTGCCAGTCTACATTTTATATCCTCTCTACTTCGACCATCATCAGTTATTTTACTTCCTAAATAGCAAAACTCCTTTACTACTTTAAGTGTCTCATTTCCTAATCTAATTCCCTCAGCATCACCCAATTTAATTTGACTACATTCCATTATCCTCGTTTTGCTTTTGTTGATGTTCATCTTACATCCTCCTTTCAAGACACTGTCCATTCCGTTCAACTGCTCTTCCAAGTCCTTTGCCGTCTCCGACAGAATTACAATGTCATCGGCGAACCTCAAAGTTTTTACTTCGTCTCCATGAGTTTTAATACCTACTCCAAATTTTCCTTTTGTTTCCTTTACTGCTTGCTCAATATACAGATTGAATAACATCGGGGAGAGGCTACAACCCTGTCTCACTCCTTTCCCAACCACTGCTTCCCTTTCCTGCCCCTCAACTCTTATGACTGCCATCTGGTTTCTGTACAAATTGTAAATAGCCTTTCACTCCCTGTATTTTACTCCTGCTACCTTTAGAATTTGAAAAAGAGTATTCCAGTCAACATTGTCAAAAGCTTTCTCTAAGTCTACAAATGCTAGAAACGTAGGTTTGCCTTTTCTTAATCTTTCTTCTAAGATAAGTCGTAAGGACAGTATTGCCTCACGTGTTCCAACATTTCGACGGAATCCAAACTGATCCTCCCCGAGGTCCGCATCTACCAGTTTTTCCATTCGTCTGTAAGGAATTCGCGTTAGTATTTTGCAGCTGTGACTTATTAAACTGATAGTTCGGTAATTTTCACATCTGTCAGCACCTGCTTTCTTTGGGATTGGAATTATTATATTCTTCTTGAAGTCTGAGGGTATTTCGCCTGTCTCATACATCTTGCTCACCAGCTGGTAGAGTTTTGTCATGACTGGCTCTCCCAAGGCCGTCAGTAGTTCTAATGGAATGTTGTCTACTACGGGGGCCTTGTTTCGACTCAGGTCTTTCAGTGCTCTGTCAAACTATTCACTCAGTATCGAATCTCCCATTTCGTCTTCATCTACATCCTCTTCCATTTCCATAATATTGTCCTCAAGTACATCACCCTTGTATAAACCTTCCATATACTCCTTCCACCTTTCTGCCTTCCCTTCTTTGCTTAGAACTGGGTTGCCATCTGAGCTCTTGATATTCATACACGTGGTTCTCTTCTCTCCAAAGGTCTCTTTAATTTTCCTGTAGGCAGTATCTATCTTACCCCTAGTGAGATTAGCTTCTACATCCTTACATTTGTCCTCTAGCCATCCCTGTTTAGCCATTTTGCACTTCCTGTCGATCTCATTTTTGAGACGTTTGTATTCCTTTTTGCCTGCTTCATTTACTGCATTTTTATATTTTCTCCTTTCATCAATTAAATTCAATATTTCTTCTGTTACCCAACGATTTCTAGCAGCCCTCGTCTTTGTACCTACTTTATCCTCTGCTGCCTTCACTACTACATCCCTCAGAGCTACCCACTCTTCTTCTACTGTATTTCTTTCCCCTATTCCTGTCAATTGTTCCCTTATGCTCTCCCTGAAACTCTGTACAACCTCTGGTTCTTTCAGTTTATCCAGGTCCCATCTCCTTAATTTCCGACATTTTTGCAGTTTCTTCAGTTTTAATCTACAGGTCATAACCAATAGATTGTGGTCAGAGTCCACATCTGCCCCTGGAAATGTCTTACAACTTAAAACCTGGTTCCTAAGTCTCTGTCTTACCATGATATAATCTATCTGATACCTTTTAGTATCTCCAGGGTTCTTCCACGTATACAACCTTCTTTCATGATTCTTAAACCAAGTGTTACCTATGATTAAGTTGTGCTCTGTACAAAATTCTACTAGGCGGCTTCCTCTTTCATTTCTTAGCCCCACTCCATATTCACCTACTATGTTTCCTTCTCTCCCTTTTCCTACACTCGAATTCCAGTCACCCATTACTGTTAAATTTTCGTCTCCCTTCACTATCTGAATAATTTCTTTTATTTCATCGTACATTTCTTCAATTTCTTCGTCATCTGCAGAGCTAGTTGGCATATAAACTTGTACTACTGTAGGAGGTGTGGGCTTCGTATCTATCTTGGCCACAATAATGCGTTCACTATGTTGTTTGTAGTAGCTTACCCGCATTCCTATTTTCCTATTCATTATTAAACATACTCCTGCATTACCCCTATTTGATTTTGTGTTTATAACCCTGTAGTCACCTGACCAGAAGTCTTGTTCCTCCTGCCAACGAACTTCACTAATTCCCACTATATCTAACTTTAACCTTTCCATTTCCCTTTTTAAATTTTCTAACCTACCAGCCCGATTAAGGGATCTGACATTCCACGCTCCGATCCGTAGAACGCCAATTTTCTTTCTCTAGAACTGCTTTATCTGACTAAATATAAATTATATTTGATAAAAAAGCATATCTTAAAGTGTAAATATTGGAAATAAATTTCAGCAGTACTATCTTTCTCACAGACAACCAAATACTAAGGTATAATTTATAGAAAACATGAAAAAGTATGCAGTGGGATTTCACAGAACATTCGGAGTGTATAATATTAAAATATCAATCTGCATACTGATAATAGCGACAGCGGGCTACAATAGTTTTCAGTTCTGTTAAATATGGGTACTAGGCAATATCTGCAATCAAGTTTAAAATCGATGATTTTTTGAAGTACTGGTCAAACAGTAACAGAGACAGGCCACGACCATGCTCTAGTCTTCGATTTACTAGTAGAGACTCAAATCATCTTCTGCACTGTAAATACTACGTTTGATTACTTTAGGGATGATGTGAACGTAAGAGGACTGCGATGGGAGGGAATTCTGAACAACAGAGTGCGGGAGAAAATAAGAGTCTAGAGGAAGCTCTGTCACCGACCTACATAAGCAGAAACGTTCCAGGAAGAAGAGGGAGAATTAAAAATGTGTAACTAGCAAATTAATATTCTAGCTTAAATTTCATCACCTCGAATAAACAAGTAGTAAAATTCAGAATGTGGCGCCTACGAAACTTTGTACAGCGTTCTTCCCTCAATTCCATTTGGACGTCGTAAATGAAAAGCGTGCTTGCTAGCTGTTCTCCGAGTGTTCGTTTTACTTTCATTTCGCCGCATTTGAAAAGTAAATAGGACTTCTGAAAAAAGGATATGTCCACCTGTCGCTCCAATTGCAAATGTTCTTTCCTGAGAAAGAGCTCGAATTAATCGAAATTGACGCACAGTGAATACGGAAAGGGCTCCGCCGGTATGGCGCGGCAACGCTAACGTAGTTATGTATGCCATTCTGGGCCAGTATTGAGTTACTGGTGCGGAAATCGGATTGCTCTGGCTTTTCGCATTCATTAACGGTGAATGTTCGCCGAAGGCCATAACTGAGTCCAGTGTCCGTGACGTTAAACAAGTAGAGATGCGCAGTTTTTATAATGCCCTGGTGACATGGGGACCGGAAAAAATGCATATTCCCTTCATACGCCATCAGTTCCAAAAGGTTTAACTATACTTTACTTTCACGTGAGGAATTAATAATACTCCACTGAAATAAATTGAACAGTATGAGTTTGAGTTATTTTTTTATTTTTCCTAGTATCAATTTCATTACAGGTGAAATAATATATATAATTTTTGCTCAGGAAGCGTTCCGCGAGCTACTTCATATTCATGTCTGTCATTTGAAAGTTATCGTTCTATATGTAGTGGAGTGTTCGTAGGGAACAAACACTACTTCACCTAAACTGTACCATTCACAAAATAAATAAATAATGAATTGGAACACATCTGTATCTACATGAAATTCTCTAATTTTCCTGTCATTGTTCGCACGTGGCATATACATGGAAATAGTACTATGTTAATTAACATTTCTGAGAACGTTTGCTCCTGGAATCTTAAAAATACTTCTTTAAGTGTGTAGGTTGCGCATCACACTCACAGATTCCAAAACTGTACCTTTTCCACGTATTGTGTATTGGAGAAATACTGTAAAGATACTTCTGTACAGTGCAGTCGGTCACAGTAAGTATCAGTATCTTTGACGAACGAAGAAGTGATGTTTGAAATGAAGCACTTTTTTTTCTGTTTACTGGCGTCTGGTAGGCGCCCGTTGAGCCAGCTCAAATGTAGAATGTCAGTTATGAAGAGACTGACGTAAGGACAGTACAGTACGGAATCCCCGAGCGGACAAAATCTCCGATCCAGCCCGGAGCCGAATCCGGGCCGCTACACTTGGTAGTCCGCTGCGCCGACCACACGGCTACCAGGGCGGAGAAGTGAAAAATTCGCACGAGCAATTCAGCTAGCCAATGGGGAGCGTGTTTTTCTTTGGGAATTGACTGCTTCAATTGCACTAAGCGAGTTAAGTCCAGCCTGTTCTTCTCTGCATTGCCTGTGGCGTCTTCCGGCTGTAGCGGAGTTGCCAAGGCGGTATAGTGGATGAAGTTGCACTAGAGACGCTTTATGTCGATCATCCACAGATCACTTGTTCCAAAGTTTGCTGAAATTCTGACTCGTATCCTGCAGCTTGGCGCTACATTATGGAAGGTTTGGATATAGTCGGGTATGGGAGTGAAACCAGGAACCCTTATATTTCTCTTTAGGAGTTGGCTAAATTATTTCTCTTGGTCGTTTGACCATGAAGACAACATGTGATTTCCGTACCAACATGAGATTTGATAGTGTCAGACACGTTGTTTCTGAGCGAAAATATTTGTTATATTTTGTGATTGTGCAACTTAATTTATGAAATGTCGTCTTCAATAAGGAGCTTTTACCGGCGTATTACAAGCTGAAACTACACTGAAGAGCCAAAGAAACTGGTACACCTGGCTAATATCGTATAGGGCCCCCGCGAGAACGCAGAAGTGCTGCAACACGACGTGGCATGGACTCTACTCGTTTCTGAGGTAGTGCTGGAGTGAACTTGACACCATGAATCCTGCAGGGTTGTCGATAAATTCGTAAAACTACGACGGGGTGGAGATCTCTTCTGAATAGCACGTTGCAAGGCTTCCCAAGTACGCTCAATAATGTTGATGTCAGGGGAGTTAAGTGGCCAACGGAAGTGTTTAAACTCAGAATAATGTTCCTGGAGCCGCTTTGTAGCAATTCTGGACATTTGGGATGTCACATTGTCCTACTGGCATTGCCAATTCCGTCGGAATGATCAATGGACATGAATGGATGCAGATGATGAGACAGGATGCTTACGTACGTGTCATCAGTCAGACCCGTGTCTAGACGTAACAGGGGTCCCATACCAATCCAACTGCACATGCCCTTCACCATTACACAACCTCCATCAGCTTGAACAATCCCCTGCTGGCACGCAGGGTCCATGGATCCATATGCGTACGAGTGCATCCGCTCGATTACAATTTGAAACGAGACTCGTCCGACCAGGCAACATGTTTCCAGTCGTCAACAGTCCAATGTCAGTGTTGACGGGCTCAGGCGAGATGTAAATCTTTGTGTCGCGCAGTCGGCAAAGCTACACTAGTGGGCCTTCGGCTCCGAAGGCCCTTATTGATGATGTCCCGTTGCATGTTTCGCACGCTGACACTTAGTGGTGGTCCAGCATTGAAATCTGCTGCAGTTTGCGGAGGGGTTGCATTTCCGTCCCAGTGAACGATTCTCTTCAGTCGTCTTTGGTTCTTACAGGACCTTTTACCGACCGCGACTATGTAGGAGATTTGATGTTTCGCCGGATTCCCGATATTCACGGTACACTCGTGAAACGATCGTTTGGGAAAATCCCCGATTTCTCCCTGCCTCGAAAATGTTTTTCCCATCGTTCGTGCGCCGACTATAACACCAAATTCAATGAAATCTTGATAAACTGCGACTGCAGCATCAGTAACCTATCCAACAACTGTGGCAGACACTTGTCGTCTCATATAGGTGTTAACGATCTCTGAACCGCACTCTGCTTGTTAACATGTCCCTGAATTTGAACAGCGTGCCTATACCAGTTTCTTTGGCACTTCACTGTAATGATACAATGAATATTACTTTTAATATGCTTTTTGAATATCTGCTGTGTTAAATTATTCTTCGTCCGCATCTCGTGGTCGTGCGGTAGCGTTCTCGTTTCCCACGGTCGGGTTCCCTGGTTCGATTCCCGGCAGGGTCAGGGATTTTCTCTGCCTCGTGATGGCTGGGTCTTTTGTGATGTCCTTAGGTTACTTAGGTTTAAGTAGTTCTAAGTTCAAGGGGACTGATGACCATAGACGTTAAGTCCCATAGTGCTCAGAGCCATGTGAACCATTTTTTAAAATTATTCTTCACTTTCTTATGCAGAAGGAATTTTACAGATAAATTCGGTTGAAAGCAGTGAGGTAAAACCGGAACTACTAGATATTATTTCGTTATATGTAACTTATTTGTATGATGTAACAAGCATATGCTTTTAACGACACGCTACTTGTGTGTACACGCTTTACTAATTACAATTAAATAATTACACATAAAATTTACAACTATTCTGCGCCATTTTTAGATTAATTCCGTCAATAATAATTTGATTAATTATCCCTTACTTAAGAGGTATATATTCATTTGAGTTCGTACCATTAAGCGCTTTATACGCTCAGGAAATTACGACAAAACTTAACAGCCATCCGGGAAGAGTGGCAATCATGTACCAAATGGCTTAGTTGTTCTGACGTGCATATACTAGAACAGCAACAGTGTAAAATTATTGGTCTTGATTTAAAATGATGGGCATTTTTCCACTTAAATGTAAAAGAATTTGCGCCGTCAGCCACAACAGAAAGAACAATGCCAAATTTTCAGAAAATTACAGAATCAGTTACTGCTTCGTCTTCACGTACTAGTTCGCCGACTGATGTGCAAACACAGTCTTCATTCACTGTATCAAATGGCTCTGAGCACTACGGGGCTTAACATCTGAGGTCATCAGTCCGCTTGAAGTTAGAACTACTTAAGCCTAACTAACCTGAGGACATCACACACATCCATGCCCGAGGCAGGATTCGAACGTGCGACCGTAGCAGTCACGCGGTTCCGGACTGAAGGTCCTAGAACCGCTCGGCCACCGGACCGGCCATTCACTGTATCAGCGAAGAGAGAGTGTAAAAAGCCATTTCCTCATTACAAGACACCATCTTCAACCAGGTTAAGGAAAGAATGCGCCGTGATCTCGTAGTCTCACTACAAAAATTATCTAAATGCAGCAATCATCTTCCCGCCGGGTTAAATAAAATCTTTTTTTCTAGATAGTGGGTGAACATTGCAGCCTTCACCTAGCTGTTACACGCAGAGACAAAAACAGTAATAATAGAAAAAGCAACGCACCACAAAGGAATTGTCCGAATTGGACGGGAATTATTAGATATTATGTACATGTACAAACAAACAGATAAAAACAAATTCAGAAAAGCTGAATGATTTATTCACGAGAACGAGCTTTAGAAATTAAGGAAATCAATACGTGTTGCTCCATCTCTGGCCCATATGCAAGCAGTTATTCGGCTTGGCATTGATTTATATGTTTGTTAGATGTCCTCCTGAAGGAAACTGTGCCAAATTATGTCCAATTGGGTCGTTAGACGGTCAAAATCCCTTGGTGGTTGGAGTCTCTACTCAAAATGCACCAAATGTTCTCATTTGTGGAGAGATCAGGTGACCTTCCTGGCCAAGCTAGGACTTGGCAGATGTGTGCATGCAAGTGTTAGCCTGCTTGCAAATGTAAGCCCATCACGGCTCGTCGTGAAAGGCAAAAAAACGGGTTCTAGAATGTGGTCGACGTACCTCTGTGGTGTAAGGCTGCCACGGGCGAGAAATGACAAGCAAAGAGACCTGGTTGTCGGGCCGCATGGCGGGCCACAGTTAGTCTGTCTGGGGTGTGTTCAGAGACGTCTTCGGCCTACAGAATCATTGGTTGGAGTAAAATGGTGATTCATAAACAAAACGTCCTCGGTCTCGGGTTCGATCCCCACCACTGCCTAAATTTTGATAAATAATCAGCACTGGCAGCCGAAGACTTCCGGCATAAGAAGTCACCCTCATTCTGCCAACGGTCTTGTCAAAGAGGGCGGAGGAGCAGACAGAGGTTCAGGGCACTCTCTTGTCCTAGGGGTGGGAAATTGCCCCTAAAGGCGGAAGAATCAGCAATGATCAACGACATGAGGATGCAGAAGGCAATGGAAACCACTGCATTAAAGACACCTAACGTGTATCCACAGAACATGTGGCCTGTAGTTGAAGAAGTGTCATGATGATCTCTCCATTGGCAAAAGATTCCGGAATAGTCCCCCATTCGGATCTCTGGGAGGGGACTATCAAGGGGGAGGTTACCATGAGAAAAAGATTGAATAATCAACGAAAGGATAATGTTCTACGAGTCGGGGCGTGGAATGTCAGAAGCTTGGACGTGGTAGGGAAACTAGAAAATCTGAAAAGGGAAATGCAAAGGCTCAATCTAGGTATAGTAGGGGTCAGTGAAGTGAAATGAAAGGAAGACAAGGATTTCTGGTCAGATGAGTATCGGGCAATATCAACAACAGCAGAAAATGGTATAACAGGTGTAGGATTCGTTATGAATAGGAAGGTAGGGCAGAGGGTCTCTTACTGTGAACATTTCAGTGACCGGGTTGTTCTAATCAGAATCGACAGCAGACCAACACCGACAACGATAGTTCAGGTATACATGCCGACATCGCAAGCTGAAGATGAACAGATAGAGAAAGTATATGAGGATATTGAAAGGGTAATGCAGTATCTAAAGGGGGACGAAAATCTAATAGTCATGGGCGATTGGAATGCAGTTGTAGGGGAAGGAGTAGGAGAAAAGGTTACAGGAGAATATGGGCTTGGGACAAGGAATGAAAGAGGAGAAAGACTAATTGAGTTCTGTAACACGTCTCAGCTAGTAATAACGAATACCCTGTTCAAGAATCACAAGAGAAGGAGGTATACTTGGAAAAGGCCGGGAGATACGGGAAGATTTCAATTAGATTACATCATGGTCAGACAGAGATTCCGAAATCAGATACTGGATTGTAAGGCGTACCCAGGAGCAGATATAGACTCAGATCACAATATAGTAGTGATGAAGAGTAGGCTGAAGTTCAAGACATTAGTCAGGAAGAATCAATACGCTAAGAAGTGGGATACGGAAGTTCTAAGGAATGACGAGATACGTTTGAAGTTCTTTAACGCTGTAGATACAGCAATAAGGAATAGCACAGTAGGCAACACAGTTGAAGAGGAATGGACGTCTCTAAAAAGGGCCATCACAGAAGTTGGGGAGGAAAACATAGGTACAAAGAAGGTAGCTGCGAAGAAACCATGGGTAACAGAAGAAATACTTCAGTTGATTGATGAAAGGAGGAAGTACAAACATGTTCCGGGAAAATCAGGAATACAGAAATACAAGTCGCTGAGGAATGAAATAAATAGGAAGTGCTGGGAAGCTAAGACGAAATGGCTGCAGGAAAAATGTTAAGACATCGAAAAAGATATGATTGTCGGAAGGACAGAGTCAGCATACAGGAAAGTCAAATAAACCTTTGGTGACATTAAAAGCGACGGTGGTAACATTAAGAGTGCAACGGGAATTCCACTGTTAAATGCAGAGGAAAGAGCAGATAGGTGGAAAGAATACATTTAAAGCCTCTGTGAGGGTGAAGATCTGTCTGATGTGATAGAAGAAGAAACAGGGGTCGATGTAGAAGAAATTGGGGATCCAGTATTAGAATCGGAATTTAAAAGAGCTTTGGAGGACTTACGGTCAAATAAAGCAAGAGAGATATATAACATTCCATCAGAATTTCTAAAATCATTAGGGGAAGTGGCAACAAAACTACTATTCACGTTGGTGTGTAGAATATATGAGTCTGGCGACATACCATCTGACTTTCGGAAAAGCATCATCCACACAATTCCGAAGACGGCAAGAGCTTACAAGTGCGAGAGTTATCGCACAATCAGCTTAACAGCTCATGCATCGAAGCTGCTTACAAGAAAAATATACAGAAGAATGGAAAAGAAAATTGAGAATGCGCTAGGTGACGATCAGTTTGGCTTTAGGAAAAGTAAAGGGACTACAGAGGCAATTCTGACGTTACGGCTAATAATGGAAGCAAGGCTAAAGAAAAATCAAGACACGTTCATAGGATTTGTCGACCTGGAAAAAGCGTTCCACAATATAAAATGGTGCAAGCTGTTCAAGATTCTGAAAAAAGTAGGGGTAAGCTATAGGGAGAGACGGGTCATATACAATATGTACAACAACCAAGAGGGAATAATAAGAATGGACGATCAAGAACGAAGTGCTCGTATTAAGAAGGGAGTAAGGCAAGGCTGTAGCCTTTCGCCGCTACTCTTCAATCTGTACACTGAGGAAGCAATGATGGAAATAAAAGAAGTGTTCAGGAGTGGAATTAAAATACAAGGTGAAAGGATATCAATGATACGATTCGCTGATGACATTGCTATCCTGAGTGAAAGTGAAGAAGAATTAAATGAACTTCTGAACGGAATGAACAGTCTAATGAGTACACAGTACGGTTTGACAGTAAATCGGAGAAAGACGAAGGTAATGAGAAGTGCTAGAAATGAGAACAGCGAGAAACTTAACATCAGGATTGATGGTCACGAAGTCAATGAAGTTAAGGAATTCTGCCACCTAGGCAGTAAAATAACCAATAACGAACGGAGCAAGGAGGACATCAAAAGCAGACTCGCTATGGCAAAAAAGGCATTTCTGGCCAAGAGAAGTCTACTAATATCTAATACCGGCCTTAATTTGAGGAAGAAATTTCTGAGGGTGTACGTCTGGAGTACAGCATTGTATGGTAGTGAAACATGGACTGTGGGAAAACCGGAACAGAAGAGAATCGAAGCATTTGAGATGTGGTGCTATAGACGGGTGTTGAAAATTAGGTGGACTGATAAGGTAAGGAATGAGGAGGTTCTACGCAGAATCGGAGAGGAAAGGAATATGTGGAAAACACTGATAAGGAGAAGGGACAGGATGGTAGGACATCTGCTAAGACATGAGGGAATGACTTCCGTGGTACTAGAGGGAGCTGTAGAGGGCAAAAACTGTAGAGGAAGACAGAGATTGGAATACGTCAAGCAAATAATTGAGGACTTAGGTTGCAAGTGCTACTCTGAGATGAAGAGCTTAGCACAGGAAAGGAATTCATGGCGGGCCGCATCAAACCAGTCAGTAGACTGATGACCAAAAAAAAAAAAAAAAAATGGTGAGTGCTGCTTCGAACAGAGCTCCGAAGACCAGCGAAAAAGCGTCTGGAGACGCCCCGGATTGTTATCACGGGGGTAGGATACCGTCTGACTGTCGCCTATCATACGGCCCGACAACAGGGAATAATGGCCTGGGGTGCAATTTATTTTAATTGTAGGAACCTTTTGGTTGCCATCCGTGGCACCCATGCACCACAGCGGTACGCCGACGATATTGTGAGCTCAGGTTTGTTGCCGTTCATCCTGCGTTCACATTTTATCATGATAAAATTCTACTGCTTTTATTTGTGCTTGCCAAACCGTACATTGGCCAGAAAGTTCGCCGGATCTCTCCCCAACTCAGAACGTTTGGACCATTATAGCCAGGACCCTCCAACCCACTAGGGATTCTGACGATCTAAGGCACCAGTTGGACAGAATTTAAGACGATATCCCTAAGGAGGATATCCAATAACTCTATGAATCTATATCGAGACGAATAGCCGCTTGCATAAGGGACAGAGGTGGAGCAACTCGTTACTGGGTTTCTCAATTTGCGGCGCTCTATCTATTGAATAAATCATTCAGTTTTTCTGAAACTATAATTTTTTATCTGTCTGTACATGTACATCACATCTGTCAATTTTCGTTCCGTTCCGGTAACTCCGTCAGGGTGTCTCATTTAAAAAAAAAAAAATTTTATTAATTTGGTCTTAGACTGTATTATATATTTTATGCCTTCAGGAGACATACTGATCTTAGCGGACCACTATTACAGTCACTAAATACGTTTCTTAAGGAGCTGTCAGAAGTACCAAAAAAAAGTTTGCAATGACTCTAAGCACTATCGGAATTAACATCTGTCATCAGTCCCGTAGACTTAGAACTACTTAATCATAACTAACCTAAGAACATCACACATACCCATGCCCGAGGCAGGATTCGAACCTGCAGCGCAGTTCCAGACTGAAGCGCCCAGAACAGCTCGGTCACAGCGGCCGGCTCAGAAGTACCCTTCAGTCATATCTTTAAATGCTTTTCAGGACTGGAAGTAAGCCATAATCTTCAGACAATGCCAGAGTTGGCGGTACGCTGCATCTGAGGCGACTTCTGACTGACATGTTACAGTCTGAAAGGTTTGTCTAGCGGCAGACAGGTGGTAGCTGCGCACGAAACTCTAGTAATTGTCTTCTTTGTTCACTGCCCTGCGAGCGGAGCCCTTTTAGCTGTCCTGTCCACCGTGATGAACCGACTACTGTGATTCTTTCTTGTACGTTTAGCTTGCCAAGCTTAATTTGCTCTTTCTTGTCGCTGCACGCACTCTGGCTCTGGCTGTGTTTTTTGTATTATTGTGTTTGTTGCTGCTACAATGCTAAGAAATTTTATGTGTTAAATTATGGCCGGTCTTGTTCGCATTACATGCAGAAATTGTTATAGCCCGGGGGTCTGTCATTGTTTACTGTCGTTGTGTTTAATCAGTTCAAAAAATGGCTCAAATGGCTCTGAGCACTATGGGACTTAAATTCTGAGGTCATTAGTTTCCTAGAACTTAGAACTACTTAAACCTAACTAAACTGAGGACATCATGCACATCCATTCCCGAGGCAGGATTAGAACCTGCGACTGTAGCGGTCGCGCGGTTCCAGACTGTAGCGCCTAGAACCGCTCGGCCACACTGGCCGGCGTTTAATAAGTAATTCTGTTTCTACACAGCGCAACCAACTTAAAGGGTCATTTCTGCGAACCACCATAATCGTCTTCGATTCCGACACAGACGCTTGAAATTTAGCTCCAAGGTACATAAAACCTTCCTCCATAACGATGCATAAGCGTAAGGCCCTGCGAAGTCACCCTCGGGCACGGTGGTGCATTTCTTGTCGATTCTGAGCGGCAGTATGTCTGAAATGTTTTTTTGGCCACCCGTAAGAATAAACCTGATTTCAACGCTAGGGGCCGCGGTTCTCACCGCCACCGCAGAGACGTCAAAAGGAAGCGAGAAATGTGGGCAAGAGTGGATGAGACGACATACCCATAGCATGGCACGACTACGGTAACTTTGGCAGCATTTTGACGAAACTTTGTAACATTGTGACCCATGAACTCACCTTACTTCTGGCCGTTTTTCGTATGCGGTCGCAGAGTGTCACGCTTTTGCGCTATTACAGAGGAAAGTTGCAGACTTCCTTCAGTCAGATTTCAAATTTCCACATCGCAACAGGACCACGGCGTTTCGAAAAGGTGTTCCTTTGCGTTTCACCTCGTATATGTACTCATATAATCCTACATTCACTCTAGGCTCTTTTATTTAATGTTACCTGCCTCGTGATGACTGGGTGTTGTGTGATGTCCCTAGGTTAGTTAGGTTTAAGTAGTTCTAAGTTCTAGGGGACTGATGACCATAGATGTTAAGTCCCATAGTGCTCAGAGCCATTTGAACCATTTTTTAATGTTACCTGTTGTTATGCATTTATAAAATTTTATGTTGAAAGGATATCTTTTATTTATGTTTAAGCTCCATTAGTCATGCGTTATGTGTTAGTATGGAATTGTCTGTTTTCATTGTATACGTTTCAGCTGTTATCTTACCAGCTGTGTGCACTTCGGAATGTTGGTGACAGTTAGTGTAAACCGGCTGCGTTTTATATATTTTGCCTGTGGAACCTGTGATTGTAATTCTTATGACCTTAGATTAGGCCTGATGGCAATAAATCTTATTTCTATCTATAAAAGGCAGCATTAACCTGAGTAGAATAAAATAATATCGGTTTCTTTTCCTACACCCTGCTCAACACTCTCTACCTTCCCCGTAGGTGCAGAGTGTGGTTGCGTGGGTGATGCAACAAAAAAAATCTTTCTAAAACTCTATTCTGTGACTTTCTCAAAAAAAATTATTTTTTCTTTCTTTGTCATATACGGTGTATACTTCTGAGCTTACGTGACAAGTACCTCTGTAAGCACTCACGAAACCTAGAGACTTGTGTCATAAAAAATAAAATCAAGTACGAGTTGAAAGTGCGGAGTCAGCTAGTTGAATGTAGCGTCACTAAGCTGTATGCACGGCTCCTTAAGCAGTGTGCTAGCCATTAAAGGTCACTGCGGCCATTGTGTGTTTGTTGCACCTTAATCGCCAGTATGCACGAACAAATTGAGTTCTTAGATTCCAGTGGCCAGACTTGAATGAAATTTATCGGATTAAGGCTCATATTAATCATTCGGATAGTTGAGTCCGCGCTTAAAGTCAATAAACACAGATCATAAAAGTTCCGATAACTGGTGACCTACAAAATAAGGTCATGCAGTTGCAGGTCCGACTTATTGCATTATAATGGTAAGCCATATCATTTGATAGTAAGGATGAATCCTTCTTGTGTGAGAGTGTACGTCAAGGTCTAGCTAACAGGTTGCTGAATGGTAGTGGTATGCACAGGTGTAAACTATTTAATAAATTACCTAACATATTTTGGCCGTGATTCAGCACATTACTAGGTTATTTATTGAAATTGGTCAGGAAATTATTACTCCTGCTATTCTCTATTGAATTAGAGCATCATAACAGAATACAACAAATTTATTATTCAGGTATTCTTCAAGAAATATATTCACTAACTCAAGGTAGTTCGAGTAGAGTTACTGCTGAGGATTCCCGTAATGGTGGTAATTGAATATTTTCGTGAAAAGGTTGTCCAGGAGAATTTAGTCAGCTTGGCTAGCAAAGAGGTTGCTAAAAATCATTATTTCTATGTACAAATTTGGACGAGACATTTGTCTCATATGGTGAACGAATTAGAACCACTATCTCGGCTTTGTGCTTGAAGTTCTACAAATCAGAAGCCATCATTAATATTTTGGGGAGAGGTGTTTCACATATATTGTTTACTAAGGTAACCTGTGCATTTGGTTATCTCAACAGGGTTGCCACAAGTACAGAGAGGATTTTCTTCAGCGTTAAAAAGTGTGAAGCCAGTGATGCTCACGAATAAAATTCACTTAGTTCATAAGCGATAGGAAAGGCTGACTCGCTACAATAGAAACTGTTATTGTTGCAATAAGCCTGGACATTTTGTTTGCAAGTATCCAATCTGCACGAAAATATTTCAAAACCACTGACCCCACAAGAACACTTTCTAGCGTAGGGGTTGGCGGGGCCGGCTACTGTTGAGAGGATGTAATAAAAAGTTGCTTCTATTCAGTCTTTTCCAGTCTTGTGTGCAGCGATTAGCCATGAAACCATGGGGCCTTATTTCGCTTAGGGTACCCGTCTTTCCATCTTTTACTATGAATGATACCTTAAGTACCAGGGTGTGTGTAATTCTCTTCTATTGCAACCTCGTAGTCAGCCCGTAGAGATGGGCAAACTCGTTCATCCTTGGAAACTAGTTCACTGGTGATCTCTCTGTTTTGGGAATCGATCATTTTTAGTAGTTCACAGTTCATTTCTGCATGGTATAAGGTTCTTATGAAAAATTGAAAATTAGTAGTATGGGTGACTGAAGGATGGAAGGCTCCAAAAGGGAGCACTTGCCTCCCCCCTGGAGTACAGAGTTTCTATTCGTTACAGAATTCTCACACACTTATAGAAGTAATTACCGCGATTTTGCAAAACCTCTCGTTTAGCCAACCGTAGCGTTATGTGGCTGATCGCAGTGAAATATCGTAAGATGGCGCACGAAAAACTGGCCCCGAGTACAGACTGCTCGGCAACTACGCGCGATTTGTTGATCGCTACGAGCAGATAAACAAGTAACACTTAGGCGCTAAGGAAATAACAAATAAGCAAATGCAAACAACAATTTCGAAACAACAGATGACGATTGGTGGGCGACAGTGAGCACTCTACTACTCGGGGCTTATTTTTCGTGCGCCACCCTGTACCACTGAAATAATATTGTAGACGTTATCATATTCTCTTCACAAAATATGAGATCGGACACTATTATGGAGCGCGGGCTTCATTCGGTTGTAAGTCGGTCTGCCTTCCATAAGAAGGACGGAAAATGGAAACTCGTGTGTACCGTGCTGACTTCCTTTGCATATGTAATAACAAAAAAATCTTGCCTTTTTGTAAGTATGTCTTTTGCTGTTTATGGAAATAATGAAGAAATCTGATATTCTCTTTTGTTACCTGTAATGATGTATGTATTACATACAATGTAATTTTTATGTAATTTACGTAATTATATAAAAAAACATTTAAGTCTCGGTCATGGACGCTGAATAGAACACGAAAAGAACCAGAAGTCCAGAGTTCAAGAAAGGTTTGAAACAGATCCAGAATGGGCGTGTGCAGCGAACGAAACGAACAACTGCGACGAGTAACCACGCGAAGAAGTACGAATCCGATCAAGGGAGACCCAGACAGAGACGGAAGCGTGACCGAGGTTGGAAAGAGACATTCAGACGTGGCGTTGCGTGAACGAGACCGATCGTTGCCTGTTCTGGGGAACTAAAAGAAGAAAGCCGCGACCGAACTGAGCTATGAAAGACCGTTCGTTAGAATTCGTTCCTCGGTCCTTCCGTTCATCCTGGCAAACCGTTCCTTTGGGCCTGTTAGTTCCCGAACGACTCATATCTAGTCAGCAGCGTTGGACTGTGAACACACAAGTGTTGCCATCAGCCAGACGAGTATGTGGCAGCGTAAGTATTCTGTGTTTGTCGTCACCAGTCAATGTTGTCTTCTGGGAAGTTCGTCCACTACTGTTTTTTATTTGGGGTTGTGACTTAGTTTTAAGTAATGAAAGGTACTTGCAAATTGTGAATACCGTACCACCACAACTATACTATACACTGGAAAGGAATGAAAATCTATGCCGCACTGGGTCTCTAAACTGGATTTCCCGATTTACACTAGCGGTCATCTTCAGCTGTGTAAGCACTTTCCAGGACGGTACCAAACTTTCATGTGTCCCAGGTTCTGCTTCCCGTAGTTCTCTCACAATTATGTGATTCCCGAAGAGGGAGAAGATTATTTCGTTTTCTCGTGAGCTTTCATTGGCTCTGGCATGAAATACATTAGTGCAGCGTCTGTAAAGTTTGATGCAGTGTTCCTTCTAACATGCTAGCACGTCGGAAGGAACACTGCATCAGACTTTACAGACACTGTCAAAAACTGACAATGCACTAATGTTTTAGTTCTGAGGCCTACTTCGTTCTTGATTATTCTTGCAGGAAATTCTTGTCTAAACTTCAGCCTGACAAGATTTATATATTGTGGAATCATAATGGTGCCAAAGGCGCTAATAACATTCCAGGTCATTCTGCTGAATTTAATGATGCTCACTTGAAAGAAGTGGAGGCCAAACAAATTTTAAGTGTTCTCAGTCAATTTCTAGATGTACTGACCGATAAGATAGGGGTTAGAGTTAAAATTCAATATCGGAACCAACTGACGGACGAAATACCCATTCACCAAGCACCGTATTGTATACTCCCTCCAAAAATGAAATAATTGCACCAAATTATTGACTGGTTACTTGCCATCAGTGACATTAGATAATCATCTGGCCCTTCGTGGCACCCATAATTTTGTTACCAAAGGGTGTAGGCGCAGGCTATAGGCCAGTGGTAAATAATTATGCCGCCAATGAAAATTTAATCTTGTAGTCGGTTCCTTTACCGGATCTTTACACTTTTTCATCTGGTTTGCTGGGATGCGTTATTTTATTGTTTACCAATGCTATCACCTGCTGCCCTTAATGGAAGAAATGACATCGTTCTATACCACGTGGAAATTGAATCTGATGATATTCCACTTGGTTTATTAATAAGATCCACAGTTCTATCACGTTTATTGGAGTAAATTTTTGACGATTTTAAGTTTGTGTGTGTTTGTAATAACCTTTAAAATGTAGTGATGACATATAGTAAAACGTTCCGGGAACACTTACGTCACTGAAGCTAAGTGTCATTTCGTTTGCGAGAAGCAGGCTTAACGTTTAAACCATGTAAAGTTAATCTGGCCCATCGGGAAGTCTGCCTTTTAAGGCATATGGTTTCTGCCGTAGGCATTAGAACTGATCAAGAGTGTATAAGGATATTCAGAACTTCCCTCCTCCAAAAAATAAGGAACGTAAAGCTCGATTTGTCAGTATGATATATTTCCTTAGAAAACGTTTGCCCAATTTTTTTCCAGTTCACGGCACCTTTGTATCAGCCGCGACCTGAAGGGTAAGCTTTTCAGTTGACTGACAGCAAGTGCCCTTCGATGCCCTTTGAGTTGTACTAAGTGATGCTCTCGTTTTGCATATTTCAGCAGGTTTTCAGTGTCCCTTTATAGTGCACAACAATGCCTGCAATTCTGGGTTTGCAACTGCGGTGCTCCAGGAGAATGATAGCGACAGAAGACCAATCACGCACACCTTTTCTGCGGTTGAACAAATATACCGTCTTCAAGTTAGAAGCAATAGTGACGCTTTTCAACCTTTAAAGGTTATCACAAGTTATTACGATCACATAATTCATTTAACCATTCATTTATCATTACTTTTATTTCAATGCACAAAATAAACTGTATCTTTGTGTCAATATATTCTATGTCTTGTAAAGTTGTAGTCAAAAAGTGTTACACCATTTCTTGGGTTTAAGCTTTACGTAGAAGAGAGCGTATACTCAAGGTATATTCGCATGTACTCCAAACTAGGTAGCTTTTTCGTGGCGTCTTTAGCACCTGTGACGCTTTCTCTGAGGCTAAACCTCATGACGAATCTTGCTTTTTGTCTTCTCTATCTCTTAACTAATCTGACATGATAACAGTACCAAACTGACTAATACGAACACCATGGAATCGTTACTGTCGGTACAAATGTAGCTGGAGTAGCCGACGGTGGCTCGGCTATACGCTGGAGAGCTGAGCCCTCGAAGACGGAACGAATCTACGGGGAGCATAGAGCTCGAACACCAGACAAAGGAGCAAAACACGACACACGACTAGCGTAAGCGGCTGATATTGGAGCAGATAGAACAGAACGCTGCGAGAGGCAAAGACGATCGGCGGGCGTGAAAATCAGCGCTATACTCGTAACTTGCTGGGCGCTGCCTATTGCTAGTGTCCTAATCTGGGTTCGAAAGTAAAACAGCAGAGGGTACAATGGGGCTGCAGCATGGGATCTCAGTGCTGTAACTGGGAGCTCTCCACCTCAACAACGCTGCAACTGACCCTGTCACCCACCTGGCTTGATAATGGCGGCATTGAATGCCAAGCAAGCCACAGCCCCACATGATTAGTATTATTAATCAGCTGCTCCCAACCGTCATCCACCACAAACAATTGCCGACCTTTGTAGCCACTACTACACCCGACAACTAACCCTGCTGATAGACTGGACACAAACGACAGCCCATGAGAAAAACACGGTAGCCTGTGAAATTCCAAGGCATGCGACTTGCGATGCAATCATGTCAATAGACCCCACAGCTGGCACCTATGCAAATACACTGTCGGACTACGCGAGTCAACCAATGTAGCCCAGTACATAGCCAGAAAACTTGATAGGGCATCATCTCCAGATAAGGCAGACTTCTTCATTTGAAGCTTGAGCATCTGTATGAAGTACTCCATAACAAAACTAGATGCTGGGTGGAACAGGGCGACAGTCAGATGCTTGATACCCTTTCAAATACAAAATTCTTAAAACTCCTGAGAAACAAATTGTCAACTGTTATCAGATACGAGTGTCAGGATATAGATCTCAATGGAACTAATGACCAATAATACATGAACAGTTGCCCTCATCATTGTGGATGACAGTTTGGCAACGTGTGCGAAATCTGATAACACATCGATTCCCAACAACCACATGTATCTCAAAAAAGGGTCGGCAAAATCGACGTGCACCCCCAAAAGACCGCACTCAGGCCAATCCCAGTCCACCTTGACAGCTGAATTGACTTTTCGTAAAAGAGGGTCGACAGTCGTGGCAGCCACGACTCCAATGCTGTCGAAGAAAAATCCATAATGGCCTGCTGAAAGGCGTCATCTAAAGTGAAAATGAGAGCCTCTTTTTAGTGAAATACTGGATCTGGTCACACTTTCAATCGTGACAGCGCATCTACATTTGCATGCTGGGAGGTGGACCGGTATTGGATGTCATAAGTCCTGAGGAAAAGTGAGCACCTATGTAATCTGTTGACAGTCCTATCCTCCAATCAGTAAAGTGGGCTGGATGTGGAAAACTGTTTCTTGAGGTTGGTGATCAGCAGTAACTTCCCTCTGTATAAGAAAACGTGAAACGTTTTTACGTCCGAAATCGATAGCCAGAGTCTCCTTTTCCATCCGCGAATAATTATGTTGCGCCTCAGAAAACGTCTCTGATGCGTAAGCAGTAGACTGCTTGGTGCCATCTGGGTTCTGGTGCAACAGGACAGCACCAGTTCCGGATTGAGATGTGTCAAAGACAATACCACAAACACTGCTCGAGGATCTGACAGTTTTATTGTCAATCTGCACACCACACAAATCTGTCGCCCTTCTGGCAGAGCTTGTTAGGAGGGTAGCAGATGTTTGTAGCCTTGAGAACGAACTTACCATAAAATGAAATCTTGCCTAAATAGACTCAAGCGCCTTCACCTTCTTGGACACCAGTATGTTGACGATAGCTTTGGTGTAATCGTCCACACGGCCATCTTCCCTGAGCTTATTATTCAAACAAAGCACCCTCATGGGGAAAAACTACATATTTATTGTTTGTAAAAAAAGGCCATTCATTGGATAGCCACCTGCAAAATCCGCAAATGCTCCTGTTTCATGGAGCGTACGATCCAGATGTCGTCAAGGTAATTCATATAACAACGAATGTCTTTAATTAACTCTTCAAAATATTGTTGATAAATTCCAGATGTGTACAAGGTTCCAAAAAGCTAGCAATTAAACTGATGTATCTCAAAGGGGATGTTGAGCATTAAGAACAAGAAGCGGCGTCCAGCAGCAACTGCAGTATGCATTGCACAAGCCGATACTTGGCAAATGCCGCCTCCATGGCGACTTCGCCAGTAACTCCTCCAGCTGTGAACTGGGATACGAGCCCACGACACATCGCTCATTTATCGTCTGTTTAACATTTCGACAAAGGTGCACTACGCCTTCTAGTTTCACCAACAAAGTGGTGGCCCACTGAGTTGGCGAAATAGAAAAAGCAACGTCGAGGTCCTGCCAACACTGCAAATCGACCTTGATCTTAACACACATTGTGAAGGTAACAGGGAACGAGGAAAACAAATTAGCTATTGCAGACGGCTTAAGTATGACATGGACATCAAAATTTTCAGCCCAACTCACGGTATTCTAGAACAGATGGTCGTACAACCATATTAAAGTATCCTAATATTGGAAGGAGACCGGCTGATACGCTAAATGTACTTTATCAATTATGTGGAAGCGAAAAACAGAATGGCATCTAGCCCAAAAATATGCCGCCAGAACATGTATTTTATGATCAAAATTCTCCTGACAGAGTTTGTCTAAAGTAAGTAAAACAAAAGCAAAGTCCATCAAAGGTAAGTTTTTGAGGATCAGTAAAGGGATTCAGATTCTGCACGATTTAGTACAAACTCGCGCTACTGGACAAGGCACCCTTATCAACTGGATCGACGATACGGCTTATCTGGCAGTGCAGAAAATTCTCCCACCTTCCCACAGCCCCATCGAAACTGGCGAACGGCGTCAGCGGCGGCAAGGTAGGAAGCTTCCAGTTTGAGCCCAGCCCACTATCAAAGTAGTGAGAGCACGGAGCAATTCCGCATTGCATTTGAGCGGTTCCCGCATCTGCTCCTGCTGCAGCTTTTGCTACTGCTCCTGGAGGTGTAACCGCTCCTTCCACCTCTGAACTATATGGCAGGTCCTTGGTGGCTACAGTTCAACACTTTAAGAAAAAGAAAGATCCTCACATGCGTCGTAACGTCCGACGTCGGCACGGGTGTAATAACACCGTGTAGTCCTCACTCTCGACATAAATGTAATTAGAGTAGTCAACAGCGGCTCAGCTACAATCTGGGTGGCTGAACCCCCGGAGAGGGAACGAACACGCGACTTAGCATGGAGAAACCACGTTGGGGAATGTTTGCTAAGGTGTAGAGCAGTATCAGGCAGGGCAGATATTCTGAACGTGCGTTTGAACACAGTCCAATCAGAATAAAGAACGCCACATATGTCACATGTACGCCATCTGTTTTCAGTACAGAGTCTATCAACACCATACTGGCCTTCAGTTCATTCCCATATTTGGTGGGTATTAAGTTTACATCTAAGAATACAGGGTGTTACAAAAAGGTACGGCCAAACTTTCAGGAAACATTCCTCGTACACAAATAAAGAAAAGATGTTATGAAGACATGTGTCCGGAAACGCTTAATTTCCATGTTAGAGCTCATTTTAGTTTCGTCAGTATGTACTGTACTTCCTCAATTCACCGCCATGATTTCACAAGGGATACTCTACCTGTGCTGCTAGAACATGTGCCTTTACAAGTACGACACAACATGTGGTTCATGCACGATGGAGCTCCTGCCCATTTCAGTCGAAGTGTTCGGACGCTTCTCAACAACAGATTCAGTGACCGATGGATTGGTAGAGGCGGACCAATTCCATGGCCTCCACGCTCTTCTGACCTCAACCCTCTTGACTTTCATTTATGGGGGCATTTGAAAGCTCTTGTCTACGCAACCCCGGTACCAAATGTAGAGACTCTTCGTGCTCGTATTGTGGACGGCTGTGATACAATACGCCATTCTCCAGGGCTGCATCAGCGCATCAGGGATTCCATGCGACGGAGGGTGGATGCATGTATACTCTCTAACGGAGGACATTTTGAACATTTCCTGTAACAAAGTGTTTGAAGTCACGCTGGTACGTTCTGTTACTGTGTGTTTCCATTCCATGATTAATGTGATTAGAAGAGAAGTAATAAAATGAGCTCTAACATGGAAAGTGAGCGTTTCCGGACACATGTCCACATAACAAATTTTCTTTCTTTGTGTGTGAGAAATGTTTCCTGAAAGCTTGGCCGTACCTTTTTGTAACACCCTGTATATGCCGTTTCAAATCAACAGCAAAAACACGTCGTTTAATGGTACGGTTTGTTGTCATACAATGACGGGAAACGTCATATTGATGGTTAAATAATTTTCGAATTGAAATTTGCGTGTTATGAAAGTATTCCGTTTCAAGGCAAAAACACACTGAAGTCCATTTTGCTTGGTACGATAATTAAAACTATTATAATAACGTGTCATTTAGTATCTGCGATTAAAGCCTTCGTAATATAATAACATATAAAACAAGGCACAATTTACCAAAGTTCACCATACCGTGATGAAGAGAAAAGTAGAATTATAAATCGCAGTACGGTGTATTGTAGTTTCAAGTTTCACCACATCCAACCTTTTTTATTATTTATTCACCTTCGCATATTCCAATACGCTCTGAGTCTTTATTATTAATTTAATAGAAATATATTCCTCAAAATTCGATGGTATGTCAATATAAGTGCGCTCTCTCTCAGGAGTGTGTGTATTCGATTGGCTTTATGTACACGAGAGCTTCCACCGCTTGCATTAAGAGATTTTGCCCCTTTTTTTTTTATAACTTGGATTTCACGTATTCTACAGGTTCTCCTACTGAATAGAAAGAGCGATAAAAAAATGACCTTCGGGTTTTACTAAAAAGTGGGAATTTGTGTGTACTGAAATCCTTACTGACTGTATATTCCACATTCCCTTTTGCCTTATAACGTGTTGAAGGATACTGAAAATTTTTATTGATGTTTACTACAGACAGAGCAATACACCGAGCGACGTGGAGCAGAGGTTAGCACTCTGGACTCGCATTCGGGAGGCCGACGGTTCAAACCCTCATTAGACCATCCTGATTTAGGTTTTCCGTGATTTCCCCAAATCGCTTTGGGCAAACGGCGGGGTGGTACCTCTGAAAGGGCACGACCGACCTCCTTCCGACGGCACCGATGACATTGCTGTTCGATTCCCTCCCCCGAATCAACCAACCAACAGAACAGAACGACTTGCATATAGACAAGGGACGAAATGGGTCTTTTAATAGAGATGACGTAGGAATATGACATTCGTCGATTTCTTCGTAAACAAACTGTGTTATTTATGAGTCAGATACAGCCAACACCTGTGGCTGGAGCCTGCTGAGATGGTATATATCATGTTGTGACATGCCGTCCTTATGCACAAGTCGCACAGTTTATGGGAATACAGCAGCACGCTGAACTCGGTACGCTCAACATTGACGTTGGAATGAACGGTCCGTGTGCCGAAGGTCTTAGCCTTGGTCTGCGGGCTTTCAAATCAGCGTTAGAAGTTCTGGGCCAGTCCTATTGCCGACCGTGAAGTAAACACTAACTTCGGTCCGTGGCTCCGCCTATGACACCCTCCGCACGCGCCCTCAGTGGCAGTGTTGCCATACTATTCCAATGCATACACACGGCAGCTCCTCTGCATCCATCTATCGCTGCCGGAAATAGCAAACACCAGAAGCCTGTGGAGGAACAGCGTCTGATACTGTAGCAGAAGAAATGATGAGATCAGCAGTAAGGGCAATGAAAGCTGGGGAAACAGCAGCACCAAACGGAAGGCATTGTGAACGAAAGTTGCTTTGCCTCCCGGAAATAGCCGAGCGTTCTAAGGAGCAATATACTGTTTGACTCTTCGGTGAAGGTATGTTCTCGAAACTTTAACAAAAGCCCGTACCGACCTACTGAGCGTCTCTCCTGCAGAGTCTTCCACTGGAGTCTATCTATCATTTCCGTAACGCTTTCGCGATTACTAAATAATCCTGTAACGAAGCGCGCTGCTCTCCGTTCGATCTTCTCTATCTCTTCTATCAACCCTATCTAGTACGGATCCCACACTGCTGTGCAGTATTCAAGCAGTGGGCGAACAAGCGTACTGTAACCTACTTCCTTTGTTTTCGGATTGCATTTCCTTAGGATTCTTCCAATGAATCTCAGTCTGGCTTCTGCTTTACCGACAATCAACTTTATATGATCATTCCATTTTAAATCACTCCTAATGCCTACTCCCAGATAATTTATGGAATTAACTGCTTCCAGTTGCTGACCAGCTATTTTGTAGCTAAGTGATAAGGGATCTATTTTTCTATGTATTCGCAGCACATTACACTTGTCTACATTGAGATTCAATTGCCATTCCGTGCACCATGCGTCAATTCGCTGCAGATCCTCCTGCATTTCAGTACAATTTTCCATTGTTACAACCTCTCGATACATCACAGCATCATCTGCAAAAAGCCTCAGCGAACTTCCGATGTCATCCACCGGGTCATTTATGTATATTGTGAATCGCAACGGTCCTATGACACTCCCCTGCGGCACACCTGAAATCACACTTACTTCGGAAGACTCCTCTCCATTGAGAATGAGATGCTGCGTTCTGTTATCTAGGAACTCCTCAATCCAATCACACAATTGGTCTGATAGTCCATATGCTCTTACTTTGTTCATTAAACGACTGTGGGGAACTGTATGGAACGCCTTGCGCAAGTCGAGAAACACGGCATCTACATGTGAACCCGTGTCTATGGCCCTCTGAGTCTCGTGGACGATTAGCGCGAACTGGGTTTCACACGAACGTCTTTTTCG
Organism: Schistocerca gregaria; assembly: GCF_023897955.1. Lineage (NCBI taxonomy): Eukaryota > Metazoa > Arthropoda > Insecta > Orthoptera > Acrididae > Schistocerca > Schistocerca gregaria. The sequence goes on from NC_064927.1 coordinate 180,329,888, forward strand.
AAACACATGCTGATTCCTACAGAGTAGATTTCTAGTCTCCAGAAAAGTCATTATACTCGAACATAATGTAAATTTGTATAGTTAGATCGAGCCCCCACGAGCTATGGCATGAAAATATATGTATTTGTTACACTCAGCTTAATTGAGCGACCCAGAGATGTGGCTGGTCTCATTATTTGGCTATATTTTTCCTCATAGGGTGCCAGATCACACCTATAGTAAACTCAATTTTTAAGCTGAAATAAAATATTAAAAAACAATACAGGCAGGTATTGCTGTGAAATTTAAAATATTTAGACATTAACGTTGATTTGTAATTTGAACAAGTAGTTTATTCCCATTTTTACACGAATAGCCTTCAGTATATTCACTAAACACTTAAAATGCAGTCCCAGGAGCTTTTACGTAAGGAGGGGCGTTAATAAATGATGCTACATCACTTCACTATAAAATTCATATGTCGCGATCACGGCACTCGACAGTCTGTTCACAGTTCACAAAGTACACTGTCGTCTGCTGACCTGAACCACTATATTGCGCTCAGCTTGATCGTTTTCGAACGTCGCTACATACGTGCTTGTCCCCGAACGCGGCTACGAACCCACTACTACCCCCAGATGGGCGGCACGTCCGACTCTTAGCGTCGCTCAAACTCAACTGTCCTCATAGATGGCCGCCCTATACACCCTCGAAACGACTGCGTAGCTCAAAACAATGTTGACAAAAATTGCGAATATTCTAAAACTAAACACTAAACCACATACCATATACTGAAAATTATAGAAATTTTTCGGGCAATAACAATTTAAAGTCCAATGTTCTGTATCTGTCACGGTTTTTCACAATTAATGCTCTTGTGGCGTGATTTTGCTATTCCCCGAATTTGATACCAAACATAAATAAACAAATAAAAATACGTACCTAATTACTCACCTGCCTCTTTAAACTTTAGAATGCTGCCATTAGTTTCAACTCTTTAAATTTATTTATTATCAAAAACACAGTTTCTCTCAGTCAAATCCCATATTTCGAACTCTCATTCAAAACTGGTAATTGTTTTGCTAAATCGGGTTTGTTGGCTTGATGCAGCTCTACTTGCGGCATCCGTAGACACTTTGTTTATATTAATCGGCTAAAGCATTGCCGAGATATTAGCTTTTGAACCTTCACAAATTTACAATTTTTAAGATGGCAATAACTTTTAGCTATTGTATATTTTTGTGACGTGCCTATATAATTTAGCTTTACATATTTTTCTGTCCATGAGTGCCAACTCGTACCTCTGTATCACTCTTAGTTTTCTTTTTATCAACTCCACTCTGAAATATAAATTCTTCCAAGTGCTCCAACACGGCCATTCGCTGCCGCTCGGGTTTTTCCAAGACCGCGTAATCGCCAGCCGCTCGCCACGGCCCAGTAGCAACAGTTGTTGTTGTTGTGGTCTTCAGTCCTGAGAATGGTCTGATGCAGCTCTCCATGCTACTCTATCCTGTGCAAGCTTCTTCATCTCCCAGTACCTACTGCAACCTACATCCTTCTGAATCTGCTTAGTGTATTCATCTTTAGGTCTCCCTCTACGATTTTTACCCTCCACGTTGCCCTCCAATGCTAAATTTGTGATCCCTTGATGCTTCAAAACATGTCCTACCAACCGGTCCCTTCATCTTGTCAAGTTGTGCCACAATCTCCTCTTCTGACCAATTCAATTCAATACCTCCTCATTAGTTATGTGATCTACCCATCTAATCTTCAGCATTCTTCTGTAGCACCACATTTCGAAAGCTTCTATTCTCTTCTTGTCCAAACTATTTATCGTCCATGTTTCACTTCCATACATGGCTACACTCCATACAAATACTTTCAGAAATGACTTCCTGACACTTAAATCTATACTCGATGTTAACAAATTTCTCTTCTTCAGAAACGCTTTCCTTGCCATTGCCAGTCTACATTTTATATCCTCTCTACTTCACCATCATCAGTCATTTTGCTCCCCAAATAGAAAAACTCCTTTACTATATTAAGTGTCTCATTTCCTAATCTAATTCCTTCAGCATCACCCGACTTAATTCGACTACATTCCATTATCCTCGTTTTGCTTTTGTTGATGGTCATCTTATATCCTCCTTTCAAGACACTGTCAATTCCATTCAACTGCTCTTCCAAGTCCTCTGCTGTCTCTGACAGAATTACAATGTCATCGGCGAACCTCAACGTTTTTATTCCTTCTCTATGGAATATGATACCTACTCCGAATTTTTCTTTTGTTTCCTTTACTGCTTGCTCAATATACAGATTGAATAACATCTGGGAGAGGCTACAACACTGTCTCGCTCCCTTCCCAACCACTGCTTCCCTTTCATGTCCCTCGACTCTTATAACTGCCATCTGGTTTCTGTACAAATTGTAAATACCCTTTAGCTCCCTGTATTTTATCCCTGCCACCTCCAGAATTTGAAAGAGAGTATTCTAGTTAACATTTTCTAAAGCTTTATCTAAGTCTACAAATGCTATAAACGTAGGTTTGCCTTTTCCTAATCTTTCCTCTAAGATAAGTCGTAAGGTTAGTATTGCCTCACGTGTTCCAACATTTCTACAGAATCCAAACTGATCTTCCCCAAGGTCCGCTTCTACCTGTTTTTCCATTCGTCTGTAAAGAATTCGCGTTAGTATTTTGCAGCGGTGACTTATTAAACTGATAGTTCGCTAATTTTCACATCTGTCAACACCTGATCTCTTTGGGATTGGAATTATTATATTATTCTTGAAGTCTGAGGGTATTCCGCTTGTCTCCTATACCTTGCTCACCAGATGGTACAGTTTTGTCAGGACTGGCTCTCCCAAGGCTGTCAGTAGTTCTAATGGAATGTTGTCTACTGCCGGGGCCTTGTTTCGAGTCAGGTCTTTCAGTGCTCTGTCACACTCTTCCCGCAGTATCTCATCTCCCATTTCGTCTTCATCTGCATCCTCTTCCATTTCCCATAATATTGCCCTCAAGTATATCACCCTTGTATAAACCCTCTATATACTCCTTCTACCTTTCCGCCTTCCCTTATTTGCTTAGAACTGGGTTTTAATCTGAGCTCTTGATGTTCATACAAGTGGCTCTCTTTTCTCCGAAGGTCTCTTTTATTTTCCTGTGGGCAGTATCTATCTTACCCCTAGTCAGATAAGCCTCCACATCCTTAGATTTGTCCTCTAGCCATCCCTGCGTAGCCATTTTGCACTTCCTGTCTATCTCATTTTTGAGACGTTTGTATTCCTTTTTGCCTGCTTCATTTACTGCATTTTTATAGATTCTCCTTTCATCAATTAAATTCAATATTTCTTCTGTTACCCAAGGATTTCTACTAGCCCTCGTCTTTTTACCTACTTGATCTTCTGCTGCCTTCACTACTTCATCCCTCAGAGCTACCCATTCTTCTTCTACTGTATTTCTTTCCTCGATTCCCGTCAATTGTTCCCTTATGCTCTCCCTGAAACTCTCTACAACCTCTATTTCTTTCAGTTTATCCAGATCACATCTCCTTAAATTAGCACCTTTTTGTAGTTTCTTCAGTTTTAATCTAGCTCTGCCGCTCTAATCTCCCCCCATAGCTTGTACATTGACTGTGGCGTATACGCCTCTTTTAGTGATTATCAAAGACCTCTTACAGATTAGAATATTACAAAATGAATTATGTTAAAAATAGTGCGATCAATGACAAATGCCTTAGACTCATATTCAATTACAGGGGCGTGATGGGTAGCAAAGGCCGCTGAATATCTAATGTGAAAACTCTTATGGCTTTTTAAATCAAACAGTCGCTATTAACATTCTACATCTTTATTCTTCATATCTACATGTTTATTTCTCAACATTGTCACTCTGGTGACGAACACATTTCCGCCAACGAGAGACCAGTTTGTTCACGCCGTCAGTGAAGAATGACTTTGTTGACATAACCATAATCTCGTTTCGCTTGCACCACTTCATCACTACCAAAGGGAAGGAAACAGATGAAAATCGGTTGGGACCAATTCGGTTATCGATGAGTGTTACGACAGGGTGGATGAACTCTTCGAATTCGAATCTCGGTTGCGGCAGTCTGTTTCCCAAGTACTGACGTAGTTACGTTACAGATCGCCCAGTTACTCGCTACAATGTGGAGTCCTCAAGCAGTAGATCGCCCAATTACTCGCTACAATGTGGAGTCCTCAAGCAGTAGATGGCCGGAAATAGGTTGACGTGAAGAATGGAGCTGTAGAATATTAATAACATTTGTTTTATTTAAAAACATTTAAGTGTTTTCACGTAAAAAATTACGATGCATTGCTTTTCAGCACACCCTCGTGTACTTGAATCAATATGCTGCTGTGAGAATAGAAAATGACAAAACTGACATGCCAAAGAATGAGTCAGGCTATATTATTTCGTCACTGGTATTTGATCTTTGTCAGGAAGATATCTCCAAGAAGTGCTTGAAAATATCGAAGCAGTGATCGTCCTGAATGGAGAGAAGCTGAACAAAATCCGCTATGCTGATGATGCTATTATAATTCGCGAGAGCTTAAATAGTTTTCGACATCTCGTATCACGAATCAAAGAAACAAGTGAGTGTTACGTCCTGGCAATCGAAGCAAGTACAACGAAAATAATGCTCATCAGCAAGAAATACATTTCAAACAGTCATCTAAACGTTAATGGCAAACGTACGGAACACGTAAATAAATACACATATCTGGGAACTATCATTTATAGCTAATGTCACAAGACATTAAATTGCGCAAAGAGAAGGGCAGAGTGGAGTTTTGTAAAACAACTAATGTATTCAAGAACCATAATCTCTCAATCGAATTTCTACGTTGATACCTATTTTCGCTCCTTTTCTATGGAACTGAGACCTGGAAGTTGATCGAGACGGCGAGCAAACTATTTGAAGAATTCGAGATATGGCTGTACAGCAAAACGCTAAGACTGCCACGCGCAGATAAAACTACTAACAAGTACACTCTAAGCGAAATTAAGAAAGAAAAATAAGTCCTAAACACAGTCAAATGCAAAAACTAGAATATCTCGGCCATGTAATGCTGTTTCCTAAAGGGTACAAACTGCTGTAGAACGTGCTTCAATGGAAGATAATGGTAAAAGAGGAAGAGGACAAAGAAGAATATTTTGGCTTGGAGAATTAAGAACATGAACTTCACACATTAGCCAGGAAATTTTTAGAAACAGCAAGGCTGTGTAACTGTGTTGAGCACCAATGTTCGGAACAGATACTCATTGCAAGAAGATTAATTTGTTTATTTATTGAAAGGCATATATTAATGGTTTTTGAATCAGGACATCACTAGCTATGCATATACTGAACTATATGAAATAGAAACGTCATAACTTCGGAATGGTTTTCGTCAGGACGTTCAAACTGCACGGTTGGCCGCGGGGCATGATGGGAATCAGTATGTGCGTGAGCACGTGCCTTGTTATTGTCGGTGATTTGCACGTGAAAATGTCCGGGTACAACGTGCCTGAGCGTGTAGCGCTTGTGAAGGCGTGCTGTGCGAGCAATACCAGCCCAACTGGGGCTCAAAGGAAGTTTGCGACCGAGTTCTAGCTGAAGACAACCGGTCCAAGTGTGCTAACAGTCAAGAATTTGATCCTCAAGTTTGAGAGAATGGGCAGTGTTCGTGATGACAGTGTTGGCAATGTCGGTCGTGCAAACATCGAGAAGACACGCTGTGTTTCAAACTTGCTCCACGACATCACTCACACGAATTGTACAACAGGTCGAAATCAACTTGGGAGACGCTGCAAGAAATTCTTGCCGAAGACCTGCATCTCTTCCGATACAAAATTAAAACCCATCAGCCATTAAGCTCCAGGCTCATAGAACAGAGGTTGTGTTTCGCCAGCACTATTGTCCACGGAATTGACGAAAAGGACTTTGATGTGAATATGGTTTGGTTTAGCGACGAAGCCCACATTCATCTGGATGGGTTCGCCAGTAAGCAAACTTGGGGCACGTGGGGGACTGAGAAACCTCATTTCGCGATCGGGAAGTCTCTTCACCCTCATCGGGTGACTTTCGGGTGCGCAGTGTCCAGTCATGGAATAATCTGTGCGATATTCCTCGATGGTACGGTGACTACAGAAAGGTATGTGAAAGTTTTGGGTGACGATTTCATCCCCATTATCAAAAGTGATAGATATTTCGAGAAGATGTGGTTCATGTAAGACGGAGGTCGACACCATCGAAGCAGGAGAGTGTTTGGTGTCCTGGAGGAGCACTTTGGGGAGCGCACTCTGGCCCTGGGGTACCCAGAGTCCTCTGGCGTAGGCTTCGATTGGGCGTCATATTCTCCGTATCTGAACACATGCGACTCCTTTTTATTTAGTCTATAACTAATTTACGATTTTTTGTTATAGTTAAATAATTATCACCCTGTACAAAGCTAACTAAACTACTGCAAAACTATAATTCAACACAACTCTTCAGCAAAATAATAGCCATAGGTGACTATCAAGGAGTTTTGTATAGTTTATCACACTCTCAAAGCCGTCATAAAATCTTCGAAATTAGGATGTAAACACGTGTGGCTCCTGATGATACTTCAACAACTGTGTGTCCCTCAGCACCACAGTCACAAGATGGTGATGAAGATTTTCCTCACTTGTGGACAGTGTTACCACATCTTCCACTATCCATTCGGATGCAATTAAGAGCAGCCTAAATTGCCCGACGCTGGTCTAATCCATGGGGCTTCTCCTGGAGAAGGGTGGTTCAAATGGTTCAAATGGCTCTGAGCACTATGGGACTCAACTGATGTGGTCATTAGTCCCCTAGAACTTAGAACTACTTAAACCAAACTAACCTAAGGACATCACACACATCCATGCCCGAGGCAGGATTCGAACCTGCGACCGTAGCAGTCGCACGGTTTCGGACTGCGCGCCTAGAACCGCGAGACCACCGCGGTCGGCAGAAGGGTGGTTTCAGGCATTGCGACGGACAGTGCTTTTTCCAACAACGTTTCCATTCATCGTTGGCACTGAATTCGTTTTCAGTAAGAATCCTAGTCGTGATAAAACTAGACTCTCTTGATGTTAATCTTTTTCGCTTTATATGGAATACGTTAATCAATACTGGAAAGTCGGGTCTATCAACAACCTTCTGGTAGTCCAATATCCCACAAAAAATGCTGAAATAATTTATCATGGCAACACTGCACTGAAGAGCCTAAGAAACTGGTACATCTGCCTAATATCGTTTAGTGGCTCCCGCAAGCACGCAGAAGTGCCGCAACACGACGTGGCATGGACTCGACTAATGTCTGAAGTAGTACTGGAGCTAACTGACGCTATGGATCCTGCAGGGCTGTCCATAAGAGTATGAGTGGTGGCGATCTCTGCTGAACAGCACGTTGCAAGGCATCCCAGATGTGCTCAATAATGTTCATGTCTGGGGAGTTTGGAGGCCAGCGGAAGTGTTTAAACTCACAACTTTGTAGCAATTCTGGACGTGTGTGGTGTGGCATTGTCCTGCTGGAATTGCCCAAGTTCGTCACAATGCACAACGGACATGAAAAAGTGCAGAGAAGCGCAGCTTGTTTCGTGTCATCTTGCAATAGGGGTGAGAGTGTCACTGATATCATACGCGAGTTGGGGTGGCAGTCACTGAAACAAAGGTGGTCTCCTTCGCGGCGAGATCTATTTACAAACTTTGAATCACCAACTTTCTATTCCGAATGCGAAAATATTTTGATGACACCCACCTACGTAAGGAGAAATGACAATCATAATAAAATAAGAGAAATCAGAGTTCAGTGAGCCTTCGGCTCCGAAAGCCCATATCGATTATGTTTCGTTGAATTACTCGCACGCTGACATTTGTTGATGGCCCAGAACTGAAATCTGCAGCAGTTCTGTCACGTTGAACGATTTTTTTCAGTCGTCGTTGGTCCCATTCTTGCAGGATCTTCTTCTGGGCCACCGATGTCGGAGATCTGATATTCACGGTAACTCGTGGAATGGTCGTAAGGGAAAATCCCCACTTCATCGCTATCTCGGAGGTGCTGTGTCCCATCGCTCGTGCGCTGACTATAACACCACCGGCAGACTCACTTAAATCTTGATAACCTGCCATTGTAGCAGCAGTAACCGTTCTAACAGCTGCGCCAGACACTTGTTATTTTATATAGGCGTTGTCGAACGCAGAGCCGTATTCGCCTGTTTACATATCTCTGTATTTGAATATGCAGGCCTACACCAGTTTCTTTGGAGCTTCAGTGTTGAAGAAGAAGAAGAAGAAGAGCACCATGGAATACATCTGGGACACTATCGGGCGCCGGTTCTAAGCTCACAGCCCACTGGCCAGTAGCTTACGGGAACTTTGTGACATGTGCGCGGACATCTGATGCCACATACCTCCGGAATTCTGCAAAGGTCAGGCAGCCGCTGTGGCCTAGCCGTTCTGGGCGCTTCAGTCCGGAACCGCGCTGCTGCCACAGTCGCAGATTCTAATCCTGCCTCGGGCATTGATGTGTGTAATGTTCTTAGGTTAGTTAGGTTTACGCAGTTCTAAGTCTAGGGGACTGATGACGTCATTTTTTAGTCCCAAAGTGCTTAGAGCTATTTCCTAGAAAGGTGAAATGCATGCTACGCAGAATCACCAACAGGCTATTAAGCATGTGGTCGTAATGTTTAGGGTAATTCGTGTATGTTCTTGCCACGCTGTTTCGCGCAGAGGTTGTCTTCTTGTAGAAGTGGCTATTCGCCACGGCGTCGTGGTTTACAGCCGCCTGGACCTGTTAGCGGCGGGCAGAGCGCGCAGCCGAGGATTGTGAGCATGGCGGTGCAGCCGCGGGCGGAACGCGCTCTGTCTGCTCGGCGTGCAGCCGCAGGGGAATGCGAGGCCCGCCACGGAATCCAATTTCTTGCTGCTGTCTGATAGGCAGCTGCAGCGTGCACAACCTCGCACTGGCATCTGCTCGTCCGGAAGCACTGCCTGCTACGGGCGCAATCCGCATCGCCACCAACCAGAAGCCGGCAGCTGTCTTCGATAAGATCTCGGCGCGTATGAATTCCTGGACGGCAGGAGACCAACGTTTTGCTGACGTTGAATACGTTTACGAAAACGTATTCAGCGTGCTTGTGCATGTTGTCAGCGTACTGAAAAACTTTCTGCAACACTGGCAAAGCCGGACATCCAATGGGGACTGGGAAAAGGTTAGGGATGGCATGGCGGACGTGACTCTGTCCTCAAAATATCGATAAAAAATGACATAACCTGAACAAATTATCTTAATGAGACGCAAGTCGGTACATCTGATGTATGTGTGCATACAAAAAAATGATTACAGTTTCAGTTTCAGAAAAATTGGCAACGGCCTTGCCGCAGTGTATACACCGGTTCCCGTGAGATCACTGAAGTTAAGCGCTGTCGGGCGTTGTCGGCAGTTGGATGGGTGACGATCCAGGCCGCCATGTGCTGTTGCCATTTTTCTGGGTGCACTCAGCCTCGTGATGCCAATTGAGGAGCTACTCGACTGATTAGTAACGGCTTCGGTCAAGAATACCATCATAACGACCGGGAGAGCGGTGTGCTGACCCCGTACCCCTCCTATCCGCATCCTTCACTCAGGATGACACGGCGGTCGGATGGTCCCGATGGGCCACGTGTGGCCAGTAGACAGAGTGTTTTTTTTTTTTTCAGAAAAATTGGATGATTCAATCAAGAGAAACTTAGCCAGTCAATAATGCGTTGGTGCAGCTCTGACTCTTATCAAAGCACTAATCAGTTTGGCAGTGAGTGATATAGTTGTTGGATATCTTCCTCAGGAATATCATACCAAATTCTATTCAACTGGTGTTTTAGATCGTCAAAATCCCGAGCTGGTTGTATGACCCTTCCTGTAATGTTCCCACCGTTCTCAGTTGGGAACGGATCGGTCAACCTTGCTGGGCAAGGGGTAGGGTTTGACAAGCACGAAGACAAGCAGTAGAAATCCTCGCCGTGTATCGGCGGCCATTATCTTGTTGAAATGTAAGGGTAGGATAGCTTGCTAAAATAGCAAAAAACGGAGCGTAGAATATCATTGACAAACCACTGTGTTCTAAGGAGGCCGTGGATGACAACCAATGGGGTCCTGCTGTGAAAAGAGATTGCACCCCAGAGTACCACTCATTATTGTCAGCCCGTTTGGCGGACGGCTGTCAGGTTGGTATCCGACCGTTGTCTGGGAGGTCACGTCTCTTCACTGGTCATCGGGACTCAGTTCATAGCGGAATTCAAGACTGAAGACAATTTTACTTCATTCAATGAGATTCTAGGCCGAAGGTATGTCTAGAGACGACCTGGTTCAAAATGGCTCTGAGCACTATGGGACTTAACTTCTGAGGTCATCAGTCCCCTAGAACTTAGAACTACTTAAACCTAACTAACCTAACGACATCACACTCATCCATGCATGACGCAGGATTCGAACGTGCGACCGTAACGGTCACGTGGTTCCAGACTGTAGCACGTAGAACCGCTCGGCCACTCCGGCCGGCAGACGGCCTGGAAATAACTGCTTGCATAAGGTGATTCTTGAGTTTCTCCCGGCGTATTTGATAATCAAAATATCCACGGGCGTACTGCCGATCTACAGTATCCAACGGGCACAATATTTCGGCGATCAAACATGTCGCCATCATCAGGTGAACTGACGAACTGAGCTCCTGTGAACGTGCCGGCACGGAGATCCGTACGCTATGGCTGCTCAGGGGGAAATGGGTTCGGTCGGGGCGGCGGCCGATTTAAATACCCACCGCACGTGGCGCGCTCCCTCCGCCGTCCGCGCCCCGCGCCACGGTCGCTCGGTGCAACAGATTGCGTCGGCGTCTGAGATGACGTCGGTGTGATGGCTCTGTCCGCCGTGGTCGTCACAACTATACTTTTGCTCGATTTACTCTGGATTAACCCAATCGCTGATTACCAACCCTTGCTAAGATTATAGTCATAGTCACCGTTTATGAGGTCGTCATTGGTGCGAATTTCGATGGCCTCTCTAACAACGCTGTCCCAGTATCTCGACGTCTGTACCAGAATCCTAGTGGGTTCATACTCCATAGCGTGATTTTCCGACAAACAGTGTTCAGCGAGCGCCGACTTGCTCGGATATATCAGTCGGGTGTGCATCTGGTGTTCACGGTATCGATCCTCGATGGTACGCATCGTCTGGCCAATATACGACTTTCCACATTGATACGGAATCTGGTACACGCCGGCCTTCCTCAAACCGAGGTCATCTTTGGCGCTCCCTACCAATGCACGAGTTTTATTCGCAGGACAAAACACAGTTCCGACCCAGTGTTTCTTCAAAATGCCGGCGATTTTCCCCGAGAGTGCGCCTGTATATGCTTGCATAAGGTTCAGTGGTGGACCAACGCATTATTGATTCGCTTGGATTGTGAAGCCCTTTCCATTGAACGAGTCTTCCAGTTCTTTCTAAATTGTAGGGACTTGTTTTTCTGTATATGTACATCACATCCACCGATTTCCGTCCCATTCGGATAATTCCTTCGGTTCTCCTTCTTACTTGTTTTAAGAATCTATTTTTAATGGAAGCGTTTATATTTTTCCGTGCACATCCACAATCTGATCGTACCTTCTGCCAACAACACAGTCCATGAGTCCGCAAGTCTGCCTTCACTGTAATCAGCACAACTGGCTGCTATGTAGAGGATTCGGGTTTGATTCCCAGCACTGCCAGAGATTTTTCCTTCACGACAGATATGATTCGTCGTGCACACGTGATTCCAATCGAAGGGCTACTTTAGTGAGAAATGGAGGCTCCAAGGTCCAGAAAGCCGACAACGGCCGGGAGAGTGGTGTACTGATACCATACACGTCCATACCGGACCACCCAATGACGCCACCATTGTGTCAAAAATAATTTGTTAATAATAACCGTATCAACATACATAACAGACATATTCACATCAGGTAGCACACAAAACAGACTTCGTTATTATTGTTATTGTTATTGTCAGGTTTTTGTAGGCTAGGGCCACAGTATCATCAGCAGCAGCTGATGGTCACCTTCCTCGCCCTCACATTGTTCTTCTAATGTTTATGGCGCGGTCATTATTCCTAGCATGTTGCCAAAGTTTTACGTAAATTTGGCACATGTCGTGATTTTCCAGCATATGTTTTCAATAGGTGACAAACAGTCGTAGCACATTGCTCCTCGCCGCAGTGTTACACACTGTCCAGTCCCATTAATGTGACAACCTGTAAAAAGCCCGAATAACCACCATTTGCAGCGCGATCCCTGCGAGACGCGCGGGAAGGAAGGATACCGACAGGTATGTGGAAGCAGGGCTGCTACACCAATACCGATATTATCTATGCTTATTTAAATTCCTTGTTTGCTTATGTTGAATGACACTTATGTGAAGCCATGCTCTCTGACGTAACATCTATGTAAATGTTTTATCCGTTACTTATGTCCATTCATATGTCAATATAATTAATCTACAGACATAATTTTGAAAATTATGTTCTTCAAAAATGGAAATGTTAAAACTTTACTTGTAGTACTGGTTCATGCAGAGGTGACTCAGTTTTATAATAATGTAAAACATGGAAGGAAATACCTCTGGAATGAAACTGACTTGAAGTTAAAATCTTCTGGGTTATTAGACCGCGTTATATTTCCACTAAAACGATCGACGTTTCGTCCCCTCTGCTAGGATCTTCCTCAGGATCTTGTGGTCTCTACTACTGCTAGAACACTGTCAGAGACGAGTGTCGCGTCCTTTTATAAAGGGAAGTTTTCTCGAGTTCGTGCTGGAGAAGTGACAGTATTAGTTATAATAAACATGGCTACCATTGACGGGCCATAGTAATAGGCTAATAGTTCAGCTCTGATGCAGAAGAAGGGGCGTTGGTAGCTCATCTCCTGTGGATACAATTGGCGGCCCATCGTCATTGGACAGAATGGCACTATCCACACTTACACTGGAAGAGGGATATGTTGAAATTCTTGCTACTGCTATTGGTTGGTCGTCATCATTGGCTAGATTCGAAACGGACAGTGCAAGAGAGGGGGAATGTTTACCCAAAATATTATTGTCCGCCTAGGTGACTTGCAGCGCGTTGTTTATGTCGCTCGCACACCGTGGCCGCGTATTTACTTTCTTGGTAGCAGGGAGCCTCGATGGCGGAAGCCTATAGCCGTCCTCTCTATTGAAATTATATGCATTCTTGGAAATTCCAACCACTTCTCGGACTTTCCTGCTATAAATGTTTTTTTTTTCTTAGCCAGTACACGTACGTTATCAAAATAGATGTCAGAGCCACAGTTCTCATGATGTTCCGCTACTGCAGATTTTGCGCTTTGTTTCAGTCGCATGTGCCGTTCGTGTTCCTTAGTGCGTTCCTTAACAGTTCTTCCCGTTTCGCCTGTATACACTTTGCCGCAGCCACATGTCACTTGATAGACGCCTGCATTGTGGAGGCAATCAGGTGCATCCGTTTTCCGTCGTTTTTTATTTTGTTTTGACTAAAGAAAAATGTCTGAATACCATTTTTCTTTAGAATTCTGTTTATGCTGTCAGTGACCCAAAAACGAACGGTAACCTAACGGGGTGAGAAGGCTGTTCCTCGTCATTCTTATTAGCGTTATAAATATTCCGCCTAAAAGCCCTGTCGATTGATAACTATCATACGCATTTGCCTTCAATGTCCTCTTTAAAACTCCGATTTCAAGTTGTCGTCATTGCTTATACAGAAGGCACGTGGAAACAGAGTGTTGAGTACTGCTTGCTTCTGGGCTGAGTGGTGGTGCGAAGTGGCATCTAAATACCTGTTTGTGTTGGTCGGCTTTCTGTGCACTCTTTGACCTAGAGTATTATCAGATCTTCTGTATACCAACACATATAGGAACGGGAGACCGACCTAACTCTGAGCCTCCAAGGTGAATTTGATTTTGGGGTGAATTCCATTTAATAAATTGTGGGACGCGTGAAGTTCCTCGCTGTATGGCTATATAACAAATGTATAGTCCACATAGCGGAGCCAGCAAGAAGGCTTCAAAGGAGCACTACTTAATGCCTGTTGCTCAAAATGTTCCATAAAAACGTCAGCTGCAACTGGCGAAATGGGAGAGCTCATAGCAAGGCCGTCAGCCTGTTCATAGAATTCGCCTTTGTATTTAAAACAGCTCGAACGAAGACATAATTCAATTAAGTCGCAGACATCTGGAGCAACATTTTCGCTTATGATCTCCAATATATCTGATACTGGGACGTTAGTAAATAACGATGTCACATCGAAGCTAACAAGAGTGTCACCTGCAGATATCTTCTGTGTAAGTATAATTTCTAAAAAATGTTTCGAATCTTTTAGAAAAGTATTTGTTTTACCAACAAGATGTCTTAGTTTGTCAGATAAATGACTTGCTAAAAATAAGTCAGCGGGTTAATTGAATTGCTGGGATTTGGCAGTGGAACTGCAAGGCTTCTTTGTGGCTAGAGTTATTCAGCTGCTGGCATTTAAAGTGCTGCGGATCTTTTGTGCTGAAAGAGACCAAAAAGAGTAGCAAGATTGCTTAATACAGCTCATTAATCATGGTATCCGACGCTAAGAAAAGAATTGTCAGAGCTTGTTATACAGCAAGAAGCATGGATATTTTTGCCGCCTATTTAGCCACAGAACTCGCCATTGCCTCTACGTTCGTCAGAAATATTCAGTTGAGTACTGTATAACTACATGGACCAATTATGTGGATTCTTATCTATCAATAAGTTGTATCCTTTAAACTTTGTGTTAAGCACTCATGTCTTATTCTTAGTCATTTACCTAGGCGGAATCCTATTCCAAGTTCTGTGATATTTCAGAGGGTCCCATTTTACTGAAATGAAAAATAATTGATACCTGTAAGAACATTTAGTAACATTTGTAAAGTAGATTTCTTTACTATTTAGTGAATTTTGTTTCTGAAGTACTGCATGTGTTTTTCATAAGATAACAGGTAAAGTTTCATCGAACTAATATTGCCAAAGAATCATCGAAAGTGATTTATTTACATTTTGTTCTTATTGAAAACCGGTACAACATTCAAGTTACATGAATAAAACTGGGATTGTTCGGAATAGTTACTGGCTGCTGATATTGAAAGGCAAGCATTAGGGCTAATTGCTGTACAGGTTCGTAATGAGGTATTTATTTTATGTTCGCAGTTTAATGTGATTTTTATATTGTTTTGTAACATAACTAATCACTCTTCATCTGAGTCTACTAATAAATTAGTTTCTGGGGCTTGATGCTCGTTGTTAAGCCTCTTTTACAGCATACATTACAATAAAAGTTCTAAAGAGGCGCAGCTTTGATTCTTATAATTTGTGTGCCATGTATCTTACTACTATTATTCAAACCGTTATAGATCTAGATAGCACATGTCTCATTTGAGCTGTGTAGTATGGACAAGTGAATGCTTCTTGAGAATACAGCATCAGTCAAAGTTAATAGTGTCGCATGCAGTTATTAGGGAGTTGTGTACTTATGTCACTCCTGTTCGGTACATGGATTTGGCTAGCGGAATCATGAACTGTGAACCATAGTTGCTGGAAAAATTCGTGACCCGTGGTATTGGCAGCCCTTGGAGACTGAGTTACCAGGAATGGGGCACACTGGAGTTTGTTTTGATAACACGTAGTCGCCTTTGATCAGATTCAGCTGTGCATTACAACCCGTCAATGTGTCTTGAAATCTATTTCATTTTGGGAAGCCAATAAAGGCATAAGTAGCACTATTGATGATATTTAAGAGGATCTGTATCCACGAGACATTCCACATTCTACATTCTTTCCTACACCGCTATAGTACCATCAGAAACAGTGTTGTAAATTTTACTTTCGTAGTCGTCCACCAAATGGTCACAATTATCCGTGCAAACAGTATACTTCAAATTTCGACTTTGCATTGGCTTTCTGCGCCTTTTTTCGATACTGAAAACTCTTCATGTTTTTGTAAAAACACTTTTCCACTTTTAGTGCTACTTGTCATCATATCCGCATCCAGTGACGCCCGTGCGCTGAGGATGACACGGCGGCAGTCGGTACCTTGGGCCTTCATGGCTGGTGCGGGAGGTTCTTTTTTATTGTCATTCATGACACAACTAGAAATATTGTCTGGCTCATCTTGTATACTTCTAAAGTCATTCAACTACGTCACCTTCACGTGCGCCACATTTATTCCACCGTAGCCACACGAAGTTTCACTATAATAACCAAAGTCGTACTGCCTCTAATACAGTCCCGACGTGGTTGTAAACAAATTATTTTTGTTTCTTCTGGTTGTATTATGAAAATATTTCATAATTGGTGCTACTGTTACCCTGCCATTCCACATGAGGAAGTACTAGAGAAATTTTTTTTCAGCTGGATCTTTTATTTTCTTATGCACCTCATTTCCAAAAGGTCGCAGTAGGATTGAACAGAGGAACGCAAGGCAGAGCGCTTCGGCACGCTGGTCTGCCAGCTGCCGACCGCCTAGAGCGCAGCCGGCGCGCACAATGGGGGCCGCGGCCGTGAATTATTCTGCGACGCGCGCATCAAACATTCATCCGGCCCCAGGTGACTGGCCCGCGTCGCGTTCCGCCGCCTCGCACCCAGCGGCACGCGCTGTCCTGGTCGATCACATGGCAATTGTGAATCCACGCCAGTGTGGTGCCGTAAGCTACCTCAAGCTAGAAACTTCTTGTGATCTATTTCCCATGTCACGTACGAAGATAAAAACTGTCGGCGGCTTTAACCAAAGTCTCACACTCAATAATTAGCATGGGCTTCGTTATTCAGACAATGATGCGTAAGTCGAATTCCACATCTGTTACGAGATATATACACTCCTGGAAATGGAAAAAAGAACACATTGACACCGGTGTGTTAGACCCACCATACTTGCTCCGGACACTGCGAGAGGGCTGTACAAGCAATGATCACACAAGCGGCACAGCGGACACACCAGGAACCGCGGTGTTGGCCGTCGAATGGCGCTAGCTGCACAGCATTTGTGCACCGCCGCCGTCAGCGTCAGCCAGTTTGCTGTGGCATACGGAGCTCCATCGCAGTCTTTAACACTGGTAGCATGCCGCGACAGCGTGGACGTGAACCGTATGTGCAGTTGACGGACTTTGAGCGAGGGCGTATAGTGGGCATGCGGGAGGCCGGGTGGACGTACCGCCGAATTGCTCAACACGTGGGGCGTGAGGTCTCCACAGTACATCGATGTTGTCGCCAGTGGTCGGCGGAAGGTGCACGTGCCCGTCGACCTGGCACTGGACCGCAGCGACGCACGGATGCACGCCAAGACCGTAGGATCCTACGCAGTGCCGTAGGGGACCGCACCGCCACTTCCCAGCAAATTAGGGACACTGTTGCTCCTGGGGTATCGGCGAGGACCATTCGCAACCGTCTCCATCAAGCTGGGCTACGGTCCCGCACACCGTTAGGCCGTCTTCCGCTCACGCCCCAACATCGTGCAGCCCGCCTCCAGTGGTGTCGCGACAGGCGTGAATGGAGGGACGAATGGAGACGTGTCGTCTTCAGCGATGAGAGTCGCTTCTGCCTTGGTTCCAATGATGGTCGTATGCGTGTTTGGCGCGGTGCAGGTGAGCGCCACAATCAGGACTGCATACGACCGAGGCACACAGGGCCAACACCCGGCATCATGGTGTGGGGAGCGATCTCCTACACTGGCCGTACACCTCTGGTGATCGTCGAGGGGACACTGAATAGTGCACGGTACACCCAAACCGTCATCGAACCCATCGTTCTACCATTCCTAGACCGGCAAGGGAACTTGCTGTTCCAATAGGACAATGCACGTCCGCATGTATCCCGTGCCACCCAACGTGCTCTAGAAGGTGTAAGTCAACTACCCTGTCCAGAAAGATCTCCGGATCTGCCCCCCATTGAGCATGTTTGGGACTGGATGAAGTGTCGTCTCACGCGGTCTGCACGTCCAGCAAGAACGCTGGTCCAACTGAGGCGCCAGGTGGAAATGACATGGCAAGCCGTTCCACAGGACTACATCCAGCATCTCTACGATCGTCTCCATGGGAGAATAGCAGCCTGCATTGCTGCGAAAGGTGGATATACACTGTACTAGTGCCGACATTGTGCATGCTCTCTTGCCTGTGTCTATGTGCCTGTGGTTCTGTCAGTGTGATCATGTGATGTATCTGACCCCAGGAATGTGTCAATAAAGTTTCCCCTTCCTGGGACAATGAATTCACGGTGTTCTTATTTCAATTTCCAGGAGTGTAGTTAAAGCTCGATAAACACAGACACTCCACCTCCCCCCCACCGTTTGGACATACCGAGATAAACTGTTGATTGTGTACATCAACCAGCCACAATCTGATTTTAGGTTGTGCTGTTTGAGGCTTTCCCGGCGCTGCATCTGCTTGATAGGAAATGACGCCGGATAACATTGTAAAACCCGCACAATATTGCAGCGAGATAACTGCCCCCCGTCTTCAGGTACTACCGTCGCGTCGCTGAGAAGCTCGCCAATTTATGCGAGGTCTATCCACAAAGCACATCACGATTTGGAAGTAAAAATAAAAAAAAGTATTGGAAATTTCTTTATTATATACAGATGAAAGCCACACTTAAATACTACTTTTCTACATAGTTGCCATTTAAATTAAGGCACTTATCGTAGCGATGGACGATTTTGGAAATTCCTTCGTCGTAAAATTCGGCTGCCTACGCCTTCAACCACGTGGTTGGAAATAGCGGAAAGGTCGGGGAAGAAGGCCAGTGTTCACTCTGTCTGCTTGCCGGGAGGTCTCATCCGAGATGTGGAGGAGGCCCTACCGGCGGCGATAGAGAGCACTGGGTGCACCCGACTGCAAATTGTTGCTCATGTCGGCACCAATGACTCATGTCGTCTGGGTTCAGAGGTCATCCTCAGTTCGTACAGGAGGTTGGCGGAGTTGGTGAAGGCAGAAAGCCTCGCTCGCGGGGTAAAATCAGAGCTAACTATTTGTAGTATCGTTCCCAGAACCGATCGTGGTCCTCTGGTTTGGAGCCGAGTGGAAGGCTTAAACCAGAGGCTCAGACGATTCTGCGGAGAGCTGGGGTGCAAATTTCTCGACCTCCACTATCGGGTGGAGAAATGTAGGGTCCCCTGAGAAGGTCAGGCGTCCACTACACGCCGGAAGCGGCTACGAGGGTAGTGGAGTACGTGTGGAGTGCACATGGGTTTTTTTTAGGTTAGAGAATTCCCTCCCTAGGCCCGACAAGACGCCTCCTGAGACGCGGCAAGGCAGGAGTAGCAAAATGCAACAGGGAATAACAATATTAATGTGCTAATAGTAAACTGCAGGAGCGACTATAGAAAGGTCCCAGAACTGCTCTCATTAATAAACGGTCACAACGCCCATATAGTACTAGGGACAGAAAGTTGGCTGAAACCAAATGTAAACAGTAATGAAATCCTAAACTCAGATTGGAATGTATACCGCAGAAACAGGCTGGACAGTGAAGGAGGAGGCGTGTTTATAGGGATAAGAAGTGCAATAGTATCGAGGGAAATTGACGGAGATTCGAATTGTGAAATGATTTGGGTGAAGGTAATTGGATGTCTCTATAGGCCCCCGGGCTCAGCAGCTGTTGTGGCTCAGCACCTGAAGAATAATTTGGAAAATATTTCGAGTAGATTTCCCCACCATGTTATAGTTCTGGGTGGAGATTTTAATTTGCCGGATATAGACTGGGAGACTCAAACGTTCATAAAGGGTGGCAGGGACGAAGAATCCAGTGAAATATTTTTAAGTGCTTTATCTGAAAACTACCTTGAGCAGTTAAACAGAGAGCCGACTCGTGGCGATAACATATTAGACCTTCTGGTGACAAAGAGACCCGAACTATTTGAATCAGTTAATGCAGAACAGGGAATGAGCGATCATAAAGCGGTTACTGCATCGATGATTTCAGCCGTAAATAGAAATATTAAAAAAGATAGGAAGATTTTTCTGTTTAGCAAAAGTGACAAAAAGCAGATTACAGAGTACCTGACGGCTCAACACAAAAGTTTTGTCTCAAGTACAGATAGTGTTGAGCATCAGTGGACAAAGTTCAAAACCATCGTACAATATGCGTTAGATGAGTATGTGCCAAGCAAGATCGTAAGAGATGGAAAAGAGCTACCATGGTACAACAACCGAGTTAGAAAACTGCTGTGGAAGCAAAGGGAACTTCACAGCAAACATAAACATAGCCAAAGCCTTGCAGACAAACAAAAATTACGCGAAGCGAAATGTAGTGTGAGGAGGGCTATGCGAGAGGCTTTCAATGAATTCGAAAGTAAAGTTCTATGTACTGACTTGGCAGAAAATCCTAAAAAAATTTGGTCCTATGTCAAAGCGGTAGGTGGATCAAAACAAAATGTCCAGACACTATGTGACTAAAATGGTACTGATACAGAGGATGACAGACTAAAGGCCGAAATACTAAATGTCTTCTTCCAAAGCTGTTTCACAGAGGAAGACTGCACTGTGCTTCCTTCTCTAGATTGTCGCACAGTTGACAAAATGGTAGATATCGAAATAGACGACAGAGGGATAGAGAAACAATTAAAATCGCTCAAAAGAGGAAAGGGCCCTGGTCCTGATGGGATACCAGTTCGATTTTACACAGAGTACGCGAAGGAACTTGCCCCCCTTCTTGCAGCGGTGTACCGTAGGTCTCTAGAAGAGCGAAGCGTTCCAAAAGATTGGAAAAGGGCACAGGTCATCCCCGTTTTCAAGAAGGGACGTAGAACAGATGTGCAGAACTATAGACCTATATCTCTAACGTCGATCAGTTGTAGAATTTTGGAACACGTATTATGTTCGAGTATAATGTCTTTTCTGGAGACTAGAAATCTACTCTGTAGGAATCAGCATGGGTTTCGAAAAAGACGGTCGTGTGAAACCCAGCTCGCGCTATTCGTCCACGAGACTCAGAGGGCCTTAGACACGAGTTCACAGGTAGATGCCGTGTTTCTTGACTTCCGCAAGGCGTTCGACACAGTTCCTCACAATCGTTTAATGAACAAAGTAAGAGCATACGGACTATCAGACCAATTGTGTGATTGGATTGAGTACTTCCTAGACAACAGAACGCAGCATGTCATTCTCAATGGAGAGAAGTCTTCCGAAGTAAGAGTGATTTCAGGTGTGCCGCAGGGGAGTGTCATAGGACCGTTGCTATTCACAATATACATAAATGACCTGGTGGATGACATCGGAAGTTCACTGAGGCTTTTTGCAGATGATGCTGTGGTGTATCAAGAGGTTGCAACAATGGAAAATTGTACTGAAATGCAGGAGGATCTGCAGCGAATTGACGCATGGTGCACGGAATGGTAATTGAAGCTCAATGTAGACAAGGGTAATGTGATCCGAATATATAGAAAGATAGGTCGCTTATCGTTTAGCTACAAACTAGCAGGTCAGCAACTGGAAGCAGTTAATTCCATAAATTATCTGGGAGTAGGCATTAGCAGTGATTTAAAATGGAATGATCACATAAAGTTGATCGTCGGTAAAGCAGATGCCAGACTGAGATTCATTGGAAGAATCCTAAGGAAATGCAATCCGAAAACAAAGGAAGTAGGTTACAGTACGCTTGTTCACCCACTGCTTGAATACTGCTCAGCACTATGGGATCCACACCAGATAGGGTTGATAGAAGAGATAGAGAAGATCCAACGGAGAGCAGCGCGCTTCGTTACAGGATCATTTAATAATCGCGAAAGCGTTACGGAGATGATAGATAAACTCCAGTGGAAGACTCTGCAGGAGAGACGCTCAGTAGCTCAGTACGGGCTTTTGTTAAAGTTTCGAGAACATACCTTCGCCGAAGAGTCAAGCAGTATATTGCTCCCTCCTACGTATATCTCGTGAAGAGACCATGAGGATAAAATCAGAGAGATTAGAGCCCACACAGAAGCATACCGACAATCCTTCTTTCCACGTACAATACGAGATTGGAATAGAAGGGAGAACCGATAGAGGTACTCAGGATACCGTCCGCCACACACCGTCAGGTGGCTTGCGGAGTATGGATGTAGATGTTGATGTAGATTCTCAGGTAAATGCAGTTGCAGACCGAGCAGAAATGTCGAACGTAGAACCTGTAGAGTATGGTTCAAAATGGCTCTGAGCACTATGGGACTTAACATCGATGGTCATCAGTCCCCTAGAACTTAGAACTATTTAAATCTAACTAACCTAAGGACATCACACAACACCCAGCCATCACGAGGCAGAGAAACTCCCTGACCCCGCCGGGAATCGAACCCGGGAACCCGGGCGTGGGAAGCGAGAACGCAACCGCACGACCACGAGATGCGGGCTGCAGAGTATGACATGTCTCAGTCAGGCGACGAAAATGAACGGGGGACCGCAGCAGTACGAAATGTAAGCGCTGCTGGTACGAGACGTACCATCAGTAAGACTGGCAGATCAGGATCACGAAATAAACGTCACAGGATGATGGAATCTCGTCCATCTAGTCCTTGAGGTGCTAGCGGTGGATCTCAGTTTGAAGCTCTCATGCGATTCATGCAAGAGGCAAAGAAAAAGAGACAAGAGGAAGAGGAGGACTCCAAGAAGAGCTAGCTAATGTCAAGGAAACGAAAGCAGAAACGTGTGAGGACGCGGACCAGGCGAAGCGCGATGCGAAAACAGCGCGATTGGTAGCACAAGTAGTAGGAAAGGACGCATTAGTGGCCAAAGCACAACTGACAAGAACTGAGGTGTGTAAGACAAAAAAGGCACTTGCAACTCTCCAAAAGCAAAGCAAAAAAATAGTTCAAGAAACGCAGAATAAAAAGAGTGAGGCTGCAAAGCACATCGAACACACAGAAATCAAACCGGTCGAAATTTGTGATGTTAAAGATCAGCAGACCCGTGTCGCCGCGCTACAAAACGAGTTGGATAAGGACGTTGGGAGGCACATGAGCGGGTCGAACAATTGCAAACACAGTCTCGTCCAGTAGAGTGCCATCGGGAGGATCACAGAAGTGGAGAAATGTTTTGTGACTCTCCGAACCGCTATATGAGGCACATGGGCGAATGCAGCAGGAATATGCTCCTGCCGCGGTGAAACGTGTAAGAGAACACGCTCAGTCAGTAAAAGGCAGCATGTCAGGGACCGAGCCGGAAAAACAGTTGTAAACATCTACGGAGGTCAGAAACGTTATTACGTGAATCTGACAACTCGAGGGGATACCGTAACAGTGCACGAGAATCGTTTGGGCACGGATACATGGAATAACGTACTGCAGACGTGAGGGAAAATTCGTGGATACGTTGAGCCTTTCCACCACAAACTTTTCTTGACCATCCAGAATTGTCAACTCTAAAAGGAGGCACACAGCGCATTATATCCAAATACCTGAATGGCACAGTACGATTACGTGCTACCAGAATCTTAGCCACTGAAGTACAAGCTCCAGTTTATCTGTGGTTTGTTAGAAGGGTCGATTGCGAACATGCGTGCGGAGTTGCGGAGAGTTGTCGCTCCGACCAGGAATTTAAGCACACATTCCTTAGAATATCCAGGTCGCAAGACATACAGAAAATGATAAAACAGGAGATCATATTAGGAAAGGACTTGGAAGCGCCAGGATTCGGCAGTCCTGTCAAATTCTTCGAATCCCTAATCAGGAAGAACCGATTCATGGATCAACATTACAGTCCAAAGAAAATTATAAGGCACCGGTACATTAAATTACGTTTACGTTACCAGCAACTGGACATCGGTAGTCTAAGCCTTCAAGAGTGTTCTGAGCGTACTCGATTACGTGAATGAAATTCAAGGGTCGCGGGAAAGAAAAAGAAATAATGGGCGAAACAAAAATAGAGGTTCAAATGGCTCTGAGCGTTATGGGACTTAACTTCTGAGGTCATCAGTCCCCTAGAAGTTAGAACTACTTAAACCTAACTAACCTAAGGACATCACACACATCCATGCCCGAGGCAGGATTCGAACCTGCGACCGTAGCGGTCGCGCGGCTCCAGACTGTAGGGCCTAGAACCTCTCGGCCACTCCGTCCGGCGAACCACCTTCACAATTCTCTATGATTCCAATATACACTCCTGGAAATGGAAAAAAGAACACATTGACACTGGTGTGTCAGACCCACCATACTCGCTCCGGACACTGCGAGAGGGCTGTACAAGCAATGATCACACGCACGGCACAGCGGACACACCAGGAACCGCGGTGTTGGCCGTCGAATGGCGCTAGCTGCGCAGCATTTGTGCACCGCCGCCGTCAGTGTCAGCCAGTTTTCCGTGGCATACGGAGCTCCATCGCAGTCTTTAACACTGGTAGCATGCCGCGACAGCGTGGACATGAACCGTATGTGCAGTTGACGGACTTCAAGCGAGGGCGTACAGTGGGCATGCGGGAGGCGGGGTGGACGTACCGCCGAATTGCTCAACACGTGGGGCGTGATGTCTCCACAGTACATCGATGTTGTCGCCAGTGGTCGGCGGAAGGTGCACGTGGCTGTCGACCTGGGACCGGACCGCAGCGACGCACGGATGCACGCCAAGACCGTAGGATCCTACACAGTGCCGTAGGGGACCGCACCGCCACTTCCCAGCAAATTAGGGACACTGTTGCTCCTGGGGTATCGGCGAGGACCATTCGCAACCGTCTCCATCAAGCTGGGCTACGGTCCCGCACACCGTTAGGCCGTCTTCCGCTCACGCCCCAACATCGTGCAGCCCGCCTCCAGTGGTGTCGCGACAGGCGTGAGTGTAGGGACGAATGGAGACGTGTCGTCTTCAGCAATGAGAGTCGCTTCTGCCTTGGTGCCAATGATGGTCGTATGCGTGTTTGGCGCCGTGCAGGTGAGCGCCACAATCAGGACTGCATACGACCGAGGCACACAGGGCCAGCACCCGGCATCATGGTGTGGGGAGCGATCTCCTACACAGGCCGTACACCTCTGGTGATCGTCGAGGGGACACTGAATAGTGCACGGCACATCCAAACCGTCATCGAACCCATCGTTCTACCATTCCTAGACCGGCAAGGGAACTTGCTATTCCAACAGGACAATGCACGTCCGCATGTATCCCGTGCCACCCAACATGCTCTAGAAGGTGTAAGTCAACTACCCTGGCCAGCAAGATCTCCGGATCTGTCCCCCATTGAGCATATTTGGGACTGGATGAAGCGTCGTCTCACGCGGTCTGCACGTCCAGCACGAACGCTGGTCCAACTGAGGCACCAGGGGGAAATGGCATGGCAAGCCGTTCCACAGGACTACATCCAGCATCTCTACGATCGTCTCCATGGGAGAATAGCAGCCTGCATTGCTGCGAAAGGTGGATATACACTGTACTAGTGCCGACATTGTGCATGCTCTGTTGCCTGTGTCTATGTGCCTGTGGTTCTGTCAGTGTGATCATGTGATGTATCTGAGCCCAGGAATGTGTCAATAAAGTTTCCCCTTCCTGGGACAATGAATTCGCGGTGTTCTTATTTCAATTTCCAGGAGTGTAGTATAGCGCGGGGGAAGAATGAACGCCTATATCTTTCCGTACGAGCTCTGATTTCCCTTATTTTATCTTGGTGATCGTTCCTCCCTATGTAAGTCGGTGTCAACAAAATATTTTCGCATTCGTCGGAGAAAGTTGGTGATACGGGCCTGTAATTTAGTGGTTTACTCTTACTACCTTTCTTGAATATTGGTGTAACCTGTGCAACTTTCCAGTCTTTGGGTACGAATCTTTCGTCGAGCGAAATGGGGGAAAACATCGATCGAATCGAAACCAAAATTCAAACTTCAGTGGGAATAACAAGCCATCATGGGAAAATAGAAGACGAAACGGAAATTGAAGAGAACAACAGAACTCGAACCAGGAACAGCAAGATTCTAGGGAGCAACAGCAAAGCAATAGCAGGACATACAACGATTACGGTCAATAGAATGACCAACGTAGTTAATATGTGGAATTGTGACCACCTAACCCATCGCAAGGGTCACGCAGGAAAAATCAAACAGAAATTGATACACATCCGCTGCGGACTCAACTCAAAACAATGCCCCAGAAACTATCGGAACCAGTGATATTAACCTTTTAGAGTACGAAGATACAAGAGAATTGCTACGGGAAGAGAAGGAGATCATGGCACAACTGGATTTACACCCCATCATTCACATCACAGTCGGCAAGGACAATCTCACCGGGATTGTGGACAGTGGAATCCATGTGACAGCGATATCGGTTTCGGCATACAGGAAATGCACTGCGAATCATTCTTGGCTGACACTCACGCTGAAGAAAACCAAAATCACCGGCGCTCTGAGAGGCAAGCATACAGAAGTGCAGAATAAACCAGGTTGACGTTCAGCGGCCAAGGGCACACCTTAGAAGCGAACTTTCTAGTCGTCCCTTCTTTGGCAATTGAGATAATATTTGACATGGATTTCCTAAATCAACAACAGGCCGTATTGGACGAAGGGCGAGGAGAACTGACTACATAGAGACGGCGCCAGGAAGACTTCCTTTGCAGATCACGCAAGACGTACGCAAATACCTGCCGAATGCCTTAATCTAAACCACGCAGCAAAAAGAGGGGAAGAAAAAGTCAATCGTGGCACCATGAGTGTAGCCGCAATACTCAAGATGTTGAGCGAATTCGACGAGAGGTGCGCGATGCTATTGACCACATGCTAGGGAATTTAGTAAACATCCAGACACAGGAATAGAAGAGCTGGAAGGAATGTTAAGGGAAAACGCTGATGTCTTTCTACCAAAAACCGGAGCAATCCGAAATTTCATGTATGCGTTTCGGGAGCGGAATGCACTAAATTATTCGTGCCTCTCTGCCAAACCCCAAACGCCTAGAGGCAGAAGGTTTTCCGCGAGAAGAAGAGGGAGCTTGTCGATGACATCATTGAACCAACAAACTCCACGTACAACAACCCACTCACAGTGGTAGAGAAGGCTGACGCCTCGAACCATTTGGTGCTGCTCTCGCACCAAATCAATAAAATCATTAAGATAGAGACAGGTTGTCCGGAAAAGCTGGAGGAAATTCTGCAAAAATTCCATGGTGTTACGGTTTTTCCATCCCTTGCGGTCCAGTTTCTGGCAAATTATACTCCATCCAGACTGCAGGAAATACACGGCGTTCCTACCATTCGGGCTAAACGCGTCTTCATCTGCCTTCATCAGAGGACTCGATAGCATCTCAAAGGATTCCATTAAGCGAAGAATCATTATCTATTTAGACATCATCTTGATAGCGGAACCAACATGAAGAGGACACAATGCGATCCTCAGAGAAATCCTACATACCTTCAAAAGACGCGGCGTAACTGGCAAAATCACGAAGTCATGCATAGGAAGCTCACGAGTAAAATTCCTCGGACATGCCATTACCGCGAAAGGAATCACACCAGACCCGGTCAAAATAGAGGCAACTGTGAAATTTGCCTCGCCAACAACCAAGAATCAGCTACGCGGGTTCGTTGACATCGCAAATTTCTATAAACAATTCGCCCATGTGAAGAAATTATTGACACCATGGCTATGAAAGCTCAAAGGAAAAAAGATGCTATGTGAATAGGACAGTGGAAGATGAATTCCAAGGCCTCAAAACCGCGCTGATTAATGCGCCAATTCTTTCGCACCACAACCTGGAGGAGGAGTTTTGCATGGCGTCAGACATCTCCTACTCTGGAATTGCTGTAGTGATTTTCCAACGATATTAGCAATGGGGAAACATGGTGCACAAAGCCACTGCTTTTGGAAACCGAGTCCTTAGCAAGTCTAAAATAAATTATTCGGTGACTGAGGTAAAATGTTTGTCGGTTGTTTCCGGCTTCGAGAAATTTCGTTTTTTCTTGTATGGGAGAAAAAAGCAAGATTATGCACCGACCACAAAGCCTTGGAATTCCTACTCACAGCGAAACTCCGAAACAAACGTCTAACGAGACGGGCACTCTTGCTCCAAGAGTATGACTTTTCGATAACACACATACCAGGGAAGGAGAACATTGTGGACGTACTGTCACGTTTACCTGTGGGGCTAGAAACAAAAGGCCAACCCACTGGAAGACGAACACTACAGCTTGTTTCATATGAAGCTAGGGGGCAGTGAGAGAGAACAAGTTATTCCCTCGCCTATTTTTCGCGTATCGAAAATTATTAAAGGTTTTCTAACAACCCGACACACCTTGAGCGAGATTCCAGAATGTTAATGGCCTGAGCAGGCATTGATGGAGCCTGGTTGGGTGCTAAAAGCATGAGGTATTTTTTTTTTGGTTCTTAGCTCATAGAAAAGGCTTGTTGGGAGTTTAAAGCATCAGGATGGGGCTCCAGCAACACAATGCCATGATACCTGCTACAGATCCAGCAGAAAGCTGGGCAGGGGTGATGATCTAAAGGGATGTCTCTACACAGTTGAGTCGTAAACTGGGAATTGTGTGCAGAGGCACGTGTAATAGAAGTTCGCATGCTTATATATTTACCAATAATGCAAGAAGGCCATTGACCCACTTCCCTCGGCCACTTCTATTGTATAAGAAAACTGCAGCATCTGAGTAAAGTGTTATTTATAATCCGTCTGGATTGCAAAAATGTTTATTCACATGACCGGTTTCAGTTCCTCTAGAACCATCATCAGATCTGTAATTTCGGTTACAGGAGTGAAACATCCACACACAGCAACCTTCACATGCTGCATCACATTGTACAACCAGTGATTGCGGTATCCCTTCAGACATTATGTCTGTTCTTACAAAATCTGAAAAAAGGTTTAGATGTGGAATCTTTATTACACCTCATAGCAAGGACTAACAAGCTCCAAGGCACAAGCGATAAAGATTAAGATCTTTGATATTGTATCTGTTCGCTTGTTGCTGTGGGAAGAGACATGACTTTGGGGAAAATTATGTTTTCCTTCTCTGTGAAAACTTAAAAATGCCAGTAACTGGTGGTTTCTTTTTTTTTTTTTTTCAGAGACGCAGTTTTCTTAACTCTTGTCTTGATTCAACATGAGTTTTTGCTTGTGTGCGAGGGGATTTAGCGTCTCTAGAGCCCCATGATTTGCTAAAGATGGTGTGAAGGCAGTGTCGTTCGTGCACTTTGCTGGAAAACGGATTTTTTTTCGGGAGAGGTGGGAATCTCTCGAGTGCGGGACTTTCATCTGGTAAGCACTTTTGGTCGAAGCTCTGGCATATGTGATTGGTACTTGGGGCTGTCCTGAGACTGACTTCACTTGCGAGTAATTTAGACTGGGGAGCCTGTGGTAAAGTTATTACTGTACTGACATTGTGACTTCAAACATCCCAGACTACTCTTTTGATGAGGAAACACTTATTCGTTTTTGGTTTACCAGTCTTGACGTTTGGTATCCTTGTGTGCTCTTTCGTATAAGTGGGCCAGATTGCTCCTTGCTATGAATAGTGAACTGGTGTATCACACGCTGGTATCTACTGTGACTTCAGGGCTCTGGTAGAGAGTAAATTGCGGTCCGTATGCCTGATCGCTAGACCGTGAAATTCTTGCACTTCTTTCGTGGCCGCGATCGATTCGCAGTTGCCGCCTCCACGTCTCACCTTCTCCACCGCATACATCACTCCAGCCGCAAGTCACATCGCCGCACGAAGTAAACAGGGTAACGTCCTGCCGCCCCGGCATTGTCAGGGCTTACAGATCGCAATCGCCACTTGCTCTCAGCTGCACCTATGTAGATAAACTTCATCAGATTTGATCAATCAAAGTCTGCTCAGCGTCGGATCAATTCAGCTTGCGTTGTCCACATTTTGTAGGGCCAGAGTACTTGACTCACTGATCGCCTATTTAAACTCTCTTTCCCAACCAAGCATCACTCAGTGGAGTGTTTAATCAGCTGTTAGTTGTTTACGGAAATCAATCTATAACTTCTTCACTATAATTATTGTCTTGTTTCGTAAAATCAGTGTTATTAGTACACTAAATTTTGTCAGGTTAGTCAATCAATTAAATAGTCCAAACAAGTTACCTTTCAGGCACAAGGTCAGATCAGTAAGCTATCGAGACACAATGATCATCACAACTCCACAGACTGTCCAAGCATACCTCCCATCAGACCCAAATTCTGAACTCCTCCACACCCTACTAACGAGGTGCTCCTGCCCATTTTCCTTATTACTCGCCCCTTTTCGCCAATTCCCGTATGAATTGGAGCTTGGTATCTATCTGTACTGAAGGGGTCATTGAGCAGCTTCATCTTTATTAAAGTGGGGCTGGCCAATGATCCCCTCACTGCAGACACAGTACTCTCTCGAACTTTCACAGGAATTGGCAAAACTCCGCGAGTAATGAGGAAAATCTTAGGGGCACTACATCAGTAGCGTGTGGGTGAGTTGGGTCTGATGGGCGGGGTGGTAGGACAGTCCTTGGAATGGTGATGACCAGTGTGTCTCAATGACTTAGTGGTTTACCAGCCTATTGCTGGAGTGCATTGAACCACGCTTTCCCTCAGACCCAATTCAGATTTCGGACGCCCCGCCGACCATCTTCTACCTAAGATACTTTTATGTCTGTACTACTATATTGGCAAAGGAAACCTATGGCTTCCTTCAGCATAACAGGTCACCAAATTTAGTTGAAGGGAAGAATCGCCACATCGAGTAGCGTGCCTTCTGACGGTTGGTGATGTCCACTTTGCATGCCACCTTACGGTGAACGATGAATGGGAGACAAATGGTTCAAATGGCTCTGAGCACTATGGGACTTAACAACTGAGATCATCAATCCCCTAGAACTTAGAACTACTTAAACCTAACTAACCTAAGGACATCACACACATCCATGCCCGAGGCAGGATTCGAACCTGCGACCGTAGCAGTCGCGCGGTTCCGGACCGAAGCGCCTAGAAGCGCTCGGCCACCGCGGCTGGCAATGGGAGGCAAGTATTCCGGTCAAGGCTTCACGGAATCACCTTGCAAACATCCAGTTGTATGTCGTCTGTTATGTTCTAGACACGGACGACCATCAGCTGGTGTACGGATCGGCGATAAGTCTTTGGTTCTTAGTGTGACAGATGCTGGTTTCAATTATCCATACGACTCCTCGTCAGACATCTCCTCGGCTGCTCATCTTTCCATACTCGGGATACTGCCGACAGACGGTAACGAACTCCCTGAAGTGGATTAGTGGACACGCACTTCACTACTTGTTCGCTGATGGCGAGAGAAATGTCCCTGATTTTTGGCGCTTCCTTAATCACGGCATTTCACTACTTGTTTGCTAATGGCGAGAAAAATGTCTCTAATTTTTGGCGCTTCCTTAATAACGTCATTGTGCGGTTGTCCGCAATCCCAAAAACAGAAAAAAATTTCTTCAATTTTCTTTGTCGTTATTTGAAATTGTGTGCAACTGCAGTCAAACTACCACATTTTGATAGAAATAATCAGCACTGTCTGTAAAATATCTTTTAATAAATGTCACGACCGGATTCGTGCCACTATAAGACGCATCCTCAGGTGATAACCCCCTTCATTCACTGTAAGCTGTAAACAATAGCACTCTAAAAGCGGTAGAGCTTATGTGAAACGAAGCGATAGCAGAAGTGCGCCACAAGCAGGAAGGTGGTTGAGCAGCAGCAGGCGAGGCAAGTTCCCTACCCTTTCTTTGGTTCCTGGGGGAGGTAACAGGTCGTAGTAACCAGGCCTCGCCTTGCGACGCCTGCCTACTTTGCTCCTACCCCCATCCATTAACCCCAGAATGCCTCCTGGTTCCAGGTTCGAATCCCAGTGTGCCACAAATTTTCGATTTTCCCCAAACTGTATATCAGTGCCCACTAGTAGTTAAAAGTCATTAATTGCTTTGTATATTTATTCAGAAAGTACCGTTATCAGTTTCGAATGTACACGGTTCATCATCAGAGGGCTTTCATGCATTCCTCAAAACACCTAATACATTGTTCTACTGGTGAATTGGCGTCAAATGTCCACCTGCAGGATTTGTTTTTGCAGTTTTCTTCCAATTCATTATATTTGCAGAGATGTTTGTATTTTCGCCATCACGTACGCCTGTATGCGTTACTAAACACCCTCGTTTGGTGAAAAAAAACTTTGTGGATCAAAACGTAAATTCTCCATATTGGAAATTTGGGATGAGAGCAACTACGGCGTTGACACCACGTCGTTGCAGAACATTTCTCCAGGTGGTGTTGCCGTCTACAAAAACTTGCTGTTGGAAACTGCAAGGTCGTGAGTAGTCCAAGCGCTGTTGCCGTGGATAAAACATTTTGTAGTCGTGCAAAGCTTACATCTAATTTAAGTCCATATTTTGTGTTTGTGTCTAACTACACTCTCAATTTTTTTGATTAAATATAATTGAATACATACATTTATGCATCATGAAGATGTTTAATTTTATCGTTGAGCTACTTCGACGGCACTGAAGTCGAACTTTCACAAGAAGAAATTTCAGGCTACAGTATCATATGAAACATATTCAAGATATTCGGTCTGCTGAATACTAGCATTATTAAGGTATCACCATACTTTACGTGATACATATGAGCGCCCTTTCATAAACATCTCATGCTGGAAGCTTATTTTCTGAATTACTGTCGTACAATGACGTACTTTGTTTCTCCCTGGTATTACACAGACAGTGTCAAAGACAACTGTTTACTACAACGTTGCACAGTGATTTTCATTTCACTGAAGTCTAGACGAACAGTTTGGTACCAGACACTTGTGGTCTTTCGAGCTGGGAAACAGCCTAAATTTGACCTATAAAAGCCACGTAAGCTACTGCGCATGCACGCCGCATGAGATTTTTGATAAAATCTCGTTCTCTTACGTCACCGACTTAGTCGTGCACTTACAAATTGTAAAACTGACGTTTGGCTAAACGTCACCTCACAAGTTTGTGAGTTTTAACAGCGTAAAATTAACAATTAAATCGTTTTCTTTCTTACCAAGAGGGCAGCCTGCTTGTAAGCGTTTAGATCGAATTGTAAACTAAATTAGTTTTTGTATAATGCGTTCAAAAGTTCCTTCTTTCATTACCCTCGCATGTAAGATTAAGTTACTAATGTTAGCGAAAGCCAGTGGCATAAGAGTACCACAGAATATAAAAAAAAATTCGGGCGGCACTCATACGCTGTACATTATGTGGCTGTTGGAAG
The DNA here is from genome assembly GCF_023897955.1 of Schistocerca gregaria. Taxonomy (NCBI): domain Eukaryota; kingdom Metazoa; phylum Arthropoda; class Insecta; order Orthoptera; family Acrididae; genus Schistocerca; species Schistocerca gregaria. Next base: position 180,363,063 of record NC_064927.1, read on the forward strand.
TCAATTTGAAGTGGTTCTTTGGCTTGGTAGAGTACAAGTTTCTTGTCGTATTGTTCGTCCCTACACAACCGTGGTATGTGGTAAGCGGTTATCGTTTACGCCCCGTGTGCAAGATGTAACGGGTGTAAGAGCAGCTCTTTCTGGTGGAGACTGAGGACAGTACTGAAAAACATTATATATTTTTTCGTCATTTTGAGACTAATAATTATAGCCAATACAAGTCCACAGTTTTTAGGTTGGTTAATAACTCCAGCTACATGTGACAACAGCAAGCCATTCACGCCTCTTTACCCCTGGCAGCAGGTCAGATACTGAAGTGTAGACTTGTGCATACAAGTTAGTCTACGCTGTCAGGCGTAGTCCACTTGGCGGTGCAAGATGTAAATCGGGTGTGTTGAATCTAATGATTCCTCATTTATTAAACTCGCAAAAATGGTTTTTATTGATGGAAGATCCATTCTATTGTAATGTTCCTGGTCACGCTATGGAGGAGTAACAATGTCAGAGGCTATCAGTGTGTTACGTAAGGAGTTTTCAATGCTGTGAGGTCAACTTGTATTTGGATACTTCTCCAGAAACTCATTAGTATTAAGGTCATGCACAAAATATTGTCTTCGGTTTTACGTGAACTAGGCACCAATGTGCTAAAGTTGTGTGCGTGCATATTAAAATTTATCTTCCCTGAATTTCATGTTCCAGGACCCACTGATTTCGTGTATTCCTTTTATGTAATTACATATATGGCTTGCATGTAACTTTGCTTTCTTTATGTTGTAGTAGAATGGCCGATTAGCGCTAGTTGTCTTCAACATTTGTAAACTTTGTACTCACCAATAAGGAGCCGACCTTGTCTGATGTTTTGAATCACTGGACGTAACTACAGGAAAGCAAACTGAAAGTCTGTTACTATTTTTAATCATTGAATTTTTAATTCTATCCATTAATCTTCCAAATGGTAAAGTACCTATACCTTTCAATTGAAGAGTGTTTCCTTTTTAACTGAGTTAAATTTCTTTGAATGCTTTCTTAACTGTAATGCGTTCACTGCGATTCTTTGTTAAAACTGTGCTAAATGGTCTTAGAAAATTCGTGTGATAAGTTTTATTGATTCTTGGCTTCAAATTGTTTTTGTTAATCTGTGTTAATACATTACAGACCCTTAAAATTGCTACACCACGAAGATGACGTGCTACAGACGCGAAATTTAAACCGACAGGAAGAAGATGCTGTGATACGCAGATGATTAGCTTTTCAGAGGAGTCACACAAGGTTGGAGCCGGTGGCGACACCTACAACGTGCACACGAGAAAAGTTTCCAACCGATTTCTCATACACAAACAGCAGTTGACCGGCGTTTCCTGGTGAAACGTTGTTGTGATACCTCGTGTAAGGAGGAGAAACACGTACCATCGCGTTTCCGACTTTGATAAAGATCGGGTTGTAGCCTATCGCGATTGCAGTTTATCGTATCGCGACATTGCTGCTCGCGTTGGTCAAGATCAAATGACTGTTAGCAGAATATGGAATCGGTGGCTTCTGGGGGTAATACGGAACGCCGTGCTGGATCCCAACGGCCTCGTATCACATGTATGACACAATGCCGGTCGATTTACATAGGAGCAATACAAGGCACTATGTCTCAATACTTATTGCCACCCGCGCAAAGCTGCAACGTGTCGCTAGTTCGATATATAGTAATTGCTGCAGTTGCGCAGAGACTTTCTCTAAAATGATTTATTGTATTTACTTCGCTATTAAATTCAGCCGTTAACAATTTACAAGCAATATACGGATGTAAAGCAATGTTTCACTCTTCTTAGGAATAACGAGCAGTAAATTCATTCATCACTATGCTCTCCAACTCATACGATCATGCTGCACCTGTTACTTCTCGTGCGCTGACATAAGAAGTATCAGTACAGCGGCAAGATCACAATGAATAACATACGTAGCACGACATTATAAGTAACCAAGAATTATATGTTATGTATTGGTGGTGGGTGTTGCCTATCATCAAAACAGACTCCTGTGTTAAGTGCTTAGTATCAAAAGCGCCTGTCACATATTTGGCTGTTTCAATATTATACCTGTTTCGCCATTATGGATTATTCAAAGAATACAGAGGGGATAATGTGCTTGAACGTCATCAGCTATGTTGGCTTACAGTAAGGATAAAATGAGATACATCAACATATGGCAGAGGTATATTGGGAGTTTGTTATTTGAATTTATGGAATTTGTACATACTTTGGGCGTATCAAACGCTAAGTGACAATTTTCGATCGTTTATTCGTTTGCAGTCTTTGGTAAGAGTAGCTGTGTCGTTGGAACATGTGCTTGTTCTGTCATCGCTGCTTGGCAGAGAGGAACGCGGGAGTTCAAAAATGGTTCAAATGGCTCTGAGCACTGTGGGACTTAACATCTGAGGTCATCAGTCCCCTAGAACTTAAAACTACTTAAACCTAACTAACCTAAGGACATCACACACATCCATGCCCGAGGGAGGATTCGAACCCGCGACCGTAGTGGTCGCGCGATTTCAGACTGTAGCGCCTAGAACCGCTCGGCCATGAAGAAGAATGAAGGTAACATTTTTTATTTAGTTGCATTGCAGTCGCACCTAGTTTGGAACCATAGTCGAATGAGACATTCATAGCAGGGAACTTTAGATTTTTTAAATTAAAGACAGTAATTTTCTCTGTAAGGCGTTGTTCTTGTTTATTAATCATTTGTCCAACATTTGTGAGAGTAAGCGTTTGACACCAAAGATGTCCTTTGACAGTATTAATGAGTGTTGTAACATGAATTTCAAACAAGTAATAATATATCAGACAATTTAAAAACAGTTTCTTAAAAAAATATTGTACGTAAAAGTGTTGTCCACACCCTCGATCCAAGTCATTTAATTTAAAGAGTGTCTCACTCAATGATGTGTATAAAGTTGCTTACTTTTTCTGGAGCATCGCACTAAGCTCTTAGCAAACGTTGAAATTTGCAGCTGTCGCACAGAGAGTATCAAGCACCGCGTTTCCAGGTAAGACATTTTCATTTCAGGATCAGTTTGCTACAACAATTTTCAACGCACAGGGATCTCTTCCGGAACAGGTTTATTAGACAGATTTTTAACGCTCGGGGCCACTCTGCTTAATGATGATGATCATCATCATCATCGCCATTGGGTTGTCTACCTTATGGCATGTTTTGACTACATAGCCCTCCACGCTTCTCTGTCTTCTGCGTTCCTCTTCATACCCTCCTTGTGGCCTGCTAACGTCATCCAGCATCTGGAGCCTTCTTCTTCCCTTCCCTCTCTTTCCCGGAACGAAACCTTCAATTGCTTCTACTAGAAGGCAATCTCTTCTTAGATTGTTACCTATCCAGTTTAGTTTCCTGTTCTTCATCGTCAGCAGCATTCTCCGCTCTTCTCCAACTCTTCTCAGTACTTCTTCATTTCTGACTTTATCAGTCCAGCTGGTCTTCTCCATTCTACGTTGTATCCACATTTCACAAGCTTCAGTTCCCTTCTCATCCTGCTTTCTGAATGTCCACGTTTCTGCTCCGTACAAGGCCACAACCCATATTAAGCACTTGACAAGTCGCTTCCTTAATTCCTTGTTTAAACAACTGTTTAGGAGTCTTCTCTGCTTTTGAAATGCCTCTTTCGGCAGTGCCATTCTCTCATTGATATCTTGTTGGCAGTCCATGTCTTCTTTAATCCAGCTTTCCAAATACTTGAATTATCTTACCTGTTCTATGATTTCTGACTCCAACTTCATTTTCACTTTTCTTTTCTTTAGGCCCATAACCATGTTTTTGTTTTATTTTTATTAATTTTCCTTGCTTAATGATAGAGATTAAAATAAAGTTCAGTATTTAATCAGTTTACACAATTTCTCCGAAAGATTATAAAACAGGACCAAATTCGTGTTACATTCTCAGACAGATATATTTGGTTTCCCTCACAACTGCAGAGTTACAACAAAACCACCCGATCCACGACAAGTTTGAAAAACAAACGAAATAGTTTTTAAAGGAAACTTTAACATGAATCACAGTATCGTGGTGTTAGAAGTTATTACGTACAAGTAAGTACAATCCTAAATCAAAAAGGACAAGAAGATGTTCTTCACCAGAGAGTAATCATATCCGTTAGATAATCGGAATACATTTAATGTTTGAATTTCAAAACCACTCGATGCATATCAAAATAAGCGACATTTGATTAAGAGTTGTAGCGTATGGAAAGAAAGAAAAAGCTAAAAAAGTGAATATATGACTTGAGCAGTTCCGTTGCAGTGCAGTGGAAATCAAGCCTTAAAAACTATATCCAGCCCGAACAGGACGTGAATGCTCAGCGGGACAGACCGGCCGCCGTGTCATCCTCAGCCCACAGGCATTACTGGATGCTGATATGGGAGGGCATGTGGCCAGCACACAGCTCTCCCACCCGTATGTAAATTTACGAGACCGGGGCTCTACTTCGCAATCAAGTAGTCCCTCAGTGTACCTCGAAAGAAATTAAGCCTTAGCTGAATTTAAATGCGTATATTTTTGGTGTCACTGAAGCCTTGGAAGTCTACCAGCTAGATACGATGCCGAATCTTCACCATTCTCGCGATATAGGTTTCAGCCACGCTTTGTAGTTAAAACTCATGGTATATCAAGAATGACATCTCCTATATTGATGTGGATGAGTTGTGACTACCGAATCTCATACGCCTTAATGGGCAAGGAAACTGAAAATATAATATTTATCGGTATGGATTCAAACATACAGCTTCGTAATGAATATTAATGGGCAAAAGCCGTGGTGTCAGGACTGCGCGCTTGCGCTCCTTGTTTGATGAACGCTCATGACAACATACAGCACGTCGAGCGGCTCACTACATTACCCTATCACAAACCCTTACAGTATGTCTGAAACTACTTGAAACAGCGGTAGCTCTACAGGTCAACGAATGGCTTCAGTTGTGTGTAGTATACTTCAAGAAACTTGTTATCTAATTTGGAGGTGGTGTTACACTGTGTTGGCGCCGTGTCTGAGGCGGAGACGAACTTTTTGCTGAGTGTGCTTATCTCGATGGCAGACACATCTGGGTAAATCAGCATCTTTAGAGGCAAACAGGAAGTCTCGTCACTCGGACGTTGGCATCCACCGGTCACAGCGAAACCTGACAAAAACCGCAGACGAGATTGCCCGGGAAACCACAGAGGCCATTCCTGGAATAGGATGGTCTATCTCGTTGTTATTCGCCACACAGATGAGACGACAAATGTGAAATGCAGCGCTTTATCATTCCGACGCTTGCCTGCTCCCGCAATTTATTCTCTCGCCGACCGCTTCTCTCTTCAACGACGTGATTACATATTCATCGACGTGTGTCTCTCCGTTCTGACAACGCCCTGAAACACGCGATACCCGTACTACTCGGTGAAAATGCTGTCACAGCTGCATCTAAGAGCGTTATCGACAACGAGCTACAGCCTTTGCTCATGTCACCACGAATCGAATTAGCGAAGACTGGCCTCTTACTCAGTGTTCGAAAACTCCCAGTAAAACCTATAGATTCAGAGGATCCTGATTAAATAATAAGTTATTGTGGTTGGGGTTCACAAACACGTAAAATTTTATAAATGACATCATAGTTGCTTTTGGCTGTCAAAGTTATTTATTTTCTCGTGGAGTGCTGCACAGCAATATATATATATATATATATATATATATATATATATATATATATATATATATATATATATATATATATATAGATAGAGAGAGAGAGAGAGAGAGATCGACACCAAAACGATGACATGCATTCGGTAGTTGATTATTAAAATCTAAAAAGCTCCTTAGATGTATAAATGTCATCGTTGTACGCATATTATTGCGAGACAACAGAATGCCACATTTTGTCAACGAATATGCAAATGATGTGAAGTTACTCTGATAAGAAATATTTAGTCTGGAGTATAGGTTATACGACCTCTGACAAGAGCACAAAAATACGACAGTTAAATGTGTTTTCCCTCAAGTTGCCCTAGTTTTTCTGGAGACAGTGCACACTAACAATGGTTTGTTGGAACTCGTCCTAACAACAGAAACGGTATTTGTAATTTATGCTGGTTTTACGATGTATCTAGGCTCGCACATATTTACTGTAGACACATTGTTTTACTTAAAAGACCCAACGTGAGGATACCACAACAAAAATCACATTATCGACAGTGATTATATTTTAACGATAATGTAAAATCGTTTATGTAATTTTAAATATCATTAACATTGTCCAACAATATGTGCTTCTTTTATTAAGAAATTATTTATTTTCGTCTGTTGTTATGTATAAATCGTAAACAGTGTCCAACAATGAACTTTTAAAAAAAAATGATACATTCACACATCCTTTCACACGGTCCACTCACATTGATTTATCTGACGTCCAAAGGGGCATGATCTTTGACTTTTGGGCCAATGGTAGGACCATTCCCGAACCGGCTAAGCTTGTAAGTTATTCGCGTGCACCTATGATTAAAGTAGACCGTGCATAGCAATATGGCGCTATCCAAAATCGGTGCCGAAGAAACTGTCGTGCACCATGGGCAATAGATGACAGTGGTGAGGAACGTCTTCAGATATGTATATGGGTGAATAGACGCGAAACTCCTGAGTAACTAACCACCCTGAACAACCAATTTCGCCGGCCGGCGTGGCCGTGCGGTTCTAGTCGCTTCAGTCTGGAACCGAGTGACCGCTCAGGTTGCAGGTTCGAATCCTGCCTCGGGCATGGATGTGTGTGATGTCCTTAGGTTAGTTACGTTTAAGTAGTTGTAAGTTCTCGGGGACTGATGACAACAGATGTTATGTCCCATAGTGCTCAGAGCCATTTGAACCAATTTCTCTTCAACGACCATTCATCGAAAATTGCTGCGTATAGGCCTCAACAGCATGATCCTGGTTCATGGATCCATGCTGAGTGCTGCTCATTGGCGACAAAGGCTGGTATTTTTACCCCAGTACCGAAATTGGACGTCCACATAATCGTGGCAGGTGGCCGTTTCAGATGAGTCACACTGTACGCGCCATTGAACAGATGACGGTCGACGTGTATAGGATAAAACGTCTGAAAGTAAACAATTTCCATCAATCATAAGAAGTGTCCAGGCCAGAGGTGTTCCCTGGGTGATCATTCAAGATTGCAAAATGGATCAACACAAATAGGTATCCATCTAGAGGTACCACGTCCACACCTACATGAAATTTGTTTTTCCTCAGTATGATGGCATCAATGCATCAGACAGCTCGCAGTGTATGTGCGTTAGTCGAAGAGCACTATGAGGTGCTTACTGTACTCTTATTCCACAAAATTCATCGTATTTAAACCCAATAAAGGCGGAGATCCAGCCCATATTGACATCTGTTAGGATGGGGCAGATGAGGTTGGTTCAAATGGCTCTGAACACCATAAGACTTAACTTCTGAGGTCATCAGTCCCCTAGAACTTAGAACTACTTAAACCTAACTAACCTAAGGACATCACACACATCCATGCCCGAGGGAGGATTCGAACCCGCGACCGTAGCGGTCGCGCGGTTCCAGACTGTAGAGCCTAGAACGGCTCGGCCAGGCAGATGTGGGATTTAAGCGAGAAGAACGTGGTAAAAGGATGTAGATCCCAAGTACAGCATATTTATTTCGAGGTTTATGCTGGATGGTCAGGAGGTGCACATTCTACATTAGTTAGCCGGCAGCGGTGGTCTAGCGGTTCTAGGCGCTCAGTCCGGAACCAAGCGACTGCTACAGTCGCAGGTTCGAATCCTGCCTCGGGCATGGATGTGTGTGCTGTCCTTAGGTTAGTTAGGTTTAAGTAGTTCTAAGTTCTAGGGGACTGATGACCGCAGATGTTAAGTCCCATAGTGCACAGAGCCATTTGAACCTTTTTTTTTTCTACATTAGTTTTCTGTCGTGGGTTAGGCGTAAATACTGTATTAGGGTAGTTGGTTGGGTGTAGATGTTTTTGTTTTTCCTGAAAAACAACAACATCTACAACCAACCAACTACCCTAATACAGTAAAGTCTTTAGTGTTCTGCTGTATCTCTTCCAGTGTGTGACGATTATCTGAGTAACCAGACCTATCAGTTTTACACACAAATAAGAATCATAGCCATAGGTTTCAGGCAATTGAAGCACCTAGGAGATTGCGCTGCCTCTGCTGGTCGTCCTTTCCTCACTGAACACTTCCTGCAATCGTGACAAAGATTGTCAAGGAGAAGTGTGCTGTTGCTGCATCTTGCTGAAAACATCCGTACAGTTTATCCAAACATGCATCAAATAGTTTTTGAACACACCGATTACCATTAATAGTTTGCTGAATGAATCGTAATGTGACGCAGATACCAGACATTCGCAGCAAATATAGGTCTTGATATTGTACAACGGCGCTTTAAGATACTGTTGTGGACTTTCTGATAGGCTGATATAGGACTCTAAAAAAATTGAAAACTGAGGATCCGAAATCCTGATTACATTTTATAAAGAAACATCACCAGAACCCAACACGAGAAAATTTGTCTGACAATTTGCCTCACCCACAACAGTAACACTAACAGTTCCCCTGTTAATTAACGAGAGGCATTTTCGTGCCAATCTTGAAAACAATTTTCTGTTGTATTTTGACTATCCTACAGTTATCTCAGTTGTCGTTTCGTCCTGGAATAAAGGTCCACAACACCTTTTGATAACCAAGGAGTGTTACGATCTGAATAACAAAAGAAAACTTTTTTGTAATATTCGTTCGTTTTTAGTCTCCTGCAAAAATAAAAGCACATATTGCATGCCAACATACGTAGTTGTCATCAAAGTTGTCACAACAACATTATTCAGAAAGCAATGTAGAGCTTTATCTCTGAACCTAACTCCCCCCTTACTATTTTAGTAACTGTAATGGTCCAGACTTGACCTAAACGGCGGCAGGTGAAATGGCTGCTGGTAAGTCAGGATGAAGCGCTGTTGGGATGTGGGGTGCAGAGGTGGTGGTGATTCGAATCGTATGGCAAACAGTCAGTTAAACATCACTAATTAAGAAAGTCTTTCGTTTATGTCAGTTACAAGGGCAGAATCGCAGCTGGAGAGTTAATATTGTTGTCCTCTGTTGTGTAGGTGCCAAGAGCGAACATTATGCTGGCATCAGCGGTTAGCTCAACATGCAGGCAGAACATGTGAGCAGGTGTGGCTGCTGGCGCCAGTGCAGCTGCTGAGGGAGGACGCAAGTGGTGTACCGTCAACGAAGGATGACAGAGGAAGAACAGAATAGCCGGTATTTAAACTGAGGTATCTGGCAGGACTGAAAAAATTGGCAGGCACCCACCCGCCGCGGTGGTCAGCAACGATGTAGACCCGCACACGCTGGATAACAGCTAGTGTGTGGCTTACCCATGCACGATCGCACGGCCCAACAGGCAACTGGACATCAGCACAAGATAGCTAGCCAGCGGATGACCCAGCGGTCTCAAGGCGTCAAGCTGACTACGTGCATACTTTTGTGCACTTGGAAATTTGCCGCTATTGATGCATATGTCGCCGTTGGTTATTTCATCCTGTACTCCAATTTCTGTTCAAGTGTTCTGGTTTTCTTCCCTAGTCAGCTTCTTCAGGACCGCTGCTGGATTTGTAACATTTCGAAACTTCATCTTTCAGGAGTTCTGACAGATGTCTTCCACTTTGTAAGTCTCCTGAATGAGTATTCTTGCACCCTTAATACGCTCTATTGAACCGTATCGCCTGGTTAACAGCCTGGCATCTCTGTGATGTCGTCCTACTGATCGACACAGAAACAGTTCATCACCCCTGGCAGAGTCGTGGTGCAACACTCCTACCCTATTTGACGAAATCTCGTCTGACCTGTTAACATTTCTGGGCAAAACAGAGCTTAACACATCTTTCGTGAGTTGATATGAAAAGACATATTTCTATCTTTCTGTACTCTGACACAAAATAAACCACATATTTCACTGGCTACCTGTTAATCCAAATGTTATTTTGAGTCGCGACGCTACGAATTAGTAAAATAAAATTTCAGAATTCTCCCTTGGGTTCGCCTGAGTGGAGGCCGAGCTCTTCCACAGGAGAGGCACCCAGTTCTTCTTCGCCAACCAGGAGCGTATCTTTCCCAACCAACGCCATCAAGGGCCCGTGGCGCAAGCCTTTACACCGTCAGCATGTGCAGGAGTTTCTGGCAGCCCTGTGGGATAGGGACGAGGAGGGACCAGAGTGTGGCCCAGGGTCGGCGAGGTCGCCGCTGCCAGACGGGGAGAGGGCAACACGACACCACCAGGGACGCCACCGCCAGATGCTGGTGTCGACGCGGCCATCTGGGAGCTTCAAGCGGAGCTATTTTCAGTCCTGGACCACATCATCAGTTTGGGGCCAGGACACAGTCCACCACCATCTTGGGCATACTCCTGGTTGCCCTCGCCGCTGCCAGCTCCAAGGAGGAGGAAATTCAAAGGTCCACGTCGCGCCCGCCAACTTAGCGGCAGCAACCGCCCCAGCGACGGCGGAAGCTGCGCTGGTGGGAGTTCGCACACAGCCAGCAGATTTCCAGCGGTCTTGCTCTCTTTGCTTGTAGGAGCCTCTGCATGGCAACCTGATACAGCTACAACCTGACTTCTCCGACCTGCACGGCTTCTGGGTCAACCTCTTCCAGCAGCTGCCACCGTCCGCCGCTAGCGACATTAGTGACCGCCTCCTGCCGCAAACGCAGTCTGTCGACTTCAAGTGCCTCTAGAGACTGGTCACAGCCAACGAGGTCGCTGCATCCTAACCACACAGGAACTCTGTACCAGGCCCAGATGGCCTAACTCCCGCCAAGCTGTGCCGCCTGCTACGCGATGTTGTGTTCAAGATTATGAATTTCCTCCTCCTTGCGATAGCACTCCCTGGTCACCTTCTCCATGCCCAGACCATCTTACTCCCAAAATAGCTGCACCAGCATCCCCCACAGACTTCCGACCCATCACCGTATGCTCGGTGCTGGCGACGACCTTCCACAAGGTTGTGGCCTGTCGCCTGATGCGCCTGTGTGCTGTGGACGAACGTCAGTGGGCATTCATCCCTCGGGATGAGATACTGGAAAACACATTTACCTTAGATCAGGCCCTCAAAGACGCAGTCCACTACTGCTGTTCTGTCTTTGTTTCGTCTCTTGACGTGTCTATGATGGTCGACTCGCTAAACCATTCTGCTCTATGCCCTGTGCTGAAAGCCCATGACCTCCCAAACGAATTTGCCGATTACATTGAAAGCTGCTATAGGGGCAGCATGACAATAATAGCGGGCGGCGCAGTGTGAGCGTCGTCGTGCAGCCATCAAGAATTGTCTCTCAAGGGACCATCCCCCCCCTCCTTTTCAACATGGCCATGGACATTACACTTAACAGCTAGCCTTTCTACATAGGAATTCGGATTTTAATTTGCAGAGTCAATGGTGTGGCCTTTGTTGATGATGTCCTGCTTTTCAGATTGACGAAGAGGGGCTTGCAGTCCCTCATAGATGCAATTAAAGTAGCCCTCACGCGTCTGGGGCTGCATATCAACGTGCAGAATTGTTTCACCCTCACCTTAGAGGCCTCTGCCCATGACAAGAAATTGAGGTGGATGACACCGTCGCCTTCATGGTCGGCAACGCAACTGTGCTGGAGCTACACGTGGGTGAGACCACTACCTGGGGCTGCAGTTTTCCTCTTCGGGTTTTTGCTTCTTCCTTCCTCGCCTCCACTTGCAAGAGCAGCTGTACATCATCACCCAGGGTCCTCTGAAGCCACAACAGTGCCTCTTCGTCCTCATGTACGTACTGCTGCTGGGCCTGTTCCACAGGCTGGCCCTCAGTCACACCTGGATCAGAGCCCTGAATGCTGCAGACACCACGCTGCAAGCAGCTATAAGGAGATGGTTCATCCTTCCAGCGGACACCCCCTTGGGCTACTTCCACTCTCCTGTGACCCATGGGGGTCTCGGCATTCCACCTTGCCGCTGGACTGGCACTACCCAATGGTGGGCCCAACCCCTGACACAGCAGAAGATAGGCCCAGCTGTGGATGACGAGGGCAGCGAGAGATCGCGGTGCTCGAGTGGCACTTGACGTGGGAAGGCCACCTCCTCACGACGTTGGAGCAGGTTTGGGGAAATGTGGGCGGCTTGCCTACACGTCTCCTTCGATGGTGCAGCCCTCTCCGCCACCCGGGGACAGCACCAGTGGGTCGCCAACACTAGTCGACTCCTATCTGGACGTAACTACATCAAAGCCATCCGCTCCCGCAAACACATCTTGCCATCCACGACTCAGTGCAGTCGCAGGGAGGGTGGCCGACAACCAATGCCGCAGGGCCTGCAGAGCCGTCGAGACCGCCAACCACGTCATCCAGGCTTGAGGACAAATACACGGGTCCCACGTGAAACATCACGACGCAGTCGTGACATATCTCGTGCGTGGACTCTCTCAAAGGGGATTAAATGTCTCGGTGGTGCCATACCTTCGAACACCAGAAGGACTCCACAAGCCTGACATCGCCAAGGTGAAAGATAGCCAATCCCGCATAGTCGTCGCCCAGTTATTCGATGAGCACCTTCGGTTCGACTGCTGCCATAACCAGAAGGCGGCGAAATACAACACACTGTCCATCAGGAGTGCCCTCCTCGACCTACATCCTGGCGTCCAGAGTGTCTGCTTCTCATTGGCGTCGTTGAACTACAGGACATGGTCCTCACAGTCTGCGAGTGACTTGCTGAAGCTGGGCTTCTAGGTGTGGGAGCTCGCGATCATCTCATCCTGAGTGCTTTCTTCGTGCTGTGCATCGTTCAGAATCTTAAAGTGTATGACAGCACACTGCCCGATGCCGAGGGCTGGCGTTGGGTAGAGTGCTGGCAAGTAAAATGGTCAATAGTTCCTACGTGTCCCTCGCAGTATCTGCAGCAGAATTACCTTCGGAGTTACAGTCAGCACGACACAATAATCTTTGGCACACGCACATCCCTGTTCATCTGGCCTAAGCATAACGACTTCTCTACAACACCCATTAACGATCAGTGCGTTTGTGGTGTCGTATGCTAGATATCACTCCAGTAAGTTGGGCGTAAATCTGCTCTGCCAATTCCGGTTCCGAGCCACACCCTCCGCAGCATGTGTGGCCAGCGCCACCACGGACCCGACTTCAGAAGACGACGCTTCGAATCTGTCCAGACTATTCGTGAAGTTTTGTCGTTGCATTCGATGCTTTACTAGTTAGCACCTTTTGTTATTCTGTATGACGAACCTGCCTGTCTCACGGAACTGTTGGGTTATATTCTGGTCTTGCTGAATCTCAAGTGAAGTAAAGCAGAGTTATGTACACATTATGTGTGTTTTTCATTATTTTTGCTCACTGTCTCAGCACTCAGCTGTTCTTTGGAGGCCGCCCCTGGGCCGACTCTATAGCGGTAGATACTATTCCATCTAAATCAATACCAAGCTTTTTGCTACTTTCACATTTATTTATTCCAGTACATCACACATTCACTTCGCATGGCACTACAGGAATTACAGACTGAGCTGATAAAATCTGCATTATTCCCTTTAACTTCCACAATGTTATTATTTTGCACATCAATTAAACTGACACTATTACCTTCTTCCTCCATATTTTCTGCTTCTGCAGAAGTACTTCTCTTCTTAATCTCTGAGAACTTTGCACAAACGTAGCACAACTTCTCGGCGGGGGCCCTGTTTCCAGCCCACCATACGTCCCATTCCTGCAGCCGCACACTCAGGAGTAACCATGAGTTCCTTTCCTCCACAGCCTTTATTTTGTTAGACTTATTTGTCCTCTCTGCCAGCAGTCGAGCTACTTGAAATGCTAAAATTCGCACATTTTCGAACAGCGTAGCCTCCTGTAGTACCGAAAGCGACGTGGTAGATACTCTATCAGATATATTACATAACACTTGTTATTGTAACATTATCCTTCCGACTGAATTGTTGCTCATGCTTCCTACTTTAAGTTCTCCGCAGCAATGATCCACATCTCTTTCTCACGACAAGACGCATTGCCAATTCCAAATGTCGCAGACATGCGTTTCTTTCACTGCTAGAACTCTGTTCGAATTTATTTTCCTCACAATGCACAAACAATTAAAGTACATACAAAAAATAAAACAAGTGTAGACAGTCACTCAACCATAACAATAGAATTTCTCCATATTCGTGTGACAAATCGTTAACCATTTCGAGTCTGTACATTGGTGTGCTGCATGGTGTCATGGTTGCAAAGATGGACCTCACCATGGACGTCGGGAGTGCAGTTGCGCATCATGCAGCCTATTGCGCACAGTTTGAGCCGAAACACGACGTCCTGTGTCCGCACGAAAAACAATATTCAACATGGTGGCACTGTTGTCAGGGTTACTCTGAGCCATAATCCTTAGATAGTGGACATCCACTGCAGTAGTAGCCCTCTGGCGGCCTGAGCGAGGTAGGTCATCGACACTTCCTGTCTCTCTGTATCTCGTCCATGTCCGAACATCATCGCTTGGTTCACTCCGAGACGCCTGCACACTTCGCTTGTTGAGAACCCTTCCTGCCACTGAGGAACAATGCGGACACGATGGAACGGTGGTATCGACCGTCTAGACATGGTTGAACTACAGACAACACGAGCCCTGTACATTCCTGGTGGAATGAGTGGAACTGATCGGCTGTCGGACCCCCTCCGTCTAATAGGCGCTGCTCATGCATGGTTGTTTCCGTCTTTGGGCGGATTTAATGACATCTCTGAATAGCCAAAGGGACTGTGCCTGTGAGACACAGTCAACGTCTATCCTCAGGAGTTCTGGGAACTGGGGTGGTGCAAAATGTTCTTTGATGTGTGTATCACAAGCTTTCGTAGTGCTACCCATAAACTTCTACCAAGTCAGCTGTCTCCACAAACTGCACTTGCTAATAACTATGATAATCAGACAAACTGCACTTGCAAATAACTATGATAATCAGTTCCCCTCCCCTCGTGCCCGTGTACAAAACCAAGTCCATTCACCACACTCGTAAGATCAAAGCTGCAACCGGGGTTGGTCATGACGTAGATGCTGGAACGTCCTCTCCACGAATGGCAGTCGTTGACGATGAAAAACTGGAACCAAAATGTAAGGACCGAAATGTGAAAGCTATGCTCGTGGTTGAATCAGTTGCTTGAAAGTCAGTACGGAGTGCAGCTTCTTTACCGACATGGATGCGGATGTGGTGGTGACTAGAATCGTACGTCACACAGTAGGTATAATATTCCCAGTTAAAACAGGCTTCGTTCGTGTCAGTTCAATGGCCAGAATCGCGTCTACAGAGAAGGTTGTTGTCCTCTGTAATTACGTGGCTATGGGCAAGCGACGTGCCGGCATTAGTGGTTCGCCGCCTGACAGGCAGCACGTGCGGGTGGCAGCGGCTGCAAGGAGCTAACACAAGCGGTGAGCTGTCAGCGAAGATTGACATTGGTCGTTTCGTGGCCGCAGCACACTCAGTAGGATAGACGGTGTTACAAACGCCTAGCGGGCACCCTATCTGGGCGATGGTCAGCTTCAGTCCGGGCCTGCACCCGTCGAATAACAGCAACAATTGTTGATGGGCAACTATCAGGCCCACGCTCGACCCCGAGGCTTACCAGAAAGGTGGCGGGCAGCAGAAAGTAGTCATCCAGCACGTGAGATACTGGTGCGAAGGCACCAAGTTGACTGCAAGCAGGCAGTAGCTGAGGCGGGAGCTGTAGCTATTGGTGGCAAAATCCGTAGGTGTCTGTTGGCTGCTTCATTTTGTATTGCAATTGATCTCCATCTCATAGTCGGCTGCCCTGATTGCTTCTCGCAACATACTGGATACTTCTGGGTACAACGAACATTTGCCGCGCGGAGTGGCCGAGCGGTTTGAGGCACCATGTCACGGAATGCGCTGTCCCTTCCGCCGGAGGTTCGAGTCCTCCCTCGGCATGGGTGTGTGTTTTGTTCTTAGCATTAGTTAGTGTGTAAGGCTAGGGACCGATGAACTCTGCAGTATGGTCCCTTAGAAATTCACGCATATTTGAACATTTGATAGTGAGGGTTCATTTTTTTTTTTTTTTTTTTTTTTTTTTTGGTCATCAGTCTACTGACTGGTTTGATGCGGCCCGCCACGAATTCCTTTCCTGTGCTAACCTCTTCATCTCAGAGTAGCACTTGCAACCTACGTCCTCAATTATTTGCTTGACGTATTCCAATCTCTGTCTTCCTCTACAGTTTTTGCCCTCTACAGCTCCATCTAGTACCATTTAAGTCATTCCCTCATGTCTTAGCAGATGTCCTATCATCCTGTCCCTTCTCCTTATCAGTGTTTTCCACATATTCCTTTCCTCTCCGATTCTGCGTAGAACCTCCTCATTCCTTACCTTATCAGTCCACCTAATTTTCAACATTCGTCTATAGCACCACATCTCAAATGCTTCGATTCTCTTCTGTTCCGGTTTTACCACAGTCCATGTTTCACTACCATACAATGCTGTACTCCAGACGTACATCCTCAGAAATTTCTTCCTCAAATTAAGGCCTGTATTTGATATTAGTAGACTTCTCTTGGCCAGAAATACCTTGTTTGCCATAGCGAGTCTGCTTTTGATGTCCTCCTTGCTCCGTCCGTCATTGGTTATTTTACTACTTAGGTAGCAGAATTCCTTAACTTCATTGACTTCGTGACCATCAATCCTGATGTTAAGTTTCTCGCTGTTCACATTTCTACTACTTCTCATTACCTTCGTCTTTCTCCGACTTACTCTCAAACCATACTGTGTACTCATTAGACTGTTCATTCCGTTCAGCAGATCATTTAATTCTTCTTCACTTTCACTCAGGATAGCAATGTCATCAGCGAATCGTATCATTGATATCCTTTCACCTTGTATTTTAATTCCACTCCTGAACCTTTCTTTTATTTCCATCATTGCTTCCTCGATGTACAGATTGAAGAGTAGGGACGAAAGGCTACAGCCTTGCCTTACTCCCTTCTTAATACGAGCACTTGGTTCTTGATCGTCTACTCTTATTATTCCCTCTTGGTTATTGTACATATTGTATATGACCTGTCTCTCCCTACAGCTTACCCCTACTTTTTTCAGAATCTTGAACAGCTTGCACCATTTAAATTGTCGAACGCTTTTTCCAGGTCGAAAAATCCTATGAACGTGTCTTCATTTTTCTTTAGTCTTGCTTCCATTATTAGCCGTAACGTCAGAATTGCCTTTCTCGTGCCTTTACTTTTCCTAAAGCCAAACTGATCGTCACCTAGCGCATTCTCAATATTCTTTTCCATTCTTCTGTGTATTATTCTTGTAAGCAGCTTCGATTCACGAGCTGTTAGGCTGATTGTGCGATAATTCTCGCACTTGTCAGCTCTTGCCGTCTTCGGAATTGTGTGGATGATGCTTTTCCGAAAGTCAGATGGTATGTCACCAGACTCATATATTCTACACACCAACGTGAATAGTCGTTTCGTTGGCACTTCCATTAATGATTTTAGAAATTCTGATGGAATGTTATCTATCCCTTCTGCCTTATTTGACCGTAAGTCCTCCAAAGCTCTTTTAAATTCCGATTCTAATACTGAATCCCCAATCTCTACTAAATCGACTCCTGTTTCTTCTTCTATCACATCAGACAAATCTTCACCCTCATAGAGGCTTTCAATGTATTCTTTCCACCTATCTGCTCTCTCCTCTGCATTTAACAGTGGAATTTCCGTTGCACTCTTAATGTTACCACCGTTGCTTTTAATGTCACCAAAGGTTGTTTTGACTTTCCTGTATGCTGAGTCTGTCCTTCCGACATTCATATCTTTTTCGATGTCTTCACATTTTTCCTGCAGCCATTGCGTCTTAGCTTCCCTGCACTTCCTATTTATTTCATTCCTCAGCGACTTGTATTTCTGTATTCCTGATTTTCCCGGAACATGTTTGTACTTCGTCCTTTCATCAATCAACTGAAGTATTTCTTCCGTTGCCCATGGTTTCTTCGCAGCTACCTCCTTTGTACCTATGTTTTCTTTCCCAACTTCTGTGATGGCCCTTTTTAGAGATGTCCATTCCTCTTCAACTGTGCTGCCTACTGCGCTATTCCTTATTGCTGTATCTATAGCGTTAGAGAACTTCAAACGTATCTCGTCAGTCCTTAGAACTCCCGTATCCCACTTCTTTGCGTATTGATTCTTCCTGACTAATGTCTTGAACTTCAGCCTACTCTTCATCATTACTATATTGTGATCTGAATCTATATCTGCTCCTGGGTACGCCTTACAATCCAGTATCTGATTTCGGAATCTCTGTCTGACCATGATGTAATCTAATTGAAATCTTCCCGTATCTCCCGGCCTTTTCCAAGTAAACCTCCTCCTCTTGTGATTTTTGAACAGGGTATTTGCTATTACTAGCTGAAACTTGTTACAGAACTCAATTAGTCTTTCTCCTCTTTCATTCCTTGTCCCAAGCCCATATTCTTCTATAACCTTTTCTTCTACTCCTTCCCCTACAACTGCATTCCAGTCGCCCATGACTATTAGATTTTCGTCCCCCTTTACATGCTGCATTACCCTTTCAATATCCTCATACACTTTCTCTATCTGTTCACCTTCAGCTTGCGACGTCGGTACGTATACCTGAACTATTGTTGTCAGTGTTGGTCTGCTGTCGATTCTGATTAGAACAACCCAGTGACTGAACTGTTCACAGTAACAGACCATCTGCCCTACCTTCCTATTCATAACGAATCCTACACCTGTTATACCATTTTCTGGTGCTGTTGATATTACCCGATACTCATCTGACCAGAAATCCTTGTTTTCCTTTCACTTCACTTCACTGACCCCTACTATATCTAGATTGAGCCTTTGTATTTCCCTTTTCAGATTTTCTAGTTTCAGCAGACTCACGTTCGCATCTTTTTTTTAGTTAAAGCATCATATTGCACCCAGTTTTGCACCTCCACGATGCGCTATCTTGAGTATTTCTCTCTGTATCGTTATTTTTATTCAAACATTGATACATAATGAGAATTTCCTGCAGTTGTAAACGACCTCTTTCTTTCGTTCATGACACAAATGAAGCCAATAGAAAATAGTATTGGATATAGTAACATCGTCTGTATCCAGTGAGGTACAGACAACCCGAAGGGTAGAATGCACATTATTCTAACCACAGTAATTCCATTCTGTACTTTTGACGTCCAGGCCTAACTTCACAGAGCCGGTTCGTACACGCACGAGCAACGTTCACTTTAGAGAAGATATTCGAAGCGACCACCTTGAACCTGTAAACAGTTCGCCTCTCGTTGGATAATACGAGTACTACGCTGGACGCTATGCAACACACGTGCTTCCATCATTGCCCAAGTGGCATGCACGCGAGCTATTAGGATGTGTAGATCCAGGGCTGGATTACTGTAAACTAGTTTCTTTAACTGTCCTCACAAATTAAAAGTTCAGTGGATTAAGGTACTGTCAAACGTGGAAGCCAGAATATTCGACCTCCACGACCAATCCATGTTCCTAGAAACTCATCGTTTAAATAGTTACGCACATTGGTTCCAAAATGTGGCGGTACACCATCTTGCTGAAACAACAACTGTTAGCGATCACCAAGTGGAATGTTTTCTAATGCCTCAGGTAAAGTATTGCAAAGGAACGTACGTTACAGGGGCGCAGCCAACTTGTCAGACAATAGCTAAGCACCCAAAACCACTCTTCCCACTATTCCAGCCCAAGGTTTGTGCCAAAGCGATACTGAAAGCCATTTTCACAGGTGACATTGGAATTTTATTCCGACCAAGAATGGCTGTTGTGGAGATTGATAATACCTTCAAGACTGAAGCTATATTCGTCAGTCCATGTCACGTTATTTATAAAACGTTCCATGTCTTCCACTTGCTGCAACAGCCATTCACAAAACTACTCGTCGACTGCGGTCTCACGGTTTCTGGTGTTGACATAACGTGTAATGAAATCGATGCAGTTCTTCATCGTGCAACACTTTAACAACCAGTCTTTGAGATACCTGAAACAGCCTTGCAAAATCACAGATACTTCGCAGGGGCGACTGGTGAGCGGTTTCAAGAATCGCGCCCTTTGTACATGGAGTACGTCTAGTCCTCGGACAACCTCTGTCTACTACTTTCTGACGAAGATTACAGGTTTCTCGAAAGCGTTGCTCCAGACGTTGAAAAACATTCTTATCAGGATGACGCCTTTGAGGGTACTGTGCAACATTCAGACGAACAGCAGCAACACCTTCTTTATCGGATGCACCTTGCCCCAAAACCATGTCGACGTATTGATCGTCTGGGTACTCCATCGCGATGCCGCCATACAGGAATTTCAGAGGATCAGTTATGGTTTCGCACTGGCGGTCAGTGAACACTAGCATGGCGTTTAAGGCTTCGCACTATCAAGTGATAGGCAAGTGTTACGTGAAAAAATGTTCTGCTTATACACGGCGACAAATAGGGAATGGATGCCTAAAAAATAAAAAAGGAACATTACGATGATTCGCACCATAGCACCATGGTGGTATTGGTTTGATGTCCCAGCAGTCTTCTCAGTAAGCTACATCGGCTGGTACGATAGTAAGTCGTGATCCACGTTCCTCTGTGCATTCTGACGCGCTACACTATCTGAGAGTGCTTTCAGCTCCTCGTTTTCATACCCGTGTTTTCAAATATGCACTCAGTTTGATTTTGCTTGAGAGACTTATTTTGAATTCTTGACTCTGGATGAGGAATCGAATGCTGGCCTCCAAGGGCGGCATTTTTTCCTCACTCTATATATTGGAGCCAACCTGGCTTGTGTTCCTCCTACGCTGGCATCCTCCAACCCACAACTGGTACCAAGATATACCTGCCGGGTGTCACCTCCTGGCGTCGATGACTTAATTTACCCTGGTTTTCCTGTCTTGTTAGCTGGTTTAGAGGCCCTGTTGACGCTGTAAGATTTCAACTTTCGCTTTCAGAGCTGCTGTCTAGCATCTTCCGCCGTGCCACCTTCCTAAATGACTACTCTCGTGTCCTGAATACGCTCTCGTGCGCCGTTGCATTTGATTAACAATGTGGTCAGTGTTTCTCCCTCTATGAGCTCTATGATGCCGTTCTGATTGACATAGGAATACCTCTTCGGCATAGGCAAAGCCATGGTGCAACATTACTAACTGTCCACCTTAACTGAATCAGCTTCTTTCGTAATAGTGGTTTGTGATGCCATTCTTATGGCGTGGTATTCAACTCTTATGTAAGGATTAAAGTTAGTCTTTCCAATCAAATTAGCGTATACACATTTTTTACCTATGCTTAAGATTAATTTTAAGCAATTTCCAGCAGATTAAAACAAAATATGAGTTACAATTGCCAGTTCTATTCACCAACAAATCAAGAACATAATACACTGGTTGGACCTGTATGGCTTGGTGATACATTGGCTAAAGACGTATAAAAAGAAAAATACACAAATCTCAAAATAAAGAACTCAACTTAATTTGGTTTAGTGAAGCACTTTTTTCACATGGCAAGACGGCCTGCAAGTGCTTTCTTGCATCATCCCAGTTCGCTTAGTGAGTCAACATTACAATTTGTAGCGTACATGAGCAGCATACAATAATAACAATATTAGTAATAATAACGACAGCACATATATAGTAATGAATACATGAAATTAGAGAAATTCCTATCTTATTAACAGTGTTAAAAGTTGCAACATCAACGCTGCAAGACTCTGAGAAACAAGGTCAGAGCAGGCTTCTAAGAGCAGCAAAGAAATTTTCAAACATACACAACAGTAAGGAAGTAATAAAATTTTCCAAACCCAGAAAACATTAACAAACTTGGAGAAACGAAGAAAAAGGCGACAGAATGATGCGGAAAATGAGTTCAGAGAAATGGAACCAATTTTGAAAAGTAACATGAAAGTTTGATGATTAAAATGATGTACATGGTTTTTCTAAAAAAAAAATTATATTCATAACAATGGGTTGCTCAATAGTTTCAATGTGACCCGTTTATAAAATTCTAGCAGTAAAAATTGTGGTCAGTTTTGCAAAGCTTTGTGAGGTTGTATCAGTTGTATGTCAGCACTGACAAAAATGACCTACTGCTTGTGGCGGTAAGAGACTGACTGTGTATTCTTTTATTTATTTGTTCTTAAACGATACAATCAGAAAATCATTTCAGAATCTCGTCACCAGTTTCCACCAGCCTGTGTTCACAGCAGGATCAGAAACACATGCTGAAAGCGGTGACGTAATTGACCCGTTGCGTTGTCAACATAACTAACTTTACGACAGCGCAGTGGGAAAAGTATATCACCGGTTGCGGTATCTTGTTTTACTCTGATGCTGACTTATCGCTACAGAATTATGTTGACAATACAAATTGGAAGCACTTTAATAACTGTGTCACCAATTATACTAGTGGTTTCTATTAGCCATCCGACTCCACATCTACAAGGACGAAAACATTCACATTAAGTATGTCGATCTGACAGAGCACCCAAGTTTTCTGGTAATGTATGCGCATATCCATCGTACTGAATGAGGCTCCATTCACAGCTTGCGAGCAGCTCTGCTAGACGATAAATCTCCTTTCCCACGGCCCAATCTCTTTGGAATAGAGCAAGCAGCACATTCACAGCGAATTTTTTCGTATGGTCAGAAAATGGACTGCATTCTCAGCTTTTGAAGAAGGAAATGTACTCTAAGACAGATGAAATATTCCAGCAGCCTCAGAGACGCACTGCTGACAGTTATAAAGTTGAATGTTTTCTCATTCTAGAAGCCTCGTTTCGCGGTTTTTATTTGGAGACTGCAACGCCCTTCATCGAAAATGCATCGTCAGCATTACTGACTTGATTCCTGTATAAATTTTATTGCTTCTTCGGACACTAGCCAACCATTTCTCGCAAAGGTTCTCTCTGTGTATAGCAGATTGGTACTTTTCGGTAATTAAATGGTGTATGTAATTTTTTATGTTGTTTTAAAGACTCATATACCTAATTCCCTCGTTTCACAACCACTCTCAAGTAGTTTTTATGTATTGGTACTCATTCTTAAGTATCTACTCTTACTTATTTTACAGCTAAATTATCGTTTGCTCCTCTTGACATCTAAACCACTTTCCAAAAAAAAAAATGTTTTTAATGCAACATTTTCATTTCATCAAAAACAAGTAATCTTTTATTTTGTGTTTCTTAGCACCTTTTCTACTATGAATGTTTTAATCATGCAGAACTCAAATTGTCGTTCCATAATTTATTTTTTCAAATTCCTGGGCGTGTATTTTTCCGACCTCACAACCACAAGAAAATGTGTTTTCTCTCAACAGACTCGTTTGTCTTTATTGAAGTAAAGAATAATTATTGGTCTGTAATTACAGATATTTACAATTAGATTAATTTGTTTGGATCTAAAAACACTTTATTAACAAATTGTTAGTTTTTACGTGCGGTAATTTCTGCTTGGTTTTTTGCCTACATTAGGAAACGCCGTTTGCAAGCGCGTCTTTGGTTCCTTCCTTCTTTAGACGCTCATATTTCTGGTCTAATTTTTCACTGCTTTGCAGAATTATGCATTTTCTACGTTATACACTGCACGCTTTTCGTACACCACTTCTCACAGTTTATTTGTGTACCTCTAAATGTTATTGGGTTTTGTTTAGTGTTATTCATTTCTCTTAGATCTGTTCTTTTTCCCCTTCTTTCCCCCTCTCTGTAGTTAATTATATCTGTGTTATTCTATTTCAATATGTTGCTGTGTATTTATATACTGCGTACGAATAATGAAAGGATGATAATGGAGGTTTTTTTTCAGTGTTTTGGTGAGTATGTGGGGGAGCGAGAAACAAAACACAATAAAAACCTAGAAGTATCCATATAAGCATTGAATAGTGGTGTACGAAAAAGTATTTTGTGTAAAACGTAGCCGACCGAAGTGGCCGAGCTGTTCTAGGCGCTTCCGTCTGGAACCGCGAGACTGCTACGGTCGCAGGTTCGAATCCTGCCTCGGGCATGGATGGTCTGATGTCCTTAGGTTAGTTAGGTTCAAGCAATTCTAAGTTCTAGGGGACTGATGACCTCACCTGTTGAGTCCCATAGTGCTCACAGCCATTAGAACCCTATTTGTAAAACGTAAACAATACATAGTTCTGCAAAGCATCGTAAAAGCAGACCAAAAACATCATTGTCTAAACAAGAAAGAAACCAAATACATACTAGTGCACGGCATTTTCTGATGTAGGCAAGCAGAGATTACCGTAAATAAAAATCAACATCTTGTTAAGGAAATGTATTTAGATCTAAAAAGTTACATAAAATTGTAAATATGTTTAACTGAAGGACGCTGATGATGTTTTACTTCAATAAAGCGAAAGTAGTCCGGTGAGAAAAACACGCATTTTCTTTCGGTTGTAGCTCCAGAACAAAAATACTGTCAGGAATTGTAAAGCAGCTACAGACAATATGGCTACAGAAATGAAGAATTTATTTCTTCGATGCTTAAATCAGTTACATGTTTCATCAAAGTACATTTTTACCCAATAATTTATACCTCGCTCCTCACGTAATGCAAAAGAGCAGAACATTGACATTTGGCAGAGATAATAGCAAGTGTGTTTACCATCAGTGGCAATAAAGTTCTTTATTTGAAGACAGAGAAGTTTATACAAATGAGAACTAACTTTCATTTATCCTCCATGGTACCGAAATTCCTGTTCAAATCGTCGCATACTAAAGCGACAACCGCAAAGAAGAAGTGCCAGGACATAACGCAATAAACCTGAAGAAACTGCAGTGTTTATCACTGTTTGTTCTATCCAAGTACACGACACCACTCAGGGATTAGGCCCTAGGTCTGTTCGGACTGTCCGTCTGCGTCGTACAAGGGAGCAAGAGGAGCGAACTATGATCGTGGGCAAGCGATCAGCGTGTTGTCAGTCCTTCCAGCCGTTATTGCCAGTAGATGAATCCTGATGGTGCTGCTACTTCTTTATTCAAGCAGTTCCTCGTTTGGCAATGTAAACAATTACGATTTGACTCCGTACCAGATCTCCTCAACCTATAAAAATTCAGGAACGTACCGTGAATCTAACATGTGTCCTTCCATACATAAATACACCAAACAAAATATTTATGATTCTCTGGAGACACCTAACGGATACCAGCAACAGCCTCTAACCGTGACAATCGTCTCAGTTCGAGAAGTAAGAGGATCCCATGTTTCTTCAGGTATGCCTCATCTAACTGTAGGCACACATTCATGATCACGTAGAGCTAAAAAATTACGGGGATGTTGATAGCTGCCTACCGTTCCAAACAGCACCAGACATTCGGCGATTTAGCAGGACAGTTAACGTGTGATAGGATACCTGCGTATTACTCAAACGAGGAACGTAGTCACGCAGACTTGTGAAAAAGGCCTTTGTCACCTTGGAAAACGGGATCGTCCACAGCATAGTGACCATGAAATTGTAGAAGAAAGGTCAACAAATGGTCACCGATAATGTTTAAATAAACGCCCAGCTTCATATCCGTTGGAACATGAATGCTTGGATCCAAATTGTGGTACGAATAACAACCCAAAACATCGCACAGCAGCCACTGGCCTCGACTTCACCATAGACACTGGAAGGTAAACGTTTTCTGAGGCCGTCTGTGCACTCGACGCATTGCACCATAGAAAACAAATAAAATAACGCCTCTTCGCTGAACAGTTGCCGCCTTCAGTCAGCTACTGTCCAGTTTCTGGGTTTTATGGTCAATTGAAGACTTGCAGCTTTATGTGTCGCTGTGAGGAAGGTGCTTTGGCGAGGTTTCGACTACAAATGCCACTTGCAAACAATTCCCTTCGCATTGCACCACTGTAAGTGACTGTTTGGTTCGTTGATTTGGGGAGAAAGGACAAAACAGCGTGATTATCGGTCCGTTCGGATTATGGAAGGATGTGGAAGGAAGACGGTCGTGCCGTTTCAATATTTTATCCCAGCATTTGCCTGAAGCGATGTAGGAAAATCACG
The DNA here is from genome assembly GCF_023897955.1 of Schistocerca gregaria. Classification (NCBI taxonomy): domain Eukaryota; kingdom Metazoa; phylum Arthropoda; class Insecta; order Orthoptera; family Acrididae; genus Schistocerca; species Schistocerca gregaria. The sequence goes on from NC_064927.1 coordinate 180,389,140, forward strand.
GAGAACCTACATGAGGATGGCCGGACGCGGGTTTGAACAGTCATCCTATCGAATGCGAGTCCAGTGTGCTCATCACTGCGCCATGTCGCTCGGTCTGTACCTGATTGAGATAGATTCCTGGTAATAGCAATTCCTGCGAGGTCTGAAACCGATTGCTGTCGACAAGTCTTAACGCATGTCTGCCGTGCCTGTCGCATAAGGTCCGTTCACAGACACTCATGTTAAGCCGTGTTACGTGGCTACGAGTGGTGCACCTCTCGTTGTAGACGCACTGGACGGTCCGCGTTGATACGCCAGCAAATCGAGCTACTTCATTCACGGTGTGGTCATAGGCACGTCCAAAGACGATAGCTCCTTTCTGCCCTTCTGTCACATCTCCACGTCGGATTATCGTACTGCTCTGATTCCGTACACCCAACTACCACATAGACCCCGGATTTACATGGCTTAAGTCAATGGTAGAGGATTACGTGACTTCCTAGTAACAGTTCTACATAATTTATAACGCTCCAAACCGGTCAGTGCTAAACATCCTGGGTTACGTCGATCTCCATTAAACATGTGTACATAAAATACACTATCATGACTGAGGTTGAAGTAAGTAGGTCACCAGAGTGAATGCAGTTATGATTCCATGCACTGTGTTATTACAAGTGTCACGTAACTTTCTCTCTTTGCACTGGAATGACAAGACGCATAAGTTACTTAGATGCGTCTTGCCACGTCAAAGCAAAACACATAATTTCTAGAAGTGTCCACCAGCCTGGCGTCTTCGAGTAGTATTCTCGTCCCAGTACAGAGGTAGCACGTAAATCACGAGTCTGCTCTTGCTGTGATGCTGTAACGGAACTACAGATAAGCTAGCTAAGGGCCACTTTTACTGAAATGGTAGTGCCAACGGTCAAAAGAAAATTGAGGAAGCGAGAACCACGGCCCAAAAGGATGAAACAAAAAGATGTTTGCATCAATCATATTTATAGACAAAGCACCAGCCTCATAAGTCGGAACTGTTTTTTAATCATGTGTTAACATTCTATACTTCCTACTAAAAAGTAATGTAGTTATTTTATGTTATGAAATATTAATTAATACACACATGGAAAAAGTTTTCTATAACCACTGTCCAGAGTGTTCCGAAACCTGTACATAAAATTGGAATAGAGATCAACATTAACATCATTTCCGTCCTTTCTATTGCCCATGAAAACCACATGTTGAGTGTTGTACCACCACATAGCGAGACCTTCAAAGGTGGTGGTCAAGATTGATATGCACTTCGGTACCTCTGATACCCAGTAGCACGTTCTCTTGTATTGATGCATGCCTGTATTCGTCGTTCATCAATCCACTGTTGGTCCAGATTGTCCCACTCCTCAACTGCGATTCGGCGTAGATCCCTCATAGTGGTTGGTGGGTCACGTCGTCCGTAAACGTCGTCGTTTTCAGTATATCCCAAGAATGTTCAATAGCGTTCATGTCTGGAGAACATGCTTGCCTCTCTACTCGAATGATGTCGTTATCCGAAAGGAAGTCACTCACAAGATGTGCACGATAGGGACGTGAACTGTCCTCCAGACTAATGCTGAGCCAGTATGCTGCCGACTTAGTTGCACTATCGGTTGCAGGATGGCATTCATGTATCGTACAGTCGATACGGCGCCTTCCATGACCCCCTGAATAGGTCAGGCGTGCACTACACGCCGGAAGCGGCTACGAGGGTAGCGGAGTACGTGTGGAGTGCACATGGGGTTTTTTTAGGTTAGAGAATTCATTCCCTAGGCCCGACAAGACGCCTCCTGAGACGCGGCAAGGCAGGAGTAGGCAAAATGCAACAGGGAATAACAATATTAATGTACTAATAGTAAACTGCAGGAACGTCTATAGAAAGGTCCCAGAACTGCTCTCATTAATAAACGGTCACAACGCCCATATGGTACTAGGGACAGAAAGTTGGCTGAAACCACATGTAAACAGTAATGAAATCCTAAACTCAGATTGGAATGTATACCGCAGAGACAGGCTGGACAGTGAAGGCGGAGGCGTATTTATAGCGATAAGAAGTGCAATAGTATCGAAGGAAATTGACGGAGATTCGAATTATGAAATGATTTGCGTGAAGGTCACGGTTAAAGCAGGCTCAGACATGGTAATTGGATGTATCTATAGGCCCCCGGGCTCAGCAGCTGTTGTGGCTCAGCACATGAAGAATAATTTGGAAAATATTTCGAGTAGATTTCCCCACAATGTTATAGTTCTGGGTGGAGATTTTAATTTGCCGGATATAGACTGGGAGACTCAAACGTTCATAACGGGTGGCAGGGACAAAGAATCCAGTGATATATTTTTAAGTGCTTTATCTGAAAACTACCTTGAGCAGTTAAACAGAGAACCGACTCGTGGCGATAACATATTAGACCTTCTGGTGACAAACAGACCCGAACTATTTGAATCAGTTAATGCAGAACAGGGAATCAGCGATCATAAAGCGGTTACTGCATCGATGATTTCAGCCGTAAGTAGAAATATTAAAAAAGGTAGGAAGATTTTTCTGTTTAGCAGAAGTGACAAAAAGCAGATTACAGAGTACCTGACGGCTCAACACAAAAGTTTTGTCTCAAGTACAGTTAGTGTTGAGGATCAGTGGACAAAGTTCAAAACCATCGTACAATATGCGTTGGATGAGTATGTGCCAAGCAAGATCGTAAGAGATGGAAAAGAGCTACCGTGGTACAACAACCGAGTTAGAAAACTGCTGCGGAAGCAAAGGGAACTTCACAGCAAACATAAACATAGCCAAAGCCATGCAGACAAACAAAAATTACGCGAAGCAAAATGTAGTGTGAGGAGGGCTATGCGAGAGGCTTTCAATGAATTCGAAAGTAAAGTTCTATGTACTGACTTGGCAGAAAATCCTAAGAAATTTTGGTCCTATGTCAAGGCGGTAGGTGGATCAAAACAAAATGTCCAGACACTCTGTGACCAAAATGGTACTGAAACAGAGGATGACAGACTAAAGGCCGAAATACTAAATGTCTTCTTCCAAAGCTGTTTCACAGAGGAAGACTGCACTGTGCTTCCTTCTCTAGATTGTCGCACAGTTGACAAAATGGTAGATATCGAAATAGATGACAGAGGGATAGAGAAACAATTAAAATCGCTCAAAAGAGGAAAGGCCGTTGGTCCTGATGGGATACCAGTTCGATTTTACACAGAGTACGGGAAGGAACTTGCCCCCCTTCTTGCAGCGGTGTACCGTAGGTATCTAGAAGAGCGAAGCGTTCCAAAGGATTGGAAAAGGGCACAGGTCATCCCCGTTTTCAAGAAGGGACGTCGAACAGATGTGCAGAACAATAGACCTATATCTCTAACGTCGATCAGTTGTAGAATTTTGGAACACGTATTATCTTCGAGTATAATGTCTTTTCTGGAGACTAGAAATCTACTCTGTAGGAATCAGCATGGGTTTCGAAAAAGACGGTCGTGTGAAACCCAGCTAGCGCTAATCGTCCACGAGACTCAGAGGGCCTTAGACACGGGTTCACAGGTAGATGCGTTTGACACAGTTCCTCACAGTCGTTTAATGAACAAAGTAAGAGCATACGGACTATCAGATCAATTGTGTGATTGTATTGAAGAGTTCCTAGATAACAGAACGCAGCATGTCATTCTCAATGGAGAGAAGTCTTCCGAAGTAAGAGTGATTTCAGGTGTGCCGCAGGGGAGTGTCATAGGACCGTTGCTACTCACAATATACATAAATGACCTGGTGGAAGACATCGGAAGTTCACTGAGGCTTTTTGCGGATGATGCTGTGGTGTACCAAGAGGTTGTAACAATGGAAAATTGTCCTGAAATGCAGGAAGATCTGCAGGGAATTGATGCATGGTGCAGGGAATGGCAATTGAATCTCAATGTAGACAAGTGTAATGTGCTGCGAATACATAGAAAGATAGGTCCCTTATCACTTAGCTACAAACTAGCAGGTCAGCAACTGGAAGCAGTTAATTCCATAAATTATCTGGGAGTAGACATTAGGAGTGGTTTAAAATGGAATGATCATATAAAGTTGATAGTCGATGAAGCAGATGCCAGAGTGAGATTCATTGGAAGTATCCTAAGGAAATGCAATCCGAAAACAAAGGAAGTAGGTTACAGTACGCCTGTTCGCCCATTGCTTGAATACTGCTCAGTGTGGGATCCGTACCAGATAGGGTTGATAGAAGAGATAGAGAAGATCCAACGGAGAGCAGCGCGCTTCGTTACAGGATCATTTAGTAATCGCGAAAACGTTACGGAGATGATAGATAAACTCCAGTAGAAGACTCTGCAGGAAAGACGCTCAGTATCTCGATACGGGCTTTTGTTAAAGTTTCGAGAACATACCTTCAGCGAAGAGTCAAGCAGTATATTGCTCCCTCCTACGTATATCTCGCGAAGAGACCACGAGGAAAATCAGAGAGATTAGAGCCCACACAGAAGCATACCGACAATCCTTCTTTCCACGTACAATACGAGGCTGGAATAGAAGGGAGAACCGATAGAGGTACGCAGGGTACCCTCCGCCACACACCGTCAGGTGGCTTGCGGAGTATGGAGGTAGATGTAGATGTAGATGTACGTCGGCCCTACATAATGCCACCCCAAAATAGTAGAGAACCGTCTCCACCTTGCTGTACTCGCTGGACAGTATGTCTGAGGCGTTCTGCATGACTGGGTTGGCTCCAAACACGTCTTCGATTGTTGTGTGGTTGAAGGCATATGCGACACTCATGAGAACGTGATGCCAATCCTTAGCGGTCCATTCGGCATATTCTTGGGCCCATCTGTACCGCGCTGCATGGTGTCGTGACTGCGAAGATGGACCTCGCCACGGACGTCGGTAGTGAAGCTGCACATCACGCAGCCTATTGCACACAGTTTGAGTCGTAACACGACGTCCTGTGGCTGCACGAAAAGCATTATTCAACACGTTGTCGTTGCTGTCAGCTTTCCTCCGAGCCATAATCCGTAGGTAGCGGTGATCAACTGCAGTAGTAGCCCTTGGGCGGCCTGAGCGAGGCATGCCATCGACATTTCCTGTCTCTCTGTATCTCTTTCATGTCTGAGCAACATCACTTTGGTTCACTCTGAAACGATTGGACACTTCCCGTGTTGACAGCCTTTCTGGCACAAAATAACAGTGTGGACGCAATCGAACCGTGGTATTGACCGTCTAGGAGCCGTTGAACTACCGACAACACGAGGCGTGTACCTCCTTCCTGGTGGAATGACTGGAAATGACGCATTCCGCCGAACAAGCTCTGCTCATGCATGGTTGTTTACATCTTTGGGTGGGTAGTGACGTCCCTGAGCAGTCAAAGGGACTGTGTCTGTGATACAACATCCACAGTCAACGTCTGTCTACAGAAGATCTGGGAACCTGGGTGATGCAAAACATTTTTTTATGTGTATATTTAAGATAATATGTACTATTAATGTTAATTCACAAAATTTCCCTATATTGGTTTGTGATTGCAAAATCTGTCTATTTTTCCTAACTGAAAGAGAGTCCCAGAAGCAGTAAAAAAAAAATTCTATGTTGCCCTTCCGGAAACCGAAAATATGGTTGTCGCAATGTATAATTACAACTTTACTCCGGGTTCGAGTCCCGGTCTGTCAAAAATTTTCAATGTGGTCATTCCATTCTACAGCTCTTGGTTACCCTTATTCGCAATTGCGAATTCATTTCATGAAATGAAGAAGTTCCCACTCTCAATTTTAAGAAAGTTTTGAAGCTACCCCCATAACAGAAAAGATTAGTAACAGATCTTTCTCCCCAAAGAAATCAAGGAAATTATTTGAACTGGAATAATGAAATAAACTAAAGGAAATAGCACTGAATATTACCAGACAAGATATTCTTTGGTGATAATCTTTACTTGTGTGAAGTAACTATATTTTAAAAACTTATTAATTTATCATCAAATCTGAAATAATTTCTAACTAAGATCACGAAATTTCAGGAACAGTTCGTTTATCTCGATGGCAGGAGATACAATGGGAATAATCCTGAACTATTTTTGTGAAGGATAAATATGCAGATGCATACAAAGACATTAATTTTATTACACGAGTGAAAAATAAACAGGTTTGTAGCGAGAGAATATTATGTTGCTGACCTAGCAACCAGTTACGTTGAAAGACGCCAAGCTCTCGTGACTATGTACTCCGTTAATCCTATCTGGTAACGGTCCCACATCGCGCAACAGTACTGCAAAAGTTAATAGGACAAATGTAGTGTAGTAACTCTGTTTTGTAGATCATTTGCATCTTCTAAGTGTTCTGCCAAGAAAACTCAGTCTGCGGTTCGACTTCACCACAACTTTTTTATGTGTTCTTTCCTATTTAAGTTGCTCGTAATTGTAGTTCCTAGATATTTAACTGAATTTACGGCCTTTTGTTTCATTTATCATGTAACCGATGTTTAACGGATTCCTTTTAGCACTCATGCGGATAACCTCACACTTTTATTTATTTAGGATTAGTTGCCAATTTTTGCACCACAGAGACATCTTTTTTAATCATTTTGCAATTTGCAATTTTGATGACTTTGCTAGTAGATAAACAACAGCAAACAAACTAAGACGGCTGCTCAGATTGTCTCCTAAATCGATGATAGAGATAAGGAACAGCAAAGGGCCTATAACACTATAGAAACCATTTATGATCTCCTCGATGACTTTCCGTCAATTACTACGAACAGTGACCCTTCTGATAATAAATCACGAATCCAGTCAGATAACTGAGAAAATATTCCACAAGCACGCAAGCAGCTTGTAAGACACAGTGTCCTAAGCCTTCTGGAAATCTGGAAGTATGGAATTAATTAAAAATAAATTGTCAATAGCACTGAACACTTGTAAAGAGTAAAGAGGTAGGTGTGTTTCACAAGAACGATGTTTCCTAAATCCTTATCGATTTAATTTTGCACTTGCTCATATGATCGGAAGTGCTTGTCAGCTATACTGTATGCCACTGATCGAAAAAGTTTGTAGTCAGAGAGAGAAACGTATGGTTTCCATGTGTATTTTGACGGGTTTTGCGACATGGGATCGAGCAATGACCTGCTGCAAAATTACCTTTACCTGTCATTCGCTGTATTGTGGCCGCTTTTGTTTCAGTGCTAGGCTCGAATGCTTCAATTGCTTTCGATAATGATGTCCTGTGACTGTCTTCGTCTGTTTCAGTAGTTACGAAGACGTCCTGCCTTGCACGGCCATGCCTGTCTTCGACATCAAAATCAAAATTCTTAAGGCGTTGAAAACATTCTCTGCACGTTCTCCCACTAACAGTTCCCTCACCACTGATCTCAACCAGCATTTTAAGAGCCACAGCGGCAGATTTCTACGTGTTAAAGCAGAAAATTGAAACTTCCCGCGAATGGCGAGAAATGGGTACGTAAGTTGACGTACTTAATCTAGAATAACCTTATGATGCAATCACAAATCGTCTAATATTTTTATGGAATTATGTTTATAGGTGCCTAAGCTTACTGCACTAGACCTATGACCAATCACCCGAACCCACTTGCAAAACAGCGGAAGCAAAGTTGTAGACATAATATAATGTTCGAACACATTATATTTTTCTGAATCTCGCTGCAAATCGACGTTAATGATATAGGCCGCTAATTTACTCCTAGTGTCTTTCTTGAATATTGGTGTGACCTGTGCAATTTTCCAGTCTTTGGGTACGGAGCTTTTGTCGAACGAGCAGTTGTATATGATTGTAAAGTACGGAGCTATTGCATCAGCCTACTCTAAAAGAAACCCAATTGGTATGCAGTCTGGAGCGGAGGACTTGCTTTTATTAACTGATTTAAGTTACTTTTCTAATCCGAGGATGTCTACTGCTAAGTTACTCATGTTGGCAGCTGTTCTTTATACGAATTATGGAATATTTACTTTGTCTTCTTTGGTAAAAGAATTTCGGGAGGCTGCGTTTAGTAACTCTTCTTCAGCAGCGCCATCATCGATATTATATCGATTGCTATCACACAGAGAAGCATTGACTGTGTCTTGCCGGAAGCATACTTCACATACAACCAGAAGGTTTTTGGATTTTTGCCAGTTTTCGAGACAAGGTTTGGTGGTAGAAACTATTATAAGCATCTCGCATTGAAGTCTGCGCGAAATTTCGAGCTTCTGTAAAAGATCGCTAATAATGCAGATTTTCTCATAGTTTCTGCAACAATGTTCTAACCCGTTTTATGTATCATAGGTGCATCAGCTTCGTCGCTTGTTAATTTATTTCTTATATATCTCTCAGATGCTGTCTATACTATTTCTTTGAATTCCAGCTACATCTCGGCTACACTTACCGGTACATTGCTAATATGGAAGGAGTGGAGATTGTCTCTCAGAAAGGTGTCAAGGGAATTTTTATCTGCTTTTTTGAATACGTATAGTTTTCGTTTAATATCGAGGATTTGGAAGTTGCAATATTCGGTTTCGCTACGACAACCATGCGTTCACTAATCCCTGTATTCATTTTTATGCTCGTTATTAGTTCAGGATTATTTTTTGCTAAGACATCAAATGTGTAGTCACAACTATATACTATTCGACTGGGCTTATGAACTAACTGCTCAAAATAATTTTCAGAGAATGCATTTAGCAAAATTTCGAATGATGTTTGCTGCGTACCTCCGGACTTAAACACCTATTTCCGCCTACATATCGCGGGTAAATTAAAGTCACCACCAACTATAGCTGTGTGAGGCGGGTGTGTGTTTGAAATTAGACTCAAGTTTCCTTTGAATCTTTCAGAAATTGTATCACCTTGGGTAGAAAATCTCCAAAAGGATCCAATTATTTTTTTAAATTCTGGTTGCCAAGAATTACCTCTACCGAAACTACTTCAATTTCGCTATAAGGTGTTCTGACAGCAACAGACACGGTACCGCCAGCTGTGTTTAGCCTATCCTTTATGAACACCCTCAGGTGCTTAGCAAAAATTACGACTCCACCTGGAACGTCCCCTTGGAAAAATTATACAAGACTGGTCTATGTGAAACGTCCTCTTTGAACAATTATACACGAATGTGCTTAAACTAACACACAATATTTTTACCGCAAAGGAATCTGACTTTCAAAAATCCCTACGAAAGAATGGCCCTGAATAACAATAACCTATACGTTTCACAAATCACTTACCTCACAAAAATCTTCGTTACTCAAGCTACTGCAATACAGCGAGCGCCACTACTGCCAGCTAAATAAAAGATTCAAACTACTGAAGGCACTAACTACTGATAGGCATAGTTAGCAAATGAAAGATTTTAATACAGAACAAACAATGTATTTACCTTAATAGTCATAATATATATATATATATATATATATATATATATATATATATATATATATATATATCAGTTCGTGACACAATTCTTACAAATTTCAAAACTCCGCCATCTCTCTCCCCACGTCCACCACTGCTGGCGGCTCACCTCCAACTGCGCAACGCTACGCGCTGTTAGCATCCAGCTGCCGCTGCCCAACACTACAATGGCGAGTATTACAACAATGCCAACCAGCCACAGACTGCACACGGCACAGCCAGTGATTTTCATACAGAGTGCTACGTGGAGGCGGCGTTACCAATTAAAAAACCTAAACAGCCTACTTACACACTTTTCTCCAGCTTTAGCCAGCTTTCAGTGCCTTTAATTATTTTAGTGTCAGTACTTTCTATTAGCGCCTGGAGCACTGGTCTCCTCCCCCTTCCCCCCCCCCCCCCCCCTCGTGAACCACAGACCTTCCTGTTGGTGGGGAGGTTTGCGTGCCTCAGCGATACAGATAGCCGTACCGTAGGTTCAACCACAACGGATGGGTATCTTCAGAGAGGAAGACAAGCGTGTGGTTCCTGAAGAGCGGCAGCAGTCTTTTCAGGGGCAACAGTCTGGATCATTGACTGACCTGGCCTTGTAACACTAACCAAAACGGCCTTGCTATGCTGGTACTGCGAACGGCTGAAGGCAAGGGGAAACTACAGCCGTAATATTCCCCGAGGGCATACAGCTATACTATATGGCTAAATGATGATGGCATCCTTTTGGGTAAAATATTCTGGAGGTAAAATAGTCCCCCATTCGGATCTCCGGGCGGGGACTACTCAAGAGGACGTCGTTCTCAGCTGAAAGAAAGCAGGCGTTCTACGGATCGGAGCGTGAAATATCAGATCCCTTAATCGGGCAGGTAGGTTAGAAAATTTAAAAAGGGAAATTAACAGGTTAAAGTTACGTATAGTGGGAATTAGTGAAGTTCGGTGGCAGGAGGAAAAAGGCTTTTGGTCAGGTGAATACAGGGTTCTAAATACAAAATCAAATAGTGGTGATTCAGGAGTATGTTTAATAATGAATAACAAATAGGAGTGCGGGTAAGCTACCACGAACAGCATAGTGAACGCATTATTGTGGCCAAGATAGATACGGAGCCCACGCCTACTACAGTAGTACAAGTTTATATGCCAACTGGCTCTGCAGATGACGAAGAAATTGAAGAAATGTATGCTGCAAAAATGTGGGAATTTAAGCACATGGAACCTGGATAAACTGACGAAATCGGAGGTGTTACAGAGTTTCAGGGAGCGCATAAGAGAGCAATTGACAAAAGTGGGGGAAAGAATTACAGTAGATGGAGGATGGGTAGCTTTGAGGGATGAGGTAGTGAAGGCATCAGAGGATCAAGTAGGTAAAAATACGAAAGCTAGTAGAAATCCTTGGGTAACAGAAGAAATATTGAATTTAATTGATAAAAGGAGAAAATATTAAAATGCAGTAAATTAAACAGGCAAAAAGGTATACAGACGTCTCAAAAATGAGATCGACAGGAAGTGCAAAATGGCTAAGCAGGCATGGCTAGAGGACAAATGTAAGGGTGTAGAGACTCATCTCACTAGCGGTAAGACAGATACTACCTACAGGAAAATTAAAGAGATATTTGGAGAAAAGAGAACCACTTTTATGAATATCAAGAGCTCAGATGGAAACGCAGTTCTAAGCAAAGAAGGGAAAGCAGGAAGGCAGAAGGAATACATAGAGGACCTATACAAGGGCGTGGTACTTGAGGGCAATATTACGGAAATGGAAGAGGATGCAGATCAGGATGAAATGGGAGACATGATACTACGTAAAGAGTTTGACAGAGGACTGAAAGACCTAAGTCGAAACAAGGCCCCGGGAGTAGACAACATTCCATTAGAACTACTGACAGCCTTGGGTGAGCCAGTCCTGACAAAACTCTACCATCTGGTGAGCAAAATGTATGAGATAGGCGAAATACCCTCAGACTTCAAGAAGAATATAATAATTCCAATCCCAAAGAAAGCAGGTGTTGACAGATGTGAAAATTACCGAACTATCAGTTTAATAAGTCGCGGCTGCAAAATACTAACGCGAATTCTTTACAGACGAATGAAAAACTGATAGAAGCCGACCTCGGGGAAAATCAGTTTGGATTCCGTAGAAATGTTGGAACACGTGAGGCAATACTGACCTTACGACTTATCTTAGAAGCTAGATTAAGAAAAAGCAAACCTACGTTTCTAGCATTTGTAGACTTAGAGAAAGCTTTTGTCAATGTTGACTGGAATACTCTATTTCAAATTCTAAAGGTGGCAGGGGTAAAATACAGGGAGCACAAGGCTATTTACAATTTGTACAGAAACCCGATGGCAGTTATAAGAGTCGAGGGACATGAAAGGGAAGCAGTGGTTGGGAAGGAAGTGAGAGAGGGTTGTAGCTTCTCCCCGGTGTTATTCAATATGTATATTCAGCAAACAATAAAGGAAAGAAAAGAAGAAATCGGAGTAGGTATTAAAATTCATGGAGAAGAAATAAAGACTTTAAGGTTCGCCGATGACATTTTAATTTGTCAGAGACAACAAAGGACTTGGAAAAGTAGTTGAACGGAATGGACAGTGTCTTGAAAAGAGGATATAAGATGAACATCAACAAAAGCAAAGGAGGATAATGGAATGTAGTTGATTTAACTCGGGCGACGCTGAGGGAATTAGATTAGGGAATGAGACACTTAAAGTAGTAAATCAATTTTGCTATTTGGGGAGGAAAGTAACTGATGATGGTCAAAGTAGAGAGGATATAAAATGTAGACAGGCGATGGCAAGGAAAGCGTTTCTGAAGAAGAGAAATTTGTTAACATCGAGTATAGATTTAAGAGCCAGGAAGTCAAAATCTAAATGGTTCAAATGGCTCTGAGCACTATGGGACTCAACTGCTGTGGTCATCAGTCCCCTAGAACTTAGAACTACTTAAACCTAACTAACCTAAGGACATCACACACATCCATGCCCGAGGCAGGATTAGAACCTGCGACCATAGCAGTCGCACGGTTCCGGACTGCGCGCCTAGAACCGCGAGACCACCGCGGCCGGCGCCAGGAAGTCGTTTCTGAAAGTATTTGTATGGAGTTTAGACATGCATGGAAGTGAAACATGGACGATAAATAGTTTGGACAAGAAAAGAGTAGAAGCTTTCGAAATGTGGTGCTACAGAAGAACGCTAAAGATTAGATGGGTAGATCACTTACCTAATGAGGAGGTATTGAATAGAATTGGGGAGAAGAGGAGTTTGTGGCACAATTTGACTAGATAAAGGGATCGGTTGGTGGGACATGTTCAGAGGCATCAAGGGATCAGCAACTTAGTATTTGAGGGAAGCGTGGAGGGTAAAAATCGTAGAGGGAGACCAAGAGATGAATGCATTAAGCAGATTCAGAAGGATGTGGGCTGATGTACGTACTGGGAGATGAAGCAGCTTGCACAGGATAGAGTCGCATGGAGAGCTGCATCCAAGCAGTATCAGGACTGAAGACCAGAACAACAACATACCGATGGTTCCTGGATCTACGTTCTTGCTGCGTTCGACATGCACCCTTTGAGACTGAGTCGCTTTTCGTGTTTTTCAGAAACCCTCTAATTTAAAACACATCCTACTGCACGCCACGTAACTCCTACTACCCTTGCAGTCGCCTCCTGCTTGTAGTGGACTCCTGACCTACTCAGCGGAAGCCGAAACTCAAACTCGCTATAGGGTAAGTCGCGGAATCCGCAGCCTACATCATCGCAGAACCGTCTGAGCCTCCGATTCAGACCCTCCACTCGATTCTGAGGCAGGGGTCTGCAATCGGTACTGTCAACTATCCTACAAATGTTGAGATCTGCTTTCAAGACTGGCAGCCTTTACCGCTTCTGGGAGTCTCTCGAAACTAGAGAGACTCTCTTACAATCTAAAGTGACACACATCATTGGTACCCACATGAGACTGTTGGCTGCACCCTGTGCTCATCATGGCTTCCGGAAGGACCCGTTCTACATCTGGAATTACTTCACCCGATATGCACATGGAGTGCACATTGGCTTTCTTCTCGGCAGGAATGTCCTTAAGGGCCCCCATAACACGCCTAACATTGGAGCTGCAAACTATCACTAAGCCCACCGTCTGTGGTTGCCCAGATCTTGCAAACTGAGAGGTTTCCTCTGAAACAGTACAAGTGACTGCAACTGGCTGAGGGCAGTGCCAGCCACAGACAGCATCTGGAACCTGTTTGTCAGACTAACTGGGGAAGCCTTATGTCAGGCTCCTCCTGGCAAGACTTTCTCCGTCTATCACGTCCTGCGGCGTCCTCCCACTCGACCACAGGCGGGGGATCAACCTCAGTTAGAGCAGTAACTGGGCTACCCGCTGGTGTGGACCGATCGACTGACTCAGACGTGCTGGATGTCCACAGGATCCCTGCTGCCGGCCTACAACAGTAATGACCATCCACGACAGCTTCAAGCTGTGTAACCAAAACCATCACAGCTGAGAGCGAAGTGTCACCAACTCAACTTGCATCTACACTCGGCAATCACAGCCCCTTCCATCCTAAGTGGAAAACTACACTATGCAGACACCATCCTCACCACGAAAACACCGCCACAAATAATCCTAATCTAATAGAGAGAGTCATGACGGGTACAGGATTCCACTAAAAATAATCGCAACATGTATTTATTTAAAACAGCAGATAAAAATTCACTTGATGCCTTCCTAACAGAGAGTCTCCATTCCTCTCAAGCTAATTTTGTAAGTGTAGACCAAATATGGCTCAAATTCAAAGATAGAGTATCGCCAGCAATAGACAGATTATACCACGTAAGTTAATAAGAAACGGGAATGATCCACCGTGGTACATAAAACACGTCAGAACATTGTTGCAGAAGCAACGAAAAAAGCATGCCAAATTCAGAAGAACGCAAAATCTCCAAGATTGGCTAACTTTCGCCGAAGATCGAAATTTAGAGCGGATATCAATGCGCGATGCTTTTAATAGTTTCTACAATGAAATATTGTCTCAAAATATGGTAGAAACCCAAAGAGATTCTTGTCGTATGTAAAGTACGGCAGTGGAAAATAAAACAGTCAATACCGTCACTGCGCGCCGGCCACGGTGGTCTCGCGGTTCTAGGCGCGCAGTCCGGAACCGTGCGACTTCTACGGTCGCAAGTTCGAATCCTGCCTCGGGCATGGATGTGTGTGATGTCCTTAGGTTAGTTAGGTTTAAATAGTTCTAAGTTCTAGGGGACTGATGACCACAGCAGTTGAGTCCCATAGTGCTCAGAGCAATTTGAACCATTTTTGAACCGTCACTGCGCGACAGCGATGGAAATGTTACCGATGATGGTGCCACTAAAGCGGAATTACTTAATACAGTTTTCCCTAATTCCTTCACGATAGAAAACGAAGTAAATATCCCAGAATTCGAAACCAGAACAACTGTTAGCATGACTGACATAAAAGTAGATATCTTAGTTGTTGCGAAACAACACAAATTACTTAAGAAAGGCAAGTCTTTCGGTCCAGATGGTATACCAATCAGGTTCCTCTCAGAGTATGCAGTCACAATAGCGCCTTTCTTAGCAATCATATACAACCACTCACTTGAAGAAGGGTCTGTTCCTTAAAACAGGAAAGTTGCACAGGTCACACAATTATTCAAGAAAGGAAATAGAAATAACCCATTGAATTACAGACCCATATCACTGACCTCAATTTGCAGTAGGAGTTTGGAGCATACACTGTACTCGAACATTATGAATCACCTTGAAGAAAATGACTTATTAATACATAACCAACACGGATTCAGAAAATATCGTTCTTTTGCAACACAGCTAGCTCTTTATTCCCACGAAGTAATGAGTGCTGTCGACAGGGGATCTCAGATCGATTCCATATTCCTAGGTTTCCGGAGGGCTTTTGATACCGTTCCTCACAAGCGACTATTAATCAAATTGCGTGCATATGGAGTATTGTCTCAGTTGTGTGACTGGATTCGTGATTTCCTCTCAGAGAGGTGACAGTTCGTAGTGATTCTTAGTGATAGATGGTAACTCATCTAGAAAACAAAAGGGATATCTGGCGTTCCACAAGGTAGTGTCATGTGATTTATATAAATGATCTAGGTCATAATCCGTGCAGCCCCCTTAGATTATTGCAGATGACGCTGTAATTTACGATCTAGTAAAATCTTCAGATGATAAATTCCATTTAAAAAATGGTCTAAAGAGAATATCTGTATGGTGCGAAAAGTAGCAATTAGCACTAAACAAAGAAAATTGCGAGGTCATCCACATGCGTACTAAAAGAAATCTGATAAATTTTGGGTATACGATAAATCGCACAAATGTAAGGGCTGTCAATTCGACTAAATACCTAGGAATTACAATTACGAGCAACTTAAATTGGAAAGACCACGTAGATAATATTGTCGGGAAGGCGAAACAAAGACTGCGCTTTGTAGGCAGAACACTTAGAGTATGCGACAAACTCACTAAAGAGACAGACTACATTACGCTTGTCCGTCCTCTGCTGGAATATTGTTGCGCGGTATGGGATTCTTACCAGATAGGATTGACGGAGGACATCGAAAAAGTGCAAAGAAGGGCAGCTCGTCTCGTGTTATCGCGCAATAGGGGTGAGAGTGTCACTGGTATGATACGCGAGTTGGGCTGGCACTCACTGAAACAAAGGTGATTTTGTTTGCCGCGAGATCTATTAACGAAATTTCAATCACCAACTTTCTCTTACGACAGCGTAAATATTTTGTTGACACCCACCTACGCAGGGAGAAATGATCATCATAATAAAATAAGAGGAATCAGAGCTCGAACGGAAAGATTTAGGTGTTCCCAGGCGCCATTCGAGAGTGGAATGGTAGAGAAGTAGTATGAAAATGATTCGATGAACCCTCTCACTTAAATGTGAATCGCAGAGTAACCATGTAGATGTATATGTAGATCTAGACAAAGGTCAATCGACACTTGTTACGTAATTCTACTGTAGATGCTGAGGAAAACGGAAGAACTGAGTCTAATAAATAAGAGATTCAAAACTGAACTACCAAAGCATTCAGGAGAGATTAGATAATTCGCTCCTGATTAGGAACTAGTAATATGTCACAAAATCGGTTTACTTTTCGACATAAATACAAATAGGAGAACGGTGTCTCTTGAATGTTAAATTAACACTTAGAAGTACAAGAAACTAAACTACCAAAGCACATATATGAAACTATACAATTCACTCCTCGTTGGGAACCTGTAAAACCCCACAAAATTGATACTTCCCTGTTGCTCTTTGTGTCTCGACCAGCTGCTGATGCATGGAATAAGAGCTTTGATTTTCTTTAGATAGTAACTGGTTGATGGGGCTGGCACATTTTTTTAGGTGTGGAACGATGTGTGGGTACTGGCGTTTTCGCCTTTTGTAGCGAGGTGAGGAGGGTGTCTAGGATGTGAGCAGGATTTGAGCTTGCTCCTAAAAAATCGTGTTTTTGGTCTGGGGCCCTCCGCCCACCCACCATTCGATGCCCGACGGATTCACGTCAGTTTGGAGAATTTTAATGTCTGTGTCAACGGCAGTTCGACAGTATGGAGCCGACGTCGACCATTGCCGTCCAATAGTCAGAGGCAGTTTCAAGCCTACACTTTCGCAAGCGTGAACGGAACAACGCCATATGATTGGTGGGCTGGTATGACGTGTGCTGGTGCAAAAGAGCGCACTCCTAATTTGGTGTAACAACCCACGACAGGAGGGAAATTTGTTGTAATTGGTATCCTTCCATGATTGGAGATTTTCCTGTGCGGTAGGGACAAGGCACTTATCTGTTGGGGTAAAGGTGAATTGAGGATTTCAGAGAGGATTCACTTCTGGACGGCCTGAGAGATCAGTCGTGTTTCGCTTCTGGACTGCCAGAGCGAAAGTTAGAGTTCTTCACCTCTTGTCAGCCATAGTGAAGGTTAGCGCAAGAGTCAGAACTATTACTGTCATGGTAGTCCGGAAAGAGCCTGTTTGTTACCATTTGGTGACAACAGTCGATATTGTGTGTCGTTTCACACTTTCACTAATTCCGTCGGGTCTTCATCCACGGGCGCGGAGCTTCACTGAGAGTAGCTGCAACATCACACGTGTGTCCGAGCTGGCAGTGCCCGGCCAGGCTTGCATTCGTTGCATCAGCGCATCGGCCCCAGCCATGGAAGGTATCCGGGGATGATTGTGGTGGTAGGAATTTAGATTATCAATAGCTAGAGCGCAAACGTCCATCGATTTGAATCTTGTCTCACGTAACTCACACACATCCGCTTTTGTCGCACCCACCCAGCACACTGGTCCGTTCGACAACTCTCGATGCGATGGGCAGCATCAGACAGGTATATGTCCATTTGTACATGTTAAAGACGGAGCTAATTTGTTACTCCTCACAGCTTATGCTGTCGCCTTGTCACCATACACAGTTACTGTTCACATCTGTGATTTGTATTAAGGGCTTTCATTCCCTATCGATATTGTTCGTAATAGTCAGGCGAACATGTTAAGGCATACTTTCTATAGGGCTATATGTGATAATCGATCCCACTCCTGAACGAAAGTTTTGCGCTCAATACCCAAGTCACATTGTTCGTATTTATATAGCATTCACTATTTCTGTCTTGTAATACCTTAGCGATTCTCACAATAAACAACTTTGCGATACCAAAACCTTCGTATCATGTAATAGCTGAATTTCACCCTTATTATCAGGTCCATTAGCTATTAAGTTATCATATACAGAATCATGTCGAAGTTGCTACAGGACCATACCATAATTTCCCCCACAAATTGTCGGTGGCATGATGGTAACTGCGGTAGCTACATGGTGGATTGGGTAAAGTAGCGTAGCTAACATGGATATCTTTAATTAATTTGGGTGAAACGGCGTCTCGGCATCTCGTATAATATGCCGACACATGTCTAGGATCTTGCCGGGCTGGCTGTGACAAGCAGTCGGCATATAACAAAGTTCAGATTTTTTTCTCTCCATTCGTTTATTTTAAGACACTGACACGCATTTACTCTTATTATTTAGCTATGGTTTTCATTCTGTGTTGTTCATGTGGATGTGGTTTGTGCACCACATTCCATGTTTAATGTATGTCGTTAAGACCAATTTTGGATCAGTTTTGGAGGGGATGCTAGTTGATAATGTTAACTGATGTGATAAGTTTTATCAGCAGACCGGGAAGCGTAGTACAAATTTTGATACTTTTCCCAAATGTCGTGCAATTGAAACGTCCCCTTAGAAAAATTATTACAAGACTGTGCTTAAACTGAAACACAATATTTTTTAGCGCAACGCAATCTGACTTTCAAAAATCCCTATGAAAGAATGGTCCTGACTAACAATAACCTATACGTTTAACAAATCACTTACCTCACAAAAACCTTCGTTACTCAAGCTACTGCAATACAGCGAGCGCCACTACTGCCAGCTAAATAAAAGATTCAAACTACTGAAGGCACTAACTACTGATAGGCATAGTTAGCAAATGATAGATTTTAATAGAGAACAAACAATGTATTTATTGGTGGGCCACCAGAGGTGCAGACCCATTGCAGTCCTTGTAGAAATAATGGTATTGGTGGGTCATCAAAGGTGTAGACCCACTGTAGTTCTTGTAGAGATGGCCAGCAGCCATCTGTTTGACTGTGCAGGCGCACAATCACCATTGAAGAGTCTTGCGGATAATATAACAAGTTCATAACCACCACTTGTGCACTCAGAAAAATTGTTTTTGAAATGTCCTTAGAACCAGCAATGCTGTTATCCAGTCCCTTACTGAGTTATTAACACATGTGCAACCACTATCAGTCCCTACTTCTCACATATTGTCCATATACTATGAGCAACAGAAACGTGTGCAGTGAAATGTAATTTACAAGTTAATTAATTTGATGAACTGGTGTCAATTACAATTTTATAACATAAGACTGCAATAAAAAAGGTACAAAATACATCTTTAAAGAACATAACAATACAGATAACATTTGCAGTAGTACAGGCTTTACAAAAGAATCGAAATAGCAAATACATCAGTGTTACAAAAATTACGACATAAGTACATACATAAAAGATCAGAATAACTTTTGAAACATCAACTTCACACATGAGCATTAAAACAAAACACAATAAATAATGTCTGAACATATTTACAAAGAAAATAACATAGTATTTGAAAAATTCTACAACATAAATCTTCTTAGCAAAACACTTAAAGAGAGGAAAAAGACAAATACACAAGGGTACATAAACACATAGAGGGATAATACGAAAGGAAAGGACAGGGTTTGTTTTACTGCAGTATTTTGCATAGAGATCTCCCTCAATTCATCATTATTCCCAAAAAGTCCTATCTAAACCTGCTTTCTGTATTCTGTTCACATCCTCTTTCAAAATAGTTTTTCTCCACTGTACACTACTTTTTTTGGCCAAACCATTTTCTTAAAGCTTCTCAATGCTTTTCTTCCAATTCATCATAGTTAGTTTCTTATATAGTCTACCCCCTCTTAAGCTAACTTAAATCTACTGAGCTCAGATGCTAAACTAAGGGACGAGCCAATGCAGCAGCACAAGACAATTAACACAAACAGCAATGATAAAAAAATGGAAATTGGCAAAAAAAGGCAGTAATATTACAACTAATATAAGGCAATGCGCAGCAAACAAGAAAAATAAATCAATAATAAAATTGGCTTAACCTAGTAATACAAAGTGACATTCAGTATCACTATGAATGACAAACAGCCGCAGCAAATGCTATAACTTATACCTAAACATGACAAAGCTCAAGCAGAAAAAATGTTACACTAAAGACAACAATGCAGATAAGGACAATGTCTATTCACATCTTAATGTCTATGCAATTACAGTGGTGCACCACAAAAATTTATTGTAAAAAAAAATATTACCATGTACTTGAAAAGACAGTTCTGTATGCAATTTCTGTGAAGGGAAATGTCTTTTTTGTGCTACTTCGTTTTTTTTAAGTACATCATAATGTTATTATTTACTGGATCTGTAGGCATAAAATATTTATATTAGTACATCCATAAAATTTATTTTAACCAATGCTTCAGTGCAGTTAGAAACTAGATATTAAACAAAATGAATAAATAAGAGCATAAAGCAAGCCACATGGCATTTCTCTCAACTAGCAGGACAATAGCCATGAAATGTTTCTCGTCGTTTCATTAGGCATTTTAGTAAATATCATAAATTAAGAGCTCCACAGTGTAATCATATGTTTTCAAGTTTGGGCGTGTAGTATTTGCGATGCTTTCTACAAAGGAATCTCAATAGCGAGGATAATGGCCTTTTTTTTCACCTCTGCCTCTGACAGGCACACACTAATGGCTTTCTTTTGTCAGGTGGTTGTCGCGCAGCTGGGTGCCCACGACGCATTACGTGCAGGTGGTCACTTAACTGTCTTATCGAAATATTTACGACACCAGTTTCCGCTACAGCGGCAGTCTTATATAAAAATATTTCACAGGTCAAGAATTTGCGTTACGAATCTGTAGAAACAAAATCCTTTAAATATAATAGTGTCCAAAAAATTTTCCCCAGCATAGTGATACATTCACGCATATACACACATTTCATAACTCTTAAAGTACGATTCTCGGTTTCCGACATCCTTTTTCACAAACCAGAGTCCCTGAGCACTACTTATTATTCCTTACCATATTACACATATACATATTCGTCGACACTTCTTCAATATTTCATCATAACAGATACGTAGCATAACCAAATAACTCATATAGCATCAGCTTAAACATACCTCAGCAGCATAATTCACATCGTCGTCGTAATAATAACATCATAACACCTCAGTCAAATCTCAGAAACGTCATAGCTTTCTGCAATAATTTCAAAACCTAAAAAAATTCTCTGCTCATGTCAAAAGTGTCGTCTACCTTAAACGTACTTTAAAAATCATGATCCCATACCAAATACGTCATTCAAAGCTCTCATAGTATCACAATGGTTCTGAAAAAATATGAACAGTTCATAGTACAGAAAAAAATACAATTTCGTAAGTGTGAAGTTATCCAAATGTGTAATTACATAAACATCTGTCACTGATGTAGTATAATAAATGTTTGTCTCTCTCAGATAAATGATCAGAAAGCTGTGTAATTTATGTGTTAGAGAAATATGGTACCGATGTGTAAAGTTGTATAAGCAAATACCATATTAGCTAGGGCTCCTTGTGCTTGCCAAACACATGGTACACAAAGTAAGCGTGTACCCCCCTGAGGATTAATGTAATTATATCCTCAGGTGTTACAGATTACAGCAATGGAATGAAATGTATCACGGAAAACTTTCATTGTAATCCAAATATGTTGAAAAATAAATAGTTTAATGCGTGTCCTGTAGAGCTAAATGTGCGTCTTGCCGTAAGACAATCTCTGTGGAAGTGTCGTAGTTATTGTCCTCCGAAAGCTAAGTTCTGCATAAGTCAATGTACTTACCTCATGATAAACGAAATTGAAATGCTTTGCGTAGAGATATCTTAGTTATTACGCTTATTGCCGTGATGAAGTAAGTACTGTACTGTACGTATTGTTGTGCTACAGAAAAGGCTGTCTCATTGTAGCTATACAACAAACGTTACTACTAAAACATGTTTTACTTTCCAGAAAAATTCAGAAAAACTGTGCAGATATAAAATAGATAAACCGCAAAAGCAACATTGTAAATTGTCACTTATTAGTAGCGTCGTGATAAAATCGTGTAGCTATCAAAGAAACCAAATGCTAAGTCATCTTTAATCTCACAGAAAGTACTTCAAGTAAGGAATGTCTTTTCAACTAAGCCAAAATG
The DNA here is from genome assembly GCF_023897955.1 of Schistocerca gregaria. Taxonomy (NCBI): domain Eukaryota; kingdom Metazoa; phylum Arthropoda; class Insecta; order Orthoptera; family Acrididae; genus Schistocerca; species Schistocerca gregaria. Next base: position 180,411,390 of record NC_064927.1, read on the forward strand.
TTGCATTAAAATCTCATTAACAGTATATGTTCTAAGTATGTAAGCCTTATAGTCGTTACGTAACCGTGCAACTAACAAGCAAGAATGTACACACGAAATAACACAGTGATGTCTGTTCACTATAACAATGCACTCGTAAATACTGTCTAAATATGTTCCGTAGGTTCTAGACTGGATAGTAAACTTCAAACATTGTTGCATGTTAGTTTCTCAGTGTGACAAATTGTGCTAGTAGCGTGAAGTGAAAAATTTTATGGTAAAGACTAAGTTAAAAAGCAGATTGTCTCTCAATAAACGGTTTTACATGTGAAATATAGTGCAATTCTTTACTCTTCATAGTACTCAGAGTTTCGACTGAAAAGCAATTATCATGTGATTACGTTGGTAAGGAACACTGGAATTTTGCTCAAGGTTAGCTTATGTTATTATTCTCTGAGCCAGCCAGCGCACGTGGCTGCCTGCGGTGCGAGTCATTGTCTGTTTCTTTGTTGGCGCGCGTCGTTATTGGGATTAGGAGACCTAACTTCTACAAATTCACCTTGCCGAGAGGGCCCTGTCCTGTAGGAATCCCGCCAGTTATGATGCAATTAAGGTCTGTCATTTTGTCGGTAGATTCCATAGTTTCTTTCTTGTCGGCCACGTGGTGGAGAATTACTTCCTGAATCGTAATTGCGCGCTGGACCGTTGCGTCTGAAGTTATTCTGTCTCCCGTGATAATAATAATAGTTCTGGTTGCCATATTGTCTGTTTCTATGATTGTCTCTGTCATGTTCATTACTACGCAAATACGATCTTTCTCTGTAACTATTATTCTGCCAGTGGTTGTCATACGGGTGGTGTCTGTTTTGGTCACGATTTGTGTTGTGAGAACAGCCTTGTCGTGTCCAGTTATTATTTCTTTCATCGCGGAATTGCGACGGATATGACCTGTAATTGTTGTGTTCCTGTTTTCGCGTTCCGCGATTGTCAGTGTCAATTTCTAATTCTTGTAAGAGTCCCTGAAAAGCTTCAATGTTGTCTTTGCAACGTCCTGCCAAAATAATATGTCGTAAATGTTCAGGAAATTTCATTAAGCAAATGTGGATGAGTTCTGTGGGGCTGTATGTGTTTGAAAGATATTTATTCTTATGTAACATGTCTTCAAAATATTTCACAAGACTTGAAAATTCAGATTGTTCGAAATGTTTCATCATTATGATGCTATGTTTTACTCGGTCTTGTGTGGCTTGGGACCAATATGCTGAGAGGAAGGCATGGTAAAATTCTCCTTCACTGTGGCAATCGTGAATGACCGATCGCATTCTTACAGCTGGTTCATTCTCTAAGTAGCCACACACAAATTCTAATCTGTGTTCTAATGACCAGTTGGGAGGAAAACAATGAGAGAATTGATGGAGCCACGCTTGTGGATGAATGTCGTTGCCAGAATTCTTAAATGTTTTGAATTTACGTGCAGTAATGAACAGCTTATAGTCAAAATCATCGTGTCGGCGGGTAGCATATCGGTCATTGTTACGTCGTATCGGCGGTTCCATCTCAAAATTCGGTGCACCTTGCCAATTACTTTCATGATTTCCGAAATGCCCAGTGTTATTATTTTGTGGTTGTTCTGTATTGCTATGTCCCTCTTCCCATACTGGGGCGCGAGTGTCCTCCGAAATATGTAATTCTTGTATTACTTGAGCCAACTGATCTTGTACTTCCCGCATTTCTCTTTTGTACTGTGTGTTGATTTGATTTTGATTCTGTTTGAATTTCCTAATTTGTTCATACTCTTCAGTGTCAGTGAAGGCTACAGGTTTTGTGTCATTCAGATCATCATCTACCTTCGTAGATAAGTTAGTGAACTGATCTGAAAGTTCGGCTACTTTATCCGACAGTGAAATTATTTCCTCTGTGCGTCTTTCTGAACCAATTTTCAGAGTATCTACTGTATCCTTTAAGTTCGCTTGAGTTTTTGCAAGTTGCGTAACTGAATCGGTAGATGCAACTGAGTCAATTTTAGCTTGCAAGGTCTCATGATTTTCATGAACAATAGTTTGCAGTTCTTTTATGGGTGCTTCGTGATTCTGTAAAGCATTTTCATGCCGCGAAAAAATAGGTTGGAAATGCTCACAAATTTGTGTTTTTACGTCATTACAGACTTTTTGACATTTCGATTCGATGTTATGTAACTCATTAGTTAAATCTTCACGTGTTTGTTCAAGTGTGGTGTCTAACTTTTGAAGCTTTTGTTCCATTGTGTCTAACGTTTGAAGCTTTTGCTGTGTTTGTCTCTGATTTTGTTCCATTGTGTCTAACTTTTGAAGATTCTGTCCCATTTGTTTCTGATTTTGTTCAAGCGTTGTGTCTAACTTTTGAAGCTTTTGTTGTGTTTGTCTCTGATTTTGTTCCATTGTGTCTAACTTTTGAAGATTTTGTCCCATTTGTTTCTGATTTTGTTCAAGCGTTGTGTCTAACTTTTGTAGCCTTTGTCCCATTTGTTGCATTAACTGTAATAATAGTGCACTGGTGTCTGAAACATGTTCCTCAGTGCTTTTCGGCAGTGCATTTGAACCGGCAATATTCGCATTTTGAAAAGCAGAAAATGTGTCTGGATTTATTTGAGAAAACGGTGAGGACGCAATATCTGAATCTACAGTATTTGCAAGATTGTGTCCTGTCATTTCGGAATCCTGAGGCGAGCTGTTGCCGACCGATCTATCGATAATGCTTCCCTGTTCACTAATTGTTTCACTGCCTACACCATTATTTGCAGCCCGCTCCATTTCCCTATGCGCTATTACCAAATTACTACTTTGAACGTTAGTGAATTCATTACATGGTGACGCTAACACACTGCTTTCGTCTTCACTGTCATTTCTCAGTTTACTTTGGAGCCTAGTGTTACGTTTTTCACACGCCATTATTGTCACAATTTTTCACACGACAACACAGAAAAACACAATCTGAAGAACAAAAATAAGAGAACACATTAACATAGCACTGAAAATAATATCTAGTTAATTGCAAGCGCAGCTGCGAAATACTTGGTGCAAATCTACATGCATGCCACAACTGTTTTACTGTACAACAATGAAAGACTGCAACTACAAAGGAAATTCTCTCTATGATTACGCGCTAGCAATAAACAAAGGCTACACTAACTACACAAACTACAAGAAAAAAATCAGAAGATTCCAGTGAGGTATCTGTGGCTAAGGGTCGACATATGAAACGTCCCCTTAGAAAAATTTATACAAGACTGTGCTTAAACTGAAACACAACATTTTTTAGCGCAACGCAATCTGACTTTCAAAAATCCCTACGAAAGAATGGCCCTGACTAACAATAACCTATACGTTTCACAAATCACTTACCTCACAAAAATCTTCGTTACTCAAGCTACTGCAATACAGCGAGCGCCACTACTGCCAGCTAAATAAAAGATTCAAACTACTGAAGGCACTAACTACTGATAGGCATAGTTAGCAAATGAAAGATTTTAATAGAGAACAAACAATGTATTTACCTCACTAGTCATAATATATATAGCAGTTCATGACACCAATTCTTACAAATTTGAAAACTCCGCCATCTCTCTCCCCACATCCACCACTGCTGGCGGCTCACCTCCAACTGCGCAACGCTACGCGCTGTTAGCATCCAGCTGCCGCTGCCCGACACTACAATGACAGACAACAATGCAAACTATCCACAGACTGCGCACAGCACAGCCAGTGATTTTTCATACAGAGCGCTATGTTGCGTTACCAATAAGAAAACCTAAATAGCCTACTTACACAATGCATATTTTGGTTTGTTGCCTATTCACGTGAATTGTAACGCGTACTAAATCCAGGGTGAGATGTAACGGAAGTCTGTCTGGAAGGTGCAATGTGACAGAAGATATGAACGAAAATGGGCCAGTGAATGAGATGGTTCACATTCCCTCAGAACGGGATGACAGTGATGTGAGGTACGATTCAATAAATGTTCGTGAGCGTAGCAGTAAACGTGATAATGAAGAAGAACGAGACGGTAGCATCAAAAGACCAATCTAGCCAAGACGATGTAGCAGCACACAATAATAGTGTGTCATATTCCAGTCGGTGGCCCTGAGTGTCAGCAGGAGTCTAATTTACTATTCCAGATTTTGGAAGAAATAAAAGACGCCGAAAGAATCACAAAAGAGGAAATGCAAGAGAGGAAACATAGGAGACGGGAAAGAGGCATCAGGGGGAAAAAAGGATGGGGAATCACCTTGACAAAATCGATGACCACCTAGCAGTAGTGGGTATGATTGATCGTGAGGCTAAGCAGAATTCCTTAGCAGCAAAGAGGGAGGCTGGCTTAGCTCGAGTAGAAGCGTCACTCGTCAATGGAAAAGCTGCAATCGTAAATAACCGTTCCAGGCTAACGAGGCGCATTGTATCATTTTTAGAATAGGTTATGGTAGTGAACTCCTGTGAAGTAAATTTAGGCTAAAGTCTTTAGAACACAAATGTGCGCAAAGTAGATGTAGAGTGGTGTAGAACAATTCTTGACGAAGTTATTTGTTGTTGTGTACACCAATCAAGTAAACCTGACGGGTGATATTATCTTGTGCGTCCTCACCGACTGTCCACGAAACGTAAATGAGTTCCTTTCATTCACATCAAGCAACCCATTGCTGTTTCAGGGGGAGCTAATCATCCATCAGATACTCGAGTTATGGGAGACGTTCCTTGTGTGTGTTGAAACTTGGCACATTTTGTGACATGAACGTGGTTGAGGAGATGCTTGCTTTATTTGTCGTTGGAGTATGGACACTTGTTACGCCGCACCATTTTCATTGGAGTAGGGGCATACCACTAGTTGCATTGCACCATTTCGTTGGAGTATGGGCATGCCACGGAATGCCTTGAAATACTTTTCGAAGGAATTTCGCTGGACTATAATGCCAAGTTGGCCACCAGGCCACTATAGCGTTGGGTACATGAGCGTGGGAGTAGCGAGTTTCTTATAATAACGCCATGACGGTGGACGTGAGAATACGACACGGTAGCACTGGCAATCAGTGCTGGGGCTTAAGCAGCATCTCCTCGACCAAATCTTGTCTACGAGTAGATCAAGCCATTTCTTGTCTTGCCTCAAAGAACATCGCTCACTTATAGTGTACCCCCAGCTGGTGGCGGCGGAGAAAAGAGGCAGTAGTGGTAACTCGACGCTCAGCTGATCACAAGTGCTACGTCGCCTCTTCAGGATGCACCAGTGCTGGAGCAAAGGAGTCATGGTAGTGGAAGCTGTTTCGATCTGCCTTGTAAGTAGGTATTTTTCAAAATGTCTTCAATATTAATAATTCAAAGTTTTATATTACGATCACTAAGATATTTACTATCCAAGGATGATCACTTGTGTTCTCTTTTGTGGTATGTGCTATGTATGCTCTGCCTTCATACGTTGGTTTTAGACATAGCGCTGTAATTAGTCATGCTGTACTTAATATAGCGAAAAACAGCCATATAGTAATGATTAGACAATAGTTAGATTTCATTGTGTTATTATAGTAATGTATACTGGGAATAGACTTAATTATGGCACTATTTTTGCTGCTTGAGCTTGCTTCTATTTATTGTTTTCGGTAAAAGTTTTCTACGCCATAAGAGAGCTTGATTTTTGCACGAGTATATTACTTTAGGTTAGCTGGACCCGTAGAATTATGTTGCACAACATAAATGGTAGTATGTAAGATGGTCAAAGTATTATAAATAAGAACAGCTTACTGTAAGACATTCAGTAATGAATTTTTGAGACATTACAATCTCAACATTACAAATTCAGCTGAACAGTAGCGATTAATGTTGTCAAGGTATAGACCGTCTTTTATTTTGTTTCTATTTAGTGTACTTGTAAAAATTATTGTGAAAGTATTGGGGATGATGACCAACAAGGAATTCATCAGCATTGTGCAGGTGAAATGAGGCAGGCTGCACGACGTAGGCTGAACCAAACTGCGGAGTTGCCAGGGTCGAGGGGAAAGTCTCGGGCCTTGTCAACATGCTGACAGGAATTCCTCCAAGTAAGCATCGGGGCCGTTCCTCATTCCTGAGCGGCTTACGGGCGTGTGGCAGAGCAAAGCAAGAGACCCGACCGAGCCGCAGTGCTACACCTGTGCAAGTGCCGGCTGTCGGTGTCAGCAGACTGCGTGACGCCCAACCATCAGAAGGCTTCCCCGAAACTCCCCATTGCAGGAAGGGAAAACGACTAGTATCAGACACACCTATTTGGTGACAACGATATTGACCTATGGAATCAGCATCTCCAGTGCACGCTGATAAAACACTGTCAACGCTAGACTCTTTTCATGCTTCAGTCTCCCACGCAATCGGCCGGACCGCAAGCTCAGTGCAGTTCGTCCTAAGGAGTGTGGACACCTGCATCCTAATTCAATTTTTCATTTTCTAGGGAGACTGAAGCATGAGTGACCAATGATGAATGACTTGATCTGCAAGCCACCTTTCAAGTCCTTTTTGCTGAGTAACAAATCAGTGGTACCTTCCCATCCAGGCCATGCTTTTCCTTGCTCAGACCTGAACTAACCATTTCCTTTGCTCTCATCAGACAGCTCTCAATAGCCCATATAATGTGCCATCCACAGAGGGACTGCGGAACATGTCATGTTTCAGTCACGACTGAGACACCAACAGAGACTTCGTGTGATGACTGACGCAGTCTCTCGTAGAGCTGACTATCTGCGATGAGCTCCCGTGCCGGGACATGAGCCACTTGCTCCAACTGCTGCTGCTTCTGTCGGTGCTTGGTCGTCTGGCGCTGGCCACTGGCACCTATTCCAATTGGGTCTTCTGAGGGACATCTGACTGATGGCCCTTTCCACTAGGTTCACCTTCTCCTGAGAGCTCGACAACACTGACGCCGTGCTCATAATGCTTCAAAGATTCTCAGTTGGGGGAGATTCGGCTACTTTGCTGGCCAGGGTTTGGAAAGCTGTAAGACAAGAAGTAGAAACTCTCAATGTGTGTGGGTTGGCACTATCATGCTGAAATGTAATTCCAGCATGGATTGGCATGAAGGGCAACAGGACAGTGCCTAGATACAGCCTACATACTGCTGTGCTGTAACAGAGCCACAGATGAGAACCAGACAGCTCCTGATATGAAAAAAATGGCATCCCAAACCATCACTGCTGTTTGTCAGAGGGTATGGCAGGCGACAGTCAGATTGGCATCCGCCAGCTGTTCGGAGCATCTCCAGACACGTCTTTGCTGGTCATCAGGTTAAAAAATGGCTCTGAGCACTATGGGACTTAACTTCTGAGGTCATCAGTCCCCTAGAACTCAAAACTACTTGAACAGAGCTAACCTAAGGACATCACACACATCCATGCCTGAGGCAGGATTCGAACCTTTGACCGTAGCGGTCACGCGGTTCCAGATTGTAGCGCCTAGACCCGCTCGGCCACCCCAGGCAGCTGGTCATCAGAGCTCATTTCAAAGTGGCACTCATCACTGAAGACAATTCTACTCCTGTGTTATTGTTCTTAATGGCAGTCCATCCTGTGCTCACATTTCAGCTGGATAATACACGCCTTCACATGACGAGAGATTCTACCGCTTGTCTTCGTGCTGCGTTCTCGCTTCCCACACCCGGCGGGGTCAGGGATTTTCTCTGCCTCGTGATGACTGGGTGTTGTGTGGTGTCGTTTGGTTAGTTAGGTTTAAGTAGTTCTAAGTTCTAGGGGACTGATGACCTCAGATGTTAAGTCCCATAGTGCTCAGAGCCATTTGAACCATTTGTCTTCGTGCTGCCAAACCCTACCTTGACCAACGAGTTCGCCACATCTGTGCCCAATTGAGAACTTCTGGAGCATTGTTGGCATGGCCTTCCATCCATCTCGAGATTATGACGATTTAACGCACTATTTGGACAGAATTTGGCTCGATATCGTTGACGAGGACATCCAACAACTTTATCAACCAATGCCAAGGCGAATAACACCTTGTATAAGAGAAAGCGGTGGACCATGCATTTTGACACGCTCGGTTTGTGAAGCTCTTTCTCCTGAATAAATCATCCAACTTTTATAAAATTTAAATCATCTGTTTGTCTGCATATGTACATCACATCTTCCGGTTTGCGCCCCATTCGGATAATTCCTTCGTGGTGCCTCCCTTTCTTTGGGTATTCTGCCTCCTCATTTTCCTCTTAGTTCATCGTAATTCTCATTTTAATCAAAAATGAATATCTCATGTGACTTGCTGATTTTCATAACATCCCATTAGCACAAAAATTTTGCGTCAGAAGTGATTCTCTGGTTTAGGGGCAGCTACAAGCAATTTACTGCACAAAAGTGTAGGAACGCTGTCACTGTGCAGTAGCCTCTAAAGTTTATAGATATGCCACATGCTTCGTATTACGCACGGAAATTGTGAAGACGGATGTCTGACTTCGGTTTACTGATAAAATTTTAGGAAAATTCATCTTATTCATAAAGGAGATTGGGAATAGAACACAACTGCAACACTTTCTTGATTAATGCCCGAGTGTTTGTGCTCCCAACTAGGTCGAAGTAAAGGCAGGCTTTGAAGCCATTCTGAAGTGTGCTGCTAGATTTTTTACCGATAGGTTTGATCAGCACGGGAGTATTACGGATATGCTTCACGAACATAAAATAGGAATCTCCGGGGGGAGGGGCGGGGGGTGGGGGCGGAGGAAGACGTTATATTCCCGAAACAGTACTAAAAAAAGTATAGAGAACAGGTATTTGCAGCTGACTGCAGAATGATTCTACCACCACAAACGCACGATGGGTGTAAGGATCACGAAGTCAAGGTAAGGGAAATTACATCGCTTATGGAGGTAATAAACATTCGTTTTCCATTCCGCCCTGGACCATAGGGTAACCTGCTGAGTATGTATGTAAATGTATACATAGATTTACAAATAATCCTTGTACACTATTAAACATGGTAGTTACTGTGGAAAATGTTTCACAAATAAAATTGCACTTCCTAAGATCAATTTTTTGCTTCCTTCCACGCAGAGTCATGACCTTGGGGGCACACGTGAAACGTCCCCTTAGAAAAGTTATAAATGACTTTGCTTAAACTGACACACAATATTTTTAGCGCAACGGAATCTGACTTTCAATAATCCCTACAAATGAATGGCTCTGACTAACATTAAACTATGCCTTTCACAAATCACTTACCTCACAAAAATCTTGGTTACTCAAGCTACTGCAGTACAGCGAGCGCCACTACTGCCAGCTAAATAAAAGATTCAAACTACGGAAGGCACTAGTTACTGATAGGCATAGTTAGCAAATAAAAGATTTTGATAGAGAAAAAACAATGTAGTTACCTTACTAGTGTTCAAAAGTCATAATATATATGGCAGTTCATGATATCCAGTCTTACAAATTTCAAAACTCCACCATATCTCTCACCCCATCCACCACTGCTGGCGGCTCACCTCCAACTGCGCAACGCTACGCGCTCTTAACATCCAGCTGCCCAACACTACAATGGCGAGTATTACAACAATGCCAACCAGGCACTGACAGCACACAGCACAGCCAGTGATTTTTCATACAGAGCGCTATGTGGCGTTACCAATAAAAAAAACCTAAACAGCCTACTTACATAGCCCCCATCTCCCCACAAAAAATTTTACAAATTGTTTTGGGCAGTGGCTAATACAGATTTGAATTTTTTTTATAATTACAATAACAAAGAAATGAAATGCAAACACTTATCGATACAATGTTGGTCAAAAGCTAAAATTTTCTCACAGGTGGTAGTGGTGGTGGTTAGTGTTTAACGTCTCGTCGACAAGGAGGTCATTAGAGACGGAGTGCAAGCTCGGGTTAGGGAAGGATTGGGAAGGAAATCAGCCGTGCCCTTTCAAAGGAACCATCCCGGCATTTGCCTGAAGCGATTTAGGGAAATCACGGAAAACCTAAATCAGGATGGCCGGAAACGGGATTGAACCGTCGTCCTCCCGAATGCGAGTCCAGTGTGCTAACCACTGCGCCACCTCGCTCGGTATATTTTTTTTTTTTTTCCTCACAGTCCATAAAGACAATCCTGATCGTTCATCACAGTGAAATAGTAGTAAAAGAAAATGCACACGGAAGTAGTGGATTTCCATGCAGTCTTGAAGAAGTAGTGTTGTCCTTCCAACGGAAAGACAGTGCTGACTCTTGACATGCTGACAGCTAATGTGCCACAACAGAGCAAACCCACAGCAGAGTCAGTCGAAGTTTTGAAGAATATTGGTACGTTGGTCATCACAGAGCAGACCCACTGTAGTCCTAGTAGAGATTATGGTATTGGTGGGCCACCAGAGGTGCAGACCCACTGCAGTCCTTGTAGAAATAATGGTATTGGTGGGTCATCAAAGGTGCTGACCCACTGCAGTCCTTGTAGAAATAATGGTATTGGTGGGTCATCGAAGGTGCTGACCCACTGCAGTCCTTGTAGAAATAATGGTATTGGTGGGTCATCAAAGGTGCAGACCCACTGTAGTCCTTGTAGAGATGGCCAGAAGCCATCTGTTGCAACCATGCAGGTGCACAATCACCATCGAAGAGTCTTGCAGAGAATATAGGTAATCCATAAACCACCACTTGTCCACTCAGAAAGAATTTGTTTGAAATGTCCTTAGAACGAGCAATGCTGTTATCCACTCCCTTGCTGAATTATTAACACATGTGCAAACACTATCAATCCACCTTTCACAGCAATGCAGGCTGCTATTCTCCCATGGAGACGGTCGTAGAGATGCTGGATGTAGTCCTGTGGAACGGCTTTCCATGCCATTTCCACCTGGTGCCTCAGTTGGACCAGCGTTCGTGCTGGACGTGCAGACCACTTGAGACGACGCTTCATCCAGTCCCAAACATGCTCAATGGGGGACAGATCCGGAGATCTTGCTGGCCAGGGTAGTTGACTTACACCTTCTAGAGCACGTTGGGTGGCACGGAATACATGCGGACGTGCATTGTTCTGTTGGAACAGCAAGTTCCCTTGCCGGTCTAGGAATGGTAGAACGATGGGTTCGATGACGGTTTGGATGTACCGTGCACTATTCAGTGTCCCCTCGACGATCACCAGAGGTGTACGGCCAGTGTAGGACATCGCTCCCCACACCATGATGCCGGGTGTTGGCCCTGTGTGCCTCGGTCGTATGCAGTCCTGATTGTGGCGCTCACCTGCACGGCGCCAAACACGCATACGACCATCATTGGCACCAAGGCAGAAGCGACTCTCATCGCTGAAGACGACACGTCTCCATTCGTCCCTCCATTCACGCCTGTCGCGACACCACTGGAGGCGGGCTGCACGATGTTGGGGCGTGAGCGGAAGACGGCCTAACGGTGTGCGGGACCGTAGCCCAGCTTCATGGAGACGGTTGCGAATGGTCCTCGCCGATACCCCAGGAGCAACAGTGTCCCTAATTTGCTGGGAAGTGGCAGTGCGGTCCCCTACGGCACCGCGTAGGATCCTACAGTCTTGGCGTGCATTCGTGCGTCGCTGCGGTCCGGTCCCAGGTCGACGGGCACGTGCACCTTCCGCCGACCACTGGCGACAACATCGATGTACTGTGGAGACCTCACACCCCACGTGTTGAGCAATTCGGCGGTACGTCCACCCGGCCTCCCGCATGCCCACTATACGCCCTCGCTCAAAGTCCGTCAACTGCACATATGGTTCACGTCCACGCTGTCGCGGCATGCTACCAGTGTTAAAGACTGCGATGGAGCTCCGTATGCCACGGCAAACTGGCTGACACTGACGGCGGCGGTGCACAAATGCTGCGCAGCTAGCGCCATTCGACGGCCAACACCGCGGTTCCTGATGTGTCCGCTGTGCCGTGCGTGTGACCATTGCTTGTACAGCCCTCTCGCAGTGTCCGGAGCAAGTATGGTGGGTCTGACACACAGGTGTCAATGTGTTCTTTTTTCCATTTCCAGGAGTATATATAGCAGCTCATGACATCCAGTCTTACAAATTTCAAAACTCCGCCATTTCTCTCCCCACATTCATCACTGCTGGCGGCTCACCTCCAACTGCGCAATGCTACGCGCTGTTAACATGCAGCTGCCCAACACTACAATGGCGAGTATTACAACAATGCCAATCAGCCACTGACAGCACACAGCAGAGCCAGTAATTTTTCACACAGAGCGCTATGTGGCGTTACCAATAAAAAAACCTAAACAGCCTACTTACACACGTACGATGAGGCCCCCTCATCCCAAGTATCATGTTCAGCCCCTTTTTAACGATTGAAGACTGTCTAGTGCGAACCAATAGCACGCGGCCAATTGGTGTGACACCGATAACACGGGAATTGTTTCGGCTCTTAATAGTTACTGAAATATTCGCCTAAAATTGATATTAAAATGAAGTTGTGACCATGTGGTGACAGCTCAGTGTACAGTGGTTCTCGGCTTTTATCATACACAAAAGAAAAGTTCTAATTTTCTAATAATTAGTGAATGAAAATATGAGTTTTGGACCGTCGGCACGAGGCTAATCCCTTGATCTTTTATCACAGCAGCCAATCATATCATAAAACTTGTCAGTTGGCGCAATTTGTAACGCCAGGTTTACTTGTAGTATCGTCTGTTGTTCGTACCTCATTCCACTTTGTAGCGTCATGCATCAGCTCCTGCATATTCACTCAAATGACATGGGAAGCGTGGGAATAAAGTTGATGGCTCCCAGAGGCAGAAATGTTATAGATTGGCTAACGTTTTTAAAAGTATAATATCAACTATGCAAACTGCACAAAATATTTTATTTTAAAATATGGTGACCGGTTTCGATCAAAGGCTGATCATCCTCAGACCGTTCAATGATCTGAAAATGTAGTAGAATGAAAGTTATTAGAGGGCACATGCAGATGAACACAGTAACAAACAACTATATAACAACGGTATAAGTGATTGAAGAGATACTGTTGCTGACTGCTGGAGCTACTGCCATGGAGCACTAACTGGTGTGGAGATCAAGTGCAGTTGCCGTCGCATAATAGCGAGATCTCCACCCACCGTCTCCAGAATCACCTCAGTGATAGTCAATGGCGTTGAGAAAGTATGAAATATTTGGACCACGAACACAGTCATGTAAATATAAAAATAGGCTTCCACAAAATATAACAAAACAGCATGTCAAAGAAGCGTAATAAGGAAACAAAACTTTAGCGTTCTAATTAGATCCAAAGTACATTCTATAGGGATTGGTGCGTGACCTACGTTGCGGAAAGATTATTTACAAGGACGTCACCAGCAGTAATAGTAATGTTACGAAGATCGGGATTTTCCGATTCCCAGTCAAAGATAAAGAAATGTGCATATTATTTTTCACTCGAAATCTAATCAGAATTATGTATAAAAGAGGTAATAGATTCATTAGATACAATAGGAACACTACCAATGAAGCAAATAATACACACATCAAAAAAAGTTTCCCATCATCTCTGTTCAGAGACTTCCGGAACCTGTACACAAACATGGAACAGAGATTAACATAAACATCATTTCCGCCCTTTTTATTGCTCACGAAAACCACACATTGCATGTTGTACCACCATACTACGCGACCTTCAGAGGTGGTGGTCCAAATTACTGGACACACTGGTGCCTCTAATACGCAGTAGCACGTCATCTTGCATTGATGCATGCCTGAATTCGTCATGGCATACTATCTACAATTTCATCAAGGCAATGCTGGTCCAGATTGTCTCACCCCCCACCGGCGATTCGGCGTAGATCCCTCAGAATGGTTGGTGGGTCACGTCGTCCATGAACAGCCCTTTTCAATCTACCCCAGGCATGTTCGATAGGGTTCATGTCTGGAGGACATTCTGGCTACTGAAGTCGAACCATGTCTTTATCCTGAAGGGAGTAGTTCAAAAGATGTGCACGATGGAGGGAGCGAATTGTCGTCCATGAGGACGAATGCCTCGCCCATACGCTGCCGATATAGTTGCCCTATCGGTCGTAGGATGGCATTCACGTGTCGTATAACCGTTACGGCGCCTTCCATGACCACCAGCGGCATACGACGGCCCCACATAATGTCACCCCAAAATAGCACGGAACCTTCACCTTGCTACACTCGTCTAAGGTGTTCAGCCTTATGGGGGTTGCCTCCAAACACGTGTCCGACAATAGTCTGACATATGTGGCACTAACCAGTGAAGAGAACATGATGCCAATCCTGAGCGGTCCAGTCGGCATGTTGATGGTCCAATATGTACCGCACTGCATGGTGTCGTGGTTGCAAAGATGGACCTCGCCATGGACGTCGCAGGTGAAGTTGTACATCATGCAGCCTACTGTGCACAGTTTGAGTAGTAACACGACGTCCTGAGGCTGTACGAAAAGCATTATTCAACCTGTTGGTGTTGCTGTCAGGGTTCCTCCGAGCCATAGACCGTAGGTAGCAGTCATCCACTGCAGTAGTAGGCCTTGGGAGGCCTGAGCGAGGCGTGTCATTAACAGTTCCTGTCTTTCTTTATCTCCTCCATGTCCGGACAACATAGCTTTGGTTCACTCTGAGACGCGTGGACACTTCCCTTGTTGAGAGTCCTCCCTGCCACAAAGTACCAATGCGGAAGCGATCGGACCGCGACATTAACTGTCTAGGCATGGCTGAACTACAAACAACACGAGCTGTGTACCTCATTCCTGGTGGAATGACTGAGACTGATTAGCTGTAGAAACCATTCCGTCTAATATGTGCTGCTCATGCATGGTTGTTTGGACCGGTTTAATGACATCTCTGAACAGTCAAAGGGACTGTGTCTATGACACAATATCCACAGTCTACGTCTATCTTCAGGAATTATGTGAACCGGGGTGATGCAAAACTTTTTTGATGTGTGTGTAATGGAAGTATCGTAAGGAAAGAACCATTGACTAATGTTTCATTCAGTAAATTTAATTCTTAAGTTGGTTGTATACATTACGTGAATGACTGGTATTCCATAATCGTTGAAGAAATATAAGAGGAGCTTATATTTGAAAATTTCAAATTTTCTTAATGCAGCACATTGAGAACTCACTGTTTAGCTAGTAAAATTTATTAAAACTACTTCGTTTCATGCTCATATTCATGTTTTATGATCGCCCGAGTTATTCTAGTGACAGAACATGGGATCTGCGGAAGCCAGAGTACTTTATTTCCTGTCGCTTGCCGAACGCGATTCGTGGGATCGGTTCCGTGATTGCCCCACGTGCAGGTGAGATCGCCCTTCCATCTGTCCACGTGTCATTCACACAGCGGGCCTTTCACTGAAGCCCTACCACAATAGGGTGCGAGGGTGTGGAGTGGACAGGTTTCGCCGCAGCTGACGGCACAGGTGGCGCATCACTTTTTCTTCCTCTACCCGTCTGTGTGTCCCTCTCTCACTGCCGCTATTTTCCCACTTTCCTTTTGTTCGCACGTGTCCGTACCGGTGAACTTCACCTGCGACCCTGGAGGCCACGGGACCTTGTTGGGATTGCCATTTGTCACGTATCCTTTTAGGCCGCTAGTGGAAACCGACATTAGGCCAGACACACGTGGCGAACTTGCTAGCGCTCTTACACAGGGATCTCATGAGACGAAGTCAATAAAGTGCCTGATCAAAAGAATGTGGACTTTCCAATGTAATACAGAATCGACCACTAGAAGCGTAGCAGTTAGTACAAAAGAAGGCGGAGAGTATTTTGTCGTCAGTGCAGAAGCGTCAACAGCAAAACAGGTGGGACAGGAAAGCTCAATGACTTCGAAAAATGACTAGTCATTGAAGTCACCAGCATTACAGATCGATCAGGAACATGAAAACAGTTTCAAAGTTGCCCAAATGGACTCTTGGTGATGTGACTGTGAAGGAACAACCAAAGCTAAACCCAGACCAGGCAGACCCCATGTAATGACGGACAAGGACCGTTAAGTGTTGCAGTGGGAGGCAGTAAAAAATCGCATTGTTAACTAAAGGATAGGAACCAGTCTTGAGTCCCAAAGTGCAACCAGCAAGCACAATGACTTCGCACGTTGAGTTAAAAAGAAAGCGGTACTAAGGAGAAACAAATTTTCATAAGCCACATATTTCTGCAGTCAATGAGGAGTGAGGGGTGAAGCGGCGTGAAGGGCGACGCCACTGGACAGATGGTTAGTAAAAACGACAGACTGCAGTGATGAACGACGCTGTACCCTGTGGAAATCCGATAGAAGGGTTTGAAACTGGCGACTGCCTGGAGAACGTCACCTACTGTCTTGTGTAGTGCCAGTGAAGTGAATTGGAGGTGGTGTTATAGTATGGCTGTGCTTTCTGCACTTGGAGTGTGGTCACGTTATTGCACTTAAGTAAGTGATAAGAGCGGAAGAACACATTTAACACCTTTGTGTACTGTGCACAGTAGACAAACAATTTGGGGACGATGACTGTTTGTATCAGCATGGCAACGTACCATATCACAAACCGGCATTCCTGAGGCCCTTGAGGAAGAATGCATTACCATTCATTCACAGCGATTCGGACACCTCATTGAAAGTTTTTGCAGTGGAGTTAAAGGATGATAAAGGCGAAGTATGGACAAAACCCATATTAATGTCTTCAAATTAATATCTTGATCGAACAGTGTGTATATTTCGGAAAGGTAAGTTAATTGAAAATAACAACTTTGTTTGCGTGGCCATCCTCTGCAGCAAGCACAAAAACATTTGTTTTATAAATAAAACCGCCTTTTCTTGTTGATGCTGTAATTTTTTTCCCCACGCGCGTTTTGCGTTTTTCTTACTCTAAGGCATCTTCAGTGTGATCTATAAAGATATAGTTTTGTAATTTTTAGATCATCAAACAGTTCACATCGTGTTATTTATGTAAATAAGTAATTAGTTACAGTCTGTTTGCATCTGTCTTTCCTTTCATCTGGTCTGGAGGTCACACAAAAACTTCAGAAATAAATGCATGGGTGGTGTTCTGTGTGGGACAGTGAATGGCACATGTTCCGCCTTTGAAAGATTTTTGATAGTGTAATTACGTGTGATGGGTGTTTCATGACAGTATTCCATGTGCAGTTGGGATGAAAAGAAATGAGATCGATTTAATTACTTCTTTTTGATGTATTTTAAAAGAACTTTGGAGGATGGGACCTGTCAATCCAAGGGAAGGATTATCTCCAGGGGTCATAATCCAATTAGCAAAACAATAGCTTAAGGACCTGTCAATCAAACGAGAAAAATAGGTTTACCCCTGAAAGTATGCTTGCCCCCGATATAGGCAACCCACAATGTGAGGTGACACAAAGTTAGTCCCACTACTTCCCTTAATCTACTGTTGAAGGCCGGATTGGCCGAGCGGTTCAAGGAGCTATAGCCCGGAACAGCGCGACTGCCACGGTCGCAGGTTCGAATCCTGCCTCGGGCATGGATGTGTGTGATGTCCTTAAGTTAGTTAGGTTTAAGTAGTTCTAAATCTAGGTGACTGATGACCTCAGAAGTTAAGTCCCATAGTGCTCAGAGACATTTGAACCATTTGAATCTATTGTTCTGTTAATTGATTTATGACCCCTGAGGATAGTCTGTCCTTCTGAGAAGCCCCCCACGCCTCCATCCTCCCCCTCTACCTCCCCCTCCCCTCTGAAAACCATCAACCCTCCCATACATCCCCCTCGCCAATACAAGCACATTTTCAGGCCTGAGTTATTCGAATAGCCCCCTCCCACTCTATCAATTTGATTGACTATTTAATTAAATCGATAAACTAATTTAAATCACTTAATAAAAGCAAGTCTTCTGGTCCAGACTGTATACCAATTAGGTTCTTTTCGGAGTATGCTGGTGCATTAGCTCCATACTTAACAATCATATACAACCGTTCGCTCGACGAAAGATTCGTACCCAAAGACTGGAAAGTTACACAGGTCACACCAATATTCAAGAAAGGTAGTAGGAGTAATCCACTAAATTACAGGCCCACATCGTTAAAATGGATACGCAGAGGATTTTAGAGAATATTTTGTGTTCGAACATAATGAATTACCTCGAAGAAAACGGTCTGTTCACACGCAGTCATCATGGGTTTAGAAAACATCGTTCTTGTGAAACACAACTAGCTCTTTATTCATATGAAGTGCTGAGTGCTACTGACAAGCGATTTCAGATCGATTCCGTATTTCTGCATTTCTGGAAGGCTTTTGGCACTGTACCACACAAGCGGCTCGTAGTGAAATTGCGTGCTTATGGAATATCGTCTCAGTTATGTGACTGGACATGTTATTTCCTGTTGGTGATGTCGCAGTTCGTTGTTCAAAATGGTTCAAAAGGCTCTGAGCACTATGGGACTGAACAGCTATGGTCATCAGTCCCCTAGAAGTTATAACTACTTAAACCTAACTAACCTAAGGACAGCACACAACACCCAGTCATCACGAGGCAGAGAAAACAGTTCGTTGTATTTGACAGAAAGTCATCGAGTAAAACAGAGGTGATTTCTGGCGTTCTCCAAGGTAGTGTTATAGGCCCTTTGCTGTTCCTTATCTATATAAACGATTTGGGAGACAATCTGTGCATCCGTCTTCGGTTGTTTGCAGATGACGCTGTCGTTTATCGACTAATAAAGTCATCAGAAGATCAAATCAAACTGCAAAATGATTTAGGAGAAATATCGGAATGGTGCGAAAAGTGGCAGTTGATCTTAAATAACGAAAAGTGCGAGGTCATCCACATGAGTACTAAAAGGAACACGTTAAACGTGGGTTACACTATAAATCAGTCTAATCTAAAAGCCGTAATTTCGACTAAATATATAGGTTTTACAATTACGAACAATTTAAATTGGTCGCCCGGAGTGGACGTGCGGTTCTTGGCGCTACAGTCTAGAACCGAGCGACCGCTACGGTCGCAGGTTCGAATCCTTCCTCGGGAATGGATGTGTATGATGTCCTTAGGTTAGTTAGGTTTAATTGATTCTAGGTTCTAGGCGACTGATGACCTCAGAAGTTAAGTCGCATAGTGCTCAGAGCCATTTGAACCAGTTTAAATTGGAAGGAACACATAGAAAATGTTGTGGGGAAGGCTAACCAAAGACTGCGTTTTATTGGCAGGACACTTAGAAAATGTAACAGACCTACTAAGGAGACTGCCATCATTACGCCTGTCCGTCCTCTTTTAGAATACTGTTGCGCGGTGTGAGATTCTTACCAGACAGGACTGACTGAGTACATCGAAAAAGTTCAAAGAAAGGCAGCACGTTTTGTATTATCGCGAAATATACTAGAGAGTGTCACAGAAATGATACAGGATTTGGGACGGATATTATTAAAAGAAGGGCGTTTTTCGTAGCTACTGAATCGTCTCACGAAATTCCAATCACCAACTTTCTTCTCCGAATGTGAAAATATTTTGTTGACACCGACTTACATAGGGAGGAGCGATCACCAACATAAAATAAGGGAAACCAGAGCTCGTACGGGAAGATATTGGTGTTCATTCTTCCCGAGCGCTATACGAGACTGGAATAACAGATAATTGTGAAGATGGTTCGATGAACCCTCTGCCAGGCACTTACATATAGTTTGCAGAGTATCCATCTAAATGTAGACGTACATGGAGAACCTTAATCCCTCAGCGTTACTCCTCCACCCCACATGGAAATTGGTGGGAAAAAAACTCATGCTATGCTGGTGAAGAAGGACCTCATGAAACGAAATTCAAATCATTGCAAAGAATATACTGTTTATTTATAAAATTCATTTTGCAGGGGATGGATCTCTTTTATTTGGCGCGAAACGTTTATCATTCTCCGCTGTTTTGGAAGTTCCATGGCTTGCAAACAACATCTAGAAAAATTTATTAAATGATCGCTTTTTTATCCAATAACTCAAGAAATACCATCGCAAAGTCAACGCCAACATAACTCCCTGCACACAGTCATTTAAAAATCTTCTGATTGCGTCTTCACGCCGATCGCAGGGCAGACATGCCAGAAGCCATGCCGGGTGGGACATTGCACCTTCGTGTCCACATGTGCCGGCTGCTTTACCAGGCTGCACCACGCAGAGATGTCCAAGAGACTGACCTGAGAAGGACCACCAGCTGTCCCATGGTATTAGGATACCCCAAGTGTCTACTTCCTGCCACATACCACTGATTGGGAGAATTCCAAGCACCTTGTCCAACCCACCAGCTTATGGTGTCTTAGAATACTGTGCTCCTTCTTTTTGTGACCAGCAGCCGTGTCACCCTCGCAACTGCGGTCCCCTTCGTTTTTAATGGTAACCTTGACCCCCTCAATTGGCTACTTCCCCTTGCATCATCTGCACAATCTGCTCTCAAACACACACCTTCCACAACAGTTCAGTGAAGCAGCTGCTGTGTGTGCTCGCCCTGCTGCGCAAATACTGATTGGGTTAGTTCACAGTACCATTGGCTTGAGTAACGCCCTGTCCCATAGCCTTAATTCCCTCCTCTCCTCCCCCTCATTCCTCTGATTACTTCCTTTTGGACTAAGCTTCAAGTGGTGGCAAGTCTTTCATACTAATACCTGGAATATTCCTGTTGAAACAAATGCTCTCTCTTCTCTCCCTCTCTCTCTCTCTCTCCCTCTAGTGGCTACATCCTGCCCACCATGTCACCATGCCACACTAACCAATCTTTTGTCCTGAAAAAAGCAGTGCACATTTGGAAATTCCCCAGCTCTCGATGCTTTGGAAATAGTCAACTTGGTTGACTAATTAATTAACTTGATGCCCTCTGTATGGGTATGCTCCTTTCTGTCTATTGGTGGATATTAGGACTGGTATATATGATGGGGAATTCTGGAAATCGATCCACAACTACCCAGTTTCCACACCCCACTCTTCCCCCTTCCAAATTTTTCATACTGTTGGCAGATACTGGCACCCGTGGGTCGTTTTGGCAGAAGGTCCATTTCTCCGGAGGTACAAATTTCAGATTAACTGAACCATGCCCTTCGGCAATTTTCAGGAGATGGGGTAGGGATTTGACTGGAGTGTGCTCCCAATACTACTAGCCAAAACAATAAATCGATCAATCAGGAATTTGACACTGCTGTTGGTTTTTAAATCAATATATAATCCTTAAGCAAGTTCTCCCACCTACACAATGATCAAGAATGAGGAGGAGGAAAAGGAAGAGGAGAAAGGATCTACCGCATGATAGGATAGTTACATTAACAAATACGACTGCAACCTTTCTTCTGCAAGTCACAGTCCACTGGACTGTATTGAGAAACAGTAAACATCAGACACTTAAACCATGTTCCATTCCGTAGTAGCAGTTGTCATGGTTAGATGGCACATGTGCTCATGTCACGCTGTCCACGTGCAGTGTCCAACACCAGAGGTTATTTAACGCTAGCTCATTCTCGCCAATCACACACACACTCACGACTGCAAAGCACACACCTTCCCAGCGGAAGCTGTGCCCACGCCCACTGGATCAGACCCACACCCACCACAGACATACCAGCAGCTGCACATCCATCCCCCTCCATCCACATGCCTGCCATGCTGAACGCTCAGAAGTCAGCGAGACTGCCACCAAGCAGTCAGCCAATAAATTTACATGGTGGGAATAATCGTCCAGAGCACATACCAGTCATTTTGAATCATCTCACACAACACATACACCCGTTTCTGCCGACACTTTTCCATCATACTATTTACTTTCTTCGCTCTTCAGTCATCCAGAGAGCGCCGCTGCCAGTTCTTGACCACATGGCCACTGGCAGGAGCCAGCCGGTTAGGGTAATGTTTGTAACTGATTTGCACCTTCTGGTCGACTGAAGCCTCGTGCCCACGAAGACTCTGAAACCATTACAGTCGTATTTGCAACATGGTTCAAAATGGCTCTGAGCACTATGGGACTTAACTGCTCAGGTCATCAGTCCCCTAGAACTTAGAACTACTTATACCTAACTAACCTAAGGACATCACACACACCCATGCCCATTTGCAACATGATAATTGTACTAATACGATAAAGGAGATCAAGACTGTAAGTAGGCTGTTTAGGTTTTTTTTTGTTTAATGGCAACGCCACGTAGCGCTCTGTTTGAAAATCACTGGCTGTGCTGTGTGCAGTCTGTGGCTGGGTGGCATTGTTGGAATTTGCCATTGTAGTGTTGGGCAGTTGGCTGTTAGCAGCGCGTAGTGTTGCGTAGTTGGAGGTGAGCCGCCAGCAGTGGTGGATGTGGGGAGAGAGATGGCGGAAATCTGAGAGCCGATGATCTGGACGTGTGTCCATCAGAGACAATACATTTGTAAGACTGGATGTCATGAACTGCTATATATATATTATGACTTTTGAACACTATTAAGGTAAATACATTGTTCTCTATCAAAATCGTTCTTTTGCTAACTGTGCCTATCAGTAGTTAGTGCCTTCAGTAGTTTGAACCTTTTATTTAGCTGGCAGTAGTGGCGCTCGCTGTATTGCAGTAGTTCGAGTAACGATGATTTTTGTGAGGTTAGTGATTTGTGAAACATCTAGGTTAATGTTAGTCAGGGCCATTCTTTTGTAGGGATTTTCGAAAGTGAGGTTGCGTTGCGCCAAAAATATTGCGTGTCAGTTGAAGCACATTCTTGTATAATTTTTCTAAGGGGACGTTTCAAGACATATACAGGGAGATATGTATAGACTGTCATTCCGTATAGATGAACTGTACGTTTTATGCTTCTCAATTGCTTTGCGCAGTCCACGTATACTGTGCATGATTGTGAATTTCTTCCTGTAACTTAGTGTTTTATTTTTCTCGTTGTGATAGTTCTCTACCTAGTCTGTGACAGGTGAAGGACTGGACAGCCTTCGAGCTAATGTAACAGTGCTGTCAGAACGGGATGGGATTTCGAGAAAATTAGCAGGGATCTGTGACTTGTTTGGGGAGATCTCTTATTTATGGACATCATGTGGATTTGAATGCTATATGTCGAAGACTGAAATAATCGTGAGAATTCGGCAGATAATCGATACTCCGACAAAACGATCATTGAGAGATGAGCTCTCTACCGCATCTTCTAAGTGTTGTTGGCAAACATATACACCTCTCATATATGTTTCGCGAAGTGACTGCAGGGAGAAAATTAGGGGCCAATGCGAAGATCTTTACCGAGAGAGAGTCAGCAGAAGTTCTGTCTTTCGTTTTCTCGATAAATAAGAGACAATGCTCTACCCTGAGTTTTGTGTGCATGTAAACAGATGTTTATATCTATGTGCAAGACATGATACTGTGTGTACCGGAGGGCCCTCTGTACCACTACTAGACATTCCCTTTACTATTCCACTCGAAAATAGAGTGAGAGAAAATGACTGCCTATATAATTCCTCGTGAGCCCTAACTACTCGTATCTCATCTTCGTAGTTCTTACGGAAATGTATGTTGGCTGTGGTAGAGTCTATCTGCGCTCAGCTTTAAATGTCGATTCTCAATAGCGTTCCCTCCAGGGATTCCAATTTGAGCTAACGCGTGAGTAATCCGAATGCTGTAAAAGGATTACTCCCAGACAAAGTGGCACTTACGATCAATTTAATTAATTAGCCTATCAATTTGATATTGATGATGTGTTGTCAGGCAGACGTAAGCGAAAGCTAAAGTACTATAGTTGTGACTCGGGAGTTGGAGCGGTGATCAGGCGATTTTTCGTGGCGGCGACATCTTTTAATGAAATATCAATCTCTCACCTACACTGGGAAAAACAGCCATCGTAATAAAATCATCTATGTTACCGAATTTATAAACTGATACGTAGCATAAGCCTCATATTTACAACTTCATGTGGGACAGAGCATTTGGATATCTTACGAGACTTCGAAAGCGAGGAAGCATCCTATGACGGAGTCAGAGCATGCTCTTAGCAATTCGTCGTGAGCCTAAAATAAGTCTAATATTCTAGTCACGTGAGTCAGGATATAACAGATATTAAGCTGATTATAACAGCTTTTTTACCTAATGAGAGAATACCTAGAGGAGATAAAGCCTATGCCCAACTGTTACATTAATTTTCACAAGGAACGATTCTTTAGCGACGTGAAATCTCGTGTACATCCAGATTTTTACTGTCTTCGAATGTAGCTCTTATAAAAGGCAGAAATCTACATTTGGCGTGAGGAGCTGTACGTGTATGGTCAACAACATCCCTGTATCAGATTGACTAAACTGAAGAGAGTCTGTGTCTGTGCGGAACTGTTATTAGAACTATACATCCAGCGTCTGCTTGTCTTGCAGTGCGTCACGGCTCGCGGCTGTGGGTACGAGGCTTTGGTCAACCGGAAGCTGCGGATTGGTTACAAAGATCTGTCGGCTCCAGCCAGCGGCTGTGGGGACAAGCCTCGCCGGCGGCACTGTCTGGATAACTGACGAGTGAAGTAGGTAACCAGGATGCTGCGTGAGTGGCGACAGAGACGGACAGGTGTGTTGTGTGAGAAGAGTCAATGTGACGGCTGTGTGTGCTGGACGATTATTCGCACCCTGTGAATCGATCGGTGTGTGACAGTCTCCTCGAAATAGGAGCGTTCAGTATGGCGGGGTTGGGCGTCCAGCTGCTGGTATGGCCAACATGGGCGCAGTTGTCTCCCGGCCGGCGCAGCCGTTTCGACCCGGCAGTCGGTGAATGGCGTGAGTTCCGCGATCGCGACTGTATGTGTGATCACCAGGAATCAACCAGGGAGATACGACCTCTGGCATGGTGCACTGCATGTGAACATCGAGACGTGAGCTTGTGGGATGTACAGGTGTTCCAGTTATCTCTAACATCTAACTGTAACAACGACTACTACGGAATGGATCGTAGCTTAAGTGTGTGGCGTTTACTGTCTCTCAGTACAGTGATGTCTTGCAGAGGGGAGGTGTGATTGGTAATCGTTGTTGTTACTGTCCTGTCATGTGGTAGGCCGTTGCTCCTCCTCCTCCTCCTTCTCATTCTTCGTCCTGGTGTAGCTGATTGCGATTATGTAGTGAGTTAACAACCAATAGCAAAATCAAATTCCTGGTTGATCAATTTATTGTTACCAATAGTGGTACTGGGAGCACAATCCAGTCAAACCCCTGTCCCGTATCCTGAAAATTGTTGAAGGACATACTACAGTTGAGCTGAAATTTCTAACTTTTAGCTACCTCCAATGTAATGGATCTCCTGCCAAAAGTACCTACCTTAGCCAACATCTGCCATCAGGATAAAAGCTAAAAGATCTGGAAGAAAGAAGAGTAGGGTTTGGAAATGGGTAGCTTCGGAACGGAATCCTGCAATTCCCCACAGCATATGCCAGTCCTAGTACGCACCAGTAGGAAGCAAGGAAAAACTGTCATAGGCAAAGGGTATCAAGTTAACCAATTAGCCAATCAATTTGACAGTGTGGGGTAGCGTGAGTGGACTATTTCCAAGACATTGACAGCTGGGGATTTATCAGACATCCACTACTTTGTTGAAGAGAGAAAAGTGGTTAGTCCAATACATGATAGACGCTTGCTGGGTGTGAAGTAGCCATTTGAGAGAGAGAGAGAGAGAGAGAAAGAGAGAGAGAGAGCACATGCTTTGTCTGACAGGAAGTACCTGTAGGGAGGGAGGGGGGGAGAGAAAGGAGGAACTGGATGGTGGAGGGGTGGGGAGGTTGCTTCCCGAGTGTCCTCTGTCAGTGGTATTGTGAACTAACTCAGTCAGTATCTGCACACCAGGACGCGCACATAGAGCACCTGCTGCCACTGTGGAAGATATGTGCTTGAGAGTAGATTTTGCAGGTGCTGCAACCAGAAGTAGAGACTTCAAAGGTCTCTGCCGCAAACATAGGGAACCAAATCTGTGGCGGTCACAGGAAACAGCCACTTGGGGCATGCTAAAATCACAAGACAGCTGGCAGCCCTTCACGGAACTGACTCTCAGACACTGCCGCATGGTGCAGCCTGCGAAGTGGACAGAGCGTGGGTGCAAAAGAGGCAATGTCCCAGCTGGTGTGGCTCGTGGTACGTTTGACCTGCAGTCGGTGCAAAGGTGTTCAAAGGTTCAACAGTATAATTATGTGTGGTGAGTTATATTGATGTCGAGTGTGTGGCGATAGTCCTTGAATGATGGAAGAAGAAGCGATGTATTCAATTACTGCTATTTAATGTATATGGCCAGCATCTTTCAAAACAACAGAGAATGATGAGCTTTCCCCCTCCCCCCCCCACAATAAACAGCGAGATCCAACCCCCCTAAACCGAATATTACAAATAAACAATATATCCTTTGGTATGTAATTGAGATTGATTTGAATTTCGTATCATGAGGTCCTTTCTCTCTAGAGTGTCTTTTACCGCCGATTTCCAGGTGAGGGAGAGGAGGGGTTTGTGATATTTCTCAGAGGGGAAAGGGTTAATTATTTAATCGATGTAATTAATTATTCAATCAGATTGATTGAGGGGCTATTCGATTAGCTCAGACCTATGTGCTTTTATCGGTGAAGGGGAGGGGTTGGAAGATAAGAGGTTTCCAGAAAGATGGGAGAGGTGGAGAGGGGGAGGGGAGGTCTCTCATAAGGACTCATTATCCCCACGGGTTCATTAATTAATTAATGGAACAATAGATAAGCGGATGAGAGGGGTTACATGAAAAACCACGCAATTAAAATAGTAACCAAGGTCACTAAATCAATCAGCTGTCACAATTTAATTATTTTGTATACGAATTTGATATCAAAAGTGATGTACAGTAGAACGCAGGTTACCCTACTACTGATGTTAAGAGCGGCAATGGCAAATAGATTTTTGTGTCACCTGTATCTTGCTCAACGCTAGTCTTTTCAGGAGAGACAACTGAAATCTGTATTCAGAGGACAGAGAAGATTTCATCTCTCGTTGGAGCAGTCACCTTAGGACTGAAGTCGTGATAAGGATTCAGCCTGTGTATTCACGTCTGAATTTCTCACCTCGCTGTCGTCACCGACGCCATGCTCCAACCACAGAGGCGGGCGTGACTTTGCCGGGCCGAGCTGATTCCGGAGCAGACACCTTTAAGCTTCTGCAGCACACCAATACTGGACCCGACCAAAAAACCTGCAACACTCTGGCTGACAGTAGTACACGGGGTTTATAACCTAGTCCTTGCGATCTCCTCCGTACTAATGGGCTCAGCGTGTGCTGAGATCATAACTGCAATGCTTCTACATTACCCAGACCGAATATGATGTATCCACAGATATTACGAAAATGGATGTGTGTGTGTGTGTGTGTGTGTGTGTGTGTGTGTGTGTGTGTGTGCGCTCGCGTGCGAGCGCTCTGGCTGCCTGTCTGTGTGTTCCACATCTCCTCTTCAACGACAGGACCGATCTCGAGCAAGTTTGGTGAGTAAGAACCACCTGCCTATCATAGTTCAGGAGATAGGACATCATAAACATAGAGATTGGTGAAAGACAGCAGCATCATGCATGACGTCTGTATTTATTACCACTGTGCTACTAACTCTACTCGCAGTACATGATTCAGACTTCATCCACACATGTCGCTGAATATACCTGCAAAATTATATAAATACACTGAGATGCATAAAAAACTGCAGTATTGCAAGTGACGTTTAATTTTTTTTATCTCTTGGCTTCTAACTTTATTCGTAAAATATTTTACAGACAGTATCCACATATGCCACTGAGTGTACCTACAGAATTGTATCATTGTATGACAGATACATCAGGACATATGACGTCAAAACACAGAGATGTTTGGAAAACTGCCGCAAGACTATTAAATTTATTACTTCATTGTAAGTACCTGTAGCAGCAGAATATTTCACAGAGAGTATCCATATATACCGGTGAATGTACCTACACAAATATGTCTTCTCACGGCACATAATTCAAGAGATCTGACGTGATAAACTCTAACATACGTGAAAAAATTTGATATCATGCAATGAAGATTTAATACATTTATTCTTTACTGTTAAGACGGTCCTACAGACGAGTCAACAAACGGAATCCCTCACACCTGGTAACGTTTTTGACGGTTTTGAACGGCGAAGTGCAAACGGCTCTAAGCCAAAACAGTAGCCATCTATAGAGCTATGAAAACGCGTTGTCATAGGAAGCAGCTACATTCAAACATTTGGGCATTATGCATATTTCCATCATTTCAACAGTGTTTTCACGAATACATGGAAACGAAATTTTTTTCTATATTACACTACAAACACATTTCTTTTTACTTCACTTAAAACTTCCGGGCTGATAGGCCGTGGTCGAAGTATAAAAATCTCTCCTGGGGTTTGTCTCGGACTGCGGGAGACATCCTCGGAGGTAAGCGGCGAACTGCGAAGAGAACTCGAGGAAGCGCTGATTATATAGGCAGTACAGAGGGAGCCACTGTTGATCACGTGGCGTCGGCTATGAGGTTGTCTCTGGTAACGCCAACATTCTCGATTGAAAGTAATCGATCGTCACTCTCGCGGTGCAAAGCTGACATCCAAATTTTATCCAGTTTAACACCTTCGTCTTTCCTGTTAAAATTATTACGATGTTTATCAACCTCGATAGCCTCTCTATACAAGCGTGCATAATAATGGGAGGTTTTTGATATTACGCTCGTCTCGCTGAATTTTATTTCTTGATCACCTTCCTGGTAAACATGTTCCGCTACGGCCGATTTATCCGTGTGACCCTGGCGTCAATTCCTCTTATGTTCAATACGACGGGTGTTCACACTTCTCATTGTGGTACCGATGTAAACCTGTCAACAACTACAAGGAATTTTATATACCCCCGGTGTAGCCAAAGGGTGTCGTGCATCTTTTGCTGACCTTAAAATTCTTTTATTTTCCTCGTGGGTCTGAAAATACACTCCTGGAAATTGAAATAAGAACACCGTGAATTCATTGTCCCAGGAAGGGGAAACTTTATTGACACATTCCTGGGGTCAGATACATCACATGATCACACTGACAGAACCACAGGCACATAGACAGGCAACAGAGCATGCACAATGTCGGCACTAGTACACTATATATCCACCTTTCGCAGCAATGCAGGCTGCTATTCTCCCATGGAGACGATCATAGAGATGCTGGATGTAGTCCTGTGGAACGGCTTTCCATGCCATTTCCACCTGGCGCCTCAGCTGGACCAGCGTTCGTGCTGGACGTGCAGACCGCGTGAGACGACGCTTCATCCAGTCCCAAACATGCTCAATGGGGGACAGATCCGGAGATCTTGCTCGCCAGGGTAGTTGACTTACACCTTCTAGAGCACATTGGGTGGCACGGGATACATGCGGACGTGCATTGTCCTGTTGGAACAGCAAGTTCCCTTGCCGGTCTAGGAATGCTAGAACGATGGGTTCGATGACGGTTTGGATGTACCGTGCACTATTCAGTGTCCCCTCGACGATCACCAGACGTGTACGGCCAGTGTAGGAGAACGCTCCCCACACCATGATGCCGGGTGTTGGCCCTGTGTGCCTCGGTCGTATGCAGTCCTGATTGTGGCGCTCACCTGCACGGCGCCAAACACGCATACGACCATCATTGGCACCAAGGCAGAAGCGACTCTCATCGCTGAAGACGACACGTCTCCATTCGTCCCTCCATTCACGCCTGTCGCGACACCACTGTAGGCGGGCTGCACGATGTTGGGGCGTGAGCGGAAGACGGCCTAACGGTGTGCGGGACCGTAGCCCAGCTTCTTGGAGACGGTTGCAAATGGTCCTCGCCGATACCCCAGGAGCAACAGTGTCCCTAATTTGCTGGGAAGTGGCGGTGCGGTCCCCTACGGCACTGCGTAGGATCCTACGGTCTTGGCGTGCATCCGTGCGTCGCTGCGGTCCGGTCCCAGGTCGACGGGCACGTGCACCTTCCGCCGACCACTGGCGACAACATCGATGTACTGTGGAGACCTCACGCCCCACGTGTTGAGCAATTCGGCGGTACGTCCACCCGGCCTCCCGCATGCCGACTATACGCCCTCGCTCAAAGTCCGTCAACTGCACATACGGTTCACGTCCACGCTGTCGTGGCATCCTACCAGTGTTAAAGACTGCGATGGAGCTCCGTATGCCACGGCAAACTGGCTGACACTGACGGCGGCGGTGCACAAATGCTGCGCAGCTAGCGCCATTCGGCGGCCAACACCGCGGTTCCTGGTGTGTCCGCTGTGCGGTGCGTGTGATCATTGTTTGTACAGCCCTCTCGCAGTGTCCGGAGCAAGTATGGTGGGTCTGACACACCGGTGTCAATGTGTTCTTTTTTCCATTTCCAGGAGAGTAATTTCCACCCCATACTTGCCTAAAACTTTCCCAATGCGGTCTGTGACCTTACTAATGAACGGAAGAAAAACTTTACCCTTGGACCACTGTTGTTCGTCATTACTCCTTATTCTCTGCCTCACCACAACCTACATTCAATACAATAATAACTTTTATGAACAGATTGACTCGGTGGTTATGGGCAGTCCTCTCAGTCCTGCTGTGGCTAACTTATTTATGGAGACTTTTGAACAATGGGCGTTGCAGACTGCCAGTAAGAGACCGGCCAGATGGTATCGCTATGTCGATGACACGTTCGTAGTATGGACACACGGAGCAGGGGAGTTGGATGCCTTCCTGACACAATCAAACAGCATTAATGCGAAAATCCAATTCACCATGGAGACGGAAAGGAATGGGCAATTGAACTTCCTGGATGTGTCTGTGGTTAAACGACGGGACGGAACGTTGGGCCATAAGGTGCATAGAAAGTCCACACATACTGATCGTTGTCTACACAAAGAATCAAACCACCACCCTAGACAAAAAAGAGGTGTAGTGAAAACTTTGGTAGACAGGGCGTACAAACTTTGTGAACCTGTTTATTTAAAAGATGAGATTGATCATCTACGCTCAACTTTCGTGACGAATGGATATTCTAACAAGGATACAGATCGAGCACTGCGCTCTAGGCAGAGAATAAGGAGTAATGACGAACAACAGTGGTCCAAGGGCAAAGTTTTTTTTTTCGTTCATTAGTAAGGTCACAGACCGCATTGGGAAAGTTTTAGGCAAGTATGGGGTGGAAACTATTTTCAGACCCACGAGGAAATTAAAAGAATTTTTTAGGTCAGCAAAAGATGCACGGCACACTTTGGCTACACCGGGGGTATATAAAATTCCTTGTAGTTGTGGACAGGTTTACATCGGTACCACAAAGAGAAGTGTGAACATCCGTCTTATTGAACATAAGAGGAATTGCCGCCAGGGTCGGCCGTAGCGGAACATGTTTACCAGGAAGGTGATCAAGAAATAAAATTCAGCGAGACGAGCGTAATATCAAAAACCTCCCATTATTATGCACGCTTGTATAGAGAGGCTATCGAGATTGATAAACATCGTAATAATTTTAACAGGAAAGACGAAGGTGTTAAACTGGATAAAATTTGGATGTCAGCTTTGCACCGCAAGAGTGACGATCGATTACTTTCAATCGAGAATGTTGGCGTTACCAGAGACAACCTCATAGCCGACGCCACGTGATCAACAGTGGCTCCCTCTGTACTGCCTATATAATCAGCGCTTCCTCGAGTTCTCTTCGCAGTTCGCCGCTTACCTCCGAGGATGTCTCCCGCAGTCGGAGACAAACGCCAGGAGAGAGTTTTATACTTCGTCCACGGCCTATCAGCCCGGAAGTTTTAAGTGAAGACAATACCGGCCGTGAAAGCTTACATTGTATGAACATTTCTTTTTTGTTTTCGTTTCATTTATAAAATTAACAATAACCGAGCAATGTAACACAAACAACGGTAATTCAGATTTACATGCCTATGTCAAAACGTAGAAGGTAAAGAGGTAGAATATATGACGATACTCAAAGCGCGTAACTCAGTATGTAAAGGGAGGTTAAAAATCTAATTATCATAGAGGGCTGGGATGCTGCAGTAGGGGATGAAATACGCTAGATACGAATGGACATATTAGCCTCAGTAGAGCAACGAAAGGGAAGAAAGAATTAATGTGTACACTGCTCAACAAAAACAAGAGGAAAAACTATACATGGGAAAGACAATGAGACAGGAAGATAACAGCTGGAGTATGTCATGGCCGTACAGTGAGTACAAAATCAGATATTTGATCGTCAGGCAGTCCCACGAGCAGATATAGATTAGCTGTTGATTTAAGTGCAATACAATTGTCAGAAAGGACCAATTTGCAAACAAGTGACTTGTAGCAGTCGAGAAGAATGGCGAGATATTTGAGGTTGTAGACACTGCGGTAACGAACACGACAGTAAGCTGTTTAGTTGAAAAACAATGGGTGGTCCTAAAAAAAAATCAGGCACTAGTCGTGTAGGATCCGGTCCAAGAAGTAGAGGAAGAGGAGATTAGTGCGTAACGTCCCGTCGAGAACAAGGTCATTAGAAACGGATAATAAACTCTGATTAGGGAAGGATGGGGAAGGAAATCGGCCGTACCCTTTCAAAGGAACCATACCAGCATTTGCCTGAAGCGATTTAGGGAAATAACGGGAAATCTACACTACTGGCCATTAAAATTCCTACACCAAGAAGAAATGCAGATGATAAACGAGTATTCATTGGACAAATATATTATACTAGAACTGAAATGTGTTTACGTTTTCACGCAACTTGGGTTCATAGATCCAGAGACATCAGTACCCAGAGAAACCACCTCTGGCCGTAATAACGGCCTTGATACGCCTGGGCATTGAGTCAAACAGAACTTGGATGGCGTGTACAGGTACAGCTGCCCAAGCAGCTTCAACACTATAGCACAGTTCATCAAGAGTAGTGACTGGCGTATTGTGGCGAGCCAGTTGCTCGGCCACCATTGACCAGACGTTTTCAATTGGTGAGAAATCTGCAGAGTGTGCTAGCCAGGGCAGCAGTCGAACATTTTCTGTATCCAGAAAGGCCCGTACAGGACCTGCAACATACGGTCATGAATTATCCTGCTGAAATGTAGTGTTTCGCAGGGATGGAATGAAAGGTAGAGCCACGGGTCGTAACACATCTGAAATTTAACGTCCACTGTTCAAAGTGCCGTGAATGCCCACAAGAGGTGACCGAGACGTGTAACCAATGACGGGCAGAGCCACTGGTTGTAACACTTCTTAAATGTAACGTCCACTGTCCAAAGTGCCATCAGAGCGAACAATAGACGTGTAACCAATGGCACCCAATACCATCACACCGGGTGATACGCCAGTATGGCGATGACGAATACACGCTTCCAATGAGCGTTCACCGCGATGTCGCCAAACACGGATGTGACCGTCATGAAGCTGTAAACAGAACCTCGATTCATCCGAAAAAATGACGTTTTGCCATTCGTGCACCCAGGTTCGTCGTTGAGTAGACCATCGCAGGCGCTCCTGTCTGTGATGCAGCGTCAAGGGTAACCGCAGCCATGTTCTCCAAGCTGATAGTCCATGCTGCTGCAAACGTCATCGAACTATTCGTGCAGATGGTTGTTGTCCAGCAAAGGTCCCCATCTGTTGATTCAGGAATCTAAACGTGGCTGCGCGATACGTTGAAGCCATGCGGATAAGATGCCTGTCATCTCGACTGCTAGTGATACGAGGCCGTTGGGATCCAGCACGGCTTTCTTATTACCCTACTGAATCCACCGATTCCATATTCTGCTAACAGTCATTGGATCTCGACCAACGCGAGCAGCAATGACGCGATACGATAAATCGCAATCGCGATAAACTAAAATCCGACCTTTATCAAAGTCGGAAACGTGATGATAAGTATTTCTCCACCTTACACGAGGCATCACAACAACGTTTCACCAGGCAACGCCGGTCATCTGCTGTATGTGTATGAGAAATCGGTTGGAAACTTTCCTCATGTCAGAACATTGTAGGTGTCGCCACCGGCGCCAACCTTGTTTGAATGCTCTGAGAAGCTAATCTTTTGCATATCACAGCATCTTCTTCCTGTCGATTAAATTTCGCGTTTGTAGCACCTCATCTTCGTGGCGTAGCAATTTTAATGGCCATTAGTGGAAATGTGGATCGCCATACGCGGGTTTGAACTGTTGTCCTCCTGAATCTCAGAAAGTACTTTGCCCTCCTACTGCTATTGTTAATTACTGACTGTGCATAACATTCTACTATTGACAACAGTGACTTAAGACGGATTTCATTTTCTATGGCTCCACAGCAAAGGTGTTACTGTACAGGCAGCTATAAATAGATTTGTGTTACTTGAAGATGGTTAGATGTTCAATATTGCTAGTTAATAATCATTTATTTTATTAACAGATCTACGAAATTCTGTAAGATGACACTTTTCAAATACGAGCTGTTGGGTACCGTCAGCACAAAATGTATTGAGAACATATCGATGTCGAGATACATACGCATTTTGAAGCTTCTAAAGTCAAGTAGACACTACGAAGGGCTGTGATACGAAGGGAGTTTAAAAAGTCCGTGCAAAAATAAAAGTTACGTAAGTGTTTGGGGTAAATCTTTTTTATTTTTTGACATGGTCTCCTTTAAGACTTATACACTTCTTCCAACGCTGTTCTAATTTGTTGCTCCCTTCAGGATAATAGGAATTGTCCAAGTCTGCAAAGGAGCTATTAGTTGCTGCAATCACCTCCTCGTTTGAATAAAATCTTTGTCCCGCCAGCCATTTCTTCAAATTGGGGAACAAATAGTAGTCCGAGGGAGCCAAGTCTGGAGAAAAGGGGGGATTGTGAAACCAGTTGGAATCCCATTTCCATTAATTTTCCGACCACAACTGCTGAGGTGCGTGCTGTTGCATTGTCGTGATGGAAAAGCACTTTTTTGCGGTTTAATCGCCGGCGTTTTTCTTGCACCTCGGTTTTCAAACGTCCAGAAACGATGAATAATATGCACCTGTAATAGTTCTACCCTTTTTCCAGATAGTCGATGAGGACAGTTGCCATAAACTTTCCGGCCGAAGGAATGGTCTTCGCCTTTCTTGGTGCACATTCTCCCTTGGTAACCCATTGTTCAGATTGTTGTTTAGTCTCAGGAGTATAGTAATGTATCCATGTTTCATCCACAGTGACGAAACGACGATTAAAGTCCTGCGGATTCTTCCTGAAAAGCTGCAAAAATTCCTTGCAACACTTCACACGATTCCGTTTTTGGTCAAGCGTGAGCAATCGCAGAACCCATCTGGCGGAGAGCTTTCTCCTGTCCAAATGTTTGTGCAAAATATTATGTATCCGTTCATTCGAAATGCCCACAGCACTATCAATCTCACACACCTTAACT
Organism: Schistocerca gregaria; assembly: GCF_023897955.1. Classification (NCBI taxonomy): domain Eukaryota; kingdom Metazoa; phylum Arthropoda; class Insecta; order Orthoptera; family Acrididae; genus Schistocerca; species Schistocerca gregaria. The sequence continues at coordinate 180,446,589 of NC_064927.1, forward strand.
GTTCTGTCATCCGTCACCATATCATGGATTTTATCAATGATTCCTGGAGTCGTAACCTCCACAGGGAGTCCAGAACGTTCAGCATCACTTGTGCCCATATGGACACTCCGAAAATTTTGAAACCACTTGTAAACTGTTGTAGTCGAAGGTGCCGAGTCACTGTAATGTTTATCAATACTTCTCTTTGGTCTCCTGAGGCGTTTTGCTTTTCATAAAGTAATGTTTAATCACCACACTCAATTCTTTTTCATCCATTTTTTGACACTCGTCTTCCTTGATTCACGCGAATGCTAAACACAAAGAAACAGACCAATATGGTCGAAACTTGATGTAATTCTTTCCAAAGATGCTGCTAACTAAACATGACCTCGATAGGCTCCGGTGGTGTCAGCCCTCGGACTTTGCACGGACTTTTCAAACGCCCCTCGTATTTTCATGTCGAGCTTGTGTGGCATAAACTCATATTCCAGTCACTTAAATTTAATTCCCATAAATTTTATTATTCTCATACGTCATAAAATGTTATTGCTTTGTACCTTGACTTTAGAGTAGTTGAATTCATTGTTAACATGCCTATTTTTGTTTCGGCGTCCCTGGTTTACGCACAAGGAAGAATAAAAGACTGACGATCCAGAAACCAGATTAAGGCTTAACACATCTGTGTCCAAGACCGAATAAATGAAAATTTTTGACAGGAGTCGTTCCATCCTCTCTGTCTCTTTTTTTTAGATAGTGAAAGAACAATAGCCAACCCTTTCCTTCCGTGGGACATATTTTCAGTGTTTGTTTTGTCTGCCCGCATCTCGTGGTCGTGCGGTAGCGTACTCGCTTCCCACGCCCGGGTTCCAGGCTTCGATTTCCGGCGGGGTCAGGGATTTTCTCTGCCTCGTGCTGACTCGGTGTTGTGTGAAGTCCTTAGGTTAGTTAGGTTTAAGTAGTTCTAAGTTCTAGGGTACTGATGACCATCGATGTTAAGTCCCATAGTGCTCAGAGCCATTTGAACCATTTTTGTTTTGTCTGTATTAAGTGGGTTGCTTTGTTAAAGGAGTCCAAATGCCTAAATTGAAATTAAGGGGAGACTTCCGAAATCATCGCAAAATATTGCACACTACACTCGCTTTCTTTTGCAGTTACAGCTGGCCAGACGTTCTGAGTTTAATTTTTTATTTTTCCTATCTGTTTGGGTAAGATGCAGGTACTTTTCTGTAAACACGCATATATTTTCATGTGATGTCGAGACTTACAATTTTTGTGCCGGAAAATTAGCAATTTTTTTTTATTTTTTATTTTTATTCAGTAAAGAAATGCGGGGGGCCTCACTTTATCCTTACGAAGTACCAACGTAGGAAGATCTCTCGATTGCAGGATTAGCATTATTAGTACGGCTGAGAGCCGTGCCGAGAAATGCATTCCCGATATTTACACACCACCAATGAATTTGGAGTAGCAGCATCCGCTGTTTGCTTTCCTCGGCAAACTTCGGAGCACTTCGCTTAGCGTCCGCGCTCGCCGTCGCCACTGGGGACTCGTCGCACACGGTCTCCTTTCCGGAAACCTCAGTCGTTGGAAAGCACGTTATGTTGCAGACAAAGAAAAATCTGGACCATTGCTACAACGGAAATTAACGTTATCCCGACCACCACAATTGAAAATGGTCGCAAATATTGACCGTTATTAATTACCTTAAGAGGAAACAGTGTTCTGCAGTTTTTTTCAAAGCAATGACCCGCCCTCGCTTCTTCTGATAACTCTAAAACGGATCACAGCTGAATGGCTGACAGCGAACGAGGAAACGAAATTTCACTGTCAAAGGCCTTTCTGAGTTCGCTGCACCTCCCGACATAGTCTTCCGTCCAATTTGCCTAGGATATTCTTCTACTTAGAGTAGTACGACAAAAACGATTCGTTACAGCAATTCCCCGCAATAGCTGAGGCCTTAGAGTAAAAAATTCCTTGAAATCGTTCCCTGGAAATTTTTGTTCAAAAATTGGCTCTGAGCACTATGGGACTTAACTTCTGAGATCATCAGTCTGCTAGAGCTTATAACTACTTAAACCTAACTAACCTAAAGACATCACATACATCCACGCCCGAGGCAGGATTCGAACCTGCGACCGTAACGGTCGCGCGCTTCCAGACTGCAGCAACTAAAACCGCTCGGCCACCTCGGACGGCGAAATTTTTGTGATTCGGACGCCGAAATTTTTGTGATTCGGACTCCTGTTGTTGTTTATGTGGTCTTCAGTCCTGAGACTGGTTTGATGCAGCCCTCCACGCTACTCTATCCTGTGCTAGCTTCTTCATCTCCCAGTACGTACTGCAACCTATATCCCTCTGAATCTGCTTAGTGTATTCATCTCTTGGTCTCCCTCTACGATTTTTATCCTCCGCGCTGCCCTCCAATACTAAATTGGTGATCCCTTGATGCCTCAACATGTACTACAAACCGATCCATTCTTCTAGTCAAGTTGTGCCACAAACTCCCCAATCCTATTCAGTACCTCCTCATTAATTATGTGATCTACCTATCTAATCTTCAGCATTCTTCTGTAGCACCACATTTCGAAAGCTTCTATTCTCTTCTTGTCCAAACTAGTTATCGTCCATGTTTCACTTCCATACATGGCTACACTCCAAACAAATATTTTCAGAAATGACTTCCTGACACTTAAATCTATATTCGATGTTAACAAATTTCTCTTCTTCAGAAACGCTTTCCTTGCCATTGCCAGTCTACATTTTGTATCCTATCTACTTCGACCATCATCTGTTATTTTGCTCCCCAAATAGCAAAACTCCTTTACTACTTTAAGTGTCTCATTTCCTAATCTAATTCCCTCAGCATCACCCGACTTCATTCGACTACATTGCATTATCCTCGTTTTGCTTTTGTTGATGTTCATCTTATATCCTCCTTTCAAGACACTGTCCATTCCGTTCAGCTGCTCTTCCAAGTCCTTTGCTGTCTCTGCCAGAATTACAATGTCATCGGCGAACATCAAAATTTTTATTTCTTCTCCGTGGATTTTAATACCTAGTCCGAATTTTTCTTTTGATTCCTTTACTGCTTGCTCAATATACAGATTAAACAATAACCGGGTTAGGCTACAACCCTGTCTCACTCCCTTCCCAACCATTGCTTCCCATGCATGTCCCTCGACTCTTATAACGGCGTCCCGAACCGCGCGACTGCTACGGTCGCAGGTTCGAATCCTGCCTCGGGCATGGATGTGTTTGATGTCCTTAGGTTAGTTAGGTTTAAGTAGTTCTAAGTTCTAGGGGACTGATGACCACAGATGTTAAGTCCCATAGTGCTCAGAGCCATTTGAACCATTTGAATCTTATAACTGCCACCTGGTTTCTGTACAGACTGTAAATAGTCTTTCGCTCCCTGTATTTTATCCCTGCCATCTTCAGAATTTGAAAGAGAGTATTCCAGTCAACATTGTCAAAAGCTTTCTTTAAGTCTACAATTGCTAGAAACGTAGGTTTGCCTTTTCTTAATCTAGCTTCTAAAATACGTCGTAGTGTCAGTATTGCCTCCCGTGTTCCAACATTTCTACGGAATCCAAACCGATCTTCCCCGAGGTCAGCATCTACCAGTTTTTGCATTCGTCTGTAAAGAATTCGCGTTAGTATTTTGCAGCCGTGACTTAATAAACTGGTAGTTCGGTAATTTTCACATCTGTCAACGCCTGATTTCTTTGGGATTGGAATTATTATATTGTTCTTGACGTCTGAGGGTATTTCGCCTGTCTCATACATTTTGCTCACCCGATGGTAGAGTTTTCACAGGACTGGCTCACCCAAGGCTATCAGTAGTTCTAATGGAATGTTGTCTACTCCTGAGCCTTGTTTCGGCTTAGGTCTTTCAATGCTCTGTCAAACTCTTCACGCAGTATCAGATCTCCCATTTCATCTTCATCTACATCCTCTTCCATTTCTATAGCATTGCCCTCAGGTACTTCGCCCTACTATAGACCCTCTATATACTCCTTCCACCTTTCTGCTTTCCCTTCTTTGCTTAGAACTGGGTTTCCATATGAGCTCTTGATATTCATACAAGTGGTTCTCTTTTATCCAAAGGTCTCTTTAATTTTCCTGTAGGCAATACCTAATCTTACCCTTAGTGAAATAAGGCTCTACATCCTTACGTTTGTCCTCTAGCCATGCCTGCTTAGTCATTTTGCACTTCCTGTCGATCTCATTTTTGAGACGTTTGTATTCCTTTTTGCCTGCTTCATTTAGTGTATTTTTTTTATTTTCTCCTATCATCAAGTAAATTCAATATTTCTTCTGTTACCCAAGGAGTTCTACTAGCCCTCGTCTTTTTACCTACTTGATCCTCTGCTCCCTTCACCACTTCATCTCTCAAAGCTACCCATTCTTCTTCTGCTGTATTTCTTTCCCCCATTCCTGTCAATTGTTCCCTTATGCCCTCCCTGAAACTCTCTACAACCTCTGGTTCTGTCAGATCACCCAGATCCAATCTCCTCAAATTCCCACCTTTTTGCAGTTTCTTCAGTTTTAATCTACAGTTCATACATAACCAGTAGATTGTGGTCAGAGTCCACATATGCCCCTGGAAATGTCTCACAATTTAAAACCTGGTTCCTAAATCTCTGTCTTACCATTACATAATCTATCTGAAACCTGTCAGTATCTCCAGGCTTCTTCCATGTATTCCAGTCCTGTATGTTAATTTATTATCCCACCATTTATAAGGTAATACTAATTTTGAAACAACAGTTTATTTCCTCATTTTCAAGGTTTACATTTTATATTTTGTCTGCAGAGATCACTAGCATTCAATAAGCTCAAACAGTACTACAGAGCGCATAGGAGCTAGTAAGATTTCAGTACCCACGCTGGCTGAAGTAGCCGCTGGAACATCTGTCGTTGTCGGTAGACGGTGGGATGAGGTGCTGTGGCAAATTATGACGAAAGACTGGGACGGCTGCGCCCGATAAGAGGGGAAATCAAAACCATTCTGGTGCGAAGCATGTAATTTTGTGTGATAAATATTTACTAATATAAGCCACTTTTCCTCTACAAATATCATTACAACAACATTACGATACAAGAAAGTAACCATTTAAATAAATAGGTGAAAAGCGTTTAAGATAACAAAACTTTACGAACAGCTACAATGTTTCACGACTAAGTACAAGATGTAGGCTGTGCGCCGTAGTCACCACTCGCCGCATTAGTTCTGTCGTAAGACTATGTTGTCAAGAAATTGCTAGTTTTGAATCAATAACTGACATATCGTTTCATATTATTATATTCAAATGGTTCAAATAGCACTATGGGACTTAACAACTAAGGTCATCAATCCCCTAGAACCCAGAACCACTTAAACCTAACTAACCTAAGGACATAAACACACATCCATGCTCGAGGCAGGAATCGTACCTGCGACCGTAGCGGTCGCGCGGTTCCAGACTGAAGCGCCTAGAACGGCTCGGCCGCACCGGCCGGCTATTATTATATTATAGCGTTTTTTTAAAATAAATTCTTCTTAAGTTTATCCACGAACTTTATTTCATGTAATATAGCTTCCCGTTTCATCGTTTAGAAATTACAGGACAAATAGCGATTTCCAGAGAATCTGATGGTGCTGATGCTGCTTCTGCGGGAGACGTCAACTACCAGAGCTTTGCGGCAAAACAGGTAGGAAGAAATGTTACGCGACGACTCACTAGGGCAATCCAAGGACGGTTTACCTTAACCTCTGTAAGTCTAGGTTGAAAAAGCACGGTGAGTCATATTGTATGTCTCATATCCCATCTTTCACGAACTGCCTAACAAAACTAAGACAGTTCTGGAACCGTCCGAAGTGGCCGAGCGGTTCTAGGTGCCACAGTCTGGAACGGTGCGACCGCTACGGTCGCAGGTTCGAATCCTGCCTCGGGCATGGATGTGTGTGATGCCCTTAGGTTAGTTAGGTTTAAGTAGTTTCAAGTTCTAGGGGACTTATGACCTGAGAAGTTAAGTCCCATAGTGCTCAGAGCCATTTGAACCATTTTTTTTAATAGTTCTGGAAGTTTAGTGAGAAGGGGGCGGGAGGTGCTGAGGAATCTTGCTCATTTCAAAAGCTATTGCCAGTACGATACCTTATTCTGTGCAGAATCCCAAACATCCTTTGCCATTCAGTTCCTGTACACAGGATTCATTCCATTCTTCCGATTTCAGAACTCGTATTTTCTGCACGAATGGAGATGGGAACTAGGGTCAAATTTTAAAACACAGATCGAAACTCAAAGTTTACCTTGGTACCAGCTGATGTGGTTGCCGGCAGGAATTTTTCTGGTGCAGATAGGTCGTTCATTCTGTTACAGGAATCACGTATCTGGATATACTGTCGATTTTCCTTGTTTCATAATTGGGAGGGAACATACCCAAAATTTCACATTTCAACAGGACAGAAAACCATCACCCTTGCACCTGGTCCATGATGATGGATCTGACATAAGGGGCGTCTGGATCTCACATTTCACCGTTAGTGTCAAAGGTCGATTGACTTCCTGTTTTGTAGGAGTGTGATAAACTCCATCCATGTGTCTCCCCATCCAACAACAATAGACTAGTTGCACATGCATGTGAAGTATATCTCTTTCTTTCTTTTCCCTAGCGTTGATCGCGTCTAGTACGTGTCCGCTTTCCAGGGTGTGTCAAATTTTATTTTATTATTTAACTTTATGGCCGGATGGTCTTCCTGACGTCGTCAAGATACCCTAAGACAGGGAGGTTGTCGGTGTCATCTGTTTGTAAATCATGTAAGTTTGTTCTGTGTGTAATTGTATGTTAGCTGTTTGTGTGTAGTATTGTCTGAGGCGTGGTGTGGGGACCAACACAGCAATTGTCTGAACGATATTAGGGAACAGCCCAAAACCCACACTCATGCTGGCCAGAGTATCAGTCCACGGACTTAATCCGCCCCGCGTATTCGGCCCAGGTCCGGCTTACCTTCCATTCTCGCAAGCAAGCGCACTACGTGTAACTATATTAGGAGGTCTAAGCATGTAGAATATATACCTTAGTAAAATGGAAATGGTTGTTTTCTATCCTGTGCCTAACTTAAAATTTACCCACGATTCCTATCCTCATTTACGTAGAATATGTAATCTTGCAAAAAACTAGGAAGATTAGCACCGGGTGGATGATGGACGTAACAGAATCGAGGGATATTAAACGATATCGATTGGCAATGACTGACTTCTTGTGATTACCAATTCAAGCCACCAGAAAACACTTTTACACTTTTTCAATTACATCTGTATCTTGAAAAATCAGGCGTGACATGCTGATATGTTATGTCTAATGAAGAAAGAAGCCATTTTAGTATTTATGGACAAATTATACTCATTAAACATGTTGTTGTCTGCTACCTAACGTGGACAGCGACCAGAAAGGAGTCAGTATCCGTCAACACTATTCAGTTTTTATCGATTCCAATTTTTCTTAGGGTACGTGTACATTTCCATTTTGATTTATGTGCCGTAGGCCACTGCACTGTGCATAGCAGCGGGTTGTCATAGCCAGCTCCGAATATGTGTTATTGCAAACTCCCGATTACACAGGTTAGTGTGGGGCCATCACTTCTGACTTACTAAATTCGGAAAACGTCCAAGTGTCTAATTTGAATGCTCATTGCATTATTTACACTTTACGAAAAAAATGTCTGTGAAATCGTATGGGACTTAACTGCTAAGGTCATCAGTTCCTAAGCTTACACACTACTTAACGTTAATTATCCTAAGGACAAACACACACACACACACACACTCATGCCCGCGGAAGGACTCGAACCTCCACCGGGACCAGCCGCACAGTCCATGACTGCAGCGCCTAGACTGCTCGGCTAATCCCGCGCACACGTTACGAACTAGAAACTGAAAACATACAAAATTACACTTAAAGCTTCCAGTTCATATTGGGGAAATTATCGTCCAGTTTTCTTTTTCTGTTTTTATTCACTTTACTCCTGAAGATGGTTCTCACTTCTCGACAGGTCTAAACATTAATACTGTCAAACTAATATTGTCCTCCATATTGTAATAATAGATGAAAGCATTTAAGTGCGTCCGAGAGCGTAGTAACGAATTCCCACATCTCCTTTTCTTCATTCTCTACCCTCAACAAGCACACTTTGTACACTATCTCCGTGTCACTTACGTGCTCAAGTGATGATTCAAATGTGTCACTATTCAACCACACACGTATATATCCGTTATCTACGACTTCGCAACCATGTGTCGAGCGGGATGGGGCAGTGGTTAGCACAGTAGACTCGCACTCGCGCGGACGACGGTTTAGATCCCCGGAGGATCATCCGGGTTTAGGTTTTCCGTGATTTCCTTAACCGCTTCAGAAAAATGCCAGGATGGTTCGTTTGAGTAGGGCACGGCCGGTTTGGTTGCACACACTCTCGTAGTCTGAGCTTGTGCTCCGTCCCTAATGATAACGTTGTTGGCGGGATGTTACACTCTGCTCATCGTTCATCCATTTTTTTCACAACCATAAAATTTGTGTGTTGAGCGAAAATGTTTGTTCCAATCGGGTGATTAAAAAGAACAGCATCCAGTTGTTTATTTAGACAAAATGTAAAAGAAACAACACATTCCGCATGTCACTGGATGGAGGAAGGTTCAAAATATTGACAGAGCTACGCTGTTGTTCGTTTGTAGCAATATGGTTACTACAACACAAGAGAAATCGTTTTAGGCGTTCGAATGTGCGCGAAGTCAATCCGTCGTTTCAGTGGAACGCGTATTCCGCCGTCGATTCAGCAAGAAGCGGTCTATGCACCAGCAGATTTGTGACTGGCCTATAAAATTCTTGGAAGCTGGTTGCATATGCAAAGGGAGAAGCACTAGGCGGCCACCTACGTACGTCTGATGAAAACGTCGAGGTATCCGAGAAGCGTTCGCAATGAGCCCTCGGAAGTCCGCAAGACGGACAGGCTAAGAACTTCAACTGCTCAATCAACGGTGTGGCGTGTTCTGAAACGATGCCTGCGTCTGAAGCCTTACAATAAGGTATAAGTTTTGTATTTCAGTTCTCCAGGCTATGGCAGACGACACATTTTTCGAGTAACTCATATTTTCGGACGAATCGCCGTTTCATCTATCGGATAAAGTAAACTGCAATAACGTTAGACTTCTGGAGTCACAAAATCCAGCCATCGCCGTCGAACATGAAAAGAGACTCACAGAGATGAGTGTTTTGTGCCTTTTGTGTTCACAAAGTTTTTTGATCTTTCTTTTCTGCGGGACAGGTACGTCATACCTGGACGTGATGCAAAATTGCTTCCTCAACTTCACGAAGATTCCAATTATTTCTTTCTTTGTGTGACGGCGTCCCGCCTAACTTTCACGTTGAGGTGTGGAGGTATCTTAACAACACCCCCATCCCCCAACTCTGGATTAGAAGAATATCTTGCTCATTGCATTTGACTTGTCAGATCACCACACCTCACACTTTGCGTTTTATTTTATCGGGGAGGGGGGTACATACAAGAAGACGGAGTCTTTGTCCCATCTGTGGTAGCTGCTCTGTGAGAGCTGAGAAGCCGAATTCTTCAAGCTGTCGATGCAATAAACAAGGACCTGTTGATTCCTGTACTGAATGAAACGAACTACCGTTTCGATGTTCCTTGACCAGCGGATGGTGCTCATGATCGGTGTATGGTATAGTGTACGTGCGAACATAAAACTTTGAGTCTTCCTCTACTCAGTGACATGCGTAATGTGTTTTCATCTTTCACAGTCCACCTTTAATAAACTACTGAAATCTGTTCTTTCTTATTGAATCACCCTTAATTTCAGGTTTTTATTTTTCTAAAATCGTCGAACTATGCACAGATAACCTGCAAGCTTGCACTATTTTTACCTCCTCCTTAGATTGCTAAATAAAAGGGTTGGGACAGAAATTCACAGATTGTTGGATTTATGTAGACCTCCGGAAAGCGACAACCAGTAGACGTGCCTGTGTGCTACAAGTGCCGATCAGAGCCCGGAGGCCCTGTGTTACCGGCGTGACGGTTTTTCACAGGGTCGGCAGTCCACGACAGCGCCGCCCTGCAAGTTGTTCGATCTCTGCGCCATCTGCGGTGGGGCCCACAACAGTTTTTGCCACGCCTGCGACCCAGTTTCTCGGATTCTCTGCGGAGCTGCTTCAGAGCTGTCTAGAAGCAAAATATCGCTATCATATTGGCGAATCCGATGCCTTTACATTACCTGGAGAGAGTGCTACATCTTACAAACAACAGGAGTAATCACTTATTCTCATGCAAACTGCAAACGATAAATAAAACACGATAACACAGTTAAATACACCAATACTTCAGATGCACACTTCCGTATTGCCACATGCGATGTACAAGAACCTGCGTGTTCGTTAAAACGCGAACCAGATGAGGCTAGCCACTGTCTCACAGCTTTGTCGACAGCATCTGGTACTGGAGAGTGTCAGTCACATCGTCCACCTTTCGTGGGCGCAAAGAGGTGGAAGTCTGAAGGAGCTAAATGAGCTTTGTACGGTGGATCTACACTGTCCAGTCACATTCCTGTGACCGCCTGCCAAAGGCCCGAATAACCACTCTTGGCGGCGGGGATTGCCGCCAGATATGCTTGAAGAGAGTCAGGGGAGATATGGACAGAGATGTAGACCCAATGCGACTACAGTGCCGTCTGCGCTTTTTTTTTTCGTTAAGCCGCGGAATGCGGCTCATGGCGTGGTCTGCGTATTTATATGAAACTTGCACAATACTCGTACCACGTGACTGCCGACGTTCAACATAGACTCTGTCGTGCTGGTGACCTCTGTTGTAGGCCGCTATAATTGGTAGAGGTCTCGCTACGCCTGGCTAATTGGCTGCCTCGTGTTACCTGCGTTACTAGCAATGGAGTTGGGATCTCGCAACTTGAAGTCTCAGCTCACGTAAATAGCAAAAAGATAACGAGATTGTCTTCGCTATCGCGAATCAGTCATTGTGAACTGTCATAATTCCTAAATATCTAGAAGTATGTATAAGGGGCCATTTAAGAGGAAACAGTAGCAGATGCTAGCATCAGGGGAATTGTTAGAACCCAGAGGAAATGTAATTCACTGTTTGACTAATTTCTGTGTATTGTTCGTCAATCCACGACCCTTGCATGGTTGGATTAACGGAAAAGATATAAGAAAATTCAAAGGAGACTCGCAAAATGGTTCAAATGGCTCTGAGCATTATGGGACTTAACATCTGAGGTCATCAGTCCCCTAGAACGTAGTACTACTTAAACCTAACGAACCTAAGGACATCACATACATCCATGCCCGAGGCAGGATCCGAACCTGCGACCGTAGCGGTCGCGCAGTTCACGACTGAAGGGCCTAGAAGCGCTCGGCCACAGCGGCCGGCGGGGAGTTGCACATTTCGTCATAAGTTTCGTCAACATATAAATGTGTCGAAAAATATTCGACAAACGGAATTGAGAGACGTTCAAAGGAAGACTGTGGCCACTGCAGAGAGCCTTGCTCACAAAATTTCGGAATGACATGTCCCAAATTTAAACATAAGACATAGTCATCATACGGCTAAAATTAGAAGAATTCTGACCATACGGAATTGTATCAATCAATATTCCTCTTTCCCGTGTACCATCGATGAATGGAAATGCAGGGGAGGAGACGAAGAGATATGAAACATTTTACATCCTCCGCCATACAGCTTCAGATAGCTGGCAGAGTACATATGAATATGTAGATGTCGTCGTCCTGTCATATAGAGCAACGTTTTGGTGACTGTTGCAAGAGATCTTCATAACGGTAGTCTATCCAGTATATCCCAATGATTAGCCAACACGATGGGCTTCACAGGGAGTTTAAAAATGTGTCTTATGCTTCTACATGACATACTAATGGTCAAAACTGAAAGAAAAATTTCCTGTGGTGATATACCCACACATCAGTACCTGCGGAGACATAGGCCAATCCATCCCGTCACGCCCATCTGTCTGTTACGTAGAAGTAACAGTACTGCATCTGGTTATCACGTAAACTGGCACTTCCTTCAACCCTTCTTCACAGTGAGTCGTGGAATCTTTTAAAATCACTTGCCTTCGTTCAGATTACGTCAGATGTGGTGGTAAACACTCCTGTAATGTCTGCCCACTGAGCCGGCCGCGGTGGTTTCGCGGTTCTAGGCGCTCAGTCCGGAACCGCGGGACTGCTACGGTCGCAGGTTCGAATCCTGCCTCGGGCACGGCTGTGTGTGATGTCCTTAGGTTAGTTAGGTTTAAATAGTTTTAAGTTCTAGGGAACTGATGACCACAGATGTTAAGTCCCATAGTGCTCAGAGCCATTTGAACCATTTTGAATCTGCCCACTGAAGACGCTTTCTGCATACCCCAGAGCCTTTAAATATCTCCATAGCCACAATCCGCTTAATTGAGATCATGCGAACTGGGAGACCGTGCTACCGGATCTTCTCGACCTGTCGCGAGTAATGCCTCGTTATGATATACTGTCGCATGATCCTCAGGAAATGGGTCGGTGTCCTGTCGTAAATAAATCACAATCATCGTCTTTTCGCAAGGGTAACCTTCTCCAGTAGCACCGATAATTAACAGCGCAGAAATTACGTATTACTATGTTTCTTAAAATGTATGGCACTATGAGTCTATCACCGAAAATTCCTGCCTATTCTCTTATATTCACGCGATCGGATGCCTCACCCAGACGATTGTTGGACGATTTGCCTCTGCCGCAACGTGCGTATTGTGGTTATTTATGCTATCTCTTGTGGAACCCACCACATCTGCACATAAAATTGAGACTCTGAACAACGGAAAGGTCGGGGAAGAAGGCCAGTGTTCACTCTGTCTGCTTGCCGGGGGGTCTCATCCGAGATGTGGAGGAGGCCCTACCGGCGGCGATAGAGAGCACTGGGTGCACCCGACTGCAAATTGTTGCTCATGTCGGCAGCAATGACTCTTGCCGTCTGGGTTCAGAGGTCATCCTCAGTTCGTACAGGCGGTTGGCGGAGTTGGTGAAGGTGGAAAGCCTCGCTCGCGGGGTGGAATCAGAGCTAACTATTTGTAGTATCGTTCCGAGAACCGATCGCGGTCCTCTGGTTTGGAGCCGAGTGGAAGGCTTAAACCAGAGGCTCAGACGATTCTGCGGAGAGCTGGGGTGCAAATTTCTCGACCTCCGCTATCGGGTGGAGAAATGTAGGGTCCCCCTGAATAGGTCAGGCGTGCACTACACGCCGGAAGCGGCTACGAGGGTAGCGGAGTACGTGTGGAGTGCACATGGGTTTTTTTAGGTTAGAGAATTCCCTCCCTAGGCCCGACAAGACGCCTCCTGAGACGCGGCAAGGCAGGAGTAGGCAAAATGCAACAAGGAATAACAATATTAATGTGCTAATAGTAAACTGCAGGAGCGTCTATAGAAAGGTCCCAGAACTGCTCTCATTAATAAACGGTCACAACGCCCATATAGTACTAGGAACAGAAAGTTGGCTGAAACCAGACGTAAACAGTAATGAAATCCTGAACTCTGATTGGAATGTATACCGCAGAGATAGGCTGGACAGTGAAGGGGGAGGCGTGTTTATAGCGATAAGAAGTGCAATAGTATCGAAGGAAATTGACGGAGATTCGAATTGTGAAATGATTTGGGTGTAGGTCACGGTTAAAGCAGGCTCAGACATGGTAATTGGATGTCTCTATAGGCCCCCGGGCTCAGCAGCTGTTGTGGCTCAGCACCTGAAGAATAATTTGGAAAATATTTCGAGTAGATTTCCCCACAATGTTATAGTTCTGGGTGGAGATTTTAATTTGCCGGATATAGACTGGGAGACTCAAACGTTCATAACGGGTGGCAGGGACAAAGAATCCAGTGAAATATTTTTAAGTGCTTTATCTGAAAACTACCTTGAGCAGTTAAACAGAAAACCGAATCGTGGCGATAATATATTAGACCTTCTGGTGACAAACAGACCCGAACTATTTGAATCAGTTAATGCAGAACAGGGAATCAGCGATCATAAAGCGGTTACTGCGTCGATGATTTCAGCCGTAAATAGAAATATTAAAAAAGGTAGGAAGATTTTTCTGTTTAGCAAAAGTGACAAAAAGCAGATTACAGAGTACCTGACGGCTCAACACAAAAGTTTTGTCTCAAGTGCAGATAGTGTTGAGGATCAGTGGACAAAGTTCAAAACCATGGCACAATATGCGTTAGATGAGTATGTGCCAAGCAAGATCGTAAGAGATGGAAAGAGCCACCGTGGTACAACAACCGAGTTAGAAAACTGCTGCGGAAGCAAAGGGAACTTCACAGCAAACATAAACATAGCCAAAGCCTTGCAGACAAACAAAAATTACGCGAAGCGAAATGTAGTGTGAGGAGGGCTATGCGAGAGGCTTTCAATGAATTCGAAAGTAAAGTTCTATGTACTGACTTGGCAGAAAATCCTAAGAAATTTTGGTCTTATGTCAAAGCGGTAGGTGGATCAAAACAAAATGTCCAGACACTCTGTGACCAAAATGGTACTGAAACAGAGGATGACAGACTAAAGGCCGAATTACTAAATGTCTTCTTCCAAAGCTGTTTCACAAAGGAAGACTGCACTGTGCTTCCTTCTCTAGATTGTCGCACAGTTGACAAAATGGTAGATATCGAAGTAGACGACAGAGGGATAGAGAAACAATTAAAATCACTCAAAAGAGGAAAGGCCGCTGGTCCTGATGGGATACCAGTTCGATTTTACACAGAGTACGCGAAGGAACTTGCCCCCCTTCTTGCAGCGGTGTACCGTAGGTCTCTAGAAGAGCGAAGCGTTCCAAAGGATTGGAAAAGGGCACAGGTCATCCCCGTTCTCAAGAAGGGACGTCGAACAGATGTGCAGAACTATAGACCTATATCTCTAACGTCGATCAGTTGTAGAATTTTGGAACACGTATTATGTTCGAGTATAATGTCTTTTCTGGAGACTAGAAGTCTACTCTGTAGGAATCAGCATGGGTTTCGAAAAAGACGATCGTGTGAAACCCAGCTCGCGCTATTCGTCCACGAGACTCAGAGGGCCTTAGACACGGGTTCACAGGTAGATGCCGTGTTTCTTGACTTCCGCAAGGCGTTTGACACAGTTCCCCACAGTCGTTTAATGAACAAAGTAAGAGCATACGGACTATCAGATCAATTGTGTGATTGGATTGAGGGGTTCCTAGATAACAGAACGCAACACGTCATTCTCAATGGAGAGAAGTCTTCCGAAGTAAGAGTGATTTCAGGTGTGCCGCAGGGGAGTGTCATAGGACCGTTGCTATTCACAATATACATAAATGACCTGGTGGATGACATCGGAAGTTCACTGAGGCTTTTTGCAGATGATGCTGTGGTGTATCGAGAGGTTGCAACAATGGAAAATTGTACTGAAATGCAGGAGGATCTGCAGCGAATTGACGCATGGTGCACGGAATGGCAATTGAATCTCAATGTAGCGAAGTGTAATGTGATGCGAATACATAGAAAGATTGGTCCCTCATCATTTAGCTACAAAATAGCAGGTCAGCAACTGGAAGCAGTTAATTCCATAAATTATCTGGGAGTACGCATTAGGAGTGATTTAAAATGGAATGATCATATAAAGTTGATCGTCGGTAAAGCAGATGCCAGACTGAGATTCATTGGAAGAATCCTAAGGAAATGCAATCCGACAACAAAGGAAGTAGGTTACAGTACGCTTGTTCGCCCAATGCTTGAATACTGCTCAGCAGTGTGGGATCCGCACCAGGTAGGGTTGATAGAAGAGATAGAGAAGATCCAACGGAGAGCAGTGCGCTTCGTTACAGGATCATTTAGTAATCGCGAAAGCGTTACGGAGATGATAGATAAACTCCAGTGGAAGACTCTGCAGGAGAGACGCTCAGTAGCTCGGTACGGGCTTTTGTTAAAGTTTCGAGAACATACCTTCACCGAAGAGTCAAGCAGTATATTGCTCCCTCCTACGTATATCTCGCGAAGAGACCATGAGGATAAAATCAGAGAGATTAGAGCCCACACAGAAGCATACCGACAATCCTTCTTTCCACGTACAATACGAGACTGGAATAGAAGGGAGAACCGATAGAGGTACTCAGGGTACCCTCCGCCACACACCGTCAGGTGGCTTGCGGAGTACGGATGTAGATGTAGATGTAGATCTTCAGATATTGATGTAGAAGCCATTGCCAGGACTGAAATCTGCCATGATGGCCTGGTGGCCGAAGAGCTTGAAAACAATGCATGTAACAGGAACAGAACAACTGCGAAAATAAGGCGGCCTACACCACCGAATACTACACAATATTCGCCACAAGCAAAACGGCCCACATCTAAACAGGTAATGGTTTGTGGTCATATAATCACGAGAAATGTTCCTCTCATTTTAACCAACAGTAGCACATGTAGGGATATAAGATATATTCTTTCCAGGTCTTAGTATAACATGATGACGCGGTCATGTCCTCTCGAAACATTTACTGAAGATGACAACGGCCAATGAAGCGTACGCTGGCACAACTTTAACAAAAAGTCCCCATATATTTTGACATTAATAAACGGATAACAGATATGCAGCGTCAGCATAAGGTGCTCGGGTGCATATTAATAAAGGGCATACAGCAATACAATGAGTAGGCTGTTGCAAAATAATACATACGTTAAATTAAGCTAAGAACGGCTTAAAGCTCATCACAGTTACGAACAGTTTTCAAGTTATAAAAATGCGTTGTTCATGTTGTTGTAGTCATTGGTGCAGTTCCCATACTACTCTATCTAGTCCAAGCCCCTTTATCTCCGAATAACTACTGCAACCTTTATCCTTCCGCCTGCTTATTGTATTTATCTGTTGGTCTCCCAGTAAAATTTTTATCCTACCTCCCCCCCCCCCCCCCCCACACTCTCGCACTTCCCACCAATACTAAACTGATGATCCCTTGATTACTCAAAACGTGTCCTTCCTGTTCTACGCAGTTCTGTTCAGTACATCTTCTTTAGTTACGTTCAAACGTTTCTGCTCTCTTCTTGTCTGAACCGTTTATCGTCGATGTTCCACTTTTGCACATGGTTACACTCCAGGCAAATAACTTAAGTAATCAACTTAAGTAAACACTTCCAAATTCTTAAATGTATGCTAAATGTTATCAAACTTCTCTTCTTCAGATATGCTTTTGTTACCATTGCTAGGCAAAATTTTATATTCTCTTTATATCGGCCATCATCAGTTACTTTACTGCCAAAATGGCAAAACTTTTCTACTACTTCTACGCACATCAAAAAAAGCTTTTGCATCACCTCGGTTCCACGAGTTCCATAACCTGTACAGAAAATTATAATAGAGATCAACGTAAACACATTACCACCCTTTTTATTGTTCATGAAAACCACACATTGCATGTTGTACCACCATACAGCGAGACCTTCAGAGGTGGTGGTCCAGATTCGTGTACACACCGGTACCTCTAACACCCAATAGGACGGCCTCTAGCTTTGATGCATGCCTGTATTCAAAAATGGTTCAAATGGCTCTTAGCCCTATGGGACTTAACATCTATGGTCATTAGTCCCCTAGAACGTAGAACTACTTAAACCTAACTAACCTAAGGACATCACCCAACACCCGGCCATCACGAGGCAGAGAAAATCCCTGACCCCGCCGGGAATCGAACCCGGAAACCCGTGCGTGGGAAACGGGAACTCTACCGCACGACCACGAGATGCGGGCGCCTGTATTCGTCGAGGCATACTATTCACCAGTTCATCAAGGTCCAGAATGTCCCACTCCTCAGCGGCGATTCGGCGTGGATCCACTCATCTTCGATAGGTTTCATGTCTGGAGAACATGCTGGACACTCTAGTCGAGCAATGTCGTTATCGTGAAAGAAGTCATTCACAAGATGTGCACAATGGGGGAGCGAATTGCAGACAAACAAAAATTACGCGAAGCGAAATGTAGTGTGAGGAGGGCTATGCGAGAGGCGTTCAAGTGCAATAGGAAATTGACGAAGATCCGAAATGTGAAATGATTTGGGCGAAGGTCACGGTTAAAGCAGGCTCAGACATCGTAACTGGATGTCTCTATGGGCCCCCGGGCTCAGCAGCTGTTGTATCTGAGCACCTGAAGGATAATTTGGAAAATATTTCAAGTAGATACCACCACGTTATAGTTCTGGGTGGAGATATTAATTTGCCGAATACAGACTGGGAGACTCAAACGTTCATAACAGGTGGCAGGGACAAAGAATCCAGTAAAATTTTTTTTAAGTGCTTTATCTGGAAACTACCTTGAGCAGTGAAACAGAGAACCGACTCGTGGCGATAACATATCAGACCATCTGGTGACAAACATTCCCGAACTATTTGAAACAGTTAACGCAGAACAGGGAATCAGCGATCATAAAGCGGTTACGGCATCGATGATTTCAACCGTAAATAGAAATATTAAAAAATGTAGGGAGATTTTTCTGTTTAGCAAAAGTGACAAAAGGCAGATTACAGAGTACCCGACGGCTCAACACAAAAGTTTTGTCTCAAGTACAGATAGTGTTGAGGATCAGTGGACGAAGTTCAAAACCATCGTACAATATGCGTTAGATGAGTATGTGCCAAGCAAGATCGTAAGAGATGGAAAGAGCCACCGTGGTACAACAACCGAGTTAGAAAACTGCTGCGGAAGCAAAGGGAATTTCACAGCAAACATAAACATAGCTAAATCCTTGCAGACAAACAAAAATTACGGAAGCGAAATGTAGTGTGAGGAGCGCTATGCGAGAGGCGTTCAATGAATTCGAAAGTAAAGTTCTATGTACTGGCTTGGCAGAAAATCCTAAGAAATTTTGGTCTAATGTCAAAGCGGTAGGTTGATCAAAACAAAATGTCCAGACACTCAGTGACCAAAATGGTACTAAAACAGAGGATGACAGACTAAAGGCCGAAATACTAAATGTCTTTTTCCAAAGCTGTTTCACAGAGGAAGACTGCACTGTAGTTCCTTCTCTAGATTGTCGCACAGATGACAAAATGTTAGATATCGAAATAGACGACAGAGGGATAGAGAAACAATTAAAATCGCTCAAAAGAGAAAAGGCCGCTGAATCTGATGGGATACCAGTTCGATATTACACAGAGTACGCGAAGGAACTGGTTCCCCTTCTTGCAGCGGTGTACCGTAGGTCTCTAGAAGAGCATAGCGTTCCAAAGGATTGGAAAAGGGCACAGGTCATCCCCGTTTTCAAGAAGGGACGCCGAACAGATGTGCAGAACTATAGACCTATATCTCTAACGTCGATCAGTTGTAGAATTTTGGAACACGTATTATGTTCGAGTATAATGACTTTCTGGAGACTAGAAATCTACTCTGTAGGAATCAGCATGGGTTTCGAAAAAGATGGTGGTGTGAAACCCAGCTCGCTCTATTCGTCCACGAGACTCAGAGGGCCATAGACACAGCTTCACAGGTAGATGCCGTGTTTATTGACTTCCGCAAGGCGTTCGATACAGTTCCCCACAGTCGTTTAATGAACAAAGTAAGAGCATATGGACTATCAGACCAATTGTGTGATTGGATTGAGGAGTTCCTTGATAACAGAACGCAGCATGTCATTCTCAATGGAGAGAAGTCTTCCGAAGTAAGAGTCATTTCAGGTGTGCAGCAGGGGAGTGTCGTAGGACCGTTGCTATTCACAATATACGTAAATGGCCTGGTGGATGACATCGGAAGTTCACTGAGGCTTTTTGCAGATGATGCTGTGGTGTATCGAGAGGTTGTAACAATGGAAAATTGTTCTGAAATGCAGGAGGATCTGCAGCGAATTGACGCATGGTGCAGGCAATGGCAATTGAATCTCAATGTGGACAAGTGTAATGTGCTTCGAATACATAGAAAGATAGATCCCTTATCATTTAGCTTCAAAATAGCAGGTCAGCAACTGGAAGCAGTTAATTCCATAAATTATCTGGGAGTACGCATTAGGAGTGATTTAAAATGGAATGATCATATAAAGTTGATCGTCGGTAAAGCAGATGCCAGACTGAGATTCATTGGAAGAATCCAAAGGAAATGCAATCCGAAAACAAAGGAAGTAGGTTACAGTACGCCTGTTCGCCCACTACTTGAATACTGCACAGCAATGTGGGATCCGTACCAGATAGGGTTGATAGAAGAGACAGAGAGAGCAGCGCGCTTCGTTACAGGATCATTTAGTAATCGTGAAAGCGTTACGGAGATGATAGATAAACTCCGGTGGAAGACTGCAGGAGAGACGCTCAGTAGCTCGGTATGGGCTTTTCTTAAAATTTCGAGAACATACCTTCACCGAAGAGTCAAGCAGTATATTGCTCCCTCCTACGTATATCTCGCGAAGAGACCATGAGGATGAAATCAGAGAGATTAGAGCCCCCACAGAAGCATACCGGCAATCCTTCTTTCCACGACCAATACGAGACTGGAATAGAAGGGAGAACCGATAGAGGTTCTCAGGGTACCCTCCGCCACACACAGTCAGGTGGTTTGCGGAGTATGGATGTAGATGTAGATGTAGATGTAGACGTTCTGCGCCTGCACGGAAAGCATTATTCAACATTGTGGCATTTCTGTCAGAGTTCCTCCGAGCCATAATCCGTAGGTAGCGGTCATTCACTGCAGTAGCAGGCCTTGGGCGCCCTGTGCGAGGCATCATCGACAGTTCCTGTCTCTCTGTATCTTCTCCATGTCCGAACAACACCGCTTTGGTTCACTCCGAGACGCCTGGATACTTCCCTTGTTGAGAGCCCTTCCTGGCACAAAGTAATAATGCAGACGAGATCGAACCGCGTTATTGACCGTCTAGGCATGGTTGAACTACATACAACACGAGCCATGTACCTCCTTCCTGGTGGAATGAGTGGAACTGATCGGTTGTCGGACCCCCTCCGTCTAATAGGCGCTGCCCATGCATGGTTGTTTACATCTTTGGGTGGGTTCAGTGATTTCTCTGAAGAGTCAAAGTGACTCTTCAGTGACTTCTCTGAAGAGTCAAAGTGACTTTGTCTATGATGCAATATCCACATTGAATGTCTATCTTCAGGAGTTCTGGAAATCTGGACAATGCAGAACTTCTTTTGATGTTTAAAGTTTCTCGTTTTCTAATCTAATACCCTCATCGTCATCCTATTTAATTCGACCAAATTCTGTTATCCTTGTTTTGTTATTGTTTACGTTCATCTTATATCCTCCTTTCAAGATACTATCCAGGCGATTCAACTTCTGTTCTAAGTCATTTGCTATCTCTGACAGAATTACCATGTCGTCGGCAAACCTCAAATTTTTATTTGTTCTCACTGAATTTTAATTCCTTCTCTAAATTTTCCTTCAGCCTCCTTCAGTGCTTGGTCAGTGTGCAGATGGAATAATGTCAGGGATTGGGTACAACTCTGTCTCACTGCTTTCTCTCCGACTGCTTCCCTTTCATGCACGTCGAATCTTATACATGCCATCTGATTTCTGTACAAGTTGAATATAGCTTTGCTCTCGATGTATTTTACATCTGCTATCTTTTGAATTTTAAAGAGAGTATTCCAATCAAGATTATCTAAAACCTTTGCTAGGGCTATGGGGGCTTCATAGGTTTGCCTTTCCTTGACCTGTCTTCTAAGAGAAGTCGTAGTTTCAGTATTACTTCATGTGTTTGTACATGGGATACGTAAAGTAAAAATGGTTTGAAATTTATAAAACAATAACTTTCTGTTCATAAAAACATTTCTGCTGCAATTTTCGTAGAATTCTGACGATAATGGACGGAAGCCGAAACGCTGAGTGCAGAGTAAAATAACAAACATAAAGCTATAAAACAAAAGTTTGTGGTTGATTGTGGCCATACATATAGATACACATAGTTAGATGATTGGCTCGTACATTACACCTAGCTATTCAAGGGTGGTTGAATTGGAGTGTACGATGACAGGAGAAAACAGAAGTCGTTCGGAAATAGTCTATACTGAGCAAACTGATAAATATGTGGTCAATGCTGACCAAAGCAGGGGGTTCCTCGAAAAAGACCCTCTGGCCGCAGAGTTAGCATTTGCGCCGTCGACACGAGAAACTTTGGCGTCTGGTCACAGCCATCGCAGCAGCTTTCATGCCACCGGCAGTAACGATGTTAAACGCGGTCAACACCCACTTATTGGAGTAATTAAGGAGGACCAACTTTTAATGACGGGCCTTTCCACTCTGCCGGTCTGGGTCAGGCAGTGAAAAGTCTTCCCCACCATATGTGACCAGGTAGCCTTTGAGTGTTCACCTTTAGCCGCACTTACAATGCCGTGCATCATAGTATCCCGTCGGGGCTATACTACTCTTTCATTTGTCACTGCTTCACAAATCATTCTCGGGAGTCATTTTCGAATTAGTATCAAAAATAAATCTCTGATCACTCTAATCACGAAAACGGAGCGTTTGAATAAGTACGCAACGGAAGCACGTTAAAACAGACCGACAATGCACGAAATGAAGATGCATTGTACGTATCTACAGGGTGACACACGAAATACCATGTACTGATGTTGTCTAACAAATATTTTATTGCCAGGTTGGAAACATTGGAATTTGCTGCACGATTCAACAGGAGGTTGTTAATATCGTGCATACGTGTTGCCACCACTTCAGATTACTAAAATGACGGAAGAAGGCTGACTGACGCTAAAACGGAGGGTGAAGACTTTCTTGTTTTATGTGGAAGCGAAGAGCGTAGCAAAGACTCACCGACATTTTAGTGCTTATTTTCGTATGAGATGGGCCACCTGTAGACAGACAAAATTTGAAACTGATGCTCTATTTCAGAGGAAAACTGAACTCAACCCCCCCCGCCCCCCACCCACACACACACACACACAAAACAAAAAAAAACGGTGGTTCGAGTTCTCCCTCGGGCATTGGTGTGTGTGTTGTCCTTAGCGTAAGTTAGTTTAAGTTAGATTAAGTAGTGCGTTAGCCTAGGGATCGATGACCTCAGCAGTTTGGTCCCATAAGACCTTACCACAAATTTCCAATTTACGACCTCATACCAATACAGACAACACCGTGGCTGTGAGAGTGGTTTTACGCGAAGTCCTAGGAAATCCACGGGGCGAGCTTCAGCTGAACTGGGCATTTCGCGCCGTTCTCCTGCTGGTGTGACATTATTCTCATAAAAATCGTTAGTGTTGCATAAACGTCCGGAAAATGTCAAGATACAGCTACTGCAGTTTGCAACTTCGGTTCTAGCAAATGATGATGCCGTGCTTCATAATACATTGTCCTCTGATTAGGCATTACGTCAGTTCGTAATGGTAGGTCAGTGGCCAGAATATAAAGAAGCTCTTGGCGTTGTACGCGGGACTGAAAATTATGGAGAAAAAACAGACACGGACTCGTTAGGACAATCTTTCTCTACAGTGCAGTTAAGAGTACGTGTTACATGGACATGTTACAGGACCGTTTTCGCTAGCAACTTTATCCAATAGGGTTACGAATGCAGACACAATGGTTCATGCAAGATGGAGTTCAATCTCATACAAGAAACATTATTGTGGATTTCCTGAACTAACATTTCTGACACCGTGTAATGTCGCATCGATCCAGAAATTTTTCAGAACGGTTCACTGCGACCACCACACAGCCTGGAAATTAATCCCTGTGATTATTTCTTATGGGGACAAACCACGTAACCTGATTCAACTGCTAGCGAATGCCACAAAACTTTTCCAATGAATCACAGATGACTTTTGTCGTAGGGTGATCGGGAACATCACACTTCATCTCGAAGAAGTGGTTAGTTGGCTGGCTGGTTGATTTGAGACAGGCGATCAAACGGCGAGGTCATCGGTTCCATCAGATTAGCGAAGGATAGGAAATGAATTCTGCCGTGCCCTTTCAAAGGAGCCATTTGCCTAAAGCGATTTGGGAGAATCATGGACAACCTAAATCAGGAGGCCGGAGGCGGGTTTGAACCGTCGCCCTTCCGAATGCGAGACCAGCGCGCAAACCACTGCGCCGCCTCGTTCGGTGAAGAATTGGTACGTCAACAAGGTGCTCATATTGAACACGTACTGCACACACTCTGAGCATACACATTCTGGTGATAAATGTAAAAAATAAAGAAACTGACATGTTTTGTTTATTAAAAATTGCAGACAATGGAAGAGTATATTCGTGCGTTTGAGAGGAAGATTTTAACAAAATTTATAGCCTGGTATACAAGCAGAAACTGCAAGATGGGAAAGAAGATACAAGGACGATTTGTATCGGCGGTTCAAGAAAGCTGTTATTGGGAGAGTGAGTGTAACAAGAAGGCTACAGTGCGCAGCACATGTTCTACGAGCCCTAACGCAGTATTTCTGTGTGAGACATCTAGTAGACGTCCAAGAGGTCGTCCGCTAACGAGTTAGAAACACAGAGCCTTAGTAACCCTAGAAATAGCAGGTCCAACAGCCAGAGGAAGGTGTCCGAGACAGAAGTAAATGGGCAAACATATGTAATAAACTTCTGTCATGATACAACTATTTTGTCGTGATTCATGGATTTGATGTGTTAATCATTTCATTATGTTCTGCTTATGAGCAGCTGCTCGATCATGAAACCCAGGTTTTCTCACCTCCTGCCTAACTTACAGTGGATCCTGATGCAGTGTGGAATTCCTGTGTGATGGTCTGGATAGATGTGTGCCTATTGCACATTACGACCCTCTTCAACTGTCGGCGACCTCTATTAGTCAACAGACGAGGGCGACCTGTACAGTTTTGTGCTGTACGTGTCCCTTCACGTTTCCACTTCACTATCGCATCGGAAATAGTGGACACAGGGATGTTTAGGAGTGTGGAAATTCGCGTACAGACGTATGACACAAGTGACACCCAATCACCTGACCACGTTCGAAGTCTGTGAGTTCTGCGGAGCGCCCCATTCTCCTCACTCACGTCTAATGACTGCTGAGGTAGCTGATATGCAGTACCTGGCACTATGTGGCAGCACAATGCACCTATTATGAAAAACGTATGTTTCTGCGTGTGTCCGGATACTTTTGATCACATAGTCTACGTAGGAGATGGCGTTGCAGTATGGAGATATGTTCCGTGGTTATAGTGTAGTCCCCTTGTTGCGCCTAAGAAAACTCAAAGCGCAGAGGGACATGAATGCATTTTGCTCCGTTCTGTACTGCTTACAGCAAAGGAACCGTTCAGAAGTGATGATGCTGATAATAATGCACCCTATCATAACATATATGTCTTCTCCGGTTTCATGTTCTGCGGAAGAATGAGCTGCCATTCTCTTTGACGAAACCAGTTTCAAATCTCATTGTGCCGACAATGATGAGGATTCTCAGCAGTATCACTGTATTGTTCGTAACACTGCTTGTCTCAATTAACGCCGAAAATAATTAAAAGAAAACACATGAAATAGAGCTATCCCCCTGTGGTTTTATACTTGCAGTTCGTTTTTCCCTGTAGATCGCCATCAATTGTAGCGCCGGTCACAATGGCCCTTAACGAAATTTCGTACCTCTTTCATCTCAACTGCGCCTTGTGTAACATCTAAATTGAATGATAGCTCTTCAGTTTGTGATTGTCCAGAATGATTGAGAACCCACCACGTACTAAAAGGTCGCACTATCTGGTGTACGTGATTAGTTGAGGACGAACAGTAACGCATATGCATATTAGTTTGTATACACTATTTATCGTTCTGTGAATGTAATATTATGTTGTAGACGTTCGTTGAGGCGGAAGAAGAGCCAAGGTATTTTGTACTTATATTTGTGTGAATGTCAGAGTCCGAGAATACAGTCCAAACGTAATGCATCGATGGTCCCTACGAAAAAGAAAACGTATCCCCGAAACTAACCGACTAAACTAAAATCGCAGTAAACCAGTCATGCAGTGGATTACTAATAAAAAGAGAAGATAACTCTGTTTATTCGCTCATCTATAATTTTGTTCACTCAGTATTCAGGTAGTTGTTCGCTCATGTTGAGTGAGAGTTCTACATCTACACCTACATGACTTCTCTGCAGTGCACAATTAAGTGCCAGGTAGAGGGAGATCGAACAGACTTCAAGCTCTTTCACGACCATTCCACTCTGGAACAGTGTTCGTGAAAAACAAACACTTAAATCTTTCCGTGCGAGTTTAGATTTCTCTTATTTTATTGTATCATTTCTCCCTATCTTGGTGGGCGACGTCAACGTATTTTCGCATTCGGAGGAGAAAGTTGGTGAGAAGTATGCTGTCGTCCGAAGAACGAGGTGCGGTGGCCAAGTTGGTATCTCGCGACAGAACATCAAGTAAAGGTCGATTCCCATTACATTACGGCAGCGCCTGCAGCAAGCGGCCCAGAAGCGGCAGACGCTAGCGGTAACCAATGACGGACCGCCACTGAGGTATGGGGTGGGACCCACAGAAATACGTGGTGCGTTTGATTAACTATGCCGTGAACCTACGCGGAAGAAAATTTTCTTTACGATCTGCTTTTTCACATATTTCATTGTTCACGTTTTCTTATGTCACCATAAACAAATTTGATAACTACCGTTCATGATAGTTCAGTATCTCATTTAGAAAACCGATCACCCCAGAACAGAAACTTATTGTTAGTTTCACAACAGGTTTTAGTACTGCAAATTGTAGTACCCAAACGCAGTTGACTGTAATGATAGTACATCACCTGTAATACGGCGGTCATTTATTTATAATTGAAAATACCTGATAGTTGATCCTCAGTATTTTCTATGTTAAGGTAATGTATTGTGGCCACTCTGTGAGTGTTAACTATTAAATCACCAATGAATTAGTATAAAAAAAAACTCAGATCCATCTGTAAACAGTCAAAGATTATCAAATGTTCAAATGTGTGTGAAATCTTATGGAACTTAACTGCTAAGGTCATCAGTCCCTAAGCTTACACTCTATTTAACCTAAATTATCCTACGGACAAAGACACACACCCATGCCCGAGGGAGGACTCGAACCTCCGCCGGGACCATCCGCACAGTCTACGAATCCAGCACCTGAGACCGCTCGGCTAATCCCGCGCGGCCAAACATCATTAGGCAAGATAGACATAAAGCTAATACCTACACCACAGTGCCATAAGTTTACAAGCCTATATAAAACACAGATAATGAACTCATTGAAACAATGCACGATAAGATGTTATTCAAGTAGTTAAGCGAGACAAAAATATGAAATGTGATAAAGGACTGGAATTCGGTAGCAAATACAGGAAGAGAAAATAATAGGAAAGCATAGATTTGGGAGAATGGATGAAAGGAGAAGCCAACTGATAGAATTTTGCACACAGCATCACCAATAATTTTCTTATGAATTATGGAAGAGAAATCCATATTTGGAGTTTTCAAAACTAGATTTTAAACTGTAAGAGATTTCCCACACTGTTCTATGTAAGTGAGACCTGGGTGACTACCAAGAAGCAAGAAAGCCAGACACAAGAAATGAAATTACTTAGAGGCATTAAAGGTTGCACAAGAGACGACAAGCTAAGAAATCAAGATATTGGAGAAGAAGTGCAAATCTCTAGCCTCAATGGTAAAATTCGAGATTACAGAAGATAATACGGTCCTTAGCGTAAGCTAGTTTAAGTTAGATTACGTAGTATGTAAGACTAGAGACTGATGACCTTAGCAGTTTTGTCCCATAGAACTTACCACAAATTTCCAATACAACACCAGAAATCAGTCTGATGTCATTCAAGAGCACAAGTAAACACAGAAACCATAACTGAGTTATATGTTTGCATACATTTGGTATAATACGGCAGTCGTTGGCGGAACCTATTCTCCTCGCCGGCGGGACAACGGTTTGCGGTGCTGTTATCTTGATACTATTTGATCAAATCTCATACATATTGTATTGTTAAAGTTCTCGTACAAGGTTTTTTTTTCCAATGCCATAGAGAGAAGTACACAGTTTCACAAAAAAAGAAAATTGCCGCTGTCGTAACTCGGAAACTATAAACCATAAAAGTTACATACGAACGTCAGGAAATTGGCCATATTTATCCGCAATACCTTGGCGAAAACTGCAGCTCGATATATTTATTCATTCTAGATATGTTTCGCGTGGCCTCTCTTAGTTGCCTGTAGCATACCTGAACATAAAGAAAGCGGCTGTGAACACAGAATTATTTTCCAGCAGCTTATGGCTGTTGGAAAATGATGTTTTTCATACAAGTGAAAACACAATGCAACCAGTCGTCAAATTTTAAGGTTCTCTTTTTAACTAATGATGCGTTTCGGAGGCTTTATTTATACTCTGGTGGCAGTTCTACATCAACGTCTGCACGCATACTCTGAAAGCCATCCTACAGTGAAGACCTTTCACCACTTCCACGCCTTCGCTTTATATATATACGTCCGGTGTTAACATCAACGGAACTGCTCCTGGGAAACCTCGTCGCAACATCTGGAATGCTTGAAGCGTATCACTTCGATTGCTGATTAAAAGAAATAATTTGGACTTTACCTAGCATACACGCAGAGAAAATTACCGAACTCTCAGTTTAATAAGTCACAGCTGCAAAATACTAAAATGAATTCTTTACAGACGAATGGAAAAACTGGTAGAAACCGACCTCGGGGAAGATCAGTTTGGATTCCGTAGAAATATTGGAACACACGAGGCAATACTGTCCCTACGACTTATCTTAGAAGAAAGATTAAGGAAAGGCAAACCTACGTTTCTAGCATTTGTAGACTTAGAGAAAGCTTTTGACAATGTTGACTGGAATACTCTCTTTCAAATTGTGAAGGTGGCAGGGGTAAAATACAGGGAGCGAAAGACTATTTACAATTTTTACAGAAAGCAGATGGTAGTTACAAGAGTCGAGGTACATGAAAAGGAAGCAGTGGTTGGGAAGGGAATGAGACCCGGTTGTAGCCTCTCCCCGATGTTATTCAATCTGTATATTGAGCAAGCAGTAAAGGAAACAAAAGAAAAGTTCGGAGTATGTACTAAAATCCATGGAGAAGAAATAAGAACTTTGAGGTTCGCCGATGACATTGTAATTCTGTCAGAGACAGCAAAGGACTTGGAAGAGCAGTTAAACGGAATGGACAGTGTCTTGAAACGAGGGTATAAGACGAACATTAACAAAAGCAAAACGAGGATAATGGGATGTAATCGAATTAAGTCGGGTGATGCTGAGGGAATTAGTTTAGGAAATGAGACACTTAAAGTAGTAAAGGAGTTTTGCTTTTTTGGGGAGCAAAATAACTGATGATGGTCGAAGGAGAAAGGATATAAAATGTAGACTAGCAATGCAAAGGAAAGCGTTTAACATCGAGTATACATTTACGTGTTGGGAAGACGTTTCTGAAAGTATTTGTATGGAGTGTAACTATGTATGGAAGTGAAACATGGATGATAAATAGTTTGGACAAGAAGAGAATAGAAGCTTTCGAAATGTGATTCTACAGAAGAGTGCTGAAGACTAGATGGGTAGATCACATGACTTATGAGGAGGTATTGAACAGAAATGGGGAGAAGAGGAGTCTGTGGCACAACTTGGCCAGAAGAAGGGATCGGTTGGTAGGACATGTTATGAGGCATCAAGGGATCACCAATTTAGCACTGGAGGGCAGCGTGGAGGTAAAAATCGTAGAGGGAGACCAAGGGATGAATACTCGGAGCTGATTCAGAAGGATGTAAGTTGCAGTAGGTACTGGGAGATGAAGAAGCTTGCACAGGATAGAGTAGCGTGGAGAGCTGCCTCAACCCAGTCTCAGGACTGAAGGCCACAACAACAACAACCCGCAGTGCGATGCAACTTCGTTATGTACTGTCCTCGAGAGAGCACTGAGCTTTACACATTTGATCTTTACAAAGTGTAACAGCGATATCACAAGCATTTACCGCCTCCTGGCTTAGACAGGTGTTATATATTTTTTCGTCTATCATACGCACAGATTATTATAACGTTAAGTATCAATTTTTACTCTTTCCCAAGTAGTTTTCAAGTATTTCTATAAGCGAAAAACTCAGCTTAGTTTATTTCTTAAATATGGTATCAATATAATTTAAAATTGATGATATATGTTACGCCATTTCAATTCTAGATTGTGTTAAAGAAACTAAACTGCATTTTGATCTGTTTGTAGCAGTAAGCCCCGTGGGGTTAGCCGAGGGGTCAAGGAGTGTGTAAACTTAGGGACTGATGACCTTAGCAGTTAAGTCCCATAAGATTTCACACACATTTGAATAGTCTTTTGTAACAGTAATGTATGCTACTGTATATACAAGAAGAGAATCTATAACAAACAAAATTAAGTACAAGCAACTGCATAAGAGGCAATTTGAGGCATGCTACTTGTTTCGATAAGTCGGTTATGATATTTTTGGGGTGATTGCCAATCTTCTCATTCAGAATTACATCTGGCTGTTCGCTCTCGTTTTAGAGTATTTCTAGTTTATTCCGTCTCTTAAAAACTTATTTTAATTTTTCACGTATATTTTTGTAAAACTAAGAAAGTAGGACATAGCGACGCGTTGGCTGATGCACTGTTCCTCGACTTTTAGTACATTTTCGATATAGTTCCGCACTGTAGTCAACTAATCAAAATATCACCATACGGGATGTCAGATCAGATTTGTGACTGAACTTGAGAGATCCTAGAACTTAACAAATAGAACACAGAATGTCATTCTTAGTTAAGAAGAAATTTTCAGTAGTAAAAGAAAATTAAGAGTGTAATGGAGAACAGCTCTCATCCACCCTATCCACAAGAAAGGTTTGAAGACAGGCCCTAATAATTACAGAGGAATATCACTGCTGGATATAACGTACAAGATTCTTTCTAAAGACCTTTTGAACAGGGCAGAGCCGCAATTGGATCTGCAAATCGGGGAATACTAGGGAGGTTTTAGAAAGGGCAGATCATGTTCGGAACAAATACTAAATCTCAAAAACATTATGGCATACCAAAAATCAAGGGCAAAGACGTACGTAATCTCCTTCATTGATTTCAAAAAAGCATATGATTCAATTGATAGAGAATCTCTGTTGTCAGTCCTGGAAGAAATGGGTTTGGATAAGAAAACAACTAATATTATAAAAGCGACCCTTACAAATACATTTTCGAAAGTTAAATTTATGGGCGATCTATCGGAACCCTTTGAAATAAAAACGGGAGTGCGACAGGGCGATGGGCTCTCGCCGTTGCTGTTCAATTGTGCGCTTGAGAAAGTAGTCAGAGAATGGAACACAAATATTAAGAGTGGTATAAGACTGGGTTGCAAAAAGAACCTTAAAGTAAATTGCATTGCTTTTGCAGATGAAATGGCCCTGTTTGCTGAAACAATGGAAGAAGCACGGGAGCAAATCCTTGAACTAAAGAAACAAGCAGCTAAAATTGGTCTTCACATCTCCTCTGAGAAAACTAAGATATTGACAAACATCAAACACTCATGTAAATACACTCCTGGAAATTGAAATAAGAACACCGTGAATTCATTGTCCCAGGAAGGGGAAACTTTATTGACACATTCCTGGGGTCAGATACATCACATGCTCACACTGACAGAACCACAGGCACGTAGACACAGGCAACAGAGCATGCACAATGTCGGCACTAGTACAGTGTATATCCACCTTTCGCAGAAATGCAGGCTGCTATTCTCCCATGGAGACGATCGTAGAGATGCTGGATGTAGTCCTGTGGAACGGCTTGCCATGCCATTTCCACCTGGCGCCTCAGTTGGACCAACGTTCGTGCTGGACGTGCAGACCGCGTGAGACGGCGCTTCATCCAGTCCCAAACATGCTCAATGGGGGACAGATCCGGAGATCTTGCTGGCCAGGGTAGTTGACTTACACCTTCTAGAGCACGTTGGGTGGCACGGGATACATGCAGACGTGCATTGTCCTGTTGGAACAGCAAGTTCCCTTGCCGGTCTAGGAATGGTAGAACGATGGGTTCGATGACGGTTTGGATGTACCGTGCACTATTCAGTGTCCCCTCGACGATCACCAGAGGTGTACAGCCAGTGTAGGAGATCGCTCCCCACACCATGATGCTGGGTGTTGGCCCTGTGTGCCTCGGTCGTATGCAGTCCTGATTGTGGCGCTCACCTGCACGGCGCCAAACACGCATACGACCATCATTGGCACCAAGGCTGAAGCGACTCTCATCGCTGAAGACGACACGTCTCCATTCGTCCCTCCATTCACGCCTGTCGCGACACCACTGGAGGCGGGCTGCACGATGTTGGGGCGTGAGCGGAAGACGGCCTAACGGTGTGCGGCACTGTAGACCAGCTTCATGGAGACGGTTGCGAATGGTCCTCGCCGATACCCCAGGAGCAACAGTGTCCCTAATTTGCTGGGAAGTTGCGGTGCGGTCCCCTACGGCACTGCGTAGGATCCTACGGTCTTGGCGTGCATCCGTGCGTCGCTGCGCTCCGGTCCCAGGTCGACGGGCACGTGCACCTTCCGCCGACCACTGGCGACAACATCGATGTACTGTGGAGACCTCACGCCCCACGTGTTGAGCAATTCGGCGGTACGTCCACCTGGCCTCCCGCATGCCCACTATACGCCCTCGCTCAAAGTCCGTCAACTGCACATACGTTCACGTCCACGCTGTCGCGGCATGCTACCAGTGTTAAAGACTGCGATGGAGCTCCGTATGCCACGGCAAACTGGCTGACACTGACGGCAGCGGTGCACAAATGCTGCGCAGCTAGCGCCATTCGACGGCCAACACCGCGGTTCCTGGTGTGTCCGCTGTGCCGTGCGTGTGATCATTGCTTGTACAGCCCTCTCGCAGTGTCCGGAGCAAGTATGGTGGTTCTGACACACCGGTGTCAATGTGTTCTTTTTTCCATTTCCAGGAGTGTACCTCAACGTTCAAGAACAGAAGATTGAAATAGTAAAAGAGTTCAAATATCTCGGAGAATGGATTAGTTGGAATGCTGGGGAAAGCAAAGCGATGGAATCCAGAAAAAATAAACTTGAATTGGCCTTCCAACTAACAAAAAATACATACCACAAAAAATCCCTTTCATGGGGGTCCAAAATTACACATTACAAGATAGTGATTAAGCCAGAAGCACTGTATGCAGCAGAAACACTTAACATGAATTTCAAAGGCCAAATGGAGAAACTTGAAGTAAAGGAAAGAAAAATTTTAAGAAAAATCATTGGGCCAAAATTTCAAGACAATAAGATTATATACATAAAGAATGAAAATCTCTACAAGAAAATTGAAAAACTTTCAGATTCTATGCGAAAAAGGAGAATAAATTTTTATGGTCATCTTCTCAGAATGAATCCCAACAGATTAACTAAACAAATCTTTGACTTCTTCCGTAACCGAAAAACGAAGACCAACTGGTTTAAAGAAACTGAGAAAGACCTAGTGGAATTAAAGATTTCATAAAATTCACTTATTGATCGAACTGCTAAATTAATTACTAAAGATGAAAACATAAGGTTCCAAGACAAATCCACACAAAAGTCCAAACCCTTCATCTCGGAAGAAGAAAGGAGAAGAAGATCAGAAGGAATGAAGAAATACTGGGCCCTAAAAAAAAGAACAACGCACAAAGAAATGATTGATCCAGCGTACCCCAAGGAGGGTGAAACGAAAGAAGAAGAAAAGGACCAATAATTTTCCCAACTTATACACGGTATTACAAAAAGGTAGGGCCAAACTTTCAGGAAACATTCCTCACACACAAATAAAGAAAAGATGTTATGTGGACATGCGTCAGGAAACGCTTAATTTCCATGTTAGATCTCATTTCAGTTTCGTCAGTATAAACTGTACTTCCTCGATTCACCGTCAGTTGGTCCAATTGAAGGAAGGTAATGTTGGCTTCGGTGCTTGTGTTGACACGCGACATTTCTGTGAACGTTTGGGCAGCCATTGTTGGTGATGTCTTGATTGGGCCCCATGTTCTGCCACCTACGCTTAATGGAGCACCTTATCATGATTTCTTACGGGATACTCTACCTGTGCTGCTAGAACATGTGCCTTTACAAGTACGACGCAACATGTGGTTCACGCACGATGGAGCTCCTGCACATTTCAGTCAAAGTGTTCGTACGCTTCTCAACAACAGATGCGGTGACCGACGGATTGGTAGAGGCGGACCAATTTCATGGCCTCCACGCTCTCCTGAACTCAACCCTCTTGACTTTCATTTATGGGGGAATTTGAAAGCTCTTGTCTGCGCAACCCCGGTACCAAATGTAGAGACTCTTCGTGCTCGTATTGTGGACGTCTGTGATACAATATGCCATTCTCCAGGGCTGCATCAGCGCATCAGGGATTCCATTCGACGAAGGGTGGATGCATGTATCCTCGCTGACGGAGGACAATTTTAACATTTCTTGTAACAAAGTGTTTGAAGTCACGCTGGTATGCTCTGTTGCTGTGTGTTTCCATTCCATGATTAATGTGATATGAAGAGAAGTAATAAAATGAGCTCTAACATGGAAAGTAGGCATTTCCGGACACATGTCCACATAACATATTTTCTTTCTTTGTGTGTGAGGAATGTTTAATAAAAGTTTGGCCGTACCTTTTTGTAACACCCCGTATACGTGATCTAGTGAGTAGCGTCAGAAGTTCCGTGTAGATGTTAGTGGATGATACTGCCACATACAGAGAAGTCACTATGCTAGAAAATTGTAGAAGAATGTACGAAGACCCGTCGTGTATCGATGCTTTGTACAGTGACTGGCAGTTAACCTTCAACACAAACAAATGTAACATATTGCGCATAAATAGGTAGACAGACCAATTATTACACAGTTAACCCATTAAGTGACACTGCTGTACATACACAGGGTGGTCCATTGATATGGACCGGGCCAAATATCTCACGAAATAAGCATCAAACGAAAAAACTGCAAAGAAGGAAACTGTCTAGCTTGAAGGGGGAAACCAGATGGCGCTATGTTTGGCCGTCTAGATGGTGGTGCCATAGGTCAAACAGATATCAACTGCGTTCTTTTAAATAGGAACCCAAATTTTTTTATTTCATATTCGTGTAGTACGTAAAGAAAAATGAATGTTTTAGTAGGACCATTTTTTTCGCTTTGTGATAGATGGCGCTGTAATAGTCACAAACGTATAAGTACGTGGTTTCACGTAACGTTCCGCCAGTGCGGACGGTATTTGCTTCGTGATACATTACCCGTGTTAAAATGGACCGTTTACCAATTGCGGAAAACGTCGATATCGTGTTGATGTATGGCTATAGTGATCAAAATGCCCAACGGGCGTGTGCTATGTATGCTGCTCGGTTTCCTGGACGACATCATCCAAGTGTCCGGACCGTTCGCCGGATAGTTACGTTATTTAAGGAAACAGGAAGTGTTCAGCCACAGGTGAAACTTCAACCACAACCTGCAACAAATGATGGTGCCCAAGTAGGTGTTTTACCTGCTGTCACGGCCAATCATCACATCAGTAGCAGAGAAATTGCGCGAGTTTCAGGAATCTCATAAACGTCGGTGTTGAGAATGCTACATCAACATCAATTGCACCCGTGCCATATTTCTAAGCACCAGGTATTGCATGGCGACGACTTTCAACGCCGTGTACAGTTCTGTCACTGCGCACAAGAGAAATTACGAGACGATGATAGATTTTTTGCACGCGTTCTATTTAGCGACGAAGCGTCATTCACTAATAGTGGTAACGTAAACCGGCATAATATGCAATATTGGGCGATGGAAAATCCACGATGGCTGCGACAAGTGGAACATCAGCGACCTTGGCGGGTTAATGTATGGTGCTGCATTATGGGAGGAAGGATAATTGGCCCCATTTTATCGATGGCAATCTAAATGGTGCAATGCATGCTGATTTTCTACGTAATGTTCTACCGATGTTACTACAAGATGTTTCAGTGTATGACAGAATTCCGATGTACTTCCAACATGATGGATGTCCGGCACATAGCTCGCGTGCACTTGAAGTGGTACTGAATAGCATATTTCATGGCAGGTGTATTGGTCGTCGAAGCACCATGGCCCGCACGTTCACCGGATCTGAAGTCCCCGTATTTCTTCCTGTGGGGAAAGTTGAAGGATATTTGCTATCGTGATCCACCGACAACGCCTGTCAATATGCGTCAGCGCATTGTCAATGCATGTGCGAACATTACAGAAGGCGAACTACTCACTGTTGAGAGGAATGTCGTTACACGTATTGCCAGATGCACTGAGGTTGACGGACATCGTTTTGAACATTTATTGCATTAATGTGGTATTTACAAGTAATCACGCTGTAACAACATGCCTTCTCCGAAATGAGAAGTTCACAAAGGTACATGTATCACATTGGAACAACCGAAATAAAATGTTCAAACGTACCTTCGTTCTGTATTTTAATTTTAAAAACCTACCTGTTACCAACTGTTCGTCTAAAGTTGTGAACCATATGTTTGTGACTATTACAGCGCCATCTATCACAAAGCGAAAAAGTGGCCCAACTGAAACATTCATATTTCTTTACTTACTACACGAATATGTAACAAAAATTGGGGTTCCTGCTTTTTTTTTAAAATGCAGTTTATATCCGTGTGACCTATGGCAGCGCCATCTAGTTGGCCAAGCATAGCGCCACCTGGTTTCCCTCTCCAAGCTTCCAAGCTAGACAAGTTTCATTCTTTGTATTTTTTTTTTCGTTCGATGTTTATTTCGTGAGATATTTGGCCCGGTCACTATCAATGGACCACACTGTATATATTCACCAGTGCCATTTAAGGGAAGCATAGTATATAAGTATGCTTCCACACAGTTGTGATTCCGTGGGCAAATATTTAGATGACGAAAGAGAAATATCGACGTCAGGAACATGAGGATATTGAAACATTTCAATGGCGACAAGTGAAAATTTGCGGCGGACTGGGAATCGAACTTGGATTTCCCGTTACTCGAGCAGTAGCTTGAACTGCTTCGGCTGTCCGAGCACTCTGCCCGTCCGACCCAATTCCTGTCTTGTCCTACACTACTTCAGTAGCACCCCTCTGTCGATTTATAACAGTAATATCTATATAAACGGCAGTTCATGGTATCTTCAGTGTGGATGCTTCCTAAGTCTGACCTCTCATGGGAGTCATGCGAGATGATGCGAGCAACGAGGAAAATCTATAGAGCGGCTGTACGGAAGCACTGCGTGACAAGTTGGAAATTTGGGTCGGACATCACGAAGAAATGATTCGAATGAGGGGGAAATCACTAAATATTATGTACAAGTACAGACACTCAACTGATTACAATTTCAGAAAGCTTGGATGATTTATTTAAAAGAAGGAGTTTCACATATTGAGCAAATCAGTAACACATTAGTCCATCTCTGGCTCAACTATTCGGCTTGCCATTGATTGACAGAGTGGATGGATGTTCTGCCGAGAAATATCGCACCAATACTGTCCAATTGGTGAGTTACATCGTTAAAATCCCGAGTTGGTTGGAGTGCCCTGCCCACGGTGCTCCAAACGTTTTCAGTTAGGGAGAGATCGAGCGAACTTGTTCGCCAATATAGAGTTTTGCAACCACGAAGACAAGGAGTAGAAACTTTTGCTGTGTACCAATGGGCATTATCCTGCAGGATGTAAGTTCAGGATGATTTCCCATCAAGGAGAACAAAACGTCGACGTACCGCTGTCCCGTAAGGCTGCCGCGGATTACAACCAAAGGGGTTCTGGTACCGAAAGACAAGGCATCCCAGACCGCCACAACTGGCTTTAGAGTCGTATGGAGAGAGATAGTGAGGTCGGTATTGAAACGGCCGCATTGAAAAATTTATAAATGATTGTGCTGGTAAATCTCTTACGTTATTTGATTTTCAAACTGGGCGTACTCAGTTCTCTCTTTACTTATTGTGATCATCACTAAACTGACAGACAGTACTTCTTTTAGCGCAACGCAATCTGACTTCCAATAATCTCTACAAAAGAATTGCCCTGTCTAACAATAACCTATACCTTTCATGAATCACTTGCCTCACAAAAATCTTCGCTACTCAAACTACTGAAATATGGCGGGGGCCAATACTGCCAGCTAAATAAAAGATTCTAACTACTGAAGGAATTAACTATTGATAGTCATAGTTAGCAAATTAAAGATTTTGATAATGAACAAACAGTGTATTTACCTTAATAATATTCAAAAGTGATCATATATACCTATCAATTGATGAAATCCATCTTTACAAAAAAAAATTTCTGGCGGACACACTTCCAGGTTGTCCGCTTATAGTGACCTCTTAAAACCGTGCCATTTCTCTCCTCACATCCACCACTGCTGGCGGCTCACCTCCAACTGCACATCGCTACGCGCTGTTCACATCCGCTGCCCTACACTACAATAGCGAATATTCCAGCAATGAGTCCAACCAGCCACAGACTGTACACAGCACAGTTAGTGATTTTCATACAGAGCGCTACGTGGCATTACCAACACAAAAACCTAAACAGCCTACTTACAGTATCACACGGCTGTCCTGGGCTGCTCCAAGACTCGTCTTTGCCCTGGAATCTCATTGAGTGAAGTAGAACTGTCTTCAAGGATTTGTCCAATTGAACCCCGATGACCAGCGAAGTCGTGTCTGGAACCGTCTGAGACAGCGGTGGAAGACCAACCTGACGATCACCCGTCATACGGCCCAACAACTGGATGTGGTGATCTGTTGTGCCATTTTTTTCGAAAGTTGAACCTATTTGGTCGTCATCTGCGCCACGTCGACGATATTCTATGCCTCGCTTTGTCGCCCGTGATTGTAAGGTATCCTGGGTTTACATTTCAGCAAGATAATGCCCATTGACACACAGCGGGAGTTTCTGTTCCTTGTCTTCGTGCTTGCTAAACCTTATCTCTTCCGGCAAGTTCGCTGGATATCTCCCTAACGGAGAACGTTTGGAGCAGGGCTCTTCAAACAAAGTTGAGCAAAGTTTCTTGCAGGCTGTCTTAGAGAAGATGGGTTTGTGCCCAATGTTGGCAGGTGTGTTTCTCCTTCTCATCCACGAGGCCTCTTCAACTGTCCTGATCAATGGCTTCTGCTCTCGACCGTTCATTACTGAGCTCTCAGCGCGACAGGGCTACCCTCTGTCTCTCTTTCTCTTCGCCGTCTCCCTTGAGCCTGCAGTTCATTGTCTACGGCAGCATTTTGAGCGCATTCGCCTCTGCAATGTGCATTTTAAACGTTGTGCATACACGCACTCTGCAGTTTTCTCGGAGAGGTCGGCAGAAGATACATCTACGGCGATCGCCTAGCTTCAGAGTTCGGCGAGATGGCCGGCAGCCCTATCAACCTGCGGAAGTCGCACTACATGAACCTCAGCACAGGACAGAATATCTGTATGCCAGTGCCCTTGACCAAGATGAAATGTTGATGAAATGTTTGGGTCTGATCTTCCGTGGGAACGTGCAGCGTACAGCGGCCGACTGCTAAAAATGATCCGCATGCAAGTCAGTCTCCATATCTTTCAAATATTTGATCTGTGGATACATTTTGTCAACGTCGGCCTCGCCCCAAAAATTTGACAATGCGGGTATATTTTGTCAAAGTGTACCTCACCCTGAAGCTTGATACACACACGTAATCCTAATGCCAGCTACGGTGGTGACAAGTTCCAGACAGCCTTTGGTCATTTCGTCAGCTATGGTAGGGCTTTCAAGACCCATTCCGAGACACTGATGAGACACACACATGCGGGCGGCATTGGAATGGTTAACATGCAAGATAGGGGCGCGCCCCCTTTCTGCAGACGATGCATCACCTACGTACTTCGGACTAGGATGCCATCACTGGTACACTGATTCAGGAGGTGGCGCCTCAGTTCCTCCTGCCACCGATTCCCGTTGATCATATCACGCCACGACTGTGTCACATTTTCACATATCTGGTGGGCACAAGTAATCTGTTGGATGACCTGACGAAAACGCGGGCTCCTAAAACCCACGATTTCTACAGCTACTTTCAAAGGTGATTGAACGCCAACATCCGACGGTTGGCTGGAAGCAAGTGTGGTGTAATGTGCACTCGCATTTGCTGCCCACCGCAGTGGCATGTCCGAAAGAACAGATACCATCTTCATATAGATAAAGCTTAAAGGCCGAACTCTTACGGGAATCGGTAGACAGACTGCCGCGAATAATGAGTATACTGGGTAGGGGCACTACAAATGTAGTGTGTGGACACAAAGTTGAAAGTGTGGGTCTCACGGGGAGCCTGCCAGAGATAATTCCCCGCAGTCGCATTATCGTTTGTGGCTTCGGTGACTCAGTCGGTCAGCGTGTTCTGTCAGAGGGTTACCTGCCTTCAGTAATAAAAGAACTCAATAATGGATCAACTATAAACTTCTACGGGTGTCATGGGACATCCGCCCCGAACAAACGCAACGAACAATACCGAACAATTATACACTCCTGGAAATGGAAAAAAGAACACATTGACACCGGTGTGTCAGACCCACCATACTTGCTCCGGACACTGCGAGAGGGCTGTACAAGCAATGATCACACGCACGGCACAGCGGACACACCAGGAACCGCGGTGTTGGCCGTCGAATGGCGCTAGCTGCGCAGCATTTGTGCACCGCCGCCCTCAGTGTCAGCCGGTTTGCCGTGGCATACGAAGCTCCATCGCAGTCTTTAACACTGGTAGCATGCCGCGACAGCGTGGACGTGAACCGTATGTGCAGTTGACGGACTTTGAGCGAGGGCGTATAGTGGGCATGCGGGAGGCCGGGTGGACGTACCGCCGAATTGCTCAACACGTGGGGCGTGAGGTCTCCACAGTACATCGATGTTGTCGCCAGTGGACGGCGGAAGGTGCACGTGCCCGTCGACCTGGGACCGGACCGCAGCGACGCACGGATGCACGCCAAGACCGTAGGATCCTACGCAGTGCCGTAGGGGACCGCACCGCCACTTCCCAGCAAATTAGGGACACTGTTGCTCCTGGGGTATCGGCGAGGACCATTCGCAACCGTCTCCATGAAGCTGGGCTACGGTCCCGCACACCGTTAGGCCGTCTTCCGCTCACGCCCCAACATCGTGCAGCCCGCTTCCAGTGGTGTCGCGACAGGCGTGAATGGAGGGACGAATGGAGACGTGTCGTCTTCAGCGATGAGAGTCGCTTCTGCCTTGGTGCCAATGATGGTCGTATGCGTGTTTGGCGCTGTGCAGGTGAGCGCCACAATCAGGACTGCATACGACCAAGGCACACAGGGCCAACACCCGGCATCATGGTGTGGGGAGCACGGTACATCCAAACCGTCATCGAACCCATCGTTCTACCATTCCTAGACCGGCAAGGGAACTTGCTGTTCCAACAGGACAATGCACGTCTGCATGTATCCCGTGCCACCCAACGTGCTCTAGAAGGTGTAAGTCAACTACCCTGGCCAGCAAGATCTCCGGATCTGTCCCCCATTGATCATGTTTGGGACTGGATGAAGCGTCGTCTCACGCGGTCTGCACGTCCAGCACGAACGCTGGTCCAACTGAGGCGCCAGGTGGAAATGGCATGGCAAGCCGTTCCACAGGACTACATCCAGCATCTCTACGATCGTCTCCATGGGAGAATAGCAGCCGGCATTGCTGCGAAAGGTGGATATACACTGTACTAGTGCCGACATTGTTCATGGTCTGTTGCCTGTGTCTATGTGCCTGCGGTTCTGTCAGTGTGATCATGTGATGTATCTGACCCCAGGAATGTGTCAATAAAGTTTCCCCTTCCTGGGACAATGAATTCACGGTGTTCTTATTTCAATTTCCAGGAGTGTATATACAGAGTGGTCAATTATCGTGACTGGGCCAAATATGTCACGAAATAAGCATCAAACGAGAAAACTACAAAGAACGAAACTCGTCTAGCTTGAAGGGGGAAACTAGATGGCGCTATGGTTGGCCCGCTAGATGGCGCTGCCATAGGTCAAACGGATATCAACTGCGCTTTTTTAAATAGGAACCCCCATTTTTTTAATTACAAATCCGTGTAGTACGTAAAGAAATTACAGCGCTATCTACCACAAAGCGAAAAAGGTGGTCCAACTACAACATATTTCTTTAAATACTACACGAATATGTAATTTTAACAAAAAATGGGGTTTCCTATTTTAAAAGAACACGGTTGATATCCGTTTGACCTATGGCAACGCCTTCTAGCGGGCCAGCCATAGCACCATTTGGTTTCCCCCTTCAAGCTAGACGCCGGGCGGGATGGCCGAGGTGTTCTAGGCGCAACAGTCTGGAACCCCGCGACCGCTACGGTCACAGGTTCGAATCCTGCCTCGGGCATGGATGTGTGTGATGTCTTTAGGTTATTTAGGTTTAAGTAGTTCTAAGCTCTAGGGACTGATGACCTCAGAAGTTAAGTCCCATAGTGCTCAGAGCCATTTGAACCATTTCAAGCTAGACGAGTTTCGTTCTTTGTAGTTTTTTTCGTTTGAAGCTTATTTCGTAAGATATTTGGCCCGGTCACGATCAATGGACCACGTCTGCCGTGTAAGCAGGAGATCGC
The DNA here is from genome assembly GCF_023897955.1 of Schistocerca gregaria. Lineage (NCBI taxonomy): Eukaryota > Metazoa > Arthropoda > Insecta > Orthoptera > Acrididae > Schistocerca > Schistocerca gregaria. The sequence goes on from NC_064927.1 coordinate 180,489,131, forward strand.
GGGTTTGAGTCCCCGTCGGCGCACACATTTTTTCCCGTTGAAATTTATCAACGCCTGTAAGCAGTTAATGGCTTGGATTTCATTATAATTTAAGTAATTCAAGTTGTAAACGGCCGTTCTGGTGGCCCCGCGTTCTTCTCACCTTCAATACATGGCAGCACTTTTGCCACTGTGATTTACCAGTTCGCTTACTCTTTCGCATCCGCTACTCCCTGTTCTGGGCTCATAGGCAGCACAGCGCGCCTAGTACACGTCCACCGCGGCGCACGGGGCCCACAGCACCAAGTGTAAGTGTCCTGGTATTATTTGTATATTTCCCAACTCGGGCAGTCGTCCGCAGTATCGCAGTATTGTCTGGGTATCACTTTCGCATTGACATACGTCTCACAGCACCTAGCCCGACGGGCGGTTTTGAAATGTTTTTAAAGCTTTTTTATGATTTGTTTTTTGTTTTTTATGTGTGTTGCTGCGTGTGAAAATTATCTCTCGTCTCTTGCTGTTTCCAGTACAACACCTGAAGATGGGCTTATAAGAGCCCGAAACCGGTCGTGTGATAGTAAAAAAACGTAACAACTGAAGCGGTATCTTTAACCTCTGGAATAATGCTGAGTCGCAGATGTTCCTCCTACAGGATTGTCTCTAGAAACGAGTTACCAACTAACTCTATGCTTCTTCTTACTCTCTGACACCCTCTGAAACAATTTTTCGGGGGTTTTTAGAGCTGTATTTGTACAGTGTTGTACTACACACCATTCCTAACTCATTTTCCTAAACGTAAAATACAAACCAAGATGTCACTGTTAATGAGAATAAAAGTCATAATATGCCATTTATGACAATTTACAGAACGCAGTCAAATATCCTATCTTTATTATGCGTGCATGTAAACATGTGGTTAGGGAAATTTGAGGAGTACTACGAGTGCATACTTTATGGAACTGCAAAGAATTGCGTGAATGTGTCGGCTGCTAGCCAGTTGGGGTTCTTGGCGCTGTGAGCACTGCAGTACACATGCGCGGATCTGCGGCTGTTTGCTTGTGATTGGCTTGCACGAGGAAAACTGACAACAGCGCCTTACTTCGCCAGAACCGTGCTTCCGAAAGGCTCGAAGAATAATGTGGAGGCTCTCCTTCGGCAACCTGTCCTCTCAGTGCGGTCGCTACCGAACTGATCGGCAGAGCAGCCAAAGATACAAAATAGGGACCCAGGTGTTCATTGCACGCAGTTCCCACAGTGTTCTCTGCTAGAAGGTTGAAATGGATCTTAGTCCACTGTCCATTGCAGTTCCTATTAGGTTTCGAAGCTATTTTGATTCAAAACCTGTGAAACACGTCTCTGGCCCCTCTCAGTCAGAATCTTTTTCAGATAACAATTCTGATATATTCTAGAATGAAATTTTCACTCTACAGTGGAGTGTGCGCTGATGTGAAACTTCATGGCAGATTAAAACTGTGTGTCGGACCGAGACTCGAACTCGGAACCTTAGCCTTTCGCGGGCAAGTGCTCTACCGAATGAGATACCCAAGCACGACTCACACCCCGTCCTCACAGCTTTAATTCCGACAGTACCTCGTTTCCTACCTTCCAAACTTCACAGAAGCTCTCCTGCGAACCTTGCACAACTAGCATTCCTGGAAGAAAGGAGTGATAGTTCTGCAAGGTTCGCAGGAGAGCTTCTGTGAGACGAGGCACTGGTGGAATTAAAGCTGTGAGGACGGGGCGTAAGTCGTGCTTGGGTAGCTCAGATGGTAGAGCACTTGCCAGCGAAAGGCAAAGGCCCAATTTCGAGTCTCGGTCCGGCGCACAGTTTTAATCTGCCAGGAAGATTCAATTATGATGCAGTGTTTCATCACAACATGTGCTATGCCGCTGCTTGTAGACACATTGGGCAGTCTTTCACGGAACACCAACAAATCCAGCGATTTCACACACCATGTGGACGTGGGGAAGGCCAAACACTATCGCCCCTTTTTCGCACTCTCTCACCTCTTTGCATTAACCCTTTTTTGCGTAAAATGTCCGACTGCAACAAATGTCTTACTGATTGCTGTTGCCTTATGCTCACGTGCTTATGAGCACGTTCATCTTAGTGTGCACAATAGAATGGCTAATTTTTTGTTCGCTGAGCTTAGTAATGGTAGCAGAAAAAGAGAAGATGCAAAGAAGAGCAGAGCAATAGCTCGTAAGTCCCTTTAGTGAGGGCTAATGCGTCACATAGATGCCAATACAACTCTGGTGGCGAAGTGGCAGACGCTATAAAAGAAGCATTATGCATTATGGTGATCTTTAGAGTTAAAATTTAGAGAGAATACCTTCCTACAAGATTCAATATCACTGTCTGCAGCTCGTGGTCTTGCGGTAGCGTTCTCGCTTTCCGCTCAGGGAGTCCCAGGTTCGATTCCCGGCGGGCTCAGGGATTTCTCTTTGCCTTGAAATGACTGTGTGTTGTGTGTCTTTCATCATCCTTTCATCCTCATTCACTCGCAAATCGCCGTAGTGGCGTTAAAGAACATGTGGAGCGGCGGCCGAACCGTCCCGCGAGTGGTCTCCCGGCTACCAATGCCACACGCTCATATATATATATATATATATATATATATATATATATATATATAATGTATCACCTACGCCCTACGTACAGCTCGCAAGACGATAGTGAAGGTAAATTAATTTGTTTGAACTCACACGTAGGCCTACCAACAATCTTTCTCCCTGCAGCAGACCAGTGGCAGCTGGAACAGGAAAGAAGAGAAAGTGACAGTGGTGTACAAAGTGCCGTCGGGCACACATAATAAGGGAGCCTCTGTAGTATACACTGAGGCCACAAAAGTCCTGGGGTAGCGGTATGCACATATACAGATGGCGGTAGTATCACCGACGCAAGATATAAAAGGGCAATTCATTTGTTGAAATGTCGCTTGTACTCACGATATTCACGTGAAAACGTTTCCGACGTGATTATGGTAGCACAACGAGAATTAACGGACTCTGAACGCAGAACGGTATTTGGAGTCAGACGCATGGGATATTCCATTGCGGAAATCATTAGGGAATTCCATATTTCGAGATCCACAATGTCAAGTATGTGCGGAGAATATGACATTTCAGGCAGTACCCCTCACCATGGATAGTGCTGTGATCGACGGTCTTCACTTAACGACAAAGAGGAGCGGCCTTTGAGTATAGTTGTCAGTGCTAACAGACAAGCACCACTGTGCGAAATAATCAATGAAGTCAATGTGAGACATACAACGAACTTGTCTGTTAGGACAGGGCGGCGAAATTTGGCGTTAATAGGCCACGGCGTCAGAGTAGCGCCTACAGAGCCTCGCCTGGGCTCGTGACCACACCGGTTCGACCCTAGATGACTGGACGATTGGTAATCGGTGGCTAGGCAGACGTGTCCCGATTACAGTAGGTAAGAGATGATGGCAGGCTTCAGAACCGACGAAGCCATGGATCCAAGCTGCCTGCTAGGCACTATGCAAGCTGGTGATTGCTCCATAATGGTGTGGTCTGTGTTTACATGGAATGGACTGGGTCCTCTAGTCCAGTTGAATCGATCACTAACTGGAAATTGCATTTTCGGCTACTTGAAGACTTCATGTTCCCAAACATGTCACTGGGCCACAATTGTTTGAGATTGGGTTGAAGAATGTTCTGTGGACAGTTCGATCGAATGACTTCGCCAGCCATCGAACATTTATGGGACATAATCGTGAGGTTAGTTCGTGCACAAAATCCTGCACCGTCGACGCTTTCGCAATTATGGACGGCTATAGAGGCAGCAAGGCTAAATATTTCTGCAGGGAGCCCCCAGCGAGTTGTAGAGTCGATGTCACGTCGAGTTGTTGCACTACGCCGAGCAAAAGGAGGTCCGCGACGATATTAGGAATTGACGCATGACTCGTGTTATCTCAGAGTACAAATAGATGTAGACTGTCACGTACTTACAAATATAAAACTGAATTTTGTTTTGCGCCTCTTTTCGTATATGGAGAATGGAGCGATTACTCAGGGTTAATTTCGTTTCCAGTGATTCTTCTCCACATATAGAACGTTGTCATACCGTTTCTTTAGTTAGAATCGCAATGTCAGAGCTAGAGGTAATGTTACCTGTTGCGCAATCAATTATAATCATGATTATCACAACACAGGGCGTGATTCGTCAGAAATCTTGAAAACACTTGCGGCACAGTCCGGGAACAACACCTTGACAAAGCTTAAAATGTACGCAAAGTACAAACAGTTTTCATAATGTAAGACGTAGTGGTCTCCTGACCTTCATATATTACATATTCCGCCGTCACAATCACATTCCGCACATCAACACGCTTCATTCGAACCCAAACTCGATATGATAAAGTCAATGTTGTATGAATTCATGTAAACGATATGCAAATAACTAATAAATCGCAAGTGCGCACTGTGGTTGAAATACTTGAGGTTGGCGTAGACACATACATTCCAGACACGGCGGTCAAGGAGCTTTTAGTTCGAGAGAGGCAACCGCAATCCAGGAGGCCAGTCCCAACCCATCGACGTCGGCCGGTGGCCGCCCATGAACCAGACAGCGTTCGCCTAAGGGAAAGGGGGAACGACCCCGTGTTCGGCTTAAAAGCAAATTCCGCTATATAGTGTGGGAGCAGCCAGCCCACGCATTCTTTACACATAGCACGCAGTTTCAGAGGTTTTCACAAGGAGACAGCAAACGCCAAACGCCAATACTACAGGTTTCCAGATTGGTCGCCTTAAGCGAAACGTCATTATCCCGTTTTAGAAGAGCAATGCTGATTGGCAGACGATATTTCTGACGCCTTGAGCTGAAGGAGTAATGGAAGAGTTCAAAAGATATGCCCCTGCATGTCTAGCGTGGAGAGGCGCTGTTCCGTTGTCGCTCTTGGAGCAAGGAACAAGTCTCTCCTCAGTACTTCACTGGGAGGGCATCTCTGTTGAGAGCGAATCGAAGTGCGACTCTATATTGAGTCCTTGCGATTAAGCGTGGTTCACTGTGTTGGCCGACACACTTATTGTGTGATGTGAATGGCCAGAGCTATAGTTAAATGCCTATGAGCGAATTTTTGAGTGGCATCTCGGTGGACTGGTTATCTGTCCGGTTAGACTAGGGGCAAATAGGAATCGTTGATTTCATCAAGGCGAAGGGAGAGTTTGATTGGTGAAGGTCAATCCAGATAGAAAAAGAGTTATCTTATTTGTCAGCAGCGAGCGGCGCAGACAGCAGTCATCGCACCTTACGGTATTGTGTGCAACAGCTATTGCAAGCCCCATATTTCCTCCACAACAGTCCACTTCTTTGCATTTCACATGCGACAGCCTCGACTGTACCTAGCAACATTCTAAAGGATAATTATTCAAATTGAGTAAGTGCGCCACTCAGCCATTCTGCCAAGTCAATAATATCTTAGCTTTGTTCAGAAACTTCATTAGCGAATCCTAGCCTTCACATTCCGAAAAGAACCAGATATAACTTGTTCAATTCATAACTAAAAGTGGCAATAAATAATAATTTTCGTTAGTTTCATGTTTTCTTACACTAACTACCACTATTAGAGTACCCAAGTATCCCACTAGTTGAGTAAGAACTTTTGTGAATTTTTGTGTCATTTCCTCACAGCGGATGACTCCAGAAGATATTTATTGCTGAAACTTTTCAGGCATTTCTCTTTAGAAGGTTAGGAGAGTCTGTCTGACTTCTGTAGAAGTGTGGGGGTGGAAATTGCATCTTGCAGGAGCCACAGGGTAAAGGGTACACCTCAGATTAATCCGTTGCGCAGAATAACAGAATCTCAGATCAACCCCACGCTCACAATAATGAAGAGAAACAATTGAGCATGGGGCTCACCAATGTCACTTGAGGACCAGCATAGCTAACGAGAATATTCACGTTGTAGCCCAGTTTATTGAAGGCGATCGTGCCGCGCGAGATTAGCCGAGCGGTCTCAGGCACTGCAGTCATGGTCTGTGCGGCTGGTCCCGGCGTAAGTTCGAGTCCGCCTTCGGGCATGGAGTATTTAGGGTAAGTAGTGTGTAGACTTAGGGACTGATGACCTTAGCAGTTAATTCCATAAGATTTCATACACATCTGAACATTTGAACATTAGGTTCAACCTGACGTCTACTTGGTAGAGAAGGAATATCATGCTTAACGTGAGTTTCAGACCACAATGCCATTATACCTTCTTCACTTAGCGTAACCAGAAGAGAACAGAGTCTGTCTCTCCTTATCAAAAATCACCAGCAGAAGTATATGAACCTATCATGAATCCAACAGACCACCAAATTCTCTTCTCTGTGACTCATTTTTCTGTCAAAACAACGTTGCGCCACGCTGGATGAGAAGTATGACATACAGGCTCCCTGTAGAGGTTTGCAGCATGTTAAGTTCATTCATTTACTTGGTTGACCGAATCGCCATGAACTAGCTGGCTCAGCTATCCAGAGAATACATTGGACTCTATTTCGTAATCACCGAAATAAAATCACGTAACAGCCACCTACACAGAACCGCCAAAAGTGTAAGATGCAGAAATTTAAATATAGTGTTCCTTTAGACTTGAGCTACTCTATTACGCTATCTGTTTGTTGAAAACGTCATGCAGTGCAAAAGAAAAGCTGTAACTGTCTCTCATAAGTTTAGATCCGGCCATATGCATTGTCTCACATCACTGTGGAATATGGAAGTTCTGGAGGAACTGTTGTTGAGTTCTGGAGCGGCTGTATCTATGTGTCAGGTAGTAGTCTAATGGTAAGCATCGCGCACCGTAGATAAGACGTCGCGAGTTCGGGTACATTCGCTGCTACATTTCTTAAAACGCAATTCTGCTGTCTGCTGAAGTTATCTATCTAATTAAACTTTGAACATAATTCCCTTCACTTCTCAACCCAAAATAGGCGCATGTGGAAACAGGGCTAACTTCTGCGACATTTTGTTCTTTCAAGGTTTAATAGATGGCCAGGCAGCAGATGCATCTCGAAACTTTTGTATTATGTATGGGGAGAGCGCATCATGCCAAAATACGTCATAAAAGTATTTTCTACATTAGCTGTCGGGTGGCAGCGGCATTTTATTTTTCATCAAACCTTGTTTGACATCTTTTACTCGGTACAAGTTTTCTACATGCATGTAATCAATAAACTGCATGCGCATTGTCAGACTGTTATAGGTAACATCAGAGAATTCGCATATATCATTGATTAATTTCTCTCTTATGTTAACGAAGAATATACACATACATCTCTGCGTCTTGTGCTCAGGGTAATATGAAAAGCTCAGTAAGAGAAGACGACAACGGGATGCTGGTGATACAGGCAATAATACACAACTATTTCTGTCACTTAACACCATGACGGCAGACAAATTGGAGTCTGGGTGTATTTTGATTATAATTCGTTAGCCTTCTAGTTACCTCTTTCTAATACTTCGTGGGAGCAGGCATAATATTTTGCTTTTTGAACACTGAGCAATAACACACATAGATAGGATGGAAGGATACAAAGAAACAATCAGACACATGGGGATGGATCCAGTTCATCATTAGAAGACTAAACAAGAGGGTAATATTATGAAATCAAAGCATAGGCTGGTTAGTATACATTATTTGTATAGATCTGAGGATGAAAAAACGCAGATCTTCACAGTGCCCACATCTGCACTTCATTTTCTGTCTTAATAGGCGTGATTTTTTTAGTTTCTTCTCTTCTGAATTTTCAAATGAATTGATTATTGAATGGCACAGAATAATTAGTTAATTGTGTTTCTTACAGCTTCCATTCGCACCAACATTTTTTCTACATTCTCGTGCAATTCATGAAATTCTACTTGTATGATCACAAAACTGCACATAGATGCAATCGATTTCGAGGTGCAAAGTGTTTGTTATCTTACTTTTCGTGACAGATTGGCAAAGTTGATTTCCAGACACTTTTTATTGTACTGAAAAAACCGTTTGTCACAAAGTAACAAGGTAAGTGTTTTATTCGTATATATTTTGTGGGAAACTGTAATCGTGATGGAAGATTTTACACCTGAATGTTTGACACAACTGGTAGGAGAAAACGCTGCATATTAACCAAACCTCGCGCCTTCTCTCCATATCCTCCTATGACACGGGCACAGGATTCTCCTCGCATACCGCTACAGAGCTGTTCCTAGCACAGCTGAGAATTGGTGACATTGTCACAAACATTTGTCAACACTGAGAAAGTGCAATCACTTCCACGTATGGTACTGAACTGACTCGCTAAATTCGCTTGACATTCCCTGTCCTTTTTAATGACTCGTGCTATATAATCCATATGTGAACTAAGACACTGAGACTGAAAGTTCAATTTCTTGGCTAAAGAAATGCTATTCTTGAAGCAAGTGACAACTTTTGTTACCTTTCACGATGCGTTATGAGGTTGAGCGACCAATACCATGACGAGAGTGGCAGCTGACGGTAGTCTGTCCGTAGGCCCGTGGTACCGCTCGTGTGTCGTGTCGCAACGGCTAATGACTTGTACGTTCTAACCACGGTAATGGCTAGCGTGTGCGAGTTTTTTTCTGATTTATGCATTGGAAACACGCAAATATTACTGTTACAGTGTACTACTGGAGACCAATGAGTGAATTGCATATTTGGCTCTGAGCACTATGGGACTTAACTGCTGAGGTGCTGAGGACATCAGTCCCCTAGAACTTAGAACTACTTAAACCTAACGAACCTAAGGACATCACACCACATCCATTCCCGAAGCAGGATGCGAACCTGCGACCGTAGCGGTCGCGCGGTTCCAGACCGTAGTGCCTAAAACCGCTCTGCCACAACGGCCGGCAATTGCATATTTTCCGGTGAAAAAGATCACTGGCAGACAGCCTTCGCTATATTAGGTTACTTAAACTGGTCTTACTCTAAGATAGAATTTATGGTCACCGACTAAGTGTAAGGTCAATGAGTCGGATGCGGGTTTTGCAACTCGGAAATACTTACCTACATTATAGAAGCGAGTATTAAATTTGAAGTAATACAGCGAAAATTTTGAACTTGGATAGCTTAGAATGAAAATCTTTCTGTTTATTGCAAAGGAAAAAAATTGATTTTCTAAAACTTTCTGTGTCATACACAACTTGAAACAGGTCACGTCGACCAAATCATGTAGAAGAACTGACAGCGACGTATATCGGAAGGCAGTAAGATCCCTTGTCTTTGGGTTTGGCAGTATTCGACAGCCATTTCTAGGCGCAAGTAAATTAAGAAAGGCGGCACATTTTTGTAATCAAGTAACGTCTTCATCAATTACTTTAGTTTTAATCTAATCTGCGAGTAATTACTGACGTTTAATATTAACATGAAAAGGACTCTGTAGACAGGAAAAGAACCTCTTCTTGGGCAACTACTTCTATAATGACCAAAAGGCATTAAATGATCTTCAAGCACGTGTGTTCCAGAAGCGGTATGAAGAATATGATAGTAATAATGACGATAATAATCGAATTATCCGGTAACTTCATACTTCACAGTGGATTTTCTCGAACTAAGAAATTTGCTGAATTTGTAAAAATTTCAAAATTGCTTCATATCGAGGCTATGATGCCTAGAAGAGTCTTTACATCCTGCTGACACGAGAATAGCATAAATTCCGCGTCAGAAGCTTGCTTCTACTTAACCATTTAATAGACTCGCATTTTTTCCACCGCGACTAATTTTGTAAGCTAAGCACATCATCCGTTACAGCACACTCCTGGGCCTGACAAATGTGGCCACACTGGTCTGGTAAGACGAACTATCACAGGAGCAATGCGTGGGATCAGGCATTTACTTTCAAAAGGCACAAACAGATCTACTTTACCTCTGGTAACCTCAAGAGAAAGCTGTTGTAATCCAGAATCCGCATTAAACATCATGTTCCTTCATTTCAAACTGGGCAGAGCCGGCTTACGTTGGGAAAAGACATAGGCGGAAGTCATGGTGAACAGAAATACTGTCTCCAGTTAACTTACTTACATTAGAAAATTTTATTTCATTTGATGAACCGATAGCCATTTAAAGGAACAGGGCTCATATTTTACTTGTACTTTATTGAACTAGAGACGTTGAAAAATTTGGTGCTGGACTGTGATTCGAATTCGTGTCTCCTCTTTCGAGGATCTGAATCTCTCGGAACAGTATACTTCAATCATTTCATTCCATTTCCCAAGACTGCAATCTTCTCTAGGTCTCTTCCAAAGGTGACTATGTGGGTCCGAATCCTGATCCAGTACAAAAATATTCATAACTTCATTTCAAGCCCTATCACGTGTACACCGGCCTGCTAGTGAAAATTAACGTGCATTTTTAATGTCTGTTCATGTGTTGCCAACAATCGCAGTAGGCGTCGTTATTTCTGGTCAAACACGCACACAAGGTACTGTCGGTGAGTAAGCAAGTGTTACTTAAACTATGTTCGTGGATGATAAAGAAGGACGGTAGGTGTGCGGTTCGATTGTCGCTCAGGCACAAAAATTTGTATCCTTCAAAAAAAATGTTCAAATGGCTCTGAGCACTATGGGACTCAACTGCTGTGGTCATAAGTCCCCTAGACTTAGAACTACTTAAACCTAACTAACCTAAGGACATCACACACATCCATGCCCGAGGCATGATTCGAACCTGAGACAGTAGCAGTGGCGCGGTTCCGGACTGAGCGCCTAGAACCGCTAGACCACCGCGGCCGGCGTTTGTATTCTTATTATAGGTTCAAACACCTAGCAGCGGGTAAGAAAAACAGATACGTAACATTTGGTTTTACTTAGTTAACAATCCGATTACGTGTTGAGTTCGTATCTCCGTCACAGAACTTCACATCATGAGCTACATCTTTAAATGCATTCACACTTCGTTGCTCCTGAATGGAGGTATATCAAACATGTTTCGTGGTTAGTTGACAGGGACGAAAGGGTCTTTATAGGAGTCCCGGTGTATTTAAAAAACTGTCGTCTTTAATTTTCAAATATGGATTTGGGTAATGATATTGTCGACAATTTCGGTAATTCATGCCTCTTCATGACTAGTCAGCAATATGATGTGATTAGATTAGATCAATACTTGCTCCATAGATCATGAATACGACATTTCGTAATGATGTGGAACGTGTCATTTTAATGAAACATTTCTTTACTTACCGTTATTCGATATCTCACACAATTCTTTTTTTATTTGTTTGTTGTGTTCGACTATCGGCGAGGCACGAGTGCACTTACGAAAGAAATATAAAAACAACTATGAGAGTTACTGGTTTGTGAAGCTTAGTTCTGAGTATTATTAGTAATTACGCTCCAGTCCCTAAACCCAGTTACAGAAATTTGCTGACAAGCAAATTTTGGGTATATTGGAACATATAACTTTATTTATGAAATGCCACATTTTCATAGCACTTGAGTATGGCACAGCATACCAATTAGACACAGACCCAATCGAAATCTAAGTGAGTAGTATTTTACTAATTCGTGCCGATAGAGGCACGCTTGTGTACAGATACCCAATTTTATTGAATCAGATGTTCGTCGTAGCGTTATAGTGGGTAGTTTTATTTCATTTCTTATAATACAGTGCACAATTTCCGTAAGGTTTCTTTTAGTGTTGTTAAAACAATAGTTAACATGAGAGAGAAATTAATCATCAACGATATACGCGAATCTCTGATGTTATCAATAACAGTCTGACAATGCGCATACAATTTATTGATTACATGCATGTAGAAAACTTGTACCGACTCAAAGCTGTCAAACAAAGTCTGATGAGGAGTAAAATGACACTGCCACACAACTAATGTAGAAAATACTTTTCTGACATATTTTGGCACGATGCGCTCTCCCCACACATAATACAAAAATTTCGAGACGCATCTGCTGCCTGGCCATCTATTAAACCTGAAAAGAACAAAATGTCGCAGAAGTTAGCCCTTTTTCCACATGCGACTATTTTAGGTTCAAATGGCTCTGAGCACTATGGGACTTAACATCTATGGTCATCAGTCCCCTAGAACTTAGAACTACTTAAACCTAACTAACCTAAGGACATCACACAACACCCAGCCATCACGAGGCAGAGAAAATCCCTAACCCCGCCGGGAATCGAACCCGGGAACCCGGGCGTGAGAAGCGAGAACGCTACCGCACGACCACGAGATGCGGGCCGACTATTTTAGGTTGAGAAGTGAAGGGAATTATGTTCAAAGTTCCATTAGATGCATAACTTCAGCTGACAGCAGGAATTGCGTTTTATGAAATGTAGCGACGTCTTATCCACAGTGCGCGACGCTTACCGTTACCCTCCTAGCTGACGCATAGCTACAGCCGCTCCAGAAAACAACAACAGTTCCTCCAGAACTTTTGCATTCCACTGTGCTGTGAGAGCCGGCCGGTGTGGTCGTGCGGTTCTAGGCGCTTCAGTCTGGAACCGCGTGACCGCTACGGTCGCAGATTCGAATCCTGCCTCGGGCATGGATGTGTATGATGTCCTTAGGTTAGTTAACTTTAAGTAGTTCTAAGTTCTAGGGTACTGATGACCTCAGATGTTAAGTCCCATAGTGCTCAGAGCCATTTTTTTTTTTTTTTTTTGTGCTGTGGGATAATGCATGTAGCCGGAACTAGTCTTATGAGAGACAGTTACAGCTTTTCTTTTGCACTGCATGACGTTTTCAACAAACAGATAGCTCAAGTCTAAAGGAACACTTCCTATTTAAATTTCGGCATCTTACACTCTTGGCGGTTCTGTGTAGGTGTCAGTACGCGATTTTATTTCGGTGATTACAAAATAGAGTCCAATGTATTCACTGGATAGCTGAGGCAGCTAGTTCGTGGCGATTGGGTCAACCAAGTAAATGAATGAACTGAACATGCTGCAAACCTCTACAGGGAGCCTGTGTGTCAGACTTCTCATCCAGCGTGGCGCAACGTTGTTACGACATAAAAATGAGTCACAGAGAAGAGAATTTGGTGGTCTGTTGGATTAATGATAGGTTCATATACTTCTGCTGGTGATTTTTGATAAGGAGAGACAGATTCTGTTCTCTTCTGGCTACGCTAAGTGAAGAAGGTATAATGGCATTGTGGTCTGAAACTCACGTTAAGCGTGATATTCCTTCTCTACCAAGTAGACGTTAGATTGAACCACGATATAGTCAGGAGTCCCGACACGCAGAAACTCTATCAGCAGTAACCTTTCTTATACTAGTTATTTCTAGTGAAGAAACAAACGCTATGTCCCGTCACAGGACACTTACTCCATCTTTTATTTGTGCTTCTGTATGTCGATATAATTGGTTCTGAACTGAGAATGCAACTCAGACCGCCCTTAACGCGGAATTTGATCCCTTCGTGACAATACAGCTCGACTACAATTTGTTGTTTGTTCAAAACTGCAGATTAATCAACATCTCCACATATTGCGCGTGAATGGGATCGAATCCTGGCCCGGCACTAAAGTTTTCATTATGTATTATCAAGCTCTGGCATGAGAACACCTATCTGATGGAGGACAATAATTTTGATTTTTAATGTATTTTCATTCGATGTCAATAGTAACGATATCTGACGGTTTTGACTCCCAGTGAGACACAGAACTGTTTGCGAGATCACTGTAAGTTCAAGGATGTTATTCCAAGCTGCGGGTGGAGAAAAATTCGGTAGCTCACGTCTCTTTGTGTGCAGTCAACAACGATATGTGTGGGGCTCGATTCCCAGTCAGCACTGAACTCTTCATCATATTATTTCTAGTTCAAACATGCTTCCATGTCGCTGCTAGTGTAACAAACCCATATTTAACGTTAGTTTTATCTAGAATATAACAGCGATAGGTGCCAGATTGGAGTCCTGGGAAGGAAAGAATTAATGTTTCGTCTCGTCATTTCAGTTAAAACATCTATCTGCTGCCGAGAAAATCTGATATGTCACGGTTGATTGTGCTTCGATAACAATCCGCTTAGGTTCTGGGTTCGAATCCCTGCCCAACACGAAGCTCTACCTCACTGCGTTTCAAGTAGGTTACTTGTGAAGAAGCAGTATTTAACATCTCTCGTAGTTCGTTAACAAGGACAATAGATGCTGGGTAGGAATTCACGTCCGTTAAAAATGTTTACACTATGTAATTTAAATTTGATATTTGCTAATTGATACTGTCTAAAATCGATTTATATCACTCTCTGTGTACCTAGTCCGAAATGACTGTTAGTTTCCATCAGTCACGAAGTCTTTGCTTAGTCTGCATGACCTGGGTTTCAATCCACATGCAGAACGAGACGATTCGTCGTGTCATTTGAAGTATTCTCAAATAGCTGCTGATGAATAACATTAAATTTTAATGTAATTTTGTGTTATTAATAAATACGGTATGTTACTTTGAAGAGGAAATCTTGAATACGACGAACTTACTACGTGAATTGTATATCTGAATTAATAATCAGAGTGGTAACATTTCAGGTATGTCATTTATTGTAATAAATATGAGCTTACAAGCCTTAAGGACAGTCTTATCTGTGATAAGGTGTTCCGTGATATTTGTAGTACCTTGGTATTACTTTACATCTTGAGTTATTGCGATACAGAGCATTGTTTTCAAGTCGCGACTTTTTGGAACTATTTTCAATAGTCAAACGACTGTACCGAGGAGCGATTAGAGAACCTGCTACACAGCTGCTTTATGTGGGTAGTATTAGATTCAGGCGAAATGCAATTCAGGTCGGGTGGATACTTTTGAGTGCGACTGTACCAGCAGAATTTTCTGCCTAGTGGCCGTTAGTGTTCCAGTTACTTGCCCAAGCCATTAATGTAATTTCAGGCAGAGCCATATCCTCGCCTTTTGTCGCTGTCCAACATGGTGTGTAATTTTGACAGCTAATACATACTCCACTGTGGATTATCACGTTTGCAACCTTTTCTGTTTGATTTCTGGTGTACTGATTGATGGGAAGCAAGTCGTTGTGTCGGTCGATCCGTTGCTGTCCCCTGGTTGGGTTCCGACGGATCAAGTGTAGTTGGGCTCACCACCTGTCTCGCCTAAGTGAACGAGGGCAGTCCGACTTCCCTGGCGGCGTCTCAGTGCCGTTGTCTTTATTGTCTTTCCCACCGGTGTTTTATTATCTGTTTTCTGCTACTTAAAATTTAAGGCTTATGGTTATTTTTTCTTAAAAATTTTGCAAAATTAATTGTGGGTTTCAGTCTTGCAACTTTATCCTTAAAATTATCTTTCAAGCTTAAAATTTTTGGCCTTCTGCCTTTAAAAGTCGATGGTAATATATTCTAAAATTTTGAAACTTAATTGTGGCCTGCAGCCATATGTATTGTACCTTGTATACATTTGTTCTATCTACTTCGCTTTGAGGCTTTCCATCAAGCTGTGATAGACGATTTTTGTTAATTATTTTATTGCTATTTTAACTGGATTTTTATCTTGTTGATTTGTTAAGACTTCTTCTTTGGGGGCCTTCAGCCACGAAAGAGTTGCTTTTGGTAAAGGTTCGGCTATTTGCTGCTTTAGTTGTAAATGTGTTATTAAATTACAATAAATTACAATTAGAAGGTGAAACTGACGCCCCAACCTTATTTGGCCCTTTCCACAATCCTAATTACCTGTTCTGCCCAGCGGGTTTAGCGGGCGTTTCACTTGGGTTTCGGAAAATGCCCGCAAGGTGAGTGCCTCGTCTTCTCACCGCACAACACCAAAAATTCGAGAACTGTTTTGCATCACACAAGAATATCTCCACTACAGTCCCGACTTATCGCCTTGCGAATTCCATTTATCTCGACCACTAAAGCAAGCAGTCGGAGGACATAGATGTGACAACGACGGGGCTGTCGAAGTGCTCGTGACATCTACGTTCGTTGTACGAAAACGGGATCAAGAAGCTACCTATCCTATGTGAAAGATGTGTTTTCCGTTTAGACTATATAGAAAAGTAAGTTCGCGTGTATGAATTTTTTAGCTTAAATCAATATAAAAATTTTCTATTTATATATGATCGTCATAGTTTGTGCTATAAAGTTCCTTTCAGACTGTTTTCACAAACAGTGAGCATCCAGCTCTGAGCTAGCGCAGAGGGAGCCGGTGTGGCCTACAGGTAGGATGACCGCAGAGCGGGTGTGGGTGGCGGGCGCCGCCCACGCGACTTCTGGAGAGAGCAGCGCCAACGGCGGTGGTAGCGGGAGGCCGTAACGCTGTTACCGGACTCATAACTCGATTTGTGCGGCCACGTCTTAAGGCAGCCAACTTCCTGGCGACGCACGCACGCCGAGTACGGTTCCGTAGAGGTCGGCCAAAAGCCCCTTCACGCCAACAAACGCCAGCCAAGATGGCGTCACTGATATATTGCTGAAATGCTAAATCGTGCCTCCGAAGAACTTCCTGCGCATATACCCTGAGGTTAAAACGTTATGTGATACCTTCTAATATCGCGTCGGACATCCTTTTGCCCGGCATTAACGTGGTACGGACTCGACAATCGCTGGAAGCCTCCTGCAGAAATATTGAGCCATGCAGCATAAATAGCCGTCCATAATTGCGAAAGTGTCGCCGATGTACGTATTTTTTGCACAAACCAACTTCTCACTTACGTCCCATAAATGTTCGATGGGATTCATGTAGGGCGATCTGGGTGGCAAAATTATTTTCTCGAATTGTCCAGAATGTTCTTCGAACCAATGGCGAACATTTCTACCTCGGTGACATGACGCATTGTCAGCCATAAAAATTCCATCTTTTTTTGGAACATTAAGTCCATAAATGACTACGAATTGTCTCCACATAGCAGAATAAAACCATATCCAGTCAATGATTTGTTCAGGTGGACAAGAGACACAGCCCACACTATTATGGAGCCACCATAAGATTCCACAGTGAGTTGTTGACAACTTATGTCTATGGCTCCGTGGTGTCTGCTCCACACTCGAGGCCTGTGATCAGCTCTCACCAACTGAAGTCGGGATTCATCTCACCAGGCCACGGTTTGCCAGTTGTGTAGAGTCCAACCGGTATGGTCACGTTACCAGGAGAGGCGCTGCAGGCGATGTCGTGCTGCGTGCTGTTAGCAAAGGCACTCCCGTTGATTATCTGCTGCCAAAGCCCATTGACTCCAAATTTCGATGCAGTGTCCTATTGGATACACCGCCCGCATTGGTTAATTTCACACAGTGTTGCTTGTCTGTTAGCAGTAACAGCTCCACTGAAATGTCGTTGAGGCCATCGGCCAATGTGTTGCCTGTGGAGAGGCAATGCCCGAAGTATGGTCTTCACGGCACACTCTTGGCACTGTGGTTCTCGAAATATTGGATTCCCTGACGATTTCCATGCGTCTAGCTCCAAATACCATTCCGCGTTCACAGTCTGTCAGTTCCCGTTGTGCCGGCCGCTGTGCCCGAGCGGTTCTAGACGCTTCAGTCTGGAATCGCACTGCTGCTATGGTCGCAGGTTCGAATCCTGCCTCTGGCATGGATGTGTGTGATGTCTAGGGGACTGATTACCTCAGATGTTTAGTCCGATAGTGCTCAGAAATATTTGAACCAAGTTCCCGTTGTGCAGCCATAATCACGTCGGAAACATTTTCACTTGAATTGTGTATCAGCTCCGTCAATGTGCTACCCTTTTATATTTTGCGTTCAAGATGCTATCGCCATCTGTGTATTTGCATACCTCTATCCCGCGACTTTGACAAGTCAGTGTATTATCCCTTGTCTCCAGGGAAGCTCAAAGACTGAACAGACCACGTGCTTTGAAAGATGCAGAGGTGATGCAGGATGTAGTGGAACAGAACGCGTGACTGAGAAGATAACAAGTTCACTGCAGAATGAACTTTCGCTCAGCAGTGAAGCGTGCAAAGGTTTTCAGTTTCCTAGGAAATTAAAACTGCGTAAGCACAGTGTCTCGAATATGATACTTTTGCCTTTCGCAGACATGCGCTCCTAGTGACTATTCTGTCAAGCACGACTCACGACCCGCTCTTGTAGCTGCGTAGTCTAAAGCATTCCGTGATGGCCGATGTTAGATTTACAAAAATTATTACCGAAAAGGAAACAATGAGCGTATAGGATATTCAACATTAACTAGAGTTTCTTTTTCATGAGACTCGCCCCAAGATTGCGAACATGGACAAGAATTAAGCAAAGTAACAGAAAACTGTTTTTCCAAAGTAATAAGAAAAGCTATAGCTCCGTTCGAAAAAATTTAAAAAAAAGTTCTATCTATTGTTTTACTGAGTTTCGAAACATACGAAAAGTATTTTGGATATTGGTTTTTCCACAACTATTTAACATTTACGCTTCCATATTTGCTATTTAAGTATAGTCCGAGGTAAGTCACGAATTTAATTCTACGAGTATCATTGTTTCTTAGCCGACATCACTGTTTTTTTAATGTAGCAGACGCAATTAACATTTTATGGCGATGTGCTTTCGAAGGGCAACTCGTGAATCGTGCTTGGTAAGATAAATTGGTGGAACACCCGCCCGTGAAAGACAGGTACCAATGTCGAATCCTAGCCTGGCACACAGTTTTGTGTTTCAACAAGTTCAACGTCATGTGTTGTGGCTAAGCTCAAAAGTAGTGGAAGTTCTTGTGGAGATTAGCGGGGGCTAGGTACTTGCTGCTACAAGAATTACATGGCGTAAAAAATGGTAATGAATTTAAACAAACAAAACACGCAAAACGGCAAAATATTCTGGGGGAGGTGAAGCAAAAGACTGTGTGTGTGTGTCTGAGGTTTACGGGCGCTAAACAGCGTGGTCATCAGCGCCCAAACGCATAGAAACAGGAACACAAGCGGCGAAGGGACAAAGACGGACGCCGAACAAGGAGAACGGCTAAAAGACACAGGCCTGACGCAGTTCCAAATGCGCACATACTGAGGCAAAACAAGAGGAGAAGAAACACACTAAAAAAGGAAAGGAAACACAAGGAAAAGAGAACCGATACCGAAGGGAAACAAGGAGGTAATCGTGACTGGCGGACCTCTTACCTAAAACCTGGGTGAGCCAGTCACCCAGCAGCACATTAAAACCTTCTCCCTAAAATCCGAGGCAACAGATGGGACAGGACACAAAACCGTAAGACCATAACCACAGTCGCTGCGTCGTCTTGCAAAATAGAGGGCAAATCCGGTGGCAAGGAAACCACCGCCCTCTGGTCAGAGAATAAAAGACAGTCAAGTAAAATGTGGCGGACAGTAATCTGGACGCCACAAGCACTGCAGATTGGGGGGGGGGGGGGGGGGGGGGTCCTCCCGCCGGAGTAAAAAACCATGCGTGAAGGGACTGTGTCCAATGCGGAGGCGAGTGAGGAGAACCTCATCCCGCCTGTATGACTGGTAGGACGTACGCCATGGTCGCGTAGTGGCCTTTACCAGACGCAGCTTATTGTCAGAAACTGCCAACCACTCCTCTTCCCATTGATGCATAACACGAAAACGCAAAAGGGAGGTTACAGCATGGAGGGGGACGGCACATTCGACAACGTGAGGGAGGGAACATGCATCTTTGGCAGCCACATCCGCCAGTTCGTTTCCCCTAATACCCACGTGCCCCGGCACCCAGCAAAAAGAAACCTCCTTCCCCTGCCGTTGCAGGTGGAGTAGGGCATCATGGATGTTCTGGACGGCCGTATCCGCTGGGTACAAGTGTTGCATGGTCTGAAGGGCACTCACGGAGTCAGAAAAGATGAGGAACTTAAGACTGGTAACACATCTCATCTGTTCCAATGCCCGCAAGATTGCAAACAATTCGGCATCGAGGATGGTAAACGCCGCAGGAAGCCGTAACTTGACGACTCGATCAGGGAAAACAACAGCACAACCAACAGTGTCCCCCTGTTTAGAGCCATCTGTGAATACAGGTACATGGTCCGGATGCTGGTTTAAAATATCGTAAAATAAGGAGGTAAAAACAAACGCCGGAGTGCAGTTCCTCCGGTTCTCCGACAAGTGTAAAAGGATGCTGGGCCTCTGGAGCAACCAGGGAGGCAGGCGAGTAAAACCTTGTCGTTGGGGGGCCACACGCTCCACACCAAGAGACTCAAGCAAATGCTTGGCACGAATCCCAAATGGTTTTGTTGCCCTGGGACGACTGGAAAAGAGACGTTCCATAGGCGGTCGGGCAACGGTAGGGTACGCAGGGGAGGTAGGACAGGCAAGGAAATGACACACCCGTCGCACCATGAGGAGTTTCCGCCGGATGGCGAGCGGCGGTTCCCCTGCCTCAGCACACAGGCTGGGGATTGGACTGGTACGGAAGGCACCAGTGGCCAGCCTGATACCCTCATGGTGTACTACGTCAAGGATCTTCAGATACGAAGGCCTTGCTGACCCATACACGGTGCAAGCATAGTCAAGACGCGATCGGACGAAAGCCCTATAAAACTGCAGCAGACGCGCCCGATCTGCTCCCCAGGACCGATGGCTCAGACACTTCAAAATATTCAGTGCCTTCAGGGCCCGCACCTTGAGGTCTTTAAGGTGAAGCAACCACGACAACTTGGAATCAAAAGTGAGGCCCAGGAACCTCACAGTGTCTCTAAAAGGAAGAACGGTGTCCCTCAGACGCAATTCAGGGGAGGTAAAAAGACGCCGAGAAAGATTAAAATGAACACACACAGATTTGTCTGCAGAAAAGGTAAAACCCGTCTTTGCAGTCCATGCCTCTAAGCGCTTTATCGTAAGCTGTAACTGCCGACTAGCACTGACAAGACTGGAGGAAGAACAGAAAACAGTAAAATCGTCCTCAAACAAGGAGCATTGGCCAGAACTCCGGATAGTGGACGTGATACTGTTAATAGCAACGGCAAAGAGGGTGACACTTAAAACGCTGCCCTGAGGAACACCATTCTCCTGCACGTACAAATCCGACAGCACATTACCAACCCGATACCGAAAGAGGCGGTGAGAAAGAAAGGACCGAATGAAGATGGGGAGACGGCCACGAAAGCCCCACTCATGGAGTTGATTGAGGATAAGGCGGCGCCAAGTAGTGTCATACGCCTTATTAATGTCAAAGAAGACCCCTAGACAATGCTGGTTACGTATGAAGGCCTGCTGGATGGCGGCCTCAAGCAGGGTCAAGTTGTCTATAGTGGAACGACATCTCCGAAAGCCACACTGAGAGGGGCTAAGGAGCTGCCTGGTCTCGAGCAGCCAAACCAGGCGGCGGTTGACCATGCGTTCCAACGTCTTCCCAACACAGCTCGTCAAGGCAATACTCCGATAACTACTGGGATGCGTTCGGTCCTTCCCTGGTTTGAGGAGGGGAATCAAAATTGCCTCCCTCCACGAGTCAGGGTACGTGCCAGATAACCATATCATATTGAAACAGTTCAGGAGAACTTCCTTGGATGGCAGCAACAGGTGCCGCAGCATGCTGTACCGGATTTGATCATGACCAGGCGCAGTATCATGAGCCACAGACAGCGCAGAATCCAGTTCCCACATTGTGAAGGGGCAGTTATAGGGTTCAGAATTTAGAGACCGGAAGTCCAAGTGACCCCTTTCGACGGCAGTGCGGTAGCGGCAGAAATCTGGATCACAGTTAATAGTGGCGGTAGATTCCGCAAAATGCATGGCCAGTGTCTGGGCAATGTCTCTCGGCGCCGTGAGGAGACATCCCTGATGCAGCAATGCCGTGACAGGTAGCTGGCTGAGTTTCCCGGAAATCCTCCTGATGGCTTCCCATACTTTCGTAGAACTAGTGGAGCGAGAGATGGAATTCAAGAACGATTGCCATGACCGTCGTTTGCTCTCTTTAATCACTCGCCGCGCTCTGGCCCTTGCCACCCGAAAGGCCGCAAGATTGTCAGCTGAGGGACGGCACTTGAAGCGGCGCAGTGCTGCACGGCGGGCGCGGATGGCTGAGTGGCACTCAGTGGTCCACCAAGGGACAGGACGCCTCTTGGGATGACCGGATGACCGTGGGATTGACAATTCAGCAGCATGTGAGATCACGGCTGCAACATGGTCTACCCATTCGTGGACGCTGGCACGGTGTTCCAAAACAGCCAGTTGGCTGAAAAGTGTCCAGTCAGCTCTGCAAAGGTGCCACCAGGGCGGCACTGGTAATGCCACAGCCTCATCCAGGAGGTGAATCCAGAGGAGGAAGTGGTCACTAGAATGGAGGTCAGCTGCAGCCTCCCACAGAGCAGAATCCGCGAGTGTTGGAGAGCAAAAGGAAAGGTCAATAGCCGATGACGATCCGGAAGCAGTACAGAAATGAGTGGGAGCACCAGAGTTGAGGAGGCACAGTTCTTCAGACATCATGACGCTTTCCAGAATGCAACCCCTGGGGCAAGTAGTCGGAGAGCCCCATAAGACATTATGAGCGTTGAAGTCCCCCAGAAGAAGAAATGGGCGAGGGAGTTGGCTAATAAGGTCCGTGAGAGCCTCAGAGTCTATCGCATCCGGAGGTGGTAAATAAACAGAACAGACTGTGAGCCTCCGACCCACAAGAATGTCAACTGCAACTGCTTGCAAGTCGGTGACGAGAGGGAGCTCAGATGAGGGGTGCAGGTCACGAACAAAAACCGCAACACCACCCTTTGCCCTTTGCCCCGTCAGATCATCTTTTCGATATACGGTATAGCCGCGTAAAGAAGGAGAATCAGTGGCCCGAAAATGTGTCTCTTGGAGACATAAGCACAAGGGGCACTCTCGTATAAGGAGTTGTAATTCAGCCACATGCGTCCTGAAACCATTCAGGTTCCACTGTAATATGGGAGCCAGTGATCAGGGTGGCTGAACTTTCACCCTGCCTCTGTGCTTTGGAGGAGAGACCGTACTGGCCGGAGATTTATTCCTGGGGCGA
The DNA here is from genome assembly GCF_023897955.1 of Schistocerca gregaria. NCBI lineage: Eukaryota > Metazoa > Arthropoda > Insecta > Orthoptera > Acrididae > Schistocerca > Schistocerca gregaria. Next base: position 180,511,941 of record NC_064927.1, read on the forward strand.
GAAGATCGCCCCCGGTCGACATCAATGTCCATAAGATCCGATGACGACCCACGGGAGATGTCAGACAGTACGATGGCATCATCATCGGACCGACGCTGACTAGTCTCCTCAGGTGGCAGAACCTTCATCTTCTGAGGCTTTGTCTTGGGGGGCTTGGAATGCAGAGCCTTGTCAACAGTTGGAGGTTGACTCGCCTGGGCAGAAGGCGCCATATGGGGGGAGGCTGGAAGTACCTCAATGTCAGCAACCACGGCCTTGTCCGATGTAGCGGGGAGAGCCGCAGATTGCAAAACAACCGCAGCAGCACAAGTGCACTGGCAAGCGCAGGTTTTAGTGCTAACACTAGCAACCTCCGTTTGTGTAGCAACAGTGGCCAGTTGTACCGGTTTTTTGAGAGCGGAAGCGAAAGATGTTGAAAACACAGGAGGTTGCATGGCCTTAAAGAGCTTCTTGGCCTCACCATAGGGGATGCGCTTAGATGTTTTAAGGTTCCACACTACGTTTTCTGACTTCTTCTGAAGTGCTACTGCGCGGTATGACACGTACCAGGTAGAACTGACAGAAAACATCGTAAAAGTTCCAAGAAGGCCAGCTTATTTCGTAATATCATGGAATAATGGAGAGACTGGAATGGTTCTAATGACTCTGAGCACTATGGGACTTAACATCGGAGGTCATCAGTCCCCTAGAAATTAAAACTACTTAAACCTAACTGACCTAAGGACATCACACGCATCCATACCCGAGGCAGGATTCGAACCTCTGACCGTAGCAGTAGCGTGGTTCCGGACTGAAGCGCCCATAACCGCTCGGCCACAGCGGCCGGCGTAGAGACTGGATCGACAATCACTGAAACAGAGGTGTTTTACGTTGCAGCGGTATCGCTTCACGAAATTTCAATCACCACCTTTCTCGTCAAAAGTCCGCTGCTAATGGTCTAGTGGTTAACATCGCTGCCTCTAGATCATAGGCTACGAGGTTCGATTCCCGGTCAATCGAATGTTGTTTTTTTTTCACTCAGGCGCCGGGTGTTCGTGTTGTCCTAATAATTTCATTTCATCTTCGTCTACACGCACGTAGCCGACATGGCGACAAATAGAAATATTTGCACCAGGTGCACGAACAAGCCCACATGGAGTCTCCCAGACAATAATTAATTTCATATTCATCCGAATGCCAAAATATCTTCTATCTACACAGTGGAAAACGCTCATCTAAAAAAATAAGAGAAATCCGAGCTTGCATTGGAGTAAGTGCTTATTTACTTTTTTCCAATGCTGTTCGAGAGTGGAACGATCGAGAACTAGTCGGAAAGTTGTTCTGTGCACATTCTGCCGTACACTTAAGTGTGAATTGCGAAGTAATCATTTAGATGTATATGTACCAGAGTCGAAGTAGTTCTTTATACGAGACCCCGTAGAATTCTGCTTAGATGGAGGCCAGTGATCTATTCGTTCTAAGCGAATCCCTTGACCGACCTGAGAAAAGTGTCAAGGACTAGGTGGTTTAGCGCGCCTTAAAAAATATTATTTGATAAAGTATGCATAACTTATTCATAGCTAACACTTGGTTCAAGGATCATAAAAGAAGATACTGGAAGGTCTCACATAGATTATATAATAGTAAGACAGAGATTTAGGAACCAGGTTTTAAATTGTGAAACATTCCCAGGGGCAGATGTGGATTCTGAACTGTAGATTAAAACTAAATAAAATGCAAAAAGGTGGGATTTAGGAGATGGGACCTGGATAAACTGACTAAACCAGAGATTGTACAGAGTTTCAGTGAGAGCATAAGAGAACAATTGACAAGAATTGGGGGCGGGGGGGGGGGGGGGGGGAGAGATGAGAAACACAATAGAAGAAGAATGGTAGCTTTGAGGGCTGAAGTAGTGAAGGCAGCAGAGGATCAAGTAGACGAGGGCTAGAAGAAATCCTGGGTGACAGAAGAAATATTGTATTTAACTGATGAAATCGGAAAATATAAAAATGCAGTAAATGAATCAGGTAAAAAGGAATACAAACGTCTCAAAAATGAGATCGACAGGAAGTGCAAAATTGCTAAGCAGGCATGGCTAGAGGACAAATGTAAGGATGTAAGGGGCTTGTCTCACGAGGGGTAAGATAAATACTGCCTACAGGAAAATTAAAGAGACCTTTGGAGAAAAGAGAACCACTTGTATGAATATCAAGAGCTCAGATGGAAACCTAGTTCTAAGCAAAGAAGGGAAAGCAGAAATGTGGAAAGAGTATATAGCGGATCTATACAAGGGCGAGGTACTTGAGGGCAATATTATGGAAATGGAAGAGGATGTAAATGAAGATGAAATGGGAGATATGATACTGCGTGAAGTGTTTGACAGAGCACTGACCTAACTCGAAACAAGGCCCAGGAAGTGGACAACATTCCATTAGAACTACTGACAGCTTTGGGAGAGCCAGTCCTGACAAAACTCTACTATCTGATGAGCAAAATGTTTGAGACAAGCGAAATACCCTCAGACTTCAAGAAGATTATAATAATTTCAATCCCAAAGAAAGTAGGTGTTGACAGATGTGAAAATTACCTAACTATGAGTTTAATAAGTCACAGCTGCAAAATACTGACGCGAATTCTTTACAGACGAATGGAAAAACTGGTAGAAGCCTACCTCGCGGAAGATCAGTTTGGATTCTGTAGAAATATTGCAACACGTGAGGCAATACTGACCCTACGACTCATCTTAGAAGCTAGATTAAGATAAGGCAAACATGCGTTTCTAGCATTTGTAGACACAGAGAAAGCTTTTGACAATGTTGACAGGAATCCTCTCTTTCAAATTACGAAGGTGGCAGGGGTAAAATACAGGGAGTGAAAGGCTATTTACAATTTGTACAGAAACCAGATGGCAGTTATAAGAGTCGAGGTACATGAAAGGGAAGCAGTGGCTGGGAAGGGAGTGAGACAGGGTGGTAACCTCTCCCCGATGTTATCCAATCTGTATATTGAGCAAGCAATAAAGGAAACAAAAGAAAAATTCGGAGTAGGTATTAAAGTCCGTGGGGAAGAAATAAAAACTTTAAGGTCGCCGATGACATTGTAATTCTGTCAGAGACAGCAAAGGACTTGGAAGAGCAGTTGAATGGAATGGACAGTGTCTTGAAGGGAGGATATAAGATGAACATCAACAAAAGCAAAACAAAGGATAATGGAATGTAGTCGAATAGTGTCGGGTGATTCTGATGGAATTAGATTAGGAACTGAGGCTCTTAAAGTAGTAAAGGAGTTTTGCTATTTGGGGAGCAAAATAACTGATGATGGTCAAAGTAGAGAGGATACAAAATGTAGACTGGCAATGGCAAGGAAAGCGTTCCTGAAGATGAAAAATTTGTTAACATCGAGTATAGATTTAAGTGTCAGGTAGTCGTTTCTGAAAGTATTTGTATGGAGTGTAGAGCTATGTATGGAAGTGAAACGTGGATGATAAATAGTTTGGACAAGAAGAGAATAGATGCTTTCGAAATGTGATTCTACAGAAGAGTGCCGAAGACTAGATGGATAGATCACATAACTAATGAGGGGGTATTGAACAGAATTGGGGAGAAGAGTAGTTTGTGGCACAACTTGACTAGAAGAAGGGATCGATTGGTAGGACATGTTCTGAGGTATCAAGGGATCACCAATTTAGTATTGGAGGGCAGCATGGAGGGTAAAAATAGTACAAGGAGACCAAGAGATGAATACACTAAGCAGATTCAGAAGGATGCAGGCTGCAGTACGTAATGGGGGATGAAGAAGCTTGCACAGGATGGAGTAGCATGGAAAGCTGCATCAAACCAGTCTCAGGACTGAAGACCACATTGACAACAAAGTGTTACCTAAATTCAGGATAAATGGGCAAAGAGAATCGGTTTCCCACTAAATAACTCTGAAAGTTGTTTTTCCGGGCAAAAAAATTGTGCGAGCTGGTCAGCTGACAAGGCTCCTCTACTGAGAGCGGACGACAGAGGGATGACGCTTTTTCACGACCACCACCAGCCTATCAACACACGATATTTTGCGTCACTGGTATAATATTTTGTACCTTACGTAGATCCACTGACTTTGCCTTCACCCACTTAAAAACAGTTCGAGGCAATTTACTCACAGTCGCTAATTTTCAGTCATACACTGAAAGAAAAAACATTAGTAAACCTAGAAACAAAGATGTAAATTTTGATCTGATGACGGCATATGCCAGCTGGAGGATAGTAGACGTACTGATAATGGTATCAACGTCGTCCGCTGACAAATAGCGTAGTGGCGTACCTACCAGGGCCGCAGCTTTATCTACCATTTAATTGGAAATGCTCACAACCAGAAAGCTCAATATGATGCAGTCGTGTGAAGCATGCAGGCAGCACTCGTGCTTCCTACAGTGAACTGTGCGAGTTTGCAAAGGGTCAGATTTGTGGCCTTCCAAAGGGCAGCGTGGTCCTTTCGGAGATCTGCACACAAGTTGGACGACTGAGTCAGCTATGCAACGATGCAGGTATAAGTGGTCACGAAAACGTTCTCACACACGTAAACAAGGTTCTGGACGTCCACGTAGCACAGACGCCCGCCAGGATCGTCGTTTTCTAAAGGCAGCAGTGGCAGATAATTTAGCTACCATGCCACAGATGAGAGGGCCTGTGAGCGTAGACGTCCCAACACGAACTGTTGCGAAGGGGTTATTAGCAATAGACCAAGGGCACGGAAACCGCTAGCCCGTCTTCTACTCACGCCGCAGCATCGAACTGCACAGCTCGACTGTCACCATCAGAAGATGACTTGGATGATATAATGGCCCGCAGGGGTCTTCAGCGATGAAAACAGATTCTACCTGCACGCAAGTGATGATCGTTTGGGCTCACAATGTAGAATTTCTGAGCGTTGTCTCGTTGTTCTGCGATAGGCTATAAGTCTCGTTCACATTTGATGTTTCTCGAGAGAATGCTAACCGCGTTCGGTACTCACAGAATGCCGTTAGACCCGTTCTTTTCTCATTCTTGATACAGGTATTCGATGCGTTGTTCCAACAGGATACGGCTCGTGAAGCTCAACCTGCCCTTCAAGACGTACAGCCACTTCCCTTGCCAGCTCGATCTTCGGACTTGTTCCTGTGCAATATGATGGGACGAGAAATGACTCGTACGATTCGTCAAGCAAAAACTCTTACAGAATTACATTAATAGATATAGCAGACATAGTATAACGTATCCCTGGACAGTATTCTGTGGAGGTCATTGGATGCCAGTCAGAGCCTGCATTGCCACCCGCGCTGACTACCTCACTTGCTAATATTAGTGTTTCAGCAAAGATCGATACCTGGTACCTCAGAACCGCTTGTATTGGTCTGTAAATGTAACCATTTCATATAGTCTATATGCACCGTTGCAACTATAAATTTTGAGTTAGTTTGAAGCCTTTGCAAGCTTGTACTATTTTTTTTTCGGCAGTGTATTCAATTGCAATGTCTCTACTTTGGGTGTAAAGAACTGGAAGGGCGAAGCTGGTTGTTCAGAGGAATTAAAGCATATTACTATGGGACCGTTAAAAACAACAAATTTTAAAGCTTGTGGCCGAGCGGTTCTAGGCGCTACAGTCTGGAACCGCGCGACCGCTACGGGCGGAGGTTCGAATCCTGCCTCGGGCATGGATGTGTGTGATGTCCTTAGGTTAGTTAGGTTTAAGTAGCTCTAAGTTCTAGGGGACTGAGGACCTCAGAAGTTAAGTCCCATAGTGCTCAGAGCCATTTGAACCATTTCTAAAGGTCTTAATGTTTCAGTTTTCATACTAATATTTGCATTAACACTTTTTCAGTGATAATTTATAACAGCTTCAAAAATCAATCTGTCATTCACCACAATACAAAATAAGTTATAGCAATCTCTTAGTTCAGCGTGTAAATAATCATAGGAATGGCCGTTTAATATTCCTACCATCACCCAGTCACGTAAATACACATAAACAGTGGTAAGGGACAAAACATTTTATTACTCAAATAGGTATTCACATTTCCCTAATAAACAGCAACGTTTAAAGCATATTTGCGTTCAGGAACATATTAGGGATATTTATCTGAGTAGTAGCTCTTGACATTAATCTGAAATTCATACAAATCTTCCCTGGAAAGAATTCTCCTGGTACGAACAACGCACGCATTATTACCACTGGAGTCACCACCGTTTACATGTTCACACAGTGGCGAAGATGGCATTAGCGAGAATCTATCATTTTTCGGCTTGCCGTGGCACTACGAGCTAAAATGAATAAAGCATGTCACGTTCCATGATTTACACGCAATGATTCTACTCTTCATCGAGTGACCCTTTAAACTGTTTACAGCCGATGCCTTCATATAATCCTGGGCCTGCGGTCGTCAATTATACGGAACACCACATAATGCAATTAGATGTGATATGGCTTTAGAAAAGCATTGTTTAGTAATCAGCCGTATAGTAAAAGTTCACATTCTTCTGTCGTTTATAGCTCGCACACCAACTCCTGTAAGCTCAAAGAACGCTTGCAGGATCCCTGACTGTTTAATTCTACCTTTATTTCCTATCAGTTACGCCTTGAGTAGTTCAGATGCTCACGCTCATACATTAAGCGTCACACGTTCCCTCTTTTTCTCTTCCCCAACACCTCCTTCAGATAGCTTTTAACTGACTGGTCTTCTAACTTTACAGATATATTAGTCTCTCTGGACATAGCATATGTACAACACTGACAAACGTACAAATTTACGTATATCGTACAACGCTGGTGGCACAAATCGGAGTGAAAGCGATAGACAAATAACTGCCCCAGGTGTCGGAAATCGCAGCTGAATGTTCAGCGTGGCTGTCGTACGGAGGACTTGGGTTCGATTCCCGCTACTAGCACGGATGATGGGACCGGACGTAGTGCATTCAGCCTTGTAATGTCAGCTGAGGTGCTACTTTACCGAGCAGTAGCAGCTCCAGGTCACCAAAACTGACAATGGCCAGGAGAGCGGTGGGCTGACCTCACGCCCCTCCATGGCACATCCAATGACGCCATTGGCAGAGAATTAAACGGTGGTCGGTCGGTACCGATGAGCCCGCCAGAGCCGATGGACGGAATTTATGTTTTTTATGGGTGTCAGACGGAAATTCAAGGCTCCTCAGCAGCGTGGGCATCCAAACAGGATGTCTTTTTGAAACGAAGACGAACGAAAGGATATGCATTCGGGTGTACCTTGGAGTAGAAAAGCAGACCACAGCCAGTCGGGGCGGTCATGGGAGATGTCACTTTGCACTGGAACAAAGAACGAGAACAATTAGAAAGAGGAGAGGATTGACGGGCGTTTAGCTGTGAGCCAACGCCAGAAAGAACATTCGTCTGTCGATCCTACGTCCTCGCCATGTCCCACGGCCAACGCGCAATTTATCTCGCAAACTTCGTATTGGCTGTTCTGACGTGACGTGTGCGGCCTTGTCGGCCAAGCATATTTTAAGAGAAGATATAACTGCTGCTGAGACGATGATTATACTTTGCTTGTAGGCCACAACAGCTAACTGATTTTATCTTTATGGTCATTTAGCTAAACGTTTGTGAGGGAAGTAATATGTTGCCTGGCTTTTCTTTGAACATTAGCTCTTGGAATCGCAAAAGCAGACTTTTCCCTGATGCACAACGCCTCCCATAAGGCGTCTGCCACCGCATTATGTTGAGCATCTCCGTTACGCTATTGTTCTTACTAAACGATCCCGTGACGGAACACACTGCTCATCGGTGGATCATCCCATTTACTAACGTAACCATGTAATTCTCGCACAATGACAAGCGATACTCTTGAATTGATCAGATAAATGTAACTTCGTTCGAGCAATAACATTTTAACATGATTTTTGAAAGGACTCTCAGGCTGGAATCTTCTTTTCCTAGTATTTGTTTTGTGTAATCAGTGCACTGTAGGTCGCTCTGTATAGTTACTCCGAGGAATATTATGTTTATTACAGCTTATGGTGATTTATCCACGGGTAGACACCGGGGCCCGCGATTTGTTTCAATCTGACTCCAAGTATAAATTCGTGGGAGAGAGACAGAGAGAGAGAGAGGCCCTCTCACTCTATTTATTTAGGCTTACAGAAACGAGTAATGCTATGCGGTCAGTCTCGTAAGTATTTTTGGACAAATATTTAAAAACTATAAGCTAATTATATTTATGGATCTTAACACACTAAATTTAAAACACTCAAATGCGCTGCCTGTAACCAAACCTACTATTTTCTCCTAACTGCCTGTCTACTGGACTTGTTTCTCTCACTGCTGATTTTTCTTCTTCTGTCCTTTCTTGTCCTAACATTAATAAATAATTATTTTTCGTTGTGGATGTGTTTTAAAACTGCAGCTGTTGAAAGATAATTTATTATGAATTAATTGCAACTAGTTGCTTTTATAGGCGTCTACACTTGCAGGACGCAATTTTAAGGTGCCTGGCATCCCATTTTCAAATGTGGGCATTTATTTACGTGTCGTGACCATTGTTTCTCTACTAACGGCTTTGCACAACTGTGCAACGAAAGTTTTTAATGCAGTTACGCTAATGCATAATAAGTAGCGAAATAATGTTCTCGACGCCTAAATAAATGTAAACATTTCAAGGTGTAATGAACATAAATTGAATCTACTCTCAAAAGAGCATGTTTTAAGACACGCTTTGTTGGCGTGGCGTGTCAGTTCGTTACCCCATAAATATTAACGTCACGTCTTGGGTATTAATAAGCCCTTTCAGCTGCATATTGTCCTTTGTTTTTGGATCACTGCCGATTTTAAGGCATTAAACGCCACATCTTCGGGGGAACACCTACAGAACAATAAGGAATGGCAACCCTGGCACATCCAATGATATGATAATTTTGTAAAATAAAAAATTTTAAAATTTTACTTAAGAATATTAAAATATTTCTACACACCTACTTGAAACCTTAGAGCTAAAAAAAAAACTGGGAACTTGATACTTTACATTTTTTGTCCGTCGAAATAAAACACCGCTAAAAGGCATTATGTCATGGAATATAACAGCCAGATGGATGAATTCCAATCGAATTTGCTTAGGTCCCATCCAGCTGTAATAGAAAATAATCATATCAGCGAATGACTCGGGGTTGACTTCTTTTTTGATTTATTGTTATGTGGATGTTCTCTTGAAGATGTCGCTCTTATTGCCCCGAAACCAATAGCGATATGGTTACCATATCTACAAGATTGTCTGCTTGAAGATCATGACGCTATAGTTTTGAGTTTTTGCACTACAAGCTTTGGTTTCACGTCACGTGAGGACGCAGCCGCAAAGCTTAAGAACGTGTGTATCAGGCCCGAGGATCACGAAAGGTTTCCCATGCCCTGTGCAATCGAAGAGCAAAGGATATCTTCACTTATTTACTTGCAGGACGTTTCGTTTTCTTCACGATCGATGTCAATCACCAGTCCCTGTACCAACTGTGAATTCCTATTCTATCTTCCTGCAATACACTACCGTCTTTCGGCATAGCAAAACGTTTCTATAGACAATAGCATCGGCCATGTAAAGCCTCATGGAACATTCGACGTTACACGCTAGAACATTTTTGAACAGGTTGTACCATAATTGTCGGCCGCCGTGGTCTCGCGGTTCTAGGCGCGCAGTCCGGAACCGTGCGACTGCTACGGTCGCAGGTTCGAATCCTGCCTCGGGCATGGATGTGTGTGATGTCCTTAGGTTAGTTAGGTTTAAGTAGTTCTAAGTTCTAGGGGACTAATGACCACAGCAGTTGAGTCCCATAGTGCTCAGAGCCATTTGAACTATTTTGTACCATAATTAACAGCGAAAACTTGACATGAGTGGAAGTATACAACAGAAATAAACCGTTGCAGTAAGCATGGATCTACAAAAAAGCAGTTTGCGAGATAATTTGAGATTGTGCGGTTACAGACTGTGATTGGCTACATTATGAAACATTGTTCTTGTTAGTAAAAGTTTATTTGCAATGTACATTTTATGATTACCTGACATGATCACTCAGAGCAGGGAGAAATCTATAAATTTATGCTGCAGTCGTCTTGCTAAAAACAGTTCATTTTCCAAGATTGCTAAGTCAACACAATTTATATTGCCATCTTCAGAGCCGAGGTTACATGTTGACACTCACATAAAAAAAATAAAATGAGGGATACGCAGCAGCTCACTGTCAGAAATTAGATACCAGTAAAAGATTTTTAGAATGAGATTTTCACTCTGCAGCGGAGTGTGCGCTGATATGAAACTTCCTGGCAGATTAAAACTGTATGCCCGACCGAGACTCGAACTCGGGACCTTTGCCTTTCGCGGGCAAATGCTCAAGTAGAGCACTTGCCCGCGACAGGCAAAGGTCCCGAGTTCGAGTCTCGGTCGGGCACACAGTTTTAATCTGCCAGGAAGTTTCAAAAGATTTTTACATTGCATATGTAGTAGATCTTTTGACAATAAAAATAACATAGTACTTATAATGAAAGGTACTGTTTTACAAGTAATACATAAACTCACGAGCACATCACAGATACAATAGGAGTATTAAATTTAAAAAAATATTTTGGTGTTCATGCCGACTCATTCAGAATGTGAAAATAAGGTAACACTACAGTTAATATAACGTAGTCGATCGATACGTGCAACTTACGTTGACTTCCCTCATAAATAGTACTATGTATTCTCATAAATGACGTCTAATGGTTATAAACCAACTACAGTATTACTCATACAGTGATGACAGGTTGATGTAAAGACGAAAATTTAAAAATAAATAAACAAATAAGTGTTATATACAAGAATAGTATGTTATATCACTATCCAACATTGTGTAGAGGCTTATTTTACAGTTTCTTATTACATGATTTTTAATCGTCAGCCTTCGCTTGCAGCGAAACCAATCAGTAAGGTCACATCCTGTCCATAATTCTGTAAATGTGGACTGAGTAGCTTTGCCCTAAAGCCAGTTCTATTGCAAATATTGTATGGCATCACTTTGTTAATGTATGTAATATATTATGTCGTAGTTATGTCAGAAAATATTTGCGGTTTTTACCTGACGGCGTAGGCAGCCATCCTTGATACTTGACATCAATATGGTTCAAATGTCTCTGAGCACTATGGGACTTAACATCTGAGGTTATCAGTCCCGTAGAACTTAGAACTACTTAAACCTAACTAATCTAAGGACGTCACATACATCCATGCCTGAGGCAGGATTCGGTGATTCCAGACTGAAGGGCCTAGGACCGCTCGGCTACACCGGCCGGCACACTTCACACCATGCTGTGTCTCCTTGACCTACAATTTGTGTAAACTTTGCCGTCATGATTACTTGATGTATATTACTTCGATGTTACGTTCCTCCTTTTAATTCCCATGTTCAACAAAACTGTGGTCCTGTTAAATTAGCTGTGATCGAAGTCACGAAGTGCAACGGGTCATCTGGTGGTACTTTTCAGCAGTAGCTTCCCTTACACTCCAAAGCCAGTTACTCTGTCCCCGTCAATATGGCTTTATACCACCAAGAGGAAATGCATATGCTATGTATCTGTCTTTCTCATGCCATTCGTACTCCAAACTCGACATATATTATGATAGCACACCTGGCACGTCATTGTAATAGCTCAACTTACATATTGTATATTTTTATATAAATTTTATCTATTAGAGGCTTTCATTATCATATTTTGAATTTGGATCGTAATTTTATGAGCGTTATTACTTTACAGCATTTTGTATGGTTTTAATGTGACAGAGTGGTTTAAGCACTGTATGATGTAACTGCTACTGGTTTTATGGGTATGTAACTTTCGTCATTGACCTCTTGTTTATGCCCAACTACATATTTTTTTATATGACTGTAAGTTTGTACCCTCAGCACATTTTCTTCTTATAAATATGAAAATGGTAATACATATTATCAACATGAGTAATCCAATAATTGTGTTAACATACCGATCTTCGCAAATAAATTGGTTTTCACAAAAATACTACAGTGCAAACTTTTCTGTTAAGTAGCCATCGAATTGTGCTCAATGTCTATGCAGATCTTATGGTTAGGGAGCCGGCCGGGGTGGCCAAGCGGTTCTAGGCACTACAGTCCGGAACCGCACGACCACTGCGGTCGCAGGTTCGAATCCTGCCTCGGGCATGGATGTGTGTTATGTCCTTAGGTTAGTTAGGTTTAAGTAGTTCTAAGTTCTAGGGGACTGATGACCTCAGAAGTTAAGTCCCATAGTGCTCAAAGCCATTTGAACCATTTTTATGGTTGGGGAATGTAGTAATGACCTCATTTTTTGGTCCCCTCCCCGAATCAATCAACCTACCAACTAACCATGTCTTCTGGATATCACATAAATCACTCTGTTTCCGTATTACGACAACGACTGCACATTTTCCGTGTTCTCTCAGCACGCTTTATATAGCCTCCACTGCTAGTGTTGTCATCTGCCGTCTGTGAGTGCTTATTGCACGTTGACGTCGAACATAGCCAGTGGTGACATTAATTTCACTAGAACCTTAAAAACACAGAAAATGTTACAATAAATTTGCAGAATTTGTCAGGAACCAATTTAAACTTGAGCTGAAGTAACTAACCTTTTAAATACTAATAGTTAGGCCATCAAATCAATCAACAACCCGAAAAGCAGGGTTCCAAGCCATATATTTAGCATCTTAATTGTTTAGAAAGAAGAGCACCATGCACAAAAATCACAAATTCACATAATTTTTAAAATTCGGCTTAAGTGTAGGAAAAACAATACTTAGTACAGACGAATGAAATTATAATTATTTGAAAACAGAAAATTTAAGGAAGGTATCATCCCTTGGATAAGGAACTTCGATAGATCCGGGTTCGTATCCCTGACAATCTTGTACAATCTTACAGCTATAAACATGCAACTGCCACCTGGACATGTGGGCATGTTACAACATCATTTTGGGCAAGCTATGAATCCTCATCTGCACAAACAGTTTAGAACAAAATTAACTACTGCACAGGTGTTTACCTGAAATATTTCAGTATTAGACTACAAAGTTCCCCTACACACTATGTTGACATATATTAGTCCAAATTTCTTTCAGTGTCTACCGCGGCTACAGCAATAGTTGTAATGAGCGCATAAGGGGAAAAAGGTTACAGAGGAACAGATTTTTCACTTATCTTGCAGTTGGCGTTAACATTCGAGGTACTTGTTTCCTTGTTTCTATGGTAACCTAAATGAAAATTTATAATGTTTGCGACCGATTTTTTTATTTTTGTTCACCTACCTCTTTACAGCGGTAGATCTACGCACGTAAACTCCTGACCGCAGCTACTTACGAGATCACAGAAAAGCAGTGTTGAGGAAACTGTAACCTCATAGCTACACGCCGGAGGCCGCTATGAGTAAAAATTTGCTGCAAATTGTCTAATGATTCGGAAAGGGGACGTCACTCGTACTTAAAACATGAAGTTCAAATTTAAACCTTCAATAGATCTTTATTGTCGTTAAGCAAGATCATCAGCCCACATTTACGAAAATTACTAAAGTTTCTGCTCACAGTTATCACCATACCTAAAACAGCCAGAACTTTTACATTCCCAAATTCCGAACCCAATTACATGTAACGCAGTCAATGATCGGCCAATTACTTCTGCACACGATATCCAGTGGTTGTCTTTAGTAAAAGTTTATGCTCGCCATAAAATACTCAGTAAGAATATACTCAGTACCGCTACGCTATATAATTCAAAGTTCACTCGCGATTTTCGTCGGAACGAATTATCACAACACTCTAAAGTTCTCACATACAGTTTCTGGTGACTACCAGGTACCATTAACACTGGACCATAACGCGGAAGTCATCCCAAGACTTCATCTTACACATAATGCGAAAAGTCACATCCAGCATAACCGCCTCCAATCAAAGCTAGCTCGCGACTCCCCCCTCTCACTCTCCCACTCTCAAAACTCTATCTCCTCGCTAGGCGGCCTACCGTCTCGCTTCTCATTGGCTGTCAGCACTTACGACCAATGAGAACTCACTTCTAGGGCGCGGCTCGGGCCAAAATCTAGCAAGCACCTATCACTTCTCTAGGCTCATTGACGTCATCAAATTAAGTAACGCAAAACTCTCTAATTAAATAAACAAAACAAAATGAACTATAAGCTTTACTCTACATCTGGAAATTTATTATGTAGTCGTGAATGCTCTGGCTGTCTTATACATAAGCATACATACTTGGACATCCGACATTCACTAGTAGGGAAACCACTAGTGGATTCGTTCCCACGTTACAGAGTTGGAACACTTGCCAGTTTCTGTAGAGAATTACACGAATGATTTTTAATAATGCCGAACGTCCCACATACTCTCACGCACGCATTCTCATTCACACGCACCCTACCACACAATACACATATTTACTTAGAATTCTTGAAATTATTATTACAGAAAAGTCACTGAGGTTTTCTGAAACTAAAAACTTCCCAACTTTATATGAACACTGATAGTGTTATCAGATCATCGTACATAGTCACTGAAGGTGAACTATTTCATCACTGTATTTATTTAAATTTTTGACTGTCGGAAAATTACGTTTTTTTATGGAATTTTACAAACTTCGAAAATACAACTGTTTTTGATCTCAGACTTTGACATATTGTTTGTTTTCACAACAGAAGGATGTACATCAAATAAGACTTTCCTCGGGTTATTCCTTTATTAATTATTAATATTTTTAGTTTAGTATAATGTGAGTGGACGGCCAGCGTTACCTCACTGCTTTCACACCCGCAGCTGCAACACATGGTCGTGACGTCAGTCTGCAGGATACAACTCGTCCGTTACTGACCGTATAATACTTTACCACATACATTCTGAAGTAAAGCTTTTAATAGATAAATGGGCGATAGCGCACTACTTGCGATGCCACATGGTCCAGGGTTGTTTCTCCGATGAAACTTTTATTTATTACCACATCATCAAATCTACTAAACACCGCACTTGCATTTTTGATGTGAAACAAAGTCACACTTTTTATACTACAAAAAAAAATGCTTGATAAATATTTGTTATACCACACCCAGTTCATGAGTCTGGAGTGTACAGCACATGCACTCGGTCGAAAGACTAGTAAGCAATACTTGTAAGTTATTGCTGAGACGAGTGTAGTATTGCAGCATCTGTTGGCGCCAATTTACAGTGTATATTAAATAAATAGCGTTCTTTAAGGTTCCAGAACTTCTATGATTCACAAAGAAGGTTCCACACATTTCCGATTCTGAAAGTAAATATAAATCCACGTTTGTTAATGTGTTTCACACATAAAAATGTCTTATAATTATTATGGAGATTATTCACGAAACTGATAAGATAAATTAGATGTCATATACAAACACAAATAATGATTCATGTCATAAAAACAGCACAAAAATTAATTAACATCTTTTGTAAATTATAGTATGTGTACTTTGTTAAATAACTGTAAACAAAGTTTTATTTTAGATTTTGTTATGGTTATTTTCGAAGCATTATCCAACAGGTATTTAAATATCGATGTATAACTCAACTTACTTTATGTCTAGGACAACTTCGTCAGACTCTAAAATGTTGTATGAAGACCCAAAAATATAAATAAAATTATGTATACCCGAAAATACACACATAACAAAATTCTATCATCCCAGTTCCCAGAACACCTGAAGACAGACGTTGACTGTGGATATTGTATCACAGGCACAGTCCCGTTTGACCCTTCAGAGATGTAACTAAACCCGCCCAAAGATGTAAACAACTGTGCATGAGCAGCGCCTATTACACGGAGGGGATCGACAGCCGATGAATTCCAGTCATTCCACCAGCAAGGAGGTACACGGCTTGTGTTGCCTGTAGTTCAACCATGCCTATACAGTCAATACCGCGCTTCAATAGCGTCCGCAATGTTACTTTGTGCCAAGAAGTGTCCAGGCGTCTCGGAGTGAACCAAAGCAATGTTGTTCGGACATGGAGGAGATACAGAGAGACAGAAACTGTCGATGCCACGCCTCGCTCAGGCTGCCCAAAGGCAGTGGATGACAGCTACCTACGAATTATGGCTCGGAGAAAACATGACAGCAATGTCACCATGTTAAATAACGCTTTTCGTGCAGCCACAGGGTCTCGTGTTAGGACTCAAACTGTGCGTAGTAGGCTGTATGATGCGCAACTTCAGTCACGACGCCACGGTGAGGTCCATCTTTGGAACCACGACACCATGCAGCGCGTACAGATGGGCCCAACAACATGCCGAATGGAATCGCTCAGGATTTTTCTTCACCGACTACTGTCGCACATGCCTTCAACAGACAATCGTCGGATACGTTTTTGAGGTAACCCAGACAGGCTGAACGCCTTAGACACACTGTCCAGCGAGTGCAGCATGGTGCGTCCCCATCGTGCACATCTTGTGAATGAGTTCCTTCAGGATAACGACATCGCTCCACTAGAGTAGCCAGCATGTTCTCCAGAAATGAACCTTGTCGAATATGCCTGGGAAGATTGATAAGGGCTGTTTGTTGACGACGTGTGGCACCAACCACTCTGAGGGATCTACTCCGAATCACAGTTGAGGAGAGGGGCATCCTGGACCAACAGTGCCTTGATGAACTTGTGGATAGTATGCTACGACGATTACAAGTATGCATCAGTGCAATAGGACGTACTACTAGGTGTTAGAGGTACCGGTGTGTACAGCAATCTGGGCCACCACCTCTGATAGTCTCGGTGTATGGTGGTGCAATATGCAATGTGTTGTTTTCATGAGCAACAAAAAGGTCAGAAATTATGTTTATGTTGATCTCTAGTCCAGTTTCCGATTCACTTTCCGGAACTCTCTGAACCGAGGTGATGCAAAACTCTTTTTTTTATGTGTGTAGTTATAACCATGGTCGAAAATAATGAGATATCGTAAGTTTCTGTACAGCAAAGTTACTTAAGACACAAGGCATAACAACATCAATTTACATGAATTTACACAGTCATTCGCTGCGGCATGCAATCTGACTACTAAGAAGTTACAAGTATTGCCAGCCAACTCATTGTGACCAAGTGATGGCAGAATTAGCACCATCAGCTTACAGTACCTGATCGAAGTACTACCTTTCTAGACACTAGCTACCTATATTTAGATGCAGTCCACGCCAAACGTATCTTGTCCAGAATGTTAATAATCGCAGCCACATCTGCACACCCAACTCCAGCGGACCGCACTTCCAAAATCCCAAGTGCCTGTTCTGCCCGAGAGGACACGCAGCTGCCTCTGGTGATGTCGCACATCGCTATACGCACTCCTTATTCAGCAGGCCTGAGCTCAGGTCACATCGAAATCCCTGCCACAATTCCGATAACAAGACATCACCGTTTCTGCCAGAGGGAGCTTACACCACCTCCTCCCAGCGACTCACCCAACGAGAGTGGGGTCAGCGTTGCTGTCAAAACTAAAATCGTGGTACACTTGCCACAACGTCAATCACACTTTTAAGTTTGAAGAACTGAATCTTATAATTTCTTGATAATACTGCCTTGATTACCTGTGGAGGTTCAAAATAATGTGTAGCTTACTGCTGAGACGAGTGCAGTATTACATCTAAATACAAGAATGATATGCAAAACACAATCTCTAATAGATACTAGTATTCATTAAACATCACTTGGGGCGTTTCGAAAGTAAGTTTCGCCATTGTTTTTAAAATAGAAGATGGTACAAGAGGTGTCACAAATAAATGAACCCATACCTATTGCTGGGCTCGTGGTCGTGCGGTAGCGTTCTCGCTTCCCGCGCCGCAGGTTCCCGGGTTCGATTCCCGGCGAGGTCAGGGATTTTCTCTTCCTCGTGACGACTGGGTGTCGTGTGATGTCCTTAGGTTAGTTAGGTTTAAGTAGTTCTAAGTTTTATGGGACTGATGAAAATAGATGTTAAGTCCCATACTGCTCAGAGCCATTTGAACCATTTTGAACCTATTGCTGGTTCAACGACGTAAGAGACGTCAGTGGAGAAGGAATGATGCATGCGTAGATTGCCGAAACAGAGACGGTAGTTTTTCGAGTACACATCACGATGGCGTATGGACGTGTGCTGACAACGTGTTCGCCAATGGTAGTGCGTTCTGTTATACACTATGACTGGGTTCGTGGGACTATCATGTCTGCCTTCCATGAAAGCCTACAGACTGTGTAAGGTGAAGAGATTGTGTCTATTCTATAGTGGTCGTAGGATCCAGGACGTGCTAGGCTCCACCAAGGACAAGGTGGATGCATTACACACTGCAGGCGTTTACAAGATGGAATGCGAATGTGGAGAGGCATACATCGGCGAGACTGGTAGGCCAATAGCAACGCGCATTCGGGAGCACGAGCGTTATATTCGTCTAGGGTAACACAAAAAATCCGCAGTGGCAGAACATCACCATGACTGCGGAAAAGAAATAAAATTCAGCGAAGCCTGTGTCTTGGCCAAGCAGCCAATTATGACGAAACGCAAAATCAGAGACGCCATCGAAATACTTAAACACCCTAACAACATGAACAGGGAGGGTGTACTCAGGCTTGCCCCATCCTGGCTGCCAGCAATCAGAGCCCGAAAGACCGCACTATCCACACGAGGCACGAGCACCACCGGCGAGTAGCTGCCACCGCGCGGCCGACGTCCACCAGTTGGTAAACAGCAGCAAACTTCTCATTCAACGGTCGCCACCAATCACTGTACATAACACAAGAGCCAATGGACAACAGTGGTCACGTTCTCCCTCCACCGCAATAACCTATTAAAATAAAGTTCCCTCTCCTTCTTCCTCAAGTGACCAATGAAATAAACTACCTTTTAAAATTATGACGTAATGGCATGCGCAGTGAACACTAACAACAAAATATAAAGGAAACTGCATAGCTAGAACGCACCATTAGACCCAGAAGAAGGCCGCTGCAATCGTGGTCGAAACGTTGGCTTTTCTACAGCAGCAGTAGTTTTTACATTATGACGCGGTACCAAACCCAGAAAATTTTTATGTCGACAGATTGTGTCTCATCAAATGGTTAGTCGCTGGCGTTGCTCGTTCAGAGAAGGAAGGCAGGATGTGGAGGACGATGGTCAAAGTGTGCGTCCCTCCATATCCACGAATGAAAACAACATTGCTTGAGTACAGGACATGGCGTTGGCGGACAGGTACACATCGGTATCAGGCGCGGCGTTCACACTGCTTATTGGCTGTGCTCAGGCCCATCACCAGGCTTCACCATGTGTTAGGCCACCTAAAAGTGCCTGAAAGATGGGTGCCAAGAAACCTGGTCCTGGGACACTAACGTGCATGTAATTGAATCAGCCTCGATCACTTTATGTGAGAGAAAAATGAGTTCCTGTTCAGAATCATTACAGGCAATAAGACATGGGTACACCACTTTCAGGCCGGCCGTTGTGGCCGAGCGGTTCTAGGCGCTTCAGTCCGGAACCGCGCTGCTGTTACGGTCGCAGGTTCGAATCCTGCCTGGGGCATGGATGTGTGTGTTGTCCATAGGTTAGTTAGGTTTAAGTAGTTCTAAGTCTAGGGGTGTGATGACCTCAGATGTTATGTCCCATTGTACTCAGAGCCATTTGAACCATTTTGAACCACATTCATTTCAGAATCCAAGGCAGCCTCAGTGACATGAAGCATCCCAGTTCACCCGTGAGGAAATAATTCGGAGTGTCACCCTACGCAAGAAAGGTTAAGGTCTCAGTGCTCTCGGTCGTGAAAGGTGTGAGTCTCCTTGAGTTCCTCCATCAAGGCGGACGCTACTGCGAAACTCTCAGCACATTCAGGTCCGACATTTGACGAAAGAGACCATGTCTCTTGAGTGTTGTGCTCTTGGACTACAATACAAAACCACAAACAGCAAGGCTAACACAGGATCAGATTTGTCGCTTTGGATCGGTGAGATTGGACCACCCGGTCTACAGCCCCGATCTTGCCCCCCGCGTCTTTCAAGTGTCCCCTGCATTGCAAGATGTGCTCTTAGGGTGTGGAGCAGGCTGTGCGACGATTCCTTGGATGGCAGGGCACCGAGTCTTACCAGGATAGTTTCTTCAAACTGATTGCATGCTACGACTAATTTTTCAACGTCGCTGGAGACAACGTTGAAAAATATTAGAGGGCGTATAATTCGTTATGGCATGGTGTATTTCATTTTGACAGTAAAGTTGCCGTGTGAAAAACGATGACAAATCTTTCTGTCAGAACGGCTCTCTTAATACGTGACGTGCTGAGGTAGTATTGTACGTGTTGTTAAGGTACGCCATGGATGAAATTTGATTCCAAAATTACATTTCAAATATATTTTTATTTACTGGAAAAATATTTCATAATGAACTCGTTAACTACACATTCGCTAGCGTCTCGCAAACGGATCTATCTCGGAGTCATATTTACTGGAACTTTTTGCTTTTTTTTATCGCGTAGCTTCATCAGTGTCAGTTTTCTCTATTAGTCGTTATACACCATGTACATCGTAAAAAATACTCCCTTGGGTTACATCCCCAAAATCACATTTATATCCGTTGATTTCATACCTTTAAGAACGACGTGTTGAGCTCAGATGCAACGATTTCCTGCCTCGAATCAAAAATCTGGTCAGATAATCGGGAAGCTCGTATTTTCTTCACTGAAGCTCAGTGCAGAACTCTATCGAATGGCTCCCGAAAGTGAAGGAACACTGCGTCAGCCTGGGCATCGGAAGACTGAGAGAGCTGCATGGCACAAAAAAGTTTGGAAACCACATTTTGCTGTAACCTATTGTGTTGAACATCGGCGCCACAAAACGCCTAACAAAAAACTCCCCATCACTCTGCATCAGCCCAGACAGCAGCGACAGCGCTCTGACGACAAAACTGCGAAATATTGACGCCAGCGAACGTTATCGGTTCGGCTGCACCCTCGGCCTTTCCCCAATGGATTTAAAATTTTGCCTTATAAATGTGCCGGCACGTCACCGACGTGAACTTTCAGCAAATGTTGCGGAAAGTAAAAAGCGTGTTAGGCCGCCTATTTTGCAGCGAAGCGAGCGGTCAGCCGCATAACGCGCCTTACGGAATCAAAGTCACGCTCCGCCGGTGACGTCGCTCCTTTATTTTTCTGAATTCCGCAACAGCAGAATTTTCCGGTGTGACACACTCTTCGCCACTGGGTAAGCCGGCATTTCCTATATTGTTTCGAGTGTACTGTTTTCAGTTGCAATTTTTGTGGTCGCAATACGGCTGTGTAAGGTTTGCTTCAACATCACTGACAAGAGAAACTGCGTATCGCTGACCCTCAGATTTAATGGTAAGATGGTCCAGTGTATAGCTCGTCAAAACTGTACACAGACCAATCACGAAAACAGGAAGAAGATGTACTGAACCGTGAAAAATGCCCACGAAGATGACGTGCTACAGACGCGAAATTTAACAGACAGGAAGAAAATGCTGTGATATGCAAATGATTAGCTTTTAAGAGCATTCACACAAAGTTGGCGCCGGTGGCGACAGCTACAATGTGCTGACATGAGAAAAGTTTCCAACCGATTTCTCATACACAAACAGCAGTTGACCGGCGTTGCCTGATGAAACGCTGTTGTGATGCCTCGTGTAAGGAGGAGAAATGGGTACCATCACGTTTCCGACTTTGATGAAGGTCGGATTATAGCCTACCGCGATTACAGTTTATCGCGACATTGCTGCTCGCGTTTTTCGAGATCCAATGACTGTTAGCAGAATATGGAATCGGTGGGTTCAGGAGTGTAATACGAACCGCCGTGCTGGATCCCAACGGCCTCGTATCTCTAGCAGTCGAGATGACAGGCAAATTATCCGCATGGCTGTAACGGATCGTGCAGCCATGTCTAGATACCTGAGTCAACAGATGGGGACGTTTGCAAGACAACAACCATCTGCACGAACAGTTCGAGACGTTTGCAGCAGCATGGACTATCAGCTCGGAGACCATGACTGCGGTTACTCTTGACGCTGCATCTCATACAGGAGCACCTGCGTTGGCGTACTCGACGATGAACCTGGGTGCACGAATGGCAAAACGTCATTTTTTCGAATGAATCCAGGCTCTGTTGACATCATCATGATGGTCGCATCCGTGTTTGGCGACATCGCGGTGAACGCGCACTGGAAGCGTGTATTCGTCATCGCCATCCTGGCGTATCACTCGGCGTGATGGTATGGGGTGCCATTGGTTACACGTCTCAGTCACCTGTTGTACGAATTGACGGCACTTTGAACAGTGGACGTTATATTTAAGCTGTGTTACGACACGTGGCTCTACCCTTCATTCGATCCCTGCGAAACCCTACATTTCAGCAGGATAATGCACGACCTCTTGTTGCAGGTCCTGTACAGGCCTTGCTGAATACAGAAAATGGTCGACTGCTGCCCTGGCCAGCACATTCTTCAGATCTCTCACCAATTGAAAACGTCTGGTCAATGGTGGCCGAGCAACTGGCTCATCACAATACGCCGGTCACTGCTCTTGATGAATTGTGGTATGGTGCTGAAGCTGCAAGGGTACCTGTACTTGTACACACCATCCAAGCTGAATGCCCAGGCGTATCAAGGCCGTTATTACGGGGCCAGAGGTGGTTGTCCTGGGTACTGATTTCTTAGGCTCTGTGCACCTAAATTGCGTGAAAATGTAATCACATGTCAGTTCTAGTATAATATATTTGTCCAATCAATACCCGTTTATCATCTGCATTTCTTCTTGGTGTAGCAATTTTAATGGCCAGTAGTGTGGAAACAGAGAATGGTCCAAGTTCAAGATGTTCAATGTCGAGCGAATTGTAACAGCTAAACGTCGTGTTCAATCGCCCTCGTGCTCCGCCCCCTCCCACCCCCCCCACCCCCCTACCCCCCCACCCACCATTTCTTGCACAAAATTATGAACTGTCCCCCCGGTCATTGACGTGTCTGTTCTCTTTTTGCAGTTTTGGCAATTGTCATAGGGTACATTGCTTTCAGAATATGCCCCATGTGGTAACAAAAAGAGTATATTACCGACGCTAGAACATATGATGAATAGTGAAAGCAGGCGAGATGCCGCATAGACCTTTTGTAGAAATAAATGTCGTGTGGCTAGGGCCTCCAGTCGGATAGACCGTTCGCTGGGTGCAAGTCTTTCGCTCTGACGCAACGTCTTCGACTTGCGAGACAATGGGGATGAAATGATGATTATTAGGACAACACAGCACCCAGTGCCTGAGGGGAGAATATCTCCGACCCCTTCGCGAATCGAACCCGGACCCTTAGGATTGACATTCTGCCGCCCTGACCACTCAGCTACCGGGGGCGGACTTTGTGCAAATGAAAACAACAAATAGATGGGTGTGAATTATGTTACAAAAAAGGGGAGTCAAGAGTAAAAACTTCCAAAACGGAAAGCAAGAGTCATAACGTGTGGTACTTACGTGGAAGAAATAGAAAGTACATATCTGGAGCCTCATCGTTTTGTAATCTCAGAATCCCAGTGTCGAGTTCCGGTGAAAACACACAAGATGTCGGAATCAACATTCATTATAGGTCCATTCCTTACACTTCGATGTTGCAAACAGACGCTACAGCACGACATTGACACAAATCTGAATACAGTGAACACACATGACCAGACAGACAGTTCATAATTTTGTGGAAAAAATGGGAACCAGAAAGATCTCTACATGAGTGTCCCGCTTTTGCAGTCAAACACCGTGGCTTTTCCAGTTCCTTCGACATTGCACTTTTTTTTTCACAGTTCAGTACGGCTCCTTCCTGTTTTCATGCTTGATCTGTGTTCAGTTCTTGAATGGCTTTCCACTGGTCCATCTAACCACAAAATCTGAGGGGGGTGGGGGTTCAAAAATGGTTCAAATGTCTCTGAGCACTATGGGACTTTACTTCTGAGGTCATCAGTTCTCTAGAACTTAGAACTACTTAAACCTAACTAACCTAAGGACATCACACACATCCATGCCCGAGGCAGGATTCGAACCTGCGACCGTAGCAGTCGCGCGGTTCCGGACTGAAGCGCCTAGAACCGCTCGGCCACCGCGGCCGGCGAACAACATGTTGCAGCGTCGTCATGCTCACTTGGCCTGCTAGATCACCAGACGATCCTCCAGTCGATTAGAAATCGGACATCATCCCACGAAAAATGCAGCGTCGTCTACAACCAGCATTTACCGTCCCTGTATTGGCCAACCAAGTGCAACAGGCATGGAACTTCGCCCCATACACTGACATCCTACACCCTGTACGGCACAATTCATGCGCATCTCCATGCTTGTATTCAACATCCTGGCGGTCGCACCGGTGATTAATGTACCAGCATGTGACATTTGCAATGGCTTATCTCGAACTTACACTAAGCTGTGATGCTGCAAAAAAATGTTTCAAATGGCTCTGAGCACTATGGGACTTAACATCTGCGGTCATCAGTCCCCTAGAACTTAGAACTACTTAAACCTAACTAACCTAAGGACATCACACACATGCATGCCCGAGGCAGGATCCGAACCTGCGACCGTAGCAGTCACGCGGTTCCGGACTGAGCGCCTAGAGCCGTTAGACCACCGCGGCCGGCTGTGATGCTGCAACGTTAATCACTTAAGTATGTTACCTAGATAAAAGTCTTCCTAAATTTCATTACTCTACATTAATTATTTTCTGTTGTTGCGGTCTTTTACGCCAGTGTACATCAGTTCTGACTTATAAAGTTGAAGCAAGTTCTCACTCTACGCTTCTGTAACTGAATATGCGAGCGTCACATCATATCATCGCATTAGGGCAATTGCGTCACTTCAGCAAGCAGAGAGGGGGGGGGGTAATAAAGCCTGTAATTCCTGGACTTATTTTTCCACCGGCTACAAGCGCATTTCAGCGAATGACAGACAGACTCGCGTAATTACATTCCACAAAAATAATTCGTGACTCGGTACCGGCCGGAGTGCTCTTTTAACAAGAACTTCGTTCCGTGCAGTGACTGCGCGATTTTATTACAGACAGGCTACGCTTGTTTCTATATCTTGTTTGCGACGGCGAGCAGTAAGTAACTCATCCGATGACGGAGTGGCTGCGAAAGAGCATAAAGCGTAATGTGAATCGTAAAGCAGGTCGAGGCTTACCTTTAAAAGAATCTTCCAGGAAATATAGACAGAAACGGAAATTCAGTAACCATTAAACCTACATACACACACTAACGTTTCAAAACATTATGACAGCTGTGTCGCGTCCCAAACGTTCATATTGTCTGGGATTGGGCAACACGGTTCGTGTGAAGGGAAATAATCATCTGTACTCTGTGAAAGGGAGTCTTGCCTGACTGTCTCATATTACAAAAGGTAGAAATTGGAAGTAACTAAAATTATGTCAATTAGAAATGCTTTACAGCATCTAACTTTTTTCAGAACCCTTTTCAAGTATTACTCTGGTTGCCCATAAGGAATTTCATCCACGAAGGAGCCAAGTCTTAGTACAGAGAAAGTGAATAGATAACACCGTTCCACCTGCTTTGAAACAAGGCTATATGGATTAACTACTCTCACGCCTACGCTACGACGAACAACGTCCCCCACCTCCTCGCTTATGGATTCAGCAACTACTTGCCCTGCCTGCCGTCTCACTTCTTCCGACTTATTCTCACTTCTGCCCAATATTGAACTTCTTCTTTCACTCTCCTTCACTCTCTCCTTCTTCGGGAGCGTTCTGCTCCTCAGTTTTGTTCGTATTTCCACTTCGCCTCCGCCAGTCGCTCACATGACATGATCCCGAAGACTTGCCGCCATCTGGCTGGCTCTAACTGAGCACTGTCCTCAATATTTTTACAGAGACTGGTTGGAGGGATAGAGCCATCTTTATCTATATGGTCACACTCTGCGTCCTACACCTATCATTCGCTTCTCATCACGTATAAGCGTCCTCTGTCTTAACAGGGGAATTTTTTTCTCATTATTATTGTTGCTACATCAGCAGAGTATACTTGGAACCCTGCCCGTCACTAACACAGTGTACTGCCCTGTAGCCTTTGACGCCCACGGTACCCTACCGCGTTGTTGTGTGAGAGACTCCGAAGGGCAGGTTCAGTCGTCTAGCTGGGAATTTCTTTCTGTCGTTCGTGCAACAGCGGCACATATCCTTCGCGAAGTGCGAGAGTTCTGTGTTTAATTCTAGGTGATAAGCTAGGTGACTGTAATGCATGTGCGATGGACTATGCTGTGAGAAGAGAGAGGTTAAAACCTGGTGTCAGCACGCAACCTCCTCTCCATCCTATGGACGGATCACCGTCAATACTCTCACATCCTCTCACTTCATATAACACTCCAGAGGGGTTTCGTACTTAAACTAGGGTATTGGCGCAAATATTTGCAGTCAGGAAAGAACTGGAAGCGAGGTGTAGCAAAGCTAATGCAGTGAGCGCTCAGCTACGATCTACTCTCTTCTGCAAGAAGGAAGTCAGTACCAAGACTAAGTTATCTGTGCACCGTTCAATCTTTCGACCAATTTTGTTGTATGGCAGCGAAAGCTGAGTGGATTCAGGTTACCTTATCAACAAGGTTGAGGTTACGGATATGAAAGTAGCTAGGATGATTGCAGGTACTAGAAGATGGGAACAATTGCAGGAGGGTGTCCACAATGAGGAAATCAAAGAAAAACTGGGAATGAACTCTATAGATGTAGCAGTCAGGGCGAACAGACTTAGATGATGGGGTCATGTTACACGCATGGGAGAAGCAAGGTTACCCAAGAGACTCATGGGTTCAGGAGTAGAGAGTAGGAGGAGTCGGGGCAGACCAAGGAGAAGGTACCTGGATTCGGTTAAGAGTGATTTTGAAGTAATAGGTTTAACATCAGAAGAGGCACCAATGTTAGCACTGAATAGGGGATCATGGAGGAATTTTATAATGGGGCTATGCTCCAGACAGAACGCTGAAAGGCATAATCAGTCTTAAATGATGATGATGAGGAGGAGGAGGAAGTTTGTGTCAATATCCTTCCTCCCGCTTGCTGTAAAAGCAAAGGACAAGCTGCCTACCGAAGGGGTTACTCATACAAGCCCGATATCGCTTAACTTCGCTGGTCTGACGAGGACCGTTGTATTCAACGATGCAAGGTCGTCGGCTTAAAGGAGCAGAGGGGGACGGGGAATCATTCAAGTGACGATGTGGGTCACAACTGGCGAAAAACTTTGAGAAAGGGCAGACTGTGGTGATCCAGCTCCTGGGCAGCCATATGGAAAGTGGTTGAAAGATGATGAAGCCAGGAGTAGGCTACAAGGTGCTGGACGTCCACGAATCATCACAGAACATGGGGTGCGGAGACTTTCCCGCTCTATGAAGTAGGGTAGGTGGCGATCTGTGGCAGATCTGGCAACAGAGTACAATGCTGGTGCAGGCATAAGTGTTTCGGAGCACACCGTTACATTGTATTAAAAAACGGGTCAAATGCCTCTAAGCACTATGGGATTTAACGTCTGAGGTCATCAGTACCCTAGACTTAATACTTAAACCTGACTAACCTAAGGACGTCACACACGTCTATGCCCGAGGCAGGATTCGAGCCTGCGACCGTAGCAGCAGCGCGGTTCCGGACTGAAGCGCCTAGAACAGCTCGGCCGAAGCGGCTGGCCATTACCTTTGACTCGCAGCAGATGATCCATATGTGTTTTCATGTTGACCCAACGATACCGCCAATTGCGACCCCAGCGGGCATTAGTTCGTCGAGATTGGACCGTGGAACAATGGAATTGCGTCTTCCGATTCGATTAATTAGGTTTGTTGCTACACCAGATCGATGGTGATGTCCGGATATGTCGTCATTCTCGGAACGGCTGCTTGAAACATGCACAGGCCACTCATTCAGGACAATGGGGACGGAGACATAATTATGGTATGAGGCACATCCGCCTGAATTTCTGTGGGACCTGTGGTAGTAATCGAAGTCACCATGAGACGTATGGACTACGTTAACATTATTGCGGACGACTTGCATCCCTTCATACTTGATGACTTCCCCAACAGCGATAGCATCGACAAGCAGAATAACTGTCGTGTCAGTGGACCAGAATCATGGCACATTTGTCTGAGGAGCATGATAGTGACCTTACGTTGATGTCTCAGCCGACAAAATCGAGTTATTTGAACCCACTGGAAGACATCAGTGGCGCTATCGGGTACCTGCTGCATACCCACAAATTTCCGGCCTAAAATTTAAAGGAATAGTTTGATCTATGCCTAATAGCTTCAAAAAACATAACAACAACAACTTGTCAGTCCATACCACAACAAATCACTGCTGTGTTGATTTCCGAAAGTGGGCCAACACGCTTTTATGCAGATCGTCATACACTGAGGTGACAAAAATCATGGGATACATCCTAATATCGTGTCGGAACTTCTTTTTCCTGGCGTAGTGCAGTAACTCGACGTCTCTTGCGCTTAACAAGTCATTGGAAGTCTTCTGCAGAAATGTTGAGCCATCGAGCCTTTATTGCCGACAACAATAGCGAAAGTGTTGTCGGTGCAGGACTTTGTGCACAAACAGACCTCGCGATCATGTCCCACAAATGTTCCATTGGATTCATGTTGAGAGGTCTGGATGGACAGATCATTCTCCCGAAATGTCCAGAATGTCATAAAGACACATAGTGGCCGGGCGCTGTGACCGAGCGGTTCTAGGCACTTCAGTCCGGATCCGCGCTGCTGCTATGATAGCAGGTTCGAATCCTTCCTCGGGCATGGATGTGTGTGATGTCCTTAGGTTAGTTAGGTTTAAGTAGTTCTAAGTCTAGGGGACTGATGACCTCAGGTGTTGAGTCCCATAGTGCTTGGAGCTATTTTTTGAACCAATGACGAACAGTTGTGTCTCGATAACATCGTTGTTTGGGAACATGCAATCTATGAATTCAAATGGTCTTCAACTAGCCGGACAAACATTTCCAGTCAATGATCGGTTCTGTTAGACCAGAAGACGAAGCGGATTCCATGTAAACACAGTCAACACCGTTATGAAGCTTCCACAATCTTCCACAAAACCTGGTTGAAAATTTGGGCGACACACTCAAAAGCTACCAACACCTAAAATCGGGCTCATATGACTGGGCAACTGTTTTCCATTTATCTGGCGTCCAATTGATACGGCTACGATCCCAGAAAAGGCGCTACAGGTGATGTCGTACTGTTAGCGAAGGCGCTCGCATTGGTCATCTGCTGCCATAGTCCATTAACGCCAAATTTCGCAGCGCCGTCGTTGGGGATACGCTCGTCGTACGTCCACTGTATATAATTGCATATGGCTATCTCATGACTTTTGTCACATCAGTGTAATGTTCTTTTGCTTACCTGCGTAAGTTACGTTAGTACGCAGTGCGATATACAGGGTGAATTCAGAATCCGCCGATAAAATTACTGACATTTATAAGGGATATTTTCAGAATCTTTCGATACAAGGGACCCGTTATCTCTGGTGATTTGCTACACAGTAATTGCACTTCGTTTGATTTCTTCCCACAAATATCTGTACTGTACTGAAAATATCTGCTCGAAATTGCAAATTTCGACGGCATGTGATGTGTGTCTTGTGTGAAAACAAACTTGTGCATTAGTTATGGTACCTGGCGAAGTCAGTAGTTATGACCGCTTTACTTCTCGTTCTCGAGCCCACAGGCTCGACCACACGGTTATGTCTCGAGTATGTGTCTTCCGAAAGTGTCATCTGTACGTTAACAGTGCTACACTGTAGTCTGGGTATGTCTAGTGATGAAGCGGTACTGAGTATATTACGCCATCAGTTCTCAGTCGTGTGATGCTATTATCGCAATATGTTTTCGGACTATTTGTCTCATTATCAGATGGTATATGGCAACAGAACCAATCAATAAATCGCAATACTGCACCTGTTAAAAACATATAAAAATATTTATATCGTCCAGAAGCATAACATGCCTTAAAGTATCTATGCCATTTGGCACCCCAAAAGTAAAAACCCTTGGTCACACATTAAACTCTTCTTAGAACATGCCACGTTGGGGCGTTATACTATCAATGCAGATTTGTAATCTAAAGGCAGCCGCGTTCACCTACCAAAGACAGTACTTTCCTGCAATGCATATGTCACAGCCCCCAATGATGCTATTGTAAAATCTCTGAATATTATATGTCAAGCCTTAGTAAAACCTAAAAACTATGCAACTATGTTGCAATATGTGCGTCAATAAGCATGACCTACAAAAAAACATTAATCCTAAAGCTACTATTTCTAATAAGTTGGCGGCTGTTTCCCAAGGAGGTTATCACTAAAGTAGGGCCATAAATGGACCTCGGAGACTTCTGTCTTCTTAGTTAAGAGGCTGTGCACCTCGGACACTTCTGTCTTCTTATTTAACATGCTGGCGCGTTTCTTTCTTAAAACACAAAAAATCTACGGTTTCTCTAAATTTGACAACAACTACCCTTTATCCTCAAATTGCAATCCTCTCATTCTGTTCATTCTTGAGGTGCTTAGCCACTGCCGATCAGCCATTCTCTTTATTATTACGCTCTTTAAACTTTAAGTGTCTTCGGGTCTGAGCAGCTTACTTCATTTCACTATCACGGCACCTTGTTTCATAAACTCTCGCTTTCCCCATCCAGTTCTACTTTGTGCCAATCTTATGCTTCAGCCTCTGCTCCAGCTTGTTGTCCGTCCTGAGAGACATCAAGAGGATATTGCACTTGGTTGATAAAGGGTAGTTTTTGTGAAATTTAGGAGAAATGGAGATTGGTTGCGCTTTGAGAATGTGTGAGCATGTTAAATGAAAAGACAGAAGTGTCTAAGGGACATTTCTGAGCTCACTGTAGCTATCCCCTTCTCTCCGAAGTAGCCACCAACTTAGCAGTGTTTAGGTTTCATGTTATCTGTTATCCGTCCTCAATGGATGCACAGGTTGCAACATAGGGGTATTGTATTGTTGTTGTGGGACGGAGGGTGGAAAAGTTTGAATTATTATATTTTCTTTTGTTTTGCCATTCTCAACACAGGCTTCCTAACTTCAATGTTGGCAACCAGAAAGTGATAGCAAAAACGTGATGCCTGTAATTAGAGTTCACTGTGCCCACTCTGATAGAGAATAAAAGTTATTGATTATTGAAATTCATTACTTTATGGATTCAGGATGTCTGGGATTCGTAGAAAATGCTGTTTACTATAGCAATTTTCATTATATTCTGAAAACGATAAAGTGTAAAATTCCAGACAAATGATTTCCCATATTAGCTGTTGTACGAACAGAGCTGTTCAGAGTCCATTGCGCAGATTCTATTATCCCTAGATAACGAAACTGTTCAATAACCGTGATCGATGTAAATATTCAAAGTGAATGCTCGCCAAAATTTGATGTTAATTCTCATCAAACGCCACGCTAGTAATGGTAGAAAATCTGAGAATAAATCACTGGAGTCGTTCCGTAATTAACACTTTACCCCAATGCGAATTCATTGTTAAGTGCATATCGAGTTGCGTAATACGGCATCCAAGGCTGTTCCTTGCAATTGCACAAACGCGACGCGGCTTATGACACGGAGTGTTCGCTGATACGAATCTAGAAGAGAACTAGGGCATTACTCTAGCTCGCACTCTAGCTCGCCCTGACCGCCGAAGGCGCAGCCGACAACATTTGTCTTACTGACTAGCCGCTGGGCTAGTAAAGCAGCACTTCAATTTACTAAATAATTAATTGATTCATTTTCTGAAGGCGAATGAAGCTCGCAATTTAATTGTGCAATCAGCACACAAGTAAGTATCTATAATAAAATTCTAATGTGGCCAGGCTAAATATTTTTGACAAGAGAATTATTCTAGTTGTACTGCAAGCAATAGATGAACTCTGAACTTGCTCTTTGGAGAGACGCTACAACTATAGTTTTATAGCTACTTTTCTGAAACTTCTCGCATCTTTATTACTATAGCGTATCTCCATTTTACCTAAATCTAAACATCCTAGCTTTATCTAATCACTTACTTAATCTACCTCCTTCCGAACTTTTAGGACACAAAAACATAAAATCACGAATTTCAACCAAAATATTACTTTGTGAGATCCAGAATGCTGTTTACATTAAATTACAATGAAAAAGGAATTCGAATATAAATTTTGAAGTTTCTAGCTCCTTCCTATTGCGCCAATGATTTTTACGTAAAACGTCCAAATTTCGAAAACTGAAACTTAAAAATTATTTTAGCAACACTCCTGACATGCTATCAACCTCTCAGATTACTTATTTTATTTGTAAGGTATTACGCAACATTCGTGACGTCATAGCTAGGTACAGCGGGCTAGGCTGGCACACAAAAGAAAGCATATGAATTTCATATGGCGTGAGTAGGCTGCTTCCCTACATTGTACTGCATTCCATGGAACCGGGGTAAACGACGGAGAGGCTTCGTCCGCGCCGCAGCCCTCAGTGGTTCACAACCCCCATAACACGCTACAGCAGTCCATTCATCCCACCGACGCCCCACATGTAACCTAGGGTTATTGTGCGGTTCGTCCCCCATTGAACCGCAACGGGAACTTCTTGCACCAGATGAGTGTAACCCCAGTGTTTGCGTCGTAGAGTAATTGAGGTGTCGGCGTACGTGGAGAAAGTGTTTGCGCAGCAGTAGCCGATTTAGTGTAACTAAAGCGAAATAATGGGAAAGAATCCGCATTCGCCAAGGCAGATGGAAAACCGCCTTAAAAACCATCCACAGGCTGGCTGGCACACCGGACCTCGACACTAATCGCCAGGCGGATTCGTGGCGGGGACCGGCACGCCTTCCCGCCACGAAAGGAGTGCTTAAGACGGCGTGGCTAGCAGGGCGGGCCAACATAGGGGTACTAATGGTTTTCAGAATTTTGTTGGACTTGACGTATAATATTCACAGACCTAATGATAAACTGTAGCATCCCTGGAAGTGCGACATGCGTTGCAGTAAAGTATTATCTTTGGTAGGTGAAATCGGCTGTCTTTAGATCACAACTATGCCTTGGGAGTACAACACGCCAACGCGATTTGTTCTAAGAAGTGTTTCATGTGTGAGAATGTATGATTACTTTTGGTTTTTTGCTTTTGGCGGTCCCTAGCTATATAGAGGGTTTACAATATATTATGGAACGGAGTTGGGGTTGTTGGGTTGTTTTGGGGAAGGAGACCAGACAACGAGATCATCGCTCTTATCGGATTAGGGAAGGACGGGGAAGGAAGTCGGCCGTGCCCTTTAAAAGGAACCATCCCGGCATTTGCCTGGAGCGATTTAGGGAAATCACGGTAAACCTAAATCAGGATGGCCGGACGCGGGATTGAACCGTCGTCCTCCCGAATGCGAGTACAGTTTCTAACCACTGCGCCACCTCGCCCGGTATATGCAACGAGACGATGTAAATATTTTTATATGATTGTCAGTATATGTATTGTTGCGATGTATTTCATTTGTTTTCTCGTTTTATAGCATTTGATAATGGTTTCGGCTCGAAACATGTGCTAAAAAATCTCACATTTGACAACTGCTGGTGTAATATTTCATTTGTTTTCTTGTTTTCTAGCATTTGATAATGGTTTAGGCTCGAAACATGTGTTAAAAAATCTCACATTTGACAACTGGTGGTGTAATATTTTTGGAGCCGATTCACGAGACAGTTGTACAATGGAATGACAACAGATTATTGGTGAAGATTTTGGCAATATGCACCTCGTGTGTGGTGCTACTGAATCGAAGGGAAGAACAGCATAAAAGCTCTATACTGATCTGTTCCTCATCGAAGTAAATACGTAACACTAATACTGCATTTTTGTCTGAGTGTTGTTGCATTATTTTGTGTTTTTGGTTTCACCTTTCGGTGACTTCAAGTTTCAGGCCTTTCCACTGTTAAACAAACAAAGTTAATTAAGGAAACAATATGAATAAATCATTATTAAATTATTATTCGGTAACGAACTACCAGAGTCAACGGATCCCTTGTACCAATATAGCACAGAAAATGTCTCTAAACAATCTACATAAGTTTTTCGATGTAGTTCGAATTCACGATGTACATAATGAATTATTTTTCTGAATCCTAGAGAAACTATTAAGATGCTTAGAAAACAAAAGCCTAAAACGAATACGTGTCACTGGAAAATAGCTGAATCACCTCAACTTTGTACTCGATTTTGTGCTGTTTCCTTATATTGCAGACACACATCACCACTGCATTTGACAACTTAATGGAGTATATTGAGAAACAGGCATGAAAATTAGTTATTGTAAGACAAAATTAATGTATAACCAGCAAATCGAAAATTAAATAGTACAAGTTAAGTATCAGTGCATAGCACCAATCTGTAAGTTTTTGCGTTTAACCTACTTAATGGCAATGACTTGACAGAAGGTAGTAAACGGAAGGGTATAAATAGCCTGGAGTAGTTTCTCGAAACTAATAAGATTTTAAGAATTAAGTTTCTAATGACTATTCCAAGGAAAGCCTACAATAAGTTAAAAGTCGTCTGCTGTAGATTCTTTTCATGTTATTTATTTATACAAGTGCCGATAAGCATTGGTACATCTCAGTAAACTTATATTAATCTTCGTCCACTGGACTAGCTTCATCCATGGGTGGCGAGAACAATCAATTAGAGAGGACGGTATGGCTTGTGGAAAAGGAGACACACTTCTATTCCTCTGGCTGCCATGAACGTATTCTGCTTTAACATGCGCTTTGTCTTGTGATACTGACATGGGCACACTGAAGCGACATCGTTCTAAATTACGGTGAGATGGTTGCTTGCTTCCGCTGTCTCTGCGTAATTACACGGTATGTGGCTTTTCAGATTTATTTAAGCGAGATACTTCGTAATTATATTTAATGTAGGCAATGCTCGTTCTTTTTCGAGTTCATAGCTTGATTATAACGCGTGGGAACCAGTACTCAATTCCCATTGAATCATCTGCGACTACAAGTACCGTATCTCATTGCGTCTACACTCAATGAATAATACTATGAGCGCAAATATGAATACAGGGTTATTTTTCTGACTTTCCTAAATTTATGGTGAATTATAGTAACGCTGTCCATGGCACTCGTATGAATTTTTCATGAGATTTTCGGCACAGTATATACAATTATATTTAGTATTAAAGTGATTTGCAGCTCTTGTGAAGTTATTTTTCGTTCTGATTTTCATTCAAATCCTCACACTAATCTGACCGAACGAAGTAGCGGAGTGGCTAGCACAGTCGACTCGCAATCTGTTTCAGACCCGCGTCCGGGCATCCTGATTAGGTTTTCCGTGATTTCCCTAAATCGCTTCAGATAAATGCCGGGATTGTTCCTTTGAAAGGGCTCGCCGACCTTCTTCCCGATCCTTCCCTAATCCGGTGGGACCGATGACCTCTTTGTTTGGTCCCCTACGCCAAATCAACCAACCAACCAAGTCATCTGTTCGCTTAAGAATATACGCCCAGTTTCATTATATTTAAAGGTGACAGAAGAAACTGGCTGCAGCAGAGGTGATAATTTCTAATTTTTAAATGAAATTTTCAGCTAGCAAGGTAAGTCGGTGTTACAGTGGAGCTCCAACGCATGTGATTGCATGGACGAAGACGTTGATAATTGGCTATCGCAAGAGCTCGTTTCAGTTCATGAGAACCACATTGCGAAGCACACATCAAGGAGCGAGTCATTAACACAGATACAGAGTAGCTACATCAGATCTGCAGTATAGATTATAGTTGAGTCTACCTTGATGTAGCTTAGGTCCCCTTTCATTATTCCGTTGCGCTATGAGGTCACTACAGCAGATAACATAAAGGTAGACAGATCACGTTTTTTCTCTCTTATTGATCAGATTTAATGTAAAGGGGAATGTTTAGGGGAATTGAAACCGGAGTTATCGTACCTTATGACCTGGAAAGTTAAAATTTAGTTCAGCGGCAGACTTCCACTGTGATAGATGGACACCATGAGCCGAGAGTAGTGTCAGGAGAGGAGCTAATGTAAAGTGGCCAGATACGACTCTCACTTCAAAACAGTGTCATAACATTGTTTTCAAATTTAATTCAGTCTGTTTGCGCAAGTCGCGTTTAGCACTCTGCTCCGTGAAGATGTCTGCCGAACTTGTCCATCTGAAGCAACGTGCTGTTATACAATTCCTTGCGTTATGAGGACGAACTGGTGACAACCATTCGCAAGAGATTCAACGAAGTGTATGGGGATGAAGTTCATCGAAGTACGGTTACTCGTTGGGTAAGCACGTTATCTGGTGCAAGTGGGAACGCCAACACTCCAACGCAGTAGCAGACCGAGCACTGCACAGACTCCCGACAATGTCCAAAGTATTCACGGTCAAGAATTTGGCTGAGAAACGAATGACAGTGAACGAACAACGGTCAGCCAGAGTGAGAACAAAAGAGGGGAATGTGCGCTGATTGTTAAGACAATTGGCCGGCCGGGGTAGCCGAGCGCTTCTAGGCACTTCAGTCTGGAACCGCGCGACCGCGGGCATGTATGTGTGTGATGTCCTTAGGTTAGTTAGGTTTAAGTAGTTCTAAGTTCAAGGGGACTGATGACCTCAGAAGTTAAGTCCCGTAGTGCTCAGAGCCATTTCACCCATTTGAGACAGCTGGAAAAGGCTTACACTAGGTGAGTTCAGAGATTATTGACGGTTGCCCAAAAAGAAGCGTAAAAGACAGTTTTCAGCGAATTTTAGGAACAGCACGATAATTCTGGAGACGAATTCCAGCAGGAAAAGTGACGGCTACTGCTTCTTTTTCTTTTTTTTGTTTTTTCTTTATTCAGAAGGTATGTTGCCTGTTGACAACATATTACATGGAACCACTATCGGTTCCGACGCGTATATAACAGCCCTTAAAAATCTTCGTGCTCGAATGTGTCGCGTTCTGCAACATGGGCAAAAACACGATGTTTTGCTGTTTCATGATATTGCCAGACCAAATGTCCATAGAAAACCATTACAGAGATTACAAATTTTGGGTGGACAGCATTGAAGCTTCCTCCTGCAACTCTCATATGGTATCAAGTGATTACGAATTTCCACCTTTTCGGTAAATTGAAGGAATCCGTTCACGGAACAAGACCTAAAGATGATGACTGCCATGAGATGGCTGCTAAACAGTGGTTCAAACGTGCTGGGGCTCGGCAGTTGAAAGACAAGGAGATTATGAGAGAAAATGGCATTTTTTCTCTCAGGAATGCATCAACTTATTGTAAAAGTATCATAATATCTTTCGGAGTGACTTCGTAACACAGGAAAGATGAGGGAGCATCATGAATGCTGCAAATCACAACTCGTGAGAGAATCTACATGAAGCCAGTATTATTACGTACTATGAAGTCTTCAGGAATAAATAACTTTATTACGGATAACACAAACACAATAACGTAGAACAGTTCGTAAAATAAACTGCCAAGTCATCGAACAAAGAAAAAACACAGCTGGACGAAAAAGTGTCCAAAAACAAAGTCCACAAGTGCTGCCAAACTCGTCGTAAATAAGATGCTTGTGGGTGTGATGAGAACAGCATTTGATAACACGTAATTCTAACTGAGTACATGAGCGAGTGTGTGTGTGTGTGTGTGTGTGTGTGTGTGTGTGTGTGTGTGTGTGTGTGTGTGTGCGTGCGTGCTTGCGTGATTATGCGTTCTGTTGTAGGTCCTTCGTTCTTGATGCTTGCCATGGATAGGTGCAATTTAAGGATTGTTATGTTTTTTTTATATATATATTCAAGTAAATTGCACTTGACGTTAAAGGCAGTTATGGACCTCAGGGCCCTTTAGCAGCCATACTGTGGTGTCGTCGTCTGCGTGAACATCCAGTTGGCATTACTGCCATATAGTAATCTTTCAGAGTGAAAAGGGCGAACCTGAAAATTTTCTGTTCAAGAGCGGGAAACACCTATTGTACTTAGGGTAAGGCGTGTCGAAGATGTATTTTGTAGTAGAGATTGCTGATTTTATTTGTAACTGCCGTTTTGATGGTACCCACTTGCATGGCTATGTTCATACCGTTCCCTTGGAGGCCGCACACAGTCCAACGAAGGACTTCGTTTTGAGTAACTAGAGGAATTGCAACTGCGTATTGGAAACTATGTGGCAAGCTGTGCTACGATACAGTGGGAAACGGAGTACGGTCACCCTATATGGCTGTAGTTAAGTA
This sequence comes from Schistocerca gregaria, assembly GCF_023897955.1. Classification (NCBI taxonomy): domain Eukaryota; kingdom Metazoa; phylum Arthropoda; class Insecta; order Orthoptera; family Acrididae; genus Schistocerca; species Schistocerca gregaria. The sequence goes on from NC_064927.1 coordinate 180,550,135, forward strand.
GTCTGATGGAATTTATCACTGATGAAGACTGGAGTCAAGGCTTTAACGATTTGTAGCCATTTCTTCCCTTTTTTCCTGAATATGACCGTAACGCCTCGAACCGCTCGGCCACACCGGCCGGCCCAAGCCCAAGATAACACTTAGGTAGAGTACATTTGGACACCATGGTATTCGGCGACCTTTCAACTTCACGGATTCCACCTTCCGCCGCCGTTTCAAAAAGTATTCCATCACTGACATCTTTGTATTCTATATGACTTTATTAAACTGCCATCAAGAGAGTAGCCTTGCCCATCTATCGCAATAGGCGGGACGATTTGGCAAAGTGTTGCATCCCAGTTATGAAGATCACCGTATCATCGGCAAAGTGTGCAATTGGGTCGTTGTTGGTCCAAATACGTCGTTAATACCGATACTGAATGATGTCAGTGAGAGGACAGACCGCTGTGGAATGCCGGCAGCGAGGATCTTCGTACTCGATCGCTTCCACTAGGTCTTGACCATGCGCCGTTGCCCTTGCATCCAATTGTTAATGAGGTGGTCGAAGCTGATAGCAATAGATGTTTATGTCACTAGTTTTTGGACCAATCGTTGTTGCCATGCCCTGACTTAGCCTTTGTTCCAATCCAGGAACGTAGCTAGCATGGATTTGGAGACGTTAAGATAGTAGTGGTGTGATCTTCCAGACGGAGTGTCTGTATTTCTGCAGGCAAATTCTGAAACCCCAACTGCTCAGGTCCGATGGTAGAATCCGCCCGGAGGGGCTGCTGGATGTGCTTGCGGTATAGTAGTTAGAATATCTTCCTAGTTGTGCTGACCATGTCTATCGCTCTATAGTTAGTCGGAAAACGAAGAACTGGAATAATTCTCCTGGTGCGATGTTATTTAAAGGAGGAGATCGGACAGTGACTGACCAGAAGATTTCACAGACATTATACGGGGAGACGAATACGTCGCTGTTCGCTCCCGGTAGCTGAGCGATCAGTGCGGCAGTATGTCAATCCTAAGGGCCCGGGTTCGATTCTAGGCTGGGTCGGAGATTTTGTCCGCTCAGGAACTGAGTGTTGTGTTGTCCTAATCATCATTTCGTCTCCGCCGACGCGCAAGTCGCCTAAGTGGCGTCAAATCGAATGACTTGCACCCGGCGAACGGTCTTCCGACGGGAGGCCCTCCTCCCACGACATTTCCATTTTAGTACGTCGCTGGTGTCTGGGAAGCGGGCTATGTCATGGAGCGGCCTGCTTTTGCCGACGCCACACTGCACTTGAGCGGGTCTCAACACTGAGCAAGCTAGCCTCGATCTACATATCTGCGTCGTTGTCGGATATTTCACGTATCTAGTATTGAATGATCAATAGTTGTTGTTGAAACTGATAATAATGAAGATGATGAAGTTCTGCGACTTAACTATCTTGCATAACGTCATGAAAAAGGGCAGTTGTTGGGAAGAGGGGAGTGAGGCCTAGGTTTAACGTCTCGTCGATGGTGAAGTCATTAGAGACAGAGCACGAGCTTGCATTTTGTATTGGGAAGGAAATCGCCATATCTTTTCCAAGGTACCGTCCCGACATTTGCGTGAAACAATTTAGGAAAATATCGGAAAACTTGAATTTTATTTGCCTAAGGGGAATTTAAACATCAATCCTACCGAATGCTAGCTAAAAGAGCTACCAACAGTACCACATCGCTTGATATCAGTTGTCGGTTTCATTTTGTGTGATTTGCTTGGTAACGACGGTACTGCTACCAGGAACAATGCCCAATAAAGATAATAATAAACGAAAATTACTCAGGAAAAATAGTTAATTTAAAATGTCAATTTAAAACGTAATAAAAAAGTATAAGTGTGTGAACATACGTAAAACAAGTCATAAAGGCTCTCTTGATAAGCTATATGAGTACACAAACCTCTCAGATGCGTCTGATTTGGAAAAGGAGCTGAGAGAAGAAATATCATGGACATATGAGAAATACAGTAAACAGTAAGAGTAAAGCGAAGCATCCTAACCATTTTAATTCCTTTACTTACAGTATGTAAGACGACATTGTATGGAATACTGTTTCTTTGTTGTTGTTTTTTTTTATTTAGGTGAAATTTCACATGGAAGATGTATGCATCCTCAAAAACGACGGCAGAGATGCGGTACAATGAGAACTTGTTACTTCTGATTACCTTTGCCCGTCGGGTTGCAAGCACACAAGGTCAGATGCTTGTCCACATGCAGCGGCAAAAACTTGATGTCATAAGCCACGCCACTTATTTATCCTGTGACAAGTCACATCCCCTTATCTATCACATGACAATCCATACCACAACACCTCCTATACCCCGTCCTCTTCCTACCCCTGTCCCCTGTTTCCTAATAATCAACATCCCAGATCTAGGATCTTACCCTAGAGAAAAAAAATCCAAAGTGGCATAACCAGCATAATAGTGCCTTGTACCCGATGCACTCTCTCCCCCTCGCCAACCTCCTCCCTTCCCCAGCCAATCAGAGCCTAGTTTTAATATGAGTCAAAATCCAAGGCTTGTTGGGCTAATGGCGTGAGTCTATAATTGAGCTTTTAGTATACCCCAGAAATGCTAGCAAGGTCTGTACCCAGTGGCCTTTACAGGGAACAAACAGTTCCACATAATGTAAACTACTGAACATCTGAATTTGAACAGGAATGACCCAGCTATACGTGAAATATGGGTAACATAGCTCACATAGATATTAAGATAAAGGGGTTTCATCGAAATAAGAAATCACAATAAAAACTTGCTTATTACTAATACACATTAAACTGACTCCAGTCATTGAGCTGTCAAAACAAATAATTAGAAAATGCACAGTGTTCTGTTGTAACTTTCCTTGCACGCTTTGTGGTTCTTTAGTAGATGCAGGAACGAAGCACAGATGCGATTCGTTGGCAAAGATTTCAGGTATTAATTTATGCTACATCTAATATCAAACAGTAAAAGTAACACACAACTTTGTTTGATGTAGTTCCAAAGTCAGCTACTAACAGTAAGTTTGAATGTTGATGTGTACACTTTAGTTTCACAATTCAGTCAGTCTTCAGTGCAATGACTATTCCATAGACGACGAGCCCTGATCGCTCAAAAAATCTGTAAATGTTATGAAAGGTCCGACACACAAAAGGGGCTCTGCGCGTCGATGTTTGAACTTAAGTAGACCGCCCTTGGAGCTCCGGAGAGGAGATCCTTGCATACCATTGCCAGCGATGTAATCGTTCGTGGCGGCGGGCTCGAACCGCGGTGAGGCTGTAGGAAACACGGCGGCGTGACTGCTGGCGCACTTGTTTTAGAAGTTCGGCAGGCTGGATGACGACCTATACCGCATGTTCAAATGAATTATAAGAGATAACGTGATAATCCCTTAACACAGGTGGGTAGAATTGAAGGAGAAATCATGCAGTTAGCTAGTTCACATAAAATGCCCATGATTGCTGAATTAGTCAACACACTAAAGAACAGCCCTGGATATTACGCGTAAGCCCCAGTTCCCTTACCTAAGTGCATCATGATTTAACTAACTGATTGCTTGCCTTAATTCAGAAACTTATCTTGAAACATCATGACTAGCACAAATGCTGCTTCGGCTTACCATTATTCTAAAACTCAGCTGCAGAGGATGGCTGTAGTGGTCGGTGAGAGCTATGAACCCAGCCTCGGCAATCTATGATCAATTTTAGGATAAGGTCTTCCCTCTCTGAAGCTCTAAGATGTAGACACATCTTCTTCTGGACATCGAAGACCAAGTGGTCCCCCTACTGCGACCTAAGATGGTGTGTAGAAATCCTCTTCTACTCAAAATCTTGCTGGTTCTGCCAGCACTGGATTCTCATTAGTTAACTGCTGCAGCAGACTATCGCACTTCTGATCAGTGAAAAATTTATAACATTGTCAACCTTCTCCCTTCTAAAGAGTCTGCTGTGACTAACTAGTAATACACATTGCTCTCTTAGAGTGGGGCAGAAAGCAGAAGTTCTCTCCCACTATGAGAGTTGTTTCAGTTTTGGCTAATGATAGGGCCTGCCATTATGTACTCACTAGTCTTCCTCTCTGCAACGAATATACTTACGGTGAGCCAATTCAGACTTCCTTAGAAAATTTAAACATCTTCTACTGCTGACCTCCTCTGAGTCCAACAAACTCTTCTCACTCTGAGTGCATCCTGTTTCTCATCCCCTTGCAGATCTGTATCTGTTTTGAAAGCCTTCTTCACTCTGATCTGCACAGTGGAAGCTTGCAATCCGGCGAGTCTCTTCTTCAGCCCTCTATGAGTCTCTTATCACAACAGGGGACACTGTCTCTAACAGCACACATCCATCCACTACCACAGGCTTCAGCCTTTCAGCTAATTTTACGACTTGCTTACCGATGTACCGCTGCGGCCTTTCCCTTCCCACCGTCTGTAAGAGGATCCAGTTTACAGAAAAACATATCTCCTACACTGAAGAAATGAAACTGAGAAGTATCTATTAGATTTATAATCATTGGTGTTTGATTCAGTTATATCCGCACCTTCATGCATCACTAGTAACTTGAAATGATTTGGGTGGGGAAACATCCAAGAAGGTGCAACAAGTCCATTTTTGTGGTTTGTAACCTATTCCCTCTCCTCCAGTCAGAGGCTAGTGTTCTAGTTGCCATTAAAATGAAATAGCCAATTACTATGCATTATTGTAACAGCCATGAAAAATGAAATCACAATATAGCCGTCTTACCTGTTCTCAACAATACCCGAAAGACGTGATTATTTATGAAGAATTAAGTTTCCAGATTTCCAGGTCCAAAATATTTAACCTGCACGGGAATTGCGGAAAAAGGCGCCCAAAATACGTTTCATTTCAGGCTGCAACAGATAGTTTATGGGCTGTCTCACCAGTTGTACCTATACATTTCATGGGAAACTGTACACAATTTGCTGATGGATACTAGGATAAGTGTATAATGTTCTGTCCACAAATAGTTAACAACAAATGGCTCTTAGCACTATGGGACTCAACTTCTGAGGCTATTAGTCCCCTAGAACATAGAACTAGTTAAACATAACTAACCTAAGGATATCACACACATCGATGCCCGAGGCAGGATTCGAACCTGCGACTGTAGCGCCTAGAACCGCACGACCACTTCGGCCGGAAATAATTACAAAACCAACATTTATATACGCAGAATAACTAACAAACTAGTAATACAGAATGAGTCAAAGCGAAGTTGACAGTCAAAATTTCTTCAATATGTCCTGAAGAGGGGCAGCAGCCTTTTCAGTAGTTGCAATGGTAACAGTCTGGATGATTGACTGAACTGGCCTTATAACATCAACCAAAACAGCATTGCTGTGCTGGTACTGCGAACAGCTGACAGCAAGGGGAAACTACAGTCGTAATTCTTCCCGAGGGCATGTAGCTTTACTGTATGGTTAAATGATGATGGCGTCCTTTTGGGTAAAATATTTTCAATGTAATATAGTTCTCCATTCGGATCTCCGGGCAGGAACTACCCAGGAGGACGTCGTTAAAGGAGAAACAAAACTGGCGTTCTACGGATCGAAGCATAGAATGTCAGACCCCTTAATCGGGCAGGTAGGCTAGAAAATTTAAAAACGGAGATGAATAGTTTAAAGTAAGATATAGTGGGAATTAGTGAAGTTCGGTGGCAGGTGGTACAGGACTTCTGGTCAGCTGAATAGAGGTTTATAAATACAAACTCAAATAGGGGTAATGCAGGCGTAGTTTTAATGATGAGTAAAAAAATAGGAATGCGGGTAAGCTACTACGAACAGCGTAGTGAACGCATTGTTGTAGCCAAGAGAGACACGAAGCCCACGTCTACCACAGTAGTACAAGTTTATGTGCCAACTAGCTCCGAAGATGATGAAGAAATTCAAGAAATGTGTGATCAGATAAAAGAAATTATTCAAATAGTTAAGGGAGACGAAAATTTAATAGTTATTGGGGACTGGAATTCGTCAGTAGCAAAAGGAAGACAAGTAAAAGTAGAAGGTGAATATAGACTGGGGTAAGGAATAAAAGACCAATTCGCTTGGTAGAATTTTGCACAGAACATGACTTAATCATTGCTAACACTTGGTTTCAGAATCATGAAAGGAGGTTTTACACGTGGACGAGACCTGGAGACACCATAAGGTTTTAGATTGATTATACGTGGGTTGGAACTTAAATAGTGGCAACTATTTATTCACAACCGATACAAAAGAGTTACATATATACACCTGTTACTGTCCTTTAAAGTAGTCACCAGCGTTGTGTAGAACCCGTTGCCAGCGATGTGGAAGGCGTAGTATACCGTTAAAAGATCCTGTTCTGTTGAAAGTGCGAATGGAGAAGTCGAAAGTTATGGTGAATCTCGTGTACGATTGTGATGGTGTTACCATAAGGCATTACATTCCTGCACGGCAGACCGTCAATGCACAGTATTACTGTTCGTTTTTGGAGCATCACCTGCGATCAGCTTTGCGAAAGAAGCGGTGACACTTTCTGCGCACCCCACCCATCATTTTGCACGACAATGCGCGGGCGCATACAGAGCAAGCTGTGGCTGCTCTGTTCTATCGATGGGACTGGGAAGTACTGTACCATCCACAGTACTCGCCGGACGTAAATCCTTGTGACTTTTATTTGATTCTGAAGATGAAGGAACTACTTCGTTGCATTCGTTTCAGAATTGTTCCAGAGATTCGACAGGCAGTAGACCGCTCCTTTCGCATCATCAACAGAACAGGCTCTGCTGACGGTATACTACGCCTTCCACATCGCTGGCAACGGGTCCTACACAACGCTGGTGACTAGTTTGAAGGATAGTAACAGGTGAAAACATGTAACTCTTTTGTATCGGTTGTGAATAAATAGTTGCCACTATGTAAGTTCCTACCCTCGTATAATGGTAAGAGAGATTTAGGAACCAGGATTGAAATTGCAAGAAATTTACAGGAGCAAATGTGGACTCTGGTTATGAACTGTCGGTGAAAACTGTAGAAACTGCATGAAGGTAGGAATTTAAGGCGATGGGACCTGGATAAACTGAAAGAACTAGAGGGTGAAGAGAGTTCCATAGGGAGCATTAGGGGACGATTGACAAGAACAGAGGAAAGGAATAAAGTAGAAGAAGAATGGGTAGCTATGAGAGATGAAGTAGTAATGGCAACAGAGGATCAGTAGTTAAAAAGACTAGAGCTAGTAGAAAACCATTGGTAACAAAAGAGATACTGAATTTCATTACAGAAAAGAGGAAATACAAAAATGCAGTAAATGATGCAGGAGAAAAGAAATACAACCGTCTAAAAAATGAGATCGACAGAAAGTGCAAAACGGGTAAACGGGGATGGCTGGAAGATAAATGTAAGGATGTAGAAGCATATATCACTAAGGATAAGACAGATGCCGCCTAGAGAAAAGAGAACCTCCAGTATGAATATCAAGAACTCAGAGGGTAAATGAATCCTAAGCAGTGAAGGGAAAACCGAAAGGTGCAAGTATATAGAGGGTCTATACAAGGGTGATGTACTTGAAGGCAATATAATGGAAATGGAAGAGGACACAGATGAAGATGCAAGGGGCGTATGATACTTCGTGGAGAATTTGACAGTGAACTGAAAGTTCTAAGTGGAAACAAGGCCCCGGGAGTAGATATCATCCCGTTAGAACTACTGATAGCCTTGGGAGAGTCAGCCATGGCCAAGCTCTCCCATCTGGTGGGCAAGATTTATGAGACCGGCGAAGTACCCTCAGACTTCAAGAAGAATATAATAATTCCAATTCAAAAGAAAGCAAGTACTGGCAGGAGTGAAAATTACCGAACTAACACCATCTCTTTACAGACGAATGGAAAAACTGGTAGAAGCTAACCTCGGGGAAGATCAGTTTGGATTCCGTAGGAATGTAGGAACACGGGAGGCAGTCTGACGCTACGACTTATCTTAGAAGCTAGGTTAAGGAAAGGCAAAACTACGTTTATAGTATTTGTAGACTTAGAGAAAGCTTTTGACAGTCTCTTTCGAATTCTAAAGGTGGCAGGAGTGAAATACAGGGAACCAAAGACTATTTACAATTTGTACAGACACCAGAAGGCAGTTGTAAGAGTCGAGGGACACAAAAGAGGAACAATGGTTGTCAAGGAAGTGAGACAGGTCTGTAGACTATCCCCGACGTTATTTAATCTGTACATTGAACAAACAGTAAAGCAAACCAAAGAAAAATTTCCAGGGAGAAGAAATAAAAGCCTTGACCTTTGCCGATGACATTGTAATTCTGTCAGGGACAGCAAAGGACATGGAAAAACAGTTGAAAGGAATGGATAGTGTCTTGAAAGGAAAGCATAAGATGAACATCCACGAAAGAAAAACATTGAAACGTAGTCCAACTAAAGCAGGTGATGTTGAAGGAATTACATTAGCAAATGAGTCATTTAAAGTAGTAGATGAGTTTTGCTATTTGGGTGGAAGAATAACTGATGATGGTCGAAGTAGAGGATATAAAACGTAGACTGGCAATGGAAAGTAAAGCGTTTCTGAAGAATAGAAATTTGTTAACATCGAGTATTAATTTAAGTGGCAGGAAGTCGTTTCTGAAAGTATTTGTATGGAGTTTAGCCACGTATTGATGTGAAACATGGACGATAAACAGTTTGGACAAGAAGAGACTAGATACTTTAGAAATGTGCTGCTACAGATGAATGCTGAAGATTAAATGGGTAGATCATGTAACTAATGAGGAAGTATTGAATAGAATTGGGGAGAATAGGAATGTGTGGCACAATTTGACTAGAAGAAGAGATCGGTTGGTCGGACACGTTCAATTTAGTGCTGGAGGAAAGCGTGGAGGATAAAAACCGTAGAGGGAGACAAGAGATGAATATGCTATGCAGATTCGGAAGGATGTAGGTTGCAGTAGTTACTCGGAGACGAAGAGGCTTGCACAGGATAGAGTAGCATGGAGAGCTGCACCAAACCAGTCTCAGGACTGAAGATCACAGCAACGACAACAACAAAGTGTCCTGCTACTACTAGGCACAGAACAAATCCTACCATGTGGTCGTTCCAAACAGCTTCTGCAATATGTTTCTTTCTATGCTGCATGTGGGAAATTTGCCACCATCCACTTGAAGATCCTCACCCTCCACCACCTGCATTAGTAGTAGGAATTCTAGAGTTTTTTGAAGATGAATTGCTGCTTATGTTCATCGTATTATTTTTACAGATTGTGTTGTTATGAAGGATTCAGCTTCAAGTGCGCCTGGAAATGAATGCGAGCATAACAGCCCTGTGAATGTAATGTTAGGCTGTGTATCTCTCCATGTTCCAATTTCCATCACGCTGTATTTCACTAGGCATATATAATTTTGCTTTTCTCTTGTGCTTTGTGTGTTTCTTTAAATTGGCTGTATAAGAAATAAAACAGGTAGAGCGCGTGTTTATTTCTTTAATTGAGTACTATGATTTATTTAAATTTTTTATAGAAATGATTACTGTTAAACTGAAGTTTCATCTGCATATTCAACATTTAACAACCGCAATATAAAAATATGATTATTTAAAGTAGAAAGTCTAATAAACCTAAAAAAATTTAAAATTTCAACTACATAGGTTGTACACATGAATTATAACTTCAGAAAAAAACGTTTTAGCCAGTCTACCGGTAATGTCAGGTACAGACGATACCAGAATGTTTAGCAATTACTTCCTTGTTATCAGTCGTAGCCACGAATGTAAATTATATTTAATTAATTGCGCTTAAACTATCTAATGGGATTGGTCTTAGTGGAACTCTAAGAAAACGAGCTGTTATTTAAGCTATACGTCATATTTGAAACTCCATTATTTTTCGAATGGTGGTCCATTTTCTGCACTTCTGTTGTTATGGAGGGAAGCGAGCTCCTCAAAAGGTTGACCGAGCATTGGCTCCCTGTCATTCTGTGTCTGGTGGTCAGTCTGTACAGATCAGTCCTAAGGTAACGTGTTGGAGAGCTGATAGTGCAGTTTCACACTTGTACAGTTGACAGAATTTAGTCCGGAAGTGCCAGCGCAAGTACTTTAATATTCGTTTGTATTCTGAGAACTGGCTGGAATTTTTAACATTTCGTGAGCGTTATGTGAACTTTAACTTATTTCGGTTGTATTTTTGGAATTAATACTGGACAGAGTACTCGTGAATCCGTTTGCTTTAATATGTTGATCGCCATAGTGGACTCAAAGTATTTATAAGATGGTGAACTTGTTGTGTTTAATATAAATGAATTGGACTCTGTTTTTCGCTCATCAGTCATGTTTAGATAGCATTTGAGGATTCTACTACCACTCTAATTATGTACGAGGGTCACTCCAAAATGCACACTTTTTTTTAAATCCATCTTTTATTCTACATGTTCTAAAGTTCCTTCAGGAAGAATATTTCCATTTCTCCACATAATTTCCATCCCTCTCAACTGCCTTACCCTATCTTGGAACCAGCGCCTGTATACCTGCACGGTGAAATTCTGGACCAACCTGTTGGAGCCACTGTTTGAAAGCGTGAACAAGGGAGTCATCATCTTCAAAACTTGTTCCACGAAGAGAGGCTTTCAGTTTCCCAAAGATATGATAGTCACATGGAGCCAGGTCAGGACTTTAAGGCGGATGTTTCAGTGTTGGTGATCGCTTCCATGGTTTTTTGACTGACATGTGGCCGTGCACTGTCGTGCATCAGAATTTATGGTGGTTCCACTTGGTATGATGTCCACAAGCAAGAGTCCTTCGAAATCGAAAAACACTGTAGCCATAACTTTGCCAGCAGAAGGTGTGGTTCTGAATTTTTTTTCCTTGGGTGAATTTGCATGATGCCACTCCATTGATTGCCTCTTTGTCTCCGGTGAAAAATGATGGAGCCATTTTCATCGCCTGTCACAATTATTCCAAGAAATTCATCTCCACCATTCCTGTACTGTTCCAAAAGTTCGCTGTACACCGTTTTTCTTGTTTCTTTGTGAGCCACTGTCAACATCCTGAGAACCCACCTGACACAAACCTTTCTTAACGCCAACACTTTCAGTATTCTGCAAACACTTCCTTTCCCTATCCCAACGTAGCGTGACTATTTGTTCACTGTGATGCGTCTGTCTGCAGTCACCAACTTGTTAACTCTCTGCACAGTGTCTGGAGTGTGTGCAGTATGAGGCCTGCCGCTACGAGGACAATCCCCAATATTGCTGTGCCCGCTTTCATTACGTAACTTGCTTGCTCACCGACTAACTGTACTGCGACAGCAGCATTTCCATAGACTTTTTTCAACCTCTTGTGGATGTTTCCCACTGTCTCGTTTTCACAGCACAGGAATTCTATGATAGCACGTTGCTTCTGACGAACGTCAAGTGCAGCAGCCATTGTGAACACATGCTGTGAAGGCACCACTCAAGGGAACAGGTTGAACTACGTTTGAAAACAAGCGGGAAGGATGTATCTACACACTGTAAAACTTTCACAGATGCAGAATGAAAACTGTGTTTTTACAAAAATTGTGTGCATTTTTTTTGGAGTCACTCTCGTATTTAGGCAAGCTTCATTATACTTCGCAATTATTATCTTTTCCTTTCTCCGATTGTGGATATGTATCTGGAAGGACAGGAAAGAAACTGGTGTCAGCCACCATAGTTCCGGCATATTTTATACCGAAAAATCTTGGCAATAGTTGAGGAAACGGTGAAGCGTTCGAAAAGAATATTTCTCTTTTCTGGCGTATATCGTATTGAGTGCGATACGGGTCAAATGTATAACAGTAGATACATTGATCAATTGGGTAAATTTTCATATGAGATTCAAAGAACACAAAGATACTGACAGTACCAGTTCAGGCCTACCATTCATTTGATGATCATCGTCATATGCAGTAGCTTAGCGATAATTTAGTTGTCTTGCACACAGCAGAGAAAGGTCGTATATCGAACGTGGTAGAAGAAATTGAAGTTTTAAGAAGTCTCCTTTCCAATCCTCTGGATATTATTAATGAATGAACGGACCTCTATCATGAAAATATGTTAGTTAATTATGACATAATTCAGGCAATTTAATTTTTTTTCCTGTATCTGGTTGTACGTAGGTCACACTAGTTGTTCTTTGTTTTTTTTATGTACAGGTTCTGTTCCCTGCTCCTGTTGTGACCCTCCACCTTCTCCCTTTTTTAAATGCTATTTTTCCGCTCTTGGCGATTGAAACCGTCCCATCTATCAAACCTCTAGTTTACAATGCATCTGTGTCGCGAGTGGAGCGCGCTCCCTACTACTAACACCCAGCAACTATCCACTTATCACGAATTTCCTGTTTGTGGACCCAGTCTGGGAGCATGGGAACTGTTCATGGAATTTAGGTGTTTCTTCATAAGGTGCCCCTCTCCCTTTTTTATGGATACTTAGATCTTTCATGAGTCAGTTGACTCTTGTTTCCTCATTGTAGTTTCAATCATGTAAATTCATATATTTACCATTTTGTACTTCAGACACGGAGCTGTTGTTCCATGTCGGCAGCGGGACAGACGATGACCTCTCTCGCTTAAGTTCTCTACATCTACATCTACATATATTCTCCGCAAGCTACCGTACGACACGTGGCGCAGTGTACCTTGTATCATTGCTATTCCTTTCCTGTTCCGCTCGCAAATACAGTGAGCCCTATTCTTTGTAATCTTGCCTTTGTGGTCATTACGTGCAATGTATGTTTGCAGCAGTAGAATCGTTCTGCAGTCAGTTTCAAATGCCGGTCCTATAAATTTTCTCGGTAGCGTCCCTCAAAAAGAATGTCTTCTTCCCTTGCCAGCGCTAGTATTACCCTTAGTCGTAGAAAAGGGGAATTTTGTTAAAATTCAGTAAAGGCGCGGTTGGGCGATGAAATCTGGGGCCGCTGGCAGTGTGTGGTAATATTCGGCAGCCAGTAGGCCAGGCAGAGTTAACATGGCGAGGAGCTGTAGTGGCGTACTGCACGTACGATGTGATTCGTGTGAAGCAAGGCAGGGCACTGCAGAGTTGCTTTCAGTTATTGCGATGTATGAGGTGAGGTAGTAGGCCAGAGCCAAGAGTGGCGATGTGTAAGTGGCTGACGTATGGGAATTTACCCCTGCTATAGTTTCTGTCTCTCTCTGACACTACATCAAAAGTGAGGGGAAAATCGGTATAAATAGTGTAGGGGCCCTAGTGGTCCTGGTCGCCTACGGCGGACTGGATGGCCGAGTGGTGACCTCTCCAGTTGTCAGGATGCTAGGAAATGGCTGTAGAAGCGTCAGAAACGCCAAAGAAACATTATTAATTCATAACACCTTTATTCCTGCAGAGTACAATGTAGCAACACAGGCTGGCTGAGCTTGGTGATATCAACGACCTTCCCCGAGTCCTCGCTGACTCGTAGCGATGACACCAGATCCGGGCCGCGCCAGTCTTGCTAGCGCAGCGCCGCGTGCTGTGACGTAGCGGAGGAACGCCCTTACTTCGGCTGCGCGTGGCTGGCGGCATCTGGCTGGCCGGCTCGGGCTGACTGCGGACAGCAAGAGGCTCCGGGTTGGAGTCCCGGCGCTGTCGGCACGAAAGGCGTTCTCGTAGTGCGGAGTGTACTCTATCCCACCCCATCTTCTTCCCTGCTCCTCTTGGTGGCTCGTCCGCGGTGGATGGGCGGAACGGGCTGCAGTCCCCCAGCGTCGTCGGTTCACCCGGTTGTGATGGCGGATGCTAATCCTGGGTTGATGATTGACAGCGGCAGCAGAGAGGACCAGAGCTGGTACTGTCCCCTCACGTCTGCTGCTGGATGGGCCACCCTTACTGCAACATCTCCTTAATAAAGATTAACATGTCGATCAACGAGCTGTGCGCTACGCAGCGACCCATTAGACATCAAACTGCAAGTCTAACTGTGAGTGTCTTGTTGCTATCAAAGCTGGCGTATTTAATGAAAGCACGAGCGACGTCCTGACGTCATGCTCGTTTGTAATGAACGCATTCGTTCCACTTATACTGCTGATTCATCTGTCGTACTCGCCCCTTAGGTGTTGTTGCGACAGAGTTACATGTTGTTACGGCAGACTTACGCGAAGTTGTGAAATGCAGTACAGCTGACGCTATACCTCTGTCTTGCACTCTAATAAAAGTTTCCGTCTAACATAAACCCGCGTGCTAAGTAATTCTCTCTACCTGTTGTGTGTAACCCGGCCATTGCCGCTGCGTGACGACACATTCCGATATATGTGCAATCCTCCTACCTCATGGCTAACGTACTGCCTCTGGCTCTCGGCATAGGCAACAAAACTTTGACAATATTCCACATTTCCAACTCTTTACTATTCCGCGACACTACAATAGTCAGGAACTTTTAGCTTCAGGGGGTGTGGCAGGTCAGTTGAGAGTCGGGTTGGACCTGTGCTGGTCTATGCTTATAGGGGTCAGACTGGCAGTGATGTTGTAAATATTCTAATTAAATCTGTACTTTGTTTCCATGTACTTGTTTGGGTTGTATTCCCCCTCCGGGAACACAACATCAGGGTGGGACGGAACGGTAGCTGGGTACTCGGAGATTGCACGGTCTGCCTGAAGGACGGCAGTGACAATGCTCTGCAGCAGGTCCAGGACGGGCCATGTTCACTTCCCATCTGGTGTACTGGGGTCCAGGCCAGGCATGCGCTGTAAGAGTTGAGGCAGTGCCAGAGTCGGTGGCGGGTGTTGCCAACCGGCAAGTTGTGGCACGGCATCCAGGAGGGCGCGGGTTCGAATCCGATCCTGTTCTGGAAGCAGCAGTGGCCGAGGGCCATGGGTGACCAGTACATCCACCTTCGTCCCATGATCAGGCAGAGAAGGCGAAATGGGGCAGAGGGCAGTGGGGACCATGGACTGTAACAGTCTCCGGAATCGCGACGCAAGACGTGGCTGGCGCCTCAATGGGCAGCGACTGGACAGAGCGCAGCCGACTCCCAGCTGATAGGCCTTGATGATGGAGCAGCGGTGTCGACATACCAGGAGTTGCTGAGCCGGCTGGACTCGCAGAACAGTGCTGCGGGTGGCACGTTGACAATATGCTGCACCCATTGTAGTACTCTAATTATGTGAATAAAGGAATACTTCCGAATACCGCGGTATCACTCTGCACTGCCCCTTGACGCTATTGAACTTGCTCAGCCTCCTGACGAAAAGCCGCACCGTGGGTCCCGGCTTTAGCTCGGCCATCTGGAGTCCCAGATTCGACGATCGACACCCACAAAACACCTTCATGTATTCTCATTTCAGTTCCCGAAACATGTCCATAACATTTGAACACTTGGGTGTTGTTAGAAACTACCGGTAACAATTCAGGCGGCCGGCCTCGGAATTGTTTCCATAACTTCCTTTAACCAACGTATCCCAAAAACTCAGGCACTCCTCAAATAATATGGCACACTAGTGTCCCACATGTGGTCTGCTTTACAGTTGAACCAAAATTTCCTAGAATTCTCCCAATAAACGGAAGTAGACCATTCGTCCTCCTTGGCACAGTCCTCATATACTCGTTCCATTTCATATTGCTTTGTAACGTTACACCCAGATATTTAAAAGACGTGTCTCTGTCTAGCCGGACACTACTAATGCTGTGCCAGAACATTATAATTTTTTTCCTAATGATTCACATTAACTTACATTTTTTTCTGCATTTAGAGCTAGCTGTCATTCATCACACCAACCAGAAATTTTGTCTAGATCATTTTTGTATTCTGTTGCAGTCACCCAACTTCAGCACCTGACAGTTCACCACAGCATCATCAGCTAACAACAGCAGAAGGCTGTACACCCTGTCACCCAAATCTTTCGTGTATATGCAGAATAATAGTGGACGTATCACACTTCCCTGGGGCACTTCTGACGATATCCTTTGCTCTGATGAACACTTGCCACTGAGGAGAACATATTGGGCTCTAGAACTTAAGAGGACATCGAGCCACTCACATGTCTCTCAAAAGTGAGTAACGTCCTTTCTTGTTTGTTATTGGTTCCTTTATAAGTTTTTAAATATGTTACATTTTTAATTTTTTGAGGATTGCTTGCTCTAGTCTTGTAACATATTCTTTTCATCATTACAGTTTACAACAAATGATGGAATTTTACCATTCCAAAACCGGTCGTGCAAGCAATAAAAATATTTTTGATTCAGAAACAGTTAGTGCGGTTTCTCTAACTGAAAAAATCATTTCACTTTTGAGTGAATTGTTGTAGAAGCACCATTCTTAAGAATTTCATTCAACTTAAACACATTGGCGTCGTCTACATCAATTATTCACTACAATGTAACCCTTTTTCATTTTATTATTATTGTTCTACTTTATTGCATCTTGTTTTACTTAATACTTCGCGTTACATAACATAGTTAAGATAATTAGACTGCAGAGTCCCAGTTTATGACTATTTTGCAGAACATTTAGCTGCTGGTTGTGAAAGCTGGCATGCGCCGCTCGACCCTATGACTACAGCGAGCCACAATTCTCAACAAAGTCGTGCATCGTCCTGCCGTGTCTGCTACTAAATCCATCTGAAGAATTTACTGTCTCTGAAGTATAATCTGCGAAATGTTGACGTCTGAGCAACAAAATTACACAAAACGTGAAACGTGGTAACAAGAAGTCGAACAAAATGAATCGTGTATAATTACGTACAATGCGATGTATGTAGCGAATCGATGTAATTAAGGTGCACCTACTCACAGAGATCCAGTGTCAGCTGTAACTATTGTCTGCCAGCAAAATGTGGTAGATCCGCTAATGAGTTAATGCTGAACCGATTTAGGCCGGAAAAAATTAGTTCCAGTTAGGGTCCGGACGTGTAAGTCTGGCTCTGTGAATGCAAGAACGACATGTAGATGTGTTTACATATGAAATGGATTAGAAACGGGACGTAGGCAGGAAGGAGAAACAAGTTAGAAAAGCATTATGTTGATTTAATTACTAACGGATGTTTAACAATTTGTTCTATATGAGCAAGTGTATAGCGCCAGCTTTGCACTCTGGTAGCCAAAAATGTGACTAAATTTGTTGTTGTTGTTGTGTTCTTCAGTCCTAAGACTGGTTTGATGCAGCTCTCCATGCTACTCTATCCTGTACAAGCTTCTTCATCTCCCAGTACATACTGCAGCCTACATCCTTCTGAATCTGCTTAGTGTATTCATCTCTTGGTCTCTCTCTACGATTTTTGTCCTCCACGCTGCCCTCCAATACTAAATTGGTGATCCCTTGATGCCTCAGAACATGTCCTACCACCCGATCCCCTCTTCTAGTCAAGTTGTGCCACAAGCTCCTTTTCTCCCCAATTCTATTCAATACCTCCTCATTAGTTATGTGATCTACCCATCTAATCTTCAGCATTCTTCTGTAGCACTCCATTTCAAAAGCTTCTGTTCTCTTCTTGTATAAACTATTTATCGTCCCTGTTTCACTTCCATACATGGCTACACTCCATACAAATACTTTCAGAAACGACCTCCTGACACTTAAATCAATACTCGACGTTAACAAATTTCTCTTCTTCAGAAACGCTTTCCTTGCCATTGCCAGTCTACATTTTATATCCTCTCTACTTCGACCATCATCAGTTACTTTTCTGCCCAAATAGCAAAACTCCTTTACTACTTTATGTGGTTTTTTCCTAATCTAATTCCCTCAGCATCACCCGACTTAATTCGATTACATTCCATTATCCATAATTTGCTTTTGTTGATGTTCATCTTATACCCTCCTTTCAAGACACTGTCCATTCCGTTCAACTGCTCTTCCAAATCCTTTGCTGTCTCCGATAGAATTACAATGTCATCGGCGAACCTCAAAGTTTTTATTACCTCTCCATTAATTTTAATACCAACTCCGAATTTTTCTTTTGTTTCCTTTACTGCTTGCTCAATATACAGATTGAATAGCATCGGGGAGAGGCTACAACCCTGTCTCACTCCCTTCCCAACCAATGCTTCCCTTTCATGCCCCTCGACTCTTATAACTGCTATCTGGTTTCTGTACAAATTGTAAATAGCCCTTGGCACCCTGTATTTTACCCGTGCCACCTTCAGTATTTGAAAGAGAGTATTCCAGCCAACATTATCAAAAGCTGTCTCTAAGTCTACAAATGTTAGAAACGTAGGTTTGCCTTTCCTTAATCTAGCTCCTAAGATAATTCGTAGTGTCAGTATTGCCTCACGTGTTCATCAGAATCTACAGAATCCAAATTGATCTTCCCCGAGGTCGGCTTCTACCAGTTTCTCCATTTGTCCATTCTGTCAACACTTGCTTTCTTTGGGATTGAAATATTTCGCTGCCATACGATAATTACAGCCCACGCTGGACCACTACGAGCAGTCGCACGTTAATTGTTATAACCACCTGGTACATAGGACTGCAGAACAAGAAACATCTTGTAGTTAAAGAACAGATGAATTTGCATGATTTATTTAGGAAGCAGAATGACATGGTAGTTCTTTCGGACATTCCGCCTCCTCTTCGATGCAGTGGTAGCAGGCCATCTCGCGCCAGCACGCCAGCACCAGCGCCATGCCCACCACGCGGAGACCTGCAGTCAGACGAACCTGTTTCCTAATACTGAAAGGTCTCTGTTGGATTCCTTTCATGTTAATTTCTTAAAACTGTTATCATTTACGGCGTACAATCCACTTCTAAATTTACTGTGGTGTTTCTAACTCTATCTGGGAGGAGACTAAGCAGTGGAACGCGCTACTTTTACACATAATCAAGAACAATCTGTCACACTACTACACTTCAAAACACAGTTTATATGTAATTCATGCCAAACAGTCTCATACGGAACCTACATCCACTTTCTTTTATATACCGTATATGATAAGATACTGTCATTCGCCTTCCCTTCTGTGTGAAAGGATGAATGAGCAAATGTATTTCTAGTTGCATGCTTGAGGATAGCAGACAAGCCTGTCTGCTAGAGAACAGCAGGACCAACGTCGGAACAGGTAGCTACGCTTTCTAAAAGCGAAGAGGTTTCTATTCTTAACATGCTCCTGTCCGTCCCTTGTCATGTTGGTATAGGAAGCTGCTCTCTCGTCGCTTCCGTTTGTATCTGTGAAGCACCCTTGTTAGGGGCCCAGGGCAGTCAGTCCGCGGCGAGCGTCTGAAGTGGTAAGATCTCCAGTGAAGCACTTCTCTGCTAAGTCCGTAGGACAATGGTTTCTTAAGTTCAGCCTAACTGAAAATTTGACTACGTTTATTTCAGGTTCAGATCTAAAATATCTAATGTTATCTTAAATTGCAACGCAGTGTAATTCGAGTGTGAAGTTCAGAATATCTTCCAGTAGTTGCTTTGTCACTACATTGTTTGTAAAGTGGAACCACGTGTTGATGGTCCGCAACTTTAACTAAGATCATCAATCTTAAATGCGAATGTGGTGAGATTATAAAGTTTCGTCTTGACAATATTTTTCAATGTAGCAACTTTTCTTTATGTTCAACCCATGTGGGGTGTACTTTGTGAGACCAGTACCACGTGCATATACAATTGTTTGACCCATCAGGTTAATTTTAAGATGATAGTAACCAGTTTGATGTTTTACTTTTGTAAATTTCGTTTCGATTTAAATTATTTTAATTATCAAAATTATTGTGGAATTACACTCTTTGTGTAAACCAAGTTGACCACGTAAAGCATGTGGTGTAATCATAAAAGTAGCCCTCAGCTATTCTTCTCTGGAAGATTTCACAGAGAGTTAGTATGAATTTAGTATACCAGTGTGTGGTAATTTCATGACGGATAGGATTGCGCTACGAACGTAACTTCTTTGGGTGAAAATTGAATCAATTGGTTGTGGTTAATTTCCTCTTGCATATGTTTCAACGTTCTTCGTGTGTTATTTTATGAGTGCAGTGGTGTATGCAGCCTCCCACTCTTGGCTCCATGTTTGATGTGTTCTGTAAGATTACAAACTCACATCTTCACAATCCTACATAATGCACTAGGAAGTTTCATGTCAGCCCACACTCCGCTGCAGAGTGAAAATCTCATTCTGAAAACACCCCCCAGGCTGTGGCTAAGCCATGTCTCCGCAATATTTTAATACCTACTCCGAATTTTTATTTTGTTTCCTTTACTGCTTGCTCAATATACAGATTGAATAGTATCGGGGAGAGGCTACAACCCTGTCTCACTCCCTTCCCAACCACTGATTCCCTTTCATGTCCCTCGACTCTTATAACTGCCTTTCGCTCCCTGTATTTTACCCCTGCCACCTTCAAAATTTGAAAGAGAGTATTCCAGTCAACATTGTCAAAAGCTTTCTCTAAGTCTACAAATGCTAGAAACGCAGGTTTGTCTTTCCTTAACCTTTCTTCCAAGATAATTGGTAGGGTCCGTAATGCCTCACGTGTTCCTACATTTCTACGGAATCCAAACTGATCTTCCCCGAGGTCGGCTTCTACCAGTTTTTCCATTCATCCATTCTGTCAACACCTGCTTTCTTTGGGATTGCAATTTATCCAGCGTAAATCGGTTGCGCATTACCGTATTGTCATATGTGCCAAGTTTTGCTGCCATACGATAATTACAGCCCAAGCTCGACCTCTATGAGCAATCGCATGTTATTTCTTATAACCACCTGGTTCATAGGACTGCAGAACAAAAAACATCTTGTAGTTAAAGCACAGATGTATTTGTATGATTTATTTACGAAGCAGAATGACATGGTAGTTCTTTCGGTCATTCCGCCTCCTCTTCGATGCAGTGGCAGCTGAACATCTCGCGCCAGCAGGCCAGCACCAACGACATCCCCACCACGCGGAGACCTGCAGTCAGACGAACCTGTTTCCTAATACTGTCTACTGAAAATGCGCTTTTCCAGACATCCGCTGCTATTTCTCTGAAAGCCGACGACCGTACAGGTAACAGAGGAATGGTCTCGTCCACAAAGATGAGTATCGGTTCCGAAAGCAGCGATCATTCGGAACCCCACTTGCGACCTTGATACATTAAAGCAATGGATTAAGGCAGTTAATATGTCTAGCACCTAGATACAGAAAAACAGGCTGAAATAAATATTGATGATGATTTAAAGATACTACATGCAGCCCGAACATGGCCGATGATGGATATTTTAGAAAATTTGGATATCTTCATAGATCATAAACAGGAACCAACAGCTCTACTGAATGAGCAAGTGAAGTTTTACTATAGAACATATTTCGAGCATTTCGAAAGTATTATTTGCATATAAGGATGATACTTTTCCTTTCTTGTAATTTTGATTTTAATTATTAAAATAATAATAATAATAATAATATCAGCCTATATATACGATAATTACCATTATGTATTCCATTGTAAGTGATGTCGATAATTGTTTTAGTTACATGACAATTAACTATGACCTTAAGACATTTGCTTTATGTTTTATATAGCTTTACGATAATCCTATGTGGAATGTAGTGCGACGGTGCCCTAACGATGATATCCATTCCATAAACCAGTAATGGACATAGCTGATACTTCTGTCAACATAATGTATAGTTTGACAACTACTTAATATTTTCTTTTATGCAGCTAACAGCAATGCGACAACCGACATCCGCTAAAATAAAAATCAATACATCGTCATTCACTAAATATCGTTTATGCAACCATATTACATATGATAGGCAAAATGGGGCAGTACGCCTCTATACACAGTGTAGGCTGCCAATATCTTCTGCACTATGACGATGGGTTCCCTCCATAATGTGGTATCGATCCTATCGTTGTCTAGGCGATGGACAGCGGCGTGGCAAAGGGTTCAGCCATATTGCGCCGCTGACACGACAACAGCGCCCATTGGGCATGGACTAGGCAACAGATAACATCGTAGCAGAGAGGAGAGCCATGTTGGGCCGCTACCATGGCAACGGCCTCCATAGTACCTGGACTAGAGGGCTCTTTATATACGATTACGGATAGGCACACTTAAACTTGTTACGTCATTAAATAATAGAAAATAGATATAAATAAGTACAAAGTACATAGAATACAGACAGGAAAATGTTTCCTTCCCCCATAGTACCAGGTGATCAAAAAGTCAGTATAAATTTGATCACCCGGTATATTACGAATGAAGATCAGGTAACTTACTAACGTTCTTTTACAAGTATGAAGTTGAAAAGTTTTTTCACATACTTTTTTAAGTTTATTTATATAACAGTGTTTGTTTTTAATGAACATGGTTTCTTTAAATTGTAAACTTAACACAAATTGTATTTATACTTTAATTTTTAAGCATAGACGTCTACCATTGGTCACCGCTGGTGGCGTTGCTTATGCTCACGTGTTCATAGCTTGCTATATAAACCATAAACCCAGGCATTAGGAAAATTTCTCCCCCCCCCCCCTCTCCACCCCTCTTCACTCCCCCCCCCCCCCCAACTTCGTTTTTTCTCTCCTTTCACCCTTTTCTTTCCCATCATCTCTCCAGGTCATATTTGTGACAACTTTTTACTGCATCGTTCAAGTGAGTGTTCAGTGTTGTGCTTCTTTCCATAGTGTTGCGAACAGAAATCATGCTGTCCTGGGTGTGATTTTTATGTCTCTTGCGAATAGAAACCAGACTGTCGTCGTGTTTTTCAATTGTCTGTCTATTATTTTACCTGTCTGCTTCCTGTGTATTTTATTAGCATCAGCAACCCTTTGTTTTATGTTTTAAGTTCCGCGATTTTCCGCCATTTTACCATTTAAGTCACCGATTTCATCGCCTGCTTTTATTATTTATTATCTTCATATTTTTAAAACAAATTCTGTAGGCTGAAGAGCGGCGTACTAAGCTGCTGCCAACCCGCCCCCTTCTGGTGTATCGAAACTCAATAACGGAAAAAGAAAGTAAATTCCTTACAGTCTCCTGCCACACCTTGGTAGACGTGACGCTACCAGCAGTCGACCAGCGGGTAAAACATTATATTTACGTCATCCACTCTTATCAGATGGTTGTCACTAGTTTGGTCTAAGATATATATTGTAATTTCACAGTGTGTTCGCACTGAAGATGGCCCCTGCAATGGGCTGAAAGCGGTCGGCAATAAATAAATAAAAAAAAAAACGCGATTAAAAATGTTTAAATAGTAAGTTCATTGTATATCAATCGCTGTTACTCCACAACCATGTTTTCCACGCATCTAAAATGTGTAGACTGTTGAAAAGCATTCTACTCATACCATACCATAATTATTATCAGAAATACGATTGTGACGGAATTGAGGACTTACTGGAACGGAGATCAGAGTATGCTACGTTTTATGGACAGTCATCGACGAATTAGAAAAAACTTTAGGGGCGCCCCAGCAAAGTTTGTTGGGACTCTTGTTGTCCATATTCCAATTTAACGACCTGCCAGACAATATTGACGCTAACCTGAGATATTTTGCACATGAGGTAATCACCTGCAGTGAAATATAATCCGAAAAGAAAGCCAACAGCCTTACCTCATTAAATGCATCGGTTGCAGTCCGATCACCGAACTCAAACAACGGCGGGCGTTGCCGGTATTTGAAAAGGCAACCTCCCGACTCGCCACGCGCTGTTGACAATTTTTCCTTTGGCTTTTCGGCAAAGAGGAGAAGGGGTGACGGAGTGAACTTCCTGATCGCCAGACTTCGCGTCAATTTCCTGGATAACACTGAGGAGACGAAAGTCTTGGGATGCGTCCTAATATCGCCTAGGACCTCCGGGATAGTGCAGTACCAGCTGACAGGGCTTGGACTCAACGAGTCGTTCGTTGTAAATCCCCTATAGAAATATTGATCCATGGTGTCTCTATAGCCGTCCATAATTGCGAAGGTGTTGCCGATGGAGGATTTTGAGCACGCACTGACCTCTCGGCAATATAAATGTTCGATAGGATTCATGCAAGGCGATGTTTGCGACCAAATCATTCTCTTGAATCGTCCAGAATGGTCTTCAAACCAGTCGTTAGCACTTTTTTGCCCGATGACATAGCACTGTTTCATCCATAAAAATTCCATCCTTGTTTGGGAACATGAAGTCCATGAATGGCTGCAAATGGTCGCAGAGTAGTCGAACATAACCATTTCCAGTCAATGATCCATGTAAACACAGCCCATAGCATTATGGAGCCATCACCAGCTTGCACAGTGACTCGTTGACAACTTGGGTCCATGGCTTCGTGCGGTCTGCATCACATTCAAAACCCACAAGCTCTTACCAACTGAAATCGAGATTCATCACGGTTTTCCAGTTGTCCGGGGTCCGACTAATATGGTCATGATCACAGGAGAGGCGCTACAGCCGATATCGGTGCTGTTACCAAAGGCACTGTCGTCTGCAGACATAGTCCATTAACGCCAAATTTCGCCGTACGGATACGTTCCTCATACATCCTACATTTATTTCTGCAGTCGTTTCACGTGGTATTTGTTGTCTGTTACCGCTGACAACTCTACGAAAAAGTCGCTGCTCTGGGTCATTAAGTGAAGGCCGTTCGCCACTGCGTGGTCCGTCGTGACAGGTCATGCCATAAATCTGGTATCCGAGCACACTCTTGACGCTGTGGACCTCGGAATAACGATTCCCGAAATATCGGTAATGGAATGTCACTTGCGTCTAGCTCAGACTACCATTCCTCATTCAAAGTCTGGTAATTTCCGTCGTGCTAGGCTGAGGAGTTTGAATTCGTGACAGTACTCAGGCAAGGAGATGGGTTGTCCCCTATCCTGTACAGCTTTGCCCTCGAGAAGATCGAACGCGAGACCTTCCAAGGGAATGAAGCGATTGAAATCGAGACTGGCATACTTAGCCTATGCAGATGACATCTGTTGACTCACTAGGTCGGAAGAGGAGTTGTAGCAAATGACCAAAGCACTAAAGGAGGCTGCCAGAAAATTTGGGCTAAACATAAACGAAGCAAAGACAGTTTACCTCGTTATGACGCGTGGTCATTTTGATACTGTTGATCATTTACTATCATCGCAGGTTGGGGACCAGTCCTACAAGAGAGTGCAAGAATTCAAATACCTAGGGGCACTTTTCACTGAGATCTCGTCATGTGAAGCCGAGATTAATGCCAGAATACAAGCAGGAAACCGATCTTACCACAGTCTAGCACAACTGCTTCCGTCCAAATATATCTCCAGACAGTTCAAGATTCGACTGTACAAAACCCTGATCCAGCCTGTTGTTCTATATGGCTGTGAGACATGGAGTATCCGGAAATAGGACTTCCATAAGCTCCTTGTTTCTGAGAGAAAAGTTCTTCGAAAGATGTTCGGTCTGGTTCTGGATGCAGATACAGGGGAATGGAGGATCAGATACAACCAAGAGCTGGACGAACTATACCAGCAGCCCAACTCAGCAGGAACCGTCAAAGCCAAACGAATGCAGTGGGCCGGCCATGTGTCCCGGATGGAAGATCACAGATGGCCTCGGAAGCTCCTGGATTTCACACCTACAGGAAAGAGACCGCCAGGGAGACCTAAGAAGTGTTGGAGGTATGGACTCCATGAAGATTTAAACCAAGTGTCAATAGATGTGAAAAGATGGCGGATATGAGTAATGGACATAATAGAGTGGAGGAGGAAACTTGTAGATGCGTGCGGTCCACTGGGCCTGATCGCGTAGTAGTAGTGGTAGTGGTAGTAGTAGCGGCCATAATCACTCTGGAAACATTTACATGAATCACCTGTGTACAAATGACAGCAACGCCAATGCACCGCCCGTTTATAACTTACGTATACGTGATACTACCGCCATCGGTGTATGTAGATATGGCTATACCATTACT
This sequence comes from Schistocerca gregaria, assembly GCF_023897955.1. Taxonomy (NCBI): domain Eukaryota; kingdom Metazoa; phylum Arthropoda; class Insecta; order Orthoptera; family Acrididae; genus Schistocerca; species Schistocerca gregaria. The sequence goes on from NC_064927.1 coordinate 180,575,895, forward strand.
ACCATTACTTTTGTCACCCAAGTGTGAATTATAAACATTACCGCAGTCTCATGAAGTGTGGGCTTGCGACACTGTTGAGGGTGATCCGTCCTGTCAGATTTTGACGTTTAGTTCGGGAGTCCCCTTGGTGCTATTATTAGGGTGGAGAAGGCTATGTGGCAGCAGCGGGTATCACCCCGTCCCTTTTCTCATCAACAGAGAAGGTAAACATTAAATTACGTTACATAACAATCTGCAAAGAGAAAAAACGAATAGGACCTTTTTGTAGAAATATTTAACGTAACTAAATTTAATACTGGGACACATTTTCGCTAGAAACCGTGGTTTTTGAGATAGTCAAGAAAAACACAAAGAAGTTACCCTTAAACGCTCCCCCACCGTAAAATTCACATCCCACTACTCAGGATTTTCAATATACAGGGTGGTCCATTGATCGTGACCGGGCCAAATCTCTCACGAGATAAGCGTCAAACGAAAACACTACAAAGAACGAAACTTGTCTAGCTTGAAGGGGGAAACCACATGGCGCTGTGGTTGGCCCGCTAGATGGTGCTGCCATGGACAAACGGATATCAACTGCGTTTTTTTTTTTTTTAAATAGGAACACCCATTTTTTATTACACATTCGTGTAGTACCTAAAGAAATATGGATATTTTAGTGGGACCACTGTTTTCGCTTTGTGATAGATGGCGCTGTAATAGTCACCAACGTATAAGTACGTAGTATCACGTAACATTCCGCCAGTGCGGACGGTATTTGCTTGGTGATACATTACCCCATCAGACAAGTCTTCCCTCTTCACAGGGCCTTCAGTGTACTATTTCCACATATTATCTCCTCTGCAATTAACAGTGTAATTCCAGCTGCACTCTAAATGTTGCCGCTCTTTCTTTTAATTTCACCAAACGGTTTTTTGACATTCCTATATGTTGAATCAATCCTCCCGACAATCACTTCTTTTTCGATTTCTTCACATTTTTCATGCAACCATTTCGTCTTAGCTTCCCTGCACTTCCTATTTATTTCATTCCTCCTCAACTTGTATTTCTGTATTCCTGTACTTTCCTGAACATTTTTGCACTTCCTTCTTTTTCTCTAACCCATGGTTTCTTCGCAGTTACCTTCTTTGCACCTATGTTTCTCTTTTCAACTTCTGTGATTGCTATGTTTAGACATATCCATTTCTCTTCAACTGTACTGCCTACTGAGCTATTACTTATTGCTGTATCTATAGCCTTAGAAAACTCCAAGCGTATGTCGTCATTCCTTCCGTATCCCACTCCCTTGCGTATTGATTCCTCCTCACTAATCTCTTAAACTTCAGCGTATTCTTCATCATATTACATTGTAATCTGAGTCAATAACTAAATAACTGATTCTGGGTACGCCTTACAGTCCAATATCTGGTTTCGGAATCTCTATCTGATTTTTTTTATAGTACGTCGCAAGCCACCTGACGGTGTGTGGCTTTTTTCAAGTATACCTTCTCCTATTGTGATTCTTGAACAAAGCATTCGCTATTACTAGCTGAAATGTAATACAGAACTGAATTAGTCTTTCTCCTCTCTCATTCCTTGTCCCCAACCCATATTCTCCTGTAACCTTAACCGCAGTGACATCCACCATGACTATTAGATTTTCACCTCCCTTTACGTACTGTGTTATCTTTCAATATCCTCTCATACTTTTCTTTATCTCTTCATCTTCAGCATGCGACGTCGGCATGCATACCTGAACTATCGTTGTCGGTGTTGGTTTGCTGTCGATTCTGATAAGAACAACCCTGTCACTGAACTGTTCACAGTAACACACTCTCTGCGCTACCTACCTATTCATAACGAATCCTACTCCCGTTATACCATTTTATGCTACTGTTGATACTCGTCTGATTAGAAATCCTTGTCTTCTCTCCATTTCATGCCACTGACCCCTACTATATTTAGATTGAGCCTTTGTAATTCCCTTTTCAGATTTCCTAGCTTCCCCACCACTTTCAAGCTTCTGACGTTCCACGCCTCGATTCATATAACTTTATCCTTTGGTTGGTTATTCGATCTCAGGGTCACCTCCCATTTGACAGTCCCCTCCCGGAGGTCCGACGGGGCACTATTCCTGAATATTATGCCAATGGAGGGATCATAATGGCACTTTTTTAATTACAGGCCAAATGTCCTGTGGATATACGTTACGTGTCTTTCATGCAGTGTCGTCTGCATTCTCGTGCCTTGATCATTGCCGATTCTTCCTATTTTAGGGGCTGTTTCCCACCCACGGACAAGAGAGTACCCTGAACCTCTGTCCGCTCCTCCGTTCTCTTTGACAATGCCGAATGAGGGTGACTTCCTATGTCCGAAGTCTGCGTCCGCCAGTGTTGATTATTTATCAAAATTTAAGCGGCGGTGGGTTTCGAACCCTGGACTGAGAACGTTTTGATTACTTATCAAAGACCTTAACTCTTTTTTTTTTTTTTGGAACACAAGCCCCGGGCATGGCATTCAACAGCGCTGACTACTTTTTAAAAAAAAATTATAGGAACTTTTCCGGCGCCTAAAGGGAGAAGCGGGCGAAAACTGGGCAGGGGTAGCAACTGGAGGCCTGGCCACCATGTCTTGTTCCTACCATCCAGGAACCAAGGAAAGCTTGGGAACGTGGAGTAGAGTTACAACGTAAATCGTTTATTTATTTATTTGTTTACTTATTTATTTTTATTTTTTAATTTTTATCGTTTTTTATGTAACGTCAATACCACCGGGAATAGCAACAAACCGGCATCGCGAGGAGGAGGGCTCAGCAACACTTCAGAGTCATTGAGACTAATGATGCATAGTTTTTCCATAGAAGAACATTCCGAGGACCGGAGAATATATCCAGTTCTAAATGTGGAAGAGGTGGGAATCAGCTCCTCATGACAATAACACCCCAGCTCTCGGGTGGGTTAAGAAAGACAGTGCAAAGGAAATTGGAGAAAAACTGTTAGTATTTTGGATAGCGGACAACGGCACAATGGCATTCATTAAGGAACAGCCAAAAATCAAGGGTACTTTTGTCGCCCTCAGTAAACAAGTATGGAGCTCCATGTCCACTAATCCACTTCACAGAACTCGTCTTCGCTTGCGGGAAGTATCCCGCGACCATTGAAAGGAGCAGTTGAGGGATTAGTGATCACAAGGTCATTGTAGCTAGGCTCAATACCATTTCTTCCAAATCCATTAGAAACATACGCAAAATAATTTTTATTTAAAAAAGCGGATAAAGTGCCACTAGAAGCCTTCCTAAAAGACAATTTCCATTCCTTCCGAACTGACTATGCGAATGTAGAGAGATGTGGCTCAAATTCAAAGATATAGTAGCAACAGCAATTGAGGTATTCATACCTCATAAATTGGTAAGAGATGGAACGGATCCCCCGTGGTACACAGAAAAGGTCCGAACGCTGTTGCAGAGGCAACGGAAAAAGCATGCGAAGTACAGAAGAACGCGAAATCCCGAAGATGGGCTAAAATTTACAGACGCGCGAAATTTGGCACGTACTTCGATGCGAGATGCCTTTAATAGGTTCCACAACGAAACATTGTCTCGAAATTTGGTAGAAAATCCGAAGAAATTCTGGTCGTATGTAAAGTACACAAGCGGCAAGACTCAGTCAATACCTTCGCTGCGCAGTGCCGATGGTACTGTTATCGACGACTGTGCCGCTAAAGCGGAGTTATTGAACACAGTTTTCCGAAATTCCTTCACCAGGGAAGACGAATGGAATATTCCAGAATTTGAAACATGAACATCTGCTAGCCTGAGTTTCTTAGAAGTAGATACCTTAGGAGTTGCGAAGCAACTCAAATCGCTTGATACGGGCAAATCTTCAGGTCCAGATTGTATACCGATTAGGTTCCTTTCAGATTACGCTGATACTATAGCTCCCTACTTAGCACTCATATACAACCGCTCGCTCACCGATAGATCTGTACCTACAGATTGGAAAATTGCGCAGGTCGCACCAGTGTTCAAGAAGGATAGTAGGAGTAATCCATTTAACTACAGACCTATATCATTGACGTCGGTTTGCAGTAGGGTTTTGGAGCATATACTGTATTCAAACATTATGAACCACCTCGAAGGGAACGATCTATTGACACGTAATCAGCATGGCTTCAGAAAACATCGCTCTTGTGCAACGCAGCTAACTCTTTATTCGCACGAAGTAATGGCCGCTATCGACAGGGGATCTCAAGTTGATTCCGTATTTCTAGATTTCCGGAAAGCTTTTGACACCGTTCCTCACAAGCGACTTCTAATCAAGCTGCGGAGCTATGGGGTATCGTCTCAGTTGCGCGACTGGATTCGTGATTTCCTGTCAGGAAGGTCGCAGTTCGTAGTAATAGACGGCAAATCATCGAGTAAAACTGAAGTGATATCAGGTGTTCCCCAGGGAAGCGTCCTGGGACCTCTACTGTTCCTGATCTATATAAATGACCTGGGTGACAATCTGAGCAGTTCTCTTAGACTGTTCGCAGATGATGCCGTAATTTACCGTCTAGTAAGGTCATCCGAAGACCAGTATCAGTTGCAAAGCGATTTAGAAAAGATTGCTGTATGGTGTGTCAGGTGGCAGTTGACGCTAAATAACGAAAATTGTAAGATGATCCACATGAGTTCCAAAAGAAATCCGTTGGAATTCGATTACTCGATAAATAGTACAATTCTCAAGGCTGTCAATTCAACTAAGTACCTGGGTGTTAAAATTACGAACAACTTCAGTTGGAAGGACCACATAGATAATATTGTCGGGAAGACGAGCCAAAGGTTGCGTTTCATTGGCAGGACACTTAGAAGATGCAACAAGTCCACTAAAGAGATAGCTTACACTACACTCGTTCGTCCTCTGTTAGAATATTGCTGCGCGGTGTGGGAACCTTACCAGGTGGGATTGACGGAGGACATCGAAAGGGTGCAAAAAAGGGCAGCTCGTTTTGTATTATCACGTTATAGGGGAGAGAGTGTGGCAGATATGATACACGAGTTGGGATGGAAGTCATTACAGCATAGACGTTTTTCGTCGCGGCGAGACCTTTTTACGAAATTTCAGTCACCAACTTTCTCTTCCGAATGCGAAAATATTTTGTTGAGCCCAACCTACATACGAAGGAATGATAATCAAAATAAAATAAGAGAAATCAGAGCTCGAACAGAAAGGTTTAGGTGTTCGTTTTTGCCGCTCGGTGTTCGGGAGTGGAATAGTAGAGAGATAGTATGATTGTGGTTCGATGAACCCTCTGCCAAGCAGTTAAATGTGAATTGCAGAGTAGTCATGTAGAAGTAGATGTTGGTATCTGATCATAAGTAGTGCGGGTAATGAGGGACAGCATCTGTCGCGCCAATAACCAGACACCCCTTGCTGATCTGCACATCAGGCTATCTTCGTCTGTGTCCAAAACATCACAGACGACACACAACCGGGTGTCTAGGAGCTGAATCCTGTGTAGGTGTGATCGGCATACCTGCTACCCATTGTCAGTAAGGTATCTTGCAGACTGGACGTCAGTGTGAAGATAATGAGCGCACACCGACCGCCAAACGGTACGCCAGTTGACTTAGGGATGCTTCCCCTCAACCACATTCGGTGACCTGTGCCTGTGCTGCTGCAGGTAATCACAGATCGCCTTCGCGGATGTCAAGTGCGCTGGCAGTATCACAGTACGGGCATACCTCTGTTCTAGAAAAAAGAGGCTGAAGTAGAGAAAGGGCGGCGGGACTTCCGAAAGTTGTGTAGGTGCTGAGAGAGCGAGAGGTGCAAGGGCCTCCAGCAACAGGCACGTAGGACTACGGAGCCACAACGTCATGTGAGAGCAAATGAAAAGGGCTACCGCTCTGTCAGCCACATGATACAGACCTAAACCGCTCCTGCACCGCGGGAGGGTGGGGCTCTCGTACCTTATCTTGAACAGCAAGCTGTGGCAACAACCAAATGAACCCAATGCCGATAGCATGAGGCGGGCTACTGATGGCGGAATAGGAAGTGCCTGCGCCAGGCGGGGGATACGTGTAGCCAAATATACATTTACTGTCCGTTGAAGAAGATCGAGTGCTCATAAACGGTGATCTAAGAGTCCAGCCAGTAGTTGGAAAAGTAAGAGTGGGCAGTTGAGGGCAATCGTGCGCCATAGATCACTTGCGAAATCGAGTCCTAAGGATGGAATAGTATCAGCGACACTCAAAGGAGCAGTTCAGTCCGCAGAGAGCCCCGCATCTATAGCCATGGCGGCAGCTACCGGAAGCTTCGAAGTAGGTGGTAACCCGTGCCAGTGACTCGCTGACCTCAGCACCGCTACGAAGAACGATGACGAGCTGTCTGCATAAGCAGTACAGCTGAATACATGCTCACCAAGAGACATCCCAGAAAGGCGTTGACGGAGGTTCAAAAAAGGGTTCAAATGGCTCTGAGCACTATGGGACTTAACATCTGAAGTCATCAGTTCCCGAGAACTTAGAACTACTTGAAACTAACTAACCTAAGGACATCACACACATCCATGCCCGAGGCAGGATTAGAACCTGCGACCGTACCAGTCGCGCGGTTCCGGACTGAAGCGCCTAGAACCGCACGGGCGGCCGCGGCCGGAGTTGACGGAGGTCGCAGAGCAACGCTTCTACGGCGAAATCATACAACCCTGCACCAACCCATCGTGTGTGCGCGCCCTGACCATAGCTCCGTCTAGGTGGTGACGAGAGAGGAATGTGAGCTGTGCCTTGGCACGATTCACCATCGCCTCGCGCTCTGGAAATTACGGTATCATAGTACATTCCTGGAGAATGCTGAAATACAATTCCTGAGTTAGTCGCCACCAAGCCGCAACCTTCCTTCTGTAACCAATCAAGGCCTTGCAGAGGGCAGCAGTCGGGCGAAGTAAGGTGGATCGTGTTCAGTTTCTGCGGTCCAAGGCCAGCGCCACAGCCTTTGGTGGCAGAGATTGATAGCGCATATATATGCGTCATGGGTACAGTACGCAACCGGCCAGACTTCAGCAGCCTGCAGCCCTCTGACAATATCGCGGGAGATGTAAACAAAATCTAGGCGGCTGGAAGAATGGCTAGTAAAATACTTAAACCCTGCACTATTGCCAAGAACGAATGTTCAAATGTGTGTGAATTCGTAAGGAACCAAATTGCTTAGGTCATCGGTCCCTATATTTACACACTACTTCAACTAACTTAAACTAACGTATGCCAATAACAACACACACACCCATGCCCGAGGGAGGACTCGAACCTGCGACGGGAGGGGCCCGCCAAGAACATGCTCCAAAGGATTCACATGGCTGAGGTGCTGGAGTATTGTCGCTAGGTCCGCGTACAGAGAGTGACGTGGTAGTTGGTCTTTGCGTGCCTGGGTGCAGTGGAAATCGCCTCCTATAATCAATGTATCCTGACGCCCCGGCAAAAGAGGTGTGACTGTCTCTGACAAGAAGGTGGAACGTTTCACGGCGGTGACTCGAACCTGATGGCGCATAGACACTGACGATCCTGATGCCACTAAACGCGAAAGCCATACCTCAGACATCAGAGAGATAGGCAACTGCATCGGCGAGGATACCGTCACGTAAGAGAATCGCCATCCCACTACCATTGGGAACCATAAGAGACGTGTCATATTGAGGACAGAAAGTTGCAATATGCACTCCTGAAGGAGAGCTACGTTAACGTTCATGGCATACGGCACGTCATGGAGCAAAGCCAATTTGTGGTGAACACGAATGGTGTTGACATTGACCGTGTAAATGTGATAAGTATGGAAAGCTGCGATCGCCAATATGGTGGGGGATGCGCAAGGAATTCCGCGATAGGCCCCCGTGGAAGGGCACCTCACTGTGACAGAGAGGAAGCAGACCACACCAAGGGGGTTCCATCGCTCTGTACACCTCAAGAATGCCCATTTTCATCGTCGACGTCGTCCGCCCAGTAGACAGACGTGTCATCGGGTCGCTTCAGTCAAACTCTAGCAGAGGTGCGTCCACAGGTAGCGTCAGACACAGAAAGGGAGGCAACCGCGACAGACGCAGGTGGGGGAAAGGTCGGTGTCCGGAGGTGGACGCTGATTGGAGCTGGAGACGGGGAAGAAGGACATCGCGTCGTCATATGTCAGCGCGTCAGGGCACAGCGCACCATCAGCAGCATGGTCGTCATCCTGTGCGGACATCCGACGGAGGCTGTCATCATAAGTGGTATGGCGTTGTCTCTTCCATTTCCTCGGTGACAATTGCTTCTTAACATGCTATTCCGTTTCCAGAATGAGATTCTCACTCTTCAGAGGAGTGTGCGCTGATATGAAACTTCCTGGCAGATTAAAACTGTGTGCCGGACCGAGACTCGAAGTCGGGAACTTTGCCTTTCGCGCGCAAGTGCTCTACCAACTGAGCTACCCAAGCACGACTCACACCCCGTCCTCACAGCTTTACTTCTGTCAATACCTCGTCTCCTTTCTTCCACACTTTACAGAAGCTCTCCTGCGAAGCTTGCAGAACAAGCCCTCCTGAAAGAAAGGATATTGCGGAGACATGGCTTAGCCACAGCCTGGGAGATGTTTCCAGAATGAGTTTTTCACTCTCCAGCGGAGTGTGCGCTGATATAAACTCGAGTCTCGGTCCGGCACACAGATTTAATGTGCCAGGAAGCTTCATATCAGCGCACACTGCCCCGCAAAGTGAAAAATCTCATTTTGGAAACATCCCCCAGGCTGTGGCTGCGCCATGTCTCCGCAATATCCTTTCTTTCAGGAGTGCTAGTTCTGCAAGGTTCGCAGGAGAGCTTCTGTAAAGTCTGGAAGGTGGGAGACGAGGTAATGGCAGAAGTCGAGCAGATGTGTAGAACTATAGACCTATATCTGTAACGTCGATCAGTTGCAGAATTTTGGAACACGTATTATGTTCGAATATAATGACTTTTCTGGAGACTAGAAATCTACTCTGTAGGAATGAGCATGGGTTTAGAAAAATGCGAGCGTATGAAACCCAGCTCGCGCTATTCGTCCACGAGACTCAGAGGGCTATAGACACGGGTTCCCAGGTAGACGCCGTGTTTCTTGACTTGCGCAAGGCGTTCGATACAGTTCTCCAGAATCGTTTAACGAACAAAGTAAGAGCATATGGACCATCAGACCAATTGTGTAATTGTGTGGAAGAGTTCCTAGATAACAAACGTCATTCTCAATGGAGAGAAGTCTTCCGAAGTAAGAGTGATTTCAGATGTGCCGCAGGGGAGTGGCGTAGGATCGTTGCTATTCACAATATACATAAATGACCTTGTGGATAACATCGGAAGTTCACTGAGGCTTTTTGCGGATGATTCTGTAGTATATCGAGAGGTTGCAACAATGGAAAATTGTACTGAAATGCAGGAGGGTCTGCAACGAATTGACGCATGGTGCAGGGAATGGCAATGTAGACAAGTGTAATGTGCTGCGAATACATAGAAAGAAAGATCCTTTATCATTTAGCTACAATATAGCAGGTCAGCAACTGGAAGCAGTTAATTCCATTAATTATCTGGGAGTAGACATTAGCAGTAATTTAAAATGGAATGATCATATAAAGTCGATCGTCGGTAAAGCAGATGCCAGACTGAGATTCATTGGAAGAATCCTAAGGAAATGCAATCCGAAAACAAAGGAGGTAGGTTACAATACACTTGTTCGCCCACTGCTTGAATACTGCTCATCAATGTGGGATCCGTACCAGATAGGGTTGATAGAAGAGATGGATAAGATCCAACGGAGAGCAGCGCGCTTCGTTACAGGATCATTTAGTAATCGTGAAAGCGTTACGGAGATGATAAATAAACTCCAGTGGAAGACTCTGCAGGAGGGGCGCTCAGTGGGTCGGTGCGGGCTTTTGTTGAAGTTTCGAGAACATACCTTCACCGAGGAGTTCAAAAATGGTTCAAATGGCTCTGAGCACTATGGTACTTAAAATCTATGGTCATCAGTCCCCTAGAACTTAGAACTGCTTAAACTTAACTAACCTGAGGACAGCTCACAACACCCAGTCATCACGAGGCAGAGAAAATCCCTGAGCCCGCCGCGAATCGAACAGGGAGCGGGAAGCGAGAACGGTACCGCACGACCACGAGCTGCGGACTCACCGGGGAGTCAAGCAGTATATTGCTCCCTCCTACGTATATCTCGTGAAGAGACCATGAGGATAAAATTAGAGAGATTAGTGCCCACACAGAGGCATACCGACAATCTTTCTTTCCACGAACACTACGAGACTGGAATAGAAGGGAGAACCGATAGAGGTACTCAAGGTACCTTCCGCCCCACACCGTCAGGTGGCTAGCGGAGTATGGATGTAGATGTAGAAGTAAAGCTGTGAGGACGGGGCGTGAGTCGTGCTTGGGTTGCTCAGTTGGTAGAGCACTTGCGCGTGAAAGGCAAAGGTCCCGAGTTCGAGTCTCGGTCCGGGCCACATTTTAATCTGCAGGAACTTTCATGCTATTCCGTGTCGGATAGCGGGCGGTTGTAGTCCGACACTTGACCAAATGGCAGAAAAGCCAAGGTCGGTCAGTTCCTTGATCAACAACAACGGGGTCAGGACAGACAGCTTGTGTCTGCTGACCGTCAACGTTCATTTGGGTTGCCTCCAGCAGGAGAGTAGAACAGACAGACAAAATATTCATCGCGCCGTCGAGAGGAGGTGAAGCAAGTACGACTGATTCAGAGGTGGCGCAGCAGCAGCACCACCGCTGACGCGTAAGACAGTGGTAACACAGTGAGCGCCTCAGGAAGAGCGACGTCTCTGATCAGCGCCTGAACCAGTCTATGTCGGAGACACAACCTGAGCAGGTGCTCGACTGACCATCTTGCATGATGACAGCCGTGCAGCCGGCAATAACAAAGTGTGAAGGCACATTTTTCCGTAGTTCAATTTTTATCTTTTCAGCAATGCGCCTGACGACGGCGCCGTGAGATTTGAAGTCGGTCATCACAACGTACGACGGTACCTCTAATGGGAGTTCGAAAACCTGCGACGTTCGGAGGCCAAAACCAGCGTGTTCAACCACTACAGTCTCTACATGTCTGTCGGAGTATCGCTGAGATCGTTACCGTGGCTTCACAAAACACCGACGCACAGCTCGTCATTAGTCAGCTTTATGTACACAGTGGCACTGAGGATAGAAAAATGAAATCCGAGAACATCTTGTGGCGGGAGACGCATTTCGTCGCAAAAAAATGGTTTAAATGGCTCTGAGCACTATGCAAGTTAACTTCTGAGGTCATTAGTCGCCTAGAACTTAGAACTAATTAAAACTAACTAACCTAAGGACATCACACACATCCATGCCCGAGGCAGGATTCGAACCTGTGGCCGTAGCGGTCGCTCGGCTCCAGACTGTAGCGCCTAGAACCGCACGGCCACTCCAGCTGGCATTTCATCGCATATAAAACGTTCCTTGGCTAAGAGAAAACGCTACGATGTTGTCTGACAAGGAGAGAACGCCTACTCGTTATCGCCGAATTCGTCCGAATTCATTGTGCACGTAGGACGTGGTGAGACATGAAAGAGCGCCAAGTGAAAACGTCAGATGGCCAAGAGTTTAGGATAAAAGGAATTTTGATACGGATCTAACAAGTCGGCTCTCAGCCGTGTTACGAAGCGGACGTGCGCGGAGCTCTGTGCGGCGCTCCGCAAGTGGGCCGTTGTTTACTCGCGCGTGTAGTGGTATTGCAGTGCAAACAGATCACCTCGAACGACGATGGGGCTTTCTTATAGAAAGGCCACGATTAAATTGAAGTTCCATGCACAGCACTCACGACCTGAGGCATACGAAGTAGAGCGTTTCATGCGTGAAGTAATGCAAGTCGATCCACTTATCGGTATACGTCTTTTGATCGTCTCCAGCGCAGTTTACCTGAAACTTGTCGATGAAGCAGGGTGCGAAATGCTTATTCGCCATTCCACCTATGGATACCGTTTCCTCCACTCGGATGGCAACGTGGTGTAGTGACTGTCGACCATGCACGACTCGGCGTTCGGAACATACGGATCTTCGAACTGCCGTTTGAAGTTCCGGCACGCTTGCAGTGAACGTGCTGCGGCCTTACGGGGAAGTATTAAGTAACGTGGAAGAAAAGTGGCATACGTTTGAGGCATATCTGTACTGAATGGAGTGCGTCAGGTGCGAATCGAAATGCGTACGTGACCGTTGGTGGCTGTCGAGCGGTCGTCATTTATGACGGTCAACCACGGACTTTTTGCGGTTGCGGGCAGGAATGGCATGCACACTCTGAATGCCTGCAGCGACGCTCGTCGAGATACCACCTGCAGACACGAAGCCTACATTACAACCGACAACGCTGACTATTACATACGTTGAGGCAGCGAAGAACATGACGGACACGGACGTTGTTCCGTTCCAGTTACCGACCCACGCGGGCCCGGTTTGTGCACCCACGACGACACAGCCTCCATCGGAACCGTCGACGTGCTCCACAGCAGCGACCGCCGTGTGCGGAAGGAGGGCATCAGAATATCGATTCGAGCTCGGACACCTTTGTCGTGATCTACAGTATGCAGACACGCGTTCCCACAAGCAGAAACCACCCAAGCGACAAGAGAAGAGGAGGCAGTCTACAGGAAATGCTTAGCGAGATGGTGACACGTAGCAGCAGGATGAGGAAAATCCATCTACGGCCTGAGCTGTGCACCTCACTCCAACGGTTACTGGTTCGCTGCTGGCAACGTCCGCTCAAGGACAAAGCCAAGTTGACGATCCTCAGCTGACCCCAGCGATTTTGCGGCTAAGACATCGGATGAACGTCATACGTCGCTTAACGTACCACACCTCCAGATTGGTGACTGGGCGTCCGAGATGGAGATGGAAAGGGTGATATCAGACTCGAGCGCCAAACAGATGCTCGCGGCCGGCGGGTCGTCGGACGAACATCTTGTCTCAGCAGATCAATAATATAAACGGTGCGGGTGAAAGGGAAGGTCGGACGGACGATGTGGCGCACACTGGCTTGAACGACTGCAGGACACGTCGTCGTACGATCTGATGACATAGGTGTATGTGATAGGTTCAGTCAATGTCAACGGCATTAGTTCCACGATCATAACCCAGTTGTTAAAGGACATGATTCGGGCGGCGGACATCGATATCGTGTTTCTTCAAGAGATACGGCCTAATCTGCGTCTGGATGTTTATGGATACGCGTCTTACGTCAACTCAACTTCTGACGGTGGTGGTGGTACTGCCATACTACTACAGGATGGCATTGAACCAACGGATATTCAGTTCTTTCCATCATCGGGAGGCACTGCGCTCACCATCGGCGCAGTCCGCCTTGTGAATCTGTATACCCCGTGTGGTACTACGAAGCGCAGAGACGAACATTCTATTACTCCACTAAGGTAGCTCCATAGTTTCAAGGCTCTACAGAGCACATGGTGGTTGGCGGGGATTTAAATAGCGTCTTACACCCTGAGGATCAGATCCCTCACCGTGTCCCATATCCAGCCCTTCTTGCTATAGTCAGGGATCTCGCTTCGCATGATACATGGACACTAATCCACGGTGACCGACGCGGATATATACACTTCACCAGCCACTTGGCCAGCTGGTTGGACAGGATTTATGGCTCTCGAGGTCTTCAGGCAGCAACTGTCGGTGCTGAGCTGTGGCCCACTGCACTAACAGACCATCAGACCTCCAACTGCTTCGTGACTCAGCCACAACAACAGACGAGCCGTAGTAGAGGACGTTGGACTCTTAACGTCAACATTCTCCTGGAGAAAGCTTGCCGTGTAGCCGTCACTGCTACCTGGCACAAATGTGAGCGACGGCGTCATACATACTCGTATGATTCCACGACGCGATGGTGGACATACTGCGCAAAACCAGCTCTTCGCCGCATGCTCATGGCGTATGGACGAGACAGGGCGCTTTGGCTTCGATCCACCTCTGAGTTTTACTACACAATCTTGCAAGAACTAGCGTCGCAACAGCCTTCGCCAGAGCCTCAAATGGCCGTCCACCGGACACAGGCACGGCTTCTGCAGATCACGGCTGACGGATTGGACGGCACGGAGATTCGAGCGAGACTGCAAGATTCCGTCCCAGAGGAACGTGCTTCTCTTAATCACATCTTCAGAGAACGGAGACATCGTAAGAGACGACTCATCACGGCAGTTATTTCTGCGGATGGGCAACACACAACGCCATCTCCCATGCCCTCACATATTATTACCGCACTCTCTATCTAGCACATCAACGGCGTGACAATGACCCTGAGGACGTCGTACCTTCGGGTACGGCGCAAGGCGATGCCACATTCTTGGAGGCCGTCACATGGGAAGAAATGCGCATGGCCCTGTCGCGGGGCGCGAGAAACAAATCAACTGAACCTGATGATCTTCCGCTTCAATTTTATAGCATCTTTTCTGACCTGATGGGCAGATGTAGTGCGAACTGACCGGCCGTTGTGGCCGAGCGGTTCTAGGCGCTTCAGTCCGTAACTGGTCTGCTGCTACGGTGGCAGGTTCGAATCCTGCATCGGGCATTGATGTGTGTGATGTCCTTAGCTTAGTTAGGTTTAAGTAGTTCTATGTCTAGGGTACTGATGACCTCAAATGTCAAGTCCCATAGTGCTCAGAGCCAATTGAACAATTTTTGCTGCGAACAGGATCCGGACTTCCGCGTCCTCCCAAATTTTTGGAGTGTATGGTCATCCCTGTGCCAAAACCAAGTGGGGCGTGCGTGCCGCAGGACTTCAGGCCGTTGACGTTACTGAATTCAGCTTACAAGCTGTTTGTCCGCATTCTTCGCACTCGCCTCCTCGCTATTGTCAAAGGTGCCATTCATGCCGACCAAACATGTCTGCGAGGTGGCAGCAAAATACACACGGCTTTAAGCTCTTATAGAGATGTGGTGGTGCTCATGTCGCATTGCCTCTTAGAAGGCGCCCTCGTGGCAGATGACCATGACCACGCATTTGTCGCGCAGGATTAGCCGAGCGGTCAGGGGCGCTGCAGTCATGGACTGTGCGGCTGGTCCCGGCGGAGGTTCGAGTCCTCCCTCGGGCATGGGTGTGTCTGTTTGTCCTTAGGATAGTTTAGGTTAAGTAGTGTGTAAGCTTAGGGATTGATGACCTTAGCAGTTAAATCCCATAAGATTTCACACACATTTGAATATTTGAACCACGCATTTGACCGAGTTAAGCACTATTTCTTGAAGGCTGTCTTAGAGAAGATGGGACAGTCCCCAATACCGGCAGTTGTGGTTCTCCGTCTGATTCACGGAGTCCCTTTCACAGTATTTGTCAATGGCTACCACTCGCCACCGTTCACTACTGAGAACTCAGTGCGACAAGGATGTACCCTGTCAGCGTTTCTCTTCGCCGTCGCCCTCGAGTCTCCACTTCATGCCCTACGACAGCTCTTGGGGGGCATTCGCCTCCGCAATATGCATTTTAAACGTTCTGCCTATGCGGATGATGAAGCTTTCTTGGCGATGTCGGCAGAAGATATATGTACGGAGAGGTGGCCAAGAGCCGTATCAACCTGCGAAAGTCGCACTTCATGGATGTGAGCAGAGGATTGCATATGAGTACGTCAGAGCCCATTACCAAAGTCCCGGAGCTAAGGTGTTTGGGAGTGACCATCCAGGGGAACTTGCAGCGTACAACAGCAGATATGTATCGCAGATCACTTTATGCGATCCGCGCGCAAGTTCGTCTCCATAACTTTCGAACACTTTACTTGATCATGCGGGTACATTTTGTCAACGTCTACCTCGCTCCAAAACTTAGTCATTACACACACCGTAGTTCATTTCGTCAGCGAGAGTAGGGTGTTCAAGAACCGTTACGAGACGCTAACGTTGCCCATACATGCAGGCGGCATTAGAATGATAAACGTACACAACAGGGCACCCGCTCTCTTCCTGCGGACGATGCATCTCCTATGTACTTCGGACAAGGACACTCTCCCTATTACAGTGATTCAGGAGATGGTGCTTCACTCCTTCTGTCCGCCGATTCCTGTTGGACATATCACGCCAGCACTCTTGTCACATTCGCACCTATCTAGTCGGCATGAATTATCTGTTGGATATCTTGCCGACCACGCGGGATCCTAGAACCAAAGACTTCTTCCACTACTTTCAACGGAGGCTGTCTGCCAATGTGGTTGAACGCCGACATTCGGAGCTTGGCTGGAGGCGGGTGTGGAGTAACATACACTCCCCTTTCCTTCCCACCACGGTCAGGGCGCTGTGGTACGTGATAAAGACTGAAAAATTCCCCACTCGACAACGTTTACGCAATATGCATCTTGTCGAGGATCCTCTCTGTTCCAAATGAGCAGCTGTTAACACCGACATGCACCGTTTCGTTTGTGGTACGGCTACCGACTGCTGGCTCCTCACACGGCGCATGTTGGCATTGTTGCTGCGACGGACGCCTCAGTGTGTAGAGCCCACCGAACTGATCCATTCCGACGTCACTTACTTCCCTGCTACTCGTCATAACGCTACGGTGTGGGTTAAGGGTATGGCACTGCCATCCTTTTTAGTGAGAGCGTTGCAGGATTGTTATATTTTTGGTATTATTTAACGAGCGACTACACGGTTTTACGGCGCAAAGCGTTGTATGGTACGCTCTTTGCGAATTACTTGCAGTCGTCGTTTACGCGCCCTCCAGACCAAAGGGGTGTACCGGGTGTGAGAAGAGACTGAGATATTGCACATGATGAACTGATGAGAGGCATAAACGGTAATTATGAGGTGTTTCACCCTCGCTAAACGAGAAGACGACAAGGACATCCCGCCGTCTTTCTCCTGTTGAGATCCCCGAAAGCAGATTTGAGGTGTGAAATCTTATGGGACTTAACTGCTAAGGTCATCAGTCCCTAAGCTTACCCGCAACTTAACCTAAATTATCCTAAGGACAAACACACACACCCATGCCCGAAGGAGGACTCTAACCTCCGCCGGGACCAGCCGCACAGTCCATGGCTGCACCGCCCTAGACCGCTCGGCTGATCTCGCGGGGCTCAAGCAGATTTAAAATAAAAAATAAAAAATAGATACATAAAAAAAGAATTACAAGTAAAAACATAACAACAAAATGCACAAGAAGTAAAATATAATATAATAAAGTATTATACCCTTTCCTCTATCCTTATCTTTTTTTAACAAAATGTTCAGAGGCATATTTAATTTTTGTTCTTGGGGGGAGCCTGAAGTGGTGGCAAACAACCGTCCTAGTTAGCTTTAGGGTGAAAGTGGCGGTGGCACTAGCTTTGTTTTTGTTTTTAGCTTAGATAGGTTTCTGGGGATAGTATAGGTGACAAGGGCCAACTTCTGAAGTGGAAGAGGTGTAAGGAATGAAAAAACAGTAATGAAAAAACTTAAAAATAAAGTTGTTAAAGTAAAAAACAGAAAAAGCGGTAAAAGAACGGATTCGTATGGAAAGAGTGGCGGGTTCGACTCCGCCCAGTGGCTATTATTTTGTCCTCCTTGGCAATGCGTCCACTACTGACGTCACAATTAACTGCAACATAGGTTATTGTGTATTTCTATGTGCACAAGATAAGCATGGGGCGTCAGTCTTTAAAACAAGCGCATCATCTTGCAAACTTGAGGTTGTGAACGGTCCATAAGGTGCAAACACGAATAATCGTATAGAGTGAGTTCACTTCGACATTGGTTTCGCTGTCGGAACAAATAACACCAGCCCCAACGACGCCGGCCTGAACGACGGGCATCTATATAAAGGCCGCTACCGGAAAACAATTTTTTTGTGGTAAGTTCTTATGGGACCAAACTGCTGAGGTCATCGGTACCTAAGCTTACACACTACTTAATCTAGCATACACTAAGGACAACACACACACATAGGCCCATGCCCTTGCCCCGGACGGGGAAAGCCGCGCGAACCGTGACAAGACCAACGAGACCGCGTGGCTACCCCGTGCGGCTACCAGACAACAGATCATCCGTCACCATGCATTCGGTTCCGTGTACGTACTGTGCTGACGATTGTGTTCTGTGCTACGAGTACTGGACTCTCTCTCGTGAATACTCCCTCCGGACATGGTTATTTTCACGCTTATTATGACGGTACTTTGAACTGTTATCGCTGTTTGTTTTGTGATCGTTGACGTGCACCTTAATCGTCAGAGAACGTCTTCTTGTATTGACTTACAATAGTTAAGGGGCAACGTTAGCCTGGTAACTCATTCGCTCTTGACCAGGTAACGTGAATATTGCGAGATTAGTGTGCGAATATTCTGGGAAATATCACAATCATTGCAGACAAAACAACTGTACCGTGAGAACACTGGAGGAAAGTACTGTCGAAAGGTCTAAAATGTCGGACAAGAGTTAAAATCGTAACATGCCTGGAACGTCGGTAGATAAAGAACAGGAGCCGGAAGATAATAGCCTCCCCAGCAATGCGTCGAAGCGACCATTGAAGACGGCGCTGGATTTATGTTTACAGTATTTGACCGAAGAGGATCTGATCACATCAGAAAGTTCCACGGTAATAACCGAGGAATACATACACATGGCAAATAAAATACATCAGAAAATACTAGACATTTTATCCGAATATATGTTTGTGCGCGACGAGGAGTTGAATCGGAATGTGAATATGCAGACGTGAAGGGTGGCATTTCGTCAGGTGATGACTATGAATCCGATGTCAAGAAAATGAAAGAAGGTCCTGAATCTGTTCCACTGGATTACAAAATAGTTGCGGTTAATCTCGCAAAAACATATCCAAAGTGGAAGGATCTGTAAACTAAAGAGGCATCTCACTTGAAGCATATGAGGGATTTGAAAATTTGGGAGGAACATATTAAACAGGGTGGAAATCGGAAAGGCAAATATCACATAATTGATTCCTTGACGTATGATCGCTACGTAGAAATGATTCAAATGGCTCTGAGCACTATGGGACTCAACATCTTAGGTCGTAAGTCCCCTAGAACTTGAAACTACTTAAACCTAACTAACCTAAGGATATCACACACACCCATGCCCGATGCGGGATTCGAATCTGCGACCGTAGCAGCCCCGCGGTTCCGGACTGCAGCGCCAGAACCGCACGGCCACCGCGGCCGGCTTCACTACGTAGAAGCACGGAGCTGTAACCAGCAAGCCATTACTAGAAACTTGCAACAATGGGCACTTGCTGCTGCGAGACAGTTTCCAGATTTGAAAGTCAGAGCTTCAGCAACGTGGGTCAAGGGGTTTAAACAAAGGTACAAAATCGGTCAGAGAAAGCTCACAGAATTTGTATCGGAAAGAGAGACTGCTACTATTGAGGAAACCCTTGATGTTTAACATTTTAAATAACACAGTTCTTATTTAGGAAAACAGCGATCTGTAATTATTATAAATAAACTGGAAGCAGTCTAGATCGCATAGCTTATTTAATATGGTGATCGGTTTAGATCTTTTTATCAGATCATCTTCAGACCTACAATAAACAGGAATTGATATGAACATATAAAGGACGAAATCATACATTCATAAAACAGTAAATAGCGCTGCTATACCATGAATGTCTGGCGGAAGCGGTAGCGCATGGCAACCCTTTTGCTTCTGGCTGGTGGTGTACTGCAACGTGAAGAACACCAGCCGTTAATTAAATACATGAAGCCCCGCCCACCATCTCCGACATAACGTCATAGATAGCCAATCTCGTAAGTTGCATTTCTGTTGCTTAAGAAATTAATGTAGTAGTTACTTACAAGTCATTATTACCATCTAGAGGACTTATAAAGCACGTTAAAATCTTATAGCTTATAAAATGTAGTGTAAAAAGTTAATTACTGCGACTTAAACAGTGTGGCCCTCTATCATGTACTATTATCGACCAAAGCAAAGATGACAGCGAGGACACCACTCTAGTAGCCATGGCTACCTATTCGTCTTAACTAGGGCCAAAGAGACTACCTGTGGAGAAAGCGTCCTGGTCGCTCTAAGGTTGCCAGGGAGACGCAGCGAAGGTCGATCAGTACATGATATGAGTAAGTGATATGCACATGAGTTCCTGTTACCATTAACATTTTAATTAAAAGATATCTCGTAAAAATAAGTTCAAAAATGTTAGGTCTGATATGCGATATCGGCAGTGGAATGTTACAGAAATTTTATAAAGTAGGAGCTATATTACCGTTACGGTCGTTGGTCTGCATTGGATGCAACGTGATGGCTATAATGAGTGTAAAATTAATAACATTGTGAGAATA
Organism: Schistocerca gregaria; assembly: GCF_023897955.1. Lineage (NCBI taxonomy): Eukaryota > Metazoa > Arthropoda > Insecta > Orthoptera > Acrididae > Schistocerca > Schistocerca gregaria. The sequence continues at coordinate 180,596,148 of NC_064927.1, forward strand.
AAGAACAGATGAAACCACTGTCTGGACGGTCACGTCATTGGCGGACGAAATAATGTCTATGATAACCATAATGTTATATTGCAATATTGTGTTAATAAATATACCAATAACCGCCGGCATAGCAGGGTAGGGTGAAACGTATCCCTTGTGAAACAGTAAACTCATAAAAGTGACATATGGCGAATAGGTAAGGCATCCTTTGTCAAACAGTAAAACACAGATAAGTGACATAAGGCAAGAAAATGGATTGGTGCACACACGCACTTAATCTAGCGTAATATGTTGTATAACAACGATCACAAGTAAATATAGTACAAAAAATATAAAGCATTAGTCTACGTAATGTCTGTCCATGTGATGCAAAAAAACACAAAATATAAACAAATTTGGTAAGCAGTAGCGTACAAACACAATCAATTATTATTGTGTAGTAAAAATCTAATTAAAAGGAATCGTTACAGCGAAGATATGGTTATCGTGACATCTCTACTCATCCAGACTAATGGAACATCGTGAAGGGTGAAGTATTCTAGAATAGTTCCTCAAACAGATCAAAAAATATTTTTCTCTGAAATCCAGTTGTTCGTTAAGTAGAGTTTCTGGATCCTTTTTCCGATGTAAATTGATTTCCAGTTGTTGATGGGTATCAAGTAAGAGCCCTTTAGGGACAGTATGCAAAATACTCATATTTTTGTTGATAGTCCCTTCAGAATGCTTATTTTAGTTAGTATGTTGTCCGAAAACAGATGTACTACGTGATGTACCAGTAGTAAGTTCGTGATATTTTATCTTAAAATGTCTGCCAGTTTTGCCAACATAATGACTTTCACAGTTACTACACGTGATTTTATATACCCAGAATTTAGATATTTATCACTCTTATGGTTCATAGTATGTCTCAATCTATGTTGAAGTAATTCGTTAGTAGTAAAGGTGATTGCAACCTTTGTATCATAAAACATTTTATTATCAGAAATATTGTCAAAATAGGTCATTTTGGTGAACTTGTACTTATTCTTCGCTTTGTTTTGTGTTGGATTTTGAACAGAGGTGCTGGTCTGAATATGATCTGGTAAAAAGATGCAAACCGGTCACCATATTAAATAAGTTATGCGATCACGACTGCTTCCAGTTTATTTATAACCCTTGATGTGACAGAGAATTTTCGTTGCCAGACTCGAGCCGCTATCCGCATCTATGATAAGGACTTTGTTATCAACAACGATCACACAGGTAATCCAGACGTTTTACTTGTCTACGTTAATCAACATAGCCGTGACATTTACTGGAAACCTGATATTTGCAAAACTGTTTGTTCCGAATATTTTGTTTAAGATACAGGACAAACTACACGGATTCTGTACTCCAATTTATAGAATACAACAACGCATTTCGAATTCCTCTGCTGGATCAGCAATCGCAACACACATAAAGACGAAGGATACAAATTCGGAAACATAAAAAGAAAAAAGAAGATCTAATACAATTAAATTTTCCTCAATACATTTTAGTCTCATCTTTTCTACGATTATAATGGAAGCTGAAGAAACGAATTAAAATTTGTGCTATGGGAGGGACTTGAACCCAGATTTCCTTGCTTACTGGGCAACTATGCTACCCATTACAGCAGTGCAGCCCTATAGCTACGACAGCTGTATCGACTAACCTACTCCAATGTCCTCCTCAAAATAAATTTTGGTTCAAAGAACTTCAGTTTTTTTTCCTCTTCTTAGATCATCAATTTCTCGAAGGCTCTTCAGTATTGGAATAACACCCCGGAGTTGGATGTAATGGAGAAATCCTGCCTGTACCTGAGGCCTAGGTGATCTATAGATCTGATGTAATTAAATATTCCTCAAAACATTTGAGTTTCATCTTTACGATCATGATGGAAGCTGAAGAAATGAATTAAAATTCGTGTCATGACGAGGACCTTACTTACTTACTAGGCAGGGTTCAAATCTAAGCCATGGCACAAATTTTAATTCATTTCTTCGGATTCCATCATTATCATGGTTATAAGAAGCACGTGTATGAAGAAACTGAGATTTGCATACATAACAAGCAAGTCGTACATCAACTACAACATTTAAAAAAAGGAATCCAACTCAATCAACTTATTTGAAAGTTTCTCATATAATCCAGGTTCCTCTCTTAAGGGTTTAGAAGACATTTGCAATTTCGTTTTTGCAATGTGTAGCTAGGATTACCTCTAAGAACGTCATTAATACATTGCTCAGAATCGATGGAAAGCGTCGATTTTCTTTTTTCATTTTAAAGAGGAATTTTATGGGCCCATTCAATAAAGCAGTCCCAAATTAGTCTAGTGCAATATTCGTGTTATCAATAAGTACACATACCAAAAAGAGCTTTGCATCACGTCGGTTGCGAAAGTTCGGAGACCTGTACAGAAAATTGGAATAGAGATCAACATAAACATCATTTCCTCCCTTTTTATTGCTCGTGAAAACCACACACTGCATTTTGTACCACCATACAGCGACAGGTGGTGGTCCAGACTGCTGTACACACCGGTACCTATAATACCGAACAACACGTGAACTTGCACTGATGCATACCTGTATTCGTCATGGCATACTATCTACAAGTTCATCAAGGCACTGATGGTCCAAATCGCCCCAATCCTCAACGGCGATTCGGCGTAGATCCCTCAGAGTGGTTGGTGGTTTACGACAACCATAAACAGCCCTTTTCAGTCTATCCCAGGCATATTCGATAGCGTTCATGTATGGAGAACTTGCTGGCCACTCTAGTTGAGCGATGTCGTTATCCTGAAGGAAGTCATTCACAAGATGTGCACCATGGGGGCGCGAACTGTCGTCCATGAAGACGAATGCCTCCCCAATATGCTGCCGATATGGTACACTATCAGCCGGAGGATGGCATTCACGAATCGTACAGCCGTTACGGGTCCTTCCATGACCAGTAGCGGCGTACGTCGGCCCCACACAATGCCACCCTAAAACAGCAGGGAACCTACACCTTGTTGCACTCTCTGGACAGTGTGTGTAAGACCTTCAGCCTGACTGGATTACCTCCAAACACGTCTCCGATGATTGTCTGGTTGAAGGCATATGCGACACTCATCGGTGAAGAGAACGTGATGCCAATCCTAAACGGTCCGTCCGGCATGCTGTTGGGCCCATCTGTACCGCGCTGCATGGTGTCGTGGTTGCAAAGATGGTCCTCGCCATGGACGTCGGGAGTGAAGCTGCGCATCATACAGCCTATTGCGCATAGTTTGAGTCGTACCACGACGTCGTGTGGCTGCACGAAAAGTATTATTCAACACGGTGGCGTTTCTGTCAGGATTCCACCGAGACGTAATCCGTAGTAGTCCTTGGACGGATTGAGAGAGGCATGTCATCGACAGTTCCTGTCTCTCTGTATCCTCTCCATGTCCAAACAACATCGCTTTGGTTCACCCCGAAACGCCTGGACTCTTCCCTTGTTGAGAGCCCTTCCTGGCACAAAGTAACAATGCGGACGCGATCAAACCGCGATATTGACCGTCTAGGCATGGTTGAACTACAGACAACACGAGCCCTGTACCTCCTTCCTGGTGGATTGACTGGAACTGTTCGGCTGTAGGTCCCCCTCCGTCTAATAGGCGCTGCTCTCGTGTGGGTGTTTATATCTTTGGGAGGGTTTAGTGGCCTCTCTGAATAGTCAAAGGGACTGTGTCTGTGATATGATATCCACAGTCAACGTCTGTCTTCAGGAGTTGTGGGAACTGGGCTGACGCAAAACTTTTTTTGATGTGTGTATTAACAGTGACCGACTAACACACAGGGTAATCAGCACTCCAGCAGGAACTTAGCAGCGCTGCTGCATGGCGGTAGCAGTCAGCACACGCCAGCTGTTGTAGTACTGGTAACTATTCTTCGTGTTTCACCGTCCCTGTTAATACATATCGATAATCTCACTAGCCTAATTTGGGACACATCTATTGAACGGCAGGTAAAATTCCATTTTAAAAATCATTTTGTTTGTAGTGGAAGAAAACAGACGCTTTTCGCGGAGACTGAACGTTACATGAAAGACGTGATGCGCAGTATCCATCTGGGCTCACTCCAGATACAGATCGCAAAAGAAATTGCAAATATCTGCCGAAGAGCCAGAGAAAATGCTCATGACTATTGTTGGAACAAGCGACTAGTATACAGTGTAAGCAATAGATTTATTGCCCACTTGTGTCGAAATTTTCAGGAAATAATGTTTGCAAGTATGTTAAACACTCATTGCAGGAACAAAAACGTTCCAAAGTCTGCAACCCCAAATTACCGACTTTCATCAGAGTTCCATTTTTAAAATTAAAAGAACTGATTCTATATTGAGTACTATTACATCGAACTAACAAGTCATGACATTAATATATAACTTGGAAGCAAATCTTATGGCCAGAATCTTTGTGACAGATAACATTTTTGAACTGAAAGACTTAAAAGTATTGTAAGATTGAAAAGTGTGTACTGACAAACACATGCCTTCGCTATGGCAGCATACAGAGAACGTATTCATCGAGTTGTGCAGTAAGAATAGCTTCCACATACATGTAGAAAAGTGTAAAATTACTTTTTGTGTTGTAAATAAAACTAACGTTTCTCCAACAGCGCAATACGGCACGAATCGCCGTGTCATAATGCTGTCTACCAAATACACAACACACGTATATGTCACAAGCAAATTCAACGACATAAAAGTATCTTCATCTACCCGACTGAAATGGCATGACCGTGGAGTGGGTCCAATAGATATTGTTGAAAAGGGCCCTCCTGTAAACTGAAGTTAGGTGTCACCCTAAATTCCTTTTGTGAAGTGCACGGAATGATCTCTCAGATGCTCGAACAGTCCACGGGTATACTGCCGGTTCATAGTGTCCAACGGGCACAATATTTCGGCGATCAGACATGTTGCCATCGTCAGGTGCGCTGACGAACTGAGCTCCTGAGGGCGGCGGCCGATTTAAATCCCCTCCCCCCGCGGGCCACTCTCTTCGCTGTCCGCTCCCGCGCGCCGGCGGAAGCGAAGACGTGGGCGTCGGAATCTGTCGTAGCGTCGATGTGCTTGCTACGTCCGCCCTGGTCGCCAGTTCGAACTTCTTGCTGAAAGTTTTCTTAATTACATTCAACGCCGGGTCCCAAGCCTTGCTGAGATTGTAGCCGAAATCTCGGGTTGATAAGATCTTCCCCGGTGCGAATTTCGATAGCTCAGTTCGTCAGCTCACCTGACGATGGCGACATGTCTGATCGCCGAAATATTGTGCCCGTTGGACACTATGAACCGGCAGTACACCCGTGGACTGTTTGAGCAACAAATACGCCGGGACAAACTGAAGAATCAGATCTCTCAGATGTTCTCACTGTGTCATGTCTTGCCCTATTGTTTCCGTAATAACACATGCAATCCGTCCCCTTTTACCCTCACAGCTAGCCACCGAATACAAACACACATCTGATACACTCAGGAAAAAACTGAAGAGGAAGTACTTCAGAATTTCCAGTGAATGATGAGATGATGCTGTCGTTTATCTTCTACTAAAGTCATCAGAATAACAAAACGAAAGACAAAATGATGTACACTGGACATCTGCATCCAGTGAAAAGTAGAGGTTGGCCTTTAAATATAAAATAAAATATAGGAGGGCCTCCACATGAGTACAATTTTTTTCCTTCACAGCTACACAATAAATCACACAAATTTCACGGTGGGCCATCCAGCTAAATATCTATAGACTACAATCACTGTTAACTTAAATTACAATCAACATACAAAAAATTTTGTGGGGAAAGTGAACCAAACACACTAAGAAGATGGAACAAATCTACTTAAAGACTCTACACTTGTCTGGCCTCTTTTCGAGTATTTCTATACAGTATGGTGCACCAGATAGGTTGATGAAATAGCGAGAAGGTGCGAAGAAGAACAGCTCGTTCTGTATTATCACGAAACAGAGGAGGGAGTGTCACGGACACGACAATTGAATGTGGGTGGCAATGATTGAAACATAGGTGTTTTTCATTGCGGCGAGAGGTAATCATCAAACATTAATGCCAATGCAAACGCGAAAATATTTTGTGGATCCCCATCCACATACACTATGTGATCAAAAGTGTTCGGACACCCCTAAAACATACGTTTTTCATGTTAAGCGCATTATGCTACCACCTGCTGCCAGGTACTCCATATCAGCGACCTCAGCAGTCACTAGACATCTGAGACAGCAGAATGGGCTTCTCCGCGGATCCCACGGACTTCGAACGTGGTCAGGTGATTGGGTGTCACTAGTATCATACGTCTGTGCGCGAGACTTCCACGCTCCTAAACATCCCTAGGTCCACTGTTTCCGATTTGATAGTGAAGTGGAAACGTGAAGGGACACGTACAACATAAAAGCGTACCGGCCAACATCGTCTATTGACAGATAAAGACCGCCGATAGTTCAAGAGGGTCGTAATGTGTAATAGCCAGACAGCTATCCAGACTATCATACGGGAATTCCAAACTGCATCAGGATCCACTGCTAGTACTATGACAGTTAGGCGGTAGGTGGGGAAATTTGGATTTCATAGTCGACCGACTTCTCATAAGCCACACATCACGCCGGTAAATGCCAAAGGACGTCTCGCTTGGTGTATGGAGCGTAAACAATGGACAATCGAACAGTGGAAAAACGTTGTGGTGAGTGACGAAACACGGTAAATAATGTGGCGATCCGATGACAGGGTGTGGGTATTGCGAATGCCCGCTGAACGTCATCTGCCAGGATGTGTAGCGCCAACAGTAAAATGCGGAGGCGGTGATGTTACGGCGTGGTCATGTTTCTCGTGGAGGGGGCTTCCACCCCTTGTTGTTTTGCGTGGCACTATCACAGCACAGGCTTACATCGATGTTTTAATCACCTTCTTGCTTCCTACTGCTGAAGAGCAATTAGGGGATGGCGATTACATCTTTCAACACGATCCAGCACCTGTTCATAATGCACGGCCTATGGCGGAGTGGTTACGCGACAATAACATCCAGGTAATGGACTGGCCTGCTCGGAGTCCTGACCTGAATCTTATAGAACACCTTTGGCATGTTCTGCAACGCCGACTTCGTGCCAAGCCTCACCGACCTACATCGATACCTCTCCTCAGTGCAGCACTCCGTGAAGAATGTGTTGTCATTCCCAAAGAAACCTTCCAGCACCTGATTGAACGTACTTGCTAGACTGGAAGCAGTCGTCGAGGCTAAGGGTGGGCCAACACCATATTGAATTCCAGTATTACCAATGGAGGTCGCCACGAACTTGTAAGAAATTTTCAGCCATGTTTCCGGACACTTTTGATCACATAACGTAAATAAGAGTAACCAATGCTCGCTCGCAAAGACGTAGGCCAGGGGCGGCCACGGCGTACCATACAACACAAATGCCGTTTGTGTGTTCCGCACGCAGCCCTTCTCGGAACTTCTTGGTGCAGAGCGACATTTCATTTAGTATTGCGGAGTGGAATTTTTTGTCAGCGCTGCGGGCCCCAAAGAACAAAAGTAAAAGCTCTTTCCAGTTCGGAAGAATCGTAGTGACGGCACTGCTTATGCGTCGCTGACTGTTCACGGCATGAAGACCTCCACAGGGCCAGTGGCTGTTTGCACAATAGTAGGCAATCTAGCGATGTGTCATCGCAAGCTTTAAAAATGAATGGAAATGACGGAAGAGAAGGACAATAATTCTCAGTAAATATTATGCAACCATAGAATGGACATCTACTGCTGACTTGCTGATAAACGACATTACAGTACCATGCAGGAAGAATTAAACGATTTAAGAGCAAAAAATCACAACAGTCGCTGGATGGAATTCATTGTTGTGTATACCAAGAAGCGCTTTGTGCCAAAATATGCAGCCGTAGAGCACGTAAACAAATTCGTTGTATAAATAGTAAAATTTCTAAACCCGCAAGCATTATTCCACTGTAAATTGCAAGCTTTCGTTGCAATTCAGACATCAAGAAGAATATAATAATTCCAATCACAAAGAAAGCAGGTGTTGACAGATGTGAAAATTACCGAACTGTCAGTTTAATAAGTCACAGCTGCAAAATACCAATGCGAATTCTTTTCAGACGAATGGAAAAACTGGTAAAAGCCGACCACGGGAAAGATCAGTTTGGATTCCGCAGAAATGTTGGAACACGTGAGGCAATACTAACCCACCGACTTATCTTAGAAAATAGATTAAGGAAAGGCAAACCTCCATTTCTAGCATTTGTAGACTTAGAGACAGCTTTTGACAATGTTGACTGGAATACTCTCTTTCAAATTCTGAAGGAGGCAGGGGTAAAATACAGGGAGCGAAAGGCTATTAACAATTTGTACAGAAAGCAGATGGCAGTTACAAGAGTCAAGGGACGTGAAAGCGAAGCAGTGGTTAGGAAGGGAGCGAGACAGGGTTGTAGTCTCTCCCCGTTGCTATTCAATCTGTATATTGAGCAAGCAGTAAAGGAAGCAAAAGAAAAATTCGGAGTAGGTATTAAAATCCATGGAGAAGAAATAAAAACTTTGAGGTTCTCCGATGACATTGTAATTCTGTCAGAGACAGCAAAGGACTTGGAAGAGCATTTCAACGGAATGGACAGTGTCTTGAAAGGAGGGTATAAGGTGAACATCAACGAAATCATAACGAGGATAATGGAATGTAGTCGAATTAAGTCTGCTGACGCTGAGGGAATTAGATTAGGAAATGAGACACTTAAAATAGGAAAGGAGTTTTGCTATTTGGGGAGCAAAATAACTGATGATGGTCGAAGTAGAGAGGATATAAAATGTAGACTGGCAATGGCAAGGAAAGCGTTTCTGAAGAAAAGAAATTTTTTAACATCGAGTATTGACCTAAGTGTTAGGAAGTCGATTCTGATAGTATTTGTATGGAGTGTAGCCATGTATAGAAGTGAAACAGGGACGATAAATAGCTTAGACTAGAAGAGAATAGAAGCTTTCGAAATGGGGTGCTACAGAGGAATGCTGAAGATTAGGTGGGTAGATCACATAACTAATGAGGAGGTATTGTATAGAATTGGGGAGAAGAGGAGTTTGTGTCATAAATTGACAAGAAAAAGGGACCGGTTGGCAGGACATGTTCTGAGGCATCAAGGGATCACCAATTTAGTATTGGAGGGCAGCGTGGAGGGTAAAAATCGTAGAGGGAGACCAAGAGATGAATACACTAAGCAGATTCAGAAGGATGTAGGCTGCAGTAGGTACTGGGAGATGAAGAAGCTTGCACAGGATAGAGTAGCATGTAGAGCTGCATCAAACCAGTCTCAGGACTGAAGACCACAACAACAACAGTGGAGACTTTATATATTTCAGCAAAGTACGCTGGTTAAGTCAAGAGACAACGGAACGATTTTTCGATTTTAAACGCGCTATTGTTTAATTTATGAAGGAAAATGAGTACAGAACCGAAAAGTATAATATTCGGAATTGAATGCAGACCCGCATTTAATAGGGACTGACTGTTCATTTTCTACAGTAAGTCGCTGCAATGTGAAAGAACAATTTGTTTCTAGCTTGAATGGGATGAATTTAAAAAGAAAATTGTAGTGTACATGATACTAATTCTGAAAAACACAGTCAAATCCTCTAAACTCTCTCACTTTGAAGAAAACGTGAGGTCTGAAGAATTCGCTATAGCTTTATTATAAGAAATTATAAGAATAGTTTTCTAAAAGTTTTGAGGACACTACTAATCTTACATCGGTTTTCGAGCTGTTTTTGGCTCCATTTGCTGTTTCAGGTGAAAGCGCCACTGTCCATGAACATATATAACAGATATATCTGCAATGCTATTCCCGTTTTAAAGACAAATCATTTCATGTTAAAATTGTCCAGGATATGTGCACTGTTTTCCTCAGGTAGAGTTTCCACGCCTTCATAATGTGGTTCCAAAAGTGCCACAGTATTTGGATCAACAAATTTGCGAGAAAGACCTTTTGTCAACTATGAAATTAAATAGGTAAGCTATGATTATGTGGGTATCTGAGTGCAGAAATCTGTGGAAATGTCTGCGTCTGTCTACTTGCCGACAGTTTGTACCAGATAAAAATTATATTATGTCTTTGCCGCGCCAAAAGTAAGTAACACTGAAAATTTGTATTATTTGCGATCTATATTGTTGTGAAATATTAAATATAAACTCAAGTTGTACTTGCATGCAGTGCGTCTACATCGCCATTTACACTACACGCCATTACAATTGCTACACCAAGAAGAAATGCAGATGATAAACGGGTATTCATTGGACAAATATATTATACTAGAACTGACATGTGATTACATTTTCACGCAATTTAGGTGCACAGAGCCTAAGAAATCAGTACCCAGGACAACCACCTGTGGCCCCGTAATAACGTCCTTGATAGGCCTGGGCATTGAGTCACACAGCGCTTCGATGGCGTGTAGAGGTACAGCTGCCCATGCAGCTTCAACACGATACCACAATACGTCAAGAGTAGTGACTGGCGTATAGTGACGAGTCAGTTGCTCGGCCACCACTGATCAGACGTTTTCAATTGGCGAGAGATCAGGAGAATGTGCTAGCCAGCGCAGCAGTCGAAACTTTTCTGTATCCAGAAAGGCCTGGACAGGACCTGCAACATGCGGTCGTGCATTATCCATCTGAAATGTAGGGTTTCGCAGGGATCGAATTAAGTGTAGAGCCACGGATCGTAACACATCTGAAAAGTAACGTTCACTGTTCAAAGTGCCGTCAATGCGAACAGGAGGTGACCGAGACGTGTAACCAGTGGTACCCCGTATCATCACCCCGGGTGATACGCCATTATGGCGATGAGGAATACACGCTTCCAATGTGCTTTCACCGCGATGTCGCCAAACACGGATGCGACCATCTTGATCCTTTAAACAGAACTTGGATTCATTACGTTTTACCATTCGTGCACACAGGTTCGCCGTTGAGTATACCATCGCAGGCGCTCCTGTCTGTGATGCAGCGTCAAGTGTAACCGCAGCCATGGCGTACAAGCTGATTGTCCATGCTGCTGCAAAAGTCGATGAACTGTTCGTGCAGATGGTTGTTGTCTTGCAAACGTCCTCATCTATTAATTCAGGGATCGAGACGTGGTTGCACGATCCGTTACAGCCATGTGGATCCGGATAAGATGCCTGTCATCTCGACTGCTAGTGATACGAGGCCGTTGGGATCCAGCACGGCGTTCCGTACGACCCACCTGAACCCACCGATTCCATATTCTGTTAACAGTCATTGGATCTCGACCAACGCGAGCAGCAATGTCGCGATACGATAAACCGCAATCGCGACGGGCGACAATCCGACCTTTATCAAAGTCGAAAACGTTATGGTACTCATTTCTTCTCCTTACACGAGGCATCACAACAACGTTTCACCAGGCAACGCCGGTCGACTGCTGTTTGTGTATGAGAAATCGGTTGGAAACTTTCCTCGTTCCAGCACGTTGTAGGTGTCGCCACCGGCGCCAAACTTGTGTGAATGCTCTGAAAAGCTAATCATTTGCGTCTCACAGCATCTTCTTCCTGTCGGTTAAATTTCGCGTCTGTAGCACGTCATCTTCGTGGTGTAACAATTTTAATGGCCAGTAGTGTAAATGCGGTGTGTTCACAGCCAGAAATAAGTAATACTGAAAATTTGTATTATTTGTGATCTGTATTGTTGAGAAAAATTAAATATAAAATCAAGCTGTACCTCCATGCAGTGCGACTACATCGCCATTCAATTGCGGAGTGTCCACAGTTTCTGCTCCTCATGGTCATAGAGTGTGGCCTGGTGGTGGGGGTAGTGAGCAGCTAGGTCGAGCGCTATGGCACTCACGCCAGGGCATGGCTCACAGTCCGCTGTCCCTGACTTAGGTGCTCATTTTCACCACATGCTATGCAAAAGTGGGACACTCGAGAAATAGTCTAAAAGTGGTTCTGTTAACCCTCTGTCAAATGTTTAAGCGTGAATTGCTGAGAAATCGTGTCGACGTAGAGGCAGATGTTACACAGTTGCAACATTTGGTTTTAAACCAATGAGAAGACACAATTAGTACGTATCCTCAGTGAACATGTCATAGCGGGCGCAGCTCTCTTCAGACCAACACCTGCTGACTGGACAAAGGAAATGGCATCTGGCGGACGCGCGAGGACAGAGTGGAACTCACAGATGACGATGAGGCCGAAGTCACGTGCGCCGACGCTGAACGCCACTCCCCGCTTCCGCACCCGTGTCACCATCTGCATAGTGCTGACACCCACGAGCCACGGCAACACCACTGACAGCAAAGTCCACTGCTCCTGCAACGCATGCATTTGTCACTGACAAGTCAGAGAATATAGGCAGAACCAAAGCACACTCGCATCCATCATTGGACACATGAATACAATAGAAAGTGTGTCTAACAGGTTCAGAGAATTCCACTGTAAAACAATGAAAACACAACATACTACAAAATTGCCAGATACTGTGGTAGTGTTCGTCCCGCACCCCCCCCCCCCCCTAAAAAAAATATTTATTTTATCACCACGAAAAGTCATTTGCATCATATTAAGGTCAGTAGTGAGTACAATTTACGTCAATAAAGAGAAAGTACAACTATTATTTATGCACACAGAAAGGGAGGATAAATTCTAGTGTCCGATATCACAATCCGGCTTTGATCAATGACGCCATACGTAAGGAACGGATCATAGTCTTAAACAAACGAATGTAGCAGGCCATAAACTAATACATTTAACGCGACTTTTATTTACGCGCGAGTTTCATTTAAGCGAGTAAAATATGACTGAAGTAAGTAAGAAGACGAGAGAATTACGAGTGCATATACACTCCTGGAAATTGAAATAAGAACACCGTGAATTCATTGTCCCAGGAAGGGGAAACTTTATTGACACATTCCTGGGGTCAGATACATCACATGATCACACTGACAGAACCACATGCAATAGACACAGGCAACAGAGCATGCACAATGTCGGCACTAGTACAGTGTATAACCACCTTTCGCAGCAATGCAGGCTGCTATTCTCCCATGGAGACGATCGTAGAGATGCTGGATGTAGTCCTGTGGAACGGCTTGCCATGCCATTTCCACCTGGCGCCTCAGTTGGACAAGCGTTCGTGCTGGACGTGCAGACCGCGTGAGACGACGCTTAATCCAGTCCCAAACATGCTCAATGAGGGACGGATCCGGAGATCTTGCTGGCCAGGGTAGTTGACTTACACCTTCTAGAGCACGTTGGGTGGCACGGGATACATGCGCACGTGCATTGTCCTGTTGGAACAGCAAGTTCCCTTGCCGGTCTAGGAATGGTAGAACGATGGGTTCGATGACGGTTTGGATGTACCGTGCACTATTCAGTGTCCCCTCGACGATCACCAGAGGTGTACGGCCAGTGTAGGAGATCGCTCCCCACATCATGATGCCGGGTGTTGGCCCTGTGTGCCTCGGTCGTATGCAGTCCTGATTGTGGCGCTCACCTGCTCGGCGCCAAACACGCGTACGACCATCAATGGCACCAAGGGAGAAACGACTCTCATCGCTGAAGACGCCACGTCTCCATTCGTCCCTCCATTCACGCCTGTCGCGACACCACTGGAGGCGGGCTGCACGATGTTGGGGCGTGAGCGGAAGACGGCCTAACGGTGTGCGGGACCGTAGCCCAGCTTCATGGAAACGGTTGCGAATGGTCCTCGCCGATACCCCAGAAGCAACAGTGTCCCTAATTTGCTGGGAAGTGGCGGTGCGGTCCCCTACGGCACTGCGTAGGATCCTACGTTCTTGGCGTGCATCCGTGCGTCGCTGCGGTCCGGTCCCAGGTCGACGGGCACGTGCACCTTCCGCCGACCACTGGCGACAACATCGATGTACTGTGGAGACCTCACGCCCCACGTGTTGAGCAATTCGGCGGTACGTCCACCCGGCCTCCCGCATGCCCACTATACGCCCTCGCACAAAGTCCGTCAACTGCACATACGGTTCACGTCCACGCTGTCGCGGCATGCTACCAGTGTTAAAGACTGCGATGGAGCTCCGTATGCCACGCAAACTGGCTGACACTGACGGCGGCGGTGCACAAATGCTGCGCAGCTAGCGCCATTCGATGGCCAACACCACGGTTCCTGGTGTGTCCACTGTGCCGTGCGTGTAATCATTGCTTGTACAGCCCTCTCGCAGTGTTCGGAGCAAGTATGGTGGGTCTGACACACTGGTGTCAATGTGTTCTTTTTTCCATTTCCAGGAGTGTATTTTCCACACGTATTGCAAAAACGATCTGAATAATGATCCGTCGAATAGTTGGAATCGGTAACTAGAAGCAACCTATGTAAGAGATCATTTCTAGTTACCGATTCAAGTATTACTGTTTGTTGCGCAAAAATCTTATAACAAATCAGAAACGTGCTTAAAAAATGATCTTGTTAGTGAACTACAGAATACGACTAGACTTTCAAAAAATGAAAATCTTTACACACATTACTGCACACGCTAAGAAATAAAACGTAAAAATTTCCAAACCTTGCAACCGGTAACTATACTACACGAAAGTCACACCAGCTACAGTAGCTCCAAATAACATTCAGTAAAATCGATACACCAAGAGTGACAGTAAAAATAAGAGAAGCGAAGCAGAAACATCGAAAAAGAAAACATAAAAGTAGATACATAAAAAGAAACTTACCGCATATGACCTTCAAGAGGAGTTAAGGATCGAGGCTGACAGGAACTAAATAAGGACGTAACAAGGAATAATATTGTTAGAAGGTCAAACTGTAACGAAAGAAGCAAAATCCAGAATAACTAAAGAACAAAAAAAAAAGAAACACAAACTGTCAGGCTCGAATGAGGTACCACCCAAATCAGTTCTTCCCTACCACACGCCCTCAGTCAGACACAACATTTTAAAACATTAAAAAAAATTAAACTACGAGTCAATAACATAAACCCTCCCGCAAAGACACAGAAATACGCCTCGGCCCACCTTTGTAACCAGAAAATATTAAAACGACAGAAAAACCTCCCTCCAGAGAAACTAAAAAAGTAGCACTGGCACAACACAGTAACATAAAAAAACTCAGCGTAAAACAAGAAAAGAGTATCAGATCCACCAACACCTAACTAAGAAAACGAGGCTTGTACAATTTGCTGACTACTTTCATAAACGCAAGAAATAAACAATAACCTTTAGGAATACTGTTCCTCCAACAATATTCATGTAAATGGCCTTGCAACACAGAAAGCCTTCTCTTTTCCCGCCCGACAACAGATTTTACAGCCCCCCCCCCCCCCATACCCCCTGATAGTATTGGTACATGCCTCACCTTTAAACTGACTATTGTGATTCAAGACCAAATGGTGATAACCCCTTTCACCCAACCCCTTGTACGAAGCAAACCCAATCGACGTGATTACAAATCTTCTTCCACATACTCTTCTATTAAAGATGTCAAGACTTCCGCCGACCGCTACGGTCGCAGGTTCGAATCCTGCCCCGGGCATGGATATCTGTGACGTCCTTGGGTTAGTTAGGTTTAAGTAGTTGTAAGTTCTAGGGGACTGATGACCTCAGACGTTAAGTCCCATAGTGCTCAGAGCCATTTGAACCACTTTTGTCAAGACTTCCTTTGTCCGATTTGGTACAACCCTAAATACAAAAAAATTTTACAAAAATTTTACAGTTGATCAAAACCACTGACTCATCCATAACCAACAGCATCAGAAATCAAGACCTTATAAATCACGACTACTTATAAATCACGACTACTTTCATTAATAAGAGATGCCGAAAACAAATTACGAGATGAAAACAAACGATCTACATCGAATTTTTAATGTAAGCGCGTAACGAGGAAATTCGGAGAAATTATTTCACGTTCATCGACAGCAATCTGCGGTACAAACAAAATAACATCACACATTACGTCATTGGTCAAGGACGACGGGTAGTATCTGGCACTAGAACTGACCCGAAAGGGAAGATAAAATTCTACTTATCTACACAGAAAGTAAGATAACAGAACAGAAATTGCATTAGTGTGACGTGCAGAATTTGGGTGGAGTGGAGTTTGGCTGTGGGTTGTATAGGTGTGGGCTTATAAAATTGCCTCATTAAACAACTAACTTTTATCAGCGGCAGAATTTGAATGTAAGTAGTTGTATTATGATGAGTGATACTGAGTAAGTTGTTGTACATGCAATACCTTCAGTTGCCCTCGTGTGTCTGCTTCTTTATGTAAGCACAGCTTGTTATATGTGGCCATCCTCCCTCCAACTGTCCCAAGACGAGATATGGCGGGACGTACAGTGTCACTACCTAACAAAATGTGCAGATTGGCAGGGGGAGGAACGTGCATCTGTGTATCGTGTTATTCAGGTAGTTGCGCAGAACACAACACGTACGTTGTGCAACAGTTTACTTCAAATAAATAAATAAATGTTCCATATCCTATTTTATTCTCTAATGGAGTCTCCTTTTTACTTTCTGACGAAGCGAGTATTTTGCTTCAGGGCTCAAGCTATCTCCATACTCTAAATTGGTCTAGCAGTTTAGTCTTGGAGACCTGAGACACAGAGTTACTCGCGCATTTAATCATGTTAGTATGGAAATATGAACTAAACACTTTGAGGACTGCAAAGCGTTGAATTCATTATGTTCAATCTTATCAGCCAGAACGTAAAAATCAACTAAAACATTTTCACATCCATAATCAAGTTCAAAAGTCAAAAAGCATATAGCTTTTTCAAAGAGTAAATATTCCTCTGTAACTCGCATCTTCTACTACACTCTTTACAAATCCGCCTATGTTCTTCCTCAGACTTCAGGTTACCTCCATACGAGATTTCATCGAAACCGATTGTGCGATTTAATCATGAAAACTTAACAGACAAAGGTAGTTTCGCATTTATAATAATCCGAAATAGAACTTTAAATTACGGTATCTTTTTTTCGTGATCCGATTTTAATTAAATAAAGCCTACGAGTAGATGATGTCTCCAGCTCCGATTATGTAATCTGTGAAAACCCCATAAAATACGTCCAGTAGTTTTAGAGATTAGCGTGTTCAAACAGACAGACTGACACAACACTTTCACAGATTTATTATTAGTAAAGATACGAGTATATTACAATACATGGCACTTGTAATAAATTTCAATTTCAAGAACAATAATTTCAGGAGTCTTATGACACAAGAGATCAAAATAGTATGTCACCCCAACAGAAATATGATAAACCTATCCCATATTGAAAGAAGATAATATACAACAGAACTTGTGCTAAAATACATCCATATATAACATAAATAAAAGATGACTTGTTTCTATCCATTATTAACTTAACAAGTGGGTGCAAAAAATAAACCAAGATAAGCAACTGATTCGCTATAATTATTCACTATTTGCTGCAACCAACACCAGGCCCCTATGGTCAACACAACTACACAAAACTACGATTATTATATTGACCATAAGTAAATACAGATAAGCAAAAAACAGAAATCAAAGGAAAGCAAAAGATGTAATAACTTACTGCCAGTATACTGTCATTGAAGAGCGACATCGTCGTATTTTCACCACATGCAAAACGCTTTACTGTATATTAGGTGTATGTTCTTCCAGACGTCACAAATATAATTACAGTGATGACGGCAAATGACCCCTTCAGTGCAGATGCACACCAAGCTCGAACACTTATGGGAAGGAAGCATGTTAGGGTAATCCGTGGAATTGTCGTGACCACTGTGTTCAGATAGCATAACAGTCAACACATCTGTCTGTCAAGCGGGAGACACAGGTTCGAATCCCAGCCCAGCACAAATTATCAGCTTGCGCTGTTGTTACAAATCCATGCCCACTGGCAGCTAACGTCTTTTTGTCTTGATTCATCGTGACTGCGGGATCAAAATGTCTGTTTCAGACATGTCTGACAGAACAGACACCACATATGTAGCTACAGCGATGATGGCCAGTGGTCCCTAAAGTGCTGATGCACACCAAGCGCGAACTCTTACAGGGAATGGTGAGATGCCATGAGTAATGAGGCTATTGAGAAGGGTATCAGTAGAGTGTGGTATACGTTCAGAATTTGTGTCTGATCAGAGATGTGCTACACATGGAAAGACGACGTCGGATTTGATCTGATGGTTGCATATGACACCTGAGGGACACTAGATGTCGTGATAATGGTTTCAACGTCGTCCGCCAGCAGATAGCATAGTGCCATAGCTAACACAGCTCCATCTGCGGAAAAAATATTAGCTGCTAATGACTCACCATGTACATCAAGAGGGTGACAGAAAATCTGTGTCTGGGAGGGGCAGAGATCACCCTCTGTGCGACGTATGTGCTACACTTCGCAAAATAGACATGGTCAACATTCAAGAAATGTTGGAAGCAAACTGGTAACTCGAACCATGAACAAGGAATGAAAAATGGCGTGCCACAGTTATCACAGAGGTGGGCGCCATCAAGACCAAAGGCGGACTCCTTGGGAGTTATAAATGGTGCAAGAGGTTCAGCTATATAGACGCTCTTAAAGGATGTATATAAAGTCATGTTGGTCTAACTGGGTGATGGGAACTGATGGAATGTGTTGACAAGCATCCGAATGACAAACAGCCTTTCATGGAGCTTATCGTGAAACTGGCTATCGTGCGTAGCTGCACACAGTGCGATAATACGTTCTATACTGTCGGAAGAAACAGTCATCCAGAGGCTGAATTTGTCCAATGGTTCCAGGTTGTATGAATCCAAAGTTACCATTCTTCGGGAGGGATCGTTTGCTCTAAAGGATTTTCGTACGCAGACCAGGAATCAAGCAAAAGCACGTAACTTGGACCAGATATTGGCCAAAAGCGGATTCATAGCGTAGTTTTAGCTCTCTTATTCCCTTCTTCCCACTCGTGTTTGCTGTGACGTAAATATTTCCGACTGCTCTTGAAAGATCACGCATACGAGAAAGAATCGTAGGAGGCAGAGCACGTCCAACTTCTCGCAGCACAATAAATAACTTTCCAGCTAATTTACGATCCAGTATAACAGTCAACGTAATTGTATACGAATGCATTAAGGCACTGACGGTAGTTGGTCTTGATACGTGATCGGAGTTGAAAACAGATTCTTTAGGAACTATAGCATAAGTTTGATTATCACATCTACGAATTTTGGGACCTGTTCCGTAGTTAGCTGTACATCGTCAAGTTGAAATTACGCTCTTACGTCTTCCAGTTTTGTAGCGCTGTATGAAGTTACGCATCATCCATTGCTTTCCTTGAAATTACTGTAATCTATGCCACGTTCAGTTTGATATGTGTAACGTAGTAGTTTACTGTTATGCACATCCTGTAAATTGTGCAGAACAGCCTTACAATGCGCAAGCACCAGTTTTTGTAACAAGTGCGTCTTGTTCTCCCTTCTGCGTATTATTTTACATTGACGTAATAGTGATTAGTATCCACCCCTTGGACAATGGTCGTCCTATACTACTTTTCACTGGAGACAGCATTTGTGGCTCCCTATCGGACAAGGATAATGGACTACATGACTCCACACCTACTTCAACGTCACTATCACTTGTTAAGCGCCGGCCAGTGTGGCTGAGCGGTTCTAGGCGCTTGCTGTGTTGCAGTAGTTCGGGCAATGGAGATTTTTGTGAGATAAGTGACTTATTTAATCTATAGGTTATTGCTAGGATTTCTTCTTATTCAGGGCCATTCTTTTGTATTGATTATCTGAACTCAGGTTATCATTTTTAAGCAGTCAGATCGCGTTACAGTTGAATATTGTGAGTAATTAATGAAAGGCAAAGGTCTTGAGTTCGAGTCTCGCTCCGGCACGCAGTAATGAAATACATCCACAAGCTTGGCTTCATCAGTTTTCTCATTGTTTTCCTCCTAACTGGTGATCAGAGCACAGATTAGAATTTATGTGTGGCTATTTAGAAAATGAACCAGCTGTAAGAATGCGATCGGTAATTTGCAACTGTCACAGTGAAGGAGATTTCTATCATGCCTTCCTTTCCGCATATTGGTCTCAGGCTTCTCAAGATCGAGGAAAACATAGCATTATAATCATGAAACATTTCGAACAACCAGAATTTTCCATTCCTGTAAAATATTTTGAAGAGATGTTACACAAAAATCAGTATTTGTCAAACCCATACAGCCCTTCAGAACTCATTCGCATTTGCTTAATTAAGTTGTCTGAAAATTTAAGACATGTTATTTTGGCTGGACGCTGTAAGGATGATATCGAGGCTTCTCAGGGACTTTTACAAGAACTGAAAACGACACAGACAGTCGCGGGCCGGCCGCTGTGGTAGAGCGGTTCTAGGCGATTCAATCTGGAACCGCGCTACTGCTACTGTCGCAGGTTCGAGTCCTGCCTCGGGCATGGATGTGTGTGATGTCCTTAGGTTAGTAAGGCTTAAGTAGTTCTAAGCCTAGGGAACTGATGACCTCAGATGTTAAGTCCCCTAGTCCTTAGAACCATTTGAACCATTTTTAGACACTCGCAGGATGAGAAAATAGGAAAACAACAATTACAGGTCACATCCATCAATTCCGTGACGACAGAAATAATAACCAGACACGAGAAGGTTATTCTTATAACGCAAATCGTGATCACAACAGACACCACCAGTATGACAACCATTGGCAGGATAATAATAGGTACAGAGTAAGATTACAGTTCCGTAGCTACGACTATGACAGACACCGCTGTAGAAATAGACAATACAGGAACCAGAACAATTATTATCAAGGGAAACAAAATGACTTCAGAAGCAACAGCTCACGTCGTAATTACGATTTCAGGAGAAATTCTGCTCCACTTCACAGACAAGAAAGAAATTCCTGAAATTACCGACAAGACGACAGACGCTATAGTCATGACGACAGACCTGAATTTAATCAGAACTAGAGTGATTCAAATAGGGCAGGGCCCTCTCGACAGGTTGAAATTGTAGAAGTTAGATCTCCAAATCTCAGAAATGACGCGCGACAGCAAAGGGATAATAGACAATAATTCGCACCACGGGCAGCCACAGAACGTGCCTACGAAACTGACGACGTAGCTGGCATGAATATTAATTAATACAGTAATTATATGAGTACACTTTTATAGGGAATAGACGACACAGTCTCAGTGTGTGTACATTGTCCTTGTTAGTTGCACGATTACGTCACGATTGTGAAGTCCACATTCTTGGAACACATATTGATAATGAGGTTTTACTGCAACATTTTGGTTTACTTTAAAAGACATTTTTTTATGTAAAGTACTTTCTGAGAGGTCACAGATGACACAGCATTTGGTCTGTTTGACAGCTACACGACTGTACTGGGATGCTACTAGGGAGTAACACAATTTTCATTATTTGTTTTACGCTGTATCTGTTTTATGTCTGTACAGTTTTTCTATGTCTTCTGGAAAGTAAAATATGTTTTGGTAATGACTTTTGTGGTATAGCTACAGTGAGACAGGTATTTTCGCAACACAACAGTACGTTACAGCATAGTACTTACAATGTCACGACAATGCGAGTAATAACTACAACATTTATGCGCATAGCACTTTACTTTTGTATTTGACAAATGAACACTTGAACACTTGAACACTTGACATAGTTTTTATCGTTAGCCAATGACAGAAATTACCTCATCGCAAGAAGCATAGAATGAAATTTTCACCCTGCAGCGGAGTGTGCTCTGTTATTGAAACTTCCTGGAACATTAAAACTGTGTGCCAGACCGAGCCTCGAACTCGGGACCTTTGCCTTCGGCGGCCAAGTGCTCTACCAACTTAGCTGCCCAAGCACGACTCACGACCCGTCCTCACAGCTTTATTTCCATCAGTACCTCTTCTCCTACTTTCCAAACTTCACAGAAGCTCTCCTGCGAACCTTGCAGCACTAGCACCTTTGGAAAAAAGGATATTGCGGAGACATGGCTTAGCCACAGCCTGGGGGATGTTTCATTAATCGTGTGACCGTTGAATATTGTGAGTAATTAATGAATAGTAAAAGATTGAGCTGTATTAGTCAGGGCCAATTCTGTAGGTCAGTGTTGAAATGATAA
The DNA here is from genome assembly GCF_023897955.1 of Schistocerca gregaria. Lineage (NCBI taxonomy): Eukaryota > Metazoa > Arthropoda > Insecta > Orthoptera > Acrididae > Schistocerca > Schistocerca gregaria. Next base: position 180,618,259 of record NC_064927.1, read on the forward strand.
AGAATAGTAAAGAGAGAGTATAGTCAATTTCACTCAGCAATATAAGCACAAAATTTTATAAAGAAGTTTCAGATGGTACGCTGATTTTTTTTGTCACTGCCCACAACCCGTCTTCTAAAGGGCACACCACTACACGATGTATTTTGCGTACTAATCGGAGTTCATTATATTTCGCGTCAGTATGCAGAAGGTCCAGTAACAAGGGAGATTAAAACTTTTTGCTCGACTAGGACTCAACCCTAGGACCTTTGCTTACAGTGGATAACTGCTCCCTGATTGAGTTATTCAAGCACAGTACCTTCGGTGAGAGTGAGTTGTGAATTGTGCTCAGAAATCTCAGTCAATGACCTCTTCCCCGGATAAGCAAAGATCCTGAGTCCATTTTCTAGTCAAATGGTTCAAATGGTTCTGAGCACTCTGGGACTTAACATCTGAGGTCATCTGTCCACTTGAACGTAGAACTACTTAAACCTAACTAACCTAAGGACACCACACACATCCATGCCCGAGGCAGGATTCGAACCTGCGACAGTAGCGGTTGCGCGGTTCCAGACTGAAGCGCCTAGAACCGCTCGGCCACACCGACAGGATTTTCCAGTCAGGCATTCAGTTTGATCGTCCTGGAAATATTATAACAGCGCACATTCCACAAAAGATTGAAAATTCATTCCGAAAACAATCCCTAAAGCTGTGGCTAGGCCATTCCCTGTGTACATTCTCTCTTCCGGGAGTGGTAGTTCCATAAGGCTTGCAGAACTTTTGAGTAGTTTGTAGGATAGGAGAAGAGTTAACGCCCGAAGTAAAGCCATGAGGACTCTAAATGCGAGCAACACATACCACAATCCACAACTCCTCTTGTCACCCCGCAGCACACAATATGGCAGCATTCCGGTACACGATTAATAGAGCTATCCAACTACCATCTCTGAAGACAAATGTGATCATGAAATTGAAATAATAAAACAAACAGCTATTGAAAATGGCTATAACAGCTCCATAGTAGACACCTTAAAACACTCAATAATGGCAAAGCAATCACAACACAAAAAAACAAAAAGAAAATAACATCTTCCATACAATCCCCTTTCTAGGTAACATTTCATACCAGATTCATACCAGATCTTCAAACGAAAAGGCATAAGCATATCCTTTACAACAGGTTGGATATAAGTTACCCCAAAACATCGGCACACGAAACCCACTTCATCACACAGGTGTAAACAAAACTGAATTTTTGGACTGTGACTGCTTGTACATAGGTCAGAGTGACAGATCATTTGAGATTAGATTCAAGGAACACATGGCAGAACAAAAAATACCACACATCAGCTACAGCTACCCACCTGCACGAAACAAAACACCATGTTAACAACACAAGTATTAGTATCCTACACATCCAACCAAAAGGCAGAAAACTAGACATCCTCTAAGCACTCCAAATATACAAACATCAAATGAAACAACCAGAATCCATCTTAAATGACAAAAATGACAATACTTACAATAGTATCACTCTGTTTTCAGCAACTGTCTACATTCTTAAAATGCACACACACACACACACACACGTGCACAAACCTTAATATTTACCATAAATATTGACAGCCACCAAGAGTACAGGAGATTGAGATCATTTACAGATAATTCATCACACCAACAGCTTGTACCCCTTGTCAGCTTTAAACTGCATGTACATCAACTACTGGCAAAAATTGTATATCTGCATATTTTATAGGATTATCCAACGTACTACCCCAACCTTTAGGCAGCTAATATATGTAATAGGTAATCTTAAGACGCCTTGCCATGTAAATGTTTGCTCTCATAGAATCGCTCTTTCCTCTCTCTCTCTATCTCTCTCTCTCTCTCTCTCTCTCTCTCTCTCTCTCTCTCTCTCTCTCACACACACACACACACACACACACACACACATTCTCTCTCTCTCTCTTCCTCTCCTTCTGCCTCCACCCTCTCACATCTGTCTATTAATCCCAATCAAATAGTGTCATCTGTGTATGATTTTACTGCTGTAGCCAATGTGATTATCGTACTTCAAGTCTGTAACATTTCACCTGATTGTTATTAACAAGTATGAAGTATAAGCCATTTTAACATTTGACCTGATTGTATAAACGAGTACGAATGTTAAGCTGTTTTAACTTGTCAAAACTGGATTTATATGCCACCTGAAGTGCACACACATATGTTCTACATCTCAAAACAAACACCTCAAAATGCTTTAAACCATTATTCTGTAATAATGTTGTTACGTTTTATATTCTTTGCACTTTGCGATAATGTCTTCTCTTCTGCTATACGAACCTTGCACCCAGCAGATTCCAGGCGCCATATTTGTTTACAAATGTGACAGTATACATGTGATGTGTTACGACAGTGAAAGGAACCTGTGACCACTGGAGGTACTCTAGTTCACTTATTTAATGTTTACCATTAGATTTCAGTTTAATTTTTTGTCATAAGAAATCCAAAACCATGTTCTGAAATAATGTCTTGTTTCTCCACTAGGCAGTGCCACAAGTTCCTCCAAAAAAGCGTAACACAACACACACACACACAAATGTCATACTAACTAATGTAAATCCACCGGATGATGGAGGTTTAAACCTTTGAAACGCGTCGTGTAAATAAATAAAACGGTGACTGGTAACAGTAAACTTGTTGTTTCATTTAATACCATGAGGACTGCTCCAGATGGCAGCTCAATCAATGAGCACTTTCTAGCTATAGGCTAACGTCCCTAGTTCGAGTCCCATTCCGGTATGTAGTTTTTATCTGACACAAAGCTGCAAATTAGCGCACACTTCGCTGCAGAGTGAAAAATTCATTCTGACCGAGGCAGCTGCTAATTTAACCTTTACCAAATAATTAGTCACAACGATGATTGCAAATATAGGTCACCATCAACATTTTCCACCGACGGAAGGGTTTTATTTTCTGTGTTTATTTGATTGGCGAGTAAAAGCTTCACTGTGTTTCCTCAGTTCCTGGCTCTTCCGACTTCAGTACTGTAATATTCTCTCCTACCGAGGAAGAAAATACATTGATAGAAAAAACCCACATCAAAACATAATTAATACAGAGGAATGAAACTGCGGGAGTACATTTGTCTACGTAACATATGCAAGTGATTAAATTGTCAGTGTCACAGGTTAATGTAAGCGCGACATAAGCTGTGGTATCAATGTTCGATACCACACTTGTTGCAGTTGTCGACCGCGGTTCGTATTAGTATCGTTGGAGTCGCGAGCCACGACCAGTGCCGCAAGCGCCGCTCCGCGGCTTGTATCGAGTTTCTAGCGAGCTCTCGTCCACTCTTGCTCGGGACGTCAAGTAGTAAAATAGCATAGCCTTCAGCTGATAGGAAACAACCTCTAACGACGCGCTTGGTAACGTATGGCCTAAGTGAGGCCTCAATAGCTACCTGTTTATAATTATATGTATGCAGGCAAGAAGAATCCTGTACAGCCAGTTAAGTACAATATATATTATTTTGTAACAACGACTTCCAATTATTTTAGTCGTTGCAGATTGAGACCATGCAGCCAGAACCTTTTCAACGTTACTGACAAACCTGCAGTGATTTATATGTTTCTATTTAGCGTTTGCCACCAGTCAACATTGGCGAGACGCGTTCGTGCTCATCATAACATAAGCCACTGCACATGTGAAAGATTGGTGTAACCACCAGAATGTTGAATGCAGTCGTGCAAATGTGCATACATTGTGTTGTACAGCTGCCCTATGTCAGTTTGTGGGATGGAGTTCGATACCTGCTGCACTTGGTCGGTCAGCACAGGGACGGTAAACGCTGGTTGTGGATGTCGCTGGAGTTGTCGTCCGATGATGTCCCATACGTGCTCGATTGAGGACATATCTGGTGAACGAGCAAGCCAAGTGTACATGTCAACACTTTGTAGAGCATGTTGGATTAAACCAGCGGTATGCGGGCGAGAGTTATCCTGTTGGGAAACACCGCCTGGAATGCCTTTCCTATATCACAGCGCGACAGGTTGAATCACCAATTTTGCAGTTGAGGTGCGTGGGATAACCACGTCATACGAAATGGCACCCCAGATCTTAACTTCAGGTGTTGGTCCACCGTGTCTGGCACGCATGCATGCTGGTTATAGGCTCTCATCTGGCCTCCTTCTAATCAACACCCGGTCACACCTGCCACAGAGGCAGAACCATCTGTCATCAGAAAACACAGCAGATCTCCACCCTGCCCTCCAATGAGCTCTCACTTGACATCAATGAGGTCGCAAATGGCTGTGTTATGTGGTCAGTGGAATATACGTCTCGCACGGAGCTGTCCTTGAAGTAACCGATTTGTAACGGTTCTTTGTGTTACTGTAGTGCCAACTGCTGCTCAAATTGCTGCTGTAGGTGCAGCACGATATGCCAGAGCCATACGCCGAACACGATGGTCTTCCTTCACGGTAGTGCCACCTGGCCACCTGGAGTTCGGTCGTCTTATGACGAAGCACGTACAGCTTAACTGTCCACGCATTATGTAACTAGTTCTAAGAACATCCGGAATTTTTCTTTACCTGAAAATCTGTAAATGAAGAATTAACTCTATCTTCCAAACAATATCTTTATTATGAAGCACTTAAAAGTTTATAACTAGTACTTAAATGTTTTCTAAAAAAAGAAATGCAAACATTTTCTAAAGAAAAGAAAGGAGAAGAAATGTTCAATAGCTGGATTAAAATTCAAGGTGGAAGGATAACACTGATTAGATTCGCTGATGACACTGCTGTCCTTAGTTAATGTAAAGAACAGTTACAGGATCTGTTGAATGTAATGAACAATAGACTTGGAGAAAATCGAAGAAAGACGAAAGTAATGAGAAGTAGCAGAAATAAGCGCAGCGAAAAACTTAACATTACAATTGGTGATCACGAAGTAAATTAAGTCAAGGAGCGCTGCAACCTATGCAAAAAAATAATGCATGATAGATGGAGCAAGGAGAACATAAGAAGCAGACTATCACGATAAAAATGCCATTCCTGGCCAAGAGAAGTCTACTAGCATCAAACATACGCTGCGGTGACTAAAGTTATGGGATAACGATATGCACATATACGGATGGATGTAGCATCGCGTACGCAAGTGTAAGTAGGCTGTTTATGTGTTTGTATGTTACCATCTAGTGAGCAAGATGTATGAGACAAGCGAAATACCCTCAGACTTCAAGAAGAATATAATAATTCCAATCCCAAAGAAAGCAGGTGTTGACAGATGTGAAAATTACCGAACTATCAGTTTAATAAGTCACAGCTGCAAAATACTAACGCAAATTCTTTACAGACGAATGGAAAAACTAGTAGGAGCCGACCTCGGGGAAGATCAGTTTGGATTCCGTAGAAATGTTGGAACACGTGAGGCAATACTGTCCCTACGACTTATCTTAGAAGCTAGATTAAGGAAGGGCAAACCTACGTTTCTAGCATTTGTAGACTTAGAGAAAGCTTTTGACAATGTTGATTGGAATAATCTCTTTCAAATTCTGAAGGAGGCAGGGGTAAAATACAGGGAGCGAAAGGCTATTAACAATTTGTACAGAAACCAGATGGCAGTTATAAGAGTCGAGGGACATGAAAGAGAAGCAGTGGTTGGTAAGGGAGTGAGACAGGGTTGCAGTCTCTCCCCGATGTTATTCAATCTGTATATTGAGCAAGCAGTGAAGGAAACAAAAGAAAAATTCGGAGTAGGTATTAAAATCCATGGAGAAGAAATAAAAACTTTGAGGTTCGCCGATGACATTGTAATTCTGTCAGAGACAGCAAAGGACTTGGAAGAGCATTTGAACGGAATGGACAGTGTCTTGAAAGGAGGGTATAAGGTGAACATCAACAAAAGCATAACTAGGGTAATGGAATGTAGTCGATTTAAGTCTGCTGACGCTGAGGGAATTAGATTAGGAAATGAGACACTTAAAATAGTAAAGGAGTTTTGCTATTTGGGGAGCAAAATAACTGATGATGGTCGAAGTAGAGAGGATATAAAATGTAGACTGGCAACGGCAAGGAAAGCGTTTCTGAAGAAGAGAAATTTGTTAACATCGAGTACAGATTTAAGTGTCAGGAAGTCGATTCTGAAAGTATTTGTATGGAGTGTAGTCATGCATGGAAGTGAAACATGGACGATAACTAGTTTGGACAAGAAGAGAATAGAAGCTTTCGAAATGTGGTGCTACAGAAGAATGCTGAATATTAGATGGGTGGATCACATAACTAATGAGGAAGTATTGAATAGGATTGGAGAGAAGAAAAGTTTGTGGCACAACTTGACCAGAAGAAGGGATCGGTTGGTAGGACATGTTCTGAGGCATCAAGGGATCACCATTTTAGTAGTGGAGGGAAGCGTGGAGGGTAAAAATCGTAGAGGGAGACCAAGAGATGACACACTAAGCAGATTCAGAAGGATGTAGGTTGCAGTAGGTACTGGGAGATGAAGAAGCTTGCACAAGATAGAGTAGCATGGAGAGCTGCATCAAACCAGTCTCAGGACTGAAGACCACAACAACAACATGTTGACAGCGCTATGTAGCGCTCTGCATAAATAACTCTGAAAGCGCTGTGCGCACTCTCTAAGAGACTCTGTGACTGGTCGCACTAGGAGTTGAAAGTTAACAGTCATCGGTGATGGCAGTTGGAGGTGAACAGCCAGCAGTGATGGAAGATGAGCGGGAGTAGTCAGCAGTGATGGAGGTTAGAGGTTAATAATTAGCAGTGTTGGAGGTTTGCAGTATTAGCGTGAGCGGACGGCCTGAAAGAATATCCGCCATTGAACTTTATTATTGATGATTATATAATTTTTGAACTGGTTGTCACATTCTTAAGGCAAATACACTGTTTGCTCTGCAATAAAATCTTTCCTTTGTTAACCACATTTCTATCAGCAGTTAGAACGTTCAGTACTTAGAATCTTTTATTTATCTGGGAGTATTGGTGCTTGCGGCATTGCTGTAGTTCGTGTAACGAAGCTTTTTGTGAGGTAAGTGACCTATGATATGTATGGATTATTGTTAGGATTGCTACTAATTCAGGGCCATTCTTTTGTATTAATTATTTGAAATCAGATTATCATTTTTTGAGCATTCAGATTGCGTTTCACTAGGATATTATAGGCCAGTGTTGACATGATAATGACAAGCAAAGTGACAGTATAGTCAGTTTCACTCAGCAGCTTAAGAACATTAAGCATTCAGCAGTTTAAGTAAAATCATATTTAGAAGTATCACCTTCTCGCTTATTTCAGTGCTAGTAAAAACATTTAAATAAATAAGTTTCACAAGGTATGGAAGAGCAGTGTACGGCGGAGCTGTCTTTTGTACTCACGGCTCATGTTTAAAGGTTTGCGACATGATTATGACCGCACGATGGGAATTAAAGAACTTTGAACGAGCAGTGGAAGTGGAGCTAGACGCATGGGGCATTCCATTTCGCAAATCGTTAAGGAGTTTAACATACCGGCGTTCACAGTGTCAAATGTAAGCCGCGGGTAAAAAATTTCAGGCATTACCTCTCACCACCTTCACCGCAGTGGCCCACAGCCTTAACGACCGAGAACAGCAGGGTCTGCGAAGAGCTGCCAGTGCTAGAAGGCAAGCAACACTGAGTGAAATGACCGCAGAAATCAAAGTAGTATGGTAAGACGAACGTATCCCATACGATAGTGCGGCGAAATTTGACGATAATGTGTTATGGCAGAAGACGACAGATGTGATTTCCTTCGCTAACAGCATGACATCGCCTAGAGGGCCTCTCCCTGGCAAGTGACCATATCGGTTGGACCATGGGCTACTGAAATCAGTGACCTGACAGGTGAGCCCGATTTCAGTTGACAATATCTGATGATCGGATTCGACTGTGGCTCAGACCACACGAAGCCATGGACCCAAGTTGTCCAGAAGGCACTACGAAAGCTGCTGGTGGATGCATAATGGTGTGGGTTGTGTTTACATGGAGTGGACTGAGTCATGGACTGGAAATTGTTATGTGCAACTATTCGTGGACTTCATGTTCCCATACTATAACAGAATTTGTATGGACGAGAACGTGCCATGTCACGGAACCATGATCGTTCGCCTTTGATCTAAGAACGTTCTCAACAATTTGAGCGAATGATTTTGCCACCCAGATCGTCCGACATAAAGCCCATCGACATTTATGGGACATAGTCGAGAGGTCAGTTCACGCACGAAATCCTGCAACGGCAACACTTTCGCAATTATGGACGGCTGTAGAGGCAACATGACTCAGCATTTCTGTAAGGGACTTCCAACAACTTGTTGAGTCCATGGCACGTTGAAATGCTGAACTACACCTGGCAGAAGGTTGTCCGACACGATATTAGGTGTTATCTCATGACTTTTGTCACCTCAGTATAACACTTAATTTGAGGAAGAAGTTTCTGAGGTTATACGTTTTCAGTACTGCATTGCTTGGTACTGAAACATGGACTGTGGAAAAACGAGAACAGAAGACAATCGAAAATTTGAATTGTGTTGCTAAAGAAAAATGCTGAAGATTAAGTGGACAAATGTGGTAAGAAATGAAAAGGTACTCCACAGAATCGACGAAGAAAGGTATACATGAAAAACATTAGCATCTGCGGATGTGGCTCTTAAAATGATAGGTAAAAGCAATGGTGAGGGTACTTGTAGTGGAAGAACGTGCAGAGAATGTTTTCAATGCCTTAAGAACGATGATTTTGATGTCGAAGACCGGCATGGCGGTGGAAGATAGACCGTTTTCGTAGCTACTGAAACAGACGAAAACAGTCACAGGAAATCATTATCGAAAGCAATCGATACGTTTGAGCCCAACACTGAAACACAAATGGCCACAATACAGCGATAGACACATAAAGGTAATTTTCCAGCAGCACTGTTCGACCCAGTGTCGTAAAACCCTTCAAAATATACATGGAAACGTTGAAATGAGAAATCCTATTCTCCATACGTTGCTCTCTCTGACTACCACCTTTTTCGATCAGTGGCACACAGTCTGACCATCCAGCACTTCCGATCATATGAACAAGTGCAAAATTGAATCGATTTATGGATCCCAACAAAAGACGCCCACTTTTTTTTTTTTTTTTTTTTTTTTTTTTTTTTTTTTTTTTTTTTTGTCATCGGTCTACTGACTGGTTTGATGCGGCCCGCCACCAATTCCTTTCCTGTCCTAACCTCTTCATCTCAGAGTAGCACTTGCAACCTACGTCCTCAATTATTTGCTTGACGTATTCCAATCTCTGTCTTCCTCTACAGTTTTTGCCCTCTACAGCTCCCTCTAGTACCATGGAAGTCATTCCCTCATGTCTTAGCAGATGTCCTATCATCCTGTCCCTTCTCCTTATCAGTGTTTTCCACATATTCCTTTCCTCTCCGATTCTGCGTAGAACCTCCTCATTCCTTACCTTATCAGTCCACCTAATTTTCAATATTCGTCTATAGCACCACATATCAAATGCTTCCATTCTCTTCTGTTCCGGTTTTCCCACAGTCCATGTTTCACTACCATACAATGCTGTACTTCAGACGTACATCCTCAGAAATTTCTTCCTCAAATTAAGGCCGGTTTTTGATATTAGTAGACTTCTCTTGGCCAGAAATGCCTTTTTTGCCATACCGAGTCTGCCTTTGATGTCCTCCTTGCTCCGTCCGTCATTGGTTATTTTACTGCCTAGGTAGCAGAATTCCTTAACTTCATTGACTTCGTGACCATCAATCCTGATGTTAAGTTTCTCGCTGTTCTCATTTCTACTACTTCTCATTACCTTCGTCTTTCTCCGATTTACTCTCTAACCATACTGTGCACTCATTAGACTGTTCATTCCGTTCAGCAGATCATTTAACTCTTCTTCACTTTCACTCAGGATAGCAATGTCATCAGCGAATCGTATCATTGATATCCTTTCACCTTGTATTTTAATTCCACTTCTGAACCTTTCTTTCATTTCCATCATTGCTTCCTCGATGTACAGATTGAAGAGTAGGGGCGAAAGGCTACATCCTTGTCTTACACCCTTCTTAATACGAGCACTTCGTTCTTGATCGTCCGCTCTTATTATTCCCTCTTGGTTGTTGTACATATTGTATATGACCATTCTCTCCCTATAACTTACCCCTACTTTTTTCAGAATCTCGAACAGCTTGCACCATTTTATATTGTCGAACGCTTTTTCCAGGTCGACAAATCCTGTGAACGTGTCTTGATTTTTCTTTAGCCTTGCTTCCATTATTAGCCGTAACGTCAGAATTGCCTCTCTCGTGCCTTTACTTTTCCTAAAGCCAAACTGATCGTCACCTAGCGCATTCTCAATTTTCTTTTCCATTCTTCTGTATATTATTCTTGTAAGCAGCTTCGATGCATGAGCTGTTAAGCTGATTGTGTGATAATTCTAGCACTTGTCAGCTCTTGCCGTCGTCGGAATTGGGTGGATGATGCTTTTCCGAAAGTCAGATGGTATGTCGCCAGACTCATATATTCTACACACCAACGTGAATAGTCGTTTTGTTGCCACTTCCCCTAATGATTTTAGAAATTCTGATGGAATGTTATCTATCCCTTCTGCCTTATTTGACCGTAAGTCCTCCAAAGCTCTTTTAAATTCCGATTCTAATACTGGATCCCCTATCTCTTCTAAATCGACTCCTGTTTCTTCTTCTATCACATCAGACAAATCTTCACCCTCATAGAGGCTTTCAATGTATTCTTTCCACCTATCTGCTCTCTCCTCTGCATTTAACAGTGGAATTCCCATTGCACTCTTAACGTTACCACCGTTGCTTTTAATGTCACCAAAGTTTGTTTTGACTTTCCTGTATGCTGAGTCTGTCCTTCCGACAATCATATATTTTTCGATGTCTTCATATTTTTCCTGCAGCCATTTCGTCTTAGCTTCCCTGCACTTCCTATTTATTTCATTCCTCAGCGACTTGTATTTCTGTATTCCTGACTTTCCCGGAACATGTTTGTACTTCCTCCTTTCATCAATCAAGTGAGGTATTTCTTCTGTTACCCATGGTTTCTTCGCAGCTACCTTCTTTGTACCTATGTTTTCCTTCCCAACTTCTGTGATGGCCCTTTTTAGAGATATACATTCCTCTTCAACTGTGCTGCCTACTGCGCTATTCCTTATTGCTGTATCTATAGCGTTAGAGAACTTCAAACGTGTCTCGTCATTCCTTATAACTTCTGTATCCCAGTTCTTTGCGTATTGATTCTTCCTGACTAATGTCTTGAACTTCAGCCTACTCTTCATCACTACCATATTGTGATCTGAGTCTATATCTGCTCCTGGGTACGCCTTACAATCCAGTATCTGATTTCGGAATCTCTGTCTGACCATGATGTAATCTAATTGAAATCTTCCCGTATCTCCCAGCCTTTTCCAAGTAAACCTCCTCCTCTTGTGATTTTTGAACAGGGTATTCGCTATTACTAGCTGAAACTTGTTACAGAACTCAATTAGTCTTTCTCCTCTTTCATTCCTTGTCCCAAGCCCATATTCTCCTGTAACCTTTTCTTCTACTCATTCCCCTACAACTGCATTCCAGTCGCCCATGACTATTAGATTTTCGTCCCCCTTTACATACTGCATTACCCTTTCAATATCCTCATACACTTTCTCTATCTGTTCATCTTCAGCTTGCGACGTCGGCATGTATACCTGAACTATCGTTGTCGGTGTTGGTCTGCTGTCGATTCTGATTAGAACAATCCGGTCACTGAACTGTTCACAGTAACACACCCTCTTCCCTATCTTCCTATTCATAACGAATCCTACACCTGTTATACCATTTTCTGCTGCTGTTGTTATTACCTGATACTCGTCTGACCAGAAATCCTTGTCTTCCTTCCACTTTACTTCACTGACCCCTACTATATCTAGATTGAGCCTTTGCATTTCCCTTTTCAGATTTTCTAGTTTCCCTGCCATGTTCAAGCTTCTGACATTCCACGCCCCGACTCGTAGAGCATTATCCTTTCGTTGATTATTCAATCTTTTTCTCATGGTAACCTCCCCCTTGGCAGTCCCCTCCTGGAGATCCGAATGGAGGACTATTCCGGAATCTTTTGCCAATGGAGAGATCATCATGACACTTCTTCAACTACAGGCCACATGTCCTGTGGATACACGTTACGTGTCTTTAATGCAGTGGTTTCCATTGCCTTCTGCATCCTCATGTCGTTGATCATTGCTGATTCTTCCGCCTTTAGGGGCAATTTCCCACCCCTAGAACAAGAGAGTGCCTGAACCTCTATCGGCTTCTCCGCCCTCTTTGACAAGGCCGTTGGCAGAATGAAGCTGACTTCTTATGCCGGGTGTCTTCGGCCGCCAATGCTGATTATTTATCAAAATTCAGGCAGTGGCGGGGATCGAACCCGGGAGCGAAGACGTTTTTATTATGAATCAAAGACACTATCCTTTTTTTTTATCTCATTTTGTTCGTTATTGTTCGTTTCAATTGTTCGTGGCGGACGTCACCTGACGCCCATTAAAGTTCGTTACTGATCCATTCACTCAGTTTTTTTATTACAGAGGGCAGCTAACCCTCTGACCGAACACGCTGAGCTACCGTGCCGGCATCCCCTAGACCACGGGATTCGTATGTTATCTTAAACATAGGAGAATGTAGTGGCTAGCGATGGGCAAAATTATGAATCATAAATTTTAAAGGGGGCTACACTGAGTCACAGCGCCAGAGATTGCGCCAAAGATTATTATTCCGCAGCCTCCACTGGCGCTGTAGTAGTTAAGAGGATGTCGAGAGCACTCGTTGTTCTGTTGGGCGATAGAGTAGACGACCTGAGTGTTGACTCAAATGTTGTACTGTTCGGTTGGTGAAATGTATAGATGGAAGAAGATGCAACTGTCAGAATATATTCGAGAAAGGAGATGGGCTTTTGATTTATGATGCTGGTGCAATGGAATATTTTTGTCAATATATAATGAGGTAAAAAAAGTATTGCAGTTTTCTTTAATAACAATCCCTCTTGCTCACAAGTACAGTCAGCAAAGCATCTGGCTCGTGTTCATTTATTAGACTTGTAATTGTGGTTTCTTTGTGCAATTACAGTATTTCTGAGTTTTCAATCAGTTCATTGTAAATGGTATTTAAATTATTTTGTCGTATTGGGAAAGAACCGAGCCGGATACATGTACTTTGAGTCACACTACCACACACAGAACAGTTACACTTGTGCCTTGTTGTTTCGTAGCTGTTATTGTTGCAGGGGACTCAAATAATCAATTGTGTTAATGGAAATTCCATGTCATTATTTATTTTTATTTTATACAGTCAGGTTGCGTGCTAATAATAGCGAGGGACAACCGGTTACCAAACTTGGTAACTGGTCACACAGCTAGTAAAATTATTGCATTTATTCATTAATATTAGTTTCTTTTTAAGTAGTCCCCCATGCGTTTTTTGTAAGTTTTTCACAATAAAGCCCCGAACTTCGAGAAAAAACGGCGGAAGCAAAGTCGTAGACCTAGTATTATTAGAAGAAAAGTTGCTACTCACCATATAGTGGAGATGCTGAGTCGCAGATAGGCACAACAAAAATATTTTCACACTTAAAGCTTTCGGCCAATGGCCTTTGTCAACAATAGACACACATACGCACACACACACTCACGCAAACGCAACTCACAGACACGACTGCAGTCTCAGGCAACTGAAACCACACAGTGTGGTTTAAGAGTGAAAATCTTTTTCTTGTGGCTATCTTCGACTCAGCATCTCCGCTACGTGGTTAGTAGCAACTTTTCTTCTCATAATATTGTTACATTTCATCATGGATCTGATACATTTTATATTGACAGACATTGAAATACATCCAGCAAATAACTGAGAACGTAGATTGCAAGTGCAAACTATGATATGAAAAGCTTGGCACAGGAGAGGAATTAGTGACTGGCCACATAAAATAAATATAAAAATAAGTAAATAAAAGGACTAATTATATTTACAAATACTGTAAAAGAAACAACCTCATATCCGTCAAAAATAAGAACAATACAAACAGCCAGAAACTGGTAGTGGGTGTCTCTAGTTTGCATATCTTTATGTGATCTTTGAATCGTTCACTAGATGAAACGCCGGTCACAAAACATCATACGTTCGTCGGAACATTATCCTCCAGGTACAACACTCTCACCTATTGATTACGAGAAATTTTGTGTACCGCAAAGAACTTCAGCTGTGTAATTCGAGCTACAAAAGTTATATAGATACGTAATTGTAACATTTTCTAGGGGATATGAAATTGAATGAGGTTGATTTCGGGGAGGAGACCAAACTACGAGGTCATATGTCTCATCGGATTATGTAAGGATGGGGAAGGAAGTCTGCGGTGCCCTTTCAAAGGAACCATCCAGGCATTTGCCTGAAGCGATGTGGGAAAATCACGGAAAACCTAAATCAGGATGGCCGGACGCGGGACTGAACCGTCGTTCTCCCGAATGCGAGTCTACTGTGCTAACCACTGCGCCATAAATGGTCACTTGGGCTCAGTCGTACGTAAGGCAGGTGGTACACTTTGGTTTATTGGTTGGATCCTGGGAAAATACGGTCAGTCTACAAAGGGGACTACTTACAAATCGTTTGCGCATCCCGTTCAGAATGTTGCTCAAGTTTATGGCACTCATAACAGACAGGACTAGCAGTGGATATTATGTGTATACAAAGAAGGGCAACACGAATGGCCACAGGTTCGTTTGTCTTACGGAGAGTGTTACGTATGTGTAGGCAAACTTAAATTGGCAGGCGTGTGGTGATAGACGCCAACATCCCTCGACATAAAAGTTTCAAGAACGAGTATTCAGTGAAGAAACTGTAGGTGTCTTTCTTCATCGCCCGCGTACGGGTTGTGAAGACAAAATTAGCCTAAGCATAGAGAAATTTAAGCAGTAACTCTTCCCAAGCGTCTATCTGACTGGAACACAAAGAAATCTTAACACATAGTAGCACGCTGAACACCATCCGCCATACACTTCATAGCGGTCTGTAGAATATGTACGTATCAAGACTGCTTACCCCGGCAGCTGCCACAACAAGCAAAAAGTTCACCAGGACCGGAATCGCGTTCAGCGTTATGTTCACTGCAACAAAGGAGACCAAAATACACTAAATTCGTTTTAGCGGTCCCGAGACTGATCGTTGCATGTTAAAGTAACAACTCTACTTCGCACGATAAACTTATTAACATTTATGGAATACACCGTTGGTTCCTCAGAGGATAATACTTATATAATAGTTCTTTGTGAACCACTTTCGGCTTTCTGGACCATTCTCTTAAGATTAAACAGATAATTCACAAAGAACCAAAGAGAATTTGTAGTGATGAAATATTGCTTTTCCAAAAATCCGTGGACTTTTACAATTATATATCAAGACGGAACAACCAATTTGATACAAGACATATGTAGTCGCAAATATCAGGAAATACCCCAAAAGCGGATGGCAAAAATATTGACAAGTGACGTCAGCAGATGACGTACCTCGCTGCACGTGCAGCGCTTGAGCAGCTGATCATCCCAAACCAAGACAAATACACTACTGGCCATTAAAATTGCTACGCCACGAAGATGACGTGCTACAGACGCGAAATCTAACCGACAGGAAAAAGATCCTGTGATATGCAAATGATTAACTTTTCAGAACCTTGCCACAAGGTTGGTGCATGTGGCGACACCTACTACGTGGTGACATGAGGGAAGGTTCCAACCGATTTCTCATACACAAACAGCAGTTGACCGGCGTTGCCTGGTGAAACGTTGTTGCGTTGCCTCGTGTAAGGAGGAGAAATGCGTACCATCACGTTTCCGACTTTGATAAAGGTCGGATTATAGCCTATCGCAATTTCGGTTTATCGTATCGCGACACTGCTGCTCGCGTTGGTCGAGATCCAATTACTGTTAGCAGAATAAGGAATCGGTGAGTTCAGGAGGGTAATACGGAACGCCGTGCTGGATCCCAACGGCAACGAATCATTAGCAGTCGAGATGACAGGCATCTTATCCGCATGGCTGTAACGGATCGTGCAGCAAGACAACAACCATCTGCACGAACAGTTCGACGACGTTTGCAGCAGCATGGACTATCAGCTCGGAAACCATGGCTGCGGTTACCCTTGACGCTGCATCACAGACAGGAGCGCCTGCGATGGTGTACTCAACGACGAACCTGGGTGCACGAATAGCAAAACGTCATTTTTTCGGATGAATCCAGGTTCTGTTTACAGCATCATGATGGTCGCACCGGTGTTTGGCGACATCGCGGTGAACGCACATTGGAAGCGTGTATTCGTCATCGCCATTCTGGCGTATCACCCGGCGTGATGGTATGGGGTGCCATTGGTTACACGTCTCGGTCAACTCTTGTTCGCACTGATGGCACTCTGAACAGTGGACGTTACATTTCAGATGTTTTACTTCCCGTGGATCTACCCTTCATTCGATCCCTGCGAAACCCTACATTTCAGCAGGATAATGCACGACTGCATGTTGCAGGTCCTGTACGGACCTTTCTGAATGCAGGAAATGTTCGACTGCTGCCCTGGCCAGCACATTCTCCAGATCTCTCACCAATTGGAAACGTCTGGTCAATGGTAGCCGAGCAACTGACTCGTCACAATACGCCAGTCACTACTCTTGATGAACTGTGGTATCGTGTACATGCCATCCAAGCTCTGTTTGACTCAATGCCCAGACGTATCAAGGTCGTTATTACGGCCAGAGGTGGCTGTTCTGGGTACTGATTTCTCAGGATCTATGCACCCAAATTGCGTGAAAATGTAATCACATGTCAGTTCTAGTATAATATATTTGTCCAATGAGTACCCGTTTATCATCTGCATTTCTTCTTGGTGTAGCAATTTTAATGGCCAGTTGTCTATTCACGTCGGTGTGGCTCCAGGCCCACATGCGCCACTTCAACGCGTGGGGCCAGAGTTCGAGTCTTCCAGCTGGCAGGCAGTAGTTTTTGCATTGCATTATACAAATATGTGTTTACATGGAGGGAATATTTATTATTTTATTTAGCGGTCTCCCTGCCTCCGTAGGTTTGTCGCAAAGTACATTACGATAAAAACCTACCGGACTGCGTCACAAGCAGATGAGTACAAGCTTCTGAACTGCGTCGTTACCAGTAAATGACCTAAGTTTCCTTTCCTAAATAGACTCTGCAAACACAAAAGAAGTAGCAAAAGGAAAGAAACAAGAAATGAAGAAAAGCTTTCGCTTGGTTACAGAGAGGACAATAATTTTGTAACTTCTACGTTTACAACACATCATATGTACAAAAGGTGTTCGAAATTTGCACCGTTTGTTTGAATGCAAGTATCACATTCAATGTGCGATACGTAGCAGCGTCCCTTTCGGCGACAAAACAAGTCACTGCAGGTTCCGTAAGGTACATCATCTGGTGACGTCATATGTTCAGAATTTTTAGTCAGTTTCTGCGTAATTTCCCAACATTTGCGGCCCCATGCGTGAACAAGTAAATCTTACAGTATTTATACTCGATGATTAAAAAAGGACGTAATGGTCCAAAATGGTATACAGGTGAGTAGTAGCACAGACTACGGCGACGTATGTACAAAACATCTGGTGAATATGAAGTACAGGCCAAAAAAGGAGAGGGGGTGAGGGCAGCGGGGAGGAATGAGTCAGTGTAACGAGGGTGAGGAAAATTCTGTTATTTATACCAAGCATATTATCCTAGGGAGAGAAAAATATTGAATAAGTGCTGCTACTTTAGTAAGGGTGAAGGGTGAAAATGGAAATGTATGTAATCATTTAGGATTAAGTCAGACCAGTGTTCAGTGACAGCCAGAGTTTCGAGTAATGTTAGTTTCCTGCTTTTAGTTCGTCTGTGGAGAATGTCACATTAAAAGCCACAAGAATGACTTTCATTCCAAACATGTTCAGCAAAGCTGGAACCTATCTTTTTCAGTTTCCAACTCTTCTCATGAACAGTCAGGCTAGTAGTTACAACCATATCTAATTGACCGTCACGTAACTTGCCACATAAATTGCTGAAAATGCTATAAATTCCTTCTTTTCTAAAAGTGGAATCTGTTATTTACTGTTGAAAAGAATGTGGGCAACAGTATTGCAAGTATGAAAAGATATTGTTTATTTAGCTGGAAAGCTATTGTTTATTTAGCTGGATTTTAGTGCACTGGCAAGTACCTACAGTGTTTTACCTACTTATAGAATGAAGGCCCACACATGTTATCAGTGTGATTCAGTGGCTTCTGCGGAGAACACTGAGTGTTGTTATCTCCAGTCTCTTCGTTTTGCTAAGTCCGTTAACAATTAAGGTGAATTGTACCCATTACTGTAAGCTGTTTCATTAATTACACTGACGGAAAAAACATCGTAACACCAAAAAATAATTAATGTAAAGTAATGAAATTCCGGGAATACATATGTCTACGTAACATATTTAAATGATTAACATTGCAAAATCACAGGTAAATGTAAGCGCGAGATAAGCCATTGCAAATGTGAACATTAATAACTGAATGTTGAATGTAAGCTCGCACACCTGCATGCGTTGTGTTGTAATTGGTGCCGGATGTCAGTTTGTGGGATGGAGTTCCATGCCTGCTTTGCTTAGTTGGTCAATACGGGGACGGTTAATGCTGGTTGTGGATGACGCTGCAGATGCCGTCCGATAATGTTCCGTATGTGCTTGTGAATCAAATTCAGTGTCTCTAGAGTTATCCGAAGACTTTCACTCAAACCTTATTTTGTGTATATTCAAGTATATGCTGCCTCAAGTGGTCGATCTCTCAAAGCTACTGATGTGTTTTCAATTATATTCCTTTCCCCTGTTTCAGTACATTGTTGCCTAATACGTCCTTTGAAATCCTCAACAATCTCTGGACCCTCAATCTATCCAAGTAATATCTCCTTCATTTCCTCCTCTTCTCCAGTTCCCTTAGATTTAATCCGCAATTCTTACCATGTTAATTATGGTCATAATCTACATCTTCCCATGGAAATGTTTTGGATGTTAAAATTTAGTTTCGAAATTTCTTTCTTATACAATATAATTTATGAAACTTCCGGTGTCCCCAGGTCTCTTGCGCCTTTCATGATACTCAAACTAAGTGTTAGCAGTCATTAAGTTGCGCTCTGTAAAAAATTTAAGCATGCGAGTTTTCTTACATTCGTTCCCCTAGTCCATTTTCCTTCTCTTCGTGTTCCTTCTACCTAATTCTAGTCCTTCATAGCAATTAAATTTCATCTTCCTCAACAATCTGAATGATGTCTTTTATCTCACCATATGTTCTCTCAATCTCCTCATAAAACGTGCTACTAGGCACATAAACGTATACAATGGGCAGCTCAAAAGAATGCCTGCGGGAAGCACTCGTGCACCATCTCTCTCTTCCTCCCTGCAATTGCCTGCACTACTGGCGGTCTGAAAAATATTGCCTTAGCGGCAGACTTAACTGTCAGCATTGTTGTGTGTCATTGTTAGTGACTA
Organism: Schistocerca gregaria; assembly: GCF_023897955.1. Lineage (NCBI taxonomy): Eukaryota > Metazoa > Arthropoda > Insecta > Orthoptera > Acrididae > Schistocerca > Schistocerca gregaria. The sequence goes on from NC_064927.1 coordinate 180,637,802, forward strand.
TGGTCTCAAACCTTTTTTCATATTTTATTTACAGCTGCAGTAGCGATGGGGAAACAGTAGTGATAAACCATTACAGATATCGCATCTACATTAAAAACGACAAACACACAAGAAAATCCTTCTGTTGACTATGCTTTAACTAAATAAAAAGAAACATATATCGTAATGGAAAAGCACGCTTCAGTAGTTGCATGCATAGTATCAATATTAATAAACTACTGATACTACGATTACAGACACCATGTACAGGAATGAAAACTTTGACGGAAAATCAGGCCACTGAAGGCGTTAGACGATTTAGCATACTTATACCGCTCTACGGCTTCAAGTCAGTCAAAGTTCCAATTCTCACGTGGTTGCATTCATGAAAATATTTTTCGAACAACGCATACTGTTCTGTCTAGAGCAGGGTATCCCAAAACATATTCCGCAAAACACTGGTATTCTGCGGTAAGTTAATAAGTGCTCCACCAAAAACTGCATCACCCCAATTCCCAGAACTCCTGAAGATAGACGTTGACCGTGGATATTGCATCACAGACACAGTCCCTTTGACTGTTCAGAGATGTCACTAAACCCGCATCATGAATGAGCAGGGGGTCCGACAGCCAATCAGTTCCATTCATTCCACCAGGAATCAGGTACACGGCTCGTGTTGTCTGTAGTTCAACCATGCCTAGACAATCAATATCGCGGTTCGATCGTGTCCCCACTGTTACTTTGTGCCAGAAAGGGAACTGTCCAGAAGTCTCAGAGTGAACCAAAACGATGTAGTTCGGACAAAAAAAATGGCTCTGAGCACTATGGGACTTAACTTCTGAGGTCATCAGTCCCCTAGAACTTAGAACTACTCAAACCTAACTAACCTAAGGACATCACACACATCCATGCCCGAGGCAGGATTCAAACCTGCGACCGTAGCGGTCGCGCGGTTCCAGACTGTAGCGCCTAGAACCGCTCGGCCACCCCGGCCGGCTAGTTCGGACATGGAGGAGATACAGAGAGACAGCAACTGTCGATGACATATCTCGCTAAGGCCGCCCAAGGGCTACTACTGCAGTGGATGACCGCTACCTACGGATTATAGCTCGGAGGAACCCTGACAACAACGCCACCATATTGAGTAACGCGTTTCGTGCAGCCACAGGACGTCGTGTTACGACTCAAAGCGTGCGCAGTAGGCTGCATAATGAGCAACTTCACGCCCGACGTCCATGACGAGGTCCATCTTGGAACTACGACACCATGCAGCGCGGTACAGATTGGCCTAACAACATGCCGAACGGACCGCTCAGGATTGGCATCACGATCTCTTCATCGATGAGTCTCGCATATGCCTTCATCCAGACAGTCGTCGGAGACTTGTTTGAAGGCAATCCGGTCAGGCTGAACGCCTTAGACACACTATACATCGAGTGTTGCAAGGTGGAGGTTCCCTGCTGTTTTTGGGTGGCATTATGTGTGCCGACGTACGCCGCTGGTGGTCATGGAAAGCGCCATAACGACTGTACGAAACGTGAATACCATCCTCCGACCGACATTGCAACCATATCGGCAGCATATTGGGGAGGCACATCTTGTGAATGACTTCCTTCAGGATAATGACATCGCTCGACTACAGTGTCCAGCATGTTCACCAGACATGAACACAATCGAAGATGCCTGGGAAAGATTGAGAAGGACTGTTTATGGACGACATGACCGACCGACCACTCTGAGGAGTCTACGCCGCATCGCCATTGAGGAGTGGAACAATCGGGACCAACAGTGCGTTGGTGAACTTGTGGATAGTATGCCACGACGAATACAGGGATGTATCAATGGAAGAGAATGTGCAGCTGAGTTTTAGAGGTACCGGTGTGAACAGCAATCTGGACCACCACCTCTGCATGCCTCGCTATATGGTGGTGCAACATGCAAAGTGTGCTTTTCATGAGCAATAAAAAGGGCCGGAAGGATATCTGTGTTTTTCTCTATTACAGTTTTCTGTAGAGGTTCCGGGACTCTCGGAACCGAGGTGATGCAAAACTTTTTTTGATGTTTGTATGAATTAAAGGGAGCTGCCCGCCTGCTTAGCTGGGTGGTTACCAGCTTGCGTTCCATGCACTGGGCCCAGGTTCGGTTACCGACTGGGGTGGAGATTTTCTCCGCTCAGGGACTGTGTGTTGCTGTGTTGTCGTCATCATCATCGACCGCAAGTCGCCCAACGAGGCGCCGACTAAACTATGTTTCACACTTAGCGGCCGAATCCGAATGGGAGCTCCCGACCAACTATGCAATACGATCGTTTCATTTCACAGGGAGTTTCTTCTTTGACATCTTTTTTTCTTAATTTTTTAATGTTATTATGACTTCTACGTTAATAGTTACGACTTAAATTTCAAGTAACCATTGAATAATATAAGATTTTCTGGTATTTTAAAATTTTATTAACTTTATTAACCTTCAGAATAAAGGTGCTTTATCGAAGCAGCAGCATTCTCACAGTGTTCCGTCTGAGGAAAATTTCGTGCAGCTCAGGTCTAGACCACGTCCCCCGGCTCGCAGACGTATCCCCGACGGTCACAGTGGGTGGTAGCCTTGTATGTGCCAGTAGAAAAAAATGGTTCAAATGGCTCTGAGCACTATGGGACTTAACATCTGAGGCCATCAGTCCCCTAGAACTTAGAACTACTTAAACCTAACCAACCTAAGGACGACACACACATCCATGCCCGAAGCAGGATTCGATCCTGCGACCGTAGCGGTCGCGCGGTTCCAGACTGAAGCGCTGTGCCAGTAGATCTCAATTATTGTGGTAAATCCAGAATTATATGACCAGAAGTTCTGTCTGCTGCCACTGCACTTCACTACCACTTTACATAACTTGAAACTATCCATCTCCCTTTTTTATACTCTCTAACCTACCTCCTACGATACGAGTAAAATGAAGAACTGCTTTGTACGTTTCGACATCTTTATGAAACAGTTTATACCGGCTCACTTTGTTGTGAAGAGTAGCTACAATTTTCGCAAGATTTTTAAGTAACAACAAGTAGTTTCCATTTCCTTCAACTATTTGCGCCGTTCGAAGAGATCATCAGCCTCGAGAGTAAACAGAAGTTGAGTTACGGCTGGTACGTATTCTTAACAGGTAGTTATCACTTTTCAGGTTACCTAAATGTTTTGATATTACGTAGAGTTTCCAATGAGGAACTATATCGCTGTATAGTACTGTTCATTACGGAAAATTGTAAGGAAACGAACCACTTCCTATTGCTCATATAAGTTAACTGGAAGGACAGTGACTGATAATGGAGCTGTATTTAAGAGGGATGGCACTAGTGAAGTGAAAGAGGAAAAGCAAAATGGAAGACCTATTAACTGAGAACTGGGGCAAGGTGCAAGTAGGCTGTTTATATGTTTGTATGTTGGCAACGCTACTGACCGCATTAATATCACTGACAGCGCTCTTCGCCCTGTGTAAGATACTCTGTGGCTGGTTAGAGTCGCAGTTGCAAGTTAATACACTACTGGCCATTAAAATTGCTACACCACGAAGATGAAGTGCTACAGACGCGAAATTTAACCGACAGAAAGAAGATGCTGTGATATGCAAATGATTAGCTTTTCAGAGCTTTCACACAAGGGTGGCGCCGGTGGCGACACCTTCAACGTGCTGACATGACGAAAGTTTCCAACCGATTTCTCATACACAAACAGCAGTTGACCGGCGTTGCCTGGTGAAACGTTGTTGTGATGCCCCGTGTAAGGAGGAGAAATGCGTACCATCACGTTTCCGACTTTGATAAAGGACGGGGTGTAGCCTATCGCGAATGCGGTTTATCGTATCGCGACATTGCTGCTCGCGTGGGTCTAGATCCAATGACTCTTAGCAGACTATGGAATCGGTGGGTTCAGAAGGGTAATACGGAACGCCGTGCTGGGATCCCAACGGCCTCGCATCACTAGCGGTCGATATGACAGGCATCTTATCCGCATGGCTGTAACGGATCGTGCACCCACATCTCGATCCCTGAGTAAACAGATGGGGGCGTTTGCAAGAGAACAACCATCTGCACGAACACCTCGACGACGTTTGCAGCACCATGGACAATCAGCTCGGAGACGATGGCTGCGGGTACCGTCGACGCTGCATCACAGATAGGAGCACCTGCGATGGTGTACTCAACGACGAATCTGGGAACACGAATGGCAAAACGTCATTTTTTCGGTTGAATCCAGGTTCTGTTTACAGCATCATGATAGTCGCATCCGTGTTTGACGACATCGCTGTGAATGCACATTGAAAACGTGTAATCATCATCGACATACTGGCGTAGCACCCGGCGTGATGGTATGGGGTGCCATTGGTTACACGTCTCGGTCACCTCTTGTTCGCATTGACGCCACTTTGAATAGTGGACTACATTTCAGGTGTGACCTGTGGCTCTACCCTTCATTCGATCCCTGCGAGACCCTACATTTCAGCAGGATAATGCACGACCGCATGTTGCAGGTCCTGCACGGGCCTTTCTGGGTACAGAAAATGTTCGACTGCTGCCCTGGCCAACACATTCTCCAGATCTCTCACCAATTGAGAACGTCTGTTCTATGGTGGCGGAGCAACTGGCTCGTCACAAAACGCCAGTCACTACTCTTGATGAACTGTGGTATCGTGTTGAAGCTGCATGGGCAGCTCTACCTGTACACTCTATCCAAGCTCTGTTTGATTCAATGCCCATGCGTATCAAGACCGTTATTACGGCCAGAGGTGGTTGTTCTGGGTACTGATTTCTCAGTATCTATGCACCCAAATTGCTTGAAAATGTAATCACATGTCAGTTCTAGTATAATATATTTGTCCAATGAATACCCGTTTATCATCTGCGTTTCTTCTTGGTGTAGCAATTTTAATGGCCAGTAGTGTAGTTAGCAGTGATGGAGATAGTGTTGGCGCGGGCGGACGGTTTGGACGTGTGTTCGTCATGGAAATTTAATGTTGGTTCGAAATGGAGTGTAAAATGATAATTAATGATTTCCTTATGTCTGGTAAATGGAATTATCGACGATCATATTATTTTGGAACTGGATGTCACATGATTAAGGTAAAATCTGCTAAATACATTGTTTCCTCTGCAACAAAAGTTTTCCTTTGCTAACCACATGTCTATTAGTAGTTAGCGCTACAGTAGTTAGAATCTTTTTGTTTTGCTTAGCGTTTGTGGCCTCAAATGCCGGTTCTCTAAATTTTCTCTGTGGCACCTCGTGCATTGAACGTCGTCTTCTCTTCAGGGATTGCTATTTCAGTTCTCGAAGCATCTGCTTAATACTTACACGCTGATCATCTCTACTGGTAACATATGCAACAGCCCTCCTCCGAATTGCTTTGTTACCTTCGTTTAATCCGACCTAGTGGGGGTCTCACACACTCGAACAGTACTCAAGAGTGAGCCTTACTGGTGTTCTAAACGCAGTCTCCTTCACAGGTCAGCCACGCCATTCCTAAAATTCTCCCAAAAAACCGAGGGCGATCATAATACGTACCTACCACCGTCCTTACGTGCTCGTTCCATATCACATTTTTCTGCAACATAACGCCTGAGTATTTAATCAGTGCGACTGTGTTAAGCAGCACACAAGTAATTCTGTATTCGAACATTAGTAGTTGGTTTTTCCTAGTTATCGACGTTAATTAACATTTTTCTGCAGCTATAACAAGCCGACACTCGTCACACCAACTATAAATTTTGTATAAGTCATCCACGGTCACTCAACGACGATACCTCCCCGTACACCACAGCATCATCAGCAAACAACTGTATATTGCTTGTCAACCTGTCCGTTAGACCATTTACCTTTATGGAGAATATAGAGGTCCTATCTCTTTTCCCTGGAGCACCCCTGAGCATAACATTGTCTTTGACGAACGCTCTCAGTCGAGGACAACATACTGGGGTCTGCTACTTAAGAAATCTTCGAGACCTTCACATATCTGGAAATCTATTCGGGACGCTCGTACCTCTGGTAACTGTCTGCAGCGTGGCCCGTGTCAATCACTTTCTGGAAAATCATGCTTCGCAGGAAAAGGGAAAGCTGAGTTTCGCATGAGCGATATTTTCCTGGCTTGTGTACATTAGCTTTTCTGCCTTAGGGAAATTTCTTGTATTCAGACTGAGAATATGTTCAAGAATTCTACAACAAACCGATCTTAAGGATATTGGTGTGAAATTTTGCGGTCTCGGACTTGGCGTCTTATTTGTTTTCAACTCTTTCAGTTGCTTCCCACTCTGGGAAGGATTCCTATTTACTATGTCCTGCATAGTAGAGTCCATGCAACAGTCAAATTGCGATACATTTTTACGATCGTCCTGCGTGAATGATTTCTTCAACGCCAAATTAAAAACGTAAGTTTTCTTGTTGCTGTTTTCTATTGCCAGACTGGTCGAGGAGAGACTGAATACAAAATTTCGACCCGTTTAGCGATTTTACGTAGGACCAGAAATTTCTTGGATCCTCGGAAAGACCTTACTCTAAGTATGACGGTGGCAGTTGTTGTATGCTTTTTGCAGCGATCTTCTTATAGAAGAACGGATTTCTAATAAATTTTGCTTAAAAACTTCCCCGTAATTCCTGTACGACTATGATAGTGGAATTAAATGGTGTCCATTGATTTTCTAAAGGGGAAATCTACTGCTTATCTGCTTTTCCTAGTATAAATAGTCCCCTAGCCTCATTGATGGATTTATTAACTTTACTATCCATCGTTGGTACGATGGCTCCATGAGCACTAATCCCTCGCTCTATACTGACACCGTCGATGAAGTCAGACGTGATAATTAATCGAAACCCTCAGCTGCCGACAGGTGTTGTTGATTTAAGTCAGTGAGGATAGCTGAAAAGGTGTGCACCGACTGGGACTCGAACCCAGGATCTCCTGCTTACATGGCAGACGCTCTATCTAGCGAGGTCATCGGTCTCATTGGATTAGGAAAGGACGGGAAAGGAAGTCGGCAATGCCCTATCAAAGGAACCATCCCGGCATTTGCCTGAAGCGATTTAGGGAAATCACGGAAAACCCAAATCAGGATGGCCGGACGCGAGATTCAACCGTCTTCCTCCCGAATGCTAGTCCAGTGTGCTAGCCACTGCGCCACCTCGCTCGGTACCTTACAACAACATTACAAAGTTCAGTCAAACAAGATTTTGGATCGTCTGCCATTTTGATAACCGTTGTTAAAGGTGTGTCGCGTCTTGTCGGGCAATTTCTAAATTACAGTCCCAATTGGTGTAGCATTGCAAGCCTATTTCAGAAATAATAAATTGCGCAAACTTGAGCCATTTTTATTTATAATTTTTTAAATGCCGCAAAACTTTCTTATTTTCCCAGTCCTTAGACGTGTGTTTATGTCAAAAATCAGCTTATTATTAAACATCTAATCTGCATAACTAATGATAAGATAGAAAGCATTAAAAATTATTACCTTTAAAGCTGTAGAAGAGATTCTATTTCAATTTTACTACCATTGCGTTACTTTTAATTATTCTTTTTCATAATGCAGGGCCACAGTAATAATATATTTCTAGAAAGTCAGTACCGCCATTGGACTGTTGTTTATTTACAGTGTTACATTTACAGTTACACAGTCATGATTTCGGCTTCAAAGTGTCATTATCAAGCGTTTTAAGTGTTATAAATTGCATAAGATGGCAAACTGTCGTATTAAAATATGTGTAATAGTGTATTTTAATACGACAGTATGCCATGTTAGGCAATTTATAACACTTAAAACACTTGATAATGACACTCTGAAGCCGAAATTATGATTGTGTAAGTGTAAATGCAACACTGTAAATAAACAACTGTCCAAAGTCGGTACTGTATTTAAAGACACATTATGTTACTGTTGCGTGTGCTGCGACGGCTGCCATTGAGAAACGGATTTAATACGAGCGCTTCTGTTTTTGGGGTGTAAGCTTTGGTAAGTTAACACATTCTTAATATTTTCAAAATTATCTTTGTATTGTGTGCATATTATAACAGAACCTTATTACAGCTCATTTTTTTCAGTAATCTATCTCGATTTTATTTTGTTAATGTCATATTTGAGGCGGCCTTTTCTTTCACTGCTATAGTCTCAGGACGCCCTCAAAAAGATTTCAGTCAGTCGAGTGAAAGGAGCAAACACAGGTAAATTGAAGTCCTACGACAGTATTCAGCTAATGAAGAGTTGACGTTTGCAGCAACTATGCGTCACAGAACTGCTGGAAACCCTGTTGTGGCTGATATGATTTAAAAAGTAACAGAAACTCTAGCAAGGGCAACAACAATAAATCAAAAGCATTCAACGTCTTAAGAGGAGAAGTTAATGAAACATACTCCTGAGGAAGCAATGGCAATTTTTTTTAATGCAGAGCTCACAAGGAAGCAATATGAAGTCATCCATAGTGCAAACATGGCTGTATACCCGTGCTATTCATTACTAAGAAAAGCGAAAACGCAATGCTACCCTAAGAAATACTCAATTACTGTAACTGAAACATCAGCAGAAGTAAAGTTGCGAGGATTGTTAGATCACACCACATTAAGATTGTGCAAGTATTTAGAAGAAGCGTTGCAGCTCATAGATTTAAAAAAAAAAAGCACAGCTTAGAGCTAACATCAAAATGGGGTTGAGATGGCTCTCAGAAATCACAGTTTAAACAAAAATTTCAAAATGTTAGTGATAGTGATGCTAATATATTTCGGAGTTCCTTTCTACCCCAATAAATTATTTGCCAATGTTAATGAAAAAAAGGGAACATTGTGGCAAAATCCAAACCCTTCCTCCTCAAGATGCTGTAGATCAATCCGCATCCGCTTTGTGCATGAAACTTCAGACGTTACAAACGAAGGAATAAAATACATACAGGAACAAATAAACATGTTGAACAAAACACAAGTAACATGTAATGAAGGACTGCTGAAGATTAAACACACTTTTTTGCTGACAATGGTTGACGGAAAAATCTGCTATGCTGCAACAGGCACTACATCAACAATGCGGTGCTATATCTGTGGGCTCACTTCAAAAGATTTCAATAACCTAGATAAAAGCTTACCGGAAAAACGTGATACTTTGAAGTTTGGTTTGTCGAATTTGCACACATTCATACGATTAATTGAGACAATACTTCAGTTATCATACAGACTTCCAATTCAAAAGTGGCAAGCAAGAAATTGTATTAACCACAAAGAAAAATATTCAAAGAAAATTCAAAGAAGAATAAGGACTACATCTTGATGTCCCAAAGCAGGCTTTAGGAATACGAGTGACAGAAAAACCGCTAGATGCTTCTTTTCAGATCCAGGAACTGCCTCAAAAATTACTGGAGTAGATTTACAACTAATTAAAAAGTTGAAAATAATATTGGAAGCAGTGGTTTTCATATTGAAGAGAGAAAATCCCTAGCTTATGATATGAAACAAGAGAACTGTATGTCGAACTTTACAGTTAGCACCCCATGTCTCCAGCAATGCATACACTTTTGATTCATGGGGCCATGTAGTAAAAGAGGTGATAGTAGCAATTGGTTAGCGCTCAGAAGAAGCTGCGGTATATACCGCACAAATTACTCTAGAAAGTGCAGTAGAGAACATTGCAATAGAGATTTTTTAAACAGGCTACTTCTTAGCAGCGATCCTTACATCAGCTGTTCTAGAAAACTATCAGTGAAAAGAATCAAGCCTTATTGTAGCGAGACTTTACAACTTCTTCTTTCAGACAAATCTGATGGCTGCCCTCGTGATAAACAAGAATAAACTGAAGAAGACGACAGAGACTTTAGTCCTGAAGAATCACACTAAGAGAAACCCAGCACACCATAACACCACAGCCTCCAAATTTTACTGTTGGCACTACACAAGCTGGCACATGACGTTCACCGGGCATTCGCCACACTCACGGCTGCCGTCGCATTACCACATTGTGTACCGTGATTCGGCACTCCACACAACGTTTTTCCACTGTTCAATGGTCCAATTTTTACTCTCCTTATACCAAGAAAGGCGTCCTTGACCATTTAGCAACGCGATGTGTGACTTACGAGCAGCCGCTCGACCATGAAATCCATGTTTTCTCACCTCCCGCCTAACTGTCATAGTACTTGCAGTGGATCCTGGTGCAGTTTGCAATTTCTGTGTGATGGTCTGGATAGAGTCTGCCTATTATACATTACGACCCTCTTCAACTGTCTGCGGTCTCTGTCAGTCGACAGACAAGGTCGGCCTGTACGCTTATGTGCTGTACGTGTCCCTTCACGTTTCCACTTCACTATCACATCGGAAACAGTGGTCATAGGGATGTTTAGGTGCGTGGAAATCTCGCGTACAGACGTGTGACTCGAATGACACCTAATCACCTGACCACATGAGTTCCGCAGAGGATCCCATTCTCTCACGATGTCTAATGACTACTCAAGTCGCTGATATGAAGTATCTGGCAGCAGGTGGCAGCACAGTGCACCTAATAACTTTTGATCACATAGTGTATAAAGTGAGCGATGCGTGCGTTTGTCTCTTAATTCACTAAAATGGATGAGCCCGTTGTGAAGGTTCGGTGACAATATCGTACCAAATGCCAAGTAAGAGCCTCGACAGACAAGACAATCTTTTGGTGGTACAATACATTGCGTGAGAGTGACTGTTTATGTGATGCAACGAATTAGGCCGGAAACGTCAGCAGAGGTGGAGCATTTGTGGAAAGCATGTGTCAAGAGCCCAAATAAATCGGTGACACATCCCAGCAGTCAGTTGCAGATATCGCAATCAATTTTCTGGCACAACTTCCACAAGCGTCTGAGTGTAAAACCACACCGGATGCATTGACTATTTGGTACCATGAGCTTAGTTCCTACTTTTGATGTAACTTGCAGCGCCTACGAGACAAAGGCAGTTTTTCACAGAAAATGGTTTACAGTGATGAAGTCATATTGGATGTGTTTGAAAAGGTGAATCATCATAACGTGCATGTTTGGAGCATAGAATATCCACACGAGATTGTGAAACACATCTACCCGCCGGGATAGCCGAGAGCGCTAACGCGGTGCTTCCCGGACTCGGGTAGGCGCGCCGGCCCGGGATCGAATCCGCCCGGCAGATTAACGACGACGGCCGGTGTGCCGGCCAGCCTGGATGTGGTTTTTAGGCGGTTTCCCACATCCTACAAGGTGAAAACCGGGCTGGTCCCCAGGTGTCGCCTCAGTTACACGACTCGCAGACATTTGAAACACATTCACACTATTTCACGATTTACACTAGATGCAGTCAGCTGAAGTTCACTAATTCCGTCCCGGTGGGTATGGGGTGGCGGCAGGAAGGACATCCGGCCACCCCTTAACTTAACCATACCAAATCCGTACTTAACCCTGCCGACGCTGCGCACAATGCAGGATAAAGGTGGTAGCAAAAGAAAGAAATAAAGAAAAGAGCTGTGAAACACATCTGTGATTCACCTTACGTCGACGTCTTTTATGCCACGTCATCTTCATAAACTTGGGGCTATTTTTCATTGCCGTGAAAACTGCAGCTGGTTTAGTGAACCTGTACACGCTGCAGCAATAACTTATGCCACATTACAGCAAGATAGTTGTTTCTGCAACGAGACGGTGCTCCACCACACTTTCTTTCTGACATTCCTCATTGCCTCGGCACAAAGAGTGCTTCCCATTACGACTTCCTACTTCTTCAGTGGCCTACACGGCCACCTGATTAACTCCAAATGATATCTTCTTAAGTGATTATCTCGAATCTCATATATTCATAGCGTATGTTCCTCCCACCACTATGATTTAACCTGGATGTGTTCCGAAGAAGAATTAATAATGTACGCGCTGATATCGTCCATGACGTACTAAGTCGTGTCTGGGAAGAGTCTGACTATCGTACCGTCTTTTGCGGCGTCACAAAAAGCGACCGAACTGAGCACCTGTAATGTACAGATACCCTATCCAATAAAACGCATCTACACTACTGGCCATTAAAATTGCTACACCAAGAAGAAATGCAGATGATAAACTGGTATTCATTGGACAAATATATTATACTAGAACTGACATGTGATAACACATTCACGCAATTTGGGTGCATAGATCCTGAGAAATCACTACTCAGAACAACCACCTCTGGCCGTAATAACGGTCTTTAAGCGCCTGGGCATTGAGTCAAACACAGCGTGGATGGCGTGTACAGGTACAGCTACCCGTGCACCTTCAACACGATACCATAGTTCATCAACAGTAGTGACTGTCGTATTGTGACGAGCCAGTTGCTCGGCCACCATTGACAAGACGCTTTCAATTGGTGAGAGATCTGGAGAATGTGCTGGCCAGGGCAGCAGTCGACCATTTTCTGTATCCAGAAAGGCCCGTACAGGACCTGCATCATGCGTTCGTGCATTATCCTGTTGAATTGTAGGGTTTCCCAGGGATCTAATAAAGAGTAGAGCCACGGGCCGTAACACACCTGAAATGTTCAAAGTGCCGTCAATGCGAACAAGAGGTGACCGAGACCTGTAACCAATGGCGCCGCATACCACCACGTCGAGTGATACGCCGGTATCGTGATGACGAATACACGCTTCCAATGTGCGTGCACCGCGACGTCGCCGAACACGGATACGACCATCATGATGATCTAAACACAACCTTGATTCAACCGAAAAAATGACGTTTTGGCATTCTTGCTCCCAGGTTCGTCCTGTCTGTGATGCAGCGTCAAGGGTAACCGCAGCCATGGTCACCGAGCTGATAGTCCATGCTGCTGCAAACGACGTCAAACTGTTCGTGCAGATGGTTGTTCTCTTTGAAACGTCCCCATCTGGTTACTCAGCAATCGAGACGTGGCTGCACGATCCGTTACAGTCATACGGTTAAGATGCCTGTCATCTCGACTGCAAGTGATACGAGGCCGTTGGGATCCAACCGAGCGAGGTAGCGCAGTGGTTAGACACTGGACTCGCATTCGGGATGACGACGGTTCAATCCCGCGTCCAGCCATCCTGATTTAGGTTTTCTGTGATTTCCCTAAATCGCTCCAGGCAAATGCCGGGATGGTTCCTTTCAAAGGCCACGGCCGCCTTCCTTCCCCGTCCTTTCCTAATCCGATGAGACCGATGACCTCGCTGTCTGGTCTCCTTACCCAAACACCCAACCCAACCCAACCCCGTTGGGATCCTGCACAGCGTTCCGTATTACCATCCTGAACCCATCGATTCCATATTCTGCTAGCAGTCATTGGATCTCGATCAACGCGAGCAGCAATGTTGCGATAGGATAAACCGCAGTCTCGATAGGCTGAATGCGACCTTTATCAAAGTCGGAAACGTGATGGTACGCATTTCTCCTCCTTACACGAAGCATCACAACAACGTTTCACCAGGCAATGCCGGTCAACTGCTGTTCGTGTACGAGAAATCGGTTGGAAACTTTCCTCACGTCAGCACGTTGTAGGTGTCGCCACCGGCACCAACCTTGTATGAATGCTCTGAAAAGCTAATCTTTTGCATATCGCAGCATCTGCTTTCTGTCGGTTAAATTTCGCATCTGTAGCACGTCATCTTCGTGGTAGCAATTTTAATGGCCAGTAGTGTACTTTCTGAAATTCCTTGGTTACTAATGAAGAACCCGGTACATGCACTCAAAAACTCTTAATCTCCCTCCGAACAGGCCTTTGAAGGACCAGCAGTACCGACTGATCGCTGTGTCATCCTCAGCCGATAGGCATCGATGGATGCAGATGTGGTGTGGCATGTGGTGAGCCCACCGCTCTCCCGGCCATTTTTAGTTTTTGTGACTAGAGTCGTTGCTTCTCAGTCTGGCAACTCCTTAATCTGCGTCCGAATCGCTTAGTGGAACCCTCATGCCAACAGCAGTCGGCAGACCCAGACAGTTACCCATCCAAACCTGACAGCGCTTAATTTCGGTGATCTGTCGGAAACAGGCCGTTGACCTGTATATAAACTGCCATTTGTTCGTACGTTTTACTTGATACTGTAATCACTGAAATATCATCACATAGCCTCTTAACCTTTGAAGTTCTATGTCGTTTCCTCTCTCCCTCCCCCCCCCCCCCCCTCTCTTCTGGCCAGTTTCTTCGCCAACCAGTTTATATGCTACTGGCGTACTGCTGAATTTACATCAACAGCCAACTTTTTATCTGAATATTTAAGATGCATCTCTTACTTAGCGTCCCGGATGGGAAATGTGTTATTAGGGATATGTGCTGCTCAGTCTAGGCTATATGTATAGTGGAGTGTAGGATTACATCAGTAGCGAATTATGAATCAATATTTGAAATTGGAATTTCCATACTGTTGCGGAGTGTGAGAAGCTTCGGCACTTTCTGACAAACTAAAACCGTGATCTGGACCGAGACCCCAACCCAGAATCTTACATTTCGTTGACAATGTTTCTACCACATGAGCTACTCAGGCATACCCTCAGTAGGACTACCTGGCGCGTTGACAATGTTCATATTTCTTGAGCTACCCAGGCTCACGCTCAGAAGTAGTACTCTCTCCCACAATACGCTACAGAGCGAAAAAGTCGTTTTGTAAATAACCTGTAAGCTGTGACTTAGTCGTTTTTCTGCGATATCCGTTCTATCAGGAGTGATAGTCCCACAATGTATGCAGAAGAGTTTCTGTGAAGATTGAGATGTAAAGGAGAGGTACTCGTATAATTTAAAGCTGTGACGTGAGCCTGTAATAGCTTAGCTGGCAAGAGCTTTGCTCGCGAAAGCCAGTGTTCCGAATTCGAGCACACAGTCGTGAACTGCTGGCAAATGTCATACTAAATCGTCTTTGTGCACCAGAAGCCCCACTAAAGCACAATCCTGTGTAAAATATTTTGGTGATAGCTACATGTCCGTCATGTACAACTAATAAGAGTAATATAACAGTCATAGAACTTTTATCTGTGAATTATTGGGAGGAGTAAGCGATGCGACGTCTGACAGATGAAGAGAATTACAAGACTCACCCGCCTTCTTGCGCGCGACGTCTTCTGGGACAGAAGAGCTGAACTCCTTCAGTAACTTAGAGAATGTCATCGCTCCGTCAACCTGCAACCAGTTCAGGAACAGAAAAATAAATTAAAAAACGTATTCGAAGGAATCAGTGTGTAATTATTTGTTTCTAGTCTGATTCTCAATTACAAAGAAACTAAATACATTCTGTTAATTAAGGGATAGTCAACGATTCGGCATGTGAGATGTGCTTTACCCTTGTGCTCTAGCGCCCGCACCTGCCTGTGTACTTCCACCGCCACATCACTACGTTGTCTCAGCGTGAGGAGGGGGAAGAAGGGGAAGCAGAGCAGTCTACTGCATAGGATTTGATTTCGTATTTCACATTCCTCGGCAAAACAGATCGCAAACAAAACAAATTGTCAGCGTTATTTGATTATTTATGGCACACTGGAAACGTCATATAATTTTTGTCTGGTACAAAAAAAGTATGTGGTAGTCTCTCGACGCCAAAACGATATGGACGCCGTACGCGATCAGTATAGACGGTCACAATTTCGAAAGAGTTGAAAAATTCAAGCATTTGGACTTACTATTGTCGAAAAAAAGTGGAAATTCGAAAAAGAATAATAAGTTCGAACCGAGTGTACTACAGTTTACTAACTTAAGCCTAGTTTGCACGACTGTATTGGGTTACGCCACTCGTTACGTGGAATGAGTTGCACGCAAGTGGTTTCATATACGACTGTAGACACGGCGACACCAGTATACACTTCAGTTTCGTCGTTTTGTTAGTCCCTGAGTTGTGTCTGAAATGAAAGTTTTGGCACGAGTTGTGATGGAGCTAAAGCTTGTTGCGTGGAATCGCTGCATAAGAAAAAAAATAAGAAACGTGTTTCGATTCGTGACTGGATGAAGAAAATAAGTCTGCTCGGTTGCTCAGCATCCTTGCTGAAATAATTTATAACGGAGGATCCAAGAAGTTCTTTTAATTATCTTAGAATGTCACCAGAACTGTTGACGTTTCTTCTAAATAGATTTAATTATGCGATAAGGAATAAAGGCACTGTAATGCATGAATCACTGTCACCAAATCTGAAATTACGTATCATATTGCGTGCATTACAATGGAGAACACTCGCCATGCTATATGATACGGTTTTAGTTGGCGATGACCCTTTTTCATTAACACCAATAATTATTGACATTAACAGTAATAATTATTGACATTAGCAACAATAATTATTCGAAGCAGGCTGCATTAAGAAGAGAATGGTTTCCAAACTCTTGAAGATAAATCTGTACAGTGGCAGTATTTCAAAATGCTAACATGTGTGAATGGGGAGCACTGCAGCGACGTTCCATATAGACGAATATTGAATAAAGAATGCAGCTTCTTGAATTTGTATAACCTTCTCTCCTGTCAGCAATACCCCTTAACAAATAGTTGGCCAACTCGAACGATTGGATTGTAGTCTTGTAGACAAGAGCATTGCCACACCTAGACATACACTTGCTTATGTTCTTCTTAATTCAGCTGTATATGCGCTCCTAACTCAATAAATGTTGCCCTGCAGCTCAGATACTGTCAAACCATCTATGTTATGATCGCACATGATGGTCGCAGCGGCAGCAATATGTTGCGTATTTTTAAGATCAGCATCACTGAAATCCCACAAACACTTGTGCAAAGCATATATATCCAAAAAGCGAACATTATTCTCCGTTCCCCACTTCAAATTTCAGTTTGTCTGCACTCTACGAACACACGTAACCTCAAACCTCATGCAACTAGTGTCGCCAAAGTTGGAACACGTCGAAAGTGTTTACGTCACCAAAGGGTTGCGCAAACGCGCAGCGCGTATGTGCAGTCGCCGGTAGCGCAACCTAGTGTCGTCTTGTAAACTAGGCTTTATACACGTCACGCATCGACTCCCAGGAAAGAAAAATACTGCTATATATGTCATGCCCGTTGTATTGTATGAATGTGAGACATGGCAAGTACAAAGACAATGGAAGAGCGCATTCCGACGAAATGAAAGAAAGATTTTAAGGAAAATTTATGACCTGGTAAAATATGCAGAAACTGCAATATGAGAAATAAGACACAATGAAGATCGGCGGTTTATGGTTCAAATGGCTCTAAGAACTATAGGACTTAACATCTGAGGTCAACAATCCCCTAGACTTAAAACTACTTAAACATAACTAACCTAAGGACATCACACACATCCATGCCCGAGGCAGGATTCGAACCTGCGACCGTAGCAGCAGTGCGGTTCCTGTCTGAAGCGCCTTCAACCGCTCGGTCACAGCTGCCGGCGCGGCGGTTTAAGAAAGCTGATACTGGGAGTTTGATTGCAAGAAGAAGGTTACACTAGACAGAACATGTTCTAAACATCTTCTACGAGCGGAGGCCACTCTCCCTAATAATTTCTACACCAGTCAATTGGTACACGTGCAAGAGCTTGTCCGCGATCGAAGTGGAGAGAAAGTACCTTACTGACCCTCGAGGAAGCAGATCCAGCCTGCACATAAGATGCCCGAGGCAGAAGTAAATGGGCAAACATTTGTAATAAATTGATGTGATGTTACAACTATTTTGTCATGATTCGGGGTCTAGATGTGCTAATCATTTCATTATGTTCTATGTGTGTCTTGTATTTATATATCTTTGTCTTTCGGTCACGGACCTATATGGCTTGTGTATGTGCAATAAATATTGATGGTGATAAACTGTCCGCATACGGACAGATGAAATCAGTTTCACAGATTTTCGCAGTCAATTTGCCAAGTAATCTTGTTACTTAATACATGAAATATTTTTACATTTGCGAATGTGAACCATCAACAGCTCTATAAGGGAATGATGACAATGAAAATTTGTGCCGGACCGAATCCGGATTTCTTGTTTTACTAGAGCGGTTGCCTTAATCGTTTTGGTTGTCCTTGCACGGCTCACTGCCAGATCCAAATTTTGACACGTCGTCGTTCCAGCATCACAACACGTACTTGAACATGCATTATGTCATTCTCGTTAAGGGGAGTACATATTAATGGAAAGTACAGGGTGTTTCAAAAATAACCGATATATTTGAAACGGCAATACAAACTAAACGAGCAGCGATAGAAATACACCGTTTGGTGCAATATGCTTTGGACAACAGTACATTTTCAGGCAGACAAACTTTCGAAGTTACAGTAGTTACAATTGTCGACAACAGATGGCGCTGCGGTCTGGGAAACTCTATAGTACGATATTTTTCACATATCCACCATGCGTAGCAATAATATGGCGTAGTCTCTGAATGAAATTACCCGAAACCTTTGACAACGTGTCTGTCGGAATGGCTTCACATGCAGATGAGATGTACTGCTTCAGCTGTTCAATTGTTTCTGGATTCTGGCGGTACACCTGGTCTTTCAAGTGTCCCCACAGAAAGAAGTCACAGGGGTTCATGTCTGGCGAATAGGGAGGCCAATCCACGCCGCCTCCTGTATGTTTCGGATAGCCCAAAGCAATCACACGATCATCGAAATATTCATTCAGGAAATTAAAGACGTCGGCCGTGCGATGTGGCCGGGCACCATCTTGCATAAACCACGAGGTGTTCGCAGTGTCATCTAAGGCAGTTTGTACCGCCACAAATTCACGAAGAATGTCCAGATAGCATAATGCAGTAATCGTTTCGGATCTGAAAAATAGTCCGATGATTCCTTTGGAAGAAATGTCGGCCCAGACCAGTACTTTTTGAGGATGCAGGGACGATGGGACTGCAACATGGGGCTTTTCGGTTCCTCATATGCGCCAGTTCTGTTTATTGACGAAGCCGTCCAGGTAAAAATAAGCTTCGTCAGTAAACCAAATGCTACCCACATGCATATCGCCGTCATCAATCCTGTGCACTAAATCGTTAGCGAATGTCTCTCGTGCAACAATGGTAGCGGCGCTGAGGAGTTGCCGCGTTTGAATTTTGGATGGATAGAGGTGTAAACTCTGGCGCATGAGACGATACGTGGACGTTGGCGTCATTTTGACCGCGGCTGCAACACGGCGAACGGAAACCCGAGGCCGCTGTTGGATCACCTGCTGCACTAGCTGCGCGTTGCCCTCTGTGGTTGCCATACGCGGTCGCCCTACCTTTCCAGCACGTTCATCCGTGACGTTCCCAGTCCGTTGAAATTTTTCAATCAGATCCTTTATTGTATCGCTTTTCGATCCTTTGGTTACATTAAACCTCCGTTGAAAACTTCGTCTTGTTGCAACAACACTGTGTTCTAGGCGATGGAATTCCTCTGTTCTAAGGAATAAACCATGTTGCCCACAGCACACTTGCACGTTGTGAACAGCACACGCTTACAGCAGAAAGACGACCCACAGACTGCGTTGTCTTCTATATCTTTCACATCACTTGCAGCGCCATCTGTTGTTGAAAATTGTAACTACTGTAATTTCGAAAGTTTGTCCACCTGAAAATGTACTGTTGTCCCAAGCATATTGCAACAAACGGTGTATTCCTATCGCTGCTCTTTTAGTTTTTATTGCCGTTTCAAATATACCGGTCATTTTTGAAACACCCTGTAGCTGACTGGTATAGGCGGATTAATATGATATTGCAGCAACATCGTTATTTAGTTTTATAATAGAAAAAAGCCCTTCACACACATATGCGGACTGAAATGTTTTATCACGTTCGCAACTTCATTACGGAAACGTGAAAATTTTTCGTGAGGAAAAGAATTTGTCTTTCAAACGGGAATTATTCTGCAGATCAGTCAGTTCCATCTGCACATGGACAGGGGCGCTTTCAAGTGAAGTGGTAAACTGTATCGAAAAAAACTTGAAAACCGATGTAAGACAGCACTACGAAATTCTTCAAACTTCGCGTTTCTTTATCGTCAATGAGCTTCGGGAAATGGACCGTGTTTATTGTCAGAATTTGCTCCTTCTACAATGAGATATTCTTTTTAAATGCATTCCCAACAAATCAGAAATAAGATGTTCCTTAGCCTGCAGTGTCTTATTGTATGGCAATGTGTATCAAGTCTACTTAAAATGCGACGTCTGGAATCCGTTCGGGATGTCCTAATTTTCGTTCCTGCTCTCCTTTGTCCTTTAATTCAACAGTTGTGGGTTTTAAATCGAAAAATCGTTCCAAGCATGACCCTAGCTTAACGAACGTACTATGTAGTAATATATAAATCCTCCATACTCTTCGTTCAGTTCCATCGAAAACTATTGCAACTTACAGTGGAATACAGCGTGGAGTTTCACCACATACGAGCTCCATGCCTACAAATTCAGCAAATTCTTGATGTAGAGGACAATGAATCCCGCTGTCGATCGTTGTAATTTTTTGGTGTTTGATTGTCAATTAAATATTTGCATCCTTTATGAAATTCGTTGCAATTTCGTTCCTTAGTAAATTTGTGGTACCCATCTACACGCCTCGAAATTGAAATAAGAACACCGTGAATTCATTGTCCCAGGAAGGGGAAACTTTATTGACACATTCCTGGGGTCAGATACATCACATGATCACACTGACAGAACCACAGGCACATAGACACAGGCAACAGAGCATGCACAATGTCGGCAATAGTTCAGTGTATATCCACCTTTCGCAGCAATGCAGGCTGATATTCTCCCATGGAGACTATCGTAGAGATGCTGGATGTAGTCCTGTGGAACGGCTTGCCATGCCATTTCCACCTGGCGCCTCAGTTGGACCAGCGATCGTGCTGGACGTGCAGACCGCGTGAGACGACGCTTCATCCAGTCCCAAACATGCTCAATGGGGGACAGATCCGGAGATCTTGCTGGCCAGGGTAGTTGACTTACACCTTCTAGAGCATGTTGGGTGGCACGGGATACATGCGGACGTGCATTGTCCTGTTGGAACAGCAAGTTCCATTGCCGGTCTAGGAATGGTAGAACGATGGGTTCGATGACGGTTTGGATGTACCGTGCACTATTCAGTGTCCCCTCGACGATCCCCAGAGGTGTACGGCCAGTGTAGGAGATCGCTCCCCACACCATGATGCCGGGTGTTGGCCCTGTGTGCCTCGGTCGTATGTAGTCCTGATTGTGGCGCTCACCTGCACGGCGCCAAACACGCATACGACCATCATTGGCACCAAGGCAGAAGCGACTCTCATCGCTGAAGACGACACGTCTCCATTCGTCACTCCATTCACGCCTGTCGCGACACCACTGGAGGCGGGCTGCACGATGTTGGGGCGTGAGCGGAAGACGGCCTAACGGTGTGCGGGACCGTAGCCCAGCTTCATGGAGACGGTTGCGAATGGTCCTCGCCGATACCCCAGGAGCAACAGTGTCCCTAATTTGCTGGGAAGTGGCGGTGCGGTCCCCTACGGCACTGCGTAGTGTCCTACGGTCTTGGCGTGCATCTGTGCGTCGCTGCAGTCCGGTCCCAGGTCGACGGGCCGTGCACCTTCCGCCGACCACTGGCGACAACATCGATGTACTGTGGAGACCTCACGCCCAACGTGTTGAGCAATTCGGCGGTACGTCCACCCGGCCTCCCGCATGCCCACTATACGCCCTCGCTCAAAGTCCGTCAACTGCACATACGGTTCACGTCCACGCTGTCGCGGCATGCTACCAGTGTTAAAGAGCCCTATGGAGCTCCGTATGCCACGGCAAACTGGCTGACACTGACGGCGGCGGTGCACAAATGCTGCGCAGCTAGCGCCATTCACGGCCAACACCGCGGTTCCTGGTGTGTCCGCTGTGCCGTGCGTGTGATCATTGCTTGTACAGCCCTCTCGCAGTGTCCGGAGCAAGTATGGTGGGTCTGACACACCGGTGTCAATGTGTTCTTTTTTCCATTTCCAGGAATGTATGTTGACATCACAGTCCATCCGGTCTACCAGCCGATTTGTTGTTTACAGAATATACTTATTTCAACAAAAAATCTTTTCATTAATTACAGGACAGGAAATCTGTGCATACAGACACATGCTTATATCGTTTGGCAGCGTGTGCGTATGCGTGTGTGTGTCTCCAGAATACAATTTTTAGATACGTCGCCGCCTGACGCGAATACCATCAGTTAGTGTAGGGACTAACGAGGAATGTAGCGCAGAATGACAGTGTGTGGCCCTCCATAACGTATCAGTTATTTCGGAATACACATGTATCCTTTCAATTCCATCCAGTGCTGATGTTTTACGCTGTCACATGTGAGCTACGACCGAAAATTTGTGTTGGATGATAATTTAGCGAAATGTGTTCTATCGATAGCGAATGAAATGTCGCAGTCGAGCAAACTGACTTTAGACCGATGTTAACCAGACAATACAAGAATGGTACAGACATTTTTATTTAGTTAACACTGACGGCTACGTCGGTCACGGTAGAAACACACTATGCTACAACGTCCCGTTACGATGAGAGAAATAATAATCTGAGCTTGACTGGAAATGGGATTGGTGTCCACTACACACAGGAGGTGGCTACACGGGTAGCAGCGGTTGTGTGGCGTGGACTGGGCGGTTTTTTAGGCTAGACAGTCTCGGGGAAGATCAAAAAGGGCTCCAGTCTCAAAGGGAGAGGACAGAGAAGAGACAAAAATCGACCAAGCAACAGTCGGTATTGTAGCTGTAAATTGTCGCAGCTGCGTTGGAAAACTACCAGAGCTTCAAGCGCTGATAGAAAGCACTGAAGCTGAAATCGTTACAGGAACATAAAGCTGGCTAAAGCCGGAGATAAATTCTGCCGAAATTTTTACAGAGGCGCCAACCGTGTTCAGAAAGAATAGATTAAATAAAGTAGTTGGTGGTGTGTTTGTGTTTTTTGGTAGTAGTTTATCTTGTAGTGAAGTTGAAATAAATAGTTTCTGCGAATACCTATGGGTAGAGGTTATACTCAACAGCCGTACCAAAATAATAAATGGCTCCTTCTACCGACCTCCGACTCAGATGATATAATTGCTGAACGGTTCAGAGAAAACTTGAATCTCATTACCAATAAGTACCCCACTCATACAGTTATAATTGCTGGAGACTTCAATCTGCCCTCGATTTGTTGCTGAAAATACATGTTCAAAGCTGGTGGTAGACAAAAAACATCTTCCGAAAATGTACTAAATGCTTTCTCTGAGGATTACTTTGAACAATTTGTTCATGAGCCCACACAAATTGTAAATGTTTGCGAAAACACATTTGACCCCTTAGCCACAAATAATCCTAATCTAATAGAGAGCGTCATGACGGTTACGGGGATTAGTGAACAGAATTTCATTGTAGCGAGGCTCAAAACCATATTAACCAAAACCCCTAAAAATAAACGCAAACATATATATATATATATATATATATATATATATATATATATATATATATATATATATATATATATATATATATATATCAGCAGCTAAAAATTCGCTTTATGTCTTCCTAAGAGTGAGATTCCATTCCTTTCAAGCTAATTAAGTAAGTGTAGACCAAATATGGCTCAGATTCAAAGATACAGTATCGACCGCATAAGTTAATAAGACACGGGACTGATCCACCATGGTAGACAAAACACGTCAGAACACTGTTGCAGAAGCAAAGAAAAAAGCATGCCAAATTCAGAAGAACGGAAAAATCCCCAAGACTGGCTGTTTCATCGAAGCCCGAAATTTAGTGCGGACGTCAATACGAGATGCCACTCACTTGACGAAAGATGTGTTCCTAAAGACTGGAAAGTAGCACAGGTCACACCAATATTGAAGAAAGGAAATAGGAGTAACGCATTGAATTACAGACCCATATCACTGACCTCAATTTGCAGTAGGACTTTGGAGCGTATACTGTACTCGAACATTATGAATCACCTTGAAGAAAATGACTTATTGATACATAACCAACACGGATTCAGAAAATATCGTTATTGCGCAACACAGCTAGCTCTTTATTCCCATAAAGTAATGAGTGCTGTCGACAATGAATCTCAGATCAATTCCATATTCCTAGATTTCCAGAAGGTTTTTAATACCGTTCCTTACAAGCGACTACTAATCAAATTGCGTTCAGATGGAGTATCGTCTCAGTTGTGTGACTGGATTCGTGATTTCCTCTCAATGAGGTCACAGTTCGTAGTGATAGACGGTAAACCATCGCGTAGAACAGAAGTGGTATCTGGCGTTCCGCAAGGTAGTGTCACTGGCCCTCTGCTGTTCCTGATATTCACAAATGATCTAGGTGATAATCTGAGCAGCCCCCTTGGATTGATTGCAGATGACGCCGTAATTTAACCGTCTAATAAAATCATCAGACGAGCAATTTCAATTACAAAATGATCTAGAGAGAATTCTGTACGATGCGAAAAGTGGCAATTGGCAGTAAACAAAGAAAAGTGCGAAGTCATCCACATGGGTACTAAAATAAATACAATAAATTTTGGGTATACGATAAATCGCACAAATCCAAGGGCTGTCTGTTCGACTAAATACCTAGGAATTACAATTACGAGCAACTTAATTTGGAAAGACCATATAGATAATATTGTGGGCAAGGCGGAACAAGGACTGCACTTGTTGGCAGAACACTTAGAAGATGCGACAAACATACTAAAGAGACAGCCTACACCACACTTGTCCGTCCTCTGCTGGAATATTGCTGCGCGGTGAGGGATCCTTACCAGGCAGGATTGACGAAGGACATCGGAAAAGTCCAAAGAAGGGTAGCCAATTTCGAGTTATCGCGCAATAGGGGTGAGAGTGTCACTGATATGATACGCGAGTTGTGGTGGCAGTCACTGAAACAAAAGCGGTTTTCTTTGTGGCGAGATCTATTTACGAAATTTCAATCACCAACTTTCTCTTCCGAATACGAAAATATTTTGTTGACACCTACCTACGTAGGGAGAAATGATCATAATAATAAAATAAGAGAAATCATAGCTCGAACGGAAAGTTTTAGGTCTTCCTTCTTCCCACGAGCCATTCTAGAGTGGAATGGTAGAGAAGTAGTATGAAAATGGTTCGATGAATCCTCTGCCTGGCATCTAAGTGTGAATTGCACAGTAACCATGTAGATGTAGATGTAGACTGGCCGGATGGGGAATTGAACTGTGCTCCTCACAAATGAGTGTACATTGTCCTAAGCATTAACCTATCCCGTATAGTATCGCAAATTCAATGAACGTCACATTTGTCTTGAGCTGAAAATATCTCAATAGATTTAATGACTTTAACAATTGTCCGAGACTCTAGTATCACATTAATATTACCACCTGTCAAAGTTGTGAATAGCCACCTTTTGCAGCGCAAGTCGGGCGTGAGACGTGCGGAAAGAGTGTCAGTGAGGTTCTGGAAGGTATCGACTGGCACGCGAAGCCATTGTGACTCCAGTGGCATGGCTGGCTGAACTAGGTTTCTCGGCTAAGGATCCATGTCACAAAGAGCTTGATCGGGGTGGTCCCACACATTCTCGATTGGGTTTAAATTAAAGGAGATTCATGCTGGGGGAGTACGATAACCTCATGATGTGCTCTTCCAACCACGCACATACACTACGAGATGTGCGACACGTTGCATTGTCCTGCTGGTAGATGCAATCGTGCCGAAGAAAAACAAACTCTACTTAGGGGGGGGGGGGGGGGGGGGACATGGTCCCCAAGGATAGATGCATATTTGTGTTGATCATTGCGCCTAACAGAATGAGGAGCTCACTCAGGGAGTTCCACGAAAACATTTCTCTGTCCGCAATGCTTGTTCCTTCGGCATGGACCATTCCGACTATTGTTGCAGGGTGTTTGCTTCCAGACGTCTCAAGCCGGTGGAGCATAAAACGTAACTCATCTGTCGCCATTCAGTGGATGTCCAGTTGCGGTATTGGCGTGCAAATTCCAGTCTCCGTTGGCGATGAACGGCAGTCAGAATCGGTGCATAAAGCGGGCGCCTTCTGCTGAGGCCCATACGCCGTGGCGTTCGTTGAACGGTCCTTGAGCAGACACTGTTGGTAGGCCCTTGATTCATCTGGGCAGACAGCTGCTCAACAGTTGCAAGTCTGTTCACCCGCACAGATCTCCGCAGCCGCCGTTCATCCCAGTCATCTATGACCCGTGGTGCACCACGGCTGCTTCGGCGACAGTTTTGGAGTTTGCATGCACGTTATACATTAAGCACGGCTGCATACGAACAGTCAACTTAGCCGTTTCGGAATAACTTATATCCTTGACCCCAAAGCGAATGATCATGACCATTTGGAATCAGAGAAATCACTCCGTTTTCGCATTACAATGTCTGCAGTGTTTTCCCATGTCCCTTCGACACCCTTTATATACCCTCCACTGCCACTGCTGCCACCTGCCGCCTATAAGTGACGCCCGCATCTCGTCGTCGTGCGGTAGCGTTCTCGCTTCCCACGCCCGGTTTCGATTCTCGGCCGGGTCAGGGATTTTCTCTGCCTCGTGATGGTTGGGTGTTGTGTGCTGTCCTTATGTTAGTTAGGTTTAAGTAGGTCTAAGTTCTAGGGGACTGATGACCATAGATGTTAAGTCCCATAGTGCTCAGAGCCATTTGAACCATTTGAACTATAAGTGACGTCAGACATAGACGGTGATCACATTAATGTGACTGGACCGAGTAACTATCCACCGCTTTCCAAATTTAAGTCTTTGGCGTATGCTTCATCCACACACGATCGGCTAGTTTGTAATTGGAAATCGTTAGCTCATCACCGATCAGTCGTACCCCACACGATGCTTTTGTCGTTCAAGTTGTTCTCAGCCTGATCTGGCATTACTTCATATAGTTCTGCCCATTCATCGGATATCGGAACGAGAAATTTCCTAAGCTTGTAATTAAACCCAAATCTTAAACTAGGAGTGCATACGTTGCCCCTCTCTTCAGCAAGTTATTTCATTACTATTGTAGTTTAATATAACTAGCTTAAATTTCATTTGATTGTTTCATGCTGGACAATTACTAACATAGAAACTTATTACTTATAATCAGAATAAAAAAATTTACACAACACTGCTCCAGAATTAATCCTCACTACAGATAATAAAATCTACTTGTATATAAATATAAGTAAGTAATTTTCCGACTCACACCCCTATTTCCACAGACCACCTCTATTACACACCTATGGATGTTTATGTGTGTGCACGCGGGCACTTGTGTATTTGTGTGTGTGTGTGTGTGTGTGTGTGTGTTTGTTTGTTTGTTTGTTTGTTTGTTTGTTTGTTTGTGTGTATGTGTGTGTTTTTATACTTAAATCCGCCACAGACCCCCTCTATTACACACCTATGGATGTTTATGTGTGTGCACGCGGGCACTTGTGTATTTGTGTGTGTGTGTGTGTGTTTGTTTGTTTGTTTGTTTGTTTGTATGTGTGTGTTTTTATACTTAAATCCGCCGCTGTACATGAAGAATTATGGCAGCTGTACGTTTCGAAGTTGTGGTCATTATGGAAAAGTGCTTCAAGCCACAATTGTCTTTTTCGGTGTTACAGAATTTAAACGATAGAAACGGTTTTACAAAGCAAAACGTGATCCAACGCTCTGTAGAAGTGTTCAGTAAATTTCGGGAACTCCGGGAATGTGTTCAAGGACGTCCTGAATATTCAAGGAATTTTATAAATTATTCTAGAAATTCTACGGATATATTAGGTTGTTCTATGAAGTTATGGAAATTTCTGCAATGATGGAATGGTATAATTAAATATTTGGTGTCCTAGTTTGATCACGAAAGATCTCTATTGTTCTTCAACCGTAAACATTCAAGGCTGTGTTTTGGAGGTTTCAGTCTCTGAGAGCCTATCAGATTAATTTCATCCTCATTAGGTTAATTATAAGATAAAATTATAAGAAGAAGTGGAAATTTCGTGAAGAATTATAAAACTGGTATTTAGTGAGTTAGTTATTTTCATTGGTGAGTGGTTAAACGTGAAAGAGTATTTAATCAATCTCGCAAGAAAGAACTGAGTCAAAGCAGCAGTAAGATACTGAACGGAAAAATTACATTTATGCAGTCGAACATACCAGTCTGGCTGACAAAATAAGGCAATACATCATCTGCTTAAAAAAAATGGCTCTGAGCACTATGGTACTTAACAGCGAGGTCATCAGTCCCCTAGAACTTAGAACTACTTAAACCTAACTAACCTAAGGACATCACACACATCCATGCCCGAGGCAGGATTCGAACCTGCGACTGTAGCGGTTCCAGACTGAAGCGCCTAGAACCTTTCGGCAGAAAAGATTTATTTAGTAATTCAAAGGTACACAAAGTAACTAATGCACTGTTAAATAATACTTTTCCACATAGTCACCACGATCCAAGCATTTGCTCCATCGCTAAATCAATCTGTAGAAACCGAATGAAACAAAATCACTGTCCAGATCGAGGAGCTATTTCACAACGGCCTCCTGAGCGTCGGCATCGGTTCGAACTTGGAGGTCGACCAGGTGCTGCTTTAACAGTTCGAAGAGATGAAAATCGCTTCTTCTGAGTTCCAGGCCGTGTGTGTGTGTGTGTGTGTGTGTGTGTGTGTGTGTGTGTGTGTGTGTGTGTGTGTGTGTTTTCAGTATAAATTAAAAGAGGTTATATGGAAAGAGGGATGAAGTATATACACAAATAAATGTTAACGTGAAATTCAATATAGACCATAGTACATTCGTGCCAATATTTGAAAGCAACTTTTCCAAAAAGTTATCCAAAAAGTCTATTAAAAAAGGAAAAAATAAAAAACAACTAACTCTGGTAACAAAAGGGACTGGAATCTCGTGTAAGATGAACAGGGAAATTAATGTGAGGCCAGATTAAATTAAAATCTGAAATTACTTGGATTCTACAAAAAATATTGTAACATTTTAAGGAAGTCATCAAAATGTCCAGAAAGATGCACGCCCTGCCAAATATTAATAATGTAGGTAAGAATGTTAAAACTATACGGAATATTGTGGAACAGGAGATAGGACAATCAGTGTAGAAGATACCATAACAATTAATCAAAACGATCATGTTGTGCCTGATAATTCACATACTCAAATGTTGCAAGTATTTTTAAATGTTATTTGCGGAATGTAGCAGCAAAAATAGGATTAAATGGTTCAGCTGGAGAAGCAAGTGAGTATATTAAATATGTCGTTTAACAAAACTTTAAACAACTATAAGTAGAGCCAACATCCTTCACTGAAATTAACAGAATCATAAAACTTTTAAAAACAAAACCACATATCGTGTTGATGGAATTTCAAACAAAGCTCTGACATGTTGTCCTAACTTAATAACTAATGTATTAACGATATAGGTAATGCATCAATAGCACAGGAAATATTTTCAGACAGATTAAAATACATACACTATGTAATCAAAACTATCTGGACACCCTCAAAAACATACGATTTTCGTATTAGGTGGATTGTGCTGCCACCTACTGCCACGTACTCCGTATCAGCGACCTCAGTAGTCATTAGACATCGTGAGAGAGCAGAATGTGGCGCTTCGCAGAACTCACGGAATTCGAACGTGGTCAGGTGACTGGATGCCACTTGTGTCATACGTCTGCACACGACATTTCCACACTTCTAAACATCCCTAGGTCCACTGCTTCCGATGTGATAGTGACGTGGAAACATGAAGGGACACGTAGACTTACTTGCATCTACAAAATTGAGAATGAATTCTGATATCCTAAAATTATGCTGCTCACTCCATTATTGCGAAAAGTATTGAGACAAATTAGAAAATAGACAACGTATTAAGAACATTATAAGTGTCATCCAAGAGAACTGGCTTGTTCTAAGTAACAAATAATAAGGAACGTTTCGTTTCAAGTGTCATTTATATTAAAGCACTAAGTCTTATCTATTATAATAGAGGTACAGAAATATAACAATAGCGTGTTAACTAATAAAACTGCAGCCAAAAGAACCAGTTCTCATATCTTTTTACCCTTTTACAAGACATAACAGAAGGGAATACAAGAAAAAAGTCTCTGCGTATTGATTTCTGTTTCTTACACAACTCTATTCCTTGTGACAGATGTTTCAATGTTTACTGTAAACCTCCATGTGCTGCTTTCTGTTTCGCAACTGCTAAACTTGGCAGATCTTCAATATGAAGTATGGTACTGCCATACATCGGTCATGGTCTTCCCTGTTTTGAACACAGTGACATTATTCCGTTATCTAAAATCAGGGTGGGAATTTTTTATGGTGTTTGAGGTGGATGAGTATGAGACACTTTGATCATACTACATTCGGATAACTTATACACCAGCGTTGTCAACAATGTATCAACATCGTCTTTAAAATCACAAAAGTCAGTTTTATGCATTAGAATTGCATGGAATCCGTTTATAGTTTTATTAGACTCGTCAAATTTGCATAAATATTCCGGAAAAATGACTTGCTTACCTTTCTTCATAAAATCTCTATCGCAGCTCAAAACCCGGTGTTCTGTCGCCTCCCTTCGAAGGCTAAATGGAGGAGATTCTGACTTGACTTGTAACCCCATTGGGAAGCCCTGCTTAGAACATAGACCATGTGCTATCTAACAATGAACGCTCGATTTAATTTCCCGATGGGTAGGCACTTGAAACAAGCCTGGGGACGTGCAAAAGAGTACCGAGAACACAGTAACACTAAAAAAGCGTTTTGCGAAAAAATGGCCCTTAAAACATTTGGCATTTCCGCTCTTCCAATGTATCAAGATAACCTAGAGCGCCAGAACATATCAAGCCAGAGCCGAGCGCATGCGCAGGGTGCCTATTCTGTATCTTTCCGCTATTGTGCCGATCTTTTCGGTACTCAAGAGCACCAAAAGGTCTACTACCCGAATTAGAGCCCCTGCGTTATTCAGTATGCATTTCGGAAGCGATACCGTTCGGGTCTAGAGAACCGAAGCGCTGTTATCGGTCCACGTCGCGCAAGCCAATTAAAAGCAAGCGGCCACAGATCCGCGCATGCGCACTGCACCGTGCACAGCGGGTCGAACACAAACAATATGTCATCTTATTCTCATTCATAATGACATCGCGTTTTGGATTTTACATGTAGTACCACATTGTACTAAAACATCTATAAGAAAACCCGAAAAAATTGATTCTGAGAGCTTCCGCGAATAATTGGATAAACAGAATGTGGCTATAGCTCGTTCCAAGAGACCCAAATGACTAAGTAGCCAACTTCCCTATATGATACGTCAACGCTTTTGGTATTAAAAACAAAATTGAAAAAACGTATTTTCGATAGCTCCTGCACTTTGTCGAAGTTTATAACATGCATCTCATGAATGAAAATGTTTCGTATATGGTGCTAGAGTCTAAAAATATTACGGCGGAGATATTTCATCTCTGTCTACTATTGTTGAGGATTCGATCGCACATAAATACTTGTGACAAGCAAGATTATGAAGATGGCTTCTGCTAGTTGCATTCCCAGTAATTTAAGTTGTGCTCTTAGGTTCCTGTATAACCGCATACTCGAAAATCTCTACATATTCGGAAAAAATAGTGAATTATTTC
This sequence comes from Schistocerca gregaria, assembly GCF_023897955.1. Classification (NCBI taxonomy): domain Eukaryota; kingdom Metazoa; phylum Arthropoda; class Insecta; order Orthoptera; family Acrididae; genus Schistocerca; species Schistocerca gregaria. Next base: position 180,669,276 of record NC_064927.1, read on the forward strand.
CGAGAATAAAAATATAAAGGTCACTGTCGGTTGTTTCACTCACAGCAATTTTATATTTCGATTTTTAAACACACAGAAACCAGGAAATCATTAGTTAGGAAGTGTGCTCTTACATGTAAGGAACAACAAATATTGCAGAAATATCCTCACTTAAACGAATAACATTGTCTTAGAACGTGTTGCATTTATGAAGAGGAAAATAACGTTGTTGTACCCATCCGTTCTCGAAGCCGCGTCCTTTCGTATCGCATTCCCCAGTCACATAGCCACGCCAAACAACGCCAACGCATACCTCAATTCTTGTACTATTCCGGAAAGGAACGTAGGCTGAGTTCGTTGCCAAACGGTGCAGCGTTAGTCATAAATACGTGATAGTTTGGAAAGTTTCCAATATCAGGCTTCACATAATTGCTTTCCATTGTTACTTGAAATTTGTAAACACGTTTCGATAATTACTAACTAAACCGTTTGTGGGAAAAAGTAGACAAAGTCACAAGTAACGTAAGTTCACACTCATATAACATACGTAAGCAGAGCCGATGTCTTGATATTTAATGATCTTTAAACTCTTAATTGCATAAACAATAACAATTATTTTGAGATAATATTAACGGAAAACTTTTTTTTATGTAATCATTCAGAGTAACAACCTAACCCAACCATATTTCTAACAAAGGAAAATAATCTATTATGAACTCACTTTCCAACTGGATGCATCCTCTGCTGATTCCTTAGTAACACAATCACTAAATCCAAAGCTAAAACCGCTAAATATGTTTAAAATAACAAATTATATGTGTACATAAACCACAGCTCACCGATCGACAGGGCCACACCGAAATCCAAAACCTCTCGGTACAATTGTCGTAAAATCGGTGGGAGGGCCGTTCAGTAACAGATCTGAGAAGGTTACTAAATAGGATATTCCGATAAAGAACCAAAATGACGTCACTACCGAGACTAACCTACTACACCGATCCGTATGAACGATACAAAATAGGGCCCCAGGACAGAGAGCAGAGAGACAGAGGAAGGGAGAGAGATGGCACAGAGTATTTGCTACTCACAGCTCCCAGCACGCCGCACACAGCCAGCGGCCAGCGCAGACTGGCGCAGGCGGCCATGCTGCCACCGCCAACTGCCAACTGCCAACGTCGTCTCCCCGGAGACGGCGGCCTCACCTCCGCCCTCTGTTGCCGCTCTGACCGCCACGATCCCGCTCTGTTACATAAACTGGTGTGCAAAACTTGAAAACAAAAGTACCTTTTGCATGACGTGTTGCCGGCAGGTAGCACTGCGCTATGAAACTTGACCCATTCACGGAAAGGATTGCTACAAAAGTCATGGTGCAGCGCTTAGTACATATACAGATAGTGGTAGCATTGCGTAGTCCAGATATAAAAGGCCGGTGCATTGCCGAAGTCACAAAGTGGCACGTGAGGAGGGATTGAAGCCCAGGAAAAGAGGAAGTTACAAGAGCACAGAGGTCTCAGCTGGGAAGAAAAACTCAGGGACGCCGAGCAGGGCATGAACGAAGTAGAGAAGATTATGAAAAGGCTTCTCCCAGCGTATACAAGCGACTCCGAGGAGAAATCGATTACTATATGAAGAAGTAGCGACGGCAGAAGTACTGATGACGTCTCTGAAGTCTCAATTCCGAACTCACATCATCGAGGATGATGAGAGTGATAGGCAGGAAGAAGTAATAGTCAGACCAGTGGCTCAGTAGAGGCAGGAGAGGCCAGAGACTGAATTTACACCAGTCTCGCATCGCGTTTTGTGTGCTACATCAGACGACTAGGGAACAACAAATCCCCCGAAAATGTTTGTGTCCCTTACCTAAAACGCCTTCCCTCTTCCCTAATCACGTATCTCACCTCTATATACGAGGTGTGACAATAAAGTAATGAGACTGATGTGAAAAAAAATTTGCTTACCATTTAAGTCACGTTTAGTGTTGTTTCCTTCTAAGTAGTTCCCTTCTAATTTCACACACAGCGCTTCTGCCATTGACGGTAACATTTCTGGAATTCATCTTTTGTAATGTCCTCCAAGACCCTCGTCACAGCTTTTTGGACATCTTGTGTTGTTTGAAAATGGTGTCCCTTGACCGCCGTTTTGACTCTTGGAAATAGAAAAAGTCGCACAGAGCGATATCTGGTGAATAAGGTGACTGTGGTAGTACTGAAATTTATTTTGAGGTTAAAAATTGCTGTACTGACAGAGCAGTATGGAATGGCGCATTATCGTGATGTAGAATCCAATTATCAGCAATGTTGGCACAGACACGAAGAACTCTTTTACGAAGTCTTTCTAAAATTTCTTTGTAGTAATATTGGTTAACTGTTTGTCCAGGAGGCACCCACTCTTTATGAATAGTTCCCTTGGAATCAAAGAAGGACACAAGCATGCGTTTCACCTTTGACTTTGACATGCGAGCTTTTTTTAATCTGGATGTTCCCTTTCAGCACCATTGCAAATTTTGGCGTTTTGTCTCTGGATCGTACTGAAAAAATCAACTTTCATCACCAGTGATAACAGGGCTCAACAATTCTGGCTTGATTTCCGTTTCCTCTAACAGATCGGCTGCCACATTATTCCATGTTTTTCGCTGTTGTGGTGTGAGATTTTTGGAGACCATTTTTGCACAAATCTTTCTCATACCAGTATCTTCAGTTATTATTAGACGAACCGTTTCTCGATTGATGTTCAGTTCTTCTGTAATCATTTTCACGGATAATCTTCGATCAGATCGTACGAGTTCACGCACCTTGGCCAAGTTGACATCCGTCCGTGAGGTTGATGGTCGTCCAGTGTGGTCTTATCTTCAACATTCGTTCTGCCCTCACTAAAAATTTTATGCCAACAACAAACTTGAGCTCTTGACATAACCTTCTTTCCAAAAGCCTTCTGAAGCTTACCATAAGTTATCGTCGCGCTTTCACCCAATTTAACGCTAAAAGAAGTAGCATACAGTTGCGCAATATTATGCGGTTCCATTTCCGTGACAAGAGACACAAACACGTGTTAACTTATTACAGCACAACTCACGACTGAGCAGTTGCATCAACGTGCAGCTTGGACTAGAAGCAGCTTATAGATCAAGGTCAAAGATATTGTGCCTACGCAAGTCTGTAAGGTTGCCACATCTTGCAAACAAAATCAGTCTTATTACTTTATTGTCGCACCTGATATATCCAGCACCTCTCCCTATACTACTTCCTAACTGCCTGCAAAAGTTCTCAGATTGTAACACCAAACAAACCCCATTAAACTGCCATCCTTCCCCAAAGCTACAGATCCATTTCACTCCTGTCCTACCTACAGAAAGCACTGAAAGGTCTTATCGACAGAGGCCTTACAAAATTCCTCAGTGACAACATTATTACCACTGAGCAGTTTGGCTTCCATCCCAGACATAGTACCATTCAGCAATCCCTGCATCTGGTGGAACGAAAATGTAGGGCAAGGAAAATCAAACCAGCACAGGAGCAGCATTTCTCGACATCAAGTAAGCCATCGATAAAAACTGGCATGATGGTTTAACTTACAAGTTATTCCTGTTAGCTATTCCAGAAAACATGATACACATGACTGACTCGTTCCTGGTGGTGAGGAAATACTCCGCTATGAGCGACAAACATGTTAGTATGGTCAGGGATGCGGTGGCCGGGATCCCGCAGGGTTCGGCTCTGGGCCCAATACTATATTCGCTGTATACAAATTATGCGCAAGAACCGGCAAGGAAACGAACTACCTTTGTATGCTGACGACACTGTTGTTTATAAAAAGTAGTAGCTGCCTACACTTCATCGCCAAAAAGAAACAACATCTCCTAGACGAAATCGTCCATCAGTGCAAAATCTGGAAAATTAAAATCAATCCAAACAAAACAATAGCTATCATGTTTACTAGAAAGCTAATCCCCTCAAGAAGGCGATTTCCTTAGCCGTCGCCGGCCGGAGTGACCGAGCGGATCTAGGCGCTACAGTCTGCAACCGCGCGACCGCGACGGCCGCAGGTTCAAATCCTGCCTCGGGCATGGATGTGTGTGATGTCCTTAGGTTAGCTAGGTTTAAGTAGTTCTACGTTCTAGGGGACTGATGACCTCCGATGTCAAGTCCCATAGTGCTTAGAGCCATTTTTGAACCTTAGCCGACGAAAACAGCGAGTGGAGCGACTCAGTAGTCCTCCTAGGCCTTCGGCTAGACAAACGACTTTCACCAAAACTGATAATGCAGAGAAACCGTCATTTGTACTCAGCTGATTCATGTGAAAAGGTTTACCACGCGATTATGGCCGCACGACAGGAATTAATAGACTTTGAACGCGGAATAGTAGTTGCAGATAGAAGTAGGGGACATTCCATTTCGGTAATACTTACGGAATTCAATATTCCGAGAATGTCAGTATCAAGAGTGTGCCAAGAATATCAAATTTCAGGCATTACCTCTCATCACGGACGAACGCAGTGGCCAACGGCCATCAGTCAGGGACTGAGATCAGAGGCGTTTACGAAGAGTTGTCAATCCTAGCTGAGTCGTGCGTGGCTCTTGTTCCCGCCATCATGTATTTTGCACTCTGTTTTTAACTTACTTCCACCTCACTACGTTAATTTAAGTTACTATTGCCACTGAGTTGCTGCTTTGCCCGATTATTGTGTGCGGCGCTAGCAGCGCGTATCGATATATCCCTTCTTGTAGTATATTTGCTTGACTGCTATTACCTACAGGTAGTTGTCTGTCGTAAGGAGTTCGTGTCGCGACTTCGGGCGCGTCTGTAGCGCAGTCCGGACCTGCCAGTCGGAGAGTTGCAATGCGGCGCTAGTGCAGTCGGATTGGAGCAGCAGTGAGGTCTGCGTTGACATGGCTCAGCCGACCATTGCCACCACGCATCACTTGAGCCGGGCCACGGTTTTGGTGGATCGTCAGTCGGTCGTCCTACCGGACGACGCGTTTTAGTTCGCCGATCGTTCATGGTTCAAATGGCTCTGAGCACTATGGGACTTAACATCTATTGTCATCAGTCCCCTAGAACTTAGTACTACTTAAACCTAACTAACCTAAGGACATCACACAACTGTGTGTGTGTGTGTGTGTGTGTGTGTGTGTGTGTGTGTGTGTGTGTGTGTGTGTGTGCATCGACTCCCCATTTGTCTTCCCCATTTGTCTTCGTGTGTGCTTAGTTACTGTTGGGTACCGTTCAGGTCTTCGTGTATGTGTTTGTCAGGTTGTGTGTGAAGTTGCTGTTATTTCCACTGGCGACTATTTAGATGTTGTCGGTGTTCTGCGGCGAGTTGATCTTCGTGTATGTGTTTGTCAGGTTGTGTGTGAAGTTGCTGTTATTTCCACTGACGACTATTTAGATGTTGTCGCTGTTCTGCGGCGAGTTGGTCGTTTTGCTGCGGACCAGGAAAGTTATCTCCGCGCGGTGCAGTCGTCTGGGTCCGCTGGCCGTCCCTGCGCAGTGTCAGAGCGCGTGTGGAGCTGTCCGATCGCTACGAGCTCCGTGGTTCACCGACCCAGGACGTCTAAGTTGAGGGGTGGTTTCAACTTCTCAAGCCACGTCCATTCATGTTGTATGGTTCGTTTCGGTGGTTCGCTGTGGGGGAGGTTTTCCTGCGAGCAACACTAAGTGTGTCTATTACTGAAATTTAGCCGCCATGCGGTGCAATAAACTGTATTGGTTGACTTCAAATTCGAGTGTACCAGCGGAATTTTCTGCCTTCTAGCCGTTAGTGTTCCGGATACGTGCTCTGGCCACTACCGTAATTTCAGGCAGCGTCCTTTCCTCACCTGTTGTCGCTGTCCAACATGGTGTGTGGTTTTGACAGCTAATACATATTTCATTGTGGATAATCATGTTCGTAACTTTTGTGTTTGAGTTATCATGTGCCGATTGGTGGCAAGCAAGTCGGTCCGTGGCTGTCGCCTGGTCGGGTTCCGACGGATCAAGTGTAGTTGGGCTCACCACCTGTCTCACCTAAGTGAACGAGGGCAGACGGACCTCCCTGGAGGCTTCTGAGTGCCGTTTCCTTTATTGTCCTTCTCACCCGTGTTTAATTGTCTGTTTACAGTCTGTCATAGCCAATGATTTAAAATTTTTTGCTTTTACTAGATTTTATGTATTTTTGAATTTTTGAAAATCAGTGCGCCTCGCACTCACTTCAGGCACACGAAGGCGGAAATACTGGCTCGGACCCAACCATGCAGAGGAAACACGCTCACTGGCTAAATGACGTCCCTGCACCAGGAAAGGACCGGCCCAAGTTCCACAAGATGGTAACTGAAAGGGGCCCCGAAGCGCTCAGAGAATCAGTTACACGTCGCCCGGTGATTCGATCGACCCCTCAGAGCCAAAACACCGACAACATTTAAAATAACTCGTCAGTCAAATTCACGCAAACTACACACAGAACCTGACAAACACTTGCACGAAGACCTGAACGATATCCAACAGTAACTTAATACGCACGAAGACAAATCAGGAGTCGATGCACACACACACAGCCGACTCATGAACTATCGGCGAGGCAAACCGCGTCGTTTGGTAGGATGACCGACCGACCATCCACCAAGACCGCGGCCCCGGCTCACGTGATGCGTGGCGGCAATGGTCGGGCGAACCATATCGACGCAGACCTCACTGCTGCTCCACCCGACTGCACCAGTGCCGCATTACAACTCCCCGGCTGGAAGGTCCGGACTGCTCTCCAGACGCGTTCCAACTGACTGATAGACCCGAACTCGCCCCCCGAACTCGCTATCCGAACTGCAACCAACTAACTTACAACAGACAACGGGCGGGAAGTAATAGCAGTCCAGCAAAGATACTACGGGAGGGGATATATCGATACGCGCTGCTAAGTCAGCTCACGGTCAGGCAAGCCAGCAATTCAGTGACAGTAGTAATTTAAATTAATATAGTGAGGTGGAAGTACGTTAAAAACAGGGTGTAAAATACATGATGGCGGGAACACGAGCCACGCAAGGCTCACCCTCCTTTCCGAGAGCTCCTCAAGCTACGCTGTTCGATGCGGTCGCGCATTGTCATCCATAAAAATGAAATTAGGACCGAATGCACCCATGAAAAGACGCACCTGGGGAAAGAGTACAGCGTCACAATAGCGTTGACTGTTAAGTGTACCGTATTTAAACATTTTCGCGTCAGTACGCCCATGCATCACGCCCCACACCGTAAGATTTGGATCGCAGAAACGCTCATGTTCGATACTGTTACTGGGTGCATTACGTATTTCCACCTCTCGTCCTTAGAGGATATTCCCAAAACCACTACCCAGAATGAATCTGCTCTCATTTGAGAAAGCTCCTTGTTGGACCAGTACCTATGCTCTTCGCGCCATCAAAAATGTTGCCACTAATGTTCTGGTGTCAACAAAACGCCAACGTACTTGTCATCGGGCAAAGACACCAACCCCATGCAGCCACCGTGCCGCTGTGGAGTGTGAGATTGTGTGCCTTGGAGTCATGTTAAATGTGGTTGAACCCGCTATTTGACGTGGGTCCCATCTTGCCTCTTGTACAATGTAGCGGTGACTTGCTTTTGCAGCTGACCATGGTCGACCATCTCCTTCGTCTTGAGCAGCAGTGGCCTTGCTTCGGAACTTTCCCCGTGTTCGTTGAATAATACTGTCATCAGCACGAAACTCCTTGATTATACTCGTCACATTTGTCCTTCTTCCATCTTCATGATTATCCTTCCTAGTGTGAAATTGTTCAGATGTTGTTTCCGACCCATGTTGTAATGAAGAACACCATCACAGTGCACCGTAACTGCTCGCTATTTGACACAAACTGTCGTTCCCCTTTCCTTCAACTGTCTCGTGTTGTGCACTTTATGTACATGACTAGGAGACTACCTGTCACAGGACCCTCACTGCTATTTATTAAGTAATTAATATGTCATCACTTTAGCAGACATATTCGTCTTATGACAAGCGGAAACTGTATGGATATTTAAAGTACCGTAATTCTGAACTAAATAACTGTATAACTAAATATAACTAAATAACTGTATAACTAAATATGTATCATCTAGCATTTTGCAATAAGTATAAGAAAGAATTACATAAAAAGTTAGAATTTACCTGAGTAACAGTATCAGTAATCCCTATTGTATATTGGAAACCTAGTATCGGAGTACTGTGTTTGGTAACGACGATGAGTGTTATGAAGAGGTATTTGGTGGAGGTAACGGATATGGGAGAGGGAAAGGGGAAAAAGAGAGGGAGAAGGAAGGGGAAATGGAGTAAGGGTGGTTGGGGGAGGGAAAAGGGAGGAGGGAGGGGGAGTAGTGGGGATGCCATGAGTTTAACAAGAATGGTCTCCCTAAAATTATAGAAAGTATAATTACGTAAAAATTTTCATTAAAATATTAATAGTGTAAAACAATGGGTATGTAAAAAGGAAACGGCATAAAATAGTAAAATGACAAAAATGGAGCGGGAAAGATTGCAGGTAAGGAAAGAAGCTAAGGGAGGCGGTGGGAGGGGTACTGACAGGGATGCTGTGGGCTTAACAATAAAGATCTTATACTGAAATTTCAAAAGGTAATACACAGAAAACTTGTAGTTAGAAACGACGTTTTGTACATTTGGTATGTGGCACTCTCTTTTTAAACCATTAGCAAGTCTTGCCACTACCCCTCCCTCCCCCCCCCCCACCCCACTCTTAATCGCCCCCACTTCATTTTATGACTTTACTGATGCCATTTGCATTTTACATGCCCATTATTCTACAATATTAATATTTTGCCAATCGCTAAATACCTTGCCAATATCAGGAAATTGTCTCAGGCGCTCTCAGATACTGGGTTAAAATGTAATAAAGCCAAGTTCTCCTTCTACCAGGCTGAGATTGAATACTTTGGACCCATTATCAACAGTCACAGTATCCACCCTTTGCAGTCACACTTAACTGCCATCTGGGACCCCAGCTCCTAGGAACATAAGCGAACTCCTAGCTGTGTTGGGTAAACTAACTCATTACCTTCAGCTCATTGCAAATTCTACGCAGATTGCACCTCTGTTGCATAGTCTTCTACGAAAGACAGTTGCATTTGAATGCACTACGAAGTGTCTAGTCGTAATTCCGGAACTGAAATATGTTTTATTGGCCGATCGCTTTTTGGTACATTTTGTTCCCACTAATCCAGTTGTGCCTGCAGTTGCACGTCTTCTTAAGGAATTGGCGCTGTTCTTTCACACAGAGTTAGATCATTGGCCAGGCCTGTTGACTTCACATCCAAACTCTTAAATAAACCACTGTGCAACTATTCACAGATTGAGAAGGAAGCTCTTGGTATAACATACGGAGAGGCCAAATTCCATCAATACTTACATGGCAGAAAATTCTGCTTGGTGACAGACCACAATCCTCTCACATTTTTTGAGCTCTTGAAGCCAATCTCTCCACGCAAGTCGCAAAACTTGCAGCGTTGGTCTCTGCTCCTCTCTAATTAACAGTACGAAACTGTGGACAGGGTGAAGGCTAAGCATTCTTATGTGGCTACTTTCTCTCGCTTAGCAGTTAGCTCTTATTTGGCATTGGGCAAATCAGAAGACTCCCGCTTTCATATTGATGTCAGAACAATCAAACATTTGATGATTTTCCCATCGCCCACTGACAGAATGCTCAGGCAACGGCTGTGGTTGCCAGTCTCAAGATTCTATTGCAGAACCTCCGCACTGGACGGTGACATTCAATTAAACAGATTAGCGATTCAGTTGTACGCCATTATTTTGCAGTTTGGCACCACCCAGCAGAGTTTCATCCACTTACATATGACACCATCGGGTCACGTTTGTTTAAGATTGAAATTCTTTGCCTTCTTGATCACGGCCGTGGAGGCACTGTATGCACTCAGCAGATGGCTCTGAGCACTATGGGACTTAACATCTGAGCTCATGAGTCCCCTAGAACTTATAACTACTTAAACCTAACCAACCTAAGGACATCACACATATCCATGCCCGAGGCAGGATTCGAACCTGTGACGGTAGCAGTCGCGCGATTCCGAACTGAAGCGCCTAGAACCGCTCGGCCACCGCGGCCGGCACTCAGCAGATAGGTTGACGCCACTTCATATGGTTTGGCATTGCCGCTCAAATGGAACTGCTAACTTCACAACGTCTGGCACGTGTGAAGCATCAGGCTGCTCTACAGACAAATATATTGACTGACCCAAGGCTAGCGCCCCTAGGCACCGTTTGCATATCGACTTTGTGGGTCCCTATTAGAATTTATATTGGCTTATTGTCGTTAACACCTTTAGCAAGTTCCCATTCACAGCACCCCTGCACTTCACCACAAAACACTTCAAGGCCCTGACATCTTTTACATCAAAGACTTATCTGAAGTGTTGGTTTCAGTCAAAGGAACCCAGTTCACATTGACAGGCTTTCAGAAGTTTCGAGACGCCGGCGGCATCGGACATGTCACGACTGCAATGTTACGCTCTCAGTCTAATAGTGAAGCGGAGCACTTCATCACAACTTTCAAGATCAACAGGTTACCAGCTTTCCATACATGAGATCAAGCATTAGTGCTCTTCCTCTTGCCCTACTGTTCCCGGCCACGCAATGGCAAATTCCCAACCGAACTCTTGCGTCGCCGTTGATATAGGACACTGCTTCAGCTGGTGCATCCTCCACAGCGCTCTAAGTTCAGTGTGAATGATTTGGCCTTTTTCAGAGTTGGTGCAGGCAGGTGCTGGGAATGAGACGTTATCACCAAAGTCTTGGGCCACTCTTTCTGTGCTGTACAGGACCCCACCAAGCGGCAGAAGCACCACCAGAATCACCTTCGTTTATGATCCTGCTGCAGGATTTTCATTTGCAGCTTCGGTTTCCAGGAGGACTAACCAGCCTCAGCAACCTTCACCTCCCTTGGGTCCCGCGCCGCCGGAGCAAGACGGAGATCCAGTTGACATCGACAAAATGCTGTCTCTGTTTCAGCAGCGCCCGCAGACCTATCCGTTCGATGGAGGCCACCTGCGCCCTATCCCTTTCCGGTGGGCCTTTATGGACCCTCCAATCGCCATTGTACTTCTGCCGATAGATGAAGATGCTCTGTCCCTGGGCATGGCTGCGCCCCCTTTGGCTGTTTTTTCGGGCAATATTTCCAGCTACTCACAAGACGAACATCGGTGTGCTGGTGACAGATTTTCATCGGCTGAAGTTCCTGCTACCGTCTCGTCAGTGGTACGTGCGACCAGACTTCCACCCTGCCGTCGTTTCCGGAAACAGCAGTACACAACGACCGCGACGAGTTGTTTTGGGAATGGCGTGGGAGAGGGGGAGGGGTGGAAGAATGTGATATCTTGCGCTATCGATACCACGTTGCGCCAGTCCACGTCTGGAAGCTGACAGCAGCCAAGTGTCTGCACCGCAGATCTCTGGCCGGATCCGACTGAGGCACACCCTCCTCAGTCCACGCGGCCGGTGCCATCACGGAGCCGACAAGAGGACGCCACACCCACACCAAAATCTAGGATGTCTGTTAGCTCAGTTCTACCTCTCTAGTCAAAGTGTTGCTGTCACTCAACCTCTCTTATTATTGCAGATATCGAACTGGCCTATCTCAAGGACTCGCACTGATTTTTGCACTGGACTAGCTGTTATTCAAGTTCAGTAAAAGATGTTTTAGGCTCTACGTGTGCATCTCATTATTTTGCTCTTTGTCTTAGAACCCACCAACTTCTTGACATCCACCACCGGGACTACCAAACAAAAACGCACAAGAGGCACCCAAAACAGGCCAAAAATGGAATGGTAGCCTGGAGGTTACCTTTTGGGAACACATTGTTCGGGTTTATCCGTCTCTCAGTGTTTGAAAACTATGCTAGGACGTTACAAGACTGCAGAACATTTACCTGAAAAATTTTTATATTTTATTACTGGTACTGGTATATGATTATTATATTGTTTCGTTATTTTTTCCTTAGTCTTCTGAGTGATTTTATGCCACACACCACCATTTCTTTTCGACTCTTCATCCTAGAGTATCACTTACACCCAGTGTCTTCAATGTCTAGTTGGATGTATTTCAGTCTCACTCTTATACTAGAGTTTTTGCCCTCTGCGTCACCCTGTAGTACCATGTAGGTATATTTCCTGATACCTCAATACACGCTCTGCCTGTGAGTGGACATGTGGCTGCTCCTTCAGCAAGGTCCGAGCAGGCACACGGGGGGAGGGGTTTATTAGTTATTGGGAGCTCCAACGTTAGGCGGGTGATGGAGCCCCTTAGGGAAATAGCGGAAAGGTCGGGGAAGAAGGCCAGTGTTCACTCTGTCTGCTTGCCGGGGGGTCTCATCCGAGATGTGGAGGAGGCCCTACCGGCGGCTATAGAGAGCACTGGGTGCACCCGACTGCAAATTGTTGCTCATGTCGGCACCAATGACTCCTGCCGTCTGGGTTCAGAGGTCATCCTCAGTTCGTACAGGCTGTTGGCGGAGTTGGTGAAGGCGGAAAGCCTCGCTCGCGGGGTGGAATCAGAGCTAACTATTTGTAGTATCGTCCCCAGAACCGATCGCGGTCCTCTGGTTTGGAGCCGAGTGGAAGGCTTAAACCAGAGGCTCAGACGATTCTGCGGAGAGCTGGGGTGCAAATTTCTCGACCTCCGCTATCGGATGGAGAAATGTAGGGTCCCCCTGAAAAGGTCAGGCGTGCAGTACACGCCGGAAGCGGCTACGAGGGTAGCGGAGTACGTGTGGAGTGCACATGGGGTTTTTTTAGGTTAGAGAATTCCCTCCCTAGGCCCGACAAGACGCCTCCTGAGACGCGTCAAGGTAGGAGTAGGCAAAATGCAACAAGGAATAACAATATTAATGTGCTTATAGTAAACTGCAGGAGCGTCTATAGAAAGGTCCCAGAACTGCTCTCATTAATAAACGGTCACAACGCCCATATAGTACTAGGAACAGAAAGTTGGCTGAAACCAGACGTAAACAGTAATGAAATCCTAAACTCGGATTGGAATGTATACCGCAGAGATAGGCTGGACAGTGAAGGGGGAGGCGTGTTTATAGCGATAAGAAGTGCAATAGTATCGAAGGAAATTGACGGAGATTCGAATTGTGAAATGATTTGGGTGAAGGTCACGGTTAAAGCAGGCTCAGACATGGTAATTGGATGTCTCTATAGGCCCCCGGGCTCAGCAGCTGTTGTGGCTCAGCACCTAAAGAATAATTTGGAAAATGTTTCGAGTAGATTTCCCCACCATGTTATAGTTCTGGGTGGAGATTTTAATTTGCCGGATATAGACTGGGAGACTCAAACGTTCATAACGGGTGGCAGGGACAAAGAATCCAGTGAAATATTTTTAAGTGCTTTATCTGAAAACTACCTTGAGCAGTTAAACAGAAAACCGACTCGTGGCGATAACATATTAGACCTTCTGGTGACAAACAGACCCGAACTATTTGAATCAGTTAATGCAGAACAGGGAATCAGCGATCATAAAGCAGTTACTGCATCGATGATTTCAGCCGTAAATAGAAATATTAAAAAAGGTAGGAAGATTTTTCTGTTTAGCAAAAGTGACAAAAAGCAGATTTCAGAGTACTTGGTGGCTCAACACAAAAGTTTTGTCTCAAGTACAGACAGTGTTGAGGATCAGTGGACAAAGTTCAAAACCATGGTACAATATGCGTTAGATGAGTATGTGCCAAGCAAGATCGTAAGAGATGGGAAAGAGCCACCGTGGTACAACAACCGAGTTAGAAAACTGCTGCGGAAGCAAAGGGAACTTCACAGCAAACATAAACATAGCCAAAGCCTTGCAGACAAACAAAAATTACGTGAAGCGAAATGCAGTGTGAGGAGGGCTATGCGAGAGGCTTTCAATGAATTCGAAAGTAAATTTCTATGTACTGACTTGGCAGAAAATCTTAAGAAATTTTGGTCCTATGTCAAAGCGGTAGGTGGATCAAAACAAAATGTCCAGACACTCTGTGACCAAAATGGTACTGAAACAGAGGATGACAGACTAAAGGCCGAATTACTAAATGTCTTCTTCCAAAGCTGTTTCACAGAGGAAGACTGCACTGTGCTTCCTTCTCTAGATTGTCACACAGTTGACAAAATGGTAGATATCGAAGTAGACGACAGAGGGATAGAGAAACAATTAAAGTCGCTCAAAAGAGGAAAGGCCGCTGGTCCTGATGGAATACCAGTTCGATTTTACACAGAGTACGCGAAGGAACTTGCCCCCCTTCTTGCAGCGGTGTACCGTAGGTCTCTAGAAGAGCGAATCGTTCCAAAGGATTGGAAAAGGGCACAGGTCATCCCCGTTTTCAAGAAGGGACGTCGAACAGATGTGCAGAACTATAGACCTATATCTCTAACGTCGATCGGTTGTAGAATTTTGGAACACGTATTATGTTCGAGTATAATGTCTTTTCTGGAGACTAGAAATCTACTCTGTAGGAATCAGCATGGGTTTCGAAAAAGACGGTCGTGTGAAACCCAGCTCGGGCTATTCGTCCACGAGACTCAGAGGGTCTTAGACACGGGTTCACAGGTAGATGCCGTGTTTCTTGACTTCCGCAAGGCGTTTGACACAGTTCCCCACAGTCGTTTAATGAACAAAGTAAGAGCATACGGACTGTCAGATCAATTGTGTGATTGGATTGAGGAGATCCTAGATAACAGAACGCAGCATGTCATTCTCAATGGAGAGAAGTCTTCCGAAGTAAGAGTGATTTCAGGTGTGCCGCAGGGGAGTGTCATATGACCGTTGCTATTCACAATATACATAAATGACCTGGTGGATGACATCGGAAGTTCACTGAGGGTTTTTGCAGATGATGCTGTGGTGTATCGAGAGGTTGCAACAATGGAAAATTGTACTGAAATGCAGGAGGATCTGCAGCGAATTTACGCATGGTGCATGGAATGGCAATTGAATCTCAATGTAGACAAGTGTAATGTGATGCGAATACATAGAAAGATAGGTCCCTTATCATTTAGCTACAAAATAGCAGGTCCGCAACTGGAAGTAGTTAATTCCATAAATTATCTGGGAGTACTCATTAGGAGTGATTTAAAATGGAATGATCATATAAAGTTGATCGTCGGTAAAGCAGATGCCAGACTGAGATTCATTGGAAGAATCCTAAGGAAATGCAATCCGACAACAAAGGAAGTAGGTTACAGTACGCTTGTTCGCCCAATGCTTGAATACTGCTCAGCAGTGTGGGATCCGCACCAGGTAGGGTTGATAGAAGAGATAGAGAAGATCCAACGGAGAGCAGCGCGCTTCGTTACAGGATCATTTAGTAATTGCGAAAGCGTTACGGAGATGATAGATAAACTCCAGTGGAAGACTCTGTAGGACAGACGCTCAGTAGCTCGGTACGGGCTTTTGTTAAAGTTTCGAGAACATACCTTCACCGAAGAGTCAAGCAGTATATTGCTCCCTCCTACGTATATCTCGCGAAGAGACCATGAGGATAAAATCAGAGAGATTAGAGCCCACACAGAAGCATACCGACAATCCTTCTTTCCACGTACAATACGAGACTGGAATAGCAGGGAGAACCGATAGAGGTACTCAGGGTACCCTCCGCCACACACCGTCAGGTGGCTTGCGGAGTATGGATGTAGATGGATGTAGATGTAGATGTTCTGACACCCTGTCCTACCTTGTATTTTGTGTCTTCCACAAATTCCTTTTCTCGTCAATTCTACAGAAAACTTGCTCATTTCTTATGTTTCAAGTACACTTAATTTTCAGCAACCATCTGTAAAATCACATTTGGAATTATTCCCTTCTTCTTTGCTTCACATTTACCACAGTCCACGATTCAATTCCGCATAATTCTGTATTCAGAACTTTCTTTCTCTTGTTAATGCTTATCCTAACACACATTTCTCAGCTGCTCGGGTGTTCTAGCCCCGGTTCGGTATTCTCGTCGCCTTATCAAGTTTCAGGTGGCAGTAGGAAGAGGGATTTTGTTCAAACTGAAGGAGAATGACTGGAGTTTCGCTGATTTTTTTTTTTTAAACTGGTGCCGTTTGGAGCCGACAGGTTTACAGGGAGACTAGTTTCCCCCATGATGGCTGTTTCACGAACAACACATTGCAGGAGCGCTGAAAGTAGGAACAGGGGAATGGTCTACGACAATGCCTACATTCTGCTCCTGATTGCTGATTGAATGAAAGGCCTATATTTTAAGCATTTTACTGGAGCGGCTGGTAAACCGAAAAGTCCGCAGGTAGTGCTTTTGGAGTGGAAAAGTTGTGGGCCCTATGGGGTGCAGATGGTGTCTTCACTATGTTTATCAGAAGACTGTGATCCTTAGTGACCAACCAAATGGCTTAGTGAAATACGGAAAACTGGGAGAATGGTTCAAATGGCTCTGAGCACTATGGGACTTAACTTCTGAGATCATCAGTCCCCTATAATATAGAACTACTTAAACCTAACTTACCTAAGGACATCACACACATCCGTGCCCGAGGCAGGATTCGAACCTGCTACCGTAAGGGTCGCGCGGTTCCAGACTGTAGCGCCTAGAACCGCTCAGCGACCCCAGCCGGAAAAACTGGAAGAATCCCCAGTGTGTTCCCGTACGCGGGAATTTTGCTTAGGTATTTTCCTGTTGTTCTCTGGGAGTGTTGAGGGGCTTTTTTGTAAGACAAGAACTTTGAGGAAACATGGAGATATTAGCCAGCAGGAAGTAGTGGTTAGAATAAAAGTGACGTAACTGGCTAGGGCTATTCGATCCTGCAATAACCTTCATTTACATGTTTGCGACCCTGAAAATGATATTTCTGAGTGACCTTTTCCCTATTGACTTTGAACCGTATACCTGTTTGTTGTTAGAGTAATTATCAACAGCGACTGTCAGTATCGAGTTGAAGGTGATATGTTGGACTGTCAGTGGCGAATCATTCCACTTCAGTTCTCGGATCTCTGAATCTTTCCTAAAAACAATTAGGTACCTACAATTCTTTTCATTATTGACTTCTGAGTTACGAAATTTATCTTCATCTCGTAGTTTAAAACGGCACTGAGGATCCTTATTTATATTGATTTGGTAATGTAACAATGCACACCGTTAATCCGGACCCGCTAACAAACATTTCCGACTAAACCGGACAGGAGCATTTCGAATCATTGGTCTCGTACAGCGCATTTCGCATAAGAATGCTTGGATTTCGGCCACGAGCGCGACTGTGACTTCACCCGACGCTACGTTATCTTCGAGGACAGACGAAAGCAACGTTCACTATATCTGATAGTAATCAGACGTCTTTCGACGAATTTGCTTCTTATATCTTCCTTACTCCGTCCGCCATGCGTTATTTCTTGCCCAAAGTACCAGAATTTCTTCTCTTCGCTTTTTATCCACTTAAGCTGTGGAGAACCGTGACTTCGAAGCAGTTTTCCTCTTTATCTGTCTTTAAAAGCAGGCGAAGAACAATATAACATCACAGATATCGTCCAACAGGCAGGGTGACGAAATGGACAGTGAGACTGCTGCACTTCTTTAAAGAGAAAGCACAAGTCACCTGTCGGATAGAAAAAGGGCTAAACCACATGGAAATACCTGAACCACCGCCGAACAAGAGTAAATACTACTAGGGATAAGTTCTCGAAAGATACATCGTCTGTGATGAGCAAGAACAGACTGTACCCCGAATAATGAACTGCAACTTGGTGTCCTCAATCTTGCACCTAAGACAAGAAAATTTTTGCAAAAGCATTCTCCATTGACCCAGTTATGTTATGGACTGAATCTCAATAAAAATTCGTTAGTTGTATTTTATTTTCATATTTTTAGCTGTAACAATTAGCTTCAGATACATATCTAAGATATAATCCTACACTAATTAAATTACTCTAAATATGTGATTTCTGGTTATTACCGATCTCTTGTGTAATTTGCATCACATGCCTTAAGTTGTTCATAATTCTTATAAATTAATTGTGACAGTCACGTGTGTAAGCTCGGACAAAACTATTATCAATATCTCTTGCAATCTATTTTTTCACTGCGTACTTGATGGCTGTATGGTGCGCAAGGTCGAACGCCAAACAAATAAATAAACATCTATATCCATAAATCGTACTGCTCAGTTATTTGAATTTTTCAAGCTACCAGCGGTACAGAAATTTCGTACATCACGTTTGATGGCGACATTTGTTTTCTTTGGCTATGGAGGATTCACTCCGAACAGTACATAAATCAGCTAGCGCCAAACTGGGTGCAGCTGTAGTTAAAACTCAAAACCATAGAACGAGGAAAATAATTTGTAGTATTTATGTTGTACAGAGTAAGCTAAAAAAAAACTGGTCATAGTACGAAAATATTAATTTGTTTCAGCGTGCAATTTTATCTGAAAAACAACATCTGTTGAAAGAATATGATACGTATATGAGTGATGAAAACAAGACGCGATATCTTTCAAAATAATACTTTTCATTGTGTAACTCAGTGAGAATAAAATACGTCTCGCGCTTGATAGTACCTGCTGACAGCTTTTAAGTAGCACATACAGACTCTTAGAGAAGATTACAGCTGATATTGCCGCCAGTTTATCGCTCTGCGTTTCTCAACTGTTTTGCTTACACTACTGAATCGTTGGTATCTTCAATGGCGGGTGTGTTCGACGATCCAGGGGACTTGTACCACGATACTTACAGTCAGAGCGAAACACAGGTCGTGAGAGATTCTGACCCCACTTCTGCTTTACTGCTGGCGATATGCATTTTGGTAATGAGAATTGGGTTTTACCTGGTTGAGGTAAGTAACGTTGCTTGGAGAAAGGTTTATCGCAGAGATAACCCTGCATACTGTGCATTGTAACCATAACGGTTTTAGATTCAGTTAGTATATGCTCATTTATATAAATGCTATTTTATGCGTTAAGACTCATGACTGTATATTTTGATCACAACGACATTTTGCAATTTGTTGACTGTATGAAAATTTTATGTCAAGGATTCCCTGTGTGTGTGTGTGTGTGTGTGTGTGTGTGTGTGATCCAGAGAATGTGATGAGAAACTGAAATGCAGACTAAACTGATTACGTAAAAGGTAGATTTACGTATTTCACATATGTAAAACGTTATTGTTATTATTACTATTATTATTGTTGTTATTTTTTCTTCTCGGGTGGCCCAACTAAGGACAGTACAAAAAGACATTTCAAAGTTTTCTTTTAATCCTGCTTGTTTTCATGTTTCATTCACTCCCAATGGACTGTTTGTCCTATCATCAGCCCAATATATTCCAGTCCTCTTGGGTTTCACGTGTGACTAAAAAAGTTATGTTAGTCATACTACTTTCAGCCCTTCTTTTACTGCTCAGATCCGTTTTATGTATTTTGAATTCTCACAAAAAACCGCAACTTGTCTAATTGATATGAGTGGTTCCATTTTTTTCAATACGCACATAGAATTTTAACCTGAGTCTTTTCAGGTCCGCATAAATGCTGATATACTTTTAAATGCCCTAATTAGCTCCTAGTCCCTGTGTTCCTTCCTTGTATTTTATTATTATTTTTTGTTCCCGCTCAAATGGATTTCTTCTTTTATTTAGTTTAAAATAGGTGTTTCAGTTTGTATGATTAAGCATTTCATTTAACCATTCATTTTACGCACTCTCTGACGTCTAACTTTGGATCCTTCATTAGGCTAACACTAAAAACTGTATTATAATGCAAATAAAAGTTCAAGGTATTAGTACACTTTCACCAGTAATAGTAATGATAATAATAATGATAATAAAGGCATTGATCGAGCTTGGAGGCGTCGTGAGCTAATGTAGTAGACATGTATGCAAGAGGAATGAAATTCAAGTTAGTATTTGAGCTCTTGATCTAATTTTCCCATTGTCTCCTTAATTCATCTGAGTTAATATTAGAGTGGTTTCTTTCATTAGGCCTCCACCGATTTCCTCCGCCGTCTTTGTCCAATGTACTTTGTTCATTTACGTTCCGTATAAATCTCCTCTACAGAACATATATTGTACTCAAGTTATTGGGCAGAAAATTCTTTTTAGCTGTTGGTTTTACAATCATCAAAAATGTCATTTACATTTCTACAACAAATTAGATCCATACAGTGAATAATTAGTAATGTGTCTACATACTGTACACTTAGAACTTATTTCAATAATTAAAAGTGTGACTTACATCTTTTAATGTGTGAGAAACTGCGAGAGTGAATAAAAATAGTTTTGCAGAAGGTAGCCAGATTTTTTTGATGTTTTACAGTTCAGGAAGTGATTTTATACGTCTTGGTAATTTCTTGGATAGTTTTGTTCCTGCATGATACACAACTTCTTGGTGTAATGAAGTGTTACAACGACTAACACGTATGTGACAATCTGACTTCGAGATGTACTCACAGACAGATTTGTTTTCAGGAAAAAGTTGTTCTCTTCTCAGTATACTTTTTTTGACAAGCATAACTATTTCCAGGGGTGCTTTTGGTAAACCGTGCGGGAACTATTTTCGTAATATCTTTTGAAGATACAGTAAGGTCTTCTTTATTTCCTGCACTCAGTAGACTGGTGTCATCTGCAAAAAGTACTGTTTCTGAATCCCCAACGTGTAAAATGTATACCAAACAAAAAAAATGAGCCCTGTGGACCACCATGACTTGGTCCACACGGTTCTGAAGGGTGTACATGTAGTTCATTCCCTTCCGCGTACATTACTTCAGTTATCTGGGAGTGATGATCCAAATATGATTTAATCCATTGATTTGACACGCCTCTTGCACCATACCGTTCAAGCTTTCTCAGCAGCAACAAAAGATCAGTTACATCAGAATTTGAGCTTGTTTGGTCTCTGATAACCTTGACATCAACGGAACATTATCAATAACAATGTAGTAAACGAAGCACTATTAGTATGCTCACAGCTACAGCTACATCACTTCAAGACAAAGAAGAAAAAAGTCTTGTCGACCCGTCGACGTCGAGAACGTTAGGGACGTAATGCTAACTCGGACAGGACAAGAGTGGGACAAGAAACAAGTTGTGTCAACTCTTGATTTTTTATTACAGCACTCGTCATTGTCCGATTTAGACGAAGTGTGGAAATTATTTCTTAAACCATTTTCATATCTGTTAACAATAGTAGTGACCTAACAACGTACTGAATGGTGCTTCCACTACAAACTTTCGCAAGTGAGGAGAAAATTTTTTATGGCATTATATTTTGATGACTACTGTAGTTGATAAGACAAGTCCTCCATTCACATAGATATTGTCTAAATTTTTAGTGTTTGTGATTGAATCACGTTTGATAAATTTTGCTGTAGATTAAAATAAAACTAAAAATCCAGTTACGTAAATCATTGGCCAGTACACATATTTTCACTGAAAAAAACGTATATTTGTAAATATACTATGTTCCACATCTTAGCGAATTTTCACAAATGTGATCAACGAAACATGCATATAATTCAATAATTAACTAGAGAAATACGGTGTCTGGACTCTCCTCAGACTTTAAAATGTCTCTAGCCAAAGCAAAGTGCCGAAGGGAAGTTGCCGTATTTAAGGTAAGCCATTTTCGTGGTCTCTGACTAGCTTTGATGTCCAGTCCCATTTCGATAACGTTTGTGAGTATTTTAGTATGTCCTGCAAATTCATTCTGATTTAATTCACAGAATACTTTGAATTCGAATTTAACGTGTTCTAAGAATATAAATGCCGTTCGAGAATTACATTTCTTCCAAGTTTCGTTTGTTGAAACCTGGCTGAAAGCACGTCGCCTGTATGCGAAATTATTGAACAACAATTGAAAATATTTAAATACCATTATGAGCACTTGTCTTCAGACTACTCATTATTTGAAGTTCAGCTAGACTGTAAAGTACTCTATCCTAGGAAAAGCAACTAAGAATTGTCCGTAGCTCGTGGTCGTGCGGTAGCGTTCTCGCTTCCTGCGCCCAGGTTCCCGGGTTCGATTCCCGGCGGGGTCAGGGATTTTCTCTGCCTCGTGATGACTGGGTGTTGTGTGCTGTCCTTAGGTTAGTTAGGTTTAAGTAGTTCTAAGTTCTATGGGACTGATGACCATAGATGTTAAGTCCCATAGTGCTCAGTGCCATTTGAACCATTTGAACTAAGAATTATGTCACTTGACTCAAACTTTCTTAATAGTAAAAGGTCTGTCGTGTGTTAATAGCTGTACCTCATACATTGAAATTAACAATAACTAAAATTGACGTTTCGTTCTGTGTTCCACGACGCTCCCTACATGAAAATTTATTAATAGCAAACTAAGCGGAAATACATTTATACACAAAGGCTTGAATATAAATATACTCAACTGCAGTAGTAAGAATGATCAGTGTGATTATGAAATTTTTATAAAAATAAGGCGCCAAATTTTTATTATCGAAATTTTTCGTGTTCCCGCCAACAGTTTAAGAAACTACAACCTTCTTATTTTCTATATTTAACTTTGTACCTATTACGAATTCTGGTTTTCATACCCCAGTCTATATGTAACTATACAATAACTTTCAAAATCCAGATAGGAAAATATCACGTAACTTTTTCTCAAATACATCTACAAATAATTTGAGCAAGCATCACTTTCATGTAAGCTAACGATACCTTAAGGGTCTTAAGAAATGTCCGGCTGGCATTACCCTTCTCGCCCCTTAAATATTAACTCAACATCAAAAAGTCTATTTTCAGTTTAATATTTCATACGTCCTGCACCGCAGGTCTGTTAGAAAGTCTGCAATAGCTCGCTGTGGAATTCCTTTCCATTATTTGCAAGGTGAATGTTGCCCAGCCGTCCCCCTGTGCCTCGTTGCCCTCTGACCTTGAGTCCCACAGCAGAGTGAGGTGCCACCTTTCATTTCAATAGAATTTATTGCCATGAATTTTACACTCGTTATCTGGAACTTCTAAACAGATCCTATACATTCAACACTCATCGTTGCATCCAGTGTTTTACATTATAACTAGCTGAGTACCCAGCGTTGCCCAGTATGTATTCATTTCAACCTTCTATTAGTCCATATTCTCTTTCCGCCTCTCTCTGTCCACCTTCTCCTTTCACTTCTCTATATCCAACTGTTCCTCTTTTGCTTCCTTGTCCACCTCCTACGCCCTCCTCTCTTTGTCCACCTCCTCCTCTTCCCTTTATTTGTATATTTCCTCCTTCCCCTCTTTCTGACCATCTCCTCTTCTTCCCTTTCTGTCTGTTTTTCCTCCCCCCGTCACCGTCCATCTCCTACTCCCACCTGTATGTGTCAATCTGCACCTTCCCCCTGTCTGTCTGCCCCGTCCTCTTACCCCCTTCTCCCTCTACGATATCATCACTACCCGACAGGAGATTGCTGGTTCCTACCCCCACAGTACTTATTTCCAAATTGTAGTTACTATGTGTACCAAGTTCAGCTGAAAGCGACCAAGGGGTTTACATGCATGCACGTCTCACATTTATTTCTCACATAATTAACATATTTTATACATATTTGTATACATAGTTCACCTTCATTTCTAGGGAATTTCGTCCCATAGTTTCGTTTTCACGAAGCTCAACGTTTATAATGCCATAACTCCCAAACTTTCCGTCGTACAGTGATATCATTTTTGTACGTACATTCAGCGGAATATATGGAAACTGTCTGCGAAATGTGTTGCGAACGGAGTTAATGGAAAAGAAGTAATAAATTTAAAAGTCATACATGATGCAGCAGTTTTTCACACATATCAGTGTTTGTGACATCATACCCTCTGACATGTATGTCGTACAATGATATAATTTTGCAGGTGCATTTACTGGTATATGTGAGTAGTGTCTGAAAATGTCGCAAATACAATTAGTAGTCAAGAAGTAATAAATTAAAACGTCAAGTCTGATATAGCAGTTTTATTGCTGCATGAACAGCGAAAATATAGTAAGCGATATACTTCCTTCCATTATTTTGCTGGGATAGTCAGCAAGAAAAGCTTTGTGATAGTTTAAAATAATATGAAAAGTTTGTTTCAGGTCCTTCCATTCTCAAATACGAGTACTGGATGAATAAAATCTGGGTATTCGCGAGGCATAGGCTATACTCCTTTCTCACCCCCACCCTCACCCCCTTTTTATAGGCAAGTGGATATTAGCCACACAGTGGTTCTTTCCAGGCAATAAGTGATACGTGTACAAAGTTTGGTTGAAATCGGCTCATTGGATTAGGAAAAGGTGTAGAAAATACATACATTCATGTTTATAATATGGAGATATCTATAAATTATGTTAATTGAAATCGTTGTTAATGTCAACACAGAAATAATAATGAGTATTGGAAATACAGTGCAGTCAAAAGG
This sequence comes from Schistocerca gregaria, assembly GCF_023897955.1. Lineage (NCBI taxonomy): Eukaryota > Metazoa > Arthropoda > Insecta > Orthoptera > Acrididae > Schistocerca > Schistocerca gregaria. The sequence continues at coordinate 180,693,593 of NC_064927.1, forward strand.
CAAAAAAATAAAATTAAAGGAATTAACTATAGTTCCTTGTGAATAATTCCCAGTTCATATAACTAGATCTGTAACCTGCAGCCTCGAAAGGACTCGAGGTTTCCAAGCTAATTACAACTATACGAGGTGCATTCAAGTTCTAAGGCCTCCGACTTTTTTTTCTCCGGACTGTAAAGAGTTAGAAACATGCGCATTGTTTTAAAATGAGGCCGCGTTCATTGTCAATACGTCCCAGAGATGGCAGCACCATACGGCAGATGGAATTTTACCGCCAGCGGAGAGAATGAGAACTGTCTTAAATACTTAAAATGACGACGTTTTCCTTACTTGAACAGTGTGCAATCATTCGTTTTCTGAATTTGCGTGGTGTGAAACCAATTGAAATTCATCGACAGTTGAATGAGACATGTGGTGATGGAGTTATGGATGTGTCGAAAGTGCGTTCGTGGGTGCGACAGTTTAATGAAGGCAGAACATCGTGTGACAACAAACCGAAACATCCTCGGCCTCGCACAACCCGGTCTGACGACATGATCGAGAAAGTGGAGAGAATTGTTTTGGGGGATCGCCAAATGGCTGTTGAACAGATCGCCTCCAGAGTTGGCATTTCTGTGGGTTCTGTGCACACAATCCTCCATGACGACCTGAAAATGCGAAAAGTGTCATCCAGGTGGGTGCCACGAATGCTGACGGACGACCACATGGCTGCCCGTGTGGCGTGTTGCCAAGCAACGTTGACGCGCAACGACAGCATGAATGGGACTTTCTTTTCGTCGGTTGTGACAATGGATGAGACGTGGATACCATTTTTCAATCCAGAAACAAAGCGCCAGTGAGCTCAATGGAAGCACACAGATTCACCGCCACCAAAAAATTTCGAGTAACCGCCAGTGCTGAAAAAATTATGGTGTCCATTTTCTGGGACAGCGAGGGCGTAATCCTTACCCATTGCGTTCCAAAACGCACTACGGTACCAGGTGCATCCTACGAAAATGTTTTGAAGAACAAATTCCTTCCTGCACTGCAACAAAAACGTCCGGGAAGGGCTGCGCGTGTGCTGTTTCACCAAGACAACTCACCCGCACATCGAGCTAACGTTACGCAACAGTTTCTTCGTGATAACAACTTTGAAGTGATTCCTCATGCTCCCTACTCACCTGACCTGGCTCTTAGTGACTTTTGGCATTTTCCAACACTGAAAGATACTCTCCGTGGCCGCACATTCACCAGCCGTGCTGCTATTGCCTCAGCGATTTTTCAGTGGTCAAAACGGACTCCTAAAGAAGCCTTCGCCGCTGCCATGGAATCATGGCGTCAGCGTTGTGAAAAATGTGTACATCTGCAGGGCGATTACGTCGAGAAGTAACGCCAGTTTCATCGATTTCGGGTGAGTAGTTAATTAGAAAAAAATCGGAGGCCTTAGAACTTGAATGCACCTCGTACGTACTCCTAGAACTATTGCCGCGACACTGGTTCTACATTGATCTCAGTGGTACGTGCATTGCGTTATAAAGTTTCTCTTAATTATATTTCTTTGTACCCATCACACTCTATAATGGAGGAAACACTTCTTGTGCTTCTGGTGGTATTTTGATGTTGTTTTGATATCTTATGGACTGAGAGCTGAGCGATTGGCTATTAGATATTCATTGTGTAATCATATTAATGGCAGATGATATGTTTTGCCCGCTTTCTTATCGCAGTCTAATCGTCTGCATTCTGTCTCTACTTCGAAAAGGGAGCAACAGAACACGACGTAATCAGCAGACTCTTCCTCCTCACATCCACAGACTGCTGCGTTACTACATCCCATCCGACACAAATTATTGCGATATGGTCAATGAGGTATACCGTATCTCGAGTATGAGCAGAGTCGCGTTATTTGAGCCTATTCCTAATCCAGGGCGATACGCTGTGTATCCGCCTTGTGGTGCTTTTAGTACCTCAGAGTGCCATTCATCTAACTTCCATGCTCCTAAGTGTCTTTTATCAGCAAAATGAGCCCCCGCGATCTCGCACAGATGAAAATACTGCTCACACACCAGCCTATACAACACTACCTGGTGACGCAGCAAAATGTCAAGCGGACATTTCGTTATAACCACCAACAAACTCTCCTCAAATGCACTGCAAAAGGTGCCAGTCAGCCTCAGCAGTAAGCTCCGCTGAATTCGCGCAGTATTGTTTTGTAGCTCTCCAGTCGAAGGCGATGTGCCCAGTAGCCGGCAGCTGCCAGCCAAGCCCAGACTAGCGTTTACCATAGGTTCTTGATATGACCGCACCACATGCAACGGTAATTTACAGTCAGCAGTATCATCGCCGGCAGTCTCACGCACCACTTTCGACGCCTTCTGAATAACAGTTTGCTATGTTCTATAAAGTTTCTTTTCTCGCCTATACGGGTTCCCGGGTTCGATTCCCGGCGGGGTCAGGGATTTTCTCTGCCTCGTGATGGCTGGGTGTTGTGTGGTGTCCTTAGGTTAGTTAGGTAGTAGTTCTAAGTTCTAGGGGACTGATGACCATAGATGTTAAGTCCCATAGTGCTCAGAGCCATTTGAACCATTTTTTTTACGCCTATAAGAGTTCTTATATACCTGCCAACAGTTCTGCGTTTATAGAGCTTCCGTCAAGATTCACAGACGCATTTGTGGCGAGAGAAAGTTGTTCCTTCAGAAGTGTGCAGGTGGTTTTAGGAACAGTTATAGGCAGTTTGTTGACTGTGCACCACCACTGCATTTAACAAGCACGTAATTCGTCTTTTCCACAAGTCTAGTCCTTGGGTGCACAGACATTACTACTTCAATGTGATTAGCGAATGCAACAATATCTTCAACAGCATCTGCCATGTCTAAAAGATGCATTTGGGACTCAGTACTAAGATCTCAGAATAGTGGACCACTTATGGAGCCTTGAGCACAAGCCAAACAGTAAAACTTATGACGGGTTGTAGTAATTTTTACTGCTTATCTTGTTCTGCCCCAAAAGCCACATGACGCTACGTCCACTACAATAATCTTGCAGAGACGCTGGGAGATTAAAGAATGTGCCCGCTATGTTAATCATGGGTGTCACTGCATATTACGGAGTCGAATTTTTTATCATCTAAAGAGCTCTATTAACCGCACCATCTATAGACTGCTGCCACTGTTGGACACTATGTAACAGTTTTACAGATCTCGCGAGCGAGTGGTCTCTCTCTCTTTATCTCTCTCTCTCTATCTATCTCTCTCTCTCTCTCTCTCTCTCTCTCTCTCTCTCTCTCTCTCTCTCTCTCTCTCTTTTTTTTTTTTTTTTTTTACATCTCATTAGATTTCATGCTCATGCAAAAACCTGACACCGTTTGGTGCAGAGGGAGGTAAAGATCCTACTCCCTGTCCCCTGTCAGTACTTCATCTTAACTCCACGGAGCTAAATTCTGACAGTAATAAATTCATGACCTTGAAATTAATTTTTAACTTTCTGCTGTACGTGTTTAATTAGTTTTGCACTACGAAACGAAACTAAAATAATCCATATTATATGTAAACTAGCTACAAATAGTATAAGCGAGTGGCAAGGAACATGCATTGTAGGCACAGTAATCTCTACATATAAAAGGCAATGTCTGTCTCTCTGACTGTCTGACTCACTCACTCATCATCGTCCAGCCCAACCCGCTAAAGATAGAATCTTGAAATCCGGAAAAGATGCGCATCTTATGCTGTAGGCGTCGTTTAAGGAGGTCTCTTTCGAAATTCCACCCAAAGGGTGTGAAATTGCGGATGAAGAGTTTATTTCCGAAAACGTCGCTATTCAGGCAGTTTTGAATCTAGACCTACGATAATTGGTTCTAGTGCAGAAATAAAGTAACACGTGTTTCGGCATTTTTGGAACTTTAACCCAATGGAGGAGAATTAGTGGGTGAAACTTTTTGAAAAAATATATCATCATTAAAGAACTACTATAGTATTTTTAAAGCTAGACCTATCAGCATCGGTATTTGACTTTTTGGTTACAGAAAAAATATATGTTTCAGTGTTTGTGGAAATTGAACCTCTAAGGGCTTGAAATAGGAGTTGAGATTTCTTATGAAAATCTTTTATTATGAAAGCATTTTTAAAGCTAAATCTATAAAAATTTAAATTTGGCTTCTCAGTCAGAAATTAAAAACCATATGTGTCGATGTTTTTGGAAATTTAACCCCTTAGGGGGTGAAACGGGGGATGGAAGTTTTTATGGAAATATTTCATTGTCCAAGCACTTTTGAAACTAACTCTATCAAAATTTGTAATACACTCCTCTATTAGAAATAAAGCAAACGCATATCATTGATTTTGGAAGTTCAATCCCTAAGTGAGTGATATAGGAGTGAAACATTTTATGAAAAGATTTCATTGCGAAAGCATTTTTAAAGCTAAGTCTTTGAAAACGGGTGTTCGGCTTCTCGGTTAGGGATTAAATAATATGTGTTTTATTGCTTCTGAAATTCAATCCCTAAAGGGGTAACATAGTGTCACGGCGATTCATTGACGCATCATCGCCCAGCCCAAACCACTAAGTATAGAAACTGAAAGTTTGGAGAAGGTGTGAATGTTATACTGTAGTCATCATTTAGGAAAATTCCTCTCCTAAGAGAGTGAATGGGGGATGAAAGGCTTGCTGAATGTGTGTCGCTATTATGGAAATTTTGAAGTTATTGCTACGAACACTGGTATTTGGTTTTTCAGTTCGAAAATAAAAAATACATGTTTCAGCATTTTTGAAAATTCAACTATAAACTGGGTAAAATAGTGGGTGGAAGTTTTTTTGAAAATAAATTATAACTAAAGAACTACTAAAGGATTTTTAAGGCTACATCTATGACAACTAGTATTTGGCTTCTCGGTTAGAAATAAAAGAAATACGTGTTCCAATGTTTCTGGAAATTCAACCCCCTAAGAGAATGCAATAGGCGATGAAAATTTTTAAGAAAATATTTTTTTACATAAAAGAATTTTAAAGCTAAATTTATGAAAATTGGTATTTCACTTCTCGGTTAGATATAAAGAAATATTTGTTAAGGTGTCTTCGGACACCAGCTAGCAGAATCGCTTTCTGGTCAGAAGTACTTTCGGCAAAGATCATGTTTATATGGCCTTGATTAGTGTGAAAAGCTTAGTAAGTGTTGCAGTTTGTGAACAACATAACAATACGACTAAATGGAAACAAAAAAATCTCTGCCGGTCGTACTGTCTACATGAGCGAAGCAGCGGGCGCTAAGGTTTTGTTAGTAAGCGCACCGCTGCGCGCAGTGTGTGAACCTATGGCGTCTTCTGCTGGTGAAGGTCTGAAGTGCAGAAATGAACCAGTAACACTGAAACCAGAACTTTTTCTGCATCGTAGAACAACTCTGTCGAGTTCCACGAAGACGAGAGGTGATACTATTGTAGTCATCAATAAAAGTCAATAAAAACCAACTCTACACCAAAGGAAAGCTGAAGTTTTAAATTTCGGGCTTAAGAAATCTTTCACACAAGAGGATCGTACATACCTACCGTCGTCTGGCCGTCGCACAGACTCCCGCATGGAGCGTAAGGTCGTGTGACTAGGGCCTCCCGTCGGGTAGTCCGTTCGCCGGGTGCAAGTCTTTCGATTTGACGCCACTTCGGCGATTTGCATGTCGATGGGGATGAAATGATGATGATTAGGACAACACAACAACCAGTCCCTGAGCGGAGAAAATCTCCGACCCGGGTCCTTAGGACTGACTTCTGTCGCGCTGACCACTCAGCTAACGGGGGCGGAAAGCACCGTAAGGTAGTAATCGGTCTTGGCCTAGAGAAGTAGGTGAAAGAGTTGAAAACAAATAAGTCACCAGATAACGCTGAAATCTCAATTCAGTTTTACAGTGAGTAGTCTGTGGCATTAGCCCTTTATTTAGCTTGCATTAATCGCGAATCTGTCGCCCAGCACAAAGTCCCAAGCGACTGGAGAAAAGCACAGCTGACTCCTGTATGCGAGAAGGATAAAAGAACGGATCCACTAAACTTCCAGACCAATATCCTTAAAGTCACTTTACTTCGGAATTATTGAACATATTCTCACTTCGAATATAACGATTCTCCTAGAAACGGTAGAGTTTAAGTCCACAAATCAGCACGGTTTTAGAAAGCATCGCTCGTGTGAAACTCAGCTTGCCCTTTTCTCATATGATATCCTACGAATCATGGATGAAGGGTAACAGGCTGCTTCCACATTCCTAGGTTTCCGAAAGTACTTCATATGGTTCCCCAATGTGGGCTATTAACTAAGGTACGAGCATACGGAGTAGGTTACCAGATATGTGAGTTACTCGAAGAGTTTCTAATAGAACCCAGTAAATTGTCTACGACAGCGATGGTTCATCAGACACGAGAGTACAGTCAGAAGTGCCCCAGGGAAGTGTGATAGACCCTATTTCATTCTCCATGTACATAACTGACGTGGTGGACAAAGTGAGCAGCCGTTGTTTGGAGATGATGAGGAACACTAGGGGGTGTCGTCGTTGAGTGACTGTAGGAGGATACAAGACACAATTTCTATTTGGTGTAATGAATGGCAGGTTGCTCTAAATCTCGTATTATTAAAGCTAACGCTAATGAGCAGGAAAAACTAACCGCTGATGCTCGAATACAGCGTTAGCAATGTATTGTTTCCCACAGTCACGTTGATGAAATGTCCAGGCTTAACGTTGCAAAGCGATATGCATGTAACGAGCTCGTAAGGCCAGTAGTAGGGATGGTGAAATGGTCAACTTAGGTTTATTGCGAGAATTTTGGGACAGTGTGGTTCAACTGTAAAGGAGACCGCGTATAGAATACTAGTGCGAGCTATTCTTGAGTACTGCATTAGTGTTTGGGATCCATACCACGTCGTCGGATTAAAGGAAGACATCGAGGTGGTTCAGGGATGGGGTGCTAGATTCGTTACCGAAGGTTCTGTCAACATCCAAGTATTACGGAAATCCTTTGGAAACGCAAACGGGAATCCCTAGAGGGAATGCGCCGTTCTTTCCCAGGAACACTTTGAAGAAAATTTTGAGAATCAGCGTTTGAAGCTGACTGCGAAACGATTCTTCTCCCGCCAAAGTATATTTCGCTCAAGGATCACAAGGATAAGAGAAATTAGAGCTCGTACGTATGCATAGAGACTATCGTTTTTCCCTCGCTATATTTGCGAGCGGAATAGGAAAAGAAATGGATAGCAGTGGTACCGGGTACCGTCCGCCACGCACCATTGGTAGCTTGAGAAGTACGTACGTAGATGTAGGCACAATCACTAGTGATTTTATTCCTGCAAATGGTAACAGAAAATTCATGTCCAAAAATATATTCTGTGGTTTGTATATTTATTGTGTTTATCCTGCAGAAAACTGACCGGAGTTTGCAACATTATTCCGGACACCTGTTGTCTTTCGCCTTACATGTGTATCTCTAAACAGATCACAAATCCGTAAATAACTTCTTATTCAGAGAATTACGTTGTCACATTTGCATTACGTTTTCTGTATGACAATGAGTGACAACAAAATTGGTGATATGAAGTGGAGGACTTTGGATATCAAATACAGGGTGAGTACAAAGACTTGGCGTGATTATAAAAATTTATAATAGAATAACCGTTTGACATAATAAGTTACATTTGATGCAGTTACATGGGTTAGTGTTACCAGTTTTTTTAAGACCACTTACGTTAGTAAACCTCAATGTGTGCTTCCTTGGTAGCTCGGAGAATGCCAAGGTGGTATTCCAGTTCCCGCCAGGTGTTTCGTAACATGTGTTCTGTGACAGTAGCCATAGCAGCCTGTAACCTAGCCTTCAGTTTGTCGACGTCAGAAACTGATGTGACGAAGACTCTGTCCTTTATATAGCCCCAGAAAAGAAAGTCAAGGGGCGTATTGCCTGGAGAGCAGGGTGGCCAGGGGGTTGGACCGTTCCTTCCAATCCACCGATCCGGACATTACGCCCCTTGAATTTTTTTTCTGCGGTTATTTCAAGGACAGAGTCTTCATCACACCAGTTGCTGATGTCGACGAACTGAAGGCTAGGTTACAGGCTTCTGTGGGTACTGTGACAGAACACATGTTATGAAACACCTGGCGGGAACTGCAATACCACCCCGACATTCTCCGAGCTACCAACGGTGCACACGTTGAGGTTTACTAACGAAAATGGGCTTTAAAAAAAACCTAGTAACACTAACCTATGTAACGGCATCAAATGTAAATTATTATATCAAACGGTTATTCTATAAAAAAATAATAATCCGGGCAACCCTTTGCACTCACCGCGTACATATATAAACGTATGGCGCTGTATGATAAAGAACAGACAATACCTATATAAATACATGCACCTTGACGGCAAGCAATGATACCTTCAGTGCGGGTGGTCTCTTAGTTCCACCTTTTCCGGGAATCTGGTGAAGATGCGTGCACTGAGGATAAAAGAGATGGGACACCACGTCCGGATTTGGGATGGACAGGGAGCGTGCTCGGATAGTCGAAGTGGTTAAAGCGACCGCAACATGTTCTAAAGAACAGGCACGTTGTATATAAACAACAGATAATAATTTTTCTGACGTTTCGCCAGCATGAGTGTCTGGTATTGTCAAAACTTCAACCACCATTACTGGTGATGGACTGGAGCCGATCTCGCGGCCACAGATTAAACGAGGCTTGGAACTTCAATAGTGGCAATTGTTTATTCACAACCAATACAAAAGAGTTACATGTTTGCACCTGTTACTGTCCTTCAAAGTAATCACCAGCGTTGTGCAGAACCCGTTGCCAGCGATGTGCAAGGCGTAGTATACCGTTAGCAGAGCCTGTTCTGTTGATGGTGCGAATGGAACAGTCGAAAGTAATGGTAATTCTCGTGTACGACTGTGATGGTGTTATCCTAACGCATTACGTTCCTCCACGGCAGACCGTCTGTGCACTCTCTTACTGTTCGTTTCTGGAGCATGACCTGCGATCAGCTTTGTGAAAGAAGCGGCGACACTTTCTGTGCAACCCACCCACCATTTTGCACGACAATGCGCGGGCGCATACAGTGCAAGCCGTGGCTGCTCTGATCGGTCGATGGGACTGGGAAGTACTGTACCATCCACCATACTCCCTGAACTTAAGTCCTTGTGACTTTGATTTGAATCCGAAGGTGAAGTAACCACTTCGTGGCATTCACTTCAGAACTGTTCCAGAGATTCGACAGGCAGTAGACCGCTCCATTCGCACCGTCAACAGAGCAGGCTCTGCTAACGGTTCTACACAACGCAGGTGAATACTTTGAAGGACAGTAACAGGTGCAAACATGTAACTCTTTTGTGTTGGTTGTGAATAAATAGTTGCCACATTTAAGTTCCAACCCTCTTATATACCTGGCGCGCCTTCATCCAAGGGCTCTTCCTTGGTCGTTTCTCATTCCCGTACGGTTCTCCTCTTGCTACCTGCAGCGGTCGTTTGCTACAGCGCTGGAATCCAGACTCCATTCGCCTTGAGGCTTTCTTCTTTTTTGTTGGAGCTCTCGTCATGTTTACATATTTCTACAGCTTCCTTGTACAAGCGGGTGTGACAGCTCTCCTCTAAAGACAGAACTTCCGAGTCGGTGAATTTTACTATGTGGCCGGCCTCACATAGCGCGTGCTCTGAAACCGCCTATTTCTCCACCTGCCCCAATTTGCAATGCCACTTGTGTTCTGTGATCCTAGTGCTGATTGACTGTCCAGTCATTCCAGCACAAACTCTTCCGTGTGCACATGGCATACGGTATATTCCCGACATTGCAGGGGTTACCTTTTCTCCTTTGTCGATCTGAAGTACTCTTTGATTTTCTTTGTCGGTTAATAAAGTCTTTACGTCGTATTTGCGCAATATACGGCCAATTCTGTCCGTCGCTCTGGGAATGTATAGCAAAAAGTCCGTACTAGACATTTCTTTTTCTGATGTGTCACGTCGCCGAGTGTTTGACTCCGTTATACTTTTTATGTAACTGATGAAGTACCCATCGCTCATCAGAATGCTTTCCAGCTGTTGCACCTTCCGTCTGAGGTGCTGCGGCTCACATATACGTCTTGCTCCAATTACGAGCGTGTTAATCATGCCTCTTTTCTGGCTAGGGTGGTGATCTGACTGTTAGCGCAGGTTTCGGTCCGTGTGTGTTGGTTTTTGATACGTGCTGCGTCCTAGGTTTTTACCATCCGTTGTGACCGGAACATCTAGAAAGAGTAGCTGTTTCTCCTTTACTACTTCCATGGTAAATGGAGGCTGTTCAAGTGTCATAGGAAGTCAACGAGCTGTTTCTCACCATGGCTCCACACAACGAAGGTATCAAGGACGTATCTGTACCATACATTAAGTTTACAAGGTGGCAAGTCCAATGCCTGTGTTTCGATATGTTGAAAAAAAAGTGGTTCAAATGGCTCTGAGCACCATAGAACTTAACTTCTGAGGTCATCAGTCCCCTAGAACTTAGAAATACTTAAACCTAACTAACCTAAGGACATCACACACATCCATCCCCGAGGCAGGATTCGAACCTGCGACCGTAGCGGTCGCTCGCTTCCAGACTGTAGCGCCTAGAACCGCTCGGCCACCCCGGCCGGCTTTCGATATGTTCCATGAAAACGTTCGTCAGCACTGGACAGAGGACTACTCATGGAGACGCGTTCTAGCTGCTTGTAGAAGTTTCCATTCAACGTGTAACAGTACGTGGTGAGACATGCATGAAAGATCTTGGTGATGTCTTGCGGGAAAATGGAACCGATATGTTCCAGAGAGTCACTGAGTTGCACTTACGTAGATAAAGAAACAAGCTGCCCAGGATGTCGTTTGGTCCAAGTTTTAGTTTCTTCAGCTTCTCAATAAAATGCCCTGAGTCCTTTATGTATTGTCTTCCACATGTGCGACTGGAGCAGAGAGGCCGAGTGTTTCGAACTAATAATCGGCCTTAATGGAGCATTAGTCTTATGAATCCTTGGAAATCCATACAAACGAAATGGTAGGGCTTCTCTGTTGCACTGGTTCTTCTGTATGCCCGCCGAGAGAGAAGAGACCCTAATAGACCGATTCGTATTCCGCGCGATCCGCTGCGTCGGATCTGTGGTTAGTTTTTCGTGCGTTTTCGGATCTAATAGGTCCCAGATCTTCTGTTCATAATCTTCGGTCTTCCTTTCGACGGTCGCACTTCCCATTCGGCAGGCAATACCAATGCACTCTTTCCGGCGTTAAGACTCTTCAAATCTTGTACCTCTTCTTTCTTCAGGTTGCAGTCTGGTGGTTTTGCTCGGCGCAGTATCTTGTCTGTTTCAGGGCTTATTTCCTCAGCTCTTTCACAAGAAAGGGTCCGAATGCAATTCAGTGTTAGCAGTGATGTCGTTTATAGGCATTTTTCTCGGGATGACAGCGAAATTCCCTGCTTTCTGAAGAGCAGTCTGTTCCTCTTTGGCCGGCCGGTGTGGGCGAGCGGTTCTAGGCGCTTCAGTCTGGAACCGTGCGACCGCCACGGTCGCAGATTCGAATCCTGCCTCGGGCATGGATACGTGTGATGTCCTTAGGTTAGTTAGGTTTAAGTAGTTCTAAGTTCTAGGGAACTGATGACCTCAGAAGTTAACTCTCATAGTGCTCATAGCCATTTGAACCATTTCCTGCTCTTTGTTCAATTGTCTTCCAATGAGGTTTACCACTGCGCTTGACAGGTGGGAAATCGCCTTGTCAATCTACTCCCGGCATCATGCAACCTTTTTCTTTTGTCGCTCAGTGCAGCGCTCGTGTTGGTTCTGCGAGCTCCTGTGAGTGATGATGTTGATCTTGTCCCAGTCGTCTCGATGCATTCTGCTCTTTCCAAATATCTCCGAGTTGCGTGTATTCGCTCACGATAAACAGCTCGTTATATTCTGTCGTAGATACGATTTGCTTGGGTGGCGGAACATAGGCGATATAGACACCGCGACAGAAAGGCAATAGAGGACATCAGCCGCGCATTCTTCTTCCGTCGTTGGTCAAGGCAACGGTACAGTCTGCAAATCTCCTTCCTGTACATAAGCAGTGCAAAATAATCATCAAACTAACGTCGACCGCAGAACCCAAGACAGAACCCAACAAGCAGTTCGTCAACAAGTGGCCATGAAAGTCTCAACAATTTTGCAATAGATAATAGATAGGAAGTGAACTATATGTGCATCAGTTATACGTCCATGCGCCCCACGGTCTTCATTATATGCATTAAAAGTTTTTTCGTAATTATTTAAATCTCATAATCGCCATTTTTCAGAACTATGTATATGGGGGGTTAGCAATCGGCGTAGGGACAAATCTTTTATACATTTTTAATCTGATTTAAGAAACTGTTGTATTAAAAATTTACGTAATTTAAATAATTATTTTCTGCTTTATTGTCCTGTGTACGTGTGTGTGTGTGTGTGTGTGTGTGTGTGTGTGTGTGTGTGTGTATGTGTGTGTGTGTGTGTGTGAAATTTCTCAGTGGATTTTCAGCTGATCATATCTGCACTAGAATAGTGTTGTTCTTACCTACTAATAATATATCAATTAGTTTAATTGTTATTTTCCTATGAAAATGAAATAAAAAAGCATAATTAATTTTATACGCTTCTTAATAAGGTTTTTTATTTCAATATCAAAATTAATTAGTTTCAGGTCCTTCTTGATATTCAATTTGAAATCTATTAGCCACTTATGATGTTAGAATTTCAGTTGTCGCATTCGTGCCGTTTTCTTCATTGCACTGGGTCCTGCCAATGAGTTTTGGCTAATCTAGCTCCTCTATTCCTAATCCATACAGTGAACTGACATGACTTAATGCGGTATGGGCTTGTCTTTTAGCATGTAATGCAGCTCCGAGTTATACAACGACGTGATACGTTCTATGATATTTGTCGTCGTTGCCAGCCCTTTCCATTCCACCACTATGGGAGCTAGGTGGATCAGACAGACCAGTAAGCGACTTAGTATTGCACTGCTATCTAGTTCTAAGATTAAAATTCCAAGTCTCTACCTCATCCGGAAGTTAATGTAACATCAATTGCAAAATTTGTACCAAACACACAGACAAGAAAGCGACCTAATAAAAACTGTTAAAAAGTAAAGAGTATCATACGACCTCATAAATGTGGTTTTCACCATCGATTATAGTTATAAGGAGGGAAGACTGGTTATATAATGAAGAATGACACATTTCGCTTAACATACAGTGATGACACAAAGCATTATGACCACCTACTTGAAAGTGTGTTGGACCACCTCTTAAACGTAATTCAACAGTGATTCTGCATGCCACGGATTCGACAAGTACTTGACAGGTTTAGAAGGGTTTGTGGCACCAGATTCCTACGCACAGATCACACACTTCCCGTAATTTACGAGCGGTTGGCTTTTGGTTGCGGTGCTAGCGTCCGACGGCGTCTCAGTTGCGTCTCGTCGGATTCAGATAAGCCGAATTTGGTAGCCAAGACATCAAGGTGAGTTCACTATCATGCTCCTCAAACCATTTCAGCACGATTCTGGCCTAGTGACATGGACAGTTATCCTGCTAGAAGATGCCATCGCTGTTACCGGCCACTGTGGCCCGGCGGTTATAGGCGCTTCAGTCAAGAACCGCGCTGCTACTCCGGCCGCAGTTCGAATCCTGCCTTGGGCATGGATATGTGTGATGTCCTTAGGTTATTTAGGTTTAAGTAGATCTAAATCTAGGGGACTGATGGCCTCAGATGTTAAGTCCATAGGGCTCAGAGCCATTTGAACCATTTTTTTCTACTGGCCCGACTCGCAGACGTATCCCCGACGGTCACAGTGGGTGGTAGCCTTGTATATGCCAGTAGAAAAAAATGGTTCAAATGGCTCTGAGCACTAAGGGACTAAACTTCCGAGGTCATCAGTCCCCTAGAATTTAGAACTACTGAAACCTAACTAACCTAAGAGCATCACACACATCCATGCCCCAGGCAGGATTCGAACCTGCGACCGTAGCGGTCGCTCGGCTCCAGACTGTAGCGACTATAGCCGCACGGCCACTTTGTCCGGCGGGACTGATGACTTCAGATGTTAAGTCTCATAGTGCTTTGAGCCATATGAACCATTTGAAGCATCGCTGTTGGGGAAGACATCAAGCTTAAGGGGTTACAGGTGGTCTCTGATAATGTTCACGTAGCCCACAGCTGTTATGATGCCTTCAATTACTACCGCAGGTCTCATGGAAGCCCAGGTGAATATCCTCCAGAAAATAATAGCATTCGCATCGACCTGCGCCATGGACCGCTCAATGTTTCAAGCAGTGGTTCGCCTGGATGACGGCGTATCTGGACTCGATCATCATCGACCTGGTTTAACAATAAACGAGATTCGTGCGGCCAGGTGACGCGATTCCTTTGATCTGCCGTCCAATCTCAACGATCCCGTGCTCACTGTAACAACGACTGACCATGTTGTTGGGCCAACATGGTCGCACGTAGGGGTCCTCTGCTGCGGTACACGATGTTCAACACTGTAGGCTGATCGATGATCCCCAAGACACTGCCTGTGCCAGCACTGTTTTCTGTTGTCAGATCTGCCACTGATCGCCGCCTATCCTACTTCAGAGAGCGGGCACGCCACCTATGCTCTGTGATGAGGTATGGACGTCCAACGTCTTTTCGTCTACTCGTGGTTTCAGTATTCTTCAAGCACTAACCACAGATCCTCACGACAGTAGCACGTGAACAGCCGGCCAGCTGCGCCGTTTCCGAGATGCTCCCTCACAGGCACTGGGCCATAACAATCTAGCTTTCGTCAAAGTCGCTTAAGTCGATGGTTTTCCGCATTTTCACCGCTTATCGTCGCTATAATGATTCGCTTTTCGTCTCTGCTCCGTTCATAAACTTCTCTTGCCGCGTCACGTGCCCTCAGGGCCACCGTGGGGCATACAACCTCGTGGTGGACGGTGGTCATAATAATTGGCTCGTCAATGTACTCAGCTTGAATGATAAAATCATGAAATATCACCCGAAATGAAGATCCCGTGCATAAAGGGTTAATGAGAGGCACTTTCCAAGGTCAGTTTGTAAGTAGTGGGCTAGATGATGATGACGATGATGATGTTTGGTTTGTGGGGCGCTCAACTGCGCTGTTATCAGCTGCCCATACTAATTCCTAACCTTTGCTCAGTCCAGTCTTGACACTTTCATGAATGACGATGAAATGATGAGGACAACACAATCACCCAGTCATCTCGAAGCAGGTGAAAATTCCTGACCCCCGGGAATCGAACCCGGGACCCCGTGCTCGGGAAGCGGGAACGTAGTGGGCTAGAAGCTCCTGTAGAATACGTAGACTGGAGTCCAGATTGGAAGGCCAGCAGTGAATGAATTTTGGAGTTTGAAATACTTTGGCAGGCCTAACGCTTGGCGCAGGTGATGCCGACGAGACACGCTCGCGCCACGAGATGTCTGCTGTCAGAGGGGCAATGTCGGCAGTTCAGGTCGGAGTGTGAGCGCCAGCTAACATACCTGCCTTGCACGGTGGTGTCACTTCTTCTTGTGTGTGCTGCTCTGCAAAAGTCGAAACACAGTAACCGCTGACGCAGCGGTGCTTCTGTTCACAGGCAAGCTGGGTGCCGGCGCACGACGTTCAGCACCTGATGCTGCAGAACGCGGTGGACATGTCGGCTGCCATCGCCACCTTCTGCGTGCTGGGATATACCATTGCTTTCGGGAAGGACGTACATCATGTAATAGGTATGAGCGTGTTGTTCACTACATCTAATTCGTTTCTCAGGAGCTGTAGATGGATGCTCTTCAGCTATTCGTAATCTAAGGTAAAAGATAATCCTGTCAGAAACTAGAAGTCTGTTTCAACACCATCGTTATATTGACACCATTACCTTCTTCTGACTTTTGAACTTAGATATGCAGCCATATGTACACCCCAACAAAGAAAATGTGAACCACCCAGGACAGGACGAGGAAAAGAACTGAAATTTCACAGTTGCTAGGGTATTTATTATCATTTCAGTGGTGAAATTTGCAGTGAACGTGACAATATGATCACACTAACCATTATGACGTTGCATCCTCTCTGACCTGGATGCGTGCGGTTCCGAAGGATGTCATAAAGCCAATGTATACTCTCCTAAGTTGACAGGCAACTTTTCTAACGGTTCTTGATATCCTGCATATCGGCACTAAAATGGATTTGACGTCCGAACATGTCCCACATACATTGTATGAGGAACTGGTCTGTGGATCTTGCTGGCCACGAGCATACCTCAGCATCATGCAGGCAGTTTATAGAAGCACGTGGAATGTGTTAACAAGCATTGTTCTGTTGAAAAATGGCATCCATCATACTGCCACACGAGAGGTAAGGCAGGATGTGCATGGCATACCATTGTGCCGTCACAGTTCCCTCAACCACAACCGGCCTTGAGTTGAAGCTAAATATAATGGCACTATGACTCCAAGGAGTCACCAAACCACTGAAGGAATGAGACAATTCCCAGGTGGCCGCCATATTCACCGACGATGGTCATCCAGGGTAATGGAGAACCGCGATTAATCGTTGAATAGAATGCGACTTCATTCACCAGCACTCCGTGCTTCCTGGCCACGAAAAACTCCAGACACATCCGTTTATGTTGTGGCGTTAACGACATCCTACACATGCGATAGCAGTTTCCTAGAGCAGCTGCCGCTGGTCTCTGATGAATGGTGTAGGATGGCAGAGATTTTTGTGTGAGGTCCATTACTTGTTTTCTGATGGCAGATGCAGCTTGAACGGGTTACAACGCGCTCAGCTGCATCAGTACGGCGACCATCCTTATGGCGGTCAGATGGTATGCCTGATCTCTGGTTCCAATTCAGTCGAACGTCGTAAGACTGTCACATTTGAATGCTCCACAAACATGACCCTTTCACTTTAGAGTCTGGCCAAGAAACCTCCCACCCACCACCACAGCATCATATGTAAACAATCTCATATTGCTCCGCACCCTGTCCGTCAGATCATATATGTATATAGAAAATAACAGTCCTGTCATACTTCCCTAGATCACTCCTGACGGTACCCTTCTCTCTGGTGAGCACTCACCGTCGCGGACAACGTACTGGTTTCTATTATTTAAGAAGTCTTCGAGCCGCTCTCATATCTAGGAACCAGTTGCGTTTACTCGTACCTTCGTCAACAGTTTCCAGTGGGTCCCCGTGACAAACGCTTTTCGGAAGTCTAGGAGTATCGGATCTGCCTGCTGGCCTTTATACATGGTTCGTAGGATATCATGAAAGGAAAGGACAAGCTTAGTTTCGTATGAGCTATTCTCTTTAAATCCGTGCTGATTTGTGGAGAGAAGCTTTTCCATCACAAGGAAATGTATTATACTGAGACTGAGTATATGTTCCAGAACTCTGTAACAAACCGATGTTTAGGATATTATGCAGTAAGTTTGCTGGTCCGTTTTTTTTTTTTTTTTTTTTTTTACCCATCTCATGCGCGCTATTTTCCAGTCGCTTGCAACTCTGCGCCGGTCGAGAGATTCGTGATATATACAAGTAAGGGCCCATTGCCGTAGAGTACTCTTTGTAAAACCACACGGGGATTCTACTCGGACTTGGCGACCCCTTCATTAGATTCTCTGTGCCAGGGACGCCTGTTGCTATATGGTGCATACGGAAGTCTGTGCGATGGTCAAACGATGGTATGTTTTTACGATACCCATGTGTGAACGATTACTTGCCTTTTCGTGTCTTCTATCGCCATAACAGATTGGTCAACGAGTGATTGGATAGAAGCATTTTGCCCGGTTAGCGATTTTACGTAGGACCAGTATTTTCTCGGGATCTCGGTTCTTTTTGCTAAGGCATGATGGTGATAGTTGTTGTATGCTTCCAGCATCGATCTTTTTACATACGCACGAATTTCTACTAACTTTTGTCTATCGCCTTTTGCACATAATTTTTTTTAATCGAGAGTGCAACACCCTCTGCTTGCTCACCTATTTCCGCTGGCCTTCTTAAAGGTATATTAACATCAGTAACTATCGTCGCAATGATGACGTCATAAGCATTAATCGTTCTCTCTGTATCGACACCGTAGAAAGATCAGGCCAGTTTGTAGCTACAAGATCCAAAATATTTCCACTGCGTGTGGGCTGTCGAAGTAACTGCTGAGGACAGTTTTCGGAAGTACTGCGCAAGACTGTCTGTCAGTACCACCTGAAATGAATCCCTAGACTTTCCAGTCTATATTCGGTAGGTAGCGTGCAACTAGTACAGAATGATCTGGGTATTTCCGTGGTACTGAGCTTAGACTTTCTCTCAATGGTTGTAGAATTCTCAAAGCGTAACCGGATGGCCGGTAAAAAACACCCGGTAATTAACTAGAGTTCACCTAGACCTGTTGCATACGTCCAGGTAACTTCACAGTCAGACTCAATTTCAACCTCGGTAGACACAATATTTTTGTCGAATACAAAACACACTGTCTCTCCTGTCGCGTCTAATCTGTCTTTCTGATAACAGTTCCATGCTTTGCTAAATATGTAATAGCTTTCGAATTCTCCAGGTTCCGAGAATAATTTGAGCACAACAACTTTCCTGGTGTGTAGTAAATTCGGGAACTTTGTTACGAGTTCTTCGAAAACTTAATGTTATAATTTTGACAATTGAAGTGTCTTTACTTTGTTCGAGATGTATGAGCGCACGTCAGAAGATCTCAGAGTACAGTCAAACATTAAAAAAAAAAAAAAAAAACTCGTACGCTCCGCAAGTACTATGTTGTCTGGGAAACTGCTTCCTTTGGGTGGTGTACCCCTGGCCTATCAGGGGGAGTCCTACAATTCTCCATCCCATAACGAGTAGTGTAATAACTGCCATCTCAAAAACAGCAAATAAAATGATTTGCAGTGGTGTCGATCAACACTTACATCCACACAGTGCAAATCGCTATCAATATAATGGTGGAGGGTACCTCCTATCAGAACACATATGACGGTTACTTCCCGGTACATTCGCGCATCCACAGCGGGCAGGATGACATTTTAATCTTGTTTTCTTGTTCCCCGCAGGAGTGCTGTGAGATACATTAAAAATTTCCTTACTTAGTTTCAGTTCCTGAAACTCTGGTTGTAGGCTATCGAGGGAAAGGTGACGTCAAGTTTCAAGAGTCTGCCCCACGCTTATAACCTTTCTGTGACACCAAAAAAGCCTGCAACCATTTATAATGCCGTTTTTTTATTCTTCATATAGGTTCAATATCTCTTGTTAGCCCTATCTGATATATTTTTAACACACCTATGTAATATTCTAGTGTGAATCACAGATTTTTTGATAAGCAATCTCTTTTGTAGACTGATTCCACTTTCCTGTAGCCTACCAACGAACCGAAATTTGCCCATTGATGTTGATATTGACCCACATGATCATTCCGTTTCATATCCCCCCAGACTGCTGTATTCAAATATCAGTCCGAGTTGACTAACTCCATTTCTGACATACTGATGTTGTACTCAATGTATCATAATTTTACGCGCTTTGTGAAGTTCCCAGATTTATGTTTCTGAATTTTTATAAAGATCTTGCTGGATATTTGTACAGGTTTTTTTTTTATTATAAGAGTTGGTGTAGCACTTTTTCAGGAGTGAAGTCATAGTGTTTGCATTCTTGGCTTTCCGAATGTCATGGGAAGAAAGAGTAAGCTGTAAGGACCCTGGAAGTCACGTTGCTTGACATAGAGAAAGTCATTCTGTTCGACTTATTTGATAGGACACATTACTGTGAATTATGCTGAACGGTAGTTTAGTGGATCACTTATCCTGCCTTTCTTGCAGACCGACGTGACATGTGGTTTTCTCACCCAACAAGGGAAGAGCTGTTTTGTTCGAGGATACTCTGGTACATAATAGTAATGAGAAGGGCCTGGCTTATCTGTAGACACGGATTCCATCGGTCCAAAGGGCTTTGATCAAATTCATTGACTTCATCTGCATCTGAAAACAACTGATTCCATAAATCCCGGATCTTCCTTGGTAAAAGAACATATGAAAACGCATGTTTGTCCTAATTTTTATGTTACCTTGGTTTCACAAAAATAGTAACCTGACGCTCCGCACCTAACTTTTCCTCTAACTGCTGACCTACAACCTTTCAATGACTGTTCCATGGAGTAGATCTCTTCTTTTCTTTGTGTTTTTCGCTGTAGTGTCTGCTGTCTGTTGCATGCTCCCTTCATAGTGCTCCAATTTTAATGGTCAATACTACAAATAACTTTTTTTCTCAATGAGTGTAAAAAATAATGTTATTGATAAATAACAATAATTAACGAAATGAAGCTCATTTAAATTCGAATAGCGAATTGTATACTTCCCTGAATGTTTGCAGAGTGATCTATGAAAAACAGACAGTTTTCAAATGAATAGCAGTATATTAATTTTTAGGAAAACTCTTTTATCTAAACATAATCAAAGGTTAACATTTTCTATTCGATTGTGATGGCTACCTACGAAAGATAATGTCATCCAAGTGTTGGCTATTCTCTCGAATACAGGTTTCAACACTCTGCCAGAGGTTACTCGTAACTCGGGACACTCTTCTTTAATAACAGCTTCAACTTCATTTAAGTTTTGGGTTTGTAAACACAGACACATTCTTTCCAATACCCTCACAAGAAAAAGTCAAAAGCGGACATGTCTGGTGATTTTGGTGGTTGCGGTACGTCATCTAAATGAGAAATGAAGCGTCCACGAAACATTTTCATCACACCTTCCATGGATGCTTTTGGAGTGCCTATAGTTGTACCTTCCTCCTGAAAATAAGTACACCTTGTATGAAAGAACATGTTTAGCATGTTTGCGGAACGTTCGAAATTCATTGTGAAATGGACTCGGGATCCGCATTTTCCTAATCTTGATTGATGTCTGCTGTTTTATGAAAAATGAAAGTTTTTGACGGACTACGACTTGAGCCCGGTTTTCTGGCTTATCGCTGGCGGTCGCCTTAAAAAATTCGGCTACGCGAGCACACCTTCAGTACCGACCCAAACTTCCATATGTCACGGAGTTCACATCACTTACGCTCGCACATTTCGTAATTACCGCGCAGGGAGACATAAATATGCCATCGTCAGTTTGTAAGTAGCCTATTTATGTGTTTGTACGTTGGCAGCACTATGTAGCGCTCTGCATTAATAACTCTAACAGCACTGTCCGCACTATGTAAGAGACTCTGTGGCTAGTCGGACTAGCAGTTTGAAGTTAACAGTCAGTAGTGATGGAAGTTGGAGGTAAACAGCCAGCAGTGATGGAGGCTGCGAGTGAGTAGGCAGCGGTGATGGAGGTTAGAGGTTTGAAGCGTTAGCACGAGCAGAGGATCTGGACGTGTGTCCTTCATGGAAATGTAGTTTGTCGATGATTATATAATTTTTGGAACTGGATGCCATGGACAATTGTATAATTTTTGAACTGGTTGCCACATTATTTAGGTAAATACATTGTTTGCTCTGCAACAAAATCTTTCCTTTGCTAACCACATGCCTATCAGTAGTTACAGCCTTCAGTAGTTAGAACCTTTTATTTAGCTGTCACCATTGGTGGCTGCGGCATGCTGTAGTTCGTGTAATGAAGATTTTTTTTTTAGATAAGTGACTTATGTATGGGTTATTGTTAGGATTTCTTCTATTTCAGGGCCATTCTTTTGTACTAATTATTTGAAGTCAGGTTATCCTATTTTGAGCAGTCAGATTGTGTTGCGTTAAAATATTGTGAGTCAGTGTTGAAACGACAGAGAACAGAAAAGAGACAGTACATTCTACTTCACTCAGGTATATAAACAGAAAATATAAATAAAGAAGTTTCAATTTTAGCTCGTCGAGGTAAGGTCACGTTTGTGATGGGTGCAATGTCCGTGTTTATAGAGTGTCTGTATCTTTGTATTACAATGTCCTTCAGACATGCTTGTATAACCATCAACGATGTTCGGAGTTCATTATCACTATTACGCCGTTTACCTCAAAAACAAAATAAACAAAAAAAATTTAGGTTACACTGACAATCACGTGTGCCTAGAGAAGAGGTCTTTCATAAACTATGCAAAGAGTTCAAGGGCCTATACGTGAGAAAGTGCCTCATTTCTCATAAACACTATAAGAGTTTGAACATTTTCAGAGCTCAAAAAATGGTTCAAATGGCTCTGAGCGCTATGGGGCTTAACATCCTAGGTCATGAGCCCCCTAGAAAGTCCCCTCCTTGATCTGCTGAACCACCAGTGTTTCATATGGACGGAATTTTAAACCCTAAGGTTACATTATCCTCACAGACCCACCGTTCATCCATAGACAGTGCTCATATTGACGCAGATGGCCTTTCGGATTCCTGATTGTTACCTCTCTTACAAAGTCGATGTTTTCAGGTGCTCTCGCATTTTTATCAGGATTGGCGGCTTTTTCTTAAGAACGTTTCCTGCTCTGAAATCTGTAACCCACTTTAGGCTCATAAGGGAAGTAGAAGCTTCACGATTAAAATGACGAAATATCCGCCGCGCAGCAACGACAGACTCAGCATTTAGGATAAAGACATGTCACGCGAACAGACATGATAAACTTGCAGTGATGTACTGGTCAATCTATAAACGTCCGTTTCCCGTTGGTTAGCATGTGCTTCGGTCTGTCAACGTCGCTAAGGTACTGAGGCGTGAGATCAGACGCGCTGTTCCAGGCTGGGATCCCGCAGTGGTGCTGGAGACGCAAGAAGTGGCTACGGCGCTGCGCGGACTGGGGGCGGTGTTGATGGTGAGTGCCATCTTCACGGCGGGGGCGGCGGGCCGGCTGCCGTTGGCGGGGGCTGCTCTGGGGGCGATGTTGCTGGCGGGCGTGCTGACACCGATGCTGCTCCACTGGGTGTGGGCCCCGCAGGGCTGGCTCGCCACGCACACCTTCCACTTCGTGGACCAGGTGGGTCTCCCCAGCATGCCACTCGATGCTTTAATACCAGGCAGTCCAAGAACGGAGAACGGACAAATTCTAGAGTCCGAAGCTTTCTCGAGAACCTTTTTTGTTTGTTTAACAAATAAAATGATCCCTCTACTCATGCACTTGCTTGGAGACCATAATAGAAAATTCTACTGGATGTGGATAAGGAGGGACATGTGGTCAGCACTCACTCTCCCGGCAGTTATCAGCTTTCGAATATGCTCTCATTTGGCAGAACAGAAATACTCTCAGACTTCAAGAAGAACATAATAATCACAATACCAAAGAAGGCAGGTGCTGATAAGTTTGAACATTGCCGAACTATCAGTTTAATAAATTGTGGTTACAGAATATTGTCGCAAATTATTTACACGGGCACGAAAAATTGATAGGAGCCGATTTCGAGCAAGATTAGTTTTGATTGTGGAGAAAAGAAGGGACACGCCAAGGAATACTGAGCCTATAACTGATCTTAGAAAATGGGTTAAATAAGGACAAATCTATGTTCATAGCATTCCTAGATTTATAGAAAGCCTTTGACGATGTTGACCCGAATATACCCTTTGAAATTCTGAAGGCTACAGGTTAGAAAAGAGGGAACGAAAGGATAGCTATAATACGTGTATAAGGGACAATCAAAAAGTTTCCGTCCGAAGGCCATATAGTACAGAATCGGTATGCCGATCAGGCAAAACGGCTGTGAGCATTGAGGCAATTACCCTACCAACGTACTGGGTTGGCGGTACACGTTTTGTAAAACAACGTGGCATATAGGCAGTCATTTTTCCCTCGTAATGTTTGGGAGTGGAACAGGGAGAGAAGATGGTAGTTATGGTACGAAGTACCCTCCACCAAGCACCGAATGGTGGATTGCGGAGTATGTATGTAGATGTAGATGTAGATCGGACAGGTTTGCGCGACCTAGCTGCGATGATGACAGACGTTTCGCGCAACGACTCACCGTGCTTTTGTTCACTGGTAGGTCTCCAAATTCTGGAAGCCCATATGAATATCTGCGATGTTCTGGTTTTCTGGTAAAAACAACTCAATGACAGTGCTCTTTTCGAAACACACTTCCGTTACAGACGCTATTTTAAAAGCTACCAATAGCGCCGCCATCCATCGGAACGTTATGAAACTATAGATGCTGAAGCAGGAGCATCACACGATAACCCTCAAAAATTTCAACGGAAATGGGAGGGGGAGGGGGAGGGGGAGGGGAGGGGCGAATGATGTTTGCCATTATTTATTGAACGCCCTCGTAGTTCCACACATATTACTCCGTTCTACTTTTATTCGTAGAGTCTTTTCTAAACCACAGGAAGAAATGTATAGTTACATTTAACAATATCTTGTCTACAAACATTGAAAATTACTAGAAGTTAATAAAAGTATTTCATAATCTGAGTGATGGTAGTATGGAGAAAAGAAAACATGGGCTTTGATATGCACACCTTGAGAGTTACGAGCACTAGTTCATCATCGCTACTGTGAAACTTCCTGCTGCAGATCCTCGTCGGGAAGGCCGTTTTTAATGGATCGAAGGTATGATAATCACATGGGGAGAGTTGAGGACTACAGCGCGGGTGCTCGAGTGTCTCCCACTTGTGTTGGCATAGCTTCTCCGTTACGACTTTTGCGATGCCAGGACGTTCGGTGTCATGAAGCAGCAGCATCCAGCACGGAATATGACTCACCCTTCCACTGTGGTGGTTTTCGATGGATAGGCTGCTCCGTACACTTTCTTCATTCTCCGATGAATATCTATCGGTGTTTTCCCTTCGGCAACCAAGAAAAGAATAACAGCACGTCGGGACTATTTGGACGGATTTGGTAATGATATCGACATAGTTCACGTTTCCGCGTTTACCACATGCACTTCGGAAAGACACGAATGTCACACTCATCCCTTACCTACACGTCGCTCCTTGTACTTTGAGGTGACAAAAGTCAAGAGATAGCGATATAAACATATACAGTAGTACCGCGTACACAAGATACAAAAGGTCGGTGCATTGGCGTAGCTGTCATTTGTGATCAGGAGATTCGCGTGAAAAGGTTTCCGACGTGATTATGACCGCATGACGGGAATTGACACTTAAAGCGCGGAGCTTAGGGCTCGACGAGTGGGACATTTCATTTAAGAAATCGTCAGGGAATCCAATATTTCGAGATCCACAGTATCATGCTTGTGCCGATATTATCGAAGTTTAGGCATTACCTCTCACCACGGGCAAAGCAGTGGCGTACCGCCCTCACTTAACGACCGAGGGTGGCAGCATTTGCATAGAGTTGTCAGTACTAACGGGAGAGCAACACTGCGTGAAATAATCGTAGAAATCTATGCGGGATGCATGACGAACGTATCCGTTAGCACAGTGCAGCGAAATCTGGCGTTAATGGGCTATGGTAGCAGACGACCGACGCGAATACATTTACCAACAGCACAACATCGCCTGCAGCGCCTCTCCTGGGCTCGTGACCATGTCGCTTGGTTGGAGGTAACTGGAAAACTGTGACGTGGTGAAATGAGTCGCAATTTCAGGGCTCGCGACCATGTCACTTGGACTGTAGGTAACTGGAAAACTGTGACGTGGTGAAATGAGTCGCAATTTCAATTACACTACTGCCCATTAAAACTGCTACACCACTAAGATGACGTGCTACAGGCGCGAAATTTAACCGACTGCAAGAAGATGCTGTGCTATCCAAATGATTATCTTTTCAGACCATTCATACGAAGTTGGCGCTGGTGGCGACACCTACTACGTGCTGACATGAGGAAAGTTTCCAACCGATTTCTCATACACAAACAGCAGTTGACAGGCGATGCCTGGCGTAACGTGATGTCTCGTGTAAGGAGGAGAAACGCGTACCATCACGTATCCGACTTTGATAAAGGTCGGATTGTAGCCTATCGCGATTGTGGTTTATCGTATCGCGACATTGCTGTTTGCTTTGGTCGAGATCCAATGACTGTTAGCAGAATATGGAATCGGTGGGTTCAAGAGGATAATACGGAACGCCGTGCTGGATCCCAACGGCCTCGTGTCACTAGCAGTCGAGATGACAGGCATTTGATGCTCATGGCTGTAATGGATCGTGCAACCACGTCTCGATCCCTGAGTCAACAGATGGGGATGTTTGCAAGACAACAACCATCTGCACGAACAGTTTGACGACGTTTGCAGCAGCATGGACTATCAGCTCGGAGACCATGGCGCGGTTACCCTTGACGCTGCATCACAGACCGGAGCGCCTGCGATGTTGTACTCAGCGACGAACTTGGGTGCACGAATGGCAAAACGTCATTTTTTTCGGATGAATCTAGGTTCGGTTACATCATCATGATGGTGCATCCGTGTTTGGCGACATCGCGGTGAACGCACATTGGAAGTGTGTATTCGTCATCGCCCTACTGGCGTATCATCCGGTGTGATGGTATGGGGTGCCATTGGTTACACGTCTCTGTCACCTCTTGTTCGCATTGACGGCATTTTGAACAGTGGACGTTATATTTCAGATGTGTTACCACCCGTGGCTCTACCCTTCATTCGATGCCTGCGAAACTCTACATTGCAGCAGGATAATGCACGTCCGCATGTTGCAGGTTCTGTACGGGCCTTTCTGGATACAGAATATGGTCGACTGCTGCCCTGGCCAGCACATTCTCCAGATCTCTCACCAATTGAAGACGTCTGGTCAATGGTGACCGAGCAACTGGCTCGTCACAATACGCCAGTCACTACTCTTGATGAACTGTGGTATCGTGTTGAAGCTGCATGGACAGCTGTGCCCGTTACACGCCATCAAAGCTCTGTTAGACTCAATGCCCAGGTGTATCAAGGCCGTTATTATGGACAGTGGTGGTTGTTCTGGGTACTGATTTCTCAGGATCTATGCATCCAAATTACGTGAAAATGTAATCACATGTCCGTTCTAGTATAATATATTTGTCCAATGAATACCCGTTTATCATCTGCATTTCTTCTTGGTGTAGCAATTTTAATGGCCAGTAGTGTAGCAAGAGCTGATGGTAGGGTCTTACTGTGGGCAGACTCCACGGAGCTATGGACCCAAATTGTGAACAAGGCACTGTGCAAGCTAGTGGTGGCTTCATAATGGTGTGGACTGTTTACATGGAATTTACTGTTTTCTCTAGTCCACCTCAACCGATCATTGACTGGAAATGGTTATATTCGACTACTTGCAGCCATTCATTGACTCCATGCACGCAACAAAGATGAAGTTTTTATGGATAACAATACGCCATGTCACAGGGTCACAACTGTTAGCAACTGGTTTGAAGAAGCCCCTGGACAATTCGAGCGAAGAATTTGGCCACCCGAACACTACCGTACACTTATGGGGTATAATCAAGAAGTCAGTTCCTCAACAAAATCCTGCAATGCCAACACTTTCGCAATTGTGGTCGGCTATGGAGGCATCATGACTCAGTATCTGTGCAGGGTACTTCCAACGACCTTCGAGTCCATGCCACGTCGAGTTGCTGCACTACGCCAGCCAAAAGAAGGTCTGACATGATATTAGGAAGTATCTCATGACTTCTTTAACCTCACTGTATACCCGAATCGGAGTCGAGCTACTTTGCATATAGGCTGCAGCGGTGCTCTCAAAGGAAACTTTTTGATACTGCCATATAGAAACCAGACGACATTAATAACACACGAATAATGTGAAAACGAAACATTATTTAAGAAGAGAGTGAACCAGGGTTGTAGCCGATCACCTATATTTTTCAGTCTTTACACTGAGCAAGCAAAGAAAACCAGGGAGAAAGTTGAAAAGGGAATTAAAGTTCAAGGAGAACATGTAAAAACTCAGAGATTTGCCAGTGACATTGTAATATTGTAAGTGACAACAAAGGACCGGAAGAGCAGTTGGACGTAATGGAAATTGTATAAAATGCGTGTTTGACCATCAGCTGCTTTCATTTTAAACCCAAATATCGACCGATTTCAGTCAGATACCATCTTCATGGATTAGGGTTAAAACAGTTTAAGCCACAACATCACATCTGTCATAACTTAAATAAGACCACGTCTCATATGTTGACCATGTCATGAATTCCAGTGTACAACACAACTTTTAAAAGCAAACATACTAATAACAAGCGTAAACAGAGCATGACATGAAACTTCCTGGCTCTACACATGAGACGTGGCCATTATTTACGTTGTAACAAATCTGATTTTGTGGCTTACACTGTTTTCACCCTAATCCGCGAAGATGTTCTGTGAATGAAACCAGGAATGCATATTGCCTTGAAAACGGGATACAAAATGAACGTCAACAACAATAAAACAAGGATAATGGAGTGTAACCGAATTAAATTAAGCAGTGCTGGGAAAACTAAGTTACGAAATGATACACTAAAAGTAGTAGATGAGTTTTACTACTTGGGCAGCAAAAACCCTGATGATAGCCGCAGTAGAGTGGATATAAAATGCAGACTATCTCTAGCAAGAAAAGCATATCTGAAAAAAAAAAGTGTTAACATCGCATATAAATTTAAGTTTTAGGAAGTTTTTACTGAACCTAATTTGTCGAATGTAGCATTGTATGTACGTGAAACGTGAGCAGCAAGCAGTTCAGACGAGAAGAGAATAGAAGCTTTCAAAATGTGATGCTTCAAATGATTTCTGAAGACGAGATGGATCTATCGAGTAGCTAATGGAGAGGTGCTGAATCGAATTGGCGAAGAAAGAAATTTATGGCACACAGTAGTAAATGAAGGGCTCAATTGATGATGTACATTATGAAACATCAAGGAATTGTCAGTTTTTTAATGGATGGACTTGTGGGAATTAAAAATATAGAGGGAGACCAAGACTTGAATACAGTAAGCACGGTCAAATGGATGTAGGTTGCAGTAGTTATGCAGAGACGAGGAAGCTTTCTCAGGATGCACTACAGTGGAGAGCTGCATCAGACTAGCCTCCAACTGAAGACCGCAACAAGAACTGAGAGAGAAGCTTTTGATCGGTTGCAGCATAGAGCAGAAGGCAAGAAGTGCCTACGTAAAACACGGAAAAAGATCTGTGCCAAAGATAGATGCGTGGTATGGCTTCTAGACTAAACCAACGGTCTCGGTCTTGTAACATGATCAAATTTGTCATCAGAGACGTCACTTTGATTATAAAATTGGTCTCTGAGACCATGTTGTCGTATGGGTTTTGTTTGTGTTCTGGGTGTTGTCAACTTTGTCGTGACAGCCTGATCTTGGGCTGTATCTACACATCTACACTTATACTCCGTAAGCCACCCAACGGTGTGTGGCGGAGGGCACTTTACGTGCCACTGTCATTACCTCTCTTTCCTGTTCCAGTCTCGTATGGTTCGCGGGAAGAACGACTGTCTGAAAGCCTCCGTGCGCGCTCTAATCTCTCTAAGTTTACATTCTTGATCTCCTCGGGAGGTATAAGTAGGGGGAAGCAATATATTCGATACCTCATCCAGAAACGCACCCTCTCGAAACCTGGCGAGCAAGCTACACCGCGATGCAGAGCGCCTCTCTTGCAGACTCTGCCACTTGAGTTTTCTTTTCTAGTCTGCAATTCACATTTAAGTGCTTGGCAGAGGGTTCATCGAACCACAACCATACTATCTCTCTACTATTCCACTCCCGAACAGCGCGCGGGAAAAACGAACACCTAAACCTTTCTGTTCGAGCTCTGATTTCTCTTATTTTATTTTGATGATCATTCCTACCTATGTAGGTTGGGCTCAACAAAATATTCTCGCATTCGGAAGAGAAAGTTAGTGACTGAAATTTCGTAAAAAGGTCTCGCCGCGACGAAAAACGTCTTTGCCGTAATGACTTCCATCCCAACTCGTGTATCATATCTGCCACACTCTCTCCCCTATTACGTGATAATACGAAACGAGCTGCCCTTTTTTGCGCCCTTTCGATGTCCTCCGTCAATCCCACCTGGTAAGGATCCCACACCGCGCAGCAATATTCTAACAGAGGACGAACGAGTGTAGTGTAAGCTGTCTCTTTAGTGGACTTGTTGCATCTTCTAAGTGTCCTGCCAATGAAACGCAACCTTTGGCTCGCCTTCCCCACAATATTATCTATGTGGTCCTTCCAACTGAAGTTGATCGTAATTTTAACACCCAAGTACTTAGTTGAATTGACAGCCTCGAGAATTGTACTATTTATCGAGTAATCGAATTCCAACGGATTTCTTTTGGAACTCATGTGGATCATCTCACACTTTTCGTTATTTAGCGTCAACTGCCACCTGACACACCATACAGCAATCTTTTCTAAATCGCTTTGCAACTGATACTGGTCTTCGGATGATCTTACTAGACGGTAAATTACAGCATCATCTGCGAACAATCTACGAGAACTGCTCAGATTGTCACCCAGGTCATTTATATAGATCAGGAACAGCAGATGTCCCAGGACGCTTCCCTGGGGAACACCTGATATCACTTCAGTTTTACT
This sequence comes from Schistocerca gregaria, assembly GCF_023897955.1. Taxonomy (NCBI): domain Eukaryota; kingdom Metazoa; phylum Arthropoda; class Insecta; order Orthoptera; family Acrididae; genus Schistocerca; species Schistocerca gregaria. Next base: position 180,724,009 of record NC_064927.1, read on the forward strand.
CGATGATTTGCCGTCTGTTACTACGAACTGCGACCTTCCTGACAGGAAGTCACGAATCCAGTCGCACAACTAAGACGATACCCCATAGCTCCGCAGCTTGATTAGAAGTCGCTTGTGAGGAACGGTGTCAAAAGCTTTCCGGAAATCTAGAAATACGGAATCAACTTGAGATCCCCTGTCGATAGCGGCCATTACTTCGTGCGAATAAAGAGCTAGCTGTGTTGCACAAGAGCGATGTTTTCTGAAGCCATGCTGATTACGTGTCAATAGATCGTTCCCTTCGAGGTGATTCATCATGTTTCAATACAGCATATGCTCCAAAACCCTACTGCAAACGGACGTCAACGATATAGGTTTGTAGTTAAATGGATTACTCCTACTACCCTTCTTAAACACTGGTGCGACCTGCGCAATTTTCCAATCTGTAGGTACAGATCTATCGGTGAGCGAGCGGTTGTATATGAGTGCTAAGTAGGGAGCTATATTATCAGCGTAATCTGAAAGGAACCTAATCGGTATACAATCTGGACCTGAAGACTTGCCCGTATCAAGCGATTTGAGTTGCGTCGCAACCCCTAAGGTAACTACTTCTAAGAAACTCATGCTAGCAGATGTTCGTGTTTCAAATTCTGGAATATTTCATTCGTCTTCCCTGGTGAAGGAATTTCGGAAAACTGCGTTCAATAACTCCGCTTTAGCGGCACAGTCGTCGGTAACAGTACCATCGGCACTGCGCAGCGAAGGTATTGACTGCGTCTTGCCGCTTGTGTACTTTACATACGACCAGAATTTCTTCGAATTTTCTACCAAATTTCGAGACAATGTTTCGTTGTTGAACCTATTAAAGGCATCTCGCATCGAAGTCCGTGCCAAATTTCGCGCGTCTGTAAATTTTAGCCCATCTTCGGGATTTCGCGTTCTTCTGAACTTCGCATGCTTTTTCCGTTGCCTCTGCAACAGCGTTCGTACCTTTTTTGTGTATCACGGGGGATCCGTTCCATCTCTTACCAATTTATGAGGTATGAATCTCTCAATTGCTGTTGCTACTATATCTTTGAATTTGAGCCACATCTCGTCTACATTTGCATAGTCAGTTCGGAAGGAATGGTAATTGTCTTTTAGGAAGGCTTCTAGTGACACTTTATCCGCTTCTTTAAATAAAATTATTTTGCGTTTGTTTCTGACGGATTTGGAAGAAACTGTATTGAACCTAGCTACAACGACCTTGTGATCACTAATCCCTGTATCAGTCATGATGCTCTCTATCAGCTCTGGATTGTTTGTGGCTAAGAGGTCAAGTGTGTTTTCGCAACCATTTACAATTCGCGTGGGTTCGTGGACTAACTGCTCGAAATAATTTTCGGAGAAAGCATTTAGGAGAATCTCGGAAGACGTTTTCTGCCTACCACCGGTTTTGAACAAGTATTTTTGCCAACATACCGAGGGTAGGTTGAAGTCCCCACCAACTATAGCCGTATGAGTGGGGTATTTATTTGTTACGAGACTCAAACTTTCTCTGAACTGTTCCGCAACTGTATCATCGGAGTCTGGGGGTCGGTAGAAGCAGCCAATTATTAACTTAATTCGGCTGTTAAGTATAACCTCCACCCATACCAATTCCCACGGAGTATATACTTCGACTTCACTACAAGATAAACCACTACTGACAGACACAAACACTCCAGCACCAGTTCTGCCTAATCTATCTTTCCTGAACACCGTCTGAGACTTCGTAAAAATTTCTGCAGAACTTATTTCAGGCTTTAGCCAGCTTTCTGTACCTATAACGATATCAGCTTCTGTGCTTTCTATTAGCGCTTGAAGCTCAGGGACTTTTCCAGCGCAACTACAACAATTTACAACTATAATTCCGACTGTTCCTTGATCCAAGCACGTCCTGTATTTGCCATGCACCCTTTGACATTGCAGCCCACCCCGTACTTTCCCGAGGCCTTCTAACCTAAAAAACCGCCCAGTCCACGCCACACAGCCTCCGCTACCCGTGTAGCCGCCAGCTGAGTGTAGTGAACTCCTGACCTATTCAGCGGAACCCGAAACCCCACCACCCGATGGCGCAAGTCAAGGAATCTGCAGCCAACACGGTCGCAAAACCGTTTGAGCCTCTGATTCATACCCTCCACCCGGCTCTGCACCAAAGGTCCGCAGTCGGTTCTGTCGACGATGCTGCAGATGGTGAGCTCTGCCTTCATCTCGTAAGCAAGACCGGCAGCCTTCACCAAATCAGATAGCCGCTGGAATCCAGAGAGAATTTCCTCAGATCCAAAGCGACACACGTCATTAGTGCCGACATGTGCCACCACCTGCAGCTGGCTGCACCCTGTGCTCTTCATGGCATCCGGAAGGACCCTTTCCACATCAGGAATGACTCCTCCCGGAATGCACACAGAGTGCACACTGGATTTCTTCCCCTCCTTAACCGCCGTATCCCTAAGGGGCCCCATTACGCGCCTAACATTGGAGCTCCCAACTACCAGTAAGCCCACCCTCTGCGACTGCCCGGACCTTGAAGGCTGAGAATGATCCTCTGAAACAGGGCAGGCAGCTGCATCTGGCTCAGCCAGAGACAGTGCCTGAAACCGGTTTGTCAGGCGCACCGGGGAGGCTTTCTGATCAGCCTCCGGGGACGCCTTTCGCTGCCTGCCACGCCTTGGAACGACCTCCCAATCAACCACAGGCGAGGGCTCAGCCCCACTGCGGGCAGCAACCGGGGCAACCACAGCGGCAGACCGATCTGGGGACAGACGGGACGAGGTTGACATCCCCGTGATACCCAAGTCCGGCTCCCCACAGTGGTGCCCATTGGCAACAGCCTCAAGCTGCGCGACCGAAGTCAGCGCCGATTGCAGCTGTGAGCGAAGGGATGCCAAGTCAGCCCTCATCCGAACACAGCAATCGCAGTCCCTGTCCATTCTAATCGATGTTGAACAACAGTTACTGAAACACGAGTCCGTGCCTAGATAACGCAAGCTAAACACGCAAAGAATGTATCAACTAACCTGTGCAAATGCCTAACGACTGCGCTACAATCTGCTGAATTTACGATTACAGTAACTAAAACTCGAAATTGCACCTCCTATACGAAACTCACACGCAATTTAAGTAAGAATCTACCAAGTAAACACTAAAGCGCGATGCTACAACTGTCAAATACTATAATACGCCAGAAATATGAATTAAACAATGCAAGTACCCGAAAACACGCAAAGAAATTAATTAAACTATCTAACAAATAAGTAAGCTAGGGTTATACGACTTGCTGCTGGCAGCTGCTTATCCAATGGCGGCAGGGAGCACACTCCCTTTGCTGGAATACAGGAGCTCGCCGACGTCATGCTGTCTGTTTTAGGTAGTCAGTTTTCGTTGGTCTGTTGTATTTCCACCTGTGATTGTTACTTAAGGAAATGTCTGTATCAGTCTTATAATTAAAAAGATCTTTTGACCATAAAGCTTTATCTCCTTATGTATTTATGTACTTTTTCCAACGATTGTCTTTTATATCTTTTTTTTTTTGCTGGATTATTTTGCCAGTAATTTTTTCTTCTTTAGAAACATGTATGTTTGACGGTCATAATGCTCATCTTGTTTGTAATGGCTATCAGTAGTTAAATTCCTTTAAAGTCGTGTTAAAGATCTTTAAAAAATGCAGTTCTATCATTGCAGTTATTTTACAGTGGTCGGGTACATCTCTGTTACTAAAATAGAAGGAAATGGTCTACAATGATATTTAATTTCGTTATTTGCTATCACATGAGTCACATTTGAAGATTTCAGCACAGTCCCATCCGCTACATGTTAAATGAGCCCATATTCCATAGGAAGAACACCAAAACCAAAACATTTCATACATTCCAAACTGTTCTTAGTAAAAACGGACGTCTTCCTTTTCTTCTAAGTCTTCATTTTCAGATTCCTTGTGAAAGACTAGTCCTCTCACATCTTGAACATGGCAACAGTCAGCAACTATAGAATTATAGATACTGTGGGAATCATGCTGCCAACCACTTACATGACGAAAGTCTGTTGAAACCTTTACGTAGATTTCAACAGATATTGAACCTGTCTTCCCCCGAGGAAGTAATAACATGTGTAACATGTAGTGTGAAGAGAGATACGAAGTCATAAGGCCTAGTCAAAAGTAAAAATAATCCGTGTATAATTGAAGGAAGACGTGCATCATACATATACAAATGGTCTGTGTTTTTTCTAGGCACATGGCTTATTTTTACTGTTGACTAAGCCTTATGGCTATACCATAGCATTTATAAGGATCAATATGTAACACGTGTTATCACTACTTCTGAGGAAGACAAGTCTATATCTGTCGAAACACAGGAAAAGATTTGAATAAAGTTTTGACGTGCAACTGGTTGGCTGTGTAATTCCCATTGTATCCACTTTAGTTCGCCTTCATTGGAATCGCTATAATCTTATTCAAACAGTTTCTTTCTTCTCTTTTTGGTTTTGTTACTGATTCCTCTACTTTATGATTGTCTGGTTTCTTTGAATTAGCTTCAGGTTTTCCATTTGTTTCTTTTCTTTGCTGTTTTTCAATTTTGGTTTTTCATTAGTGTCGATACGGACAGCTGTGAGTACTGCTTAGCGCTTGGCCCTTTGGAAGTTACTTTATTTGCCCAAGTGCAGAGATCAGGTAACAGTGCAACTGCTCCGATTGGTATTGCATGCGGATGCTAAAACGATGAACTATTGCATTAGAATGTTAACTGAGGCTGCGAACTAGGTAACGTGAAAATGGTCAAGATCTGAAACAGTTATTAGTGTTTCATTATCTAGCCTATATAGGGCGTTAACAAAATCATCAGTGGCGCCTGGTAGGTGTGTTGACTATTGGAACATCGTCTCCACCAAGAAGTCATCGTCAGTAAATTTTTGAGGGAAAAAGGCAGAAGAGATTTGTCACGTAATGGTAATGGTGGCTGGGGAGGAAAGTGACTGCCATTGCCCCCCGGTTAAATGGCCACTAGTACCCACAACTACTGATATTTTCGAACATTAACACAAAGTAACGAAATAATCTACATTAGAAACCAGTATAGTAGTGGAGAGGAAACATGAAAGTCCCGCCAACTTGGCCAATCTGGACTGACCGTCCGCCGTTTCATCTATCAGTCAACAGCGTTATTTGGATGCGACATGGAGAGGCGTCGGTTCAACACACAGTTCTCCCTGCCCTTGTGGGTTTTGTAGATCTTAAAGCTGCTACTCCTCATTCACACACCTCCTCAGGTGAAATCACGAGGCTGAGTGGTCACTGTTTCAGTCCTACCAGCAAGTAAAAATCCCTGGCTGTACTGGGAACTGAACATGGGTGTTGCGCATGACAGCCAGCCACGCAAACCACTCGACTACGGAGACGTACATACTACTCAATAATGGGAATTGTGTTAGGGAAATCATAACTCATTTAAATCACACAGAAGCCAATAGAGTTTTACAACTTTTATAAATAGACTACTGTTTGTGAAAAGCTAAGCACACGGAAGCAGTGGCCTACAACACTCCGCAATAAGAGGACAGGTAGAACAGTGAAACCATAGCAATTTATTTAAAGGACAGAGAGACGGTGTGAGCTCGGAAGACCTCTTTTGTGTGACCGATCAGGTCAGTATTACACAACGCTTAGTCGGGGCCGAGACGTCATACGCGTAACCAAGGGCCGCTGTGCCCTGCCGACAACATAGGTTGTTAGATCGGTATGTGAGTGTGTTTGAACGGGGTTGAATGATTGGTGTCCTGGAGGCGGGTCTCTCGTTCTGTGACACTGCGGGTCATACAGGATACGCTGCTTCAACAGTGAACCACATGTGGAACCAGCAGAGAGAAGAGGGCCGCAAACAGTGCTGACAGAGTATTGGACGACACAACATGATCACAGCGAGAGATGACCGCCAACTTCTTCTCCTGGCCATAATGGACTGAGCAGCATCGTCCACAAAGTTAGTGCGGCGTTCGAGCACTGCAGTGGATGGGGGCATGTCTACGTCGACTGTTCGACGCCCTCTTTTGCTGGCTGGACTGGCGGCACGCATGCCATTGCATCGGCTTCCATTGACCAGAAAACACCAACACCATAGACTGAAACTGGCACATGAACACCCGACACTGGCATGCAGAGTGACAGCATTTAATGTTTTCGGACGGGCCCCAATTCAGCTTGTCCTACAGTGGTGCCCGATACGCGTTCGACGCCGCCGTGGTGAACTCAGTCGGACAGACTATTGCTGAGCAGCATAGCAGATAAACGCCAAGTGTGATGATTTGGGGAGCCATTGGCTGTAAATGCGATTTCGCCTCCTACGTCTTGAGGGCAATCTTAACAGCAACGGCTACGCCAGAGATGTTTTATAGTTTGACGCGCTTCCCTTCCCGCCGGCCGTTCCACAAGCCACATTTCAGCATGACAACAAAAAATGGTTCAAATGGCTCTGAGCACTATGGGACTTAACTTCTGAGGTCACCAGTCCCCTAGAACTTAGAACTACTTAAAACTATTTAACCTAAGGACATCACACACATCCATGCTGGAGGCAGGATTCGAACCTGTGACCGTGACAGCAGCGCGGTTCCGGATGGAAACGCCTAAAACCACTCGGCCATAGCGGCCGGCTTTCATCGATCATACCTAGGGTATGGTCGGTTAGCAGCTTGTTCGTCCAGTATCTCCTGCAGCCACAGTTGATGCTTTATGGTCGTGCCTACAAACCACGTGGCAAATTATTCCCCAGAAGAATCTTCAGGCGCTCTTTGATTCCGCGCCACGACATCTGGTAGCTCTGATTGCAGCACATGGTGTCGCTACTTAGCACTGAATTTCCGCAGTCACAGTGCGTGAACCGACCTGTAATCCTAATCATTTATGGACTGTCATATTCCTAACTAGTGAAATAAATTTTGTTGTGATCGCATCTCACGGTCTTGTCGTTTCACATTTCACAAACAGCAGTGTACATTATCTTTACTGTACACTTTGCGATATAAATTGCTTCATAGTCAATCCAGTACATGCAGTTCATAAAGTTCTAGTATTATCTCTACATCTAAATGCTTCACAAGCTGCGACATAGTCGCGGATTAAACCAGTGACCCAGGAAGAGTAGAATAAATTTGTTTTATTTCCATCAATGTTCACATCAGTTTTTGATGCTTAAACCACCAGTTTCAGTCAACGATGACCATTTTCAGATCTGCAGGAGAACATGGGAAAACAAACTAGTGGAGAGTTTACATCTTAAATAATAAAAAATATGCTAGAATGAAAAGTATAACTTTCATAGATGTGAAAACGTGCGCTTAAGATATGAAGAGGCATAGCTGTTTTCTAACATGTTCTGTGAGTAAAATAATGAAGCCACAGTGACATCTCAAGAAATACCACATGATCAGCTCATATTCGTAGAACATATTTAAAATATACCCCCCCCCCCTCATGAACCATGGACCTTGCGGTTGGTGGGGAGGCTTGCGTACCTCAGCGATGCAGAAACACTCGTATGAGTGAGATTTGGAGTATGAGATGTAGAACGAAAAATTCCTTCAAGCGATATACCGCAACGGAGGGGTATCTGTTGAGAGACCAGACAAACGTGTGGTTCCTGAAGAGGGGCAGCAGCCTTTTCAGTAGTTGCAGGGTCAACAGTCTGGATGATTGACTGATCTGGCCTTGTAACAATAACCAAAACGGCCTCGCTGTGTTGGTACTGCGAACGGCTGAAAGCAAGGGGAAACTACGGCCGTAATTTTTCCCGAGGGCATGCAGCTTTACTATATGATTAAATGATGATGGCGTCCTCTTGGGTAAAATATTCCGGAGGTAAAATAGTACCCCATTCGGATCTCCGATCGGGGACTACTCAAGGGGATGTCTTTATCAGGAGAAAGAAAACTGGCGTTCTACGGATCGAAGCGTGGAATGTCAGATCCCTTCATCGGGCAGGTAGGTTAGAAAATTTAAAAAGGGAAATGGATAAGTTAAGGTTAGATATAGTGGGAATTAGTGAAGTTCGGTGGCAGAAAGAACAAGACTTCTGGTCAGGTGACTACAGGGTTATAAACAGAAAATAAAATAGGGGTAATGTAGGAGTAGGTTTAACAATGAATAGGAAAATAGGAATGCGGGTAAGGTAATACAAACATCATAGTGCACTCATTATTGTGGCCAAGATAGATACGAAGCCCACACCTACTACAGTAGTACAAGTTTATATGCCAACTAGCTCTGCAGATGACGAAGAAATTATTCAGATAATGAAGGGAAACGAAAATTTAATAGTCATGGGTGACTGGAATTCGAGTGTAGGAAAAGGGAGAGAAGGAAACGTGGTAGGTGACTATGGATTGGGGCTAAGAAATGAAAGAGGAAGCCGCCTGGTAGAATTTTGCACAGACCACAACTTAATCATAGCCAACACTTAGTTTAAGAATCATGAAATAAGGTTGTATACATGGAAGAACCCTGGAGATACTAAAAGGTATCAGATAGATTATATAATGGTAAGACAGAGATTTAGGAACCAGGTTTTAAATTGTAAGACATTTCCAGGGGCAGATGTGGACTCTGACCACAATCTATTGGTTATGACCTGTAGATTAAAACTGAAGAAACTACAAAAATGTGGCAATTTGAGGAGATGGGACCTGGATAAACTGAAAGAACCAGAGGTTGTACAGAGTTTCAGGGAGAGCATAAGGGAACAATTGACGGGAATGGGGGAAAGAAATACAGTAGAAGAAGAATGGGTAGCTTTGAGGGATGAAGTAGTGAAGGCAGCAGAGGATCAAGTAGGTAAAAAGACGAGGGCTAGTAGAAATTCTTGGGTAACAGAAGAAATATTGAATTTGATTGGTGAAAGTAAAAAATATAAGAATGCAGTAAATGAAGCAGGCAAAAATGAATACAAACGTCTCAAAAATGAGATCGACAGGAAGTGCAAAATGGCTAAGCAGGGATGGCTAGACGACAAATGTAAGGATGTAGAGGCTTATCTCACTAGGGGTAAGATAGGTACTGCATACAGGAAAATTAAAGAGACCTTTGGAGATAAGAGAATAACTTGTATGAACATGAGGAGCTCAGATGGAAACCCAGTTCTAAGCAAAGAAGGGAAAGCAGAAAGGTGGAAGGAGTATATAGAGGGTCTATACAAGGGTGATGTACTTGAAGACAATATTATGGAAATGGAAGAGGATGTAGATGAGGATTAAATGGGATATGCGATACTGCGTGAAGAGTTTGACAGAGCACTGGAGGACCTGAGTCGACACAAGGCCCCCAGAGTAGACTACATTCCATTGGAACTACTGACGGCCTTGGGAGAGCCAGTTCTGACAGAACTCTACCATCTGGCGACCAAGATGTATGAAACGGGCGAAATACCCTCAGACTTCAAGAAGAATGTAATAATTCCAATCCCAAAGAAAGCAGGTGTTGCCAGATGTGAAAATTACCGAACAATCAGTTTAATAAGCCACAGCTGCAAAATACTAACACGAATTCTTTACAGACGAATGGAAAAACTAGTAGAAGCCGACCTCGGGGAAGATCAGTTTGGATTCCGTAGAAATACTGGAACACGTGAGGCAATACTGACCTTACGACTTATCTTAGAAGAAAGATTAAGAAAAGGCAAATCTACATTTCTAGCAGCAGCGTATGAGCCGATGTGAAACTTCGTGGCAGATTGAAACTGTGTGCCCGACAGAGACTCGATCTCGGGACCTTTGCCTTTCGCGGGCAAGTGCTCTACCAACTGAGCTACCGAAGCACGACCCACGCCTGGTCCTCACAGCTTTACTTCTGCCAGTATCTCGCCTCCTACCTTCCAAACTTTACAGAAGCTCTCCTGCTAACCTTGCAGAACTAGCACTCCCGAAAGAAAGGATACTGCGGAGACGTGGCTTAGCCACAGCCAGGGAGATGTTTCCAGAATGAGATTTTCACTCTGCAGCGGAGTGTGCGCTGATATGAAACTTCCTGGCAGATTAAAACTGTGTGCCTGACCGAGACTCGAACTCGGGACCTTTGCCTTTCTCGGGCAACTGCTCTACCATGTGCAAAAGCAAAACGAGGATAATGGAATGTAGTCGAATTAAGTCGGGTGATGCTGAGGGAATTAGATTAGGAAACGAGACACTTAAAGTAGTAAAGGAGTTTTGCTATTTGGGGAGCACAATAACTGATGATGGTCGAAGTAGAGAGGATATAAAGTGTAGACTGGCAATGGCAAGGAAAGCGTTTGTGAAGAAGAGAAATTTGTTAACATCGAGTATAGATTTAAGTGTCAGGAAGTTATTTCTGAAAGTATTTGTATGGAGTGTAGCCATGTATGGGAGTGAAACACGGACGATAAATAGTTTGGACAAGAAGAGAATAGAAGCTTTCGAAATGTGGTGCTACAGAAGAATGCTGAAGATTAGTTGGATAGATCACATAACTAATGAGGAACTATTGAATAGGATTGGGGAGAAGTTTGTGGCACAACTTGGCCAGAAGAAGGGATCGGTTGGTAGGACATGTTCTGAGGCATTAAGGGATCGCCGATTTAGTATTGGAGGGTAGTATGGAGGGTAAAAATCATAGGGGGAGACCAAGAGATGAATACACTAAGCAGATTCAGAAGGATGTAGGTTGCAGTAGGTACTGGGAGTTGAAGATACTTGCGCAGGATATAGTAGCCTGGAGAGCTGCATCAAACTACTCTCAGGACTGAAGACCACAACAACAACAACACTTAAAATATAATGTAAACAAGGCCACAATGCCGTTAGAATTATCCTGTTAACAAGGCTCCTCTTCAAAATAAATCGAGTTACAGTAGTCATAAATCTTTGTGGCATAGGCACGTTAGATGTCGCTGTTGCAAGGTGACTCATATTCGCTTATAAATGTACAAAATGCAGTAAAATACAATAGGTAATCCTATGGTTGGCTTATAAGGTGCATAAGTTGTTACAGCTCTCTTCTATATTATCATATACGCCGGCCCTGATGGCCGAGCGGTTCTAGGCGCTACAGTCTGGAACCGCGCCACCGCTACGGTCGCAGGTTCGAATCCTGCCTCGGGTATGGGTTTGTGTGATGTCCTTAGTTTAGTTAGGGGACTGATGACCTTAGAAGTTAAGTCCCATAGTGCTCAGAGCCATTTGAACAATTTATATTATCATATTCTTATCTAAAATCAACGACAAAGTATCTTAGAAGCACTGTCACTCTTCATTTTCAATAATTTCAAAATTTCACTTTATTCTTGTTTTAATTTTATCACTGTAATAACATACACCCCTTCTGAGCTCATTATAGATGTTGTCCATTGTAATCCCATTGTTTTGCGTTTTGTGCAACTATAAAATTAACGAATATGAATAAACCTACAGTAGCGGCATCTAAATTGCCTGTGCCACAAACATATTTTATGGTTACTATACTTCAACTTATTTTGTTAACAGCATGACTCTGCTCGCACTGTGTCCTTTCGTACGCCATATTTGAAATATATGCTTGGTAGCTAAGCTCATTTTGTATTTATTTTTTGTCAAGAAATGCACTGTGAATTTATTATATTAGTCATAGGACATGTTGTAAAACAGGTATGTCTCGTCGTATTTTACGCGTATGTTTCGACCTATGGAAGTTATACTTTTCATTCTGGGATTTTTATTATTTTAAGAAAGAAACTTTCCAATAGTTGTATTTGCTTTCCCACGTTTTGCTACAGATTTGAATATGGTCTTCGTTAATCTAAATCGGTATTGTAAGGACCAAAACGTTTTGTGATCATTGATGGATATAAAAGAAATGTATCCTACATCCAAACTTTCCACATCTTGTGCTATATGAGAATGTTAAGTAAATAAGACAGTCATTAGCTGGACAGTTGGTTGGAATACCACAATAATTTTTCTAGGTTTGGTTCAAACTGAAACTGATACGTTTGGATACAATTATCATTCCACAGACTCTTAGTAGAGTGATCCCAAGGGAAGTGAAAAATGTAAAAAATGTTTAAACATTTTCATTTAGAAATTAATTAAATAATTTCATAAACACTTAGGTTATATATAACAAAATGACAAAAATATTTCGAGGCTATGGTCTCCAAATAAAAGTAATCAGTTTACGAAATTAATATATGTGATCATAATTAATACTTTTCCGGGCATAGAACTCAAAAGTATTAAATCACCAATATTATATGAAAATATTAATAATGTGCCACATGTCAGAAATAAAAGTTATAGGATGTCATTTCTCTGGCCTTTCTAAAGGTGTTTTCAATTTTTTTCTTATTTTGCGTCTTTGGCGTGTAAGTGGAGTAATTCATGATAGAAAGTGCTCCTGAGACGTTTCGTACTACGTCCAGCTACAATGAGAAACTTCGCATTAGTTCACAGTATAAATAGATGAAATGTTTTCTAAATTGTAGTTTCATTTCCGCAATCAATACAGATTTTTGAACTTCAGTTGAAAGATATTTATTTATGGAAACAATAGAATCCAAAGAATAATCAATGTTTTCAGGAGCGATTGAGTGTGTGCTGTGCCGCCCACACAATTACACTCGCAGACAGCTGAAGCAAATCATTGCTGGAAGAACTGACTGTTCTTCGTGTTTCTATTTCACAGACAGTAAGTATCCTCGCACCGGACCGACCTGGTATTGCTCCATTGAATGAGCATCAAAAATTATTATCAGTGCTACAGTTCCTTTCAAATGAGGACGAAGAAACATTTTCCATTGTATGAAGAATCTCATTAGCAGTTCGTTTCGGGATACCTCCATCTACACATCACAAAAATAAAACTGAATGTATCTTCAGAAACATCAGATAAAAGACACCAAATTAACCATCGGACGTACACCAGATATGCTGTGTGATCAAAAGTACCCGGATACCCCCCAAAACATGAATTTTTCATATTAGGTGAATTTTGCTGCCACCTGCTGCCAGGTTCTCCCTATCAGCGTCCTCAGTAATCAGTAGACATCGTCAGAGAGCAGAATGGGGCGCTCCGCGGAACTTCGAACTTGGGCAGGGTATTTGGGTGTCACTTGTGTCATTCGTCTGTACGCTAGATTTCCACACTGCAAACATTCCAAGGTCCACTGTTTCCATTGTGAGAGTGAAGTGGAAACGGGAATGGACACGTACAGCACAAAAGCATACAGGCCAACCTCGTCTGTTGACTGACAGAGACCGCCGACAGTTGAACAGGGTCGTAATGTGTAATACGCAGACATCTGTCCAGACCATTACACATGAATTCCAAACTGCATCAGGATCCACTGCAAGTGCTATAACAGTTACGCCGGAGGTGATAAAACTTGATTTTTTTCGTAAAGTGGCTGCTCATAAGCCACAAACCACGCCGGTAAATGCCAAATGACGCCTAGCTTTATGTAAGGAGCTTAAACATTAAAAGATTGGACAGTGAAAACACGTTGTGTGAAGTGACGAATCACGGTAGACAATGTGGCGATCCGATGGCAGAGTGTGGGTATGGCGAATGCTCGATGAAAGTCATCTGGAAGCATGTCTAGTGCCAACAGTAAAATTCGGAGGCCGTGGTGTTATGGTGTGGTCGTGTTTTTCATCCAGGGGGCTTCCATCCCCTATCGTTTTGCGTGGCAGTAGCACAGCACAGACCTACATTGATATTTTAAGCACTTTCTTGCTTCCCACTGTTGAAGAGCAATTCGGGGATGGCGATTGCATTTTCTACACGATCGATCACCTGTTCACAATGCACGGCATGTGACGGAGTGGTTACACGACAGTAACATCCATGTAATGGACTGCCCTGCACAGAGTCCTGAGCTGAATTCTATACAACACCTTTGGGATGTTTTGGAACGCTAACTTCGTGCCAGGCCTCACCGACCGACATCGATACCTCTTCTCAGTGCAGCACTCCTTGAAGAATGGGCCGCCATTCCCCAAGAAACTTTCCAGCACCTGACTGAACGTATGCCTGCGAAAGTGGAAGCTGTCATCAAAGCTAAGGGTCGTCCAACACAATACTGAATTCCAGCATTACCGATGGAGGGCGCCACGAACTTGTAAGTCACTTTCAGCCAGGTGTCCGGATACTTTTGATCGTATTTTGTATGTGCTGCGCATAATAAGGCCAACCATTTCGTCTATGTGATAGTTGTAATTGACGTTTACTAAAACCCTCAGGCTTCTCTTAAACTGTAGATTCTCAATATCTAAACTATTTGAAGGTTGCTCCCCAATTATTGATATTTTGTGTTCCTCAGTAATGAACTCCTTTTTGAATCAAAGTAAGCACTTTCTCTAAATTTTTGTTATAGTGTTCTTATTGAGTATTAGGGAGCGAAGAGTGGGACTGGAAGCGCCAGGCGACTAAATAAACATCATTCACATAAAACTGAAAAATTGCACTGATTTATTGAACAACCAAATAACACAGATTACTCAAAAATATACAACAAAACAAAGGTGGTGAAAGACCCAGCCAGTTCCTTTAAAATAACCAAGATGCCGGCACCAGTTTCAGTACTGAAGGTACTGAAGGTACCGAAGGCTCTACATAACTTCCATCTAAATTCACGCAGCCACTGATCATAATAGAATGTCTAGAAAGGCGCTCGTTAGATTAGATTTTTCGTGAGAACTAGATCTATTTTAAGTAAATAAAAATCGCCAGAAAAACTAGAAGAATTTTACATTGTAACAATGAAACCAATAGAAAGAAGAAATTGAGCTTAAATCAGGTTAATAAAAATAAGTGGAACGGGGTTGGAGGGATCAGATAGTGGTACCGAAAGTACCCTCCTCCACACTCCATTAGGTGGGTTGCGGAGTATGATGTAGATGTTGACTTAGATGTAAATGCAGATGTAGATGTTATCTCCTGTTTAAAAAGGACAACTAGTTGCATGTAATGATCCAAGAACTTTGTGAAAACCATAAAGAAGTTAAAGCAATTGGCTAGCAAAGACCCTCAGGTCTCAGAACTTCAACACAATCTTAAAATCTTGGGTAGGGACCTGACAATGTTAGTCAATAGAACTCAACGACGTAAGGCAGAAAAATTAAATGGTTTTTAAACATAAAAATAAACTAGTTCACTCGTGAAACCTTAAGCGGCAAACAAGACTACAGAGTATTCCAGTTCTCGGATTTGCGCTGTCACACAAGGACGGCACACAATATCTGCAATGAAACTGGCCTAAGTTTGTTGAAACAAGGAGACAAGCAACTCATGCAGCCACAGGCATGTTTCCGAGAACACATAAGTGTTATGGACAAATGTTCAGAAAGATACTCTCGATTTCACAGTTAAACAAGGTGGGCCCTGCACCCTTCCACAGCCAGTATACCTTTACATTCAATGACTGCTAGCGACCGATCGTGCCACTTAGCCCACTGCGTATGGGGAGCCTTCAGCCAGCAAGTGGACTTCCTGTTATAGTGTTAGCCCGCATCTCGTGGTCGTGCGGTAGCGTTCTCGCTTCCCACGCCCGGGTTCCCGGGTTCGATTCCCGGCGGGGTCAGGGATTTTCTCTGCTTCTTGATGGCTGGGTGTTGCGTGCTGTCCTTAGGTTAGTTAGGTTTAAGTAGTTCTAAGTTCTAGGGGACTGATGACCATAGATGTTAAGTCCCATAGTGCTCAGAGCCATCCTGTTATAGTTGGGCAACGTCACAGTATGTTACACTCGACCAGTTGAGTCTTCCAGATGCTCCAAACATATGTACAATGTACATAAACATGTCCTTTTTATAGATATGAGTGGCGGAAACGGAACAAAGACTCAACTAGAAATATAGCCTCCGACCTATAAGTGTCATCGCAGTCTAATATAAAACGCAGTCAAGTGAAAACAGAACAGATGGAAAAAAGTAAACTGTTTATCATTTGAAAATTATTCCCCTTCACTGTTGATGTATTTATCCCCAGGGACACACAACAGTCAATACCTTCATGGAAAAATGTTTGCGGTTCCCTATGGAACCATGATTCTACCCAGGCATCCATTTCTTCGTTCAAAGCAAATCAACGGTCACGAATGTTTCTTCGGGGCTCCACGTTATGCCAAGAACACTTCAAATACTCACCCACCACATCGTCAGATCTCTTCCGATGCGATCTCAGTAGGAGAGTAAAATTTTAGCTGTTTGATTAGCCACGAAACCAAACTTCCCGTTCATCCACTACCTTAGTGACAAACAATTCGGTGGTCCATTTTTGGCTATATCATTTGTGTTTGATATGACATATGTAACTTATGACATGTTTCTCCTGCTTTTTAACATATAACAACATAAACATTCATCACAATAGTTACGTCGCTCTTATTATGACCCTCTGGTGCTACTTCCTTCGTTTAAACATATGATTTTATGCCGTTAAAGGTATAATCACATTATTGTCTTGACACGTACTTCGAGCCACTGGCAATCACAGAATGAAATGGGTTCTGTGTTTTTCTACACACATTAAAAAAGTTTTGCAACATCCCGGTTCCCAGAACTCATGGAGATAGACGTTGACTATGGATATTGTATCACAGACACAGTCCCTTGGACTGTTCAGCGATGTCACTAAACCCGCCCCATGATGTAAATAATCATGTATGAGCAGCACCTATTCGATGGAGGTGGTCCGACAGCCGATCAGTTCCAGTCATTCCACCAGGAAGGAGGTACATGGCTCGTGATGTCTGTAGTTCAACCATGCCTAGATGCTCAATATCGCGGTTCAGTCGCTTCCGCATCGTTACTTTGTGCCATGAAGGGCTCTCAACAAGGGAAGTGTCCAGGCTTGTCGGAGTGAACCAAAGCGATGTTGTTCGGACATGGAGGAGCCACACAGAGTTAGGAACTGTCGATGACATGCCTCGCTTAAACAGCCCAAGGGCTAACACTGCAGTGGATGACCGCTACCTACGGATTATGGCTCGGAGGAACCCTGACAGCATCGCCACCATGTTGAATAATGCTTTTCGAACAGCGACAGGACGTCGTGTTACAAGGCAAACTGTGCGCAATAGGCTGCATGATGCGCAACTTCACTCCCGACGTCGATGGCGAGGTCCAACTTTGCAACCACGACACCATACAGCACGTTACAGATGGGCCCAACAATATGCCTAATGGACCGCTCAAGATTGGCGTCAAGTTCTCTTCACCGGTGAGTGTCGCATATGCCTTAAACCATACAATCGTCAGAGACGTGTTTGGAGGCAATCCGATTAGGCTGAACACCTCAGACATACTGTCCAGCGAGTGCAGCAAGTTGGAGGTTCCCTGCTGTTTTGGGGTGGCATTATGTGGGGCCGAAGTACGCCGCTGGTGGTCCTGGAAACTCCGTAACGGCTGTACTATACGTGAATGCCATCCTCTGACCGGTAGTGCAACCATAGCGGCAGCATATCGACCAGGCATTCGTCTTCACAGACTACAATCCTCGCCTCCATCGTGCACATCTTATGAATGACTTCCTTCAGCATAACGACATCGCTCGACTAGAATGGCCAGCATGCTCTCCTGACATGAACCCTATCGAACATGCCTGGGATAGATTGTAAAGGACGACGTTTATGGACGACGTGACCCACCAACCACTCTGAGGGGTCTACGCCGAATCTCCGTTGAGGAGTGGGACAATCTGAACCAACAGTGCCTTGATGAACATGTGGATAGTATGCCACGACGTATACAGGCATGCATCAATGCAGGAGGACGTGCTATTGGTATTAGAGGTACCGGTGTGTACAGCAATCTGGAGCACTACCTCTGAAGGTCTCGCTGTATGGTGGTACAACATGCAATATGTGGTTTCCATGAGCAATAAAAAGGGCAGACATGATGTTTATGTTGATCTCTATTCCGGTTTTCTGTACAGGTTCCGGAACTCTTGGAACCGAGGTGATGCAAAACATCTTTTGATGTGTGTACCTGAATTCCATTAGTTTGGCAAGTCCACTGCTTTATGTCATTCTCACTTTACTGCTCACAGCTTTTATAATGACGTTTGTCTTTCTACACACATACTTTCTTTGTCATTGTAATTTCATTTTTACAAATCTCTTTATCGAAACCTTTAGCATAATTTTACGAAGGGACTCAGTTATTGTATTAGACTTGCTGAATGTGATTTGGTTCAACAATTTTATCTTTTGACATCTTGTTTTTACAGAAACAAAGTAGTTCTTGAGATCATTGCATTTACATCTAATGCAATGTAATCACCCTATTATAATGAACCTTTCAAACACATTTCTGCTATTAACCAGAACTACCTCATATGTCATGGAACGATAATAAAGTTGTATTTTTCACAATCAGTCTAGGAGTAGGTTACTATTACATTCAGCTTCACAAATATTTCGTTCTTAATGAGAATGTGGCTTACGTCATTTGATTCATCACTTTTAGCTTCATCTATGGTTAATTTGTTATCATTCATGTCTTTTAGTACTAAACCAACACTATGTAGCCGAAAATATGACGACTATTTTGTAAATAGCATAAGAAATTATGAAAAAAAGGTAGTGAAACTCATGTTAAGTACTTATAACCATCAGAGCGTGGTGAAAAGCAACACCTAGCATTTTATGTCAAAAATCTTAATACTTTTAACATAAAAAACGTTATTAAAATTTGTTCCTCATTTCCACATATTTGTTCCTCAACATATAGCCACCCTGGCGACGAACAAATTTCTCCCATCGAAAGATCAGTTTGTTGAAACGGTCAGTGTAGAATGGTTGGCTTTCTTGTCAGGTCCACAATCTTGGCTTTGTCTGCACCGTTTCATCAATATCATAGTGAAGTCCTCAAAGCTGTTCTTTAAGTTGCAACTGCATGGGCGATGATTTATGACGGTGAACTCAAAACATCGAATTGTTCCAGACACCGCGACGTTTATGTGTGGTCTGGCAATGTCATGCTGAACGAGACCGTGTTCCATGTGTGGACGAACTCTTTGAATTCGAAACTCAATTACAGCACTCTGTTTCTCAGGTACCGACATAGATACGTTTTACACCAGCACGTTACACACTACAACTCGGAGCCCTCTAGCGGCGGAGCACTGCAAGTATACAAAAATGAAGAATAATGATGTAGAATGTTAACAACGTTTGTTTTATTTAAAGAGCCTTAAGAGTTCTCAGAGAAACATTCGGAGGCATTATTCGCCAACAGGAACTCGTATGATTCCTTACTCCTTTATTCTATTTATTTACCGATTGTTATAGGTAGCGGTTTCTCCTATCCTCTCAAGGATATTTTTCAATAAGACATTTGCTTCCTCGTAATGGCACTGTATATAATGAAATGTGCCTGTTGTAAACAACTTCCGTTGCAAGTACGGTACACGAAGACTGCAGTGCCGTGCTGCAGAGAAAAGAGATAGCAACGAGAACGCTCGTAGCGCGCAGGTCGCCAAACAGCAGTGAACTTAAGGCATCCGTACACGGATCTTGCTTTTTAACGCTAACGTAGAGTTTAACGCGCTGCTGACTGCTTAGAAGAGATGCGACCTGTGCATACTGTATGTGAACGTGAACCTCGTATGCGCGAGCGTTCCGCGCACCAGCGGCAGTTGTCGTCTGTTTCTGGCTCGCATATCGCACTGTTTACAAAATGAACGGGCGTAAAACTCCCACGATAGCTCTATTAAAACGAACATTTCCTCTCTTGCCCATGTGCTACTCATGTTGTCTACGTTCAATAAGGACATCGGCTTATAGATGTTCCATTATAGACAGTGGTATACAAATTTACGGCATTTCTCCAACATAAGGTTCAAAAAATGTTTCAAATGGCTCTCAGCACTATGGGACTTAAATTCTGAGGTCATCAGTCCCCTAGAACTTAGAACTACTTAAACCTAACTAACCTAAGGACATCACACACAGCCATGCCCGAGGCAGTATTCGAACCTGCGACCGTAGCGGTCGCGCGGTTCCAGACTGTAGCGCCTAGAATCGCTCAGCCATCTCGGCCCGCTCCAAGGTCAGATAAAAATTATTTCATGATTCTCAGTTTTTAATAAAATCCTAAGGTCATTCTTACTTCATCATTGTTCCTATTCAGCAGCAAATCCTTACAACATGTGAAATACTAAAATTTTAACAAGAAATTTCAAAACATTTTACTGCAAGTGGTGCAAACTGTCTTGTAGATTAAGATAATCGAGCAAACACTCCTCAGAAAGAGCGCACTTACACAACGTCGAATGTCATAGGAGACACTTATATTGAACTAATTAGAAAGCGTCACAATCATTTAGAAAACGCGATGGTTAGTAAAAAACATGTTTGGACCCAGTAATGCATCACCTGTTACCTTTCACTTCCTCATCTTTAGTCATTACACTACATCGATCGTGATTAAGTTACAACCACGCTTAGCACCTTAGCATTTACTGAAAGGTATAATGGGTAGATATGTTACACTTAATTATAGCTAGGTTGACCAAGAAAAGCATTTTTGATCCCTTTTAACAGCATACTTTTTATAATACTCAAGTTGCTGTAATACTTTAGCCACCAATACCACGTTTTCTCTCATTTTATTACAACAAATCATTCTAATATTGGTGTGTTTTCGAGAGATCCTCAATTTGCTGGTGCTTAGAGACGGCATTTACACAGGGTGGGGCAAATAAAATTAGCCGGAGGTCAGAGTTCCAGGGTACAAAGAAACACGACAAAGGAAAAAAAATACAGTACTACCCTCAAATGGAAATGAGCGTACGGCGTTGTGGGCCGGGAGTCCCCCATTCGGGGAAGTTCGACCACCGAGAGCAAGTCTTATTGCATTCGACCCCACATTGGGGGACTTGCGCGCCGACAGTGAGGATGAAATAAAGATGAGGACAACACAACACCCAGTCCCGGTGCGGAGAAAATCTCCTGCTCCAGCCAGGAATCGAACCCGGACCCCTTGGCCTGGCATTCAGCCGCGCTGACCACTTTTTTTTTAAATATAATTTTGTTCATCTTCGTTCTTTGCATCTGCTCTGGGCGGACGTCGCAAGACGACCGTTTCAGTTCGTCGTTGGTCCATTAACTCAGTTTTTTATTTTTTTTTTTTTTTTTTTTTTTTTTTTTTTTTTTTTTTTTTTTTTACAGAGGGTTGCTAACCCTCTGACCGAGCACGCTGAGTTACCGTGA
This sequence comes from Schistocerca gregaria, assembly GCF_023897955.1. Lineage (NCBI taxonomy): Eukaryota > Metazoa > Arthropoda > Insecta > Orthoptera > Acrididae > Schistocerca > Schistocerca gregaria. The sequence goes on from NC_064927.1 coordinate 180,745,194, forward strand.
CGGCTACCACTCAGCTAACGGGGGCGGACAGTACTATTCTGATTATAGCAGATTTCAAAGTGACCACCATTCATCTCTTGAAACTTTTTGCCCTGGTCAGCAAGTTACTGAAGGCGGATCGAAGCTGGACTGCTGGAATCGCTGCAGTCTTATCCGCAATGTTATGCTGTAGTTCTTGAAGACTGTGAGGGTTGTTACGATACACATTAGACTTGAGGGCTCTCCGCAGAAAGTACTCGCACACTGACAAATTAGGTAACCTGGGTGGCCGGCTAATGCCGCGACCAGACTGACCTCTGCTGAGAACTGGCAGGAGTGAAGATTATGTAAATGTGCTCCAAGGTTCGGTCGGCTGTATGGGCAGTTGCTCGACCCTGTTGGAAATAACTGTAGGTTTTTTTTCCGCTTCCGCTAATGCTGCCAAAAGTTCACGTCCAAGAGAAAGAGTACGCGACGCGCTTTATCCACACTATGACGTCAGAAACTCGGCACTCTCAACGCTCATCGTTCGAATGCACGGTCCGTGTGCCGACGACATAAGGCAGCCCTCATTTCTGAACAAAGGAATGAACTTTCCCGGCATTGTGGATGAAAATGCGTTTCTGCTCACGGCTCAAGTTTTTTGCGACACCTCTAGCGGTTTTCATAGCACGCAAAGGATGGGGCCCCTCCACGCCCACACCAACGTGGTGACCAAATCAAAAGTTCTACTGTCACCTCCGTATAACATGTTAGTTTTTTAATCAGGAGTCACAGGATGCGGACTGTGATGTTATCCATGCATCTGGGTAAGATTACTCAATAACATGGTCCATCAGGAGGAAGAAAGTAGACGAAAGCGATCGAAGGGTAGCGGTTGTAAGGGCAGAGGAAAAGGCCAAGGCAAGCGCCAGTAGAAAAAAACTTCTGCGACAGTAGGACGGGTAGTAAGGGCAGTAGCGGCCTGCTATCTGCGACAGTGCATGCAAGGTGTGGTTGTGTTAGTGCGAGGTATCGTTACCTTTGTCGTTACTGGAGCTCATTGCGGGGCTTGCTCCCGTTGCTGCGTCCCTGCAACAGTTCAAGGTCGCTGTACATTAGTGGGCGATCGGTTATAGATCGGCTCACAGACAGTGTAGGGGGTGTGTGGCTGGTTTGCGTGCTGTGTACAGTACGGTTTCCCTGCGGTTGCCTGTTTTCCGGCGGGTCGAGCATCTGGGGTTACCAGTAGTAGCTGTTTTGCTGGGGCTCTCCAGTACTGTCATGTTAGCGTGCTATGGACCATAGATGTTTAGTTCCTAGGCAATAGTGTCTTCGGTCTGTTATGCTTCCATCTATGGTTGTGGTCGTAGTTACCCAGAGAAAGGATAAACGAGTTGCGTGAGTGTCTCGTGTTATTGTACAGTCGTGTGGAGAGTTTTTGGAATATCTGCAAGATGGTATCTAGACGGTATTCCCGGTGAAGGTCCGCGATGCGTGTGTAGCGTGGAGCGTTGCTTATGATTTTGAATACTTTGTTCTGTATGAGCTGCAGACGGCGTAGGCGAGTGGGTGCAGCGTATCCCCAGACAGGGGCGACGTACGTCATCAGGGGTCGAATAAGTGTCATGTACATGTACCTAGACACCCTCCTATTCAGTGTGCTACGCCTGTTAAGCATAGGGTAGAATTATTTGAGCCTCGCGTTTGCTTTGTTGGTCACGTGTTGAATGTGGTCCCCCCCCCCCCCCCCCCCCAGAGTAGTTTACTGTCCAGCCAGACACCGAGTTTTAATAGCAGTGAGAATTGCAATTTTATGCGTTAAAGGTGAGGTGTTGTTAGAGACGTGTGTTGGTGAGGGTGGTGACACGGCGTTTGTAGGGCGGCAGCTGCGTGGTGCACGCGGTGGGCGCCGTCGCGGCGTTCGCGATCCTGCTGGTGCTGGGGCGGCGGGTGATGAAGCTGAAGGAGCTGGACCCCAGGTCCGTGGTCGCGGGAGACCCCGCCGCTGCCGCCGCTGGGCTCGTGCTGATCGCCATAGGGGCCGCCGCCCTCTGCTGTCACGCGCGCCCGCACCGATACGTAAGGCAGCCCAGCAAGCCAGGGGCGTCTGAATAACGTAGCACAAGTAGTAGGGGAATATACGGTGAAACAAAAATTATGTTTTTGATGATTTTGAAGGAATTATTTCTTGCAGCTTGAAACTTCCCCTTTGGAAAATTATGAATGACTGTGATGGTAAAACTCTTACGTTATTTGATTTTTTAAACAGCTGACCAAAACTGCACTTACTCAGACATTTCTCTCTTTACTTATTCTGATCAACACCAAACTGACACACAATATTTTTATCCCAACGCAACCTGACTTTCAATCATGCCTACAAAAGAATGGCCCTGACTAACAATAACCTATACCTTTCATGAATCACTTACCTCACTACTGCAATACAGCGAACGCCAATACTGTCAGCTAAATAAAAGATTGCAACTACTAAAGGTACTAACTACTGATAGGCATAGTTAGCAAAAGAAAGATTTTGATAGAGAACAAATAATATATTTACCTTAATACTGTTCAAAATATATATCAGTTCTTGGCATCCAATCTTACAAATTTCCTTTTTCTGACTGACAGATGTCCAGATCGTCCGTTCTCAAAACTCTTGAATCTCTCTCACCACATCCACCACTGCTGGCGGCTCACCTCCAACTGCACGGCCTTATGCGCTGTTCACATCCAACTGCCCAACACTACAATAGCGAATATTCCGACAATGCCAACCAGCCACATACTGCACACATCACAGTCATTGATTTTCATACAGAACGATACGTCGCGTTACCAACATAAAAACCTAAAAAAGCCTACTTACATAGCCCCCATGGTCCGTACAAAAATTTTACAAATTGTATTGGGCAGTGCCCAATACATATTTGTTATTTTTTTTATATTAACGCTAACAAATACATCAAATGCACACAATTATTGATACACTCTTGGCCAATAGCAAAAATTTTCTCACGATCCATAAAGACAGCCGTGATCGTTCATCACAGTAGTAATTACAATGCACAAAGTCTGATCAGTAAAAGAAAACGCGCACGGAAGTACTGGATTTCCATGAAGAATGCAGTCTTGAAGAACTAGTGTTGTCTTTCCAACGGAAGAACAGTGCTGTCTCTTGACATGCAGACCGATAATGGCCCACAACAGAGCGAACCCACAGCAGAGTCAGTCAAAGTTTTGATGAATATTGGTAGATAGGTCACCATAGAGCAGACCAACTATAGTCCTGGTAGAGATTGTGGCATTGGTGGACAGCTGAGCAAAACTGAACGTACTCAGACATCTCTCTCTTTACTTATTCTGATCAACAGTAAACTGACACACAATATTTTTAGCGCAACGCGATATGACTTTCAACAATCCCCAGAAAAGAATGGCCCTGACTAACAATAATCTTACCTCACAAAAATCTTCGTTACTCGAACTACTGCAATACAGCGAGCACCAATACTGCCAGCTAAATAAAAGATTCTAACTACTGAAGGCACTGACTACTGATAGGCATAGTTAGCAAAAGAAAGATTTTGATAGAGAACAAACAATGTATTTACCTTAATAGTGTTCAAAAGGCATCATAAATCTATATCTATCAATTTATGCCATCCATCTTTACAAAGTTCCTTTTTCTGACGGACACACGTCCAGATCGTCCGTTTTCAAAACTCTGGCATATCCATCACTGCTGGTGACTCACCTCCAACTGCACAACCCTACGCGCTGTTCACATCCAACTGCCCAACACTACAACAGCGAACATTCTAACAATGCCAACCAGCCACAGACTGCACACATCACAGTCAGTGACTTTCATACAGAGCACTACGTCGCGTTACCAACATAAAAACCTAAACAGCCTACTTACAAGCTGTGTGCATTTACTTAAAAGGACAGTTCGTTGCCCACGTTATGGAAGAAAACAAAAACAAATTGGCCACTAATTAATACATTAACATACAATTTGAAAAAAAAGGTGCTGCAAATGTTTCGCTGTGTAACTTGTATAGTGCACAGCGAAACAGATATGACTTTATTACATCGTTAATACTTGAATAGCTTGAACGACACATTAAATATTAATATATACGATAAATACAATTGTAGACAGTAAGAGTCAACAACTTTTGCTCACGGACCATCAAGCCTACACCAATATACACTCCTGGAAATGGAAAAAAGAACACATTGACACCGGTGTGTCAGACCCACCATACTTGCTCCAGACACTGCGAGAGGGCTGTACAAGCAATTATCACACGCACGGCACAGCGGACACACCAGGAACCGCGGTGTTGGCGGTCGAATGGCGCTAGCTGCGCAGCATTTGTGCACCGCCGCCGTCAGTGTCAGCCAGTTTGCCGTGGCATACGGAGCTCCATAGGGCTCTTTAACACTGGTAGCATGCCGCGACAGCGTGGACGTGAACCGTATGTGCAGTTGACGGACTTTGAGCGAGGGCGTATAGTGGGCATGCGGGAGGCCGGGTGGACGTACCGCCGAATTGCTCAACACGTGGGGCGTGAGGTCTCCACAGTACACAGTACATCGATGTTGTCGCCAGTGGTCGGCGGAAGGTGCACGTGCCCGTCGACCTGGGACCGGACCGCAGCGACCCACGGATGCACGCCAAGACCGTAGGATCCTACGCAGTGCCGTAGGGGACCGCACCGCCACTTCCCAGCAAATTAAGGACACTGTTGCTCCTGGGGTATCGGCGAGGACCATTCGCAACCGTCTCCATGAAGCTGGGCTACGGTCCCGCACACCGTTAGGCCGTCTTCCGCTCACGCCCCAACATCGTGGAACCCGCCTCCAGTGGTGTCGCGACAGGCGTGAATGGAGGGACGAATGGAGACGTGTCGTCTTCAGCGATGAGAGTCGCTTCTGCCTTGGTGCTAATGATGGTCGTATGCGTGTTTGGCGCCGTGCAGGTGAGCGCCACAATCAGGACTGCATACGACCGAGGCACACAGTGTCAACACCCGGCATCATGGTGTGGGGAGCGATCTCCTACACTGGCCGTACACCTCTGGTGATCGTCGAGGGGACACTGAATAGTGCACGGTACATCCAAACCGTCATCGAACCCATCGTTCCACCATTCCTAGACCGGCAAGGGAACTTGCTGTTCCAACATGACAATGCACGTCCGCATGTATCCCGTGCCACCCAACTTGCTCTAGAAGGTGTAAGTCAACTACCCTGGCCAGCAAGATCTCCGGATCTGTCCTCCATTGAGCATGTTTGGGACTGGATGAAGCGTCGTCTCACGCGGTCTGCACGTCCAGCACGAACGCTGGTCCAACTGAGGCGCCAGGTGGAAATGGCATGGCAAGCCGTTCCACAGGACTACATCCAGCATCTCTACGATCGTCTCCATGGGAGAATAGCAGCATGCATTGCTGCGAAAGGTGGATATACACTGTAGTAGTGCCGACATTGTGCATGCTCTGTTGCCTGTGTCTATGTGCCTGTGGTTCTGTCAGTGTGATCATGTGATGTATCTGACCCCAGGAATGTGTCAATAAAGTTTCCCCTTCCTGGGACAATGAATTCACGGTGTTCTTATTTCAATTTCCAGGAGTGTAGATTGCATACAGAATATATTTTTACACTCTCCTCACAGTCATAGACTGCTAGAGGTAGAATCATCGCAGCGTCCTTATGTGCTACACAAGCTATATCTTCTACTTCTTGAAATACAAACCTTTTTTTCCAAAGTAATGTGAGCTCATATTCATCATCACCATCTACTGACTTACACACTTCAGCTACTAAAAATAAATCACCTGGAAATTTTGTTAAAATATAGCTACTAGTCACAAGATCCTGCAAAATTTAAAACTATCTATTGATGAACTCTCCTCTGATTCGTCAGATGATACCTAACTTTTATTGCCTTCTTCATCACTTTCACTTGAAGCTCTTTTACTTTTAAGCTCCTTAGTTTTCTGGTTGTTGGCTCTCTTCACATTTCTTTTTCTTTTCTTCTAGTTTTATCCTTTTCCTTACAGATTATATATGATTCGATGGTGGTACTGTTATCGGTGTACAAACTGCAACTGGCTCTGTCATCATGTTACATATTATTTTCTAAAGTATTTGGAGGGATTCTGATGCATTGGGCACACCATCAGAATTTACAGCGTCATCTAGTTGTTCGGAACTGCAGCCACAAGGAAATTCGGTTCCTCAAAGATGTTGACACTGAATAGATAACTTCTACTTTTCTAAACACAGAGGCTACATTTGTTGGTGTCATTGCCTTAAGAAAGTTTAAAGAAAAATTTCACCAACATATTCTGCAACTTGATACATTGTTTTAGGCTTTAATTTCACAGCATTCATAAGTCCACACTGTTTCACTGTGTACTGTGTACAAGTGTTTCATGTGTACTAAATACATCATCAAATAAAAAATTAGTTAAGATTCATGACCTACATACCCACCACATCTAAAACTGGTCAGTACATTGTTAAAAGTGTATATTTGATCACAGGATAGAAAATTACTTTTAGCTGTATGTGTTATGAAAAAATATTTAACTTACAAGTAGATGTTAATTGTAATTTTTAACTATCAAAAAAATACAGTAGCATATCAATAAGAATATAGCTCACGAAATTTTCCACCGTTAGTCAAAGATGCCTTTACTAAAGCTCAACATATAGCGCTACCGACACCAAGAAAAAATAATACTAGAAATAGCAAGTAGTTTCCTTTTTGAAGGTCATCTTCCTTATCTTCTAGGATCAGTGCATAAACAGCATATAGTAAATTATTTAAAAGAATGTTCCTGTCTAGGTAGATGCCTTTCTGAGATTCCGACTTCCATATATGTATTATTTCATAAATATAGCCCTCCAGAACGAAATTAGAATTATATATTAATACCTTCAGCTGCTGACGGGCGTTGATATATATCAACGGAGACAGGTTAAAACGAGGATCCGACCGGGATCCGAACCCAGGATCTCCTGCTTACAGCGCATAGCTTTATCCGTCTGAGCCATTGAGGGCACATAGGACAGTGGGACTGCAGGGGACTATCTCACTCAGGCCTCCCGCCAGACCCACATTCTCATCTTATATGTCCACACACTACGTTCGTAGTGTCCCTACCCAACACACTCCTTACTCGTGGAAGACAATCTTACCAAGTCCCGTAAGAGTTCTGGCAATATGTGTGCATCCGCACCGCCTCTGAAGTTCTCGCTGTATGATGGTACGGTACAACATGCAATATGTGGTTTTCATGAGCAATGAAAAGGGCGGAAATGGCGTTTATGTTGATTTCTATTCCAGTTTTCTGTACAGTTTCCGGAACTATCGGAACTGAGGTGATGCAAAACTATTTTTGATGTGTGTATTACTTCCTCTTACGCAGTACTGGGTGATCAAAAAGTCAGTATAAATTTGAAAACTGAATAAATCGCGGAATAATGTAGATAGAGAGGTACAGATTGACACACATGCTTGGAATGACATGGGGTTTTAATAGAACCAAAAAAATACAAACGTTCAAAAAATTTCCGGCAGATGGCGCTTCATGTAATCAGAATAGCAATAATTAAAATAACAAAGTAAGACAAAGCAAAAATGATGTTCTTTACAGGAAATGCTCAATATGTCCACCATCATTCCTCAACAATAGCTGAAATCAAGGAATAACATTGTGAACAGCACTGTAAGCATGGCCGGAATTATGGTGAGGCATTGGCGTCGGATGTTGTCTTTCAGCATCCCTAGAGATGTCGGTCGATCACGATACACTTGCGACTTCCGGTAACCCCAAAGCCAATAATCGCACGGACTGAGATCTGGGGACCTGAGAGGCCAATCATGACGAAAGTGGCCGCTGAGCACACGATCATCACCAAACTAAGCGCGTAAGAGATCTTTCACGCGTCTAGCAATATGGGGTGTTTTTTTCTCTTTTTTTTCTAATAAATCCCCTTGTCATTCCAGGCATATGTGTCAATTTTTACATCTACATTATACCGTGGTTTATTAAGTTTTCAAATTTATACTAACTTTTTGATCACTCAGTACATCTCCTGAAAAAGCCATGAATGTAAAATTAGAGAGATTCGTTCCCACACTGCATGCTGAATATTCGTCCTACGATGCTGACGGAAGGTCTGTTGCAGGCTGGCTGACTCTGAAGGCCACGGCCTGACGTCATTGGCGTCCCTCTTTCCTTGGTGGCGTAGAGCCCTGACAGCCGTTTGGCTCCGCACGAGGAGAGCATGCATGGTGTTTATGATATAGGGTTGCCGCAGAGGCAAGTCCGTAGGTAACAAGGCCTGTGCACGTGTTTAGTGGTTGGATGGTGGCAGTTGTTATGGACAACATTACTGCCCTTTTGAGTAGGGAGCTAAAACACTATACAGCCTGGACATTCCCTGTTGCCTGGTGTGTTCTCATGCGTGCTTTCAGTCACTGAACCCTACACTATCAAATATCTTTTTATCTCCACCTTTAAGTGGTCGAGCCTCATTTGTGGCCATATGTCCGTATGATCATGTTTGCTCCTTTTTCTCTCAGAATGCATTCCCTGCAGTTTGTCCCTACTTTGCAGACTCACCTGGTACATAGTCGTTCTTCCTTCGCTCCATTTGGGAGTGGAAGTATAGCAAATAGCTAGCTGTGGTCAAGGTACCTTCTGCCATGCACTGTATGGTGGCTTCCGCAGTCTATATTTAGATGTAGACGAAGTAGTAAATTTTCGTTATTTACATATTTTCTGCTTTTGCAGTTTTAATGGCCAGCGGTATGTGCTTACGCTGGCGAGTCTAGTCGTTACGCTGCTGACAGGGATTTGCTGTGCTGAGTGAGGCGGTTTCCCTCGCTGATGGCGCCGACGCTGTTCCCAGGAGGACGTCAGCACCCGGAAGTCGCAGGCGGCGGTCAACTGCTTGGCTGCGTACGCCGGAGGAGTGCTCGCCTGCTGCCTGGTCTCCAGACTCTTCTCAGGTGCGACAACCCTCACACCACCAGAACGCACACTCAGTCCTACTGACGGCTTCCTAACTAGACGACGACCAAAGATTCTTGTATTTCGTTTCTTGCCTAAATATGAGGGGCTATCACGAAGTTTTAGTAATCAACCTAAAAAATCAGACTCTACTATGAAACTTGCTGATGGTGTTAGTCCTCCGCTACATAAGAGCGCTGCATACACCTAAAAAAACTGACGAGGGAAACGTAGCAAGAGCCATAATCCCATTTCCTAGAAACTCGCTAAGTAGCAGAGGGGTCAAAACAACTGAGTAAATGTCTCGGTTGAGCAGTAGATATTCGACTATTTCTGATAAAACGGCGGTCAAAGTTTTCCACGTAATTTATAGGTCTTTTATCGACAGCAGTCCAGCTAAAGCACCGCCATAGTGGCTACCATCATGGCTTTACGCTATTGTGCCCCGTGTTGTAAATCCGATTATTATTTTTACTTTCATTCTCCGCTTATCTACCCATGTCCGCAGAAGACTACTGCCCCAATATTTTCTTATGTGTATTTAAATAAAGTTGTCCTTATTCGTCTACTAATTGTGTGTATCGTGGACGAATTTGAAAAAAGAAAGGGAAAAAAAGAAATTGAATGGAAAGATAATTTTAAATTACTTTCGGTGAAATTCATGTAGTGTGTTGATTGATAATCAACTGTAATGGACAGTTTTCGGAAAAATGATGCCTTATGTGTGGTTTGCCGCGAAATTATTGTCAACACGTGAAATCTTCAGCAGTGTTAACGACTTTTCTTTCCCGAGAGAGATTCACACAAAGAAATATCACTGTGACAAACCCTCCTTCACACGATGCTCGTGAAGTTCGAAATTTCTATGTTCCGAATATCTCTACGATTGATATTATCTAAGGGATTGCACTGAAGAATAAACAAGAATACAATATAAAAAATAAGAATTGATATAATAATGAAATACAAGAATATGAGAATTTAAAAATATTGTTGCCCTTGAAAATACTGTGCACTCCTTTATTATTTAATAAATTTATGATAGTTATTGTTAAACCCAGTTATAATTTTACAGTTAATATAACGCCCTTGTACCCTCTAACTTGATAAGGACCATTCGCTTAGTGGCTTTCTCTGGACATGGGTAAATAAATGAAAAGATTAAAATAAAATAAATAAAAGCAATACTCGGCTTTCGAACACGGGACACAAAAGTGAGAAGACGCTAATCACCAGCTAGGTTGAGCGTGTCGCGGTCGCACATTCAAGGCATCTTTGTTGAAAGCTTGGTGGTCATTTTCTCGGAAACTGTCGAGTCCTTACGGATAAGCCGAGACACGTGTTCGCTTATTTTTGCCACTCTTTCACTGAGAGAAATTTCTGGGACATCGGGCAATGACACATGTCGGGTTCTCCTCGTGAGTGAGCGGCAGTCCTTCCGTATCACTCGCTAACCATGCGATTCGCCTTCATTCGCTTTCAAGGGACGAGCACCCGTCAAGTGTGGCGTAACAGCTATGTGACCCTTTCCACGCTGCTAAATCCGTCCTCACTCGCAACGCTAATTCGAACGTCAACGTTGAGTCTGCCAAGTTTCAGACGGCATAACGTGAAAAATACACGTTGGTGTGCTTTTTCGAACGTGAAGAGTAATGTCAAGCTTGTCAGATATTCTAAATGCGCTTCTGAACGCGGGCCAATGAGATGGAAGAGCGCCACCTAGCTCACACGTGCCTATTTATCTTTTCAGTACTCAGTCGAAAGACGGTACATTGGGTTTCAGTTGAATCCCTTATTTAGTAAATTTTATATTGTAACTTACGTCCTATGAATGTAAGTCGTTTCCAAAGCACCAGCAAATTGAGGATCTCTCGAAAACTCGTCGTTCTAGGTACAACTTGTTGTAACAGAATGATGGGAAACATCATATGGTTCGCTAAGAATTTCCGAATCGTAGCTTGCATGCTACGAACGCATGCCATTTCAAGGCAACAACACGCTGAAGATCCATCAAAAACCCTCTGTTCTTGGTACTATTTGTTATAATTAATTGTCAGTTATATGTGCTGTCAGATGATGGTTAGTGTATAAAACAAGGAAGTATCTGAAGAAAGTGCAGTGTAGCGTAATGCATAGAGACACAAAGCAGCAGTGTGCTGTGTGATGTATAACTGGTAAGCATCTCGCTGAATTCAAGTATTTTTGTACTCACCTTAACGTTTTCTAATACAGGCTTAGCCAGTGAAACGGGAAGATTTAAGTAAGGTACTAATTATTTAAGAAAATTATTTTTTTTAATTTAATGGCTATAAATATAAAGTACAAAGGTAGTCATTTACTGTACAATAAGTGAAAAAATTATTTTTTGAATATAAAATCTGCCAAATGTCCTCCATTGGAATCTTTGTACTTCTACAGCCAGGCCTGGAAGTTTCCCATGCCATTTTGCAGCATATTGACTGGTATTCCTTCAATTTCGTCCCGAATTCGTTGTTTTAGGGCTGGGATAGTTCTGCGTGGATCGTTCTGAAAAACTCTTGTTTTTAAGTAACCCCTTAGAAAAATGCCGCAGATCGTCAAATCTGGAGAGCGAGGGGGCCAAGGGATATACCCGTTTTGGGAAATGACGCCGCCTTGAGAAAAAGCATTCACAGCATTCATGGCAACTCTTGCAGTGTGGTTTGTTTCCCCATCTTGTTGGAAAATTGTGTGTTCATTCACTGGAAAACAGGCGAGTTCTGGCGAAAGAAAGTTCAGGATCATTGCAACGTAACGTACAGAGTTAATAGTCACAGTACTTCCATTGATATCCTCGAAGAAAAATGGGCCTATGATTGCTCTTGCCGACAATGCGCACCAAACCTTTACTTTTTTAACATGAGAGGCGTTTCATGAAGTGCCCCAGGGTTTTCGTCCGACCAGTATCTGAAGTTTTGTTTATTAACAAAACCAGAGAGGTGGAAATGCGCCCCATCGCTCTTCCACAAGTGGTTTACTTGGTCGTCATTTTCTTAAAGTCTTCTGGCCATTTCCTCACAAAATTGTAACCGTTTCTGATAGTCACTTGGTTTGACAGATTGCACAATCTGTATTTTGTATGGGTGAAAATGTAAATCTTGACAAAGAATCCTTCTCACCGAAGTGTTACTTATTCCAAGACGTAGAGCATGTTGTTTGGCAGATCGGTGTGGACTTCTGAGCATTGCCTGTTGAACAGCAGCGATGTTTTGAGGGGCTCTAACGGTTTTTGCATTCCCACCTCGTTTTTTGGACGTTGATCCAGTTTGTTCAAGGTTGTTTGTTCATGAACGAATTACGTTATCCGAGGGAACAGGCCTGTTTTGCAGTATGTTGAAATGGCGTCGAAAAGCACGTCTCGTTTTCACCAAACTCTCACAATTCGTATAATACGCTTTAACAGCGTAGCCGCGATGTTCACCTGTTCAACGATCCATGGCAACTAAATGGCGGGACATGCAAGTAGAACAGAGCCAGCCACCATTACCCCCCACTACTCACATTCCAGCTGTCAAGGCCATCTCCAATCTGCCCGTTTCACTGGCTAACCCTGTTCGTTCTGAGACTTCCTTATTAATTCAATAGAGGTATATGCTGTAATATTCGATGTTATGTAAATATAAGTGCGCTCTCTCCCTTAGGAGTCAGTTTGTTCTACTGGCTTCATCTATAAGAAAGTTTGCACTAGTTGCAGTAAGATATTTATCACATAGTTTCTAGTTTCATATTTCACATATTATAAAGATTCTGCTAATGAATAGAAACAGTGATGAAGTAAGAATGACCTTAGGATAAAAAGTAAGAATGATTAAATAAATTTTACCTTATATGGAATACTTGTAAATTTTTGTCGCATTATTCCTAATGGAACTTTTACAATCTGAGGTCCTTCTGAACCAGAGTTGGAGCATTCCTGTTAACCTTATAACATGTGAACGGAGACTGAAGCTTTTATTTGTGTATACTACAGGCAGAGAAACATGACTAGCATATGGACAAGGGAGCAAATGTGCACTTTAATAGGGCTAATGTTCTGATTGTACACCTGCCCATTTTGTAAACAAACTGTGTAGTTTTCGTGCCAGATACAGCTTATAGCCACGCTCTTCAATACTGTGCGATCCGCTGAAACACACGTACCGTACGGACAAGCCTAGTCGTTTCGGAGCCTTTAGCAGCACGATGGAGATCCAGTCAGCGCGTTGCATTTTGAATAACACGGCCCGTGTAACGGCGGCTTAAGAATTGGTGATGATAAGCTACATAACAACACAGCATGATGTCTACGGAACAGGAGAGCCTGCGCTCAATGCAACTCTGTGGTCTATGCGTCTGTTCTTTTTATTGTGTGCCTACGCAAGCAGCTGAAACGGCCCGTGTAACAGCTGCTGGAAGATACGTGATGATTAGATACATGACAACACAGCTCGATGTCTACGGAACAGGAGAGCCTGCGCTCAATGCAACTCTGTGGTCTATGCGTATGTTCTTTTTATTGTGTGCCTACGCAAGCAGCTGTAACGGCCCGTGTAACAGCTGCTTAAGGATACGTGATGATTAGATACATGACAACACAGCACGATGTCTACGGAACAGGAGAGCCTGCGCTCACCGCAATTCTGCAGCCTATGTTCATGTTCATTGTATATCGTGACTACGCAAGCCGCTGTAACAGCCCGTGTAACAGCTGCTTAAGGATACGTGATGATTAGCTACATAACAACACAGCACGATGTCTACAGTACAGGGGAGCCTGCGCTCAATGAAATTCTGCAGCCTATGTTCATATTCATTCTATATCGTGACTATGCAAGCGGCTGTAACAGCCAGTGTAACAGCTGCTTCAGGATACGTGATGATTACATACATGACAACACAGCACGATGTCTACGGTATAGGGGAGCCTGCGCTCAATGCAACTCTGTGATCTATGCGTATGTTCTTTTTATTGTGTGCCTACAGAAGCGGCTGTAACGGCCCGTGTAACAGCTGCTTAAGGATACATGATGATTACATACATGACAACACAGCGCGATGTCTACGGTACAGGGGAGCCTGCGCTCAATGCAACTCTGTGGTCTATGCGTATGTTCTTTTTATTGTGTTCCTACGGAAGCGGCTGTAACGGCCCGTGTAACAGCTGCTTAACGATACATGATGATTAGATACATGACAACACAGCTCGATGTCTACGGAACAGGAGAGCCTGCCCTCAATGCAATTCTGCAGCCTATGTTCATGTTCATTCTATATCGTGACTACGCAAGCGGCTTTAACAGCCCGTGTAACAGCTGCTTCAGGATACGTGATGATAACATACACGACAACACAGCACGATGTCTACGGAACAGGAGAGCCTGCGCTCAATGTAATTCTGCAGCCTATGTTCATGTTCATTGTATATCGTGACTACGCAAGCGGCTGTAACGGCCCGTATAACAGCTGCTTAAGGATACGTGATGATTAGATACATGACAACACAGCGCGATGTCTACGGTACAGGGGAGCCTGCGCTCAATGCAACTCTGTGGTCTATGCGTATGTTCTTTTTATTGTGTTCCTACGGAAGCGGCTGTAACGGCCCGTGTAACAGCTGCTTAAGGATATATGATGATTAGATACATGACAACACAGCTCGTTGCCTACGGAACAGGAGAGCCTGCGCTCAATGCAATTCTGCAGCCTATGTTCATGTTCATTCTATATCGTGACTATGCAAGCGGCTGTAACAGCCCGTGTAACAGCTGCTTCAGGATACGTGACGATAACATACATGACAACACAGCACGATGTCTACGGAACAGGAGAGCCTGCGCTCAATGCAATTCTGCAGCCTATGTTCATGTTCATTGTATATCGTGCCTACGGAAGCTGCTGTAACGACCCGTGTAACAGCTGCTAAAGGATACGTGATGATTACATACATGACAACACAGCACGATGTCTACGGAACAGGAGAGCCTGCGCTCAATGCAATTCTGCAGCCTATGTTCATGTTCATTCTATATCGTGACTAGGCAAGCAGCTGAAACAGCCCGTGTAACAGCTGCTTCAGGATACATGATGATTACATACATGACAACACAGCACGATGTCTATGGTATAGGGGAGCCTGCGCTCAATGCAACTCTGTGGTCTATGCACATGTTCTTTTTATTGTGTGCCTATGCAAGCAGCTGTAACGGCCCGTGTAACAGCTGCTTAAGGATACGTGATGATTTGATACATGACAACACAGCACGATGTCTACGGAACAGGAGAGCCTGCGCTCGCCGCAATTCTGCAGCCTATGTTAATGTTCATTGTATATCGTGACTACGCAAGCGGCTGTAACGGCCCGTGTAACAGCTGCTTAAGGATACTTGATGATTAGATACTTGACAACACAGCACGATGTCTATGGAACAGGAGAGCCTGCGCTCACCGCAATTCTGCAGCCTATGTTCATGTTCATTGTATATCGTGGCTACACAAGTGGCTGTAACGGCCCGTGTAACAGCTGCTTAAGGATACGTGATGATTAGCTACATAACAACACAGCATGATGTCTACGGAACAGGAGAGCCTGCGCTCAATGCAACTCTGTGGTCTATGCGTATGTTCTTTTTATTGTGTGCCTACGCAAGCAGCTGTAACGGCCCGTGTAACAGCTGCTTAAGGATACGTGATGATTAGATACATGACAACACAGCACGATGTCTACGGAACAGGAGAGCCTGCGCTCACCGCAATTCTGCAGCCTATGTTCATGTTCATTGTATATCGTGACTACGCAAGCCGCTGTAACGGCCCGTGTAACAGCTGCTTAAGGATACGTGATGATTAGCTACATAACAACACAGCATGATGTCTACGGAACAGGAGAGCCTGCGCTCACCGTAATTCTGCAGCCTATGTTCATGTTCATTCTATCCCATGACTACGCAAGCGGCTGTCATCAGTCACGCCGCGTGCGAAGTTTATTCGCCTTCTGCCTCGCACAGCATATGCTTACAGTCCTTCACTCTTCACGACACTTTTCATCGTGGAACATTTTTTTCAAAGGCTGTATGAGTTGTCAGAGTCTTTGGTGCAGACATCTGCAATTTATGCTGTTCAGAAAATGTTTCGTCTCGAAAATCGCCTCGTCGTCGTTCCAGAAATGCCGAACATGCAGTGGTTTCTTCGTCCGAGAACAGAGGACGAACTAGCTAGGCGCTGTCTCTGGAGAATATGGGGAGATGATAGGAAAATTTATAGCCCAGTGAAGCGTCACGTGCGACTGTGTCCTGTATGTGGAGCGCTGTCATGTGGAAGAAACATTTCCCATGACAGCTTTCCGCAACGCTGCTACACGACAGACTTTATCACTAGATTTTGGTAGTATTCCCCTACGAGCATAATCTGTTAACACCACACCATGGCAGTCCCAAAAAACACTCGCAACTCAGCATCACCTTGCCCAATGTCGGGTTGGGTCTTTGTTCCTTCGGCTCTCGAGAATCCACATCGTTTTGCTACTTACATTGCTCATTTGTCTTGGGATCCATTGGTAAAGCCAGAAATCACCCATGGCAATCATGTGGCTAAAGAAGTCATCTATTTTGCCCTGACACAGCTCAACATTTCGTCTGCTGCTTCAGTTGGGTGAGGTTTTTCAACAGGTGTAAGCAGTCGCGTGCTAGAACATGCCCCTGAAAACCAAATACTGTAACACTCAACAGTTCCAAAAGCTCTCCATGGACGTTAATACGAGAATTGTCCACAAAGCAAAGCCCCACATTTTTTTTCTTAGCTGACAACAATGTTGCGAAAGAAAAATGTGAGGTATGAATCTTTGAAGTTTCCTGAGTGTGTGAAGTTAAGCATTGTCGGGCTTGACTAGGTCTTGCATGGTGACTGTCATGCCAGTTGAGGAGCTACTTGACTGAGAAGTACGGCTCTGGTCACGTTGACTGACAACGGCAGGGAGCCCGGTGGCTTTCTACATGCCCCTCAATGCCCCTTTCGGCTGAGGTCTGTCAGTACCGTTGGCTCTTCCGTTACTTGTTCGGAAGCAGTTTAGAGTTCCTGAGCGTGCGAGCAAAATTCTCGTTACGTTTTTGTAATATGTGTCCACAGCTTCTATAACTATTTTTTAAATTGTGCCATATTGCTTTTATTTGCTACTGTTAGTATTTTACAACTGCAATTTCGGAAATTGCGAGATTTTCAAGTAGAAGATTTTTTACATTTATGCTTGACAACGGCACAACTGCCGAAACTGCAGAAGTAAAATAAAAACAGTAATACCTAAAAACAATATGACATCATTTTAAAAAATTCAGTTCCTCCCACAGATAATGTAGTCGCAACTGTGCTCCAAACTGGCATCTGTAAGCGATGTACGTTACAAGGAACGTACCGTCGTTGAATTTCTCACTGCAGGGAAAGAAGGTGCAGGGAATATTGACAAACGTTTTGAGTGAAATGTACGGAGCACCTACACTTGATGTATGTACAACTATTTGCTGGGCACAAAGGATGAGGCCATCAAATGTCGGGTCGGCGGAGCTCCACGATTTGCAGGTAGCGGGGAGTCTGTGGCATAGCAGTTTGACACCCGGTTCACAGTTTGAACTTGTGTCCCCGCCCCTTTCACACACATCAAATAATTTAATTTGAGAAGGCGTTTTTTATAAAAGTGGTTTAGTAAACAAAGTATAATATAACTATTTTGTAAACA
The DNA here is from genome assembly GCF_023897955.1 of Schistocerca gregaria. Classification (NCBI taxonomy): domain Eukaryota; kingdom Metazoa; phylum Arthropoda; class Insecta; order Orthoptera; family Acrididae; genus Schistocerca; species Schistocerca gregaria. Next base: position 180,762,918 of record NC_064927.1, read on the forward strand.
GTTTTTATAAATGGAAGCAAATTCTCAATACGCGTTTCTACACACAACATATTTTTATTGATTATTAATGAAGCTGCACAAATAATCAAAGATAATGGTAGGTGACTTTAACATTTAAATTAGAATCTTTCCTTTCTAATTTTCTCTGCTGCAACGTCCGAAACGGCCTCAACAGGATCCATAGCTGCAGCTACACCGTCTTGGAATGAAAAAACTGCCAAACTGCAGAGCCGTGCTTCACTCATAGAGGACCTGTGATAATTCTTAATTCATTTCAGTTAAAAAAATTCGCCCTCAAGTTGAGGTTGGAAACAGATTCCGAAAATTTATATTCAGCCACGAACTGTAAGTAGCTTAAAGATTTCCAACCAAGAGACTCTTCATTTGGAATTTTCGCGTCTTGCAGAAATCTTCTTAGGCATGAATTTCTGCAAGTATATCATCATTAGAAATCTCGTCATACTTGTCAACTGAACATGAGTTAGCGGAAGCTCCGTTTCTGAGGTTTTAATCAGATTGCTGGTCTCCGATGTAACAAAACGATCTGATGTACGTTCCATGGTTTTGTAATGTGTATAGCCTGTCTTGTAAAAAACTGTCGATCCGATATACCATTGAGCTTTTCACTTCCTGCTGGAAAGTCAGCGTCTCGTCTGCAGCCTTCTCTCCAGCCTTCTCTTCTTCCTTGTAGTTTTATCTTTTCCGCAGGAATATCCATCTGGTCACATATATCCTCCGCAAATGGCAGTACTTCAACAGTAAGATTATTTGACTTCTCTTTCAAAAAGAGCTTTAGATTTCTTATCATAGTAAAACACATTCCAAAGCTGACTCCAAGAATGTAAATACACTCTAATGAAGAAAAAAACGACTCGCCACGAAGAATTAATGAGAATGTGACGGAAACTAGTAGATGCGATGCACATCTACAGCAGAATAAATGATTACAGTATCAAAAACCGAATGATTTATTCAAGAGAAAGTGCTTCACAAGCTGAGGAAGTCAATAACGCATTGGTGCATGCGGTTATTTGGCTTGTCATTGATTGATATAGTTGTTGAATGTAATGCTGATGGATGTCGTGCCGAGTTCTGTCCAATTGGTGCGTCAGATTATCAGAAGCCGGGTGTGCTGTGAACATGACCTCTTCCTCATCAGGTGCTCGTTGGGTATCAGCCCATATCATATGAAATGAAATATTACCTCCTGAAACTAAGAGCCTACTTGAAAATTCCCCTACCGCGCAACGACACGAAGTACCCTTTAAACTGTGATTGATAAACCAGAAATTATACAAAAAGGTGGGAATTCGCACACAGAACACAACATATCAGCGAATAAACGATGAAACACAAAGAAACATCACCATACGTGTGAGCTCCAATGACTTAACTCGATTAAAGAAAAAAACTTGAGTAGTTTCGAAAAGGAAATCTTCTTTGAAACGAGAATTACATTGTTGAAAAGCCCGTGTATCTATGCGTGCAGCGCTTGGAATGGAAAACTAAGAAATAAGAAACCTGGAATGAACTCCTCTTTCCTTAATATATCGTGATTTGCAAAGTCGCATTGCAAAATCATTCTTACTGTTAAAGCCGTTGAGGTGGTCGCAACAAATCGGGGTACGCCGAACTGCGACCGCTGCTGTAGCTGGGCTGCGCCGCTGCGATGTGGTTGCGGATCTCAGATCTCATTAACTTCGCGATTAATCAAACTTCAGACACTTGGCAGGGAACCGGATACTAGTATCACCAAGTGGAAATTCGAATTACAATATGCGTATAGAAACGAATGCCTGACCGAATTTTGGTAGCCTTCCTTCAGATATTGGAAAGGCACACAGCACATTCTTTTCTAGCTAATCTAAGAAAGGGACCATGTGCTCCTCCAATCAGGGATCTGGGAGTCTGTTTCCCAGCTCCCTCCATAAATTTAAAATGTATCCGTCAATGAGATACGTTTATATTGAAAAAGGAGGCGAGTGCCACCCCGTTCCCACATTGTTTGTTGGAAATTCTGTGAATCTGGCTTCGCACTCCATTCCCAAGGGGAATGGTGAATTTTGGAAATGTGCAGACACACAAGTGGCTATATACACTACTGGCCACTAAAATTGCTACACCAAGAAGAAATGCAGATGATAAACGGACATTCATTGGACAAATACATTACATAGAACAGACATGTCATTACATTTTCACGCAATTTGGGTGCATAAATCCTGAGAAATCAGTACCCGGAACAACCACCTCTGGCCGTAATAACGGCTTTGATACGTTTGGGCATTGAGTCAAACAGAGCTTGGATGGCGTATACAGGTACAGCTGCCCATGCAGCTTCAACACGATACCACAGTCCCGCAAAAGTAGTGACTGGCGTATTGTGACGAGCCAGTTGCTCGGCCACCATTGACCAGACGTTTTCAATTGGTGAGAGATATGGAGAATGTGCTGGCCAGGGCAGCAGTCGAACATTTTCTGTATCCAGGAAGGGCCGTACAGGGCCTGCAACATGCGGTCATGCATTATCCTACTGAAATTTAGGGATTCGCAGGGATCGTAGGAAGGGTAGCGCCACCGGTTGAAACACATCTAAAATGTAACGTCCACTGTTCAAAGTGCCGTCAATGCGAACAAGAGGTGACCGAGACGTGTAAGCAATGGCAACCCGTATCATCACGCCGGGTGATACGCCAGTATGGCTATGCCGAATACACGCTTCCAATGTACGTTCACCGCGATGTCGCCAAACACTGATGCGACCATCATGACGCTGTAAACAGAACCGGGATTCATCCGAAAAAATGACGTTTTGCCATTCGTGCACCCAGGTTCCTCGTTGAGTACACCATCGCAGCCGCTCCTGCCTGTGATGCAGCGCCAAGGGTAACCGCAGCCACGGTCTCTGAGCTGATAGTCCATGCTGCTGCAAACGTCGCCGAACTGTTCGTGCAGATGGTTGTTGTCTTGCAAACGTCCCCATCTGTTGACTCAGGGATCGAGAAGCGGCGCACGATCCGTTACAGCCATGCAGATAAGATGCCTGTCATCTCGACTGCTAGTGATACGATGCCGTTGGGATTCAGCACGGCGTTCCGCATTACCCTTCTGAACCCACCGATTCCATATTCTGCTAACAGTCATTGGATCCCGACCATCGCGAGGCATCACAACAACGTTTCACCAGGCAACGCCGGTCAACTGATGTTTGTGTATGAGAAATCGTCTGGACACTGTCCTCATGTCACCACGTTGTAGGTGTCGCCACCGGCGCGAACCTTGTGTGAATGCTCAGAAAAGCTAATCATTTTCATATCACAGCATCTTCTTCCTGTCGTTTAAATTTCGCGTCTGTAGCACGTCATCTTCGTGGTGTAGCAGTTTTAATGGCCAGTAGTGTATTTTGCTTGAGGAAATGTCCACAATCAGCAGTATAACAGAAAGTGGACAGCTCAGGACTCAACCTGAAGTTTACTAACAAAGCAGAATTCTCACCCCATTCTTCTACTGAGGACACCAATCTTCCGTTCTGTCGTTCATTGTCGGCGGAAGCTGAGCCAGGAGGATAATCCCTGCAACGGCGCCACCGACTGTTCATGCGATCCACAAGAGTGAGAGCTGCTCTAAGTGTCTGGTATTTCTTACAGAACGTATGAAAGTTCCTCCTGCCTTCGCCCAAGCGAAAAGCACTTCCCCAATAAAGATCAGTTGCATTTAATGGAAAAACTACAACAAGAATGAAATATTAAAGGGGTGGGTTACGTATATTGCTACACGCCACCACGTGGCCATTCCTGCAATCAACAGGAAATACAGGTGGAAAGTCGACAAATAAAATCGAATCCGACAGTAAACAATGCAAGAGCGTCTCGTATGCAAATTCAGTACGCAAATAGAATAAAATGTGAGGATAAATGCCTGGAACTGGCCCCTGTCTCACAAGATTGTCAAAATCCCGATCTGGTTGAAGGGCCAGGCCCATAATCCTCCAAACAAACCCAAATGGGGAGAGATGAAACGATCTTGCTGGCCAACGTAGGGTTGGCAGGCGCGAAGACTAATACATGTACCAGAACTGTCACTGTGTACACGGGGTCATTATCTTCCTAAAATGTAAGCCCAGGATGGCTCGCCATGGAGGGCAGCAAAACGTGGTGTAGAATATAGTCGACATACCACTGTGCTGTAAGTGCCTCAGATCAGAACCAAAGGGTCCTGCTATGAAAAGAAATGGTTCCCCGGACCAGCATAGTTCTCGAGCCATATGGTGGGCGACAGTCATGCTGATATCCCACTGCTGTCTACGCCATTCAGTGAGACTCCAGACTGTGGATGTCTCTGGTGACGCCACAGGCAGCAATGTGATGCGAAGTCTATCAATCAAGACCAAAGCCTAATAACTGCTTGCATATGGGCCAGACGTGGACCAATGCGTTATTGACTTCCTCAATTTGTGAAGCACTTTCTCTTGGATAAATCATCCATTTCTCCTGAAACTGTAATCGTTTGTTTGTCTGTACATGCACATGATATTTGCAGATTTTCGTCCCATTCAGACAGTTCCTTTGCCTTGTGTCGCTTTTTCCTGTGTCAGATTGCACTTTTGTGCCTTGTCGAATTCTTCTAGGACAGTATTACGTAAACACAAACCACAGAAAATCGAGAAATCACACAATTCAGGCAACAGAGTTTTAGCAGATCTTATGATTTAAAAGAGCAAGACAGTTCTTTAGTGACATATTATAGCACACGACAGTAGTAGGGCAATGGCCGTACTGGTGCACTATGGTATCAAATTTATATGCAAATTAATTAAATTGTGACAGCTGACTGATTTATGATCTTATAATATTAGGCATGTGGGACAGTTTTTTAAGGCTTAAGAAACATTTTAATAGAATTAAACTGTGGTTTGTTTCTCTTTCACTCAACAGTCACTCAACTGCACTATTACTAAAATATCATTCTACTAGAGCGAGCCCCTTTCAGTATGAACTAATTCAATGAAAGTGTGGAGTGATCAGAAGAGAAGGTGCTGTGAGAATGATGAGTCACCAAATTAGTCAGGGGAATACTAGAGGCAGATGTTTTATGAGTGTTTTAAAAGGCAGATTCTCTGTCACAAAGAAGGAAATATAGCCCCTGACTGGAAAGTAATGTCCTGCCTTCTAAATGTGGACTGTCAGCCAGGGTAAGGAGTATTCTAAAGTCATAGTTTTTGTCTAACTCCCATAGTCTCCTACACCAGATGCAGTTCATTTACTTGTAATGGACTGTCATTATGTATGTGATAAAAATGGAATGGACTCAGACCTTTGGGCCTCTAATGATTTCCCCTCATGGTAAAGATATATTTTAGCTGTGTAGTACTTCATGTTATACGTGTAGAAAGTATTGACTGTTCAGCTAAATGACTTTTGAATGGGGAGAAATAGTTGATGTGTGTCTTGCATAAATTCAAAGGAAGTGGCTGCATTATTTTGTATCCTCAGGCAATTTTTTTCCTTTTTTTCAGTAAACCATTTTAAGTGTTGTTATTGGCATACACAAAAAGACCTATGCTGTAGGCATATAATGGGAAATTACAGCCGGATCCCGAAGACATTCTGCCACGATATTTCGGACCAGAGACGTCCAGCCATCATCAAGTGAGTACACAACTACTGAAGAGCCCAGGTGCAGTCGCGGTATTTACTGGCATCCTACAGCGCATGCGTCAGGTGTTGACATGCGCGGCATAGCCGAGTTGTACGTGCTGCCCTCGGAGGTGAAAGTAAGAGATCATCTAGTCATTGAGTATCGAATGACGCCGTCGATTCCGCTGTGATTGTATAATTTTAGTAACAGGATTCTAGCTTTTCCACTGATTCTTTGATTACGGAATCCCTAAATCCGGAAACCGGAGCTAAAATTTTTGTTCCATTGTATTCCATTGAATGTTCCAAAGAAATACAGTGCCCTGCTACTGCCGATTTTGACGGTTGCCGCAGACGGGTGTATCTTTCATGTTCTGTACATCGTTCGTGAACAGTTCTTGTCGTCTGGCCAATATATGAAGAGCCACATTCAGTAGTAAATCGTCTTTAACGGATCCAACCAGGGCTCGGTTCTTTGCTGGTGGACGGAAGATAACCTTGATTTTATTTTTCTTCAGTAATCGGCCTATTTTCGACGACACATTCCCGGCGTATGGAAGGAACGCAGTTGATTTAAAGTCGTCATCAGCGTCTTCATTGCGTTGCTTCTTGTTATGACAGTTGCGCATGGCCTTCCGTAGAAGTGTAGCCATTCTCATTAAAAACCTTCTCCAAGTGTTCTAATTCTTATGGAGGTTTTCATCATCTGATAATACATGCGCTCGATGTATTAAGGTACTGAGAAGACCGGCTGTTTGTGCTGGGTGATGGCAGCTTGACGCCTGGAGATACAGATCTGTGTGGGTCGGTTTCCTGTACACAGAATGTCCTTATGACCCATCATTTTTACGGCGTACTAGCACGTCTAGAAACGGTAAAGTGCCATCTTTTTCAATCTCCATCATGAGTTTGATATTCTTATGTAATGAGTTTAAGTGATGAAGGAATTTCTCCAGTTCCTGTCTGCCATGAGGCCATACAACAGAAGTACCATCTACGTACCGCCAGAAGACCGTTGGCTTTAAAACAGCAGACTCATGAGCTTTCTCCTCAAAGTCCTCCTAAAGAGATTAGCTACCACAGGGGACAAAGGGTTCCCCATGGTTCGCCTTCTGTTTGTTCAAAGAATTCTTCATTGACATCTTGGGTTGTCGGGTGTTCTGCCAGATATCAGCGTCGTACTTGCACGATATTTCGGTCACGTAGCTCGTTACCTTCATCAGGTGCGACCTGAGACTGCTCCTCGAGTGGACCTGGTCCAGTATTTATGCCTCTGGCCTTCCCCCTCCACCACGGTTAAACGTCACAGGTTTACGCTTCATTTAAGTAGCTGATTATTGTCTACATGTTTAATAATTCATTTTACGCCGAGAGCGTCCTTTCAGTGTTTCTTCCAGCTAATTAACCTCTGGATTCAAGAATGCTTCCGTGTACATTTTTTCTTCTGTTGGTGTCACACCTCCTCTATCATCCTTTGATCCCATGATGTATGTAGATGGATAAACGTAATTATGTATGGAATATATAATAATCTGGGTTAGTCAAAGATGGTAGTTTGCCACCAACATAACAACGTGAGCAGATTCGGCAGAGAGTTCGTGATTCCAAAGATAGTGGGGATGAGCAGGGCAGAGTTTGTGAGGTTAGTTCTCACTGAGGTCCTACCCCCACCACCTGTTTTTTTTTTTTTTTGAACGGTTGGCGGTTGGTCCTGGAACGCTCCACATTAGGACACTCTGGTGCCGCCGATTGAACGAGACGGACGCAGGGGTGCGGCGTTCGTCATTGATGGTGAGGAAAGTTATTCATAATGTAGGTTTTTTTGGGGTAACATTGAACATGACACATGTTCGGGTGTAAATTAATACCGTGAAACGTTCAGCGATATTTTATGTGTAGAAATTTTTCAGATTAATGTGTTTCAGCTACTGGACTTAGGCGCGTGGTGATTGAGGGCAGGGGTCAATAGCGGATAGGTTCATTAATGTTTCATTTGTTGTATAGTTTTGTTCTGGATATAAGCAATACCCTCCCATGAACCATGGACCTTGCCGTTGGTGGGGAGGTTTGCGTGCCTCAGCGATGCAGATAGCCGTACCGTAGGTGCAACCACAACGGAGGGGTATCTGTTGAGAGGCCAGACAAACGTGTGGTTCCTGAAGAGGGGCAGCAGCCTTTTCAGTAGTTGCAGGGGCAACAGTCTGGATGATTGACTGATCTGGCCTTGTAACACTAACCAAAACGGCCTTGCTGTGCTGGTACTGCGAACGGCTGAAAGCAAGGGGAAACTACGGCCGTAATCTTTCCCGAGGGCATGCAGCTTTACTGTATGATTAAATGATGATGGCATCCTCTTGGGTAAAATATTCCGGAGGTAAAATAGTCCCTCATTCGGATCTCCGGGCGGGGACTACTCAAGAGGATGTCGTTATCAGGAGAAAGAAAACTGGCGTTCTACGGATCGGAGCGTGGAATGTCAGATCCCACCTTAATCGGGCAGGTAGGTTAGAAAATTTAAAAAGGGAAATGGATAGGTTAAAGTTAGATATAGTGGGAATTAGTGAAGTTTGGTGGCTACAGGGTTATAAACACAAAATAAAATAGGGGTAATGCAGGAGTAGCTTTAATAATGAATAGGAAAATAGGAATGCGGGTAAGCTACTACAAACAGCATAGTGAACGCATTATTGTGGCAAAGATAGATACGAAGCCCACACCTACCACAATAGTACAAGTTTATATGCCAACTATCTCTGCAGATAACGGAGAAATTGAAGAAATGTATGATCAAATAAAAGAAATTATTCAGATAGTGAAGGGAGATGAAAATTTAACAGTCATGGGTGACTGGAATTCGGTAGTAGGAAAAGGGAGAGAAGGAAACGCAGTAGGTGAATATGGACTGGGGCAAAGAAACGAAAGAGGAAGCCGCCTGGTAGAATTTTGCACAGAGCACAACTTAATCATAGGTAACACTTGGTTCAAGACTCATAAAAGAAGGCTGTATACATTGAAGAAGCCTGGAGATACTAAAAAATATCAGATAGATTATATAATGGTAAGACAGAGATTTAGGAACCGGGTTTTAAATTGTAAGACATTTCCAGGGGCAGATGTGGACTCTGACCACAATCTATTGGTTATGTATGACCTGTAGATTAAAACTGAAGAAACTGCAAAAATGTGGGAAATTAAGGAGATGGGACCAGGATAAACTGAAAGAACCAAAGGTTGTACAGAGTTTCAGGGAGAGCATAAGGGAGCATTGACAGGAATGGGGGAAAGAAATACAGTAGAAGAAGAATGGTTAGATTTGAGGGATGAAGTAGTGGAGGCAGCAGAGGATCCAGTAGGTAAAAAGACGAGGGCTAGTAGAAATCCTTGGGTGACAGAAGAAATATTGAATTTAATTGATTAAAGGAGAAAACATAAAAATGCAGTAAATGAAGCAGGCAAAAAGGAATACAGACGTCTCAAAAATAAGATCGACAGGAAGTGCAAAATGGCTAAGCAGGGATGGCTAGAGGACAAATGTAAGGATGTAGAGGCTTATCTCACTAGGGGTAAGATAGATACTGCCTACAGGAAAATTAAAGAGACCTTTGGTGATAGGAGAACCACTTGTATGAACATCAAGAGCTCGGATGGAAACCCAGTTCTAAGCAAAGAAGGGAAAGCAGAAAGGTGGAAGGAGTATATAGAGGGTCTATACAAGGGCGATATACTTGAGGACAATATTATGGAACTGGAAGAGGGTTTAGATGAAGATGAAATGGGAGATATGATACTGTGTGAAGAGTTTGACAAAGCACTGAAAGACCTGAGGCGAAACAAGGCCCCCGGAGTAGACAACATTCCATTGGAACTATTGACGGCCTTGGAAGAGCCAGTCCTGACAAAACTCTACCATCTGGTGAGCAAGATGTATGAGACAGGCGAAATACCCTCAGACTTCAAGAAGAATGTAATAATTCCAATCCCAAACAAAGCAGGTGTTGACAGATGTGAAAATTACCGAACTATCAGTTTAATAAGTCACAGCTGCAAAATACTAACGTGAATTCTTTACAGAAGAATGGAAAAACTAGTAGAAGCCGACCTCGGCGAAGATCAGTTTGGATTCCGTAGAAATGTTGGAACACGTGAGGCAATACTGACCCTACGACTTATCTTAGAGGCTAGATTAAGGAAGGGCAAACCTATGTTTCTAGCATTCGTAGACTTAGAGAAAGCTTTTGACAATGTTGACTGGAATACTCTCTTTCAAATTCTGAAGGTGGAGGGGTAAAATATAGGGAGCGGTTTCAACATGAATTTATCCGCATGTTACTGCATGTAGTAACACAAGTAATGTTTGAGAGAGTGAAATGTAATATCCTTCCCTACTCCGAGCGTTGAATAGGTGTGACAATAACTAAATGGTGTTAAGAAAATGGCTCTGAGCTCTATGGGACTTAACATCGGAGGTCATCAGTCCCCTAGAACTTAGAACTACTTAAACCTAACTAACCTAAGGACATCACACACATCCATGCCCGAGGCAGGATTCGAACCTGCGACAGTAGCGAGCGCGCGGTTCCAGACTGAAGCGCCTAGAACCGCTCGGCCACAACGGCCGGCTTGGTGTTAAGAGGCCACCATTCAGTAACATTCATTTTCACCCATTTTAATCATTAGTAGATGCAACAGATAGTGAATAGATTTCATGTATCTTTTGTCACAAGGAGTAATAGTTTCCTTAAATGTTTTGTCACAGAGAGTAACAGTTTTCTTAAATATTATTGAAATAAATCAAAATGATAATTGAAATTCTCTCTTAGCGTTATTTAGTATCCTTCATACATACCACTGAGATAATGACTGTATTCTATGAATTTTCAATTCAGGCATATCCATTGTATGCTGGATGCACTTCATGCGACTAACTGAATTCATAGTATCAGAAAAAGAAAGTCTTACCGTCCCGAATGTGCTCGTATTGTTCCATGGCCATTCACCGATCTTGCGTTATCCATTGCTTCGTTTTTAAATTAGAGTACTATCTTTTCTACCGGGCTTGATTACCCGTATCTCAATTTATCTGGCCTAATTGAAAGAATTAGACACATAGCGGTAGAAATGGGAACCACGGAGCATTGCGTCCGATTATATTAAAGGGAGATACTTCTTACATGAAAATTACTTTCAGCGGTTGTTAAGGTACGGCTTCAGCTGTCACACTCCACCTTTCCTAGCACAAGGTGACCGTTCAGTATATTATGCGCGGTTTACAACGCCTGGCTGTTGTGCCGCCGCAGGCCACAACCGCAGCAAGGACGTGCTGATGCTGCACGCGGGCCAGGGCGGCGTGGCCGGAGTGGTCTCCATGGCGGCCGCCCCTCACGACTACTCACCACCCCTGGCGGTGGCTGCCGGTGCCTCGGCGGGTGCGCTGCTCGGGCTCGTCTGTCGCCCCTGGGACCGCACTGCCATCGAGGACACGGTCAGTCTCTCAGAGTACTCTGACAGAGTACCGGTACTCACAAAGTACAATAAAATTGCAAGCTGCGATGATGAATCCTGATAATACTGTTAGTCCTCCACTTATTAATCTTCAAAGCAACACACTGTGCCCAACAGTGGGCGACTTGTAGGCCACCTCTATTGAAGAAGTGTACGTTTTTACTTTTCAGACAATGTCGCACCTCCAAAATAGCCTTGTCATCATTATGCAGGTACCTGCCACACACTGGTTTCTTCTTCCAAAGATAGAGGAACAACTCACCGGATGCTGTGTCAGTAGTATATGGTGAGTGAGACAAAATTTGACAGGACAATGAAGCAGCATATGTGGTTGTACACTGAGCAGACTGAGTTAGGGCATTGTTATACAGTGAAAACACAGTCCTGGGCAGCTTCTCATGGTGCTTCTTGCTGACAGCCTCTCCACTCATCAGGAGATTTTGGTAGTATGCTTCTATAACAGTTCGTGCCCTAGCAAACAGAGTCCAGTGCCTCAGAAAAACAGAGTGCAGTCACATTAATGTGACCAAGGCCTATGTTAGATGTCAACGTGCAATAACCATTCACAGACGGCAGGCGGCAGTACCAGCAGAAGAGGATATACACTCCTGGAAATTGAAATAAGAACACCGTGAATTCATTGTTCCAGGAAGTGGAAACTTTATTGACACATTCCTGGGGTCAGATACATCACATGATCACACTGACAGAACCACAGGCACATAGACACAGGCAACAGAGCATGCACAATGTCGGCACTAGTACAATGTATATCCACCTTTCGCAGCAATGCAGGCTGCTATTCTCCCATGGAGCCGATCGTAGAGATGCTGGATGTAGTCCTGTGGAACGGCTTGCCATGCCATTTCCACCTGGCATCTCAGTTGGACCAGTGTTCGTGCTGGACGTGCAGACCGCGTGAGACGTCACTTCATCCAGTCCCAAACATGCTCAATGGGGGACAGATCCGGAGATCTTGCTGGCCAGGGTAGTTGACTTACACCTTCTAGAGCACGTTGGGTGGCACGGGATACATGCGGACGTGCATTGTCCTGTTGGAACAGCAAGTTCCCATGCCGGTCTAGGAATGGTAGAACGATGGGCTCGATGACGGTTTGGATGTACCGTGCACTATTCAGTGTCCCCTCGACGATCACCAGAGGTGTACGGCCAGTGTAGGAGATCGCTCCCCACACCATGATGCCGGGTGTTGGCCCTGTGTGACTCGGTCGTATGCAGTCCTGATTGTGGCGCTCACCTGCACGGCGCCAAACACGCATACGACCATCATTGGCACCAAGGCAGAAGCGACTCTCATCGCTGAAGACGACACGTCTCCATTCGTCCCTCCATTCACGCCTGTCGCGACACCACTGGAGGCGGGTTGCACGATGTTGGGGCGTGAGCGGAAGACGGCCTAACGGTGTGCGGGACCGTAGCCCAGCTTCATCTAGACGGTTGCGAATGGTCCTCGCCGATACCCCAGGAGCAACAGTGTCCCTAATTTGCTGGGAAGTGGCGGTGCGGTCCCCTACGGAACTGCGTACGATCCTACGGTCTTGGCGTGCATCCGTGCGTCGCTGCGGTCCGGTCCCAGGTCGACGGGCACGTGCACCTTCCACCGACCACTGGCGACAACATCGATGTACTGTGGAGACCTCACGCCCCACGTGTTGAGCAATTCGGCGGTACGTCCACCCGGCCTCCCGCATGCCCACTATACGCCCTCGCTCAAAGTCCGTCAACTGCACATACGGTTCACGTACACGCTGTCGCGGCATGCTACCAGTGTTAAAGACTGCGATGGAGCTCCGTATGCCACGGCAAACTGGCTGACACTGATGGCGGCGGTGCACAAATGCTGCGCAGCTAGCGCCATTCGACGGCCAACACCACGGTTCCTGGTGTGTCCGCTGTGCCGTGCGTGTGATAATTGCTTGTACAGCCCTCTCGCAGTGTCCAGAGCAAGTATGGTGGGTCTGACACACCGGTGTCAATGTGTTCCTTTTTCCATTTCCAGGAGTGTATAAATCTTGTTGGGATGATGCTGAATATAATGCAGTAGCTATCATAATGTGAAAACAGAGAGATTTATCTGAGTTCCAAAGAGGCATGATCATAGGTCTTCGGGTCAAGGCTGGAAGGATTTCTGAAAGGGCTAACTTTGTAAACTGTTCATGTGCCGCCGTGGTTAAAGTATATCATGCATGGCGGAATGACTATCCCAAACTGGCACCTAGGCAACTATGGTGCACCTGCGGCCATAGATAGGAGGGCTGAACGATGGTTGTGGAGACGTGTACAGCCGAAAAAATGTGAAAGACTACCCAAATGAACCAAGAGGCTACCAACAGCGTCTCTTTAACGACCGGTCAGCGAACATTGCTGCATATGGACCTCTACAGCAGGCACCAGGCTCATGCACCCATGGTGACTGCCATTCTTCGGCGAAGGAGGAAGGAATTTGCACGCCAATACCGCAACTGGGCATCCACTGAGCGGAAACAGTTGGTCTTTTCAGATGATAACGTATTAACCTACATCAGACACATGGCCGTTGGCGTGCACAGTCCTGCGAGTGATCGGAAGGGACCAAGCTGGAGGACGCAGCAGTATGGTCTAGAAAATGTTCTCGCGCCCTTCCCTGGATAATCTTCTCATTCTGCAAGGCACAGTGGATCGACAGAAGTATTTGCCTATCCTCTGAGACCATGTCCAACCCTACATGCAGTTTGCTTTATCCTGGACTCAATGGCATCTACCACCAGGACAATACAATGTGTCACACAGCTCCGGTGTACATGCACCGTGGGAAGAGCAGCTGCATGAGTTTAACATACCCACCTGGCCACCAGACTCTCTAGATTTAAACCCAGTTGAGAATCTGTGGGATCACTTCGATCGGGCCGTTCGCGCCACGAATTCTCAGTCGAGAAACCTAGCGCAGCTGACCACAGCCATAGAGTCAGAAACGCTCCACATAACTGTCGGTAACTTCGAGAACGTCACTGACTCTCTTCCTGCACGTCCATGCTGCAAACGGTGGTTATTCAGGCTTCTGACAGGTGGTCACATTAGTGGAACTGGACCGTGTATAATATGTTAGAACCACAGTCCAAAAACACTTAGCATAGCCTTCCCCTATTATGGAAGCATTTTAGCCTTTTTCGACGGTCGTGAATCCACATGTTTCCACTGACTGCTTAGCTGCTTTGTCTCGCATTACAGTGATACATTCAGCATTTGTCCATATTGGCGGCTAATAAATTGTCTGAAATGACCTTACACAGCTCCATTGTTTCCACTGATACGTAGGGTCGGCAAGCTTTTTGAATGTATTGCAAGACTCCGTCATACACCAAATTTCCGTATATGTTTCTCAAATTAGCCACGAGTCGGTAGAACGTCGCATAGGAGATGTACAGCAAAACTGATTTTTCCTTTTTATCAGAGATTACAACCGAAAAAGTAAACCGTACTTGTATTACCTCCTATTCTGTGCAGGGTTCTCGTCAGTATCGTCGCTCATAGCACATGTTATAAAGCACTGGTAAGGTTTGGAACTGGAAAAACTCTGATTATGTGGCTATTATTAGATGTGCGAGTAGAAAATGTACATTAAATAATAGTCCGAGACGCCATTTCTGTGCGTTTACTTATAAATACCGTGAACTAATACACAATTACTGAGACACACATTTAATTTCATAGCATAATCAAAACCAAAAGCACAACTGTCACGGACTTCACACTGACGGACTAGATGAACACCAGCAAGAATCACTAACAAACTCCGTTCGACATTGGAAATATTTGTTCTTGGTCTGTAGCATATTCACGATAATTTGTTTGCCATTACAATTAGTTTTTATTGCACAGCGCAACAATAATAAAGAAGCTCTAATCGAGCTTAGACATCCCCTAGCAGACAGTGTGTTAAAAGTGATAATGTGGAGGTCCCATACTCTAAGGAGCGCAGGGGACGATGCGGGAAACCCGCACCGCTGTACTAGGCAATGTCCTAGCGTAGGTTGTTTGCCATTGCCTTCCTCCGACCGTAATGGGGATGAATGATGATGATGATGATGAAGACGACACAACAACACCCAGTAATCTCGAGGCAGGGAAAAATCCCTGACACCGCCGGGAATCGAGCCCGGGACCCGGTGCGCTAGAAGGCTACCGCAAGACCACGAGCTGAAGACTGTGTTAAAAGTGGTTTCTATCAGCTGATTGGTAGAGAAAAAGAACTCGTTTTGAGACTAAATCTCGGATGGTCCCGGTCTAACAACCCTACCACAACAAAGGTCAAAAATTAATTATGATTGTGGTGTTGCTCACGCTGCTAAATACTGCATTTTCGGGCAATAACAAAGTTACATTATGTGGTAGGTGTCATTAGAGCACAGTTAATAAAGTCATTTCATGAAATAATGGATAAACTAGGCACTGAAAATGAATTGAAAGGGCGAAATTTGCTAGAGATACAGGCGGAATGTGTGTACAAATATATTAAATATATGTGACATGAGCGTATACAGGCAAAGCCACACATAAAATAATCCTGCTGAATCCTAACCTGGTCACATCTGCAAAGAAATAGTGTGGGATAAGAGCCAGTAATCTGCTGTTGGTGTGAGAGTAATAATGTGGAGAGAGACGGGGCAGAAGATTTTCTGTATTTACAATATGTTAATGTTATGGGAACAGATGTTCTATTGTGCACTATCATTTTGTGATGTAACAAGCATCTGTGAACATATATATATATATATATATATATGGCAATTTTCACAAGGTGTTTGTTTTTAAATATTTTAGATATAACAAACCTTTTATAATATGTTGAATTTCATTCACATGATAACTAGTAGTGATATCCAACGTATTTTAACACCTGAAGATGACAGCAAAGCGTGCCTAAATCGACTGACTTAAATAAAGAAAGAAAGATCGAGGCTGTTGAATATTTTTCGTGTGTGTATATCCCCTTACGAACAATCAGTGTCTTGAAACTACTTAACGGCATCGTTGAATGTTTTGAGCTGAAGGATTGCACCGCTGTACCCGGGACGGAAATCACACCCCAAAATTGTAACTGAACGGCGCCAGTTGAAACGGAGAACGACAAACGCCTTTTGTTGTTGTCTTATCAACATCCCGACTCGACATATGTTGAGTAATGAACAAGCCAAGAGGTTCTGATAATTGACCCTTCACATGTTTCGTCAACTTACGAATGTCGCCAAAGTAGACTTTTAGTTTCAATGCGTAAGCCAACTTGTTGCCCAAGTATATATATGCATTCCAGTCACATTAACTTTACCACAGCCTATTTTCGATGTCAACGTGTTACAACCACTGGCAGCCGGCAGAGGGCATATAAAACATGTAGAGGGGAAGCGAAAAACAGTGCAGTCATTGTCGTAATTCGGAAACATATCGATTTATTTGACTTCCAAAAGGGCATGTCCATTGGCTTTCAGAATAAGAGTGGAAGCATTTCCGAAATCGTTAAGTTTTTTGAGTGTTCACTTGCCACTATGGTTAAAGTATTATGTGCATGGTAAAATAGCGTTGTTCAAAACCGGCGCCAAGGCAACTGCGGTAAATACAGGTGTAGATGACAGGGCTGAATGACAGCTCCGGTGTTGTGCACGGGTGAATAGACCTTTATTGTTAAGCACCTGACTGCGCAGATGAACCAAGGGGCTACCAACAGGGTCTACTTAACGGCTATTCAGTGAACGTTGCTGAGTATGGGCCTCCACATCAGTGTCTGTACCTTGCATCTAGGCTGACTACTGTTCAGTGGAGACGAAGACTGGAATTTGCACTCCAATACCGCAACTAGACGTCCACTGGATGTCTACCGGTGGCCTTCTCAGATGAATCACGTTTTATGCTCCATCGAACAGATGACCGTTGGCGTGAAACGTCTGAAAACAAACATCCTGCACGCTTTATGGTTTGGGGACAGTTTTCATGGCGTTCCTGTGTGATTCGTCATTCGGGAAACAGAACGAATCAACACAAGTACGTGGAGAACATGTCTAGCCTTATCTGCATTTTTTCCTTCCTCGACATGATAGCATCTACCAGCAGGTCTATGCAACGTGTCACACAGCTCAAAGTGTACGTCAGTGTTTTGAAGAGCACCAGGATGTGTTTACCGTACTCCCCTAACTAACAAACTCCCCGAATTTAAACTCTATAGGACCACCTCGAACGGGCTGTTTGCGCCGTGAATCCTCACTGAGAAACCCATCGTAGCTGGCCGCGGCAAGGGAATCGGCGCGGCTCCAGATTCCTGTTGGTACCTTCTAGAACCTCGTTTGACTCTCTCCCTGCACGTCTCACAGAGATCCGCACTGCAAAAGTCGGTTTTTCAGGCGTTTGGCGGGTGAATACATTAATTTGACTGGACAGTCTGTTGATATAGACTTCTGAAGTCAGATGAACCATTTTGAAAACCTCTGTATTTATTTTTTTGTTGAACCAGACTCTCTGGCTCTTCTCAGAAACCGTACGTGATGCAATTCACATTTACTGCTACTACCAGGCACTAAATCCACAAAGTTAAGTCGTGAAAGGTATCGAAATTCATCAACAGTTTATAGATGAGTAAGGAGAATAGCGCGTGAATCTCCATCAGTTCCATAAGTATCGTAGTGAGTCTACAGTCAGTCATACTGAAATTCATAATGAAGAGAGAAGAGGAAACCGTCAGTTCCCATTGTGATGGTCACGAAGGTTCTGCACATCATACATCAAGATAGAAATATCTCTCCGGATGATCTCTTTATTTTGGTCCCTTATTTTTCTCGAAGCACCTGTAATAGAACGTTATATGTAAAGTTGGAATTTCCGAACGTGTGTGCAAGATCGTTCTATCTAATGCTGTCAGAGGACCACCAACATTAACGCATAGACTCCTCCCTCGGATTTCTTCTGTGCTAAATAGACGAAAATAACAGCTTTCTCCATTGCAATGATTCAATGTGGACCGTCAAACTAGCTCTCTCCTACAAATGTTTGGATAAGACATCCTCACCCAACTGCATTAAAGTCCAATAACCACCACTCATCTCACACTGGTTGGCAATTGCTGAACTACAATAAAAAAAGTAAATTACTTACAAACTGCATCGTGCACACAGTTTATTGAATATGTAAAGGCCACTATAGATATTCGGATTTAGGTTACTGCATGTTCGATATATCTGCCACAATTGGCTAGGATGTGGCACAGCAGTGATTTTGTGGTTACTGCTGTACACCGTGTCTTTAATATAGCCCCACAAAAAGGAGTCGCATGTGTTCGAATCCGGAGAATATAGTGGCCAACCGAAGACCATGACAGTATCCTCTGGATATCTGAGAGCAAGAATGCTGTGCCCAAAGTTCTCCTTCAGGACATCAAACGCTCTCCTGTTTCGATGAGGTCTTGCATAAACCACATTTTGTAGAAATCAGGGTCACTATGGATAATGGGGATGAAATCATCTTCCAGAACCCTTACATACCGTTCCCTAGCCACTGTGTCATCAAGGAATATCGCAGCGATTATTCCATGACTGTACATTACACACCATTTGGTCACCCGTTCAAGGTGAAGAGACTTCTCGATCGCGAAGTGAGGATTCTAAGTCACACAGATGCGTCAGTTTTCCCATCCAAATGAAAGTGGGTTTCGTCGCTAAACCAAACATACTAACTCCCGTTATGCCCCGCAGCCAACCGATCTGTTTGAAAGTCCTAATGCACACCGTTCAGAAGTTATGACTATTTTATTTCTTATAGTTCAATAATTTTCACTGTGTATATACTCCGCAAGTCACCGCACGGCGCATGGTGGAGGGTACCTTCTACCGCTAATAGTCATTTCCTTCCCTGCGCCGCTCGCAAACAGAACTAGGAAAAAATGTCTATGTGTCTCCATACGGGCCCTAATTTCTGTTATCTTCGTGGTCCTTACGCGAAATGTATATTTGCGGCAGTGGAATCATTTTACAGTCAGCTTTAAATACCGGTTCTCTACATTTGCCAACTTGTGATCCTCAAAAGGAACGTCGCCTTCCCTCCATGCATTCCCATTGTAGTTCCTGAGATATCGTGTTCGTAATTCTTGCGTGTTGCTCGAAACTGCTAGTAACAAGTCTAACGCCCGGCTCTGAACTGGTTCCTCGTCTTTCTTTAATCAGAGCTGATAGGGATACCAAACACTCGAGGAGCTCCCAAGAATGGGTCACACTATTGTGCTGTAGGCTGTCTCTTTTACAGATGAACCACATTTTCCTGAAATCCTCCCAGTGAACCGAGAACGACCATTAGTCTTCCCTATTACAATCCTTACATATTTGTTCCATTTTATAAAGCCTTGTAGCATCACGCCAAGGTACTTAGTGGACGTGACAGTGTCCAGTAGTACACTGCTAAAGCTATATTCGAACGTCACGGGATTGTTTTTCCCACTCATCTGCAATAAATTACATTTTTCTACATTTAGAGCTCTCTGTCATTCAAAACAGCAACTAGAAATTTTGTGCGTCTTGTATCCTGCTAGAGCCATTCAGTGGAGGCATCTACCCGTACAGCACAGCACCGTCTGGAAACAGTCGCAGACTGCAGCTCACCCTGTCAACCAGATCAGAACAGCGGTACTGTCACACTTCCCTGGGGCACTCCTGACAATATTCTTGTTGCTG
Source organism: Schistocerca gregaria (assembly GCF_023897955.1). NCBI lineage: Eukaryota > Metazoa > Arthropoda > Insecta > Orthoptera > Acrididae > Schistocerca > Schistocerca gregaria. The sequence goes on from NC_064927.1 coordinate 180,782,764, forward strand.
ATGAACATTTGCCCTCGAGAACAGTTTAGTGAGTTCTATTACTTAAGAAGTCTCCAAGCCACTCACATATCTGGGAACCTATACCGAATGCCCGTACCTTCGCCAACACTCTGTAGTGGAGCACAGTACCAAATGCTTTCCGGAAATCTAGTTACGTGGAATCTGCTTGTTGCCATTCGTCTACAGTTCGAAGTATATCAAGTGAGAAAAGGTCAGCCCGAGTTCCACACCAGCGATGCTTTTTAAAATCGTGCTGATTCATTGACAGAAGATTTTCCACCACAAGGAAATTTACTATAGTCAACTGAGAATATGTTCAAGAATTCTGCAGCAAACCGATGTCAAAGATATTGGTCTGTAATTTAGTGGATGTTTTCTTTTACCCTTCTTAAACAGGGTGAGTCACTAACTATTGCCAAGTAAAATAACTCCGGAAGTATGATAGTAGCTGAAAAGTTTGTGGAACAAATGTTGCATGGGACAACGTGGGCCATAATATGACGTTGGTATTTTCTTGCTAGGTGGGGTCGCGTCAGAAATTGGGAATTTGTGGTAAGGTCTTAGGGGACCAACTTCTGAGGTCATAGATCCCTAAGCTTACACAATACTTAATCGAACTTACGCTAAGGACGACACACACCCATGCTCGAGGAAGGACTCTAACCTCCGACGAGGGGAGCCGCGCGGACCGTGAAAAGACGCCCCAGACCGCTCGGCTACCCCCGCGCGGCGGTTGCGTCAGAGATATGAAGGTCATTTTTTTTTAATGGGATGCTATAGTTTGGTACTTATTTTATGATAGCGACTGTCGATACGAATCCAATATGTGTAACAGTGACGTCTTTGAACGACAACGAAGGTCACAAAGGTGGCATGACCGTCCATTCACGAAAGGTGTTCGAAGTCATGACCATTGTATCAATGCAGTGCCGTACTCTTCTTATCATGGATCGAGTGGTATTCCTGATCACTTCGGCACTTATCGAAGCACATGTTCTGACAATTCTCTCTCGTATATCGTGCAAATAGTAAATATTCGCCAAATATGGCGTATCCATCTAACGTGCCATTGACATGTAAACGCCATTCGACGATTTCGCAATACAACACTAATAGGAACGGTAAGACTAGCATCGTCGAATCAAGCGAATGTGAATGATGTATTCCTTCGAAGGACAAGTCGATATGCTTCTCATTTCATATGCATTTAGAAGATCTTCCAACATCTTTTTCCTTGCAAAATCACATACAAAATTCGTATTAAAGTCACCACATGCAACTAACTTTTGGTACTTCCTATAAAATGAGCCAAGAACCCACTCTACCTTGAACAGAAATGCTCTGAAGTCAAAGTTAGGGACCTATAAAAAACTATAATTAAAAGTTTAGTTTCATGAAATTCAACAGCCGCCACACAACATTCAAATATCTGTTTAGTGTAGTGCTTTGATACATCTACCGACTCAAATGGAATACTGCTTTTTATGTACCTGGCCACTTCCCCACTCCAAAAAGATCTCCTTAAAAAATAGCCAGCTAATCTGTATCCTTGTAAAGGAAGCCTCGGAACAGTCGTATACCTATAATAAAGAGTCAACATCTATAAGTAGTTCACTAACTTTATCTCTAATACCTCTTATATTTTGATGACATGTGCTAATTCTTTCACTACTTGGATAGGAGACCTTCTTTGAAGGTGGTTCCTTTGTTAGAGAAACCTCTTTTAAACAGGGATACCTATCAGCTGACTTCAGTCTAAAGAAGGTGCAGCTCTAACACCAACTACTACAGCAGTTTTTCCATAAATGATGCCACCACCGTCCACTACACTGTCACCTATAACCTTTGCGAGTCTCCCCTTCCCATACCAATTGAGGCGCAGGCCATGCTCAGTGAAAAGTGATCTACTAATAAACTTGCACCACTGCAATGATGAGGCTTGTCAAGATACTGAAACAGTTGCACGAAATTCCCATTTGTGCCACCACATACATCATACTCACCGTCCATATCAAGACTATTCTCAGCTCCACCTAAAATCACCTCTTTCGTAAAATTCCTGCATAACTCCCCTAAGTTGACAGTCACTTGAGCCAACCCTGCATTAGGTTTCACAATACTGGTGACCTGATACTCGCTCCCGAATACTTTTTGCAATTGCTGGTCTATACCTCTGCCATATAAACTACCCAATAGCAGAACCTTATCCTTTCAATTTGAAACTGCAACTGACTTAGGGCTCTTAACCACTAAGGTCTGCTGCAAGCTTCCTACACCTGTAGTTACACTAAACTCTGGCAACTGGTCAAATCTGTTGGTGATAAGCAAAGTATAACTGTCTGAAAAATCTTCCCCTCTTAGCAGCCTTCTTACCAGCGCCCTCCTCTCTCCTCTCCCATCGAATTCCATGTTTACATTTTGTAACTGCACCTGAAGTGCACAGATCTTATGTTCCTGCTCACGTATTAACTTATTTCTGCTAAAAATTCTGCATTTCCAGGAGAGGATCTCGTTGTAATTCTCACTGTCTTCCCCACTGCTTTCTCACCACTGAAGATACTTTGAACAAATCTCATACCGTAACCCACTATTCACAAACCTACAATAAAGACCACACTTCTCACTCACGGTAAAATGTTGACAACTAATGAAAAAACGAAACACCTACGTCACGTTTCAGTCACAACTGTAGAACAATTTAAAGAACTAACAATAGTGATCTCCAATTTCGTTCTCTACTAAGGCAGCTCAAACAAAGCTGACACTCGGCGCCGTGCCTGAATATACACTCCAGGAAATTGAAATAAGAACACCGTGAATTCATTGTCCCAGGAAGGGGAAACTTTATTGACACATTCCTGGGGTCAGATACATCACATGATCACACTGACAGAACCACAGGCACATAGACACAGGCAACAGAGCATGCACAATGTCGGCACTAGTACAGTGTATATCCACCTTTCGCAGCAATGCAGGCTGCTATTCTCCCATGGAGACGATCGTAGAGATGCTGGATGTAGTCCTGTGGAACGGCTTGCCATGCCATTTCCACCTGGCATCTCAGTTGGACCAGCGTTCGTGCTGGACGTGCAGACCGCGTGAGACGACGCTTCATCCAGTCCCAAACATGCTCAATGGGGGACAGATCCGGAGATCTTGCTGGCCAGGGTAGTTGACTTACACCTTCTAGAGCACGTTGGGTGGCACGGGATACATGCGGACGTGCATTGTCCTGTTGGAACAGCAAGATCCCTTGCTGGTCTAGGAATGGTAGAACGATGGGTTCGATGACGGTTTGGACGTACCGTGCACTATTCAGTGTCCCATCGACGATCACCAGAGGTGTAAGGCCAGTGTAGGAGATCGCTCCCCACACCATGATGCCGGGTGTTGGGCCTGTGTGCCTCGGTCGTATGCAGTCCTGATTGTGGCGCTCACCTGCACGGCGCCAAACACGCATACGACCATCATTGGCACCAAGGCAGAAGCTACTCTCATCGCTGAAGGCGACACGTCTCCATTCGTCCCTCCATTCACGCCTGTCGCGAGACCACGGGAGGTGGGCTGCACGATGTTGGGGCGTGAGCGGAAGACGGACTAACGGTGTGCGGGACCGTAGCCCAGCTTCATGTAGACGGTTGCGAATGGTCCTCGCCGATACCCCAGGAGCAACAGTGTCCCTAATTCGCTGGGAAGTGGCGGTGCGGTCCCCTACGGCACTGCGTAGGATCCTACGGTCTTGGCGTGCATCCGTGCGTCGCTGCGGTCCGGTCCCAGGTCGACGGGCACGTTCACCTTCCGCCGACCACTGGCGACTACATCAATGTACTGTGGAGACCTCACGCCCCACGGGTTGAGCAATTCGGCGGTACGTCCACCCGGCCTCCCGCATGCCCACTATACGCCCTCTCTCAAAGTCCGTCAACTGCACATACGGTTCACGTCCACGCTGTCGCGGCATGCTACCAGTGTTAAAGACTGCGATGGAGCTCCGTATGCCACGGCAAACTGGCTGACACTGACGGCGGCGGTGCACAAATGCTGCGCAGCTAGCGCCATTCGACGGCCAACACCGCGGTTCCTGGTGTGTCCGCTGTGCCGTGCGTGTGATCATTGTTTGTACAGCCCTCTCGCAGTGTGCGGAGCAAGTATGGTGGATCTGACACACCGGTGTCAATGTGTTCTTTTTTCCATTTCCAGGAGTGTAGTATGTGAATACGCAAACGGCATAGACACTGAGCACGCTGCGCCGACCATGCTCCGCCTATTGTCGGTATATGAAAGGAAGTCATGCTGCACAGAGCTATAGATCCAAGAAGTTCTGCTATTCACGATAGATGGCAACGGCATCGGTTGACTATTACTTCGCCCAATTTGCTACGAAATATTGATTCGGTGAAGTGTTCCAGTAAAACCTTTCGCTCTCTGGGATTAGTTTCGTCGAGTTTTCCAGCGGACGATGGTATTTTTTGGTTTAGACAAGTAATTGAGTGGAGGTTTTATGGTATCGGTACTAGATGTTGTTTTAGCAGTATGAATACAAGCAATATTCGTACAAACGAAATTGACACTCGGCGCCATAGCTGAGTGTCAACTTTGTGCGAATATTACTTCTATTCAGACTAGTAAAACAACATCTAATACAGAAGATTTCACAATGTTTCTACAGATGGTTGAGGAACTAATTTAGAAATAGGATGAGAGTTAGAGATTGCTAATTTTTTCTTCCCTGAGATTAGCAAATTGCAATTCGCACTCGCAATTCTATTTTACTTCAGTCAAACCTAGATGTAGACACAGTTCTTTTCATGGCACAACAAAGAGGTGTGTCATCAAGAGTCTACAACAGAGAATAGTTACAAAGAGTCTCAACAATGCATCACAGTGTGTGTTAAGTTTCACATGAGGAGTCCTGTAACATGACAGTGACGATCTTCAGTTACTTGACGTTGTTCTCTGAATTTCATTCATAACTCTACTCAATGGCCCACAAATATAGTATATACTATATGGTACACATGCAAATTTGGGTCATATCGCTATCACAGCTGCAAAGAGAGACACAAATGATTTTGTGTAGACATATAACGGTTGATTTGAATGAAATTAGAATTACTATGTCTTAATCGGTTTGGGGAATACCGAAGGTGAACAGCTGAGCTGAGTCATCCCATATACACCATCTGATAAAAAAATATCTAGACACCTGTTAGTGGACATTACTATGGCATGTGTCTACTCTTCACGTTTATGACGCCTTGAACTGTCCCTTAGATACTTTCAGTGAGGTGCCTGAATGTCTATGAAGGAAAGGCAACTCATCCTTCCTCAAAAGTCGAAACCAGAGAAGTTAGTTATGTTAGACGCTAGTGTCTGGAGTTAAGTCGACGTTCTAACTCGCCCCAAAGTGATCCAATGGGTTCAGGTCGAGACTCTATGCAGGCAAGTCATTTCAAGAATGTTATTGTCCATTGGGCACTCAAGATGTTATATGACGGTGTGCATTGCCATTCTGACACAATCAGAAGTCGTTCTGAAACCGTTACTCTGCTGCACAGAGTACAAAATGCTGCAGAATTTTTTCATTTCATTTCGCATTTAACCTATACTTAAGTGCAATAACGGATCAATACCCTAACCAAGAAAAACATCCCCATATCACAGCACCAGATCCTCCATACTCCAAAGCTGACACTACACGTTATGGTAGGCAACACTCTCTAGACATGCGCCAAACCTAAACCCTTCCATTGGATGGCCACAAGATGTAGATTGGTTCAACATTCCAAAGCACTCGTCTCCAGTCATCCACTGCCCAGTAACGTCGCCCTTTACACCGCCTCAACTATCGCTTAACAAAGACTATAGAGATACACTATGCGATCAAAAGTATCCGGACACCTGGCTGAAAATGACTTATAAGTTCGTGGCGCCCTCCATCGGTAATGCTGGAATTCAATATGGTGTTGACCCACCTTTAGCCCTGATGACAGCTTCCATTCTCGCAGGCATACTTTCATCAGGAGCTGGTAGGTTTCTTGGGGAATGACAGCCTATTCTTCATGGAGTACTGCACTGAGGAGAGGTATCGATGTCGGTCGGTGAGGCCTGGCATGAAGTCGACGTTCCAAAACATCCCAAAGGTGTTCTATAGGATCCAGGTCAAGACTCAGTACAGGCCAGTCCATTACAGGAATGTTATTGTCGTGTAGCCACTCCGCCACAGCCTGTGCTTTGTGAACAGGTGCTCGATCGTCTTCAAAGATCACCATCCTCGAATTGCTCTTCATCATTCATCAGAGGGAGGCAAGAAGGTGCTTAAAACATCAATGTAGGCGTGTGCTGTGATAGTGCCACTCAAAACGACAAGGGGTGCTAGCCCCCTCCATGGAAAAGACGACCACATCATAACACCACCGCCTCCGAATTTTACTGTTGGCACTACACACGTTAGCAGATGATGTTCACCGAGCATTCGCCATACTCACACACTGCCATCGGATCGCAACATTGTGCACCGTGATTCGTCACTCCAAACAACGTTTTTCCACTATCCAATCGTTCATTGTTTACGCTCCTTACATTCACCTCCTGCCTAACTGTCATAGTACTTGCAGTGGATCCTGGTGCAGTTTGAAATTCCTGTGGGATGGTCTGAATAGATGTCTGTCTATTACATATTACAACCCTCATCAACTGTCAGTCAACAGACGAGGTCGGTCTGTACGCTTTTGTGCTGTACGTGCCCCTTCACGTTTCCACTTCAGTATCACATCGGAAACAGGGGACCTAGGGATGATTAGGAGTGAAGAAATCTCGCGTGACACAAGTGACACCCAATCATCTAATCACGTTCCAAGTCCGTGAGCACCGCGGAGCGCCCCATTCTGCTCTCCCACGATGTCTAAAGACTGCCGAGGTCAACAGTATGGAGTACGTGGCAGTAGGTGTCAGCACAACGCACTTAATATGAAAAACGGGGGTGTCCGGGTACTTTTGATCACATAGTGTGTCTGGCTTATTAGGAATTACTCATCCATTGAATCCCATTCTTATTATCTCCCTATGCAGAGTCGTTGTGCTAGCTGGACTGCTCGTAGTACTTTTGAACTGACGAATTTTTCCTTCCACTGATTTCATTCGAATTCTTACAACCACCATCCGCACTACTCGACGATCTTTGTCCCTCAGTACATGAAGTCTGTCTGGTATTGCTTTAGCCGTGGGTGTAACTTTGCTTTTCCACAGAAACAGCCAAATTGGGTGGCTTTATAAGGATTAAAATCTCCCTAATGGATGACAAGCCCACGTTCAAAGTTACTGAGCTCTCCTGAGCGACTGATTTTCTGGTTACTGCTTCTGTACTGACAACACAATACTCCCCGTCTTCCTTTATGGTGATGGGTCTACTACTCATGACATCTAGTGAACAATTCCACAGTACGCTAGTTCCTTTGGAAGGGCACGGTCGACATCCTTCCCTGTCCGTCCCTAATCCGATGAGACCGATGACCTCGCTGCCTGGTCTCCTCCCCAAAACATCCAAACCAAACCACAATACGTAAGGGTATGAGACATACTTTAGACCAGATGTAGTTTGCGGAACAGGAGTGGACACGTGAGGGTCTCTTATCGTAATTGACTCCATTGCTTGAATAGTTCAGAACCAGCCCATGCATTCTGTACTAGATGCCGTTGTCTTGTCCGACCACTGCGGGTGAGCCGCCTCGCCGCGTGCTGTGCAGACGTGCAGCCTGCCGGCGCACCTGGTGGGCGGCGTGCTGGGCCCGGTGTTGGTGCCTCTGCTGGTGCCAGACGCTGCCGTCCGTCGCCAGCTGAACGGCGCCCTGCCAGTGCTGCGCGGGGTGGGCGCCCAGATCGGCGGAGTGCTCGTCCTCACCGCCGCCGCCTTCTTCGGGGCGCTCGTCATCTGCGTCCTCATAAAGGTAGCGCCAGCAAGCGGGCGGCGTTTCCACCTCTCCATCTACAGCAGGAGTGTCCAACCGGCAGCGTGCGGGCTGCATGAGGCCTACAGTGGAGGCTGCAGATCCCTCGACTTGCGCCAAAGGGTGGTTGGGTTTCGGGCTCCGCTGAATAGGTCAGGTGTCCACTATCTGCGGGATGCTGCTACAAGAGTAGCAGGGGCTGTGTGACGTGGACTGCGCGGTTTTTTAGGGTAGAAGGTCTTGTAGATTAAAACTGAAGAAACAGCAAAAAGGAGGAAATTTCAGGAGACGGGACCTGGATAAACTGAAAGAACCAGAGGTTGTACAGAGTTTCAGGGAGAGCATAAGGGAACAATTGACAGCAGTGGGGGAAAGAAGTACAGTAGAAGAATAATGGTTAGCTCTGAGGGATGAAGTAGTGAAGGCAGCAGAAGATCAAGTAGGTAAAAAGACGAGGGCTAGTAGAAATCCTTGGGTGACAGAAGAAATATTGAATTTAATTGATGAAAGGAGAAAATATAAAAATGCAGTAAATGAAGCAGGCAAAAAGGAATACAGACGTCTCAAAAATGAGATCGACAGGAAGTGCAAAATGGATAAGCAGGGATGGCTAGAGGACAAATGTAAGGATGTAGAGGCTTATCTCACTAGGGGTAAGATAGATACTGCCTACAGGAAAATTAAAGAGACCTTTGGAGATAGGAGAACCACTTGTATGAATATCAATAGCTCAGATGGAAACCAAGTTCTAAGCAAAGAAGGGAAAGCAGAAAGGTGGAAGGAGTATATAGAGGGTCTATACAAGGGCGATGTACTTGAGGACAATATTATGGAAATGGAAGAGGATGTAGATGAAGATGAAATGGGAGATACGATACTGCGTGAAGAGTTTGACAGAGCACTGAAAGACCTGAGTCGAAACAAGGCCCCCGGAGTAGATAACATTCCATTGGAACTACTGACAGCCTTGGGAGAGCCAGTCCTGACAAAACTGTACCATCTGGTGAGCAAGATGTATGACACAGGTGAAATGCCCTCAGACTTCAAGAAGAATATAATAATTCCAATCCCAAAGAAAGCAGGTGTTGACAGATGTGAAAATTACCGAACAATCAGTTTAATAAGCCATAGCTGCAAAATACTAACTCGAATTCTTTACAGAAGAATAGAAAAACTAGTAGAAGCCGACCTCGGGGAAGATCAGATGGATTCCGTAGAAATACTGGAACACGTGAGGCAATACTGACCTTGCCACTTATCTTAGAAGAAAGATTAAGGAAAGGCAAACCTACGTTTCTATCATTTGTAGACTTAGAGAAAGCTTTTGACAATGTTGACTGGAATACTCTCTTTCAAATTCTAAAGGTGGCAGGGGTAAAATACAGGGAGCGAAAGGCTATTTACCATTTGTACAGAAACCAGATGGCAGTTATAAGAGTCGAGGGACATGAAAGGGAAGCAGTGGTTGGGAAGGGAGTAAGACAGGGTTGCAGCCTCTCCCCGATGTTATTCAATCTGTATATTGAGCAAGCAATAAAGGAAACAAAAGAAAAATTCGGAGTAGGTATTAAAATCCATGGAGAAGAAATAAAAACTTTGAGGTTCGCCGATGACATTGTAATTCTGTCAGAGACAGCAAAGGACTTGGAAGAGCAATTGAATGCAATGGAGAGTGTCTTGAAAGGAAGATATAAGATGTACATCAACAAAAGCAAAACGAGAATAATGGAATGTAGTCGAATTAAGTCGGGTGATGCTGAGGGAATTTAAATTAGGAAATGAGACACTTAAAGTAGTAAAGGAGTTTTCCTATAGGGGGGGGGGGGGGGGGGGACCAAAATAAATGATGATGGTCGAAGTAGAGAAGATATAAAATGTAGACTGGCAATGGCAAGGAAAGCGTTTCTGAAGAAGGGAAATTTGTTAACATCGAGTATAGATTTAAGTGTCAGGAAGTCATTCCTGAAAGTATTTGTATGGAGTGTAGCCATGTATGGAAGTGAAACATGGACGATAAATAATTTGGACAAGAAGAGAATAGAAGCTTTCGAAATGTGGTGCTACAGAAGAATGCTGAAGATTAGATGGGTAGATCACATAACTAATGAGGAATTATTGAATAGGGTTGGGGAGAAGAGAAATTTGTGGCACAACTTGACCAGAAGAAGGGATCGGTTGGTAGGACATGTTCTGAGGCATCAAGTGATCACCAATTTAGTACTGGAGGGCAGCGTGGAGGGTAAAAATCGTAGAGGGAGACCAAGAGATGAATACACTAAGCAGATTCAGAAGGATGCAGGTTGCAGTAGGTACTGGGAGATGAAGAACCTAGCACAGGATAGAGTAGCATGGAAAGCTGCATCAAACCAGTCTCAGGACTGAAGACAACAACAACAACAACAACAAGGTCTTGAGAAAACACAAGCTGGGCTTCAGTCACAAAGGGTGCAGGCAGAACACAAGAAAAACGTAGATACAGGAACCATTGGTATAACAGTTGTAAATTGTAAAAGCTGTGTTAGGAAAGTACCAGAGTTCCAAGGGCTAATAGAAAGCACTGATGCTCAAATCGTTATAGGCACTGAAAGCTGACTAAAGCCGGAGATAAGCTCAGCCGAAGTTTTTGCGAAGAACCTAACGTTGTCTCGAAAGGATAGGCTAAACACGGTTGGCGGTGGCGTGTTTGTTGCTGTTAGAAATAGTTTATCTTATTGCGAAATTAAAGTAGATCGTTCCGGTTCGGATGATACAGTTGCTGGAGGGTCCAAAGAAAACTTCAGTTTGATTTCAAACACGTACCCGATTCCTACGATTATTGTTGGCGGTGACTTTAATTTACCCTCGATATGTTGGCGAAAATAGATGTTTAATTCCGGAGGTACGCATAAAACATCATCCGAAATTGTGCTAAACACAGTCTCTGAAAATTTTTTCGAGCAGTTACTTCATGAGTCCACGCGAATAGTAAACGGTTGTGAAAACACGCTTGACCTGTTAGCAACACATAATCCTGAATTAATAGTGAGCATCAAAACAGATACAGGGATTAGTGAACACAGGGTTGTCGTAGCGAGATTGAGTATAGTAACGACCAAATCCTCCAAAAATAAGCGAAAAATATACCTATTCAAAAAAGCAGATTAAAATTCAGTTGACGCCTTCCTGAGAGACCATCTCCACTCCTTCCAAATTAATAATATAAGTGTAGCCCAGATGTTTCTTGAATTCAAAGAAATAGTATCGGCAGCAATTGAGAGATTTATACCAAACGAATTAACATACGACGGAGCCGATCCTCCGTGGTACATAAAACGGGTTAGAACACTGTTGCAGAAACAACGAAATAAACATGCCAAATTTAAACAGACGCAAAATCCTCAAGATTGGCGATCTCTTACAGAAGCTCGAAATTTAGCGCGGACGTCAATGCGAGATGCCTGTAACAATTTCCACAACGAAACTTTGTCTCGAAACCTGGCAGAAAATCCAAAGAGATTCTGGTCGTATGTGAAGTATGTTAGCGGCAAGAAACAATCAATACCTTATCTGTACGATAACAATGGAGATACCATCGAAGGCAGTGCTGCCAAAGGAGAGTTAGTAAACACAGCCTTCCGATATGCCTTCACAATAGAAGATGAAGTAAATATTCCAGATTTCGAATCGAGAACAGCTGCCACATGAGTAACGTGGAAGTAAATATCCTCGGAGTAGTGAAGCAACTTAAATCACTTAATAAGAGCAAGTCTTCTGGTCCAGACTGTATACTAGTTAGGTTCCTTTCAGAGTATGCTGATGCATTGGCTTCGTACTTAACAATGATATACAACGATTCTCTCGACGAAAGATCCGTACCCAAAGACTGAAAAGCTGCACAGGTCACACAAATATTCGAGAAAGATGGAAGGACTAATCCACTAAATTGCAGGCCCATATCGTTAACGTCGATATGCAGCAGGATTTTAGAACATATATTGTGTTCAAACACAATGAATCACCTAGAAGAAAACTGTCTACTGACACACAGTCAACATGGGTTTAGAAAACATCGTTCTTGTGAAACATAACTAGCTCTTTATTCACATGAAGTGCTGAGTGCTATTGACAAGGGATTTCAGATCGATTCTGTATTTCCGGATTTCCGGAAGGCATTTGACACGGTACCACACAAGCGGCTCGTAGTGAAATTGCGTGCTTATGGAATATCGTCTCAGTTATGTGACTGGATTTGTGATTTTCTGTCAGAGAGGTCACAGTTCGTAGTAATTGACGGAAAGTCATCGAGTAAAACAGAAGTGATTTTTGGCGTTCCTCAAGGTGGTGTTATAGGCCCTTTGCTGTCCCTTATCTACATAAACGATTTGGGAGACAATCTGAGCAGCCGTCTTCGGTTGTTTGCAGATGACGCTGTAGTTTATCGACTAATAAAGTTATCAGAAGGTCAAAACAAACTGCAAAACGATTTAGGAAACATATCTGAATGTTGTGAAAAGTGGCAGTTGACCCTAAATAACGAAAAGTGTGAGGTCATCAACGTGAGTGCTAATAGGAACTTAAGTTACACGATAAATCAGTCTAGTCTAAAAGCCGTAAATTCAACTAAATACCTAGGTATTACAATAACGAACAACTTAAATTGGAAGGAACACATAGAAAATGTTGTGGGGAAGGCTAACCAAAAACTTCATTTTATTGGCAGGACGCTTAGAAAATGTAACAGACCTACTAAGGAGACTGCCTACACTACGCTTGTCCATCCTCTTTTAGAATACTGCTGCTATCCTTACCCGATAGGACTGACGGAGTACATCGAAAAAGTTCAAAGGGATATGGGAGAGTATCACAGAAATGATAAAGGATTTGGGCTGGACATCATTAAAAGAAAGGCGTTTTTCGTTCCGATGGAATCTTCACAGGAAATTCCAATCACCAACTTTCTGCTCCGAATGCGAAAATATTTTTGACACCGACCTACATAGGGAGGTATGGTCACCACGATAGAATAAGAGGAATGAGAGCTCGTTCGAAAATATATTGGTGATCATTCTTTCCGCGCCTGACAGGCACTTAAATGTGATTTGCAGACTATCCATGTGGATGTAGATGTAGATGTAAAGCAAGTATCAATGTGGGCCAAGAAATGTATGTTCTTCTCAGCGTTATTTTTAGTGTTAAGTACATTATGTGCGGCCCTCAAATGCTCATCTTCTTCCATTGTGGCTCATGTAAGCTAAAAGGTTGGACACCCATAATCTACAGGCAATCTGTCCCTCTCACTAACAGAGTAATGTACGGGAGAGGTGGACGGCGTTCAATAAGTATCACAACACTTTTTTTCTCGCCCAATTTCTGTTGAAAAAATGCGAAACTGTTGTGAGATATGGGGCAATAATGTCACTTCGGCCGCTACAGTTTCATAAAGTTCAGGTGGGCGGTGGCTCTATATGTGGTCTTCAAAATGGCGACTGCAACGGAGGTGCACTCCAAGCAGAGATGTAATTGAGGGCTTTTCCGCGGAAAACTACAGCATCACAAATATTCAGAGTCACTTGCAGAATGTCTATGGGGAAGTAGCAGTGAACAAAAGCGTGGTGAGTCGTCAGGCGAGGCGTCTCTCGTCATCGCAACTAGGTCGCTCAGACCTGTCCGAACTCCCGTGTGTCGGCCGGCCGCACACAATTGTGGTTCCCGCAGTGTTGAAACGTGTGGACACTCTCATTCGAGGTGATCAACGGATCACAACCAAAGACCTCGCTACTCAAGTGGACATCTCTATTGACAGTGCTGACACATTCGTCCATGAGTCAGGGTGCTCAAAAGTGTGTGCCTGCTTGGTTCCTGGGCGCTTAACAGAAGACCATAAAGAGCAACGTTGGATCATCTCTATGGAATTGCTTGTGTGTTACAAGACTGATCGTGGTACTGTTGTGTACAACATCGTCACAGGCGATGAGCTAAGGGTTCATCACTTCAGCAAAATGGCAATACATAGAGTGTCACCACACGATCATTCCTCAGAAGAAAAAGTTAAAAGACCCACTCTCAGCAGCTGAAATCTTAGCGACAGTCTTCTGGGACTCTGAAAGGGTTTTTTGCCTCATGGTGCAACTCTGAAGTGATACCCTCAGTAAATTAAAGAAAGAACTTGTGCGTGTTCGTCGGCTTAAAAATGCAGACGAACTTCTCTTTCTGCAAGACAACACATGACCCCACACAAATCTTCACATCCGTGTGGCCCTGACGAAACTTCATTGGACTGTTCATCCTCATCTACCCTAGAGTCCAGAACTCGCACCTACCCACTTCTATCTGTTCACTTGTAACGCAACACCGCTTACCTTAAACAACAGTCGATGCTAACGTTATAACACTGTGAGGAATTTTTGAGAAAGTTGACTGTGAGAAAACCTATTGGAAACAGAACACTCAAATTGGGATTCGTTTCCGAAACACTCGAGCAGAGTATAACAACAGAAAACACATGGGTCAGGAATAGACATTCTCCCAGCACAAAAGCAAGTAGTAACATTACATATTAATATCGGTCGCCAGCCTAATTAGTCATTCTTTTGTCGAGCAACATAATGAAGCAGAAGGCAGTGCTGAGGCTAACCTAGCCTTCCTTGACACACACTAAACTCTTTCTTTATACCCATTCACACTGCAAAACAGTAACCTAACCTTGCAGATAACTGTACTAATAACTTAAAAATCAGACAAACAAATGGCCAATGAGATAGCAAACAGTAACAGATCTCTCTCAACAACACGTACCATAAATGAACTAGATTCAACAGTTTATGGAACCAATCACCAACGCACACGAAGCTAGTAGCAATACTGAACAGCGAAAAGCTGAAATAATTCTGATTTAAATCAAAGGGAGTCCGTTAATGATCATAATCTATAACATCATTCCCCAGTACAGGGTCTCTATGCCTGTGCATTAACCAATTTGCATTAGAGTAGGTAACACATTAAATATTACTTTCTTAAACTCGGTTTAGGCAATTAAACAGAATGCAAATCTAACTACACTGGCTCTGGAGGAGCCTTTGCAGTGCTTCATTAACTGACTAGCCTAGTACATGAGGACCCTTAAACTTTCATGGTTTGGAGGACCATGCTCATTAACAAAACTACACCAGTATGTATGAGAAATGATAAGTACTCTTTATCATTAACTATGAATTAAGTAAAGCATAACAACTACAATTCTTTAAATAACAAATGTCTTTGATAAGCAGTCTTTTAGCCTGCTCAGAGTATAGTTGGCTCTGCAAATGCCAACACAACATTAATCCAAGTTCAAACACTTTCTCATGAAATGGACGCTGATAAAACTTCGTAATTCTGATCAAAGAGCATAAGTGCAACAATTAATAATCTTTTTCGTTTCATATTAACTTTACTATTTTCAGGCAGCTTTTCAAGTAAGGCAAATTGTTTGATAAAATAACTGCAAATTGATTTAAAATTGCACTGGAAGTGGAGTATTTCTCAAACTATAAAACTGAACATATGTTTTTGGATAGGGTCCGCCTTTAGCAAAACACAGTTTTGTTTTTTAACCCACTGCAGTGAAACATGTTTGGGTTAAAAAAAATGGGTTAAAAAACAAAACTGTGTTTTGCTAAAGGCGGACCCTATCCAAAAACATATGTATTGTTAAAGCAAACACGGAAGAAAAGAGCTTCAATACCAAGATGATTATAAAACTGAACTTTAAACACTATAACTGCACACATTAAAAAGCAATTACAACTATTTTTACTGCTGCCATATAAGTCTTTCCATAATAAACTAGGACACTCGGAATTAAATTCACTAGGAAAGTATTCCTGTCCAGTTTGCGATTTGGGATAATCACGGGTATAAGATAGAGGTTTTAGTAACACCACGATTATTATTAAAACCAACTAAATTCCACAAATTCCTGATCCATTTACAGAGTACCAAATACAAACAATAGAGTGGCGCAATCTTCAGTGGCGCTTAACATGGCCCCGATGCAGTCTTGGCAGTGCTGTTGGCCTCGCCCTATTATTGGTCATCTTGGCGTCGGAGCTATATTTTTATATGGCTAAAAACCATGCTGTGACAATATTATCACCAAATATCGCATCCGAGGCCCATAAATACTACTCTTAAGCTCTTATGGCATCAAAACTCCAAGAATATGAGCCACAATGATACGCTGCTGCTAGCGAGATGTTAACCATAGCACTGCTCAGCCCAGAATCCTTGCCCGCCACAAAGGACGAGTTGCCACTTGCGCGCCAACCACACCTTTTCAACCCCGTCAGGCTCCTTCCGTGTCTGCGCGGTTCCCCACATCTTTTACATTCAATCCTACGTTCCCTGACTATCGACTAAGTCATTTACAATACATTATATAACAATCATTCCAGTAGTTATTTAAATTCACAACCACCGTTTAAACAACATCATTCAAAACTTCACATAACTGAAGTATGTATACATAATCAAAGAATTTCCACGACAGATACAACACTCTACGTAAGCAACACCACAAATTTACGTAGAAATATCGATACAGATACAAAATAAGTCGAAAATAGGTGTTACACGCCGCAACGAAGAATGAACTCCGGGGATAGGACTGGTATAGTGCACAATGATGAGCAATCGAGGTAACTACTGAAGTGGAATCAAGCTGGAAAAACTTGCCCTTGGCCATTGAGCGACAAGCATATTACTACCAATCCAGGTACTATGCTGCGCCACCTTCCATTCACTGTCATACAGCATCCATACTCGCCTACTGAGACTTCAACCAAATCCCACCGTCTAACCATGAAATCCGTCCCAAGACATATACTTCTTACCAGTCCTTGTCACAACGGTCCACCTCAGATCATCCCTGTTGTCTCCCTTGTTCTCTATCTCAACGACTTTTCGTCGACACTTGTAGATGCCCAAGACCTCACAGTCACTCTCATCATTCCACTTTCATCATTATCATGAACATTTTCAAGCACCGCCAGGTTCATCATCATACCATAATAGCGTCTTAGTTTTAGCTTTGACTACATTTAACATAAAGCCATGTAAGAAGTTTTAAAAAACATAAAAATTATACGCCAACACGTTTCTGAAAACAAATCTGTTAGAGTGCTAGACTCAGGCATAGCAGGACCAGTGCTCAGTCCCAGATTGGAAATTTTCCTCGTTCCAGACCTTCCAGGGCGGCCCGGCTCCATCAGCCTGCTATCAAATTGAGTATGAGGATTTTTCTCGGCAGTAAAAGGCCTCTGAGGCGATCAGCTCGGAATTCCTAGTTCTGCAACGAACGAAAGGCTGCACTCTGTGGGGAACTGCAATCACAATAAAGAAAACAAAGGCGAGCGTCCACGATCAACAGCTTCGTTACCATGAAATGGTGATGACTTCGAAATAGCGCCAATAATAACATGGAAACAGCTCATCTGATCGGCCAACGCGGAGCTCGCACGCATTTAGTATGGAAACAATTATTAGTCCAGTACAGCTGCAAATTCAGAAATATAAATGTGCAAATGTAGATGAGCACTGCCAGAAAAATAACCGAAAGTATACAGCTGCAGGAAGCGGTAGAGTTGAAAAAGAACGCACAGTCTCTGTTGCAGTCCTAATAATAATATACTTTTAAACTACTCAGATAGAATCACTTCATTTTTGTCCACGTATCAGCAACGGGGGTATGATAGGTACTGAGAAGATAACTTTTTCACTTCTAGAGTCCACTAAGACTGATTTAGAAATCATAAAACACTTACTTGTAAGTTTCCAAAGACTGAAGAAATATTTGAATGCAATATAATTGAAAAGGAAGTTTCTTTAAAGCCTTAACTATGAAACGCAGGAACTGGAAGGGTGAAGGAGAAAAGGATTAAAATGTGGTTGTAATAAGTTCATGGTACATTATTTGTTGAGCTTGCTAGTTATACAGGCTGGTCAGAAGCACTCTGAACAACTTTTAAGGATTTTGCAGAGTAGGTAGTGTTGTTAAGAAAAAAATTCGATGGGTTTCGCCATTTACGAGTTAACTATGATTGAAGTTAGCCAATCAGGCCAATGCCCACAAACTCAAGTGGCCAGCTATAGATGGCGTCGCCAAACGTGTTCTTCGTTTGGTATTCTGAAACTGAGCAAAATAGAGATACAAAAATTGGGCGGGTAACGGTAGTAAGAATCGAACCCGAGTTAAAGACTGAGCAGTCTCGAGTCCCGTCATCTGCGCTATGAAAAGAACTGACGCTATTTTGTCTGGCGCCGGCCGGGGTGGCCGTGCGGTTCTAGGCACTACAGTCTGGAACCGCGTGACCACTACGGTCGCAGGCTCGAATCCTGCCTCGGGGATGGATGTGTGTGATGTCCTTAGGTTAGTTAGGTTTCAGTAGTTCTAAGTTCTAGGGGACTGATGACCTTAGAAGTTAAGTCCCATAGTGCTCAGAGCCATTTTTTTTTTGTCTGGCGCACGGCTTGAATTTTTCCCGCTTAATAGCCTGATTGGCTAACTTCAAAGTTAATTAACTTGGAAACGACGCAACATACCGAATTTTTTCTTAACAATTATTGCTCAGCGCAATCAACCCTGCAACAAGCTTTTCACACAGTTTCTGGTCACCCTCTGTATATTCATTGATATCTACGAACAATTTTGACGTTATCTGTTTGTATAGAAAGGCTGAAATTTTTTTATCAGCTTCTCTCGCATTATCAAGCCATGAAACTGCAGTACTGTTCGATCACTAACACGTACACACTGGCCCACACACATACTGGCGCAGTAGGTGCCGTGAGGTAATAAACCCATCCCGGTGGTCCGTACAATCTCGTCAAATCACAAGCTTTCCTCTTTTGATGGTTTCTGCTGGAATATTACACTGAACGTTGTATTGCGTGAAAGCATGAGCTATGACCGGCGCGGTGGTCTAGCGGTTCAGGAGCTCAGTCCGGAACCGCGCTACTGCTACGGTCGCAGGTTCGAATCCTGCCTCGGGCATGGATGTGTGTGATGTCCTTACGTTAGTTAGGTTTAATTAGTTCTAAGTTCTAGGGGACTGATGACCATAGATGTTAAGTCCCATAGTGTTCAGAGCCATTTGAACGATTTGTAAATAAAGCTGTTATGCTCTGCCACATGAGCGAAACGCACGTCACTTAGCTTTCTGCTTTCATTGACGGTGCGTTTGCTAAACATTTCACTAAATCAGTACACCCCCCCCCAAAAAAAAAGAAAAAAAGTTGCCAACAACTTTTCGTTCTGTGCATGTTAATCGTATCTGCATTCGACAGTTAGGCTCCCATGTACAAATATTAAAGTTTTGCGTCAAGCACAATTCTTTATTTATTTTTATTATTTTGAGATTTTCCTCGTTACAAAGACTTATTTCCAACATAATAATTTACTTGGAAATTACAATACAAACAACAAACGTTCTTAAACTATATTTTCAAAATATTCCTTAACTTTTTTAAACTACAAAAAGACGGGATAATCTGTTATTCGATGATTCAATGAACATTAAATTATCATGTAACTTTTAAAAATGAAGTTACGATGTAGTATGAGACTTTAATGACCGTGTAATGAAACTATGGGTCCCTTTAAAAAAAACAGAGGTTAAAATAATTACGGAAATGAGATGGAAATGAGCGTTTAGCGTCATTGGCCGGGAGGCCCCTTGCGCGGCGGGTAATGCCGCCTTGGTGCAGGTCTTATTACATTCGACGCCACATTGGGCGACCTTCGCGCCGAATGTGAATGAAATGATGATGAAGACAACACAACACCCAGTCCCTGAGAGGAGAAAATCTCCGACCCTGGCGGGAATCGAGCCCGGGCTCGTAGGACGGAAATCCGTCACGCTGACCACTCAGCTATTGGGGCGGAAAATTATGAAACCGCCTTTCTAATTTGGTGGAATGAACACTCGAAAGTAAGGATATTTTATTGACACGTATCAGGCCAGCAACGTAACTGTTTCCGAGGAATCGAAGAATTGCTGATTTCTATCGATAGTAGATATATTTGAAGAGGAAAACACAAGTTGGTTGGGACGGTGGTCGATTGGAATAGGGTCTGTCTATTTTCAGCTCACAAAAGATTAAATTCTTCTCTCTTGATTCGTCTATGTCCCTACTCTTATGGGGTCGGCAGGGTTATTACAGGGTTTGGCAGTGTTAGTGTTAGAGGATGGCCAGATGCCCTTCCTGATGACATTTCCGTACCCCTTGCCCCCCCCCCCCCCACCCCCCCCCCCCTCCTCTCTCTCTCTCTCTCTCCTCCTGGGACGGTATATGTGCACGCAGTTGTTCCTTTGTATTGTTATTCGTAAGTGAAAGTGTGCGAACGTTTTCTAATGTGTAACTGAGGCGGGACGGAGGTACCAGACTATTATTCACCTAGTGTCAATCGGGTTCACATATTTATTTGGGAACCACTGCAACATCCTTCATATAAAGGCCGGTCTTTCACCGTGTGATTTTCATAGCTTTGGTGACATGTATAAAACGTGTGTGGACGTCGGCTTCTGTGGGACGAGAAAGTGCAAGAGACAGCGTGGAAGTGGATCTGTGAGCATTGTACGAAATCGGAATTGATTGTCTCGTCTCCCAGTAGGACAAATGTCTTAAAGCGTGTGGTGATTTACTTTTGAATGTAACCATTCCACGGTCCAGTTGTGACGGGTGTTTGACTTCCATTTGACTGCCCGTTTTGCTTTGGAAAATATAGAGCTTTGGAAACGAATGAATGTTTATAGTAACCCTGTGCTTATTGACCCACCCTTGAATAACAAAAATGAATGCTTATCCGTCGCAGAAAGTGTCACGAGGGAAACCAGAGTCTTAGTAATTGCAATGCGCACAGGTGCTGGGGCTGCTGAGGACCTCGTGGGAGGAGGCGGACCACAGACGAGCGAAAACACTGCTGATGCGGCTGGAGGAGATAAGCCGGCGGTCGATTTCGCCGTTCTGCTCGCGGCTGCTGCCGATGGAGGAGGGCACCGAGCTGAGGCCTGGTCTCCCACCGCCCAGGGACCGAGGCGAACCTCTCCAAGAGCCGAACACCGCATCTCAGTAGCAATGTCGCATCTCATTTGGTCTCCTCTGTGTAGATGTCTCTGAACCTAAGCATTCAGCAGTTGATCCTTGAGCAGTATCCTGTCAGAATGTGGAATTCCTACAGATAGGACTGCAGCGTTATTCTTGGTCACTGCAACAGTGCTACACAATGATCGCCATTTTTGTAGATAGTTAATTAATATGTGCACTCTATTATGGCAAGAGCAGTTAAATGCTAGAATGTCATTAGATACATCAGCTGCAAGTAATGGGAATGCACATGTGTCAGAACCAATTTTTGTTGTCATATTTGTTATGTCTTTTCCAACGCGTGACTAAATAAATGTTCAAAGTACAAGACCTTTCAGAACATTACAAGAAAATGAAATAGCATTTAAAGTGAATTAACGTGTGTTAAGAGTCATTAAAGGGGCGATCAAAAATTTCCCGTTTGCAGGCTTTACAGTCCAGAATCGATATGCCAGGCGGGTAAAATCACCTTGAGCACTCCGTCTGCAGGCCACAAGTGGCCCATCGGGACCATCCGACCGCCGTGTCATCCTCAGTTGAGGATGCAGATCGGAGGGGCGTGTGGTCAGCACACCGCTCTCCCGGTCGTTATGATGGTTTTCTTTGACCGGAGCCGCTACTATTCGGTCGAGTAGCTCCTCAGTTGGCACCCCGAAGAATGGCAACAGCTCATGACGGCCCGGATGGTCACCCATCCAAGTGCCAGCCACACCCGACAGCGCTTAACTTCAGTGGTCTGACGGGAAGCGGTGTATCCACAGCGGGAAGGCCGTTGCCAAAATCACCTTGAGCATTGAGGCAATTATCCCATTGGAATCCCACGTTGAAGATAACTGTTTGGTAAAACACCATGTTCTGATGCGTGGAGAAGTCCGTAACCCGTCCAAAGTGATCCGTCGAGCATTCAAGGCTCTTTTTAGGGACCGTATGCCTGATAATCGTATGGGGGAGAGATCAGGGCTATAGGGCGGTTGCTCGAGTGGCTCCCACTTGAGTTGGTATCCAGGAAAACTGCGACAAGGGGTTCTGTTGCTTCATAATGATTTATGTCCCCGTATCGCAAGTGCCGTAACGCAGAAGTTACGCTACCTCAAGTGGGAGACATTCGAGCACCCTATATACAATCTTGCTCTATCCCCAGACGATTAACACGCCTTTGGTCTTTCAAAATAGGCCTTGAAGCACGGACGATTCCGGTCGGAAGAGAATGTGCAGCAGGCATTTACCGACTTCCTCAGGCAGCAGGACATTGTTTTTTACCATACAAGTGTCTTGAGCCTGAGCCCGCCCGGTTGTCCGTGCGGTCTAACGCACGACCTTCCGGGTGGGAAGGAGCACCTGGTCCCTGGCACGAATCCGCCCGGCGGATTTGTGTCGAGGTTCGGTGAGCCGGCCAGTCTGTGGTTGGTTTTTAGGCGGTTTTCCATGTGCCTCAGCGAAAGCGGGCTGGTTCTCCTTATTCTGCCTCAGCTACACTATGTCGGCGATTGCTGCGCAAACAAGTTCTCCACATACGCGTACAGCACCATTACTCTACCACGCAAACATAGGGGTTACACTCGTCTGGTGTGAGACGATCCCGAGGGTTCCACTGGGGAACGAACCGCACAATAACCCTGGGTTCGGTGTGGGGTGGTGGAGGGGTGAAGTGGACTGCGGTAGTCGTCGTGGGGTTGTGGACCACAGCGGCCGTTGCGGGGACGGAGCCTCTCCGTCGTTTCTAGGTGCCTGGTTAACATAACATAATATAACATAACATCTGCAACCTGATACGCCGCTCTGATGATTGCCTCAACGTTCGAGGCGAGTTTGCCTGATTGTCATATCGATTCTGGACTGTACAGCCTTCGAATGGAAACGTTTTGATCGCTGGCTATACTTTCTCTCGTCGTTTCTGATCAGAGAACAATTTTCACACGTACGATAAGATACCATTTTCGATATGCTAAAAAACTGGATTCATTGATTACATACACTCCTGGAAATGGAAAAAAGAACACATTGACACCGGTGTGTCAGACCCACCATACTTGCTCCGGACACTGCGAGAGGGCTGTACAAGCAATGATCACACGCACGGCACAGCGGACACACCAGGAACCGCGGTGTTGGCCGTCGAATGGCGCTAGCTGCGCAGCATTTGTGCACCGCCGCCGTCAGTGTCAGCCAGTTTGCCGTGGCATACGGAGCTCCATCGCAGTCTTTAACACTGGTAGCATGCCGCGACAGCGTGGACGTGAACCGTATGTGCAGTTGACGGACTTTGAGCGAGGGCGTATAGTGGGCATGCCGGAGGCCCGGTGGACGTACCGCCGAATTGCTCAACACGTGGGGCGTGAGGTCTCCACAGTACATCGATGTTGTCGCCAGTGGTCGGCGGAAGGTGCACGTGCCCGTCGACCTGGGACCGGACCGCAGCGACGCACGGATGCACGCCAAGACCGTAGGATCCTACGCAGTGCCGTAGGGGACCGCACCGCCACTTCCCAGCAACTTAGGGACACTGTTGCTCCTGGGGTATCGGCGAGGACCATTCGCAACCGTCTCCATGAAGCTGGGCTACGGTCCCGCACACCGTTAGGCCGTCTTCCGCTCACGCCCCAACATCGTGCAGCCCGCCTCCAGTGGTGTCGCGACAGGCGTGAATGGAGGGACGAATGGAGACGTGTCGTCTTCAGCGATGAGAGTCGCTTCTGCCTTGGTGCCAATGATGGTCGTATGCGTGTTTGGCGCCGTGAAGGTGAGCGCCACAATCAGGACTGCATACGACCGAGGCACACAGGGCCAACACCAGGCATCATGGTGCGGGGAGCGATCTCCTACACTGGCCGTACACCTCTGGTGATCGTCGAGGGGACACTGAATAGTGCACGGTACATCCAAACCGTCATCGAACCCATCGTTCTACCATTCCTAGACCGGCAAGGGAACTTGCTGTTCCAACAGGACAATGCACGTCCGCATGTATCCCGTGCCACCCAACGTGCTCTAAAAGGTGTAAGTCAACTACCCTGGCCAGCAAGATTTCCGGATCTGTCCCCCATTGAGTATGTTTGGGACTGGATGAAGCGTCGTCTCACGCGGTCTGCACGTCCAGCACGAACGCTGGTCCAACTGAGGCGCCAGGTGGAAATGGCATGGCAAGCCGTTCCACAGGACTACATCCAGCATCTCTACGATCGTCTCCATGGGAGAATAGCAGCCTGCATTGCTGCGAAAGGTGGATGTACACTGTACTAGTACCGACATTGTGCATGCTCTGTTGCCTGTGTCTATGTGCCTGTGGTTCTGTCAGTGTGATCATATGATGTATCTGACCCCAGGAATGTGTCAATAAAGTTTCCCCTTCCTGGGACAATGAATTCACGGTGTTCTTATTTCAATTTCCAGGAGTGTATTTGGGTAGTTTTATCACGGACATTGGGTGTGTTGTTGGCAGAGTGCCAGTGGATAGACTATGCGCTGGACAAGTTCCCCAGTATGAAAAATGGAGCAACAACGGCCTTGCCACAGTCTTCGTATGGCTGGTGGAAAGGGTTTGGAGATAAAGTACACATGCTCCTTCATCAGTATACACACGCATACACACATACGGGAGTAAGTGAGCACCATGACAAACACAAGCACAATTTTCTGGGATTGTGGCAATATTAACAGAAACAAATAAAAATTATTCCAAGTCCCTTACTTCTGGCTAGAATTTTTGAAAGGTTTCCCTTGGTTAACAGTTAAGTTCCAGAACTGAAAATCCCTCTCCTAAATATTTTCGCGTCATAACCACACTCAAGTGCAAAACCGAAAGCGATATCGTCACTGAAATACAACACTTACCACTGAAAGCACATTCATTAAGAACACAGTGTATACCCTGAACAGAGCTGAGATGCTGGACAGAGAGCTATTTATACAAACATTGAATAATACAGAATGCTGCTATTTATACAAACATCGAATATTCTAAAATATACGAAGATTACAAATATATTTCAAGAACCTGCCGGAAATGGTAAATACTGAAAAAACACACAATTGATGGTGGTCAGGTTTGAACTAATAACCCATAGCACACTAATCGGCGATGTGCAAATGATTAGCTTTTCAGAGCATTCACACAAGATTGACGCCGGTGCCGACACCTACAACGTGACATGAGGAAAGTTTCCAACCGATTTCTCATACACAAGCAGCAGTTGAACGCCGTTGCTTGGTGAAACGTTGTTGTGATGCCTCGTGTAAGGAGGGG
Source organism: Schistocerca gregaria (assembly GCF_023897955.1). Taxonomy (NCBI): domain Eukaryota; kingdom Metazoa; phylum Arthropoda; class Insecta; order Orthoptera; family Acrididae; genus Schistocerca; species Schistocerca gregaria. Next base: position 180,808,057 of record NC_064927.1, read on the forward strand.
AAATGCGTACCATCTCGTTTCCGACTTCGATAAAGGTCGGATTGTAGCCTATCGCGATTGCGGTTCATCGTATCGCGACATTGCTGCTCGCGTTGCTCGAGATCCAATGACTGTTAGCAGAATATGGAATAGGTGGGTTCAGGAGGGTAATACGGAACGCCGTGCTGGATCCCAACGACCTCGTATCACTAGCAGTCGAAATGAAAGGCATCTTACCCGCATGGCTGTAACGGATCGTGCAGCCACGTCTCGATCCCTGAGTCAACAGATGGGGGCGTTTGCAAGACAACCACCACCTGCACGAACAGTTCGACGACGTTTGCAGTAGCATGGCCGCGGTTACCCTTGACGTTACATGGTCTACTCAACGAGGAACCTGGGCGCACGAATGGCAATACGTCATTTTTTCGGATGAATCCATGTTATGTTTACAGCATCATGATGGTCGCATCCGTGTTTGGCGGCATCACGGAGAACGCACGTTGGAAGCGTGTATTCGTCATCACCATACTGGCGTATCACCCAGCATGATGGTGTGGGGTGCCATTGGTTACACGTCTCGGTCACCTCTTGTTCGCATTGACGGCACTTTGAACAGTGGACGTTACATTTCAGATGTGTTTCGACCCGTGGCGCTACCCTTCCTTCGATCCCTGCGAAACCCTAAATTTCAGTAGGATAATGCATGACCGCATGTTGCAGACCCTGTACGGGCCTTTCTGCATATAGAAAATGTTCGACTGCTGCCCTGGCTAGCACATTCTCCGTATCTCACACCAACTGAAAACGTCTGGTCAATGGTGGCCAAGCAACTGGCTCGTCACAATACGCCAGGCACTACACTTGCGGGACTGTGGTATCGTGTTGAATCTGCATGGGCAGCTGTACCTATATACGGCATCCAAGCTCTGTTTGACTCAAGCCCAAACGTATCAACGCCGTTATTACGGCCAGAGGTGGTAGTTCTAGGTACTGATTTCTCAGTATCTATGCTCCCAAACTGCTTGAAAATGTAATCACAAGTCAGTTCTAATGTAATATATTTGTCCGATGAATACCCGTTTATCATCTACATTTCTTCTTGGTGTAGCAATTTTAATGGCTAGTAGTGTAGTCTGGCTTGCCGAAGCCTCATTATCATCAAGTGGGCCCTGTGTTTCCTTACCCCCTTGTCACTCTGCCCCTCTGGACTTTAGCAGGACTTCATACGGAGGACATGGAAGACATTTCTGCGAATTTATATTCCTGATAAAGGGTCGTAATTCTCGACGTCATATGTGAGGTCCGACAAGCGACGAAGGATATGGTACAGCTCAAAGTAGCTCTTTAGTAAATCTTCTGGCAGTCTCACTTTCGAAACAGGCGTAAAAACTCACTCAGTGTCTCATGGGATGTATCTCACTGGCCAGTGCTTTGCGATATAATGCTCCCGGTCTCTCGGTCTCTCTCCTGGGGGTCCAGTGTCCGACGCCAGCCAATTGTCTTGCTTCTTCAGCCCTGGTGATGAAGTGCTTATCGTAGTGGTGCTGAGTATCGTCCAGTTAAAGTGGGAGCGGTGTATCCATTGAAGGTCTGTAGATAAACTATCGATATTGTTTCCCAAATGTATCGATATATATCGACGATATTATTTTCGCTGTAGCTTCTTAAGAGGGAGCTATGCCACGAGCTCTGGTGAAGGTAGTCAGGTGTAGGGATTCGCTTCGCCGATTAGTGTGCTACGGGTCATTAGTTCAAACCCGACCACCATCAGTTTCAGCAAAACATAATTTTACTTTAACTGGTGAAGGAGTTGTACTATTTTTTGAGCTTTCATCACGTCCAGTTTTCCTCTTTGATTGTTTGAAGCAAGTATAAGTGGCACTAAAGAAGAAGTCTTATTGCTCTGGCAAGGGGTGGGGGGGGGGGGGGGCGGCAGGGGGCTGTGGATGGAATAACGAGATGTCCGCTGTGAAGAAACAACTCAACAGTTGGGTCAAAAAAAATTATAACGCAACTAGTGTGCTACCGCTTTACATCGGCATTCTTCAAAAACACTTGCTGAAAACGAACAAAAATCTAAATGACAAGACTGGCCTTTGCGGTGGGCGGAGGCGTGTGAGGGGAAATACTGACGTAGTCGGCGCTCGGCGCTACCAACAGAAATTGCAAAGTTTAGCTGCACCACACAATTTTGACACTATAACTGCTGGATTGCTGGCATTCGCAGAAATGAAAAAGAAGGAAAGTCGACACGAAGCGTTCCAGACAAATCCGATATGTGACGAAACAGGGCGACAGATCCATCTGACAGGTTTTATTGTGTCACTTACATGCAGTCACCATTGTTAGCAAAGTGGTTGTCGCCAAGCGTGAACGTGCGTAGTTTTTCTTTCAATTATTGCTCTGAGCGGATAGGCAAGCTGCTAGATTGTTGACGTACAAAATCTCTAATAATAAATCAATACTTTAATATACGTCTCTAAAACCGGCAAGATATTTACAATATGTAGCCGAAATTTTTAGAGGCATATACATCGATAGTTCTTCCGTCAATATATCTACTTTTTCTCGATATATCTATGGACGACATGATTTTTTTTTAATATCGGTATATCGAATTTCCGATTTTCTTTAAAATGTCAACAGTCCTAATGCAGTTTCTCTTCTGCCTTGAGACCGCGGAGCAAAAGAATACTGCGAAGCCTGTAGTTTCTTGTTTCTCTCTGTTGTTGTGAACGTCACGATGGGCAGTATTGCATCCCAGTCTCACTGTTTGACATTAATGTTCACAAAGAGCATATCTGTCAACGTCTTATTAAAGCGTTCTGTGAGGTCATTCGTCAGTGGGTGGTAGACAGTTGTCTTTCAATGCTGAAGTTGCTATGTGAAATTACCTCTACTACTAATCTCACTTGGCAACTGCTTTGCTGCAGTGGATCCACCGGTTCCCGTGAGATCACCGAAGTGAAGCGCTGTTGGGCGTGGCCGGTGCTTGGATGGGTGACCACCCAGCCGTCGTGCGCTGTTGCCATTTTTCGGGGTGCACTCAGCCTCGTGATGCCAATTGAGGATCTATTCGACCGAATAGTAACGGCTTCAGTCAAGAATACCATCTTACGGGCGGGAGAGCGGTGTGCAGACCCCACGCCCCTCCTATCTGCATCCTCCACTGAGGATGACACGGCGGTCGGATGGTAGGCCACTCGTGGCCTGAAGACGGAGTGCTTTTTTTTTTTTTTTTTTTTTTTTTGCTAATCTCGGTGGATAAATTTTCCACAGTCAGAGGTCATCAAACAGGGTACTCCATGCTTCAAAATACTGCCTTCTACAAGCAACTTCGCATACTACCGAAGCTTCGTTAGTCGACACAGCTTTAGTGACAGCCTAGTGGATGAAGGTCTCTTTAAAAAAAATTCATTCTCCACCCCACACAGTGGAGTGGGCTGTTCTAGATCTGGCCTATTAAAGAATCACGGTCCTATTCAGCCAAATATCACACACGATGATAGTGGGGCACATGGGGGTTCCCAACTAGTAATGTATGGGAAGCACCTACCAATTCCAGCACTTGCCTTACAACCAAGGGAAACTCTCGAAAAGATTCTACGAGATCGTGGAATTGGAACCATGTTAATTTATTTCTGAGACATCATCCTACATTGAGACCGTTGACCTACTCAGAAATTAAAATGTTGTGTGTGCATAACGTAGACATATGTTGTATATATGTGTGTGTGTGCAAAGTGTACGTACTTTGTATGAGTGTGTACTGTATGTGTTAGTGAACAGAGTGGAGAGTTGTCATGTGCAACTGAGGTAGTCACTGCAGAGTATTATCCATCGATTCCAGTTTGTCAACTGCAGGAAGCTCTTTATTAGATAGATCAGAATGAAGAGTCGTCGTGTGGAGATTAGATAGTCTCTGCAGACTATTATCCATCGATTCCTGTTTGTCAACTGTGGGAACCTCTCCAAGTGGTTGATTCCTATTCGACAGAATGGAGCTACTGCAGACGTAATTGGTACCAGACGCCCCAGAGGTAACTGTGGTATGAGCTCCCCTCTTCGGCATTCCTTGCAGTACATAATATGAAAGACAACGGAACAATTTAATATCAGAGATGATAAAATAGCCTATATTAAACTGAGTGAATGTCCAAATCCGCAGTACCTGTTTATTGTGTTTTCACTGTATTACGAACGGTTTCATACCCTGGAGGAATGTGTTCAGGTCATGTAAGACTAATACTTCGCCGCGCGGTTTGCGGCGCCACGTCACGGATTGCGCGGACCCTCTCGCCGGAGGTTCGAGTCCTCCCTCAGGCATGGGTGTGTGTTGTCATTAGCATAAGTTAGTTTAAGGTAGTTTAAGTAGTGTGTAAGGCTAGGGACCGATGACCTCAGCAGTTTGGTCCCTTAGGAATTTACACACATTTGAACATTTTGAACTAATACTTCCTGTGCCACAACTCCCAAGGTGCAAAGGTGCTTAAAAACATCTCACTCCTTGATAAAACCTTCGACGTAACGTGTAGTTCCATTTGACGCCTGGCAATACATAGTAGTACGTTGACGACTCCCAAGGATTGTGTGTCTTTTAATTCTTTATTTCCCCCTCGGGTTTTGACGATGGTTCTATCCTATCGTACGAGAATTGTCATATGCTGTCCAGGCTCGTCTTGTGACAGTGTTTAGGGAATTATTACTGATCAAGTATAGTTTGCATCGGATGCCCATCTGCCGGTTCAAGGTTTACCGAGGAGTGACATGGTTTTGTGCGCACTTGCACCTTGAAAGTCGTGGCACATGAAGTATTAGTTTTATACGACCTGAAAATATACCTCCTTGGTATGAAACTATTCGTCATACAGTGAAAACTCAATAAACAGCTATTGCAGATTTGGAGAGTCATTTAGTTTATAAATACTCTTTTAACCATCTTTGATTTTAAATTGTTTGGTTGTCCTTCACATTATGTACAAATTTTTTAGCTGTTGTTGCCCGATCTATAAGGTTATTAGTATTCCTTACGGTGCCTCACATAGTGTCTAACAGACTGGTACAGCTCTGCCCAGTGGTACCTGCATCTGATTTCGTCTAGGCTCTTACAAATCCATGGTGATCAGACGCTGGATCATCGCGGGAATACTTCACAATAGCTGCTACAGATGATCTGGGATGACAAACAAACATTTCTTTACCAGTGGATCATAGACCTTTTATACTATACTTTGTTAATTAACTGGACTTCTTCTCTGGTCGGCGTCTCCTCCATCAAGGCTTCTATGATTTTCAGCAGCGCTGTATCCTCCCTCTGTTCTGTAGCAGTGATATTTGATGTAGCGATAATTGACGTTTCATCCACATTGCTGAGTTCCAAAAGAGGATTCCTCGAAAGGCCGTCGGCATCCTTATGTTTGTGTCGGCTTTTTTACATCACTGTGATACTGTTATCCTGAGACCTCAGCAGCCATCTTAGCAGTTGACTTCATGGATTCTTCCAGCTACTCAGCCAGCAAAGAGAATGGTGGTGCATCATAATAGTGAATAGTGTGCCAAATAAGTATGACTGATGACCCAAACGACAACAAAGCACTCTTTCCCAGCATTAGTTCGTGAAAATGTCGTGCCTTGGTACAGAAACCCTTTATGACTCGACAGTAGTGCGACCACGTGCTGAGAAAACCTTTCACATCAAAAACGTGCCGACGAGTGAGAAAATCTGTGACAGCTCTTATTTTCTCTGGATTGAGATGAAGTCCATCGTCTCTTACAAGATGCCACAAGATTTTTATTTCTTTGTCAGCAAGGAGCCACTTATTAGGATTTCAGAGGAAGCCTGCAGTCTGAACACATTTCAGTGCTGTTGTCAGGAGATTATATGTTCTACAAATATCTTTGAAAAAACGATGATTTCATCCAGTACCAAAGACACATCGTCCATTTGCGTCAAAACACGTTTGAGAGGTTCCATGCCCTCTTTTGCAAGTCGCCTCTCATTTTCATCAATTTTATTAATGTTTTATGTCATTGCTGAGTGATAACAGGCCAGATAAGGTTATTGTAATGAAAGTATTCGTACTGAGAGCTCAAAATACTTTTCACTTGATTCCTATGCATGTTGGGTTACTTCCCTGGATGGCCTGTGCGAGGATTTGCCGGAGGATGCGGCACACTGCGTTTCCGGTTGGGGACCGCACTTCTGCGAATGCTGAGAGGGTCATACTTCAATGGGCTTAAGCGCCTGTAGGAACGACTGACGTCGGTCGAGTTTCGCCTATTGTATTCAGAGTGAAACGACCTGCGAGACGTCTGAGAGACGCCACAGTTTGTGTTTATGTGTTTACCTTTCCGGCGCGTCTGGAACGAAGACTGCTGGCACTGACTGACTGCATTGTCCTCATGAGTCTGAGAATACTTGTGGCCTGTGCCCTGCTTGGCGTGACGGTCTGGCGCCGGATGGCCGGTGGTCTAGGCATGTTGTTTTCGTAGCCGGTCAAACGGCAAGATGAGTGCAGAGGCATGATTACCTTAAGCTGAGGGTAGTTGACATCATAAATCCCTGCTAGAAATTGGAGGGAACTGTCGCTATTGGTGCGAATGACGTTCTGAGACAGTGTGGGGGAAGTTTGGAATCAGCACTGAATGCTGATTTCCATATTTCGAGGATAGTAGGGAGATGAGCAATGTTGGCTTTGCTCTTGCATTGCATGGGCGCAGGGATTCGGGCTCTGATCTTCATCAGAGTCGGACGCTCTTGCAACTTAGTCGCACTTTTTCGGCAGAACTTTGAATTCTCGGACAGCCTTCGAGACCAGTGGTTGAAACAGAGGTGTTGAACAGCAGAAGTCAGAACTCTGCCTATCGACGACGTGGTGCAGATTTCAGGACTGGTACAGTATTTTGAGGCTTCAGCATTGTAGGACCTATCAATTTATACTGAAGTCCTCAACAGCATGTGCACTCGCTTTGCTGCAAGTCCACCTTGCCTGATTCTCCATGTGGTCCCATTTGAGCTCTCACTACTAATCGCTATACTGCAATATAATCAGGAGAGCAATAGTTGATTCATTAGGACCTCCAGTCATTATCATCAATCTATTGCACCAAGAGAATATGAGCCCCTTGTTCTCCAGCCAACTCTTATTCTCATTAATAGTTCAGTATACCCTAGTAGTAGAGCTACAGGGGTGTGGCCCCAGTCTCCATTGTTGCCATATGTATCGAACATGGCGGTGATGATGTCATCCAAGATGTCAGCCTGTAGACTTGGCAACAGCGCATGACATCATCCAAGATGGTGGCCATGACGTCATCCAAGATGGCGGTAAGGTAGGTCAATTGGGCTACCTCCACTAACCTAATCCCCCCTCGCCTCCCCCAGAAAATGGTGCGAAGTTCAAATTCCATCAGGACAATGCAACACACCTCTACTAACCCAAGAAAATGGCCGGAAGATAGGTCAATTGGGCTACCTCCACTAACATAAGTCATAAGACTGACAGCTCTTCCTAGGGACTGTAGGGAAATTTGAATTTTGGTGGTAAAGAATGGTCACATGGTCTGTCTATAGTAACCTATAAAACAGTGGTGGGAAAGAAAGGGTAGTTGCGCTCTCTCCACTAAACTAAGTCATCCAACCGCCACCCTTCCTAGGGACTGTCGGGAAGAGCACTCAACGTGTGTTGTATGTAAGATTTCGCATACACTATTTATTTTAACAATTAGAGGTAGTACCATCATCAAATGTAGTCGCCATGGAGTCTGGAGTCCAACTGACCTAGTACACAGTATTGCCACCAGAGAGCACTGTCATCCATTCCATGACATTATCCAAGATGGCGTGGGAGGTGGTGGGAAACAGTGTGTTCGCCATAAGGTTCAAATGACCTAGTACACAGTACTGCCACCAGAGGGCGCTGTCGTCCATTCTGTGACGTAATCCAAGATGGTGGCCATGGCGTAAGCTGATGACGCAAGTACCATTATCCAAGATAGTGGATTTTGGCGGTAAACAGTGTGTTCACCACGAGGTCTGGACCTCTGGATGTAGATGTAGATGTAGATGTAGATGTAGTACACAGTAGTGCCACCAGAGAGTGCTGTCGTCCATTCCATGACATAACCCAAGACAGTGGGGGAAAATGGCGGGAAACAGTAGGGTCGCCATGAGATATGGACATAGTACACAGTACTGCCACCAGAGGGCACTGTCGTCCGTTCCATGGCATAACCTGAAATGGCTGTCTGGAGGGGAAAATGACTCAGCCTGTGCTGAGCTGATGGAGAGAGGAAGGAGTGTACTTTATTTATTGTGGAACAATTTATTTGGGGATGGATTTTAGGCAGTATATTTATCACACTGATACAAAAGACATGCTCTGACATGCTTGGGGTCGTGCCACACAGCCTACAGACCCGTAAACTACTGCTAAATAACGCTCTGCAGACACACAAACAACTGCTAAATTACCGAAATAATTTCAGTACAGACATGCAAAATCCTCCTAAATAATGCAGTACACTGATGTGCAGACACGAAATCTACTGGTAAACTGTCCAAATAACGCATAGCACAGCCTACAGACCTGCTCGCAAAATAATGCAACAGACACGGAAACAACGTGCACAGCACAGGCACCGCCCACCAGCCCCTGTCTAGTGGACCCAGAGGAGACTACCACACACCCTCCTAGAAATACATGATCACCTAGGCACCATTGCTGACACGACCGGATGGGAGCAAAGACCTATTTGCAGAGCGCAGACGCTCCAAGGGCGCGCGCGCGTCGACGCCACAGCCGGACGTAAGACAGCGCGAGCCATCGCCCTCACGCCGCTGCTGCCTACAGCAAGCAGGTGAAAGTTGGATCTATTTTCGGGGTATACAGTTAGATTTCTTCGAGTGTTATACTGACATCACAGAACTCCAAGGAGTGCTCACGCCAGTCCCATATGCGAGACGCCACTGGGCAGCATGTGTGTTTACCATTGCTGACGCAATACCTATGGATACTGACGTCACAGAATAGCACAGGGAGCATTGTTCCTAACGATCCAAACTGAACATGCGAGCTGCGTCTAGCCGTGAACACGTACCCAGGGTGTCTGACGCATCGCGCGAAATCTTCGTCCTGCTATCAATATACGTCTCAGAAACGCTGAACTTTCTCATCACTAAAAGCCTTTACAGCTCTCGAAAACACCGTTAATCATGAAAGCATTCTTGTTGTTTGGAAAGAGAGCACGCTTTAAGCACAGATTGGCGGAAATCAGAACTATTATGCAAACAGAAATCGAAGCACTGTCTTACAGAAGAGAAAAATATCGCCAGAATTTTCGCTATCCTACAGCTACAGGTCTCAAGTTGTCCTAATGCCTCAGTAGTGGATGAGTGATGGCATCCCCGCGAGAGATGGATGGTGTGCTACAACTCATCTTTGAACACTTGCTTTCTCAGAACTTTCCATACAAACCTTGCCTCCATCTTGTTCAAATCAGTTTGTAGACACTCATATGTCACGGCACAAAGGATGTCTTGTGGATGATTAGAGCATTATGATTGTATTTTGTACAGATCACCATATTGCACTGAAAATTAAACCCTTCAAAGTGACGTACAGATCGTCAAATATGGAAAGACTCTTACTCAATTACACTGCTCTCCCACTGAGGACAGGGGCTTGAATATTAGAGTGGGAAACAGATCTCCAACCCAGCAATATATCAGCGCGTACTGTGTCGATGTAGTAAACATACAATTCGTATCCTGCGCCATACAAAAATCAGCCTTTTTATATCATTTGTACATATACCACGAAGACAGACAGCACCGTATACAGTCCCTGCGAGGTGGGCGGTCATCCATCCCCCCCCCCGCCCCGCTACACACCCCCCCCCTTACAGGTGACTAGAGCACCCTCAGCAGACCGAAGTCACTCTCATAACTGTTCTACAAATTTGGGCTCATTCCCCTAAGGAATGCGTTACTGTTTGTGGTCCAGACCTGCTTGCTTGCTTGCTTTTCTACACCCATCTACAGGCTCTAGGATTACAAGAACACGTGTACTATCTCATGGTTTGCGATAATATTATACCATTTTCACGGTACTTCTAGACATCAAGCGCACAGCAGTATCCTACCGATCGCTTGCGCAACATAATCCCCAAGATATAGACTGGAAATTATTTCTCTACACATCCAAAACTTGAGCTAGGTGGGTCGTGCTGTAAACCACTGACTAACTAGAAACTTGTCTCTCCTGTGAAGACATTTACAAGACAACTCGAAAAAAATAGAGAAAACTGATATTTCCACTTGCGAATACCTTTGTCAGTGATGTAGCAGACTTCAAATCATCCCTATAATTTACAAGGTCAACTAAGGTCTTTCTCATGTCTAGAGAACCAGCAAACGTGTCTTCCACCTGCTAGATGCACACACCTCAATCGATCTTCTCTCAACTAAATAAAGGCGTGAAATGTGCAGAAGCAGTTAATGGAACAATTTACATGTGAGGGAATAACATTCCAACGCAAACACACCTCCATATACAGTCTTCTCAAATTTCCAGTGATGACAAAAGCTATCCAACACACAGTAAGTATTAGTTCGCTATTCGGTCGTCTAGAGGACAATACCGTTAAGTCATCTACATTCCTACACTCCCACAGGCCTCTCCATTCTGACAGCACGTACAGTTAACGGGAAACGTGTATCATCCCCGCACAGGTCACCGGCGCTGCACGCCAAGCACACACAGGTAGAATCATCATCCTAAGAAATCGGTCACATACATATTTTATCCCTGTACGTACAACTAAATGTTAACATCGTGGTTTCAGTTGAACGACATTCAACAATGACCGAAGTATCGGAAATACACCCTATTGACGGTTGTGGCTCTGTAAATAGAAATATCAGTACCATTCTTATGACTTGACATATTCTTCCCTTTGCTGTCACAGTATTCCACGTCAAATCCATACCTTCCTTTGCACATGGCTGAACACAAATACATACTTTGTAAGCCTGATGCTCAAGGCGAACCTATCACGCACCTCCCACTGCTAAGTATAATACTTTGTCAATAACTAATCGCTGGCGATACGAAATAATAATACTGACCGAAAATCAAAGACGGATAGACATGTCTCAAACGTTTTTCTTGCGAGTGCTACCACCTAGTCTTAGAAAGAGGAGTTTAATTGTCTTACAGGCCACCAGATGTTAAAAAGCCCAACAACTACTGTAAGTTACTGTTACAAGCGGTCTTGGCTCTACATGTGCACACAAGCACCCATGTTAAACGCTATACCAGCTTTATAAATCCACGTATGGCATTACCTACGAATCACATGGTTTTTCCAGACAAATACCGAGACAGTGGTCATAGGAGTGCATATTATCAAAGCAGCAGTCCAACTACATATAGCCCACGATGCAACTTCGTCATAAAATCGATGAATTTTGAAAGTGATTCGGCAAAGAAACGTGGTATGAAATCGCTATTTGCAACCGCCTCACGCCACCACCAGTAGATATTTCTCCATTATTTGTAGCGTATTCTGCCTCAATACCATGTCAGAGGTTCTGTGATATATCCACTGGGTTATAGGCGATGACTGATTGAGAAGGATCACAAACAGTAGCAGATGGTATGCTGATTGAGGTCGTAAGAAATGCATACTAGCTTTTCAGATCTCTAGCGTTACGCTATCTGTTAGAAATCATGTCTATGATTTGGCATCAAGTCTATCCATTCAACCACATACCTGCGTTGGATCCCATGGAGAAGTCCTCTAATGATTACAGTCACTAGTGAATCATATTTCTGGCACTCTCATATCTCGAAACGAGCCACCTTTCTTGATCCTATATGCTACAGTAAAATTCCATCATGGTTTTAGGTAGCCCATATGCATTTTGCAACAACCCCTCAGACTCTGCGCTACTATCTCGGCATCTTTGCGCATGTGATTGTTCCAATGTAAGTCAGAACTGAGTAGACGTTGGAGAAAACTATATCTACCACCTTCTTCAACCCTCGTAGAAATATCCAAAACTGAGTTACTGCGACAGAACTGTGTTTTGACTGTTTGATGAAAACGAAGCCTGCTCCTGCAACACAAGGTAGTATAAAAGACAGTATGGAAACTGGGGAAAAGACGTGGATTCTGCTACTGCATGGTGGTGCTTCTCCAAATTACAAGCAGGTGCTACAGATCCACATCCCTCAGGGCCCGTTCACATCTGTCACCCAACATTCTATCATCGTTGTTCTGTTCCATCCACCAGAGAAAAATTACGAACTATAAAAGCTCCACTAACTTGATCCAATAGAGAACTCGATAAGATTTTTACTGCATCTCTCTCCTCCCATACAAACACCACATGCGTGCTGGCTTCGATCAAATGTGACGATCCTATTAAATGTAGAGGTATTGATCCACTGCACAGACCCGTTTAAAGTTTCGTCACCTATACTCTAGGAGGATGACCATATCCCACAGACTGTACTGTAAGTCGCAAGAGACGGCTCCCTACGACCCTTTGTCGTTGTTTGAAACATTGTTTTTTGCTACTGTAACACACTTTGTTGACTCCCATACATTTTGCTTTCCCGCCATGACTTAAGGTCTGTGTCATGTTCTAAACTGACATTAACACGTTCTGATCCATTGCCTCTTGCAGAAAACTAGATGTCACATGGTGTAAATCATGTTGTAACTGCGTCTACCTCAATCCCGCGTCCGGCCATCCTGATTTAGGTTTTCCGTGATTTCCCTAAATCGCTCCAGGCAAATGCCGGGATGGTTCCTTTCAAAGGGCACGGCCGCCTTCCTTCCTCGTCCTTCCCTAATCCGATGAGACCGATGACCTCGCTGTTTGGTCTCCTTCCCCGAAACACCCAACCAACCAACTGCGCCTACCTCAACACGCCACACACACTGGATTATTTAAATAAAATACAATTACAACATAAGGAAACTGAAAGAGTTTGACGGCGTTGTGGAAAGGTTCCAAACTGCTGTCCGAAAGTGATTGATGACCTCTACATTAAACTCATCTGTCACAGTGACAGAACAGCTGATGACTCTGTGTTCCGTTTCGACTGATTCCTCATATCGCAGTATCTACACGATCACTGTTTCGGTGATATCTGTCGTCAGAAGGTGTTATACCTCCACTGAAACTCTTCCTCCAACTCAAACAACCTCCACTGAAACTCTTCCTCCAACTCAAACAACCGACGTCAGTCAATCATTATGTGGTAACCAACAGCATACCAGTGAATGGATGGGGTGGAAAAGACACCCCAAATGTACTGAAATAATAAGCATTACAGTCGACTACCGAAGTAATAAGCATTACAGTTTATTGTGGGAACAATTTTACAGTAGTTTCAACACTGACCAATGATGTGAGAGCATGTCTCCCCAATTTCAGTGTCATAGCTAAACCACCCCCTCCCCCCCCCCCTCCCCCTGCCACACTTTGCAAGTATCATTGCGAATTTGGATAGATGACTGTGCAGTACGTCCATGGATTGTTAATTCTCGAACGCACCCATCATAAAAGTATATCAGAGAGCACTCTACATATTTCTAACACTTCAAGCATAGTGCTTAATTTTTCGATCTATCTCTATGCTGATAGGAGCCACAGAGCATTCTCGCAGTCTTAGGGTAAAATTAGATACTGAAAGACCCCCACACACTGCCATTGACCAACCCAGCCTGCAGCACCGTTACCGATTTAATCTGCAATCGACAAGAAGTAGACCGCTACGTTCCACATCTCGTGAATGAATGGAGCTTGCCGAGTCCTCGCCCATCCAAGTGGGCAAGATTTCTCGAGATGCGCCCATGACGAGGAGGTTAGCACTCCTTATCAATGTATAGTAACAGATTTGAAAATCCAGAATGAGATTTTCATTCTGCAGCGGAGTGTGCGCTGACGTGAAACTTCCTGGCAGATTCAAACTGTGTGCCGGACCGAGACTGCCTTTCGCGGGCAAGTGCTCTACCAACTGAGCTACCCAAGCACGACTCACGCTCCGTCCTCACAGCCATGTCTTCGCAATATCCTTTCTTTCAGGAGTGCTAGTTCTGCAAGGTTCGCAGGAGAGCTCCTGTAAAGTTTGGAAGGTAGGAGGCGAGGTTCAGGCGGAAGTAAATCTGTGAGGAGGGGGCGTGAGTCGTGCTTGGGTAGCTCAGTTGGTAGAGCACTTGCCCACGAAAGGCAAAGGTACCGAGCTCGAGTCTCGGTCCGGCACACAGTTTTAATCTTCCAGGAAGTTTCAGATTTGAAGGTGTTGTGATGTAATAGCAGACGGTGAAAAAGAACAAGAAATGGACGGTTTTTATGCACGATGGAGTTGCAGACGGATGGAGTTCGAAGCATTTTTACGTAAATCAACCAAGCTATCAATTTTAAAGTATTTTCCAGAGTCTAGGATCAGTACCTGGAAGGTATTGGTAAGAAAGAACATGGACACATGCACTCCTAAGGCTACAACGTTCCGCATTTAAAACGAGCTATAATGGTAGATCGATTGCGTTTCCGACCTATCAGTCGTATGGAATGTGGTGCTGTTAATATTCCAATGTAAGAAATATATTTCAACCACATGACATACTTCCTTCTTCCCGGTTTTTTACGGTAAACTATGTTATCGAACCGTAAAACGAAAAAAATACTTCCTTAAAACATTGACTCTTTGTGTTACGAACACAATATAGCTTTCCGTAAATATGTAGCATCCACTGTTCACATACGATCACGCTTCAGAAATTATATTAAGCCTACATCAGTCCTATATAAAAATTATGGTTAGCAACGGGGAATACCTCTTACAAGGAAACAGATAAACGCATAGCAGCAGCGTCCGACATGTGGAAATTACAAGTCATTCTGCCACTAACTCTCGACACAGCACATTTGTCAAGTAGATGTGTACATAGGGGATTGCAGGGTCTCACAAACACCTACCACTAACTTAGTTATGAAACTGAAGTATCGATTTTACGCTTAACATTCGACAGAGGAATGGAGTACATCGAATAAACCATAGTTCTTTTAGAGGAATGTGTGACGTTTCATCACACATGAGACGGAACTCCTCTGATGATCGACAGGTTTATTGTTAATGATGGTCAGTAGACAGTGATTTCAATCACATACAGAACACGTGGCTGTATACGAGTCGAACTCAGGCTACGTCACGCAACTCATGCATTCTGACAGAAAAGTGGAAAAATTGACCTGCAGCAACTTCACCTTCCCTATAATGCTTCATCAGTCTACCATCAAATCATACCTCATTACAGCTCCATCTCAATCGATCACCCCGTCCACTCTCCGCCATCCTTTAACGCAGATGCATGTAAGTTTAGAGGCAGATGGTTCTCTGTCTTCCTGCAAAGCGTCAAGTACAGTAGTCAACTCGCTTGTATCACTGGTACCTCAATAGACGTACAGTATAATGCTGCCTCAATGGAAAAAAAAATTGACTACTTCCCCGATTCCCTTCTCTTCCATGTCGACGTTTTCTCGGATTATTCTGGGTGCCACATACTTGTTCCCATGTACAAATTGCACACGCATTTCAGTGTATATTCGGTCAATTTATACCTATCCTCCTGTCATTTTTCGCAATTCTATCGATTTTTTTATGTCAGTTTCATTCATGCGATCATGACATAACCTCTCGTTCTGTGATCTAGAATTGCTGGTAACTGAAGTACATCTGCCAACACATAGCCCAAATGCATTGATCGGGAGGCGTAGTATAATACTGTACTCGATTGTAACCAGTCACCTCCACATCTGGAGAGCATGTGCTCTGTTTTCTGTATGTCTGTGTATATCCATGTGTCGCGGAAAGCTTCCAGGACTATGTCCCCCCACTGATGGACCAAACTTCGAACACAGAGCACGTGTTCAAACGTAATGCATGATTGGTCCACCTGCGAGCCCTATCCCAGATGTGAATATCGAAGCCGGCCGCGGTGGTCTTGCGGTTCTAGGCGCTGCAGTCCGGAACCGCGGGACTGCTACGGTCGCAGGTTCGAATCCTGCCTCGTGTATGGATGTGTGTGATGTCCTTAGGTCAGTTAGGTTTAAGTAGTTCTAAGTTCTAGGGGACTGATGACCTAAGATGTTAAGTCCCATAGTGCTCAGAGCCATTTTTTTAATATCGAAAATAACAATCTAAAACTCTTGATGAAAAATTAATACTAATATTTTTATTGTCTTTCAGTCACATTTTTCAATACAATGCGAAACAATCACAAAATTAGGTACTAGTTTTTGCGTGGAATAGTTTATAAAGTATATTATTCCTTTGCAAAATCCACAAAATTCAATATTAATGTTTCAAATGATATAGTTTCTAAACTATATTTTCTCAAATATCTTGATATACATGCAAAGAAACGGAAAAAAATTACAGACTTCCTACACACATTTTACATATTTTCATGGAGCACTATAAGCAGTTGGGTTTATCACATTTCACACACTTGTATGCCATCAGTCTGTTCAATGTGTAGGGACAATAACGACATTTTTTCTCTTTTCTAGCTTGTCGCTTATTTTTCTTTTTGTTGGATTCCCATCTCTTTGCTTTTGAGACAAAATACCTGAAATATTTTTCCTGAGGTCATCTGGTAAGTTTGGAATCTGGTACCTTCCTTGCATATGACATCTGATTAACTTCAGTCCTATGCTCTTCACGAACTCCGATCTTGACATCGTACATTTAGAAAGATACATAACATAGACATTTGCGTAACTCACAGATATTACATAGTAAAATACTGCCAGTGGCCATCTCCTTCTTCTTTGGTTAGCTGAGTAGTTGCTGCACTACATGTCTAGAGCGTCTACATCAGAATATGTAATTTCTGGTTTGTTGCTACTGTCATCAATATACCCAGTGTGGTGCATTCAAGAAAGAGCTAAAACTGCCTTAGATCTTTCTGAAACAAAAGAGAATAGTGTAAGAACCATAAACACTGCAGCCTACATCTTTCTTTGGGTTGGGAAGAAACTCTTTTGGAACGTCTCTTTTGTTGGGTTCTAGAGTTCGAACATATGTCCACCTGTTTTTCAGCAGGTCCTTACACATTTCACTGGAGGAATACCAATTGTCTGCTGTGATGTTCCTTTTTGTCCCATATATGCTTTTGGAAAGACGAATCAGAGACTGTGTTGGCTTTTGGAACTTTTTGTCTTCCTCAGATAGTGTTGCTTCATCACAATCTTTCTCCACATAACTGTAAGCATTATACAGATAGAAAGAATGTGCATCTGTGAGGCACATGACTTTTATGCCATATTTAACAGGTTTCTTGGGCATATCTATCTTGAATCGGCATCTGCCTCTAAATGGGATTAGACACATGCATGAGCCCCAATCGAAAATGCCTTCTGACAATTGGAAATAAAAATATTGAAAATATTGGACACAGCTGCTGCAGGATCATCTCTTATCCTTTGTTCAAGAGTAGATGCATCTTCAAATCTGAGAACCACCAGTAAAACTTCACATCGTTTCAGAGACATGGTTTCACGAAAAATGCGACGTCCAGTACAGTCATTTACGAAAGACGATGCCGAGTTTTGATGTCCAGACTTGAAAATCGAACACAGAACGATCAAACCAATCACTGCCTCAATTTCAGTTTTATCTGTATCTTTGTAACTCGAATAAGAAGGATTTTCTAATATATTCCTTATCAAATAAGGCATTTGTGCCTTTAGAACGGCAGGGTGTGCTCCTGTCGAAATATCGTTGGTGGTCGACGACGTCACTGGCAGCAAACCCGTAAGTTATTTGAACATTCAATTCGCCGGGAAAAGTTAAGGTCTCACATATTCCTTATCACTTGTAGTTTTGAGTTGGTGTGTAGTACTATCTCGTCAAATATTTCAATGTTAAAAAATAAACGCCATATTTCTTCTGGGTCTTCATCGTTACCTAACCGGTTGGCAGGGCCTAACCACGATGACAATCTAATTTTTCTTACATTTTTGTTTGGTGTCTTAGTACCAGAATTGGGCGCTCCGGAACTCCGACTGAAACAGTTCATCTTGCCATGATAAATTGTGTCAATTTCGGTGTCATCATCTTCCCTACTCTGAAGAGAGTCAATACCACCTTGTTCATTCTCGGACGTGCAGAGTATATCATTCACATCTATTTCAGAATCACTGTCATGGTCTGAATCTGATACGTGATCATCCGCAGCTTGTGGCCGTGCGGTAGCGTTCTCGCTTCCCGCGCCCGGGTTCCCGCGTTCGATTCCCGGAGGGGTCAGGGATTTTCTCTGCCTCGTGATGTCTGGGTGTTGTGCGCTGTCCTAAGGTTAGTTAGGTTTAAGTATTTCTAAGTTCTAGGGGACTGATGAGCATAGATGTTAAGTCCCATAGTGCTCAGAGCCATTTGAACCATTTGATACCTGATCTTTCTCAAGAACATAAGAATCGTCTGGATGACAACCACTTTCTTCACTACTGCAATGAAACCATCTGCACCATTCTTTTGCTTCTTTGTGACACACAAGGTATCCATCAACTAGTAGCCATCTACAAGTAATGAGATATTTGAAAAGTAAAGAGTATAACACAAAAAATTTACTCGATTAGAGTAGAAATCTTACCTCCATAGTAATATCCGCCTGTGAGACGATGTAACTGATGTTTGTACGCGAGTAAAACAGTACTATCGGGGAAATGAAACAATAACGTCCACACAGTAGCAAGTCCAACTCACGAATGAATCGTAGCTGAATATCAGATCCAAGTAACAATGCACGTCTGTCAACAATACATTGAGAGCTTTTATACTCACCCAAGAGACGGATGTTACCAACTGAGAATTACGTCGTCTCTGAATTTCTGAAGTCACAGATGCAACAATTTCCAGACGCAGCGAAGTTTTTTGAGCCATGGTTGCATTTGGAGCAACGGCTTTGGAAAGTGTTGTGTTAGTCGATGTCAAAAAAATATTTTGTTAGAGACGTGAAGAAGGTGTGAAAGATTGTTGGCCACGGTTTTCTCGACGACGCAGCTGCAACATGGCTAAAATTCTAAATTGTTTAGTAGAAGTGACAATGTAGTGCAGTAATTATCGTAATAGTACAAGTGTTAAAACTGGGTTAAGTTGGAACAATGTAGTTCGTTATTCAACGTAAAAAAATGGTTCAAATGGCACTATGGGACTTAACAGCTGTGGTCATCAGTCCCCTAGAACTTAGAACTACTTAAACCTAACTAACCTAAGGACATCACACACATCCATGCTCGAGGCACGATTCGAACCTGCGACCGTAGGAGTCGCGCAGTTCCGGACTGCGCGCCTAGAACCGCGAGACCACCGCGGCCGGCTATTCAATATAACTCGAATTTCATTTTACATACAGACATGTCACTATTGTAATTCCTGTGTCATATATTATAATTAATAACTTTTGTTAAAATTATGTCAAAAATAGCATTTGCATAATCTGAAGAGTTTGCATATTTCAGGTACGATGAAGTTCGTTTATCGTTCGTTTAATCGGAATGGAATAAAAAGTTTGTGCATTGGTCACCATGTTTCCATTTGTTGACGTAAATTTTGCTGAATGAAATCTTTTCAACTAATTAACAAATTTTAGTATTTCTTAAGTGAAAGCTGTAAATATAGATGCCTAAGCATGACATCAGAAACAATACTAATTGCTTCTATCTTGAAATTTTAAGCAAAAATCACAGTATTAAACTGGATATTATTTTCAAGGTTAATTAAGTAGTTCATCTCCTTCATAGATTTTCTACCGCAAAACATAGTTATAACATTTATTTCAGAGATTGAAATAAGATTAGTCGCAAATGTTCCTTTTCCTGTGCCCGCAAGTAACGACTGTTGTACTAGCAGATATAACAATGATGTTGAAACGCCATGTAAGGAAGACAGTGTTAAATTTATGGCTGTGCATTTGTGACAGAGCGTGAAATGTACGATCAGGCCCATATATCCACCAGTTACTTTGGAAACAGTGGTCAATAGCCATTTTTCTAACAACAGTTTAGTGAGAGCGCACACAGTTCAAATCAGACAAACGGTGATATTATTATCAATGTTTGCCAACGTAGTAACATTGCAAATATTCCGCTGTTAATATAAAGCTTTTATGTTTGCTGAAGGCTGTTGCAAAGGCTAAAGTTACTTTTCACAGTGAAGGTCGTGCGTTATGTTTGCGCACGCTGCCTGTGAAGCGTCCATTTTCGCGCGTATCGACCGAAGGCGAGGTACAGTGCTTTCTGCAGGCCAGCATAAAACTATTGACCGCTTTTGGCATCTTTAAACAATTTTAATAGACGAAACAAAGTATCAGTATTTCAGTGACTGATCGCAGTTGCGTATGTTGTGGCCTGTCAAAGCTATCACCGAAGCCCATATGTAAAATAATAATTGCAATACCAGCCAGTTTCCCTCACAAAGAATTGGCGTATAGGGTGGAATATGTCTCGTTCTCTACATCGAACAGAGGGGAGAGCAGAGTTTAGAATGCTTACTGCAGCAGCCATTACTACGTTATGTTGCAGGAGGGGATAGGCGGAGGAACGTAAGAATTAGCATGCCAAAAGTTTCGGAATCCCACGTCGCAACACATACACGGGCGTCTCCGAAATGAACGGACACGACGAGATTTGGGAATTCTGCACAGCACGTGCACTTAAAAGCAACAAAAAGTGTGTTTGTGAGCTTGTTACGCTCCTCAACAGCTGTATTAGTATTTTTATTATTTTTTCGTAGTCAAGACAGTTTCTAGATCTGATTCTTCGAAATGGATGAACAATGTGTAGTAAAACAATTAGTGAAAGGCCATTTTCGCAGTATAAATACGATGATAAGTTAGTGATAGTAAAATAGAGAACACTTATTCTGACTCCTCCGCACTTGCAGTATCAGCAGGAGGAAAAAAATAAGAACCATTGCAAAAAGTGTTTTAATATAAACAATTATGATAAATGTGTGGCTGTCTGGTTCATGCGAACTAAAAAAACTTTATTGCTGGTCAGAGTACTGTTAACAACTGAGAAAATGTTCTGGAATAGGACGGGTTTCGCAGATTTGACATATTTAATCACAGCTTTGCATAAACATAACAGATCAACAACGCATATAAAATCTTTTATATCGTTAAAAACTTTCTGCACTAAAAGGTTGACCAATGATTGAACTGTCATAAAAAATTATTCGTGGTTTGCACAATGAAAAGACGAAATAAAATAGAAATCTATTACAGTGGAACCTTTTGTAAATCAAGAACGTTCTTTTAGAGACCACGATGAAAGATAGGAGTCACGAAATAGAGGAAATTACATAGAACTGCTACAGCTTCTGTCTAATTATGAATTGGCAATGTCTCACCATTTAAAGACAACTAGCTTTTTCAAAGGCACCTCTGCTCTTATACAGTACGATCTAACCAATTCTGTGGCCAGTATTGTGAAAAATAAGATTAAATCAGGTAGTTATAATGCTACTTCTGTGGACTCATGCTTGAAGAAACAATTGCTGTCACCATGACGTCGAATATCTACTATTCTACGCTCTGGTGAAGATGAAGCCAACTACAAACAACGATTTCTACAGTTCACTGATCTAAGTTCTGACTAGACAGCCAATGGTTTATTTGAATACGTAAAAATAACTGCAGATGACTTAGGATGTACAAACAATTTTGTTTACCTTTCGATAGTGTTGCAGTAATGGCTGGGCATGTTCGTGTTCATACTTTAATTAAAGCCGAGAATCCTGATGCTACCATCATCCATTGCTATAATCATACTTCTCCAACCTGTGAACTTCATTAAGAAAACCAGACAATTCTTTCTTTCCCTTAATGGTGTATCCGCTTTTTCTCAGATTGCATTTCATGCACAGATGCTCTTAAAGCCTCTACCGAAAAAAAAATGCCAAGTGTCGCACCTACATGATGCAATTTTGTTTCCAGGATCATAAGCACAATGCATCAGTATAGAGGACATAAGTTTCCTACTTCAATGGGAGAGGAACGTGGCAGCTGGTCTAGTGAAGAAATCAACAATCCTTGTAGCTTTGTGCGATTTCTCTCAAGGAGTCAAACCATCTTTTTTCTTGATTATGTTTGGTAAAGTTTTTACACTTTCGTATATTCTTTTTGAAATTTTACAAAACAAAAGTATGAATATATGTTACTGTACGGAAACTATGAGTGTTGCTGATGAAGAGAACAAAGAAAGGCCTAGAAAGAGAAACTGTAGTGAAGATGAAACCCATTCTTTAGAATTACAAGTTTTCTGTGAAGTCCTGGACACATTAACAGCTCAAGCTAAATTAACATTTGAATCATAGAAACAGCTGAAATTTCTAACATTACCAGGCTCTAAAAGTTTTACGAGTTATATAAAATTTTTCCAACAAACATATTTTGCGAACTCAGAGAACCATATGTTTCTTATTTCAATATACTGCCTCTGAAATATGAACTGGGACTGTTATATTCACTTTAAGAATTTGCTAATGAATCCTTTCAAACCATTGCATATTATATAATATAAAATTGACTTTTAGTGTACAGTGAAGTTAAGAAAATAGGTGAATTTATTTTAATATCTCCTTCTACCACTGAAAGTGCAGAAAGGAGTCTTTCACCCTTGCAATGATTAAAACGCTATTAACCGGCAACACAAGGACAAATTCGTCCGAGCTACTTGGCTCTTTTATCAGTGGCATAAGACACATTTGATTTACAGGAAGGACACTGCAAGGAATTGGTTTTTGATTGTGTGCACTTTATCCATAAATAAAGATGGCTTGAATCCATGTAGCTACATATGTAAACAGGTATGTCAAAACTGTCTATTTTCCTTTTATAATCGTTGTTTAACTTATCATAGCTTGTTTCAAGAAAAACTGATTTTCATTCACTGTTCGTGAAGATAACAGTTAATCAACGATCACTTGTCCAGATCTGGTCAGCCTGGTGACAGCCCAAGACATTTTCCCAGAATGTGCCACTGTTGATATGCAAGAAACTTGATGCATTTGAATACAGCTTGTAGCCAAATAGGAGCATAAACTGAAATCTGTAGAATCGTTCGGGTTTGGTGACAAGTAACAATGAAACAACATTTCACCCACTTCCATAGATCGTCTCATCAGGCGCACAGTATACAGCAAATATCTGACCACAAGGCATTGACAGGGTTGGTCATGTCATGTTGTGTGACGACACTATGCTGGCAGCCTCTTAAACAGCCATACCCCAACCTTATAGAGAGTTACAGAGTGGCGATAAAACGTTCACAATATAACTGAAAAGTAAGATACCATTTCCGTTCAGTTGCTGATACCAACATGAGTGTTTCAGGACCAAGATGAAGGACTATCTTTTTGTTCAGACCATTCATATCTGGTTTAAGTTCAAGTGTATTTTTCTGTATCAGATATTTATGCTAACAAAGTTGTTTAATTTTGTTGCAATGTATATCAGTGCTACTGCTCTTACCTTTCCACATAGAATTTCCCATCATTCTTTCCAGATGAACGGCCTAAAGAGGTGACGTCAAAATGATGTAGCTGTGCTTTTGCAGTGTATTGGCATATATGAGTCAACCTGATTGAAGTGGGCGTAGATGGGCTGTTGGTTGACCACGCAACTTAACACTTGAATAAATCATAATATCTTCCATTGTTATATTCGAATTAATTATACTATGTCTGTCTGTTGATTCATCCATGACACAATATCCATTTCATACATATCTTTCAGTTCTATTTACAAAATTTTACATTCTCTCCATTCATGGATAGTGAAATCCAATAGGTATATTGGTACACATACTCCAGTAACAGTCGAATGTAGAATCCAAAAACGTAACTGTTTTGGTAGGAAAAGAGACTAGAGAGTTTATTGAAAAGTATACACTTCAGTTTAGTTAAAAAACGGAAGTTTTGACGAAAGTCTAGTACTTTATCTCTATTTGCTATTGAATATATGAAAATACTTTTATCAGCACTTCATTTATAGCATTTGTTATCATATTATCTCTGCAATTTTTTCAGTTAATACGGATGTGGTTCAGATAACGGTTCTTGCGAGTCAATGGTCCATATTCCCTGGTATGTTCACAAAACTCAACAAATACACTCCTGACAGAGAGCACTCTGACACATATATAATGTCGAATGTTACAGGACATACCTCCATTAAATTAACAAGTAGTCCCAGAGTCTTTTAGAGGCGTCAAAGGAAATAAAAAATTTTTGGCTTTGCAGGTTCCAGTCATCTTTTACTTGTAACTCTTCTTTGTGTCTGGTTTGCACCACTAATCTTTTCAGTTCTTCTGGCAGCAACAGCACCAATCTTTCTACCAGCACTAGTTCTACTTTTAACAGTTAAAGCTTTTTCAGTGTACTGTTATCTACCATCACCATAAAGAGTTTCAACTGGATTCCTCTCACTTTACACTTAGTCTCATATTTATGGCATGTACGTCCAGCTTTAAGAATTAGTTTACAAATCTTCCACATCCAACTACAATATCATGTGGTGTCACCGTCAGACACCTCACTTGCTAGGTGGTAGCCTTTAAATCGGCCGCAGTCCGGTAGTATACGTCGATCCCGCGTGTCGCCACTATCAGTGATTGCAGACCGAGCGCCGCCACATGGCAGGTCTAGAGAGACTTCCTAGCGCTCGCCCCAGTTGTACAGCCGATTTTGCTAGCGATGGTGCACTGACTTCTACGCTCTCATTTGCCGAGACGATAGTTAGCATAGCCTTCAGCTACGTTATTTGCTACGACCTAGCAAGACACCATTATCTGTTACTATTGATACTGTGAGTCATGTAATGTCAAGAGCGACGTTCGTCATTAATGGATTAAAGTTAAGTATTCCACCAGCTACTTCCGTTTTTCTCAATTCTAATTCCCTTGTCATGTTCCAGGCCTCACACAAGCCTGTGTGAGCTGAGACACGTGCATTTCGGCCTCCTTTAAGAACACGGTTGGCTCTCCTGCCAACCACAACATATCAACCATGGCTCAGCTGTTTGAAGGTAAAACTTTCTATGCAATGGATGGTAACTTCACATGAGTTTTCTCAGTGTCTGAGTTATGTCAAAACAGTTACATAATTGCATGAAGCATGAGCAGGGTAACCACAAACCCCTGTTTGCTCACCCAGATTGCAAAAAATTGCCCCTTCATCATTGTACAGAGCGGTATCACATTTCCAATTTGCAAGTTGGCTTTTCTTCCATAGCACAGGAACTGTCCTGTGTACATTCCTTCTTGTGCAATGAAGAGTTCTTTACACATCTTGAATCTCTATGGGTCTCTGAGTTGAACACCTGTGAGGATTAGTCCCAAATCTTGTGTTGTGTATTACATCCTTAAAAACACTTTTGATATAATCATGGCGTTCAGTGCCATCTAAGGCTCGAAATCTTGGTAGACCTTTCCTGTGCTTCATATGGGAACTGAACACACTGCCAGCTCTCTAACACTGAGTTCAACTCACACATTCAGTTTCTAGCCAGTTTTCATCCCAGCTACAATGTTCCTGAAGACAGTGTCTTCTTTACCATAATACCATTTTAATTTAAATGATAAGGGCAGTTCTCTTACACAGCTACACTCACACCAATTGTCATTTCATATAATCTAACTCTCCACCATACAATACATAACAAAAGTAATGGTTAAACAATAGTGTTGTGACTGACAACTTTTTTATAGACACATTAAGATTCTAAAACAGTTTGTGTAAATATTTGCAGTTAAATTATAATACTAAAGGATGAAAAATGAAATGGAAGCTAATACATGGAAAGGTAATTGCATTAACACACTGAAAAGATCTAGACAAATAATTACAATTCCTAGAGTTCATGAAGAAAAACTGCCACTGTTGCTAAACACAGCAGCTCATTTTCCATAGCAGTACAGCATTTTCCAGCATTGATGTTCATAAGACTAGTCGCAATGGCTTGAGAAGTCACTCCTATGTGGTGGGATCAAAGTGGCTGATGATGCTGGTGATATCAACAGCGATCCATCGCTTTTGTGTTGGGCCCTTCACGCATGGATGTAAACTTGCACTTCATAACCCCATGTTTCTACCAACAACACTACAATGAGTTGATACAAGTTGTGACCCTGTCTTGTATCTTGTGATATCCTGAAGGCTGTAACTGCCAATATCTAACTTAAATATAACAAATCATAAAGAAGAACGAAGTGTATTTAATTAATATTCAATTTGATGTTGCCTTGAAATGAAATACATTCACAACACACAAGTTATAATATAAAACAATTAAATACTAAAAATTCTTTAACCATTAATATGACGTTTTTCATCATTCGATTGCAACGTATTATATCAGTCCGAATGCGTTTTAGAGAGATCCTCAGTGTGATTTAACTAAAAACGACAATATGCAATATGGCGTCTCCAGGTTCTTTAAAGGAAGATGTTCATGTCTCTCCAAGCTTGCCAAGAACTATCGTCAAAATGACGTGAAAATCTATGCAGCCTCAAAACTTGATAGCAGTCCGCAAATGAAGAAGTCTGCAGACACTACACTGCATTAGTTGTCTTTGATTGTGTTCATGTTTTAAGCTGTGTGGTATGAAAATATCCCACATAAGGTGCATGAACATTTGTCTCAAACATATCATTCTTGGTACTGTTTGTTATAATTAAATGTCAGTTAGTGATACTTACTGTAAAACCCTTCAGGAGATACTAAGATGAATGATATTATTTTTGAGATAGCAATAGCTACAATCAACAAAAACTGGAATGAACGATATGAGCGCTTGGCTATGTCATTTTAACGTCACTTCCTTACACAACCTAACTAAGCAAAGGAAGATGTTCATGTCTCTCCCAGATTGCCAAGAACTATCGTCAAAATGACGTGCAAATCTGTGCAACCATGAAACTTGATAGCAGTCTGCAAATGAAGAAGTCTGGAAACGTTACACTGGATTAGTTGTCTTTGATTGTGTTCATGTTCTAAGCTGTGTGTTATGAAAATATCCCAAATAAGGTGCATGAACATTTGTCACAAACACATCATTCTTGGTACTGTTTGTTATAATTAAATGTCAGTTGGTGAAACCTGACTGTAAAACCGTTCAGGAGACACTACCTCTGCAACAACGTTCTAGGTGTACATGTTTGGAACTGCAGACTGGTTCAGGTCGCCTGATTACATGATACATGTGAGATATTCATCGAGAAAATCTGCGCATGCACACTAAAAGGCATTACCGTTTGTAACTCGAGGAGAAGTGTCTAATTTGTTGCAAAATCGATCATTCTAACAGAACATTTCTAAGACTTAAAGTTTCGTAGTTATTAAGTGATCGTTGTTCTCTTTCGCAGCTATGATGGAATTACTTTATTACTGCACTGAATTGTTCCAGGCTCAACCGTTCGTTTCATATTATGACACCTGTTTGCACAAGCACATTTTTATCCAAATGTGCGTTTGTACAGCATTTCGTACTTTTAGGTCACAATTGTATATGGAGCCATTGCAATTGTAGTGTCTGTGACCATCCGCAACTCATGGTCTAGTGGTTAGAGTTGCTGCCTCTGTATCACGGGTCCTGTATTCGACTCCAATCCAGGATGGGGGTTTTCTCCACTTTGGGATTGGGTGTTTGTGCTGTCCTCTTCATTTCATCATCATTCAAGAGTATGGGGAGACTGTACCATGAAAAGAGTGGAAATTTGTATGGATGCTGATAACACATCGTTGAGCGCCCCACAAACTAGACATCATAGACATCATCATCAGCAGCTGCATCCGCAACTGTAGCATTAGGGCAGACCAATTTACAATGTTGTTCGGTACGACCCTATCTGAAGCAACAGGTGAAGGCATGGGCTTAATTTTTGTTATCGATGAAGAAATACAGTCCAGAACATCCGCAGAAATTTTGGAACATCATGGGAATAGATTTTGCATATTTTGACAAGATGCTGTCGATAATACAGTAAGAAATTCCGCAAACTGACACAGTAATGTAGGAGGCAACCACCTAGTTGGAAGTAAGAATTAAACCTTTCATTTTAATCCGTTTATGATCTCTCACTGACTACTTCCAGTTCCTCCTTCCTGTCATGCTCAAATGGAGCATAAGCAACAATCAAATCCAAAGTGAACTTTTGTCAATTAAGGTGCTACATAAAAGATCGGAAACTATATACGTAAAACTACAGGGTGTTTCAAAAATGACCAGTATATTTGAAACGGCAATACAAACTAAACGAGCAGCTATAGAAATACACCGTTTGTTGCAATATGCTTGGGACAACAGTACATTTTCAGGCAGACAAACTTTCGAAATGACAGTAGTTACAATTGTCAACAACAGATGGCGCTGCGGTCTGGGAAACTCTATAGTACGATATTTTCCACGTATCCACCATGTGTGGCAATAATATGGCGTAGTCTCTGAATGAAATTACCCGAAACCTTTGACAATGTGTCTGGCGGAATGTCTTCACATGCAGATGAGATGTACTGCTTCAGCTGTTCAATTGTTTCTGGATTCTGGCGATATACCTGGTCTTTCAAGTGTCCCCACAGAAAGAAGTCACAGGGGTTCATGTCTGGCGAATAGGGAGGCCAATCCACGCCGCCTCCTGTATGTTTCGGATAGCCCAAAGCAATCACACAATCATCGAAATATTCATTCAGGAAATTAAAGACGTCGGCCGTGCGATGTGGCCGGGCACCATCTTGCATAAATCACGAGGTGTTCGCAGTGTCGTCTAAGGCAGTTTGTACCGCCACAAATTAACGAAGAATGTCCAGATAGCGTGATGCAGTAATCGTTTCGGATCTGAAAAATGGGCCTATGATTCCTTTGGAAGAAATGGCGGCCCAGACCAGTACTTTTTGAGGATGCAGGGACGATGGGACTGCAACATGGGGCTTTTCGGTTCCCCATATGCGCCAGTTCTGTTTATTGACGAAGCTGTCCAGGTAAAAATAAGCTTCGTCAGTAAACCAAATGCTGCCCACATGCATATCGCCGTCATCAATCCTGTGCGCTATATCATTAGCGAATGTCTGTCATGCAGCAATGGTAGCGGCACTGAGGGGTTGCCGCGTTTGAATTTTGTATGGATAGAGGTGTAAACTCTGGTGCATGAGACAATACGTGGACGTTGGCGTCATCTGGACCGCAGCTGCAACACAGTGAACGGAAACCCGAGGCTGCTGTTGGATCATCTGCTGCACTAGCTGCACGTTGCCCTCTGTGGTTGCCGTACCCGGTCGCCCTACCATTCCAGCACGTTCATCCGTCACGTTCCCAGTCCGCTGAAATTTTTCAAACAGATCCTTTATTGTATCGCTTTTCGGTCCTTTGGTTACATTAAACCTCCGTTGAAAACTTCGTCTTGTTGCAGCAACATTGTGTTCTAGGCGGTGGAATTCCAACACCAGAAAAATCCTCTGTTCTAAGGAATAAGCCATGTTGTCCACAGCACACTTGCACGTTGTGAACAGCACACGCTTACAGCAGAAAGACGACGTACAGAATGGCGCACCCACAGACTGCGTTGTCTTCTATATCTTTCACATCACTTGCAGGGCCATCTGTTGTTGAAAATTGTAGCTACTGTAATTTCGAAAGTTTGTCCGCCTGAAAATGTACTGATGTCCCAAGCATATTGCAACAAACGGTGTATTTCTATCGCTGCTCGTTTAGTTTTTAATGCCATTTCAAATATACTGGTCATTTTTGAAACACCCTGTATATGCATCTTTTTTCAGAAATAAACACCTGCTGACCCATTTTATTATCATGCAGTGGTTTGTGAGGATTATATGACAGGCATCTTTCCTCGCTATATGACAATTTTAGGACTTCAATGCGTTTTTTACAAACAATTTAAATAAAAGAATGTCTGCCACTAAAAAATATTGCTTCTGTTAAATTACTGAATTTCGAATATTTATTCACTGAAAAATGCCCAAAAGCTTCCACATGAAAACGTGAAGTTACCTGCTGGCTACAGACTTCAGCACTAGCAATAAATCATAACAATAACCAGCAGAATGTACTCTTGGAGTACCCACTTTTGTGCATGCATGCTTTATTGTCTTCTAGTTTGCATGTGAAGATTCACAATAGTTTAGAACTACTGTATATTTTCACACATGGATAATGTGTTTAGTAATTCTTTTAGTTATCACACGTTCTGCTGCCAGATGGCAGTCGTGAAAAACCTGTGTCGTTCGTGGGGAATTGTCATATAAGGGTGCACAAAGAAAGCGAGTTGCTTGTGTGTGGAGGCCAGCTCGACATGGCTTGAACCTGCGTGGGTAATGTCACCTTGGTATCGAATAGAGCAGCGCACAATGGCAGCTGGATGGTGGCATCGATTGTTGCAGACGTGTGACTTCTGGCAAGGCACAATATATGAGACATTGTTTATCAGCTTCGCTGCTGCCAATGGACGATACACTGCACTGACAAAGTCAAATCATTCAAAATGGTTCAAATGGCTCTGAGCACTATGGGACTCAACTGCTGTGGTCATCAGTCCCCTAGAACTTAGAACTACTTAAACCTAACTAACCTAAGGACATCACTCACAACCATGCCCGAGGCAGGATTCGAACCTGCGACCGTAGCAGTCGCACGGTTCCGGAATGCGCGCCTATAACCGCGAGACCACCGCGCCCGGCCAAATCATTCACCCTCCAACCTCTTGCAAACGGTATTACAGATATTATTGGGTAATTTTTCCGTTACTTGTGGTTTTATACATAAGATTCATGGTGAGGTGTGTATCATTTCATCAACGATCATAGTTATTGAGATATCTGGCACACAATAACACAATGTGTGAAATTCGTTGTGTTTGCAATGAAAAAAGGGGTAGCTTCGATTTTGCGTTTAGTGCATGTTACATCATGAAATTTAGCTAACATACTGACATTTTCATTAAAGCTGGGAGGGTGTCTAGAAGTATCTCTGACCTCGAGGAAACGGGTTTTATGTAGCGCACTCAGTTCTTTCCTTGTGTGGTGCAATACAATGAAAGAGAACTATTTACAAACGTGTATCACATTTCATAAATGGTTTAAAATATCTAAATGAGGTTTGGTCAAATAACATCAGTAAAAGAGGCGAGTATTTTGCCATATAGCTAGTTAAATATGAAACTTTCTTATTTATGGCAGTATAGCTACAGTTTTTTTCAGTTCAGTACTGTAATTTCTTAAGAGTTGTTGGTAGGTATGAGAAATTAATTTGCTAATATGAAATTAAACACGAAAGTTCTTCATTTATGTTACTGTAAACCGACACAATAGGTCTTTCATAAGCTATGGATGTATATGAGTTAGGTGGCTTTGTGGAGATTGTACTATGTTTCGTCATAAGGAGTAAAATTAAACCTGTCAACAAGATAAATATAGACTTTACTCACAAATAGTGATGTTTCTTCAAAGAAAAGAGGTTGATGATTCAAATAAAAGTAAGTTGAGAACTGTGTTACAATTTTAGTGGAATCCCAAAACATATCATATTTTTAATAGTGAACTACTGGAATAGAAATTACCAATGAATTTTCTTTTTGCACTTCAATGATCCAAGAAGCATGAAAACAATTTGCAGCAAATAGAATAATATTTTTTGTTTTCACCTCCATTCCCAATGAAATGATCAACTTTTTCAACTTCAATATCTGTTGATTGTTTACAGATAGATTATACATATTTATAATGTATTTTCACCTTTATGAATAATTTCAGTTGCTTTAGAAAGTAATATTCATCATGTTTTTTAACCTTATTATCGACTGACAAACTGTGATATTTGCTGTAATTTTTCGTATTTCAAAGAACATTGAAGTGTAGAAATCAAATTCATTGCTAAGTTTCAGTACCAACTGTTCACTATTAAAACCACACTGGGTTACAGGATTCTGCTGAAACTGGAATAAAAGGAGTGATTTAATTCTCCAAGCCTCCTCACCACTTTTTTCCAGAGAAGTGTCATCAGTGACAATTTTTTACTAAGCACTTACATTTTTATTGCTGTCGTCTTAAAACTTGCTTCTTTTGCCAAAACACAGCGAAGTTTATATAATATCACCCCAGTCATGTGCTAGTGCAGATTCCTAAAATACTAGTTCATTAAGTATATAGAAGAGAACAATTTGATCAATAGTTCATAAAATAGTACATCCTCAGTATAAATATAAATGTGTAACTTTCTTACTTATGTTGTTGCAAAGCCACATTAATGAACATTTCACCACCTGTGAATGATACTTAAACAAACATCCCATTGTAAAGCTCTGTTGAGACCCATATATCACACTAGATAAGAAAATTTCCCACTTAACCATGTGCTAAAATACTCTGTCCTTTACATGCTATCATTTACCAAAAACTTACTTCAATATCTTGAAGCTTTTAGGAGTTACAATGAACGTTATGAATATTTCATATTGCCTTTATCATTTGGTAGATGAGAGCAATCCATTTTCCCAAGATTGGAGGTATATATACATCTCTTCCCATGTTAAAAGAAAAATTCAGGATGTTATATCAATTTCATACACGACAATGTAAGGTGTAATATGCACTAAATTCAAAAATATAGTGATTCCTATTTGTTATTACAAACTATTTTGTGGAGTGTGTTATTCAAATGCAAAACACCACTATCAATATGACCATGAACGAAAAAAATAGACATTTCACCTTGGAGCTGACATATAATGCTACAAGATGCGAAAGAACCAAACTTTTATGCCAGATAGTTTCTTTCAAATCCTGTGAAAAATCTGCAGAGCAGACTAAGCATGCACAACATTCTACTCAAAAGGAACTGCTGCACCTCAACTAGCGAGCTAACTAGCGTTTTCTGAGCGCGTCCATACACAGGTATAGCTGTGTATGACAGCTCAGTGAATTGGCACACAGACTGCCAGGTTTCTTTGCATTCCCACACTAATAACACCTACAAACTGTTTTGGTGGAGAGAAGCTACAAGACTTTGTTTGCACCATGATAAATTAACATATGACATCATTATAGAGTGTACACATTGTATCAAAGAAACCATGTGTCAACTTTCATGATCATTCAAAACGCTAAACTGGAGTAACCATTCAAGAGGGCAAATTAGTGGAGCAGCTTATTATATCTTCAGTTGGCGTATTCACTGCAATTTTCGAGGCTATTGCTGTCATTTGTTTCTCTGAAAGTGAAATCCTGCCTACTTTACGAAGAAAACTTAACAGCTCAGTTTCAGTCTTTACATGGAGAAAGAGAAATGTCAGTCTCATTTTTCTTTGCATTGAGACATCATAATGTAAAATTTACTTCTCATTTAGTTTCTCTGAACATAATGGTTCAGCGTCTTTGCTCAAAATAATTGACTAAAGGGTTATTCTTTCACAAATGCCCCAAGTCATTATGTTGAGTTAACAGTATTTGCAAATGCTTCTTTATGTCACTAAAATGTAAAGTTTTGTTAATATTCTCATCTGGTAGTTGCTTTCTATGGGTTTTGAAACTGGAAAAACTGGACTTAAGGATTCCAAACTTAGTGACTGTCGACTAAAATGGGATGAAGATTCTAAACTAACTGCAAAAATAATCTTACAGCATGTCATGGCCTTCAGCCTCTAAAGGCAGTATGTTATGTTTTGTGTGTCTGGGAAGACTACTTCACTTACATATGTCATTAGTCATCGTCTAAAATGTAAGATTGGGATTAATATCTAAACTATCTTCATAATGTATGAACGAGTAACACAGAAGATAACAAAAATTACAAAGTGCTCAATGCCTTACACCACACAAAATGATAGAAATTTTAATTTCCTTGTGAATGTAATTTAAAGAAAAAATTGATAACTATATTATAAATACTACAATATGCACATGAAGACAAAATTAACATATTCTCAGTGAAAAGGGCTTGCTTATTATAGTGACTTAACCATATCCGCAAATAAGTGCAGATTTTTATGAAACATGTGCCCCATTATGTTTACAACAATGAATATGTGCATTAATAGACTCTAAGACAAAAAAGCTATGCACCACCAAGGAATTATCTGGACAGGACACAAATCGGTAGACATGAGGTACATGTACAGACAAACAAACGTTTGCAATTTCACAAAAAAGGACGATTTATTCAAGAGAAAGTTGGGCGACCTCTGGTCCTTATACAAGCAGCTATTCTGCTTGACATTGATTGAGAAGTCGTTGGATGCCTTCCTAAAGGATATCGTGCTTAATTCTGTCCAATTGATGAGTTAGATCATCAGAATCCTGAGCTGGTTGGATGGCGCTACCCATACTGCTCCAAACTGTCCCAATTGCTCAGAGATCTGTCGACCTTGCTAGCCAAGGTACGGTTTGGCAAGCATGAAGACAAGCTGTAGAAACTCTCATCGTGTGCAGACAGGTATTATCCTGAGGAAATGTAAGCCAAATGGGGTGTAGAATATCGTAGACGCATCGCTGTGCTGTAGGGGTACCACAAATGACAATCAAAGAGATCCCACTATAAAATTAAATGGCTCCCCCGACAATCACTTCAGGTTATTGGACCATATGTTGGGCGGTATTATTGGTAACCCATCTCTGTCTGAGGTGTCTCCCAGCACGTCTTCACTGGTCATAATGGCTCATTTTGAATCATAACTCATCTCTGAAGACAGTTCTACATCAATCAAATAGATTCTGGGCAGAAGACTTGTCTGGCGATGCACTGGAGAGCGGTGGTGTAACAGCCTGACTGTCACCTGCCATATGGCCTGCCATCCAGGAGCGATGATCTAGGGTGCCATTTCAGCAAGATTCCATTGGTTGTCATCCATAGCACCCTTACAGCATCGCTGTAAGTTAACTATATTGCAAGCTTTGTTTTGTTGCCCTTCATAGCAAGCCATGCTCTGGTTACATTTCAAGAAGAGACTGTCTGCACACACGCAGTGATAATTTCTCCTGCTTGTCGTCATGCTTGGCCATCTAGGCCATAGAGTTATCCATTCAATGTGATAAATTGCAAAAACCAGGTGTAACTAAAATAAAGTAGAAATAAACAATATACTTACGAATACATTTCAATAGAGCATTTCACACAAAAATTTGTAAGCAGGAACAAATGTCCACATAACACTATAAAAAAAGGCAGCTTCTGCTGCACATGAAACAAAAACATTTACTTCACACAACGCTACAAATTTGGGCCAAAATCAAGCAGAATAAGAGCAATGTGTTCATAATGTCATTCAAAAAGTAACATGCACACAAGAAATTGGAATCAAGAGCACAATCTCATGAAACCAGGTTGTGTGCCATATCGTTTCAGATGATTCAAGATGTTTTGACACGTGCTAAGTCGCAATTATTTTCACATGGAACTGTCCACATAGTTGGAATTGGAATATTGGACTTCACAAATAAATAATTCTACATTCAGAAGGCACTCAAATGTCATTTACAAAATTTTACATTCTCAAAAGGCAACCACACTGTCACTTATAAAATTTTACATGACTGTGAACTTCATGTATGAGACGTTAATCTTTTTTTTATTTTCTCGAATGTATAACTCTGGAACGTTACAAAAACCTTTCAGCTTCCAGATGAACAATTTACTATGAGACTACTACACCCATACATAAAATATAAATGAAATAACTTGCATATTTCTAATTAAAAATAAGGGGTTTTGGGCCATATTTTCTTGTGTTCAAAGTTCATTGCCAGAGCACTAAGAGGGCTATTGTTATTCTCTGCTTCCATGTTGTTAAGTCCCCATACATGATCAAACATTTTATCAAACTTTACTAGGTTTATTACATAATTGTCAGTGTACTGCATTGTTAAACATGTTTGACATACAAAGAGCATGTTCTATGTGTTTGAGAGAAATTTTGATTGACAGCGGATTTGAAAAGAAGTCAGTAGTTGTTTGTGTTGATGTTTATCAAAAAGCTTTTCACGGGTGTGGAAATTACGATCTAGAGCAAAACAGCATTGGTAACTACCAAAATGGTGGATATTTTGCGTATTCCTGAGATATACATTACCCAGAAGGAAAGTTAAGGATAAAATCAATATTCTGTACACAACTTAAGGAGGCATGAAAGAAAATAAAAAATACTGAAGCTCTCCAGTTCTTCCACATATGATTTATATGGTCCCACATTGTGGTACTTTAATTAAGTACCATTAGAGGAACAGGTGGAATAGAAAGCTTTTTCACATATGTGTGTCTTTGTTTCCAAGAGTTGGCAGAGTAACCAAGTTATTAAAAATCTTATTCTCCATTTGCAGAAAGACGTTGTAATCATCATGTTCTGAGTGTAAGATTTCCATTCTGAGCATAAAATTTCCTTTAGCAGATTTTCATAGGTATATTTATTCCAGCTTCCAATGTCAATGTAAGAAATGCTTCATCTGCTTTGCAAGTCAGTCTTACTAGTGTGAAAATACTTCACAACATCAACAGCATCTGCTTCAAAAAAAGACAAACTTCATTGGTACAGTGCCAGTTTCATTAACAAACAAAGAAAAATGTTTAAAAAAATTTGACAAACAACATTCATCGTTTAGGATGGCCTTAAAATGAGCTTTGTACTCTTTATATATTGTTTTCCTGTGGTACCAAGCCATGATAACATATCATAATACTAATTTACTATCCTCATACAATATTGTTAGATCTTTTTCTTTAAGCTGGCAGATTATCACCTCAAGGAGGGAAAGGACAGCAACAGCTTCTAAAACTGCAATGAATATACCACTGAAGATATAAGGTTCATTATAGCAGCTGCCAGAGAGATATTTTCAAGCGGCAGAAAACAGGCATTGCTGTGCATGTTCAGTTGTGATGTTGTATGAACCCTCTGCTTGTTGTTTGTGCTGTTCAAAGGCTTCTTGTCCCAATTCTACTTGCAATTTCGTTGCTTGGTCAAATGTGGCACTGGTTGTCAATTCTCATTCCAATTTATTTTTATGCCATGCGGATTCCATTGTTCCAAAATCAAAATTCCCTGTTTCATTTACATGTACGTTTACATAAAACCTTTGCAGTTTTCCATACTAAGAAAGCTCCATGCTTAGATACTCTGATCTACTACAATGACGTTTTTGTAGAACTTAAAGTAATACCTCTACTAGGAAGTGTGACATTGGTATATAAACTTGTCATACTCAGTTTGTCTCTATTTATAGTTTTGAATCAAGGTACTTGGTTGGTTGGTTGGTTTGTGGGATTGAAGGGACCAGCCTGCAAGGGCCATTGGTCCCTTGAATCAAGGTACTTTTTTAAACTTGTTCATCATGAATCCTACGCTAGCATGTTGGAATAATAGTCATAAAGTACCTCCAGAAAGTACTTAGAACAACAACACTGTTCTCACAGAGCAGGGAAGTGTTGCCTGTTTTTTTTTTATTTCGATTGACAAGTTTTATATTTGAATACCTTGATAAAAAGACATATTTTTTAAAGGCAAGGTTTCAGGGTTTCTGCTGTATGAACATAGTGATTAATTTTATGTCCTGAACTTAGAGTATGGGCATTTTTTTGCTCTACCTCCAACAGACTAAGATGATCTCAGTATGTAGACACTGCCAAGATTCCAAATAGATGAATACTGAGAAAGAGATCTTCCATATATATCTGTTGGCTTTGTGCTGTTAATTGCTCTTTTCTGAGCGAGAAGAATGTCTGAGCTAGACAGAGAGAAAAAGCATATGTCTTAATCCAGGCATGTATTAAACAGATGTATTGCTGTGTCAGTTCCTGGTTTTATGTTGTGTCACGTACTAAATCATTCTTAATATTTGTTCTTAGATATTTAAGTTCAGGAAAGTGGTTTTACAAAGTTTCAAGTTGAAATATTAATCTGCTGCCACAGTAAACTTTCAGCATTCCAGTACAATGTTATGTAGAGCAGCGACATTACCGATATAACTCTTTAAATGTATGCTCTAAAGCTTTTCCGTTCTTTTATTAATATGTATTAGCTAAATCAAGATACAAGTTTGTATAAGTGTATAAAAAATGAGTATATCATACATCATATAAAGAAAATGTATTGCAATGCTAAAAAGGTGCTATGCTGTCAGTCTTCAATTTACCAAAGAGTGACATTTAAGACATAAACAAAACAAGTTAAGAAATAATGTAAAGCCTAGTGAAGGTACCATACAGGTGGTGAAATGTGTCTCATGATAAAAAAACATTGTGTTTTGCAAAAGGAATATGTGCATAAGAAACCATTTATTCCAATAAAGTTCACAATATATTTGCAATAAAATATTTTGTTCCATACTATTGACAAAATTGTCTGCTTAGTCACCTCCAAGTGGACATTTATATATGTTTAGATGTAGAGCATCAACGTATCTTACGTTATGTCATAAAAGGAACAAGACGTTTGAGAATATGCATAAAGCATAAAAGGAAAAGGACATTTGAGAATACACCAAGAGCTT
This sequence comes from Schistocerca gregaria, assembly GCF_023897955.1. Taxonomy (NCBI): domain Eukaryota; kingdom Metazoa; phylum Arthropoda; class Insecta; order Orthoptera; family Acrididae; genus Schistocerca; species Schistocerca gregaria. Next base: position 180,846,601 of record NC_064927.1, read on the forward strand.
CAGAATTTCGTAAATCAGAATAAAAAACTTTTCAGCTTAAAGTACACATTCATACAAGGGTAATCACAAAAGTAAGGCCTCCTATTTTTTTTTTATAAGTACAGAACTCTGTTTGTGTGGCAGTTGGTCACACTGTTATACAGAGTGTTTCACGCGTTGTGTGTAAACATGCGCACCCCGCACTGAGATGCTCAGTCTTGGCTTGTCAGCCACTGAGAATGGAGCTCCCATTGGATGTTACCGCCAAGTGCGAATTGAGCGCAGTTATTGGTTTTTCAACGCATGGGCACTGCGCCGATTGAAATCCACTGCCAATTGACGAAATTTATTGTGAGTCGTGCATGGACGTCAAAAATTTTCGTAAGTGGTTTAGAGAGTTTGCAGCTGGTTGGACCGAAATTCACGACGAACAAAGGAGCGGGAGGCAGTCAGTTTCTGAGGAGACAGAGTTGAAGGTTGAGCAAAGCATGAGTGAAGATCGGAGGATCACCCTGGATGATCTCTACACATTGGTTCCTGGGGTTTCCCAAAGCACGGCTCCCAGAATTTTAATGGAAACATTGAACTACCAGAAGATGTACTCAAGATGGGTGCCACGCATACTGACAGGACCACATGCGGCAACGAGTTGCTTCCCACACATTTCTTCACCACCTTGCAGCTGAACAGGACAACTTTCTGGACTCAATTGTCACGGGTGACGAAACTTGGCCATGCCACTTTACACACGAGACCAAGCAACAATTACGCCAGTGGCGGCATCCTTCTTCGTCAAAGCCGAGGAAATTCAAACGAACACAGTCTGCCGTTAACGTCATGACAACCGTTTTTTGGGATTGGAAAGGGGTATTGTTGGTCGACTTTATGCCCACTGGGATCACAATTAACGCTAACAGGTACTGTGGGACTCTACAAACGAATAAAACTGCTACTACTATTACTACTACTACACTTCTTAACATAAGGCTTGGACATAGGCTAGATTTTTTAAGACTTCTAACAATGAAGGATACATATTTTATGAATAAAACCTCATAGACTGTCTATGTTTGGGATTTTAGGTTTTGTATTCGACATATATTGGAACTGAAATCTAAGACTTATTCCCCTCTTCTATCTGTACTTCTGTTGATAACTTTGCTGGTAAATATCACAAATAAAACATAAAAACAGAAGTATAGTAGGTCAACGGACTATTCTTATTTTACTCTTTCTTCATGCTACATGAAACCATTATACACTCATTAAAAAATTAAACAAGTGCTTCAATTCTTACATCACTATTGCTCAACTCCTGGCATGACATATTTCACAAATATCTGCACTTCTTAAATGTCTCCAGAACCTCTGTCATCGAAGTTTCATCCATGTCCCACTCTGGCATGTATATCGAAACAGCATTATCCTATGCACAGTGACAAAAGACGAGACTTCTTTGCTGGACGGTTGGCACAAGAGTATCACACACAGCCCACTTTGTTGGGTGAAGTAGTGGTGAGGGACAGGTGAAGTGGTGGTGGTGTCATGCCTAAGCAAATGCCCAACAAGAGTCGTTGGTTGGTCAGTAGGTCAAGAAGCCTTTTAGTCTTTTTTTTAAGTCATTAGTCTTATGACTGGTCTGATGCAGCTGACCACAAATTCCCCTCCTGTGCCAACCTCCCAATCTCTTCATCTCAGAGTAGCACTTGCGACCTACGTCTCAATTATTTGCTGGATGTATTCCAGTCTGTCTTCCTGTACAGCTTTTGCCTCCTACAGCTCCCTCAAGTACCACAGAAGTCATTCCATGATGTCTTAACAGATGTTCTATCTTCCTGCCCCTTCTCCTTGTCAGTGTTTTCCACATATTCTTTTCCTTTCCAACTCTGCCCAGGGCCTTCTCATTCCTTACCTTATCAGTTACCCTAATTTTCAGCATTTATCTGTAGCAACACATCACATATGCTTTGATTCTCTTCTGTTCCAGATTTTCCCACAGTCCATGTTTTACTTTAATTCAATGCTGTGCTGCAAATGTACATTCTCAGAAATTTCTCCCCAAACTAAGACCTATGTTTGACACTACTAAACTTCTCTTGACCAGGAATACCCTTTTTGTCATTGCTAGTCTGCTTTTGATATCTTCCTTACTGTGTCCATCATTGGTTATTTTGCTGCCTAGGCAGTAGAATTTTGTAATTTCATCTACTTCGTGATCATCAATCCTGATGTTAAGTCTCTTGTTGTTCTCACTTCTGCAAGTTATCATTACTTTCATCTTTATCCAATTTACTCTCAGTTCATATTCTCTACTCATTGGACTGTTCATTACATGCAGCAGATCATTTAATTTTTTTACTTTCACCCAGGACAGCAATGTCATCAGTGAATTGTATCACTGATATCCTTTCTTCTTGTATTTTAATCCCGCCCCTGAACCTTTTTTTATTGCCATCACTGCTTCTTCGATTTACAGATTGAACAGTAGGGGCGAAAGAGGACATTCATGTCTTACACTCTGTCTAATCTCAGTACTTCATTCTTGGTTGTCACTCTTATTATTCCCTCTTGGCTCTTGTACATATTGTATATTACCCGTCTCTCCCTACATCTTACCCCTTCTTGTCTCAGAATTTCGAACATCTTGCTCCATATTACATTGTTAAGCGCTTTTTCCAGGTTGACAGATCCTAGGAACGTCTCTCGATTTTTCTTGAGCCATGCCTCCATTATAAACTGCAACGTCAGTAACGCCTTTACCTTTCCTTAAGCCAAACTGAATGTCATAGAACATATCTTCAATTTTCTTTTCCGTTCTTCTGTATATTACTCTTATCAGCAACTTGGACACGTTAACTGTTAAGCTGATTTTCCGATAATTCACACACTTGTCAGCTCTGGCAGTCTTTGGAACTGTGTGGACGATATTTTTCCGAAAGTCTGATGGTATGCCGCCAGACTTATACATTCTAAACACCGACGTGACTTGTAGTTTTCTTGCAATTTCTCTCAATGATTTCAGAAATTCTGATAGCATGTTATCTATCACTTCTACCTTATTTTATATTAAGTTCTCCAAAGCTCTTTTAAATTCTTATTCTAATTCTGGGTCCTCTACCTCTTTTAAATCGACTCCTGTTTCATCTTCTATCACATCAGACAAATCTTTCCCATCACAGAGGCCTTCAATGTACTCTTTCCATTTATCAGCTCTGTTCTCAGCATTTAACCATATAATTCCGGTTGTACTCTTAATGTAACCACACTTATTTTTAATTTTTGACTTTCCTATATGCTGTGTCAGTCCTTCCAACAATCATTCTTATTTCGATTTCTTCACATTTTTCGTGCTGCCATGTCGATTTAACTTCCCTACACTCTCTATTTATTTCATTCCTGAGTGACTTGTACTTCTGCATTCCTGAATTTCCCTGAGCATTTTTGTACTTCCTTCTTTCATCAATCAACTAAAGTGTTTCTTTTGTTACACATTGTTTGTTCACAGTTAACTTCTTTGTAGCTATGTTTGTCTTTCCAACTTTCGTGATTGCCCTTTCTAGAGATGTCCATTCCTCTTCGAATGTACTGCCAACTGAGCTATTCCTTATTACTGTTTCTACAGCCTTAGAGAACTTCAAGCATATCTCATCATTCCTTAGTACTCCTGTATGCCACTTCATTATTTATTGATTCTTCCTGACTAATCTCTTAAACTTCAGCCTACACTTCATCACTACTACCTTGTGGCCTGAATTTATATCTGCTCCTTGGTATGTCGTACAATCCGGTATCTGATTTTGGAATCTCTGTCTGACCATGATGGCATATAACTGAAATCTTCCTGCATCACCAGACCTTTTCCAAGTATACCTCCTCTACTTGTGATTCTTGAACAGAGTATTCACTATTCCTAGCTGAAATTTATTACAGAAGTCAATTAGTCTTTCTTCTCTTTCATTTGTTGTCGTGCACCAAAATTCTCCTGCAACCTTTTCTTCTTCTCCTTCTCCTAGAATTTAATTCCAGTCCCTGATGACTATTAGATTTTCATCTCCCTTTACATACTGTATTACTCTTTCAGTACCCTCATGTACTTTCTTCAGTTCTTCATCTTCAGCTTCCAATGTCAGCATGTGTACCTGAACTATTGTTGTCAGTGTTGATTTACTGTCGATTCTGATAAGAACAGCCCTATCACTGTTCACAGTAACACACTCTCTGCTATACCTCCCTATTCATAATGAATCCTTCTACCGTTACACTGTTTTCAGCTGCTGTTGATATTACCCTTTACTTATCTACCAGAAATCCTTTTCCTCTTTCCATTTCACTTCACTGATCACTTCAATATCTAGACTGTATTTCCATTTTCAGATTCATTTTCAGAACTTCTTGCTTCCCTACCACGTTCAAACTTCTCACATTCCAAATCACACTTTATAGAACGTTATCCTTTCGTTGGTACTTCAATCTTTTTCTTGTGGTATCTTCCCCTTTGGTAGTCCCCTGCTGGAGATCCGAAACAGATTTGCCAATGGAGAGATAATCACAACACTTTTTTTCAATTACAGTCCTTATGTCCTGTGGCTACACGTTATGTTTCTTTAATGAAGTGGCTTCCATTGCCTTCTGCATGCTCATGCCGTTGATCATTGTTAATTCTTCCACTTTCAGTGACAGTTTCCCACCCTAATGATAAGAGAGTGCCCTGAACCTCTGTCCACTCCTTCGCTCTCTTTGACAAGGCTGTTTGCAGAATGAGAGTGACTTCTTATGTTCGAAGTCTTCGGCCACCAGTGCTGACTATTAATCAAAATTTAAGCAGTCTCGGGTTCTGAACCTGGAACAAAGGACGTTTCTATTTCCAAACAAGGACGCTATCCCAAAACCATTGGTACCTACACTACAGATGTCAAATTGGTTAGACGGTTGGTGCATGAGCAGGGCATTTAATTCCATTATGCTGACATTCAGCATATTGAACAATCACAAAAGTCGATACAGTTTCTGTTATCTTTTTATCTTCTGTATTGCATGTACAAAAAAATGGCTCTGAGTGCTATGCGACTTAACTTCTGAGGTCATTAGTCACCTAGAACTTAGAACTAATAAAACCTAACTAACCTAAGGACATCACACACATCCATGCCCGAGGCAGAATTCGAATGTGCGACTGGAGTGGTCACTAGGTTCCAGACTGTAGCGCCTAGAACCGCACGGCCACTTCTGCCGGCTATTGCATGTACATGTAATAGTTATGTCATATATGAGTTCATCATAAAACAAAAATTTTATGTCTAGGGTGCAAATAACCAAGGAGGTTAGAATGAAGGGAGATGTCGTCATGTATGCTGAGAACAGTCATAGGCTGAAGTCAGAGGACAATGCATCTTTTTGTAACCAAAACTGTCCTGTGTGAAATTTGACCTCTCCAATTAAGACGAGATACTGGCAGAAGTAAAGCTGTGAGGACAGGGCGTGAGTGGTGCTTGGGTAGCTCAGTTGGTAGAGCACGAAAGGCAAAGGTCTGAGTTCGAGTCTCGGTCCGGCACACAGTTTTAATCTGCCAGGAAGTTTCTCTAATTAAAGCCATGCCAACAGAATTGCCGCAGTGGTAACACCAGTTCCCGTCAGATCACCGAAGTTAAGCGCTATCAGGCTAGGATAGCACTTGGATGGGTGACCATCTGATCTGCCGAGCACTGTTGGCAAGCGGGGAGCACTCAGCCCTTGTGAGGCAAACTGAGGAGATACTTGATTGGGAAGTAGTGGCTCCAGTCTCAGACACTAACATACAGCCGGGAGAGCTGTGTGCTGACCACGTACCCCTCGATACCTGCATCCAGAGACGCCTGTGGGCTGAGGATGACATGGCGGCCGGTCGGTACTTTTGAGCCTTCATGGCCTGCTCAGGAGGAGTTTAGTTATCATTCTTTAGTTAGCATTCTTTTAAGTAAAGCCATGCTATTGACAGTCATAGCTGAGTACTCACATCTATTTGGGTACCATTTACTCACAATCAGACAGTTGAAAATTTCATTTGTTGATTCGAAATTTAGTTCATTAAGTATTGACTACATCGCAACAAAACAGCCAATTGTTTTACTGTAAGTCAAAATATTAGCTGTAATAGTTAACTGTACAAACAACACAAGATTCTACCAGTCATTTTGCTACCAAACCATACGATTTCTAGAACGTAAACATGGAAATGTCACATTTTAGTGAGAGGACAAGAACAATGTCGTATGAAAACTTTTGGTAGAGCTTAGGTGCATTTAAGCTTTACCATTAAATCAAAAGCTTACACTTAATATCAAGCAAAGTGCATCTTTGTCTCTCTCATTCATTTTCCCCTTCGAAGAAGGTTTAGGTCATTCTAAACACTATCAGTTGCATTTGACAATTTTTCAAAATCGGAAATATATATTTAAATCATGATTTTTACTTAGCACTACGAGCACTAGTACACATATATTCAATTATGACATCTGTAAAAAGGAATTTCAAAAACAAGTGAGTTACACACTTAAATGATCTATTTGTAATCAACAAAAGAAGCAGGCAGTGGTTTGTGAAACTAAATTCTTATTTCACTTTCACAAACAAAACAAACTTGTACATATTAAAGAGTGTACTTTATTGCAAGCATAGTCATTGCCATTCAAAGACAATTAGACAATTAGATTACTGTCTGTGAATTTATTTCTGTCATGTGAGAAAAAGAGTTTCAACATTCTTGTTGCATGAGCCATACTAGGCTATAACATCAAGTGACTATTCATGTCTCATATGAGAACTTCAGTTCAGCAATAAAGTGTTGTTTAAACACATACTCATAACTTCAATATCCATTAAATCAGTGGAATTCGACAGTCATACATACTGCATAACTTGTGAAACTAGGTGCTCATTTCGCTACTATTTATTGTTCTACGCTGCAGCAAGAAAGTATTGGATATAAGCCCATCATAAGTGTATGCGCTTGTAAACCTAATTGAAATGTTGATGCAAAAGGCCTCAAAGCTGAATAACAAAACATTCTGTTTGGCAATCTGATGTGACAACTCTTCCTTTACACTAAATACAATTTGTCTGTATAGTTTACTCTTTATCTGTATATTTCTTCTTCCTCGAGGTCATTATCAAATGATACAAACAACTGTCCCACTTTTTGAGGTGACAATTTGTTGGCTGATGAAGCTTGATTTTCTTCCTGTTTTGCATTTTTACATCATACATACTATACAGCTTTCTCTTGAAATGAACAATAGTGCCACAAGGTGGTGTGTCTGGATAGATGGGAGCGACTTTTGACAGCATTATATTACAAATACACACAAAAAATTAGCATTTAATGTCAAAGTGTTTGATACACAAAAATTAATATTACTCTCTGGAGCAGCAGTTCCCATGTGACACTGAGGTCAGTCAAATTGAGCTCTGTGGAAAGGTAACAATCAGTTCACAAGATCACAGATCCATGTGATATCATTTTGATGACAGATGCTGAAACGAAGACAGCAGGAACTATTTTCGACTTTTCGTTTGCGATTGATGTGGAATGCTTTGGAGTCCCACATTGGTTGTCGTAGTTTATATGTTTTGAATAATTTCCATGTCAATGACACCTAGGAGCTTCATAAGAACATATGGTTGTTGGTACAATTTGTGTAATTGAAAGTCATAATGACATACTAGCAGCTAAAGCTTTCGTGAGATCTAAGTTACAGCATAAAGTCTTAAGTTCTGACACACTGTCGTAGTGTTGTGTTATAAGTGTGAACTTATGAAGTGTAAATTACCTCATCAGAATCCAGCCATCTCCAATTTTCTTCATTTTTTTCCCCTTCACATTTCTAAAAGGTTCTAGAACTTCTTCATCAAATTATAATAAGTATGTTCTGTAACATTTGATTTTGTGTACATAAAAGAGTGCTCTTTCAGTAGTAGGTAGTCATTGTCAATAATTAACAAGTTAATTATGATGACATGCAAATGTAAGTCAATATTCAAAACATGCTAATCATCTGACCTACCACTGAGAATAAACAAACATAGAAAAGACTGACACATTTGCAAAAGAAGGTAAGTTAGTCTCACTCATATATAAGTATAAAAGAAAATTTACAGGTTTGTTCATTTAGGACACTTATTTGCCAAACTAGAATGTCTTCTATATTTTTAAACATCAATATTACGTTTTCCTCCTTTTGTTATCAAAAATTGTTCCAATGCTGACGCGTTTTCGATTGACCCTCAATGTGCTGATGTTTTGAAACAGCATTTATTCATAGAACAAAAGTTAAAAGAGATGTTGCGTTGATTTGTCTGTTAGAATAGATACCTGCTGTGTTTAATTACAGTTCAACTCCAGGAACCAGTTAACAGAGTTTCAAACTATAAATGTACATTGTTGAGACACTTTAATGAACCATGTTGAAAGTATACCAGTACATTAAATGGATTGAGTGGTGGATGCCTTGATCTTGTTATTTTCTTGTAAATCAGGAAGCCGTCTCACATTTAGTGTTGATGAAGGCGCATTAGGAAAAATAGTTAGTACAACTTTTCAATAAGCTGTGGAAATATTTTTCCAAACACTTTAATATTTTATTTATCTATAGCCTAGTCCACATGATTGCAGGATTTAACACAGTTTTAAACAACATAATTATGCAGTTAACATATTCTGCAGTAAAGATAAAGTGTTATCTCCAGTTTCTTTTATTGAGTGAATGTTATTGTTTTGAACATTATGTTCCCCTCACATGTTGTGAACTGAACAATCATGAGAATCGATAGGCTGCTCTCTCATCTTCAGTCAGTGTGTAAAGCCAAAATGACACCTCTTGTGCATGAAGTGTAGTGAACTGATTTTTACACTTATCATTAGGGACAACTCAGACAGAAATAAGACTTATCAATAGCATTTCAGAGTAGTGTGACCCAGTAGGATTGTTTGGAAAGTATCACATCATGTCTGGCATTTGGGTCATGTGACATCCCTTGCTCACAGGAGGATATTAAGATTACTGCATCAAACTCATGTGCGACATCAAAATCGTATGTACTAGCTGTACCAAAAACAACAGGATCCATGTACCAACTGTTGTGAGTCTTCAAGATACTAAACTGTAGTTAGCCATTCTTGCAGAAGAGTAAAATGAGCTCATTATGTCTTCATTTCAGTCTTGGAAACAATTTCTGTCCTTTTTTTCTTTGAATGCAAGAATCTACTAACTTTACGAAAATAACCTAACAATGTGCTATGTGAATGTTAAAATTGCGGATTGCAAAGCAATGTCATCATCATGGTTCAGTCAATAAAGCACTGGTGGGCTATGGCAGAAGTGTCATTTTCTAAGCCAAAGAAAACCATTTTTTTCTTTATGTGAAAACTCTGCCATGTTGCACTATGATATCAACTCCACATGAAACACGATGAGGACAAACTACAGAAACCTGTCTTCAGGGCAAGTATGAACATTACCGTTTTCTGATACGTCTCACATTCAAACAACTCAGTGTTATGATATGTCTGTTTCTCGCCATAACTAGAAATGAAATAAGTTGTATTTAAATACGTATATTAGTTACAGAGGCCTTATAAATGCCACACAACACACACTTCATAAAAATGTATACTTATTTTTCAAGAATGTTAAGTTATGGTAATGTCTAATTTCTATTAATTGAAAATGTGCAAAGTTTGATCTCATGTAAGACTGAGTATTGCGTTATTTTTAACATAGTTATCAGTATTTTACTTTAAATTAGATTTAAAAGCAAGTCAAACTTACTATCATTTTAGGCATTGCACTGCAGCTGCTATTTTTGGCTATCTTCTGCATTACTCATTTCTCCACTGTCAAAGTAGTTTGGATGTTTTTCATAAGCCTGAAAATTTAGGCCATGATTAATGACAATGTATACAAGCAAAGTACTCTTTGCTGATACATGAAACATAATGTACTGCTGTTAGAAAATGGATGTCATAGCATACCGTAGAGATTTTTCTCCCAGGTACTTTAATATCTCCATACCATTTTATTCGAGGATCAAAATTTATAGAATTCTTCACTCCTGTGTTAATCATCATTTGGCTACTGCAAAGAAAGTACCATGGAAATTTTAAAATACATGGGACATACTAGATGAGAAATATTAACAAACTTTCCATTTTACTGATATAAAAAAATTCGAATATTTCAGCTTAGTATGTCACTTGAAATTGGTATTTAACGAATAATAGGTCTCTAGCTATCTATTTTTATGCTCATGCTCATGCTGTGCTCATCATATAAGCAATGTGAAGTTAACTTTTCACTATGTTGTGACTTCCATCTCCATGATGTCTCACAGAAAATAAATCAGACTGATACCTTTCTTCCCCCATGCACTGTAATGAGTATTAGTATTAGCAATGGTGTCATTTTATATCTAGTTCTGGCGAAAATCAGATACATCACAACACTGTGTTGTTTTCAGATGTTGGACCCATAAGAATACACTGCACCAATAAAGCTAATGAAGATTTAATATGTTGCTCCTTTAATTTGTTTGTTAGAATGGCTACTGCAGTAGATTCTTAAAAGATCACAAAAGTAAAAAAAAATCGATACATTGCTTACATTATTTTCAATACAGCAACGATACATCATAATGACATGATTTTTGCTCGCTACATACAAGATCCCAGATTTGGTTCCATGTATTTGGGCAAAATTTACACATTATGACCAGTATGCCATTTGTAGGCAATGGCACAATGAAGATCTATAACAAACATGCTACTCTAGGTATGATTTTTATAATTAAATGTCAGTTAAGGTCACTTTGGCTATGAAAGTCGTGAGAAGATTTTAACATGAATAGTAATCAAATCATTGCTTCTGTAACATGTTCTGGGACTTCAGGATTCATGTAACAGAAATATATTCTGGAATATTCGATGTTATTTTCATATAATAGCAGGCTCCCTCAGTAATGCATTCCTTCCATTTCATAACTGGAGTCTGCTTAAAAAACGAAAGGCGAAATTTCTGCAACTGAAACAACCAGCAGTGGCATTTATATTCCTGCCAGTAACAAATATTTTGCCGTTTTTTTCGAATATGTCGCAATTTCCAAGATTGTGGTTAGCCACAGAACTAAGAGCACAGCTTAAATTACATATAGATTCTCGCCTGTCACGAATATTTTTCTGTTTATTACCGAATAGCTCACAGTTTCAGGCGTCGTAAATAGACAGGAACCCAAGAGCACAGCTTAAGCTGCTACAGTTAAAAAGGACAGTAATCATATTAATTATAGTTGTCCTTGTCAACAACACTTTGTTGTTGATTCAGAATATGTTACAATTTTCGAAAGTGTGGGTAGGTATGAACCTAAGAGCACAGCTTAAACTGGTGCATATAAAAGAAGCAACGATTATATATGTAGCCTTGTTTGTCACAAATATCTAGCTCTGATCAAATCCTTAAAAACGCTTCCATAAATTTTGGTGGTCAAGACAAAGATCAAAGCACACAGAGAGCAAGGGGCGTCATGTGACCAATTCCCGATTTGAAGTGAGCAGAGGGACATCACATTATCACTTTTCGGTTTCAGCTGTTGGTTATTCTTGTTTGGGCTGAACTGTCCCTTTAGGCTGCATTCACAGTGGCATCGACAATGATCAACCAATAATATCAGTGACAGTTTGGTCACTATGTGTCCAATCTCCTTCGTCAGTTTTAGGTGGGATCAGAGAGGTTAGGTTAGGCTAGAATCTGTTCTATGTATGAAGTAGCTTAGGTTTTTATCCTCCAAGGATGGGATGGATACTATAACATCTTTGTTCTTGGACACAAATGCTTCTGTGTAGCATTTGCCATTAAAAAAACGCTTAAGGTATGTAAATGAGCTACATCTGTCTCAAAAAGAACATGGCAGCTACCGTACATTCAATCATCAGTTATTGGAATACCACACAAGTTTTAGAAATGTGTGAGATGAACGGAGAAACGTCTTGCTACAAAAGTTAAAAATGCTTTAACTTTGTAGCGCCACTTTCCTTTTCCCACCATAAATTAGCATCAGAAGAGGCCACAACCTTTGAAGATAAAATGCACTTTATTTGATTTTTTCTTTATTTATAGATGTGTATTACGAAAATATGTAGTTTCAATGATACACTGCATTAAGAATCTCTCTAAAACACGTCGTTCCAAGTATTGTTTATTATGCTACAGTGGTAGGATGTGTGACTTCGAATTAAAAAGGTCCTGCCAACTAGGTTATGAACCCATGACAATTAAGTTACATGGTGAAAGTAGTTGTTTCCATTGCATTATGTGTGGATAAAATTTGTGTGTAAGTAAGCAAATATTGTTTAATTAATGAAAGATAGGTTTGTAGTTTCATTACAGCGCACTTTATACTAAAAATGATGAGAATTAATGTAGATCTGGCAGTATTTTCATATAGGCCTAATTAGATGCTTGTACTGGAAACTTCAATGTCCTTTAAACGCTTCCCCTGTGGCTCGAAGAAAGGAAGTAACAAGGTTTCTGGTGGCAGTGTTATTAAAGATTGAGTGTAGCATTTAATTAAGGAAATCAACTACATTAAAGTGCCGTTTAGTAGACTAGCACAAAACATAGCTCCAAAATTCAGTGTACAATAAATTTAATATTTCATTTTATTTTGGGTGCAAGAGTGATAATGTTACTTTTTAAACTAATCTTTAGCGCATCCTAAGTAGCACTTAACGTATCAAACAAAAACCTTGAAATTTTATTTTGTAAGAACGTGAAATAGGCCTAAATATGGGAAAGATATAACTGCCAAATGTCCAATATCGAAGTGTCAACCAGAGCTATGTCTTTAATGTGATTATCAGATTTTTTGATACAGCTCGAATCACATCTCTACAAGTACCTCAAATAGGCTTTCATTATCTGTAAGTATTTCACATATGAATCTTCAGCTTTATGTATTTGAGATGATTAATGGATAGCTCGAAAAGTAAGATTACGAACACACTATTTTCCTGAATTTATTTGAAGTTTTGCAGACTTCTGTTAATCAATGTTCAACAGTCATCATATGGTGTACATGAAACATAAATATTCTGGACATCAAAAGCTCTGAAAAGTGGAAACACATACAACACATCTGCAAACCACTTCAAGTAACAGAATCACCACCTTAATGACTTACAAGCGCCAGCAAGCAGTAATAAAAATTTGTAGAGATAATGTCCACCTTCCACAAGCCAAAAAAATGTACTACAGTAACTTTAAGTATAAGGTATGATATCCTTCTCACTTCCAATAATTATTTTTACAGGTCATAATTTACGCCTAAAATTTTGATAAAGATTTTTCCTACTTGAGATTTCCAATAAACCTTCAGTTTCAGTCCATAGATTCTGAACTATATTACGATTAAATTTTTCATCCACAGAATGCCAAAAACTCCTTCTTTGACTAAACTTATCTGTTTTGTGTCATGTCGGCCAATATGACTGAAGAATAAAGACTAATTTGAAGTCGTCTGATATCTGTGAATTCGAGTGATGAGATCTGCTATATTACGACAATGTACATAATGACCTTTGCAGGTACCAAGAGTGACATTTTTTCCTCAATATACGTATGTATTTCGATGACTAATACTATAATACATACATGTTATTCACCGTGTTTTGGTCAACAACATATGGCGGAGTGGATAAATCACTGGCTTCACAATGGCGTAAATCCTGTCCACACGCAACAATCAGGGTGGACAAATGTCTGCGCGGATCACATCTGCGTAAACTGGTTGTTGTCTCTGAACAGGAGATCTGCACAGATATTAGATGTGCGCAAAACTGGACGGTGAAGGTTTGAGCAAAGATGCTCAATCCTCTAGTCAAATCACATTTGTACAAAAATATGGAATGAGCGTATGGCACCCTTAGCCAGGAGGCCCCATCCGGAGAAGTTCGGCCGCCAGGTGCAAGTCTTATTTCAGTCGACGCCACATTGGGCGACTTGCCCTCCGGTGATGAGGATGCAATGATGATGAGGACAACACAACACCCAGTCCCTGAGGGGAGAAAATCTCCAGTCCCACCAGGAATCAAACCCAGGCCCACTTGCATGGGAAGTGAGCACGTTATCACCCATCTAAGCATGAGGACCACATTTGCGCAGACAAGTTGTACATGTAGACAGGAAATACAAATCTGGCGCTAAAACGAGTTTGAGTCAGCTGTTTGTTCAGCCAGGCATTTCTCTGGTGTTTGTAGAGTGATCTAAAATGGCAGACACATGTCTGTGTTCTAGAAAGTTCATTGGTGAATTTATCGAAATGTATAGGAGTCATAGATGTATATAGAAAATTTAAAGCATGGACTACAGTCATAGGGATAAGAAAGCACCTACTTATAATTCTTTCACGGAGAATTTACGAGCGGTTAACTCTACGGCAAACAGGGAAACAGTATGCAATAAAAGAAATTCGTTGCGTTCTGTTTATCTCAAAGTAACGAAATCTATTCGATCTGGTGCTGCAAGATCTCTAGCTTACTTTCACTCAGCACTGTCGCAGTTTAGTACTGTCCTATACCAAAGTATATTGTGAGTTTGGACAGAGTAACAAAGGAAAGTAGACCCTACTTGTGCTAATGAAGAGTGCAGTCAGAATATTGTGTTAAGCTGATATTGGGAGATCTAATAAAAGAGCCTTCAGGTACACAGCTATTATTCACTGCTTTTGTTTCGTAATATAATATGTAGTTCATAACAAGAGTGATTCACTTCCACAATGCTACAAGTAAAACTTTCCAGATAAACTACGAATCTCTTTACAAAATTCAGAATGTAATTTCCTGGATATGCAGTGAATCCCTGTCTAGAGTTCAGCCTGGAATTTTATATCCTGGTGTAAAAGTTGCGGGTAGACTTCAAGCAGGGAACTAAAAATATCGACTTAGAAATAAACTGAACCACAGCTTACTGGCAGCAGACCCTGTCTAACTCCTAAGAATATACTGTTTCTCAAACGCTTCTAGAACTGTAAAAATACGATAAATTACTTGTCAGAATTGAGGTACAGTACTTAACTTGCCTTCATGAAATCACCCTCCAGGACAGCGTAAATAGCGCCAGTGTGCTGGGTGCGATTTCACTCAACGCTTGTTTCAAAATTATAGTAACAAATTATAGATTCTTGTAGTTCCTGTTGTCTGGAATCTTAACGTCACCGTCAGACGCTCATTTGGGGAAACTGCTCTCCTTAGGCAAGCCTTTTCTGTATTATAGTAGGAGTTATGGGCGCCAAAAGATAATTACACATTTCTAAATTGACCTTAAATAATTACATTACTCGTGAACTAAATTTATTTGTGAAAACTGCCTTTGCTTATGTAGCCACTATGTAGACCGTTGAGATTTGTCTCTCTATTTCCGGATTTTTTTTTTTTTTTTTTGCATCCACAGACCGTAATATAATTTCCTCAATTCCTTAAGAAATGAAATAAACTTCAATGTTACTGTATGAGAGTGTCATCCATTGATCCATTGCCACAGGAATTACTTTTCTACACCAACAGATAGCGGGCGAGAAGTGGACTGGAACTTTTGACGTCTGAACGTCCTACATTAGTGGCGATCCATTGCATGTACAGTCATTTGCACAAATACTTGCGCAGACGAATTGTTGAGTATGGGGGTACGTGTATTTCCCAGTAAGCTCACTGGTATCTCCGAATTATTCTTCTAACTTCCTTGCGCAGGCTAGTGTCGGCTGTCGCTATAGCTGTAATAATTTGTAAACATGTGAAGCTACCCTGTCATGGACTCGGGGACAGACAGTGCTAGTTTGTTTACAATAAACATTCTGTAACTGAGGGCGAAAAGGTAGTGGGAAATGGAAGTAACTGACTCAGTGAAGATGGAGGTGAGGAGTTTCTCGTTGTACATGAACGCGGTTGAAATAGTATAATTATTTGTATCTTCGCTAATCAATGTAATGCGGAACAGTATTTCCCATACATGTGCAATAAAGATAGTAGGTAGCGCGCATTCTCTTGTTTTTGTAACTAAGCATTTAACTCTGCGTTGCGACTGTGTTCGTTTGTACCACCGTTGCTACGAGAGGTCTCACAGACCCGACCCGCGTATCAGTCTTATTTGATAAAGATAGGGAGCACAAAAGAGCTTCATATTCATGTATGTTGCCTAGATGAAGTAAACAAACACGTTTTGCTTTGGATTCGAGTAAATTGTTCTTTATTACTACGTAAGCAAATTAGACAGCGATTCTAACATTTACATATCGTACAGGACAAAAATGGTTACACAGTGTGACTGTCGTGTGTCACAGCACACAAAGTAGAACAATGAAATCTGCGAAAATCAAACTCGCGTATGAACAGATGAGTAGAAATCGGAAACGTTGTGAGTAAACGGAGAGTCTCCACAATTTCTTTTGAACGTACTGTTTCCACATGTCATTTTACCACACTTGCACTCTTTACAAATTAAACTTGAGTGTTTTTTGAGAGGCACAAACTTAGAGCATTTCTTACAAATATATTGCTTCACACCCATAGTACCGTCCTCTCTTAGGCACCATACTCAGGTTCACAATCCCATCGTCTTGCTGTTCGACTCCCGCCAGTCTGTTGACAGATCTTTTGAGAGGTCGGTTGATATGCTTACTACCGGCCCTGTGTAGTAATTGGCCTCCAACAGGAGCCTTCCCAAGCGATTTCAGAAAGTCTCTCCTCGTAGTCTCC
Source organism: Schistocerca gregaria (assembly GCF_023897955.1). Taxonomy (NCBI): domain Eukaryota; kingdom Metazoa; phylum Arthropoda; class Insecta; order Orthoptera; family Acrididae; genus Schistocerca; species Schistocerca gregaria. The sequence continues at coordinate 180,863,354 of NC_064927.1, forward strand.
CCCTGGTTGTTAGCTCTGAAGATGTCAAGACTATTCATGCCTGCAACATGCAGTGAGCAAAAGAATAAGAATAACTAGTTCTTGCTACATCATAGGTGGCACACATCTGATCTACTAAATCTACCCCACCCTTAGTAACATTATGCAGAGTTATCATCTCTGGCTTCTTTTCGTCCCCAGTTGTTGCATCTGTTTTGTTGTCATAGTACTCATTAGAAGTAGGCACCTGCTTTTCTTTGGTACATAACTCACTAATGTGCATGTATGCTAAAAATCAAAGTTATTTGTAAAATCATTTCTACCTCTTGTGTTCACGAATTCTGGGGGAATTTCTGTCTTGTTCTTCCTTACTGTTCCCAAAAGTGTTAATTTATGGCCTTTCAGAAATGACAGGGCCAGTTGATAGCTTGTAAACCAGTTATCCAAAATTATTTTCCAAGATGTTTTGGGAATATGATTACACAACCGTTTGATATCAGCTGCACAATCACTCACTTTTTATGGTCCATCTGGCTGCTCACCTAAATAAACTTCCATATTTGACATGTACGCTGTTTTTACATGAGCTAAATTGAACACTTTTATTCCACATTTGGCAGGTTTGGAAGGAATGTACATCGTCCTCAAAATTTGACAAGCATTTCATCTACAGTGACATATTCTCCAAGAGAATATTGTGCTTTGCAGTTTTTGATGAACAATATATTTCATATACGAGCCATTTTATCCTCTTTTTGCCCGTCGGACCTCATTAACTTATGGTCAATTCTCAGACACTGTGCCAGGATCCTGTATCTCTGTAGGGTCATTGTAGGGTAGAATAATTACAATCCTGTCCCATCTCTGTCCCAGAGTTCTTCTAAATTATTCCTACCAACCTTGTAGATTCCACCCAAATACAACAGACCAAGAAATGCTCCAATTTCACCTTTATCTGTCTCATGACTGAAGGTCTGAGCCAAGGAGTATCTCGACTTAGCAGATTCGATACATTGGTTAGTATGTATAGCTACTTCTTCCATTATTTCATCCATGAAAAACAGCCACCACATTGCTACATCTGTCCTTTTATTCTTTGCCATTTCGCTCACACCAGGAATATGGGACACAATATTATGTGACCTCATATGAGTAGTAGACATGTCTTTCATCCATTTAATACACTTGCCCTTACCAACAAAATATTTCTTATTGTTGTGGTATCTATCACTGTCATCCTCACTTTTGTTGCTTTCCGTATCGTGTTCACTATCTAGTTCGACATCTATGTCTGCACCTTCGTCACCTGCTTTGTCACTGACAATTTCATTTTCCAGTGCAGCATTACATAGATCTTCTGTTACATCCATTATGGTCCTCGTCTGCAATAAATAGGGTGATTCAGCAATTTGAATGTGTGCTACAAACATATTTGTGTTGGGACAAACAATATCATAATTGCTACTCTGGGTCCTATAGCCCCAACAAGTACTTACCTACTTGCTATGGTTGATCTGGCAGACTCGAACACACTACTGGCACTCCTAGACAGTGGATTTCCACCATCACTTGACGAGGAAATGGCACAGCTGTGCAAGGTACGAAGCTACAAGTAAAGCTGCTTGTGTGCAGTGTTGTGAACCTAATGAAAACGAATCGCTCACACAAGTCAGGGTCCATGAGACCCACCAATAGCAATGCAGGGTTAAGCAACATACCCGTAATACTTTTATTCCTTTATGAAGTATCATTCCTAAGTGTAATACCAATGCCATGGTAGAAGGTAAAGATAATTAAGACTTCTCACATACATATTTTTCACTGAGAACAAGGATAGAATCAGCAGAAAGTAAGCACATATGGAACAAAATGTAAAATTGTTTCCAGCATACCACTGGTGGGTGGAATAGGCGTGTGATTAATGATGTATGTATACTACACATTTTGTCACTCTATAGTTGTTCACAAAATATAAATATACATGAAGAAGAACTGAAACTGATCTCATTTCGCAGCTTCACCTTAATCTGTCAGGGAAATGAGCAGTTTATACAACCGTAATTATTTTAACTAGATTCCATGTTTGTCGAGGATGCAATTTTAAAACAGATTGAATGAATTTCAAGTGATAGACACTTTTATTTATATATTTATTCAACGAGGAATCATCTCACAGTGATATAGCATTTTTCATTGTAATACAACAAAAATAAATAGCTCAGAATGTACATAGACAAAATTTACAAGTATGTATTTTTGTGGGTAGTACAGGATAAGACTCAGGATATTAGAACTAATATTATCTGTGTGTGACAGGGTTGGGAGGTTAACATATACATTTAAACTTAGACTGAACTTGAATATGAATTCATAATATTTCTGCAAGTTGTCAATTTGTAGTAACACATTCATATGCATTTTTAGTATGTTATATTATAATATATGGACATAACACGTGCCAAAATATACATCAGAAATTTGTCAATTGCAAAATACATTTTTTTGAGTTTACCTTGTAACTTTATATTTTATAATGAATTAGCCTAAATACGATGTTGATGTAGATATTGGTCTATGCTTCAAGTCAAACTCTGACTTCAACATAATTTCAGAGGGGGAGTGCACTGTCTCATAACAGCCAAAACATACTGTATTCTTATAAATAAGCAAATATATTCCATGTCTTCATAAGGTATAATGGAAAGGACCCTCAAGATACACAAATAAATGGATATATTTCAAAAATGATTACATATGGCAACCAGTGGATTCCTTGTATGTGATTTCTTATAGCTCTTATAGTGCAAGATAAAAAGCTACTTATCATACATAAATATTTATCACAAATAAGTTTTAATTCTTGTCATTCTTAGTCCTGAATTCAGTAATAATTGTTACACGAACACTGATGACACACTTGCATTCATTTTCTTGGATATATATATAAAAAAGTTTTGTAGGAAAATTTACCAAATTAAGCATGCATTATCATATTACCTATTTATTTGGGATTAAAGAAATATTTGGCTTTCAGGGATTTGAATTTACAGCAGTGAAGAATGAACGAGTTGAGGATATGGAAGCTGTTGAACCAGTAGCATTCCAGGTGTGGTATTATCTGTGTAAGGTTTTTCGGTAATATTGTGTATCACCATAAAAAAAATGTAGGCAGAATTGCTCCACGATAATTTCTCTCTCTCCTTGTATATATCAATTTTAAAATAAAAGTAGTGTATAGATGAGCAACTTGACTTTCTGACAACAAGCAGTAGAAAAGCATATTGCTCAAGCTAACAGATACTTTCAGTTTAAAACAAACAACAACCATCTCAACAAGAACCTCAAAAACTTCTGCCACTACTCTGGACCAAATCTTGTGAACATGAACTGTATTATAGATTGTGTAAATACAAATTTCAGTGATAGTGAAGCCCAAGTGATAACTATCTCAGGCTATTTACTACCAAGCCAAAACCATAAAAGAACCATGACTGCAGTGCACAGAATGAACAAACATTCAATCACTTATGAAGAGAAAGATGGGAGGAAGTTTCTCAGATGTATGGCACCAGCAAAAAGTTGGGAAGTTCTCTAACATCTTCAACCATCATTTTGAAACAGTGTTCATAGCTGGGTTACATTGTGTCTGGTGCTATGTTTTACAGAACAGTAATGAAGTAACTATAAATTAAGCTGGTGGTTGTCATTTAATTTCTGGATCACTTATGCTACAAGTATTACCAGTTCCTTTTAATAACTAGCTTCATACCTGGGTCTTCTGTGTAAGTGGCCAATCTAACCTGAACTCTTTCAGGGGAGAGCAATCGTTCCGTTACAATGTAGGAGGCATTCTTAAGCAGTTTTATATAAAAGAGTGGCATTTATCGAGGGAGCCTTTAAAAATTCACACTCGTTGCCATTGCTACAAATGACATAGTAAAGAGTCGATTGAAAATTTATTTGTTTGTTGACAATTTTATGGTTTACTGCTCCTCCTCGTCTTGCATCAACAACTCACCAATTACAGTTGACAATTCAGAGGCTAGAGAACTTCGCACAAAAGATGGATTTCTTTCAGTAGTAGGTAAAATGTTGTGTGTTCATTTTAATAGTATGTATTGCATTTTTAGTGAGTCATAAGAGTGTTTTAATCACACCAGTCTCCATTTCAGTCAGTCATCTAGGTTCCCTTGTCTGTTATTTTATTGAAGGCTCACATGAATATCTTGTTTGTGGGACTTCAAAGTAAGCTTGTAAAGTGTCAGTGGAATAACATCTGGTGCAGACAGATCCAGCCTACAAAAGTTTTATAGTTTTTATTCATCTGGTCCCATCCAGAATATATCTATGTTACTTAAGGTTCAATCCAACCTTGGTACCTAAAGATACTGCACACAAAATGTGCTGATGGCATCAGACTGCCAACAGGGATTTATTGAACAAATTATGTCCTTAGTGTCAGCATTGATACTAGTGGCTCATCATTTTCTATCCTATGACAATATTTGACCATATAAAATGCCTTTAAAGCAAAGTCAGTGAAAGAATCTCCAGTGTCTACCATCATTGGTCACCTTTGGAATGTTCCCTGTTTTATTGGATTTGTGCTTGGAGGTGGATTTCATGTATTAATTCCGATGCTAATGTGTACAATCTGAAATTACTGACTTGCTTATCTGGAGTTTATCTTCCCTCTTCTTTCTTCCTTTGGGAGGATTTCATTTCTCATACAGTTTGGCCTGTTCTGGAAATGGAATCATGCTTCTAATAATCTACCAAATGAAAGGAGTCACCCTTTCAAGACATATGTATATTCTTCCAGCTCATACTATGTTAAAAATTGTATACAGTAACTGTTTGGCATTATGATTTGGTTATTACATTAAGCAATACAAATTAATAGACAGTTCAGAGCTGACTCTCCGTCAGACTTCAGACCAGACTTCCTTCTCTTTCTCCCATGACATAGTACATTGTCATAGTGTGCTCTATTCCATTTAGCATAGTGTGTCTCAAAAGCAAGGGTACAGCTCCATGGAGTAACTGCTAAACCAGCAGGTGCTGCAAAACATGACCAATGTGCTGGCCATCTTGCAGAAATGCTGCATCCATCCACACTCTGTTCCAGGCACAGATAATACAAAATTTCCACACTTTATATGTGTCCAAAGTTACTAAACCAAGTAATGAAAATTAATTGCACATTTGGTGATCATTATTTGTTGGTATGTATACTATGGCCAGACTGGTAGGTTACACTTCAGCCTTCAGCAGAGCGAATATTTTTGAAGCACCCTGAAGCCACAAAGCCATTAAGGATTCGACTGAAACAGCTTTTGGAAGAGAACAGCATCGGAGATATCAAGGTTCTCTTAGTGTGTTGGAGCAAGCAGTCTCTTTGACAAATACAGAGACACAGGATGAATTTTAGATTAACTTGCCAACAACAAGATAAATATAACAAATTTTCGCTATAAGCACACACATCTTTGAATTTTAATTGATCAATTTTATGATGACTCCTAACAAGGGGACTTAGGTGGTGGTTCCATAATTTTCCAGACAGTGTCCTAATTTCCATTTATACATTCCTTGACATGTACACTAGTTTGTAGAGTTACACATACTGAGTAGACTCTTTCCTGCCACTGCTTCTTAGTGTTACATGGAACAAAAGGCAGGTGTCTATCCTTGAGCACTTCTGATATTGCACTGGTTTTGCTGATTGAATTCAAAGCTTTGATTTACCCATGTGCTTTCAAACTGAGAAGAGAGTCTGCATCTTTGCACCCTATACCTTCTGCACCAGGCCATCAAAATTATTACAAGCAGAATATGCAGCAAGTAGTGGTACAAAGAATGTAGGAGCATTTTAATAGAACAATATTAATGGAAACTGGCTCATTCAAATGGCTCTGAACACTATGGGACTTAACATCTATGGTCATCAGTCCCCTAGAACTTGTTGTTGTTGTCTTCAGTCCTGAGACTGGTTTGATGCAGCTCTCCATGCTACTCTATCCTGTGCTAGTTGCTTCATCTCCCAGTACCTACTGCAACCTACATCCTTCTGAATCTGCTTAGTGTACTCATCTCTCGGTCTCCCTCTACGATTTTTACCCTCCACGCTGCCCTCCAATGCTAAATTTGTGATCCCTTGATGCCTCAAAACCTGTCCTACCAACCGATCCCTTCTTCTAGTCAAGTTGTGCCACAAACTTCTCTTCTCCCCAATCCTATTCAATACCTCATTAGTTACGTGATCTATCCACCTTATCTTCAGTATTCTTCTGTAGCACCACATTTCGAAAGCTTCTATTCTCTTCTTGTCCAAACTAGTTATCGTCCATGTTTCACTTCCATACATGGCTACACTCCAAACAAATACTTTCAGAAACGACTTCCTGATACATAAATCTGTATTCGATGTTAACAAATTTCTCTTCTTCAGAAACGCTTTCCTTGCCGTTGCCAGTCTACATTTTATATCCTCTCTACTTCGACCATCATCAGTTATTTTACTTCCTAAATAGCAAAACTCCTTTACTACTTTAAGTGTCTCATTTCCTAATCTAATTCCCTCAGCATCACCCGATTTAATTTGACTACATTCCATTATCCTCGTTTTGCTTTTGTTAATGTTCATCTTATATCCTCCTTTCAAGACACTGTCCATTCCGTTCAACTGCTCTTCCAAGTCCTTTGCCGTCTCTGACAGAATTACAATGTCATCGGCGAACCTCAAAGTTTTTATTTCTTCTCCATGGATTTTAATACCTACTCCGAATTTTTCTTTTGTTTCCTTTACTGCTTGCTCAATATACAGATTGAATAACATCGGGGAGAGGCTACAACCCTGTCTCACTCCTTTCCCAACCACTGCTTCCCTTTCATGCCCCTTGACTCTTATTACTGCCATCTGGTTTCTGTACAAATTATAAATAGCCTTTCGCTCCCTGTATTTTACCCCTGCCACCTTTAGAATTTGAAAAAGAGTATTCCAGTCAACATTGTCAAAAGCTTTCTCTAAGTGTACAAATGCTAGAAACGTAGGTTTGCCTTTTCTTAATCTTTCTTCTAAGATAAGTCGTAAGGTCAGTATTGCCTCACGTGTTCCAACATTTCGACGGAATCCAAACTGATCCTCCCCGAGGTCTGCATCTACCAGTTTTTCCATTCGTCTGTAAAGAATTCGCGTTAGTATTTTGCAGCCGTGGCTTATTAAACTGATAGTTCGGTAATTTTCACATCTGTCAGCACCTGCTTTCTTTGGGATTGGAATTATTATATTCTTCTTGAAGTCTGAGGGTATTTCGCCTGTCTCATACATCTTGCTCACCAGCTGGTAGAGTTTTGTCATGACTGGCTCTCCCAAGGCCGTCAGTAGTTCTAATGGAATGTTGTCTACTCCGGGGGCCTTGTTTCGACTCAGGTCTTTCAGTGCTCCCTAGAACTTAGAACTACTTAAACCTAACTAACTTAAGGACAACACACAATACCCAGCCATCACGAGGCAGAGAAAATCCCTGACCCCGCCGGGAACCCGGGCGTGGGAAGCAGGAATGCTACCCCACAACCACGAGATGCAGGCTAATGGAAACTGCATCTTTATGATATCTGTAGTGCAGATTATCATAGCAGAGAGAAACAGAAAATGGCATTAAATAAAATATGCTACATATTAAGAATATAGGCCACAGACTACAGTGGAGAAAATTAAAAAGAAACTAAAAAGTCTGCATTCATACTAATGCCATGAAAACATGGCACTGAAGCCTCAAAGAGTAGTTGTACTGTCAGAGATGATCAGACATTTTACACATCAAAAGTTTGATTTTTAAAGGACTTCATTTTCTGGGTACTGCTTGACAGATAAGAGCAGTGTGTGTAATATACATCCAAGGTGAAATTTCTGAATACACTATTATTTGCTGTGGAAAACTGCTATTTGTTTTCATTTCATGAAATTAGGTATTTTTGTTACAACAGTTCAGTGATACTCCAGTTGAAGAAAGTTCTGCAAGTGCTACTGAAGAAGAGGAGATATACTACATATCACAGTAATGGAAACAAAGATAACATCCTGCTAGCTTCTGCTGCCAATATTGTATCTATTTGCAGTATAGTATTTTCATATTCTCTTAGTTAATTACTGATATAGCTCTCCACTACATTGAAATAATGCATGGAGATTTTGAGAAGAAAATGATGTAGAATGCATGTTGCTAAAACTACCTTCTCGACCATTCTCCTAAATTTATTGTTGTTAACAGAACTCTGAATGTATTTGCTAACAACCCAAATGCGTGTTTGAGTCCAGTTTAATGTGTGATCAGAAAGTTAGCTATTAGGTGCCACACCAATATGAGGTAGTTTTATATTGTTTTTCTTTCAGGAAAGTGCCATTCAGCATTATTCACAATGTGCGCCAAGTCCCTCCTCCTAAGTACACCTGTATCTCCAATTCTACGATTACAGCGTATGTCAGTGTACAGAAATCTGTTGTATGTATCAGCAATAAAATTGCTGTTCATTCTCTTGTAGTTGTAATACATTGATCTGTTGTTCTGCAGACTCGTGAATTTGACACGTTTGCCATCTAAGGTCCCCAAACAATAGGGATACTGCCACTGCCACAGTGCGTTAAAATTTTCTGCTATGTCTGTCTGCTCATCCTTACAATCTGGGAAGTGAAACAATATTGTTTTAATGGGATAAAAATAAGCAAATATGTTAAGCCTGAACAGTATGTTCTGTTACTAGATACATCCTCAAAAATAGGCAGGAACAAGTCAAAGAATCTCTGCTCAGTGAACTCTGAGGGACATTCCCTTATGACAAAAGCACTGTCTATAGTTCCAGTAACACTACCTGAGGATATATTCAGCAAATTTTTTGCATCTGAACTGCAACAAATAAGCTGCAAAATACACTGAGAAACAAAGGCTAATGTTATCTGTACAGCTTCAGTTTTGCCTGCACCCAGAAAACCTGAAGAACTTCTCCTGATTATCACAAAGTCTACAGCTACATAGATACTCTGCAAATCACATTTAAGTGCCTAGGTAGAAAGTTCAGCAAACCCATTAACAAGAATTCTCCCATATTCCACTCTGGAACAACATATGGAAAAACAAACACCTATATCATTCCATGTAAGCTCTGATTTGCTTTATTTTATTACGATGATCATTTTTTCTTATGTAGGTCTGCACTAACAAAATGTTTTTGCACTCGGTGGAGTGCAGATCCCACTGCATCAAAAAACACCTTTGTTTTAATTATGCCCACCCCAAATCCCATGTCATGTCTGTGACACTCTCCCCCCTATTTCCTGATAATACAAAATGTGCTGCCATTCTTTGAACTTTCTAAGTGTGCTCCATTAACCCTATCTGGTAAGGACCCAGTAGGAATTTTCCTTACTTTATTTACATAAGCTACACACAAAGTTAAAAGCACATAAAGGATAGGTCGACACATGGCTGGAATAACACAAGTGGCCTCAGGTTCAAAATGTACATCACTCACTCACTCGAGATGCAAATGCACTAGACGGGCATGACTTGGTAGAAGTAGTGGGTTCACAGAAATCATTGCCTCGTACCAGTGTTCACCACATGATATCCGCACTTACGACACACAGAGTAAGACACACAAAGCAAAATTTATAATCTGCACAGGAGCATGACACAAAAACATAATATCCTCAGCGATTGCATGCCAGGTATAAAGACGATGTGTCGCGGAAGCACCAGCGTTAGGGGTGTTGCCATGTGACCAGTTCCTCACGGCGCCGGTGTGCAGCAGTAACCAAAGTGGACAATGAGGGACAGATGAGAACTGGTGAAACTCGGTCAGTGGAAGACTCACTAGGGGCATGTGTGGTTCCACACTGGTAGTCAGCAACTGTAGTGGTGAAGTATCCTGTCCCATGGCAAGATTGACAACTGTGAACGTAAGTAGTGTGTGAGGGGTGAAACTCGCCGCCTTATCAGACAGCTGTATCGAGTTTTGAGTGTACAGAACTGCTAATACAGCTGTGCAGTGAAAGGTCACCACACAGTTCCCCCCACCCCCGCAACCCCCTCACCGCCCCAAAGAGAGTGGAACTGTGGTGCTGAGTGAGGGAGGTGATAATGACGAAGGCTGATACTGGTGAAGGTTGTGTTTTGCCAGCAGAGTGGCCAGATTGAGTTGAAATGTGCGTTTCTGCTCTATGGCAGAGAAGGGCGCTGCGCATCAAGGCAGTGGGCACGTGGAGGGCAAGGCGGCTCACTGTCAGTAGTGCCGGCGTACTGTGACACAGTGTATGGTGGCATGCATTGTGGGGGCATTGCATGAGAACGGTCTGAGCCTGTGTTCGGTGCTGAGGGTGCAGATATGGGCAGGACTGCAGAGGGAGGGCGCAGCAGCCTTTCTGGGTGGCTGCGATGTGGTGTTGACAGAGTGACCAAATTTTACACCTGAAAGCATATGCTCTGGACACGGGAGGCGAAAGTCACTGGTGCCTCCCACGGCAGGACGGGTAGTGGTAGGACAGGAGCGTGGCACTGGAAGAACGTGAAATAACGCTGTTGTGGAAGCATCCAGCAATTAACGATGTTGGAGGGAAAATAGTTGGGTCATTCAGAGGCTGCAGGAGAGTTAGAGAAGCAGGAACATGAGCACCCTGTGCATTTGTGTTGGTGACAGCCAATGGGTTGGATGCATTGCTGTGTAGCACAGTGGGTTTCCTGCAGTGTTTTCAGATGTAATGTTGTGGGCGGGCATCTCATGGGCTTGGGTGACGGGGGCGATTGGGTTGTTGGAGGGCCTGGCATCATCAGTGGTGGCGTGCATCTGTGGCTTGTTGGTGTGGATGCTAGTCAAATTGGGTGGCATGGGGTCAGGCAGCATATAGGCAGGCTTCAGCCTATCTGTCGAAATGTTGGTCAGTGTGTCCTGCAGGTGCAAGTTGAACATTTGTAGTCCTGTTTTAGAACCCTGTGTGGGCCACAGTATTGAGGTTGGAGCCGGGGGTGGGGCTGATGAGTATTGATGTAGAGCATAACATTGGTGCATGACACAGTGTCACTGTGAATGAAAGTTCGCATTTGCTGTGACACTGGGAAGGAGTGAGTAACAGGAAGGCCGTGCTGTTTTGCAACTCAGGGATGACATCATTTTCAGGCAGATCAGGTGGCTCCAGATAGTTGCCTGGATGGTGAGCAGCTGGCCATAAACAAGATTGGTGGCCGGTGTCTCGAGGTCATCCTTGTGAGCAACACGGAGACCAAGAAGTACCAGCTGCAGCACAGCTGTCCTTCTGTTGTGATGGCAGGTGAAGGCGTCCTTCAAGATGTGATGTAGCTGTTCCACTATGCTGTTGGCAGTTGAGTGGCAGCTCGATGTCAGGTGCAGGCCACCTCCATACAGACCTGTCAGCACACGGAAAAGGGCAGATGTAATTTTTCACCCATTGTCTGTATGATGTAGCTTGAGCAGCCAAAACTGGCAATCCACATGGAGACAAAGAGGGCTGCTACCGTGATGGCAGTAATGTCGGTTATTGATGAGGTCTCAGACCAGAAGGTGAACCTGTCCGCTATGGTAAGAAGGTAGTGGCAGCCATAGATGAAGGTAGGCAGCCGACGATGTCCATGTGAATGTGGGTGAAGCAATGCCTGATGTCTGAGAAAGCCGTGAAGGCTGTGTGTACAAGGTGGCCTACCTCGGCTCACTGACAGGCAAGGCAGGTGTGGGCCCAGGTCCTGCAGTCCCTCTGAATACCTGCCCACACATAGCACTGCATTACTAGAGTGGAAGACATGCACACACCAAGGTGCACCAGGTTGTTTAATAAATTGAATGCAGCCTTGCGGAAGTCAGCATGAAGGAAGAGGCATGGGAGTGTGTACATCACACCAGTGACTTCTGTCAGAACAAAGAGCCAGTGTGCATTGAAGGCAGAGGCCAGAGGCAGCATCCTCACAGAGTCAGGCGAGTTGTGGGTCATGCCCCTGTCATAGTCCAATGACAAAGCATTGGCACAGGTGTGACTGAGACAGTCGTCAATGACAGTGTCAATTCTGGATATATGATGGACATCAGTCATATATTCTGAGATGAATTAAAGCTGCCAAAATTGACATGGGGAGCACTGATCAATGTCTCCTGTAAGTGTAAGGCAAACATTAGGGGTTTGTGGTCAGTGAAGATCATGGAGTGACAGGCCTCCAGTGATAGCTGAAAGTATTTGATAGCCTCATAGATGGTGAGAAGCTCTCTGCCATTTGCACTCCATTGCCCAGGGGGGGGGGGGGGGGGGGAGGGAATCTTCAGGTGAGTATCCGTCACTGGAGACTGCAAGTTCCTGGCATCAGTAAAATTGGCACAGAAATGCGTGCACATTAGCGGGCATCACAGGAGCGTCCTCTATCGAAATCCATGCCCTCTGCTAATACTGTTCTATCTGTGGTGCACAGGTGCGTGTATAAAGGTGAAAACCACATGTCCACCCTCTGTCGGAATGCGTGCTTGTGTCACTAAAAATAAGATGTCAGATGTTGCCAGACATGTCACTATGGATAAACTGTCTTCTCTCGGAAGAAATTAGAGGGATCACTGGGTCCCAAGCCTTATGCAGTTGGAAACTGCCATCACGATTTATAACATTTTGTGCTAGGCATATTTACACAGAGTCTTTAATTACTGAACCCCAAAAAGTTGTCGCTGGGGCCAAGATTTTTGTGGCAGAAAAATCCATAGCGTGTATTGTTGTAACACAATGTTCAGCTACAGCTGATTTACTGGGCTGGGAAAGGTGAGTGTGGTGCTCATGTTCAATGCACCTTTTATGTGTTGTGTTTGCAATCTAACCGATATAAGCTTTGCCACGCTGACAAGGAATTTTGTAGATCTCAGACTTCTGCAGACCCACATTGTTTTTCACCAAACCGAGAAGGGCACTGATCTTTGCCAGTGGTGGAAGACTGCTTTAATTTGATGTTGCCTTAACATCCTGCCTACTTTAGGTGAAAGGCTGCCAACATATGGAAGGAACGCCCTGGACTTGAACAGCTTCTTATCTACGTGATGTTGTGGGTGGTCATGTTTCTTCCTTCTGAGCACTGTGCTAATCTGAAGTGGAATTCAACCATTACCTCTGAACACCGACTGTAGATGTTCTAGCTCCTCCGTAAGGCTGTCTCCATCAGAAACAACATAAGCATGGTGCACCAATGCTCTAAGGATGCCAGTAGTTTTTGAAGGGTGGTGGCAACTCGACACTTGCAGGTAAAGGTCTGTATGTGTGGGCTTACAGTAGACATAATGCCCTAATGACCCATCCACTCTCCTAGTAACAAAGGTGTCCAAAAATGGCAAACAACCATCCTTCCCTATTTCCAGCATAAACTTGATGTTCTTGTGGATTGCATTCAGTTGCTGCAAAAAACATGACAGTTCTCCTCCATCACAAATGTGTCGCCCACATATTGCCAGAAGACTCTCAGTTTATGTCCTTTCCTCAGAGTCGTCCATGAAAATGTTTGCTACCAAAGCCAAGAGAAGACTGTCCATGGCAACACCCTCAGTCTGCTCAAAATATTCATTGTTAAATTAAATAAAAAGTAGCTATCCACTAAGGTTCCTCTTAAGGACTCTTTGTCGCTCATCAGCAATAAGTTCCTGGCCGATATCACAGCACTTTTTCATCTTGTCTTTTCCTCAACCTACTTTATATTGAACAATGAATATTTTGAGCACACTGACCAGTGATAACTTTTTGGGATTCAGTAATTAAAGAATCTGTGGAAATACACCTAGCACAAAAATCTTATAAATTGTGAAAGCAGCTTTCAACTGGACAAGGCTTGGGACCCAGTGATCGCTCTAATTTTTTCTGAGAGAAGACAGTTTATTCATAATGTCACGTTTGGTGACATCTGACATCTGGTTTTTAGAGACGCGAGCACGCATTCTGACAGGCAGACCTATAGTTTTCACCTTTACGCATGAATCTGCGCATCACAGATAGAACAGTATTTGCAGAGGGCATGGATTTCAATAGAAGACGCCAATGTGCATGCATTTCCCCACCAAATTTTGCTCTAAAGCCGACGCCAGGAACTTGTAGTCTCCAGTGATTGACACACGCCTGAAGATGGCTGGACGATTGCTAGCTGAAACATTGTGGGAGAAAGTCAATGTGATCTGGCTGCAATTCTGAAACCTCATCGAATACTGTGGACGTGCTTATGGTGTTCCAGTGGCATCACTGAAAAAAAAAAAGAGTAAGTTATCCAGGTATGCAAAACAGCACAACAGGCCTTGCAGAGCAATGTCCAAGACCCGCTGACACATTGGTGCAGCATTACGAAGGTTAAAGGCCAGAAAAGTGCTCTCATAGAGTCCAAATGGCATTATGGTAGCTATCTTCTGGATGTCCTTGGGTGCAACTGGAATCTGAGTGAAAGCCTTGGCAAAGTCGATTGTGCTGAATATTGTTAGCTCCAGCCAGTATGTTGTTGTAGCAGCATAGGAATGGCATCAGTTACTGGTCTGGGATACTGCGGTGGTGTAGCTCCAGTAATCGGCGCATGGATCCCTTCTTCTTGGCGAGCTGTAGGGCAAATACCCACAGGCTTTTAGAAGGACGCAGTACACCAGTGGTAAGCAGCTCCTCAAACTCACCCTTGGTGATCTTCAGTTTATGCAGCATTTGGGGGCGTGGGCAGCAGAAGACACATTGCCTAGGCGTCGTATCATAGTGTACAGTTGAATAGCAGACCTCCCATGGCATGCTGGACAGGCTTGTAAGAGCAAGGAATTGCACCTGGAAGTCGGTATGTGGGCGAGCATATGACAACTGTTTCACATCGAAGAGAACAGCGAAATGAGTGGTGCACTTTGTTGATCTCCCATTGTCGCTGTCAACGAGGTGCTGACCAGCAATGTCAGGGAGACATGGGCACTGGATCCAAATTGTCTATCTTTGGGTATGGATTTTTCATCAACTGAGCAGGTATATATGATTAAGTATGGAGCTATTACATCAGCATACTCTGAAGGGAACCTAATTGGTGTACAGTCTGCACTGGAAGACCTGCTTTTGTTAAGTTATTTAAGTTGCTCTACTACTCCTAGTATATCTGCTTCTACATTACTCATTTTGGCAGCTGTTCTTGATTTGAATTCTGGAATATTTAATTCATTTTCTTTTGTGAAGGAATTTTGGAAGGCTGTGTTTAGTAACTGTGCTTTAGCAGCACTTTCATTGATAATATTTCCATTGTTATCACCCAGAAAAGGCATTAACTGTGTCTTGCTGCTGGCGTACTTTACATATGACCAGAATCACTTTGGATTTTGTGCCAGGTTTTGAGACAACGTTTTATTGTGGAAATTATTAGAAGCAGCTCACATTGAAGTTCACATTAAATTTCGAGCTTCTGTAAAATACCACCAATCTTGTGTATTTTCCATTTTTTTTCGCATGTTTTTCTTTGTTGTTACTGCAACAGTGTTCTGACCTGTATTGTGTACCATGGGGGATCAGTTCTGTCCTTTGTTAATTTATTTGGTATAAATCTCTCAATTGCTGTTGATACTATTTCTCCAAATTCCAGACAGCAGGTGGTAGTGTTTGTTGAAGTCTGCTGTGGTAATGGGGTCAGTACCATCGGCGATGGTGAAGGACCAGAGCAAATCCATTTGCAAGCCTAGATGAGGATGCGATGATGAATTCTGTATGAAGCAATGATGAAATTATTTGCTGCCATCAGGAGAATGGCTGAGAGTTCTGTACAAGCCTCTGCGGGAAGACAAATTTGGCGTACAGCACAAGGTTCAAACTGTGCCTCGGCTTCTCGTGAACATAACTAGAATTAGAGTAAATAAAAGTTTATCCATAAGCATTTTAATTATGGATATGTCATGTGCTGACTCCAATTCCACAATTACAAGAATCCCCAATTCTCTAGGAATCATAGGAATTGACTAGTATGAGAAACACTTCCATCATCTAGGTTACTGATTCATTGTTATTAAATATTTTTTATGATCGTGTTCTCATTTTATCTTCACAGCAGTGCAGTCATATAAAAGTCGAGAAAGAAAGGAGCAGAATAAAAACCTGTATTCTGTCTCAAATGTTGCTACATCTGACAAAGCATTTGTTTTTGTTTTCACTGAAAACCGTTTAACATTTAAGAATATATATTTCATCAAGAAGGACTTGCCAGCTATTTAATGCATTCAGTAATAATTTTGCTATCAGTAATCATTCTTCAATAATATTGAGAGAGAGAGAGAGAGAGAAGGTAGAACTGGTAAAAAGGACATTTTGAATGATAAGCAACGGTCAGCAACAAACTCTCTTCCTTGGTACAGCAAGTTGGAATACTACATCTACATCTACATCTACATCCATACTCCGCAAGCCACCTGACAGTGTGTGGCGGAGGGTACCCTGAGTACCTCTATCGGTTCTCCCTTCTATTCCAGTCTCGTATTATATGTGGAAAGAAGGATTGTCGGTATGCTTCTGTGTGGGCTCTAATCTCTCTGATTTTATCCTCATGGTCTCTTCGCGAGATATACGTAGGAGGGAGCAATATACTGCTTGATTCTTCGGTGAAGGTATGTTCTCGAAACTTTAACAAAAGCCCGTACCAAGCTACTGAGCGTCTCTCCTGCAGAGTCTTCCACTGGAGTTTATCTATCATCTCCGTAATGCTTTCGCGATTACTAAATGATCCTGTAACGAAGCGCGCTGCTCTCCGTTGGATCTTCTCTATCTCTTCTATCAACCCTATCTGGTGCGGATCCCACACTGCTGAGCAGTATTCAAGCAGTGGGCGAACAAGCATACTGTAACCTACTTCCTTTGTTGTCGGATTGCATTTACTTAGGATTCTTCCAATGAATCTCAGTCTGGCATCTGCTTTACCGACGATCAACTTTATATGATCATTCCATTTTAAATCACTCCTAATGCATACTCCCAGATAATTTATGGAATTAACTGCTTCCAGTTGCTGACCTGCTATTTTGTAGCTAAATGATAAGGGACCTATCTTTCTATGTATTCGCATCACATTACACTTGTCTACATTGAGATTCAGTTGCCATTCCATGCACCATGCGTCAATTCGCTGCAGATCCACCTGCATTTCAGTACAATTTTCCATTGTTGCAACCTCTCGATACAGCACAGCATCATCTGCAAAAAGCCTCAGTGAACTTCCGATGTCATCCACCAGGTCATTTATGTATATTGTGAATAGCAATGGTCCTATGACACTCCCCTGCGGCACACCTGAAATCACTCTTACTTTGGAAGACTTCTCTCCATTGAGAATGACATGCTGCATTCTGTTATCTAGGAACTCTTCAATCCAATCACACAATTGATCTGATAGTCCGTATGCTCTTACTTTGTTCATTAAACGACTGTGGGGAACTGTGTCAAACGCCTTGCGGAAGTCAAGAAACACGGCATCTACCTGTGAACCCGTGTCTAAGGCCCTCTTGAGTCTCGTGGACGAATAGCGCGAGCTGGGTTTCACACGACCGTCTTTTTCGAAACCCATGCTGATTCCTACAGAGTAGATTTCTAGTCTCCAGAAAAGACATTATACTCGAACATAATACGTGTTCCAAAATTCTACAACTGATCGACGTTAGAGATATAGGTCTATAGTTCTGCACATCTGTTCGATGTCCCTTCTTGAAAACGGGGATGACCTGTGCCCTTTTCCAATCCTTTGTAACGCTACGCTCCTCTAGAGACCTACGGTTCACCGCTGCAAGAAGGGGGGCAAGTTCCTTCGCGCACTCTGTGTAAAATCGAACTGGTATCCCATCAGGACCAGCGGCCTTTCCTCTTTTGAGCGATTTTAATTGTTTCTCTATCCCTCTGTCGTCTATTTCGATATCTACCATTTTGTCAACTGTGCGACAATCTAGAGAAGGAAGCACACTGCAGTCTTCCTCTGTGAAACAGCTTTGGAAGAAGACATTTAGTATTTCGGCCTTTAGTCTGTCATCCTCTGTTTCAGTACCATTTTGGTCACAGAGTGTCTGGACATTTTGTTTTGATCCACCTACCGCTTTGACATAGGACCAAAATTTCTTAGGATTTTCTGCCAAGTCAGTACATAGAACTTTACTTTCGAATTCATTGAAAGCCTCTCGCATAGCCCTCCTCACACTACATTTCGCTTCGCGTATTTTTTGTTTGTCTGCAAGGCTTTGGCTATGTTTATGTTTGCTGTGAAGTTCCCTTTGCTTCCGCAGCAGTTTTCTAACTCGGTTGTTGTACCACGGTGGCTCTTTCCCATCTCTTACGATCTTGCTTGGCACATACTCATCTAACGCATATTGTACAATGGTTTTGAACTTTGTCCACTGATCCTCAACACTATCTGTGCTTGAGACAAAACTTTTGTGTTGAGTCGTCAGGTACTCTGTAATCTGCTTTTCGTCACTTTTGCTAAACAGAAAAATCTTCTTACCTTTTTTAATATTTCTATTTACGGCTGAAATCATCGATGCAGTAACCGCTTTATGATAGCTGATTCCCTGTTCTGCATTGACTGACTCAAATAGTTCGGGTCTGTTTGTCACCAGAAGGTCTAATATGTTATCGCCACAAGTCGGTTCTCTGTTTAACTGCTCAAGGTAGTTTTCAGATAAAGCACTTAAAAATATTACACTGGATTCTTTGTCCCTGCCACCCGTTATGAACGTTTGAGTCTCCCAGTCTATATCCGGCAAATTAAAATCTCCACCCAGAACTATAACATGGTGGGGAAATCTACTCAAAATATTTTCCAAATTATTCTTCATGTGCTGAGCCACAACAGCTGCTGAGCCCGGGGCCATGTCGCTGTATCTACATCACTGAACAACTGAATACATATGATGATTTGCTCGCTTACTTTATTTTTTTTTTTTTTTTTTTTTTTTTTTTTTTTTTTTTTTTTTTTTTTTTTTTTTAGACCAGAACTTTTAAGGCCTTGCAGTCACATCAGTTGGAAAAATTTTACTTTCAAATTCACTGAATGCTTCTCACATGTGTGTCTAAGCACTTATTTTGCTTTTAAATAATGCTAATGGATCTACTTTCAAAACAAAGGAAGAAATATTAGAGTTTCACATCCTGTTGATGACGAGGTCATTAGAGACAGAGCACTAGTTCTGGTCAGGAAAGGAAATAAATCATGTCACTTGGAAATTAACCACCCTGGCACTTGCCTTAAGTGATTTAAGGGAACTATGGGAAATGTATTTAGATTACTGAATGGGGGTTTGACTTATTGATCCGAATTAGTTTACAGTTTCTTACAATGTACCATTTTATTTCATACCTTTAGTTGATAGACCATGTTTCCTTTTCTTGTTATCAGCTATTATAATAATTTGTTGAATTTAGTGGCCAATGATTTGGGTACCATTTGCCTTGGTGGGTACTTGCTTCATGCCTATTAATTCTCCAAACTGCCTTTGTTTCATTCTTTTTTTGTCATGAAGAATTTTGCTGTTTTGTTTGTTTGTGTTATTTCATAGCTCTATATGTATTATTTCCTTTACTGTCCCATAAACAAATCCATCTCTCTGTCAAATATGCTAAATCTTGAGAACACAATCAGGAGGGATCAACTACGAAAAAAGTTTGTCCCTCTGTTTACAGTCATTTATGTAGACTAGCATATCACTATCTAGTCCAGTCACTTTCTTACTGAGCTTTGAGGACAACTGCATGTAACATCTTAGGTCTATTCAGTCCTCACCAGGATTCAGGGGAGGCATTAAAATAACATCTGTCCATGAGCCATGAACTGTGTTGCCTCTCTAATTAGATTGCTCAGAGAGTGATCGAGTTGTACAGGTCTCCTTTATGGGCATTTTAGCATGTCCAAATGGTCTTCACTGGGACCAAGTGTTGTCATGAATTACAAAAATGTACAATCTAACTTTCATGTAAAAAAATGGGCAGATGTATGCTTCATCATTAATGGAACGTAAGTCCCAACTCCCCTTCTCAGTAACAACTCTGTGGTGGCAGATGTCAGATGCAATGACTAAAATAATGTGCTCTGTCACTGTTTATGGTTTGTCTCTACAAATATTTTCAAGAGTCTTACTGTGTGTTACATATGTAACATAACAGCATATACCAGCCTCCTTATGCAAAAGTACTCCTCCTCTCTTACTACTGTGACTATGTGAAATGTTTTATGGTGTTGTGTGATTTTAGGTTTTACTGGCACAGAATGATTTTCAAATGATCCCAGTATTCAGTCAGGTGGTATTGTCTTAATGGTGAGACATTTCCACCAGCCATCTTCCGAAAGTCTTGATGACTATTTCTCCTGGGCCCTGTTTTATACACCTCCTTCCTCCCACTGCTGAGCTTGGGCCCATGAGGAGGCGAATGGAATAAGCAGGCAGAGGGGAGAGGGTGGGGTAGGGAAGGGGTAAAAGCTGGCTGAATCACAAATCAAATCCCTCTGTTTTTGTGTCACCACCACACTGGCCAAAAGGCCACTGATAAGGATGTAGCATGTCTATGTGGTGTCGTCTAAGTTCTTCAGTTATGTGGCACGAGTAGATTTTCTGACAGTCATCATACTTTGAGCATGCTCAAGACGGGGTCCCAAGCCTTATGAGTCGTGACTGGCTCGTGTTCATGCCATCTCTTATTTAACATTCTGTTTTTACCGTACTGCAACCTCATTATGTTAGCTTTAATTACGTGTGTCACTGAGTTGCTGCTTTCCCTGCTCATGAGCGGCAGCAGCAGCACTTATCGATATAAACCCTGCTGTATTATCTTTGCTGGACTGCTATTACTTCCTGGTTGTTGTGTGTTGATCAGTGAGTTGGAACGTGCCAGCAGTTAGTTCGGACCTGGCAATGTTTGAGTTAGCATGCACCATAAGTTCAGTTGGGGTGCAGCAGCAGTGAGGTCCGGACCACCATGACTCACCCAATGGTTGCCGACACACGATTGGAGTGGGGAGGACTTTGGTTGGTCGTCAGTCGGTCATCTTGCCAAACAACGTGTATTTCGCCAGCGATCGCTTCTGGGTTAGCTGTGTGTGCCGACTCGTGATTTGTCCCTGTTATTGTACAGTCACTGCTGTTAGCATTGTTTAATTCTTTGTGCAAGTGTTCGTGAAACTGAGTGTAGTTGGTGTGATTTTGATCAAACATCTGGGTGCCCTTGTTCTTGTTGTTGGTACTTGTATGGCTTCTAGCCGGTTTTGTGTTTTAAATTATAGTTGTTTCACTCTTAAGGCCTTCAGCCTAGTTTAAAGTACTGTTTTACATAAGCCCTTTGGCATTAAAAAAATTTTTTTGAATTTTTAAGTCTTTGGCTTTCAGGCGATTTGAATTTAACTTGTTTACTTCAGCCTAACTAAAGAACTGTTTTAAGATAAGGCTTGCCTTTTAAATTTCTGATTATGCTTGCATTTTATGTTATAGGTCTTCAGCTGTTTTTAAATTAAAGTGGCTTTCAGCCAGTAATTAAGTCCCAAAGATTTAAAAAACTTTCTTGAGCTCTTTTAATGTTTGATCAAATAATAAAGTTGTATGTTCGAGTGTAACTGACAGCCCCTTATTTTGACCCCTTTCCACAATTTATTCTACCTGTCCTGTCCTGCGGGTTAAGCAGGGCATTTCACCTTACTTAGATGGAAATCACTACCTACATTTATCAGTTCATCCTTTAGTTGGATCTATACAGAATCTTTTAAAATGTCCACCCATAATATGGTGGCTGGTTTATGGTGTTGATGAACGTATGTCACAATCTCTTCTTTCACATTCAACATTTTCTCATCTCTATTCAGAATGCTTTGAGGTTCTCTACAGTAGGTTGATACTGGAAACTACCTCTGTTGCAACAGCAATACCACACTTTTTATATCAAGTGGGAATACATGGTATTCAATGCTGACCTGAAATTTGTGGATGGATTTATAAGTGGTATGGGCAGTCATGTCTGTAGTGTTATCTACACTTCCCATGACTTCCTTGTGACATTCAAACACACCCTGTTCACTTTATAGTGTTCAGACAGTCAAGCTAAGTGCCCTTCTTTAAAGTGATGGTCAGTCTTGCAAGAGAATTCACACAAGGAATTCTTCATTGGATTGATCATCACTTTCCATTGAATAGTTCCACAAAATCATGAGAGCATGACAGACTGATGGTAAATGTTGAACATGGATCAAGATTTGTTGTGTACGGATAAACAGTTTACTCACATTCCACAAGGACTGAACATGGGGGATCTTCTAAGCAGTGTTATGAAATATGATAAGCAGAAATATTTTGAGCAATAAAAGGAAATATTCCACTTACGGACTCAAATAACTACCAATACGTGAGCTTCTCTCTTAAGTTCATAACTTTTCAGGAACAGTCATTTCATATTAAAGTTGCTGTACATAACACACAGGATATGTTGATAATACTGGTCATCGTTTGCAGCAATGGAGTTCAGGAGGGCACCAAGGACCTTTTCCAGAATCCTTCACACTGAGAAATTGTGTGTCAATCGTGGTGTAATGTAATATGTTTTCTGAAACTGATAATGTATCACATATTTAAAAAAATATGTCGGATAAGAAATAATTTGGTTTGATATTATAATTTAGGCACACAGTTGTGCTATCTCACTTTTGTTGGAGAGAACAAAGAACTACCCCTCTCAGCACGATCTGCATGAAACACAGGCAACTACTCATCTACTCAATACCACATCAGCTTGAAACATATATTAAACAAAAGAGCGTAAAACACTGGATTTTTTTTATATAAACCAATATAAACAGTTGGAAAACCTCTATAAGAACACAAGGGCAACAGTGCAAGGGGGAAAACAGACAGATTGGCTGTCTGGAAATGCTTTGCAGCCAAGGGACCACTGGATTCAATAAAATAAGACTCAGCCATAATTGGTACTGTCAGCCACAAGTGGGTGTATTTCTACACACAGAAGTCACAGAGATTACTAAGATTACTAAACACCCCAGTAATTTTAATCGGAAGGAGAAGGGTGTCAAACTGAATGATATATATGGGTTCTGGCAGCACCTTCTATAGAGGAGAGCCTGCGCGCCCCCTCAGTGACGTCACGCACGTAGTCTAGTGCCGGTGCTCGCAGTCCGTTTGGTGACAACAATAGACCGTTAAGGGAACTGCACGAGGAAAATTCGTAAAGAAATCTGACATACTTCTCTCATGAATTACAAGATTTCCTTTCTTAAATGACCCAGTTCTTTTGTCTGTAACTTATTTCTGCATACCTTTTAGCCCCGATGCAAAAAGTGGATGTAATAACTTTCACTATCTGAGGCATCAAAACTCCCAAATGAATGGACCCATTTCATTGTAGTTTATTTTGAAGTTGCTTTAATGGGGATTGTCACGACTTGTTTGAAGACGGTCTGGTTAGCCGTTCAAAGATCGTCAGCTGCACAAAGTATGAGTGTTTGCCACCAGTGTGCTCTTTTCCAATACCATTCCTAAACTGTAAGTCTGTAGTATAAAATGTAAACCTCGAAAAGGCCAATCTAAACGTCTGCAATGGTATACATTTATCTTTTATGGCTGACCACCATTCTTCCGTTTTGCAGTTCTTGTGTAAGACGATTTTTAATGACAAAAATTTTGATTGAAAGCCACCCACGAAAGATTCTTGTATGCTCTCACGGACTTTCTATTAGGGTGTTTGTTTTGTTTTTTAAGTTAAATATTGCATCACTTTGACACAGGTCTAATAATGTGGACGGCGTTTTGCAAAGTAGTGCACTGGCAGCTAACATTTTACAGACACTGTTATTGCCACTGTTTATTCCTTATGTAACAAAATCCATTTTAAAACCTGATTGGATGATATACCAGTGAATTAAAAAAAGAAACGCGAAAATTGGGCAAATAGTGTTCGAATTATAACACCCGTTATAGAGAGGCACTGGTAATAAGCAATTGTATGAGTTGTTTCAAAAACTAACACTGCCCTGAAAGACATGTTCTACATATGTTTTAGTCCACCATTTCAGCAACATTGTATTCATGATTTTTTTTTAATTTAAAGAAATTTCTCTTGTTAATAGTTTTTAAGTGAAATGCAGCTCTAATGAATGTTATGATATCTCTTCTCAGTTTGTGCACCTTTCCCTAAGAAACTTTCTTTCCATTAAGAAAATCTCACTGATCCAAGATGAGTATGTAATGGTATTGCCATAAAGTTTTGGTATGCCAATACAAATTTCAATGAGTTCTCTTTTCTCAGTAAGTTAACTAAATTTCCATTATGTATTGAAATTACATGAGGTCTCAAAATACAGATTACCAGGTTAGAATTCCGCTGCTCTAAACTGAATATCTTTGAAGAAAGAATGTTTCTGTACTAAGAAATATATATTTTGAAACAAACTGTTTGAATTTCAACTACGAAGTAAACTTTCATTTCATCTGTTGAGAAGTTTTATGACATGATGTGGCCTGTGATGAAATAATTGTGAAAAATGAACACTTACCTTCATTTGGCATTACATTTGGGCTGCACTCACCAATGGATTAGATACTTCATCTTCCATAAGTTGGGGGAAAGGGGTGAGGATGGTGGTTCAGCTCTATTTAGTTGCAATACTTTAACAGATCATCATTCTAAAATATATATATACTGGTAATTGTTTAGAAGTGGAACACAAGTTTCATCAACTGATGATGCTGATATGAATGAATGCAAATGAAGTAAAAAAATTCTGTGTTTGAATGAATTTATTTATTTCTTTTATTCATCTTCCATCCACTCTTGTCAATAATCACTAACACATGGAATGAGAAAAATTTTAGATTATAGTGGTTCACAATAGAAAATTATTGATGTACAGCATGAATACTATGTAGGGACAAAATAATTAAGACTGATCTACACCAAGTCCAAACATTAACAATAAGCACATTCTTGAGACTTAAGTTTCATAATTTTAGGAATAATGATGATAAATTTTGAACAACATTAATTATTAAATTGCTATTTTATAATCTCCAGTGTAGTAATGGAAGGTCTTTAAGTAAGTGGGACACTAAAAGAATGCAAATAAAACACTGCACCATAAAGTTTTGTGTAGGAAGAATTCATATGAAAGCACTGTAGTAGAAAAATGGTGATGCATATAGACATTATATTAGGTCACCCTGTAAAATGCAAGTAATTACCATCTGTAAGTCTATGTTATGTGCCAAAAGTGTGTCAAGCAGTGTTGGAATATGATCTGGTTACATTAATTAGATTAGGTGAGTGAAAAGCAATTGTGACAGGCTTAAGCTTTTTGAATATTCTTTTATAAACAAATGTATTCAAAAGGCCAACAGAAGGGCATACCTGAGAGTCTACCTTAGATATTTTCCTCCTCAGCAAAGATGAGCTAACAAGAAGGCACTTTACGGCACAAAGCAAGCATCTATTTAAAGAGCTCAGTAATTAGTCAACCTGAGTATTAGTGGCACTCATTAGTGCTTGTAACAGAAGTGAGAACTGTTCCACAATTACATTACTATTAGATGAGGAGACCTGCCAATCATTATAACAAAGAAGGCGATGAAAGTACTTCAAAGCCCTCCCCTACCAGCTTCTCCATTTGTAATGGTAATAAAATATATACAAACATGATCTACATAAGAAAATGTTGAGAGAACAACAGTTATAACAGCTGCAGAGAAAGTAGTAAACTCAGAAAAAGAGAGGCAATTGTCACAGCACACACATCTGCACTCATAACAGTGACAGTAGTAGAAGACCACAAACACTACGTGAAATCGAAGTTTGTCTACCTAAAGAATGCATAAATACTATAGAAGCTTTTTCAACAGTAACAATTAATGAATCATTACAAATTGGCAGATTTCTCACATGTATCACAAGCTAAAGTAATAATTTCAGTATACAAAGAAAAGTGCTGCAGAGAATGTAGAGAACTATAGAGCAATTTTGCTCTTGTCTTCCATTTATCACCAAAACAAACTAACCTCATTTGCAAAAAAAAGTGGAGTCTGCTATAGCATAGTCTGTGTAAGTTTTTCTCAAAATAATAAAGGAAGGTGATCAAAATGGCATTGTCTTGTCTTTGTCAAAGGCACGTGCCATGTTGGGCCACATAACTTTATTACACAAATTAGAAATACTATGAATAAGGCATGCAGCAAAGATGTGGTGTAAGTCATACTTGGAAAACCAAGTGAATTGATTTTTAGGTTTCACATACTATAAAAAGATTACTATTGGTCCTCTCTGCCTGCCATACCCCCTCCCCTCCCTTATGTACGTATCATTCACCACCCACCTTCAACTGAGAAAGAATTAGTGTAAGATTCTTTATATTAAAGATTAATTTCTTTGATAAAAATTTCAAGTTAGGCTATTAGTGTTGATAGCTGTTAGCAGCTGTATATTAAAATAATTATATAAACTCTCAGCCATCAGTTGGAATACGGTAAGTTTCACTAGTTTCAGATTAACCTAATTAGTTCAGCTTAAGATGCATTTGTTGATGAGGCAATATTCCCGATGACAGGCTTTGTATTAATGATTTAAAAAGAATCTAAGATAAAGATTTCAAAATTATATTGTAAGAGTTTGCAGTTTTTGTTGAATGTTTTTTGAAATTTTTTTCCATTAACCTTTTTACAGTAGTTGTTTAAAAATATATTGACACCAACCCAAACAACACTTTTCATTATTGCCTGGGATGAATGTCCATTGCAGCATACCCCATCAAATAATAAAAAGTCATTTTCTTGGAGAGTAGCAAGTGCTACTGCACAGGCAATAGCATGTTGATTCGTACAGGCAAGAAAATCTCTTTCATGTTCTTTGAGAAGTTTGCTGATGACAATATAAGTGTAGACAATCATATTTAAAATAGTGTCTGATGGGTATTTTAGTCCTCCATGATCAAGCCTCTGTATCAAACTAAAATGTTTGTTTATTGGTTAACTCCTTTTCAATCACAATTTCATTAAGGTAACTCTCACATTTCAGCTTCTTAATCACCGCATGAGCACAGTAGCCTGCATTGAAAGTTAAAGACGTTGCAATATCTTTCACTGGAAGAACATCGTCTACAGTTACACCGACTTCTATGTCTAATGTGTCTGTTTCTTCAGCTTCAGAAAACATAATTTTTTTTTTATTGCCCCTACTGTGATATTTCCATAGGAAGGAGAACATAAAACTAAAGGCATTACACTTTGAATTCGAAGCTTCTTTTCTGCTTCATAGACTTGTGTGACTGAAACATTGTATTGGGAACCTGCAAGCTGTCTATACTTTCCAAAATGCCGCTGTCTATACTTTCAAAAATGCCACTCAAGCTCATCTGTTTGTAGCTTGGCTGTCAGTAAATAGCTCATACCTAGCTCTTCAGTACAGTATCGAGCAATCTCTACAACGGCATATGTTGTATGCTGAATAGCAAAAAATGTTTCTTTTGTGACAAACCCACTTGACAAGCCCTTTGCTTTCCACACATCGAGCCAGTCTAGAAAATCTAGCAAAAATTGCATAGAAATGCTATCAGTTGTCAACGGATCCATATAAGAATTCTGTTTGTGTTTCCCTTTAAACACTGATTTCACATTCATGACATCAAACCATTTTTTTATTATTTGAATGTATTCTGCTGTTGATGGTGCATGTCTCAAATCAAATTTATCACTAGCTACCTCAAGGCCCTCTGACACATGTCGATTGAATATCTGCAGCACTAGTTTTATGCTCTGTTTGTCTAACAATGTAGGGCAAAGTGATTTGAGAGACAATGTGTGACAATATTTTATTAAAGAACTGGAATCTATGTCATAAATCTGTTTAAGTGTTTTAAAGAAGCTACAGAAAACTTATTTTCTTCCACTTCTTTTCTAACTGGAAACTGAGGATAAAACATATCTTTACCATCATTTTTTTTGGTTCAGCCGCACATTTCTTATGCATTTAACAATGTGTATGGCATCAATTAAAAAGAAAAGTGGGCGATTAGGATCAGATGGATGTTTAAAAGCTGTATTAACAGCTTTATCCAGAGAAAACATGGACATGGTTTTGCTATTGATTTTGTTGTTGTCAGTTACCACACAGAAAACCCTATAGCCTACTAGTTCAAGGCCATTTATTATGGCCAGTAGCACATCGTATAATGCATTAGATGAAACGGTTTTCACCGGTAAAATGTGAACAACATCCCTGTACAAAGATTTGACACACTGCAACATAAATACGAACGCTGAATTATGTTGCAAATAAGAATTTAGATGAATTTCATCTACACTCAAAACAATATTGACATCATCGCTGTTTAAGTATTGAAATTTCTGTCTTGCATAGAACAGGAAATTATTTTCCCCAAGCCTGTCATGAGATGGATTCACATTAAATTTGCTGCAGATCCTACACAGAGTGCTTGGATGTGCATTTTCATTAATAAGCTGCTATGTAAAAACTTGTAAGCATGAGATGAAATTGAAAATAGCAAAGAACACAGTATCATAAATGTAGAACTTAACATATGATTAAATTCCTTGAGATTTATGAGACTAACTTGGTCGTATATAAAGTCTACCATCTCTTTTTCACTCTCCTGTAAACTGTCTTTCAGCACTCCTAGACTGTCTTTCACTATCTCTACAATACTATCTATGGAAGTTTCTGAGTGCCCACAATCTGTGTCTGAAAACTCCTGCAGTACACTGACAACTTCATGGTTATTGGTTACAATTACAGGAAAAGGTCTTTTTCCTAATGTCTTAATTTGTACATCTTTCTTAAACAATGAAACATTTAAATTACTATCTATAATGACAGAATGTGTGATTAATGGTGCTGGTTTCCTTATTATATTTAAAAAACAAACAAAATCACTGTGTTTTTTGATCACACTCCACTCGTTGGGCAAATCCACTTCCTTCGTACGCAACATCAACTCTTCTAAAGAACTGAAGCTGAAAGTGTTTTCATAGTCCTTCTGTGATGCTAAACTATATTGTAACGCTGCAGCTAACTGCTCATTTTCAAACCTTTGCTTTTTCTCCTCTGGCCCTTCACGTCGGCTTTCTTCCTTTGAAAGGTAGGAAGGACAGTTTGAGAGTAGTGATGGAACTGCATCTGGTCTCAAACGTGGTTTGATAAGGGGGGCTCTTAATAACTGACCAGTCATTTCATCCACAATTTGTGTTTCCCAAATAACATCATCTTTGTGGAAGTGAACATGACATACCTGTAATTAAAAATGAATGAAAAATGAAAAAGGTGCTTACAATTGAATGTGATGACAATATTAATAGTGTGAAAACAATTTATGAATATAAAGTTAGTTTCTAGTTCTAAAATACAAATAGACTCCCAACTAAAATGCAGAAGAATACTCAATTTATAAATGTGGCCATGGCACAGAAACTCTATAAAACAGTAACCCTACAATATCAAAACACATGCAGTTACATGTCATGGCAACAAGCTCTTAAAGAGATGGTGAAATGAAGAAAGTACTTGCCCCATCAATAATTACCAACATTGACTAATGTTTGTAGCATAATTCAATAACAGTGATAATTTTTTTTTTTATATAATTTAGCCTTAAAGCTCATGTATTCACTAGAGGGGTGGGATTTTTGCTTAATGTCTTGCTCTATTGCCCACCTCCCCCCCCCCCCCCCCCCCCCCCCCCCCACTCACACACCTCGGACCCAAGAAAGCATGATGATACTAAACTCACACGTGTAATCCATAGAAGCAACTGTGAAATAGTAACAGAATAATACAAAGTAATTGTCACACTGTGTAACCTTTAGAACAATGAAATACTTAAAGGTAGTGCTTTTTATCAGATAGACACTGTTTTGCTTTTGTATTTCAGCTGCTATTTCCTAATCAATATATCAGTTCATAATTTACATAAAAACTGACTATATGATGAACTAATACATTGCCACTTATGTGCTACCTATTAGGCTAAACATGAGCACACAATTGCTTTCAAGTACTTTAGCTGTGTATCTATAAGACAGCTGTGTAAGCCACTGGCATGTATCTGAAATTCCAGACCCAGAAAGTAAGAATTTGTAAAATCCACAAGTATTTTTTTACATGTTTTCACAGTTTCTCCCTTTGCATTTTGTGATGGCCTGTTCATCCATTCATGTACTCATTCATTTTTCCTGTCTATGGTTCACTGTGAAGTCGAAAGCCTACTATATTCCCTAATAGTAACATTCCTTGCATTGACTTCAAATTCCCACCAATAATTTATTAAAAACAAGCGACTGAGACACTGTTTTTACTTCAGTTTCAATTTCTGGGGACACCACATTCCTTGTTTTTGAACAAGCAACTTCCTAAAGACTTTTACAGCAAAAAGAAACATTAAATACAGAAGCAGAATACATTGAAAATCGTCTGTATCTTAAGTGCATGTACTTAATTATAAACTGACTTTTATTCCTAACAACAGACAGCATAAATAGTAAGTATAAAGATATACTGAGATATTTAACTACATAAGTATGACTGTGCTTAGGCTATACTGGTTGAACTTGCAGAATACAGAATTCGTATAACTTATACCAGCTAAACTGTAGAATTGCCAGGGCAAAAAAATGAAACACTATTTTCTTCAGCACTTATGCAGTTAAGATCTAATATATTAGTCAAAATGTGGCTGACCTTCCTTACTGCATAAGTGCCTATTCTTTGTTAGCACACTTAACCTCTTTTAAGAAATAAACAAAACAAATACTTACTCTTAAACTTGAAGAAGGAGTGAAGTTATCTCTGCGAATACTTAACGACCATTTCTTCCTTGTTGCTTCATCCTCCGGAAATTCAAACACGGTTACTTTTGGTCCACCGTTGTAATTTCCTCTACATTTCGGCACACAACAACGATGCAGCATTTTGCAGCAACGAAATTTTCACAGGCAAGAAAAACAGATCACCAGTTTAGTGCACAGAAACTAAACAACCAAATCACGTACACTATCGCAGGAACACAATTCACTACAATAGTAAACTGACGTGAAACTCGCCGAACGACTATTCACAAGCACTATTCCGTGAAACTGTTGAAGAAGGGACCATGTGTGTAGCCATCTTGTGATGTCACGCACTACGTAGACAGGCTTTCTTTTACACGGGGTGCTGGTTCTGGTGATGATGAAGTTGTGTAGCAGTCTTCCCACTATGTGGCGATAGCAAAAGTGGATGACAGCAATTGACAACAGCCAATTGCTCTCAAGCTTTCAAAATGTGTAATGTGGACCTCAAACACAAGTTGCACACACATGATCACATCTGAGCCAGAATGTGTGTGTGTGTGTGTGTGTGTGTGTGTGTGTGTGTGTGTGTGTGTGTGTGTGTGTGTTGGGGAGGGGGGGAGGGAGGGCTTGTTGGGTCTATCTGTGACTCACCGTCTCTACATCTCTCCTATACGGTGAGTAGCAGATATCCTTTTCATTATACTGTTGAACTCCATCCTGGATTTTCCATTGTTTAAACATACCACAAAGAAATGTCTTGCATTTTGTAGGGAGAAAACTGGAAGCCATGGAAAAGGGCCCACGTAGAAGCCCATTAGATGGCACCTTGGAACTGGCATTCAGAAGATGCTGCCAAGTGGGAACTGCACCAGAGGCAAAAATAGCCAACATACAACAACGGGTAACTATATACTCAACAGAGATTACAGGCTCATTGATGGTGACGAGGAAGAGTGTGACACTTAACACAGAACTCTGTGGCATATTATTCTTCTGGATCCAAGGGGTATTGAGTAAAGTGCCAATGCTAACCTGGAAGATCTGGCGGGATAAAAATTCATGGATAAAAAATGGAAGGAGGCTGCAAAAGCCACAATCATGGAGGGTAACTAAAAAGTGATGCCACTAAGCTGTTTCTTATGTGTTATGTAGGTCAAAGAAGGCAAAGGCAATGGAAACCACTGCATTAAAGACACGTAACGTGTATCCACAGGACATGTGGCCTGTAATTGAAGAAGTGTCATGATGATCTCTCCATTGGCAAAAGATCCTGGAGTAGTCCCCCATTCGGATATCCGGGAGGGGACTGCCAAGGGGGAGGTTACCATGAGAAAAAGATTGAATAATCAACGAAAGGATAATGCTCTACGAGTCGGGGCGTGGAATGTCAGAAGCTTGAACATGGTAGGAAAACTAGAAAATCTGAAAAGGGAAATGCAAAGGCTCAATCTAGATATAGTAGGGGTCAGTGAAGTGAAGTGAAATGGAAGGAAGGCAAGGATTTCTGGTCAGATGAGTATCGGGTAATATCAACAGCAGCAGAAAATGGTATAACAGGTGTAGGATTCGTTATGAATAGGAAGGTAGGGCAGAGGGTCTGTTGCTGTGAACAGTTCAGTCACTGGGTTGTTCTAATCAGAATCGACAGCAGACCAACACTGACAACAATAGTTCAGGTATACGTACCGACGTCGCAAGCTGAAGGTGAACAGATAGAGAAAGTGTATGAGGATATTGAAAGGGTAATGCAGCAAAGGGGGACGAAAATCTAATAGTCATGGGCGACTGGAATGCAGTTGTAGGGGAAGGAGTAGAAGAAAAGGTTATAGAAGAATATGGGCTTGGGACAAGGAATGAAAGAGGAGAAAGACTAATTGAGTTCTGTAACAAGTTTCAGCTAGTAATAGCAAATACCCTGTTCAAAAATCACAAGAGGAGGAGGTTTACTTGGAAAAGGCTGGGAGATACGGGAAGATTTCAATTAGATTACATCATGGTCAGACAGAGATTCCGAAATCAGATACTGGATTGTAAGGCGTACCCAGGAGCAGATATAGACTCAGATCACAATATAGTAGTGATGAAGAGTAGGCTGAAGTTCAAGACATTAGTCAGGAAGAATCAATACGCTAAGAAGTGGGATACGGAAGTTCTAAGGAATGATGAGATACATTTGAAGTTCTCTAACACTATAGATACAGCAATAAGGAATAGCGCAGTAGACAACACAGTTGAAGAGGAATGGACGTCTCTAAAAAGGGCAATCACAGAAGTTGGGAAGGAAAACATAGGTACAAAGAAGGTAGCTGCGAAGAAACCATGGGTAACAGAAGAAATGCTTTAGTTGATTGATGAAAGGAGGAAGTACAAACATGTTCCGGGAAAATCAGGAATACAGAAATACAAGTTGCTGAGGAGTGAAATAGATAGGAAGTGCAGGGAAGCTAAGACGAAATGGCTGCAGGAAAAATGTGAAGACATCGAAAAAGATATGATTGTCGGAAGGACAGACTCAGCATACAGGAAAGTCAAAACAACCTTTGGTGACATTAAAAGCAACGGTGGTAACATTAAGAGTGCAATGGGAATTCCACTGTTAAATGCAGAGGAGAGAGCAGATAGGTGGGAAGAATACATTGAAAGCCTCTATGAGGGTGAAGATTTGTCTGATGTGATAGAAGAAGAAACAGGAGTCGATTTAGAAGAGATAGGGGATCCAGTATTAGAACTGGAATTTAAAAGAGCTTTGGAGGACTTACAGTCAAATAAGGCAGAAGGGATAGATAACATTCCATCAGAATTTCTAAAATCATTAGGGAAAGTGGCAACAAAATGACTATTCACATTGGTGTGTAGAATATATGAGTATGGCGACATACCATCTGACTTTCGGAAAAGCATCATCCACACAATTCCGAAGACGGCAAGAGCTGACAAGTGCGAGAATTATCGCACAATCAGCTTAACAGCTCATGCATCGAAGCTGCTTGCAAGAATAATATACAGAAGAATGGAAAAGAAAATTGAGAATGCGCTAGGTGACCATCAGTTTGGATTTAGGAAAAGTAAAGGCACGAGAGAGGCAATTCTGACATTACGGCTAATAATGGAAGCAAGGCTAAAGAAAAATCAAGACACATTCATAGGATTTGTCGACCCGGAAAAAGTGTTCGACAGTATAAAATGGTATAAGCTGTTCAAGATTCTGAAAAAAGTAGGGGTAAGCTATAGGGAGAGACAGGTCATATACAATATGTACAACAACCAAGAGGGAATAATAAGAGTGGACGATCAAGAACGAAGTGCTCGTATTAAGAAGGGAGTACAACAAGGTTGTAGCCTTTCGCCCCGACTCTTCAATCTGTACATCGAGGAAGCAATGATGGAAATAAAAGAAAGGTTCAGGAGGGGAATTAAAATACAAGATGAAAAGATATCAATGATACGATTCGCTGATGACATTGCTATCCTGAGTGAAAGTGAAGAAGAATTAAAGGATCTGCTGAACGGAATGAACAGTCTAATGAGTACACAGTATGGTTTGAGAGTAAATCGGAGAAAGATGAAGGTAATGAGAAGTAGTAGAAATGAGAACAGCGAGAAACTTAACATCAGGATTGATGGTCACGAAGTCAATGAAGTTAAGTAATTCTGCTACCTAGGCAGTAAAATAACCAATGATGGACGGAGCAAGGAGGACATCAAAAGCAGACTCGCTATGACAAAAAAGGCATTTCTGGCCAAGAGAAGTCTGCTAATATCAAATAGCGGCCTTCATTTGAGGAAGAAATTTCTGAGGATGTTCGTCTGGAGTACAGCATTGTATGGTAGTGAAACGTGGACTGTGGGAAAACTGGAACAGAAGAGAATCGAAGCATTTGAGATGTGGTGCTATAGACGAATGTTGAAAATTAGGTGCACTGATAAGGTAAGGAATGAGGAGGTTCTACGCAGAATCGGAGAGGAAAGGAATATGTGGAAAACACTGATAAGTAGAAGGGACAGGATGATAGGACATCTGCTAAGACATGAGGAAATGACTTCCATGGTACTAGAGGGAACTTCTGCCAGTACCTTATCTCGTACCTTCCAAATTTTACAGAAGCTCTCCTGTAAACCTTGCAGAACTTGCACTCCTGAAAGAAAGGATATTGCAGAGACATGGCTTAGCTACAGACTGGGGGATGTTTCCAGAATGAGATTATCACTCTGTGCACACTCCACTGCAGAGTGAAAATCTCATTCGGGAAACATCCCCCAGTCTGTGGCTAAGCCATTTCTCCACAATATCATTTCTTTCAGGAGTGCTAGCTCTGCAAAGTTCGCAGGAGAGCTTCTGTAAAGTTTGGAAGGTAGGAGTCAAGGTACTGGCACAAGTAAAGCTGTGAGGATGGGGTGTGAGTCGTGCTTGGGTAACTCAGATGGCAGAGCACTTGCCCACAAAAGACAAGGGTCCTGAGTTTGAGTCTCGGTCCGGCACATGGTTTTAATGTGCCAGGAAGTTACATATCAGCACACCCTCCATTGCAGAGTGAACATCTCATTCTGGAATTGAAGGATCATTCAGAAAAGTGTGTTGTGGTCAATGGAGAATACTGTCGGTATTTATGACACAGATTCAGTAATTTATACAAACAAGCAGCAGATAAACAAGGTGCAAGATGATTATATATTTTGACGGGCTCAATATTAGGCGGTTATCACAGCAGTTTCGCTGGCTGCAGCAATATCACAGATAGTGCACGCAGCCGACAGGTTCCTGCAGACTAGCAGATGTTGTTCATCTTGTATGTTACCACACTGACAAATTTCCTCCTCATTACTGAAGCTCCATTTCCTGAGGTTGGCTTTGCACCTGGAAACCTAACGCGCAGTCTGTTCAAAGTCTTCCAGGTCATGTATGACAGGTGTGAACCTTCGGCTATTTCCTCCTTGACCGTTATGTGATTGTCTGCAGCTACGGAGTCTTGCCAAAGCGCCTCTCTGCAAGTGGGAGACGAACGAATTGCCATAGTTTTTCATAGGAAGCTCTTTTTCTTGACCTCAGTCTTGGCTGTTGAGGGTCATGTCCGAACAAAGGATGTCTAGAGTCGATTTCTTGTTTTTTCTTCTCCACTTCTACATCTACATCTACATCCGTACTCCGCAAGCCACCTGACGGTGTGTGGCGGAGGGTACCCTGAGTACCTCTATCGGTTCTCCCTTCTATTCCAGTCTCGTATTGTACGTGGAAAGAAGCTTGCCTTCGAATGAGTGGCAGTGCTATACTCATAATTTAGTACAGCTTATTGACAGGAGTAGGTCGTAAGCAGCCTGTAACAATGCATCCTGTCTCGTTCATGGCTGTATCTACATGTTTAGCATGTGGAGAGTTTTGCCAGGTAGGGGCTGCATATTCTGCAGCGGAGAATCATAGTGCCAAGACAGATGTTCTAAGCACTTCTAGCTGGGCATGCCAGATGGTTCCTGTAAGTTTGCAGATGATGATGTTCTGCGTTTTTACTTTGAGGCTCGTTTCTTCACAATGGGCTTTAAATGTGAGGGAACAGTCCATCTTCACTTCAGGGTTTTTAGGAGTTTCACAGTGGAGTAGTTGTTCTCCTCTCCAATTGATGTTGGTTTCCTTGTGGGTTTCCTATTTCTAAGATGGAATGCACAGACTTGGGTCTTTCCAAGGTTCGGTTTCAGTTGGTTTTCATTGTAATACTTGGCCAAATTTTCAAGAGCTTTTGTCAGTTTCACCTCTATTTCCTCAAAGGTCTCACCTTAGGCAGCGAGTGATGTATCATCAGTGTACGTGAATGCCTTAGTTGAAGAATTAATTTACTGGTCATTTGTGTAGATATTATATAACAGCGGAGACAGCACACTTCCCTGAGGGAGACCATTTTTCTGCTTTCTCCATTGACTTTTCTTGTCTTGGAGAGAGACAAAGTATCTCCTGTTTTGCAGCATGCACTGAAGGATCTGAATTAGTCGGTAAACCTTTGTAGCTAACTATACTTTTCTAAGCAGCTTTTTGTTGTTAAAAGTATCATGAGGTCGATGAAAGCCACACCTGTTATTTCGTCTCTCTCATACGCATTCTCAATATGCTGAGTCAAATTAAGAATCTGTACACAGCAAGACCTTCCCTGTCAGAAGCCAGACTGCTCTTTTATGAGTATTTTATCAATGATGTTTGATTTACGATCAGCCTTTCCAATACCTTGTACAAATGACAAAGAAGTGAAACTGGACAGAAACCTTTTGGGTCTGTTGGTTCTTTCCCAGGCTTTAAAAGTGCTATTACCTTGGCTTTGCACCAGATCTTGGAGATTTGCAATTTTGAAATGCAGGTGTTCATAAGGTTTAATATCAACTGTTATGTGGCAGGTCCAAACTGTTTGATTTGTTCTGTCTGTATTTCGTCTAGGCCAGCAGCTTTTTACTCTTTATAGTTGTGAAAACTGTTTCCAGTTCTTTCAAGGTAAAAGGGGTGTTGAGATACTCCTTTTCATTTGCCTGTCTAATGAATTTAGATTTTTATGATCTTCCTTTAGTTTTGCCATTGAGAAGTAATTGATGAGCAGTTTGGTCAGGGGTTACCTTTGAGAGGTCAGCGGGGGTAATGGTTGGATCATTGTTGAGGGTCTTCAATAATTTCCACAATTTTCAGCTATTCTGTTTCATATCTAGGTTTTGATACCAAATCAGACCATTTTCTGCTTCTGGAAACTGATATGGAATTTAATAGGTCCTCACCAGTTTTTATTGTTTCATCAGAGACTTGATCTATTTCAAATAGTTGTTCATATCTCTCCAGCAGAGATTTGGAGTCTTCATTGGGTCCTAGGATATAGTTCATTCTGCATCCTCTCGGGATATATTTACGTGAGATGGCTTGCACTGTTTTGACAAAATCATCATACCTCTCTGGTGATGCATCGAGATTTAGGACTTCCGTATCAAGCTCTTGCGTGAAATTCTCCCACTTTGCTTTCTTGAAGTTAAATTGTCTTTTGAACTGGACGTGCTCTGGTTTTGCAGCTGCTTCAACAGAACAAACAATAGGTCAATGTTGCATTCTTGGGATTATGTCTGTAGCGTACTTCTTTACTTGTTGGGCAATATGTTGTTCACTGGTGGAGATGTTATCTGGGTTATAACCTCTATGCCATCTGCCACTATTGAAGGATGGTGGTAGCTTCGGGTCATGGATTAACATCAGTCCCATTCTTTCCTCCGATCTTCCAGATCTTCTCCATTTTTGTCAGTTTCCTTGTAGCCCCATGATGTACTGTGGCAGTTAAAGTCGCCGATTACTAATTTTGTCAGTTGAGAGAGGAAGTTAGGTGGTTCCTTGAAGCAGAATTTGGCGTTAGTTGGTTTATATAAGGATGTCACTGTACATGACCGGATTTCCACCGTCAGGATCTCTATGTTGTTAACTGACGTGGAACCTACTGAGATGATGTTTATATTGGGTTTAGCAAACACTTCACTATCATATGTCATACTTGGTCTTTCAGTGATAAGTTTCATTCCATTTACTTTTGGTCTTCGGTCTTCTGGGCCTCTATGTGTCTCTTGAATTAACAGAAAATCACAGGCTGTTTGTTTGCAGATGTTAGATAATAAAACTTCTTTATCAGATGAAATACCTTCTATATTAATGGATATTTTTCTAAGGGCTGCCTTTGAGGGATGCCTTTGTTCTTTGTGGTCCTGCTGGTGGAAGGATTCACCACTAGGATTCTTCCTAATGCCCAGGGTATGCTCTATCATGCTAAAACTCATCCTCTCTTAGTCAATAACGACCATTGCACGATCTTTGTGGAGGCTCCTTCCTTCATAAGTGAATAAATGTACTGTGAAGTTGTGTTTAATATACCCAGCTGTTTGGAGATGCCTGTAATATTTGCATGTGTGAACCACATGCATAATTATTATTACTTTCCTTTTGTGTGATGAATACTCTTTGCCTAAATGAGGAGTAATGGGTGTCAGTAAATGAAAATAAGCAAAATATAGTAACTTCTGACATTTGTATCCACAAAGTTGACAGTTATTCTTATGGCAAAAGTAGCCAAATCTAAATTTTTTTACAAGTTTACCATACGGTATTTGCACTTTGTTTTCGTCAATATGCACACCCAATGAGATCGTGGAATAGAAAATTGACTAAAACTGCTCAACAGTGAGAAAGCAGCTAGATCAGATGAAATACCTGTGAGGTTCTACAGTTATTTTGCAAAAGAACTTACTCTCCTTCTAGGATCAGTTTATTGCAGTTTGCTGGAGCAGTGAAGGGTACGTAGGAATTACTCTCACAGTAATGAAGAATGAAGAGCTTGCGGAGTCCTCAATTGGGGATCTCACGAAACTCAGCTTGGTCTGTTTATCAACGAGATCCAGGGTACCAGTCACAGGTGTCTGGGTTGATGTCATGTTCCTTGACTTCTGGAAGTCATTCCACTCTATTGTTTGGTGAACAAACGACAAGGATACCAAGTGGAGGACCAGATTTTTAACGGGATTCAGGGCTTTTTAGGAGATAGCAGAATAAAATCGACAGATTTCAGGAGTATACTAGGAGAGATACATAGTGCCATGACTGTTGGCAATGTATATTAATGATCAAGTGGATAACATTGAAGACTCCCTGAGACAATTCATGGAAAATGTTGTCCCTAGGAGGGCTGCACCACCAGAGGATTGTAGCAAGATTCAGGAAGACACGGAGGATAAACATTTGGTGCTTGTTCAAATAACTTACGGGTTTGCTGCCGGGTGACAACGTCGACCACTGCTGATATTTTGACAGGAGCACACCCTGCCATTCTCAAGGCACAAATGCAAGGAGGAAGAAATGTGCAAGGAAATGTAATACCTCAGTTCACAGAGGAGAAACCAGGAAGATACCACACACAGAAAAAGTGTCAACACAAACAAAGATAACCAACATCAGAAATATCAATAGTGACTATTAATCAACAGGTGAGGTAGCACT
Source organism: Schistocerca gregaria (assembly GCF_023897955.1). Lineage (NCBI taxonomy): Eukaryota > Metazoa > Arthropoda > Insecta > Orthoptera > Acrididae > Schistocerca > Schistocerca gregaria. The sequence goes on from NC_064927.1 coordinate 180,903,141, forward strand.
AATTCTGTCCCTCTGTTTTTTGCTGAGAGACTTAGCCGGATTCCAAGCATCATTTAAACAAAATCCACCATCTCTGTTAATAAGATTGCTTGATAGTTTGATTTCAACAGCTTCCTTAATAACACGATCCCAATAGCTAGACGTGCAAGCCAGAATCTCCGTGTTGTATTCCATACGATGACCGGTGTCAAGGCAATGTTCTGCAATAGCAGATTTGCTCACCTGTTGTAAGCATGTGTGACGCTTATGTTCAGTACGCCGGTCTTCCACAGTCCTGATTGCCTGACCAGTATATGACATGCCACAACTGCAAGGAATATGATAGACCCCAGCCTTCGGCACAAAAGGCTGATAGCACAACGCACGTTTGATTTGCCTCTCACTATAACCATTCTGATGAAAGGTGACTTCGAGATGTGATAGCTCAGCTGCCAAACTTTCAGGGTCTGAGATAACGTGGGCCCTGTGAACCAAGGTACGAAGTACTCCTTCACGCTGAGCTGGATGGTGACAACTACCAGCTTGCAGGTACAAGTCAGTGTGAGGAGGCTTCCTATAAACAGAATGGCCCAACATACCATCAGTCTTCCTTTTCACCAACACATCTTTGTTTGTGTTGACACTTGTTCTGTGTGTGGTATCTTCCTTGTTTATCATCTGTGAACCGAGGTATTAAATTTCCTTGCACATTTCTTCCTCCTTGCATTTGTGCCTTGAGAATGGCAGGGTGTGCTCCTGTCGAAATATCGGCGGTGGTCGATGACGTCACCCAGCAGCAAACCCCATTAGTTATCTGAACATTCAATTCGCCGGGAAAAGTTAAAGTTTCACATTTGGTGCCTGGACAGGCATTTGATCCAGGACATAAATAAATGTAACACATTGTGCAGGAATAGCTAAGGAGATGCACTAGTGTTTCATTACCTTATTAGCAAATAATCACTGGAAACAGTTAGTGCCATAAAATACCTGAATCCTAGGAGTTACCATTTGTAACAACTTGAAGTGATAAGACCTCACAAAACAAATTGTAGGAAAACCAGATCAGACTGGGACACATTGGGAGAATCTTAATGAAATGCAAGACATTCACAAAAGAAGTGTCACTTGTTCGACCAATGCCCTAGTGTTCAGTAGTCTGGGACATGTAACTAGTAGGGTTACTTAAACAGAGAAAGAAAGGAGATCCAGCAGTATTTTTCATCATGAGAATGTTTAATCAGCATGAGAGTGTTACACAGATGTTCAACAAGCTGCTGTTGCAGACACTACAAGAGACGAGGTGTGCATCATGGCGAGGTCATACACATGTCTATTAACATTCATTCCTCTCCTTCCATAATGTTCCACAATGATCCAGGATGTTCTGGAACATTCGGAAAGATTACAGAATGTTCAAGAACAACAAAAGTGGTGGAATTATTTACTTGTAGGCACCAGGTGTCACCAGGAATGTGTTTCTAATAAATGTATTGCTAGTAGAACTACACATTAAACAAAACATTGCACTGGCACTTACATCTTCTGGCATTGTAGTCACACTTATGGAAGGATGACGAAAATTGCCCATTCCACCCTACAGTTATTGTTGTATATGGCTGAAGAACAATTCCCAGTATGTAAAATCTCAAGAGCATCTGGATGGGGTGAACTTGTAAAGCAAGCTGAAATTATCTTCTGGGATGAATGCACAATGGCACATAAGAAATTGCTCAAAGCCATGGACAGAACGTTACAAGACTTGCAAGGAAACTCTGAAGTGATGGAAGGAGCTCTACTCACTCTCAAGAGATTTTTGACAAACACCTCCAGTTATCCCCAAGTCAACAGCATCAGACAAGATCAATGCATGCTTTAAAAAAGTCATACCTCTGGCCATACATACAAATACTGTGACTAACAAAAACTATGAAAGTTGAGCTATCAAAAGACAAAACAGCACATATTGCACAACAACTTTCACAAATAGTTGAAGGCACATATCCTATTGACCAGCCCCATTAAACTCAACAATGATTTCTGCAACACAACCACTGCTGAAAACAAACTTGTTGACCAAATTTATCCAAGCATTGTTCACAACTATACAAATCCAGACTGGCTGTTTGAAAGGGCAATTTTGACAACTAAAAATAATATTATTGACAATATCAATTTAATATTCTAAAGAAAATGCCTTGTGAAGAGAGAATACACAAATCGATCAACACAATGGTAACGTTGAAGAAAGTGTGAACTTCCCAACAGAATTTCTAAAGTCTTTGCAAGTATCAGGAATGCCACTACACTGCCTTCAATTTAAAATTGGGCCTCTGATCATACTACTCAGAAATATGAACTCACCAAAACCCTGTAACTGAAAAAGGATGATTGTCAAACAGCTATTGAATAACTCTGTTGAAGCTAAACTTATGACTGGAAAGTACAAAGGACACACACTGTTTATCCCCAGAATACCACTGATCTGTACTGAACTGCCATTCCAGTTTAAAAGACTGCAGTTTCTGAACAAGTAGCCTAGAGTTTTACAATTAACAGAGTGCAAGGCCAACATTAAAATATTGCGACGTCAACCTCAAAGATTCCTGCGTCTCTCACTGTCAACTATATATAGGTTGCTCTCAAGTATGAAATTGGAAAAATTGTACATATATACTCCGGATAACAGAATGAAAGATGTTGGTTATGAATAAGTCATGTGAATAGGTGGGATATGTTTTTCTGGGGGGGCGGGGGGGGGGGGGGGGGGGGAGGGGCAAGAAAAAAAAACCTCTTATTCTTTCATAAGTATTGCAAATAGTGAGAGTATATTTTCAATAAAAAATTTTTACCTCTTATACTTTAAAGTTTATCCTTTTATTCCAACTACCATACAATCTCATATCAACTCCCTTAGTGAAGCCAGGTACACCAGCTAGTACATAATACAAAAGAAAGGAAACCACTTATCTTTAGAGGATGCATGGCACACAGAAACATATAATAGAAAACAGCTCTCAAGCTGTTGTTCATTATCTAACAAACACTGTGCACTTCTATCGTGTATGAGCACATGCATAGACATCAGTTTTGGCAACTCATTAGGTGATTGAAGTGCAGTAACTTCTGGTTATGATGGTATTTCAGCCAGTGTACTAAATCTTGTGCTGACTTGATAGTGCCTCTTTCGAAGTACAACTATTATCTGTCAGTGGATAAAGTTGTATTTCCCGAAAGACTAGAGTATACAACGGCGAGAATATCAAATATCCAAGGAAAAAGTTGATTATATGAATGCGTGGTGTCTGTTCTTTTGGACATATCTGGAAGAACAGACAGAATGTTTATCTGCAGCTGTGATACATATTACTTACATTGAAGATAGAGGAGGAGGGGGAAGAAGTTATTGATGTCAGCTGGATGAGGACTTTAATGCAGAAACAGTGGTGACGAGTGGAAATGTGTGCCAGACCGGGACTTGAACCCAGGGTTCCTGCTTACTGGGCACTTGCATGAACCACTGTGCCATCCAGAGACAGTGTTTATCGCAACTTGGCTGACCCACACTCCCACCAAGTGCCACCAATCCGCAGCCCCATCCATGTCCTGCATGCTCGTTTATTTGAGATTCCTACAGGAGATCCAACATAACAGTGCATCCGAATCAAAAATGGTGGATTCATGGCCCATCAAGGCAAATCAATTATATGAAATCATGGTGTCCGTTCTTTCTGACATGTCCAAAAGACATAACTGATTCACCTTGTTGAGTCATAAACCCACCACCTTCAGTGCAAATGTACTATAACGCTGGACTTATAGGAATCTCAAAGTAGCATGCATACAGTACAGGGACAGGGACTGTGGATAGGTGGCACTCAACAGGAGTGTGGGTCAGCCGAGAGGTGTACTGAGATAGTTCATTGCAGTGCCCCGTTGTATATTCTCTAAAACTTATAACCACACTCCTTGGACTATCAGTGTAAACTTACTTGAATGCCGGATAGAGGCTCAGCTTCCCCGCAGCTCCGATGTCTTCTGCTTGCATCAAACTTTTCTCCAAAGATTCTATATTTTGAAGAAGGTGAAAATTCATCTACTATTCCAAAATCCTATTATCTAGTCCAAAAAAAGACTCTCACAAAATTCAGTTGTTGTTAACATATTCTATATTCAAAATTCAATACACCATTTCACTGCCACATCATACAGTAAGCCCACACTTTCTTAGGGCATTCGCATACGACTGAATTCAACCAAATTAAATAACATTTTTTTTCTCAATGGAACTGCTTCATAATCAGGAGATCCTGGGCTTGGATGAAAAAGGGGAAGGAACAGCAGTGTATGAGTAGGTGGAGAGAAAGGCAGCGTGTGTAGGGTCTAGACTGGCAACAGGCACAGCAGTGGTTGGGAGGTTGCTAGGCAGTGAGGGTAGGGGGAGGGGGGGAGACGATTTATAAAAGTGGGTATAACAAGATGCAACACGATATTTGATGTTTGCATAATTTTCACTGTTCCTGAAGTACTTTATGGTCTGATTCTTTCTCTAGTAAGGGAAATTTTACTTTAGTAAGATGGAATAGTTGGCCGCACTTGTTAGACCCATCTGCCTGTTAGGTGGTAAGTTTTATAGTTCATTGTTGACATGCAATAGTGATGTCAGTTTATATTTGGGTTGTTAAATGTTTTTTGCATTTAATTACAAATGAGTTCCCTCAAGTGTTTGAGCAACCTACAACTCTCCACTTCTGAACAAGAAGAGGAGTTACATTGGAAAAGGAAATTATATGAGAATGTAGATGCATGGATTTATTGTTCACTGCTGGGATAACAGGCTCACAATTTCTAATTCACAACCGTGTAAATATTAATTTTTACAAACACAGCAAGTTGTATTCATGTTTGGACATCACTTCCAGGCGAAACAATAGCTGCAGGCTGTAAAAAAATTTCTTCCATCAGTAGCGATCTGCATGAAATATAGAAAATGGTTGGTAATTTTCCAACAGCGTTAAAAGTACTTGCAGAAAATGGAAACTTTGATAGGTCAGGTAATTATTAACACACATGTATGCCATCTCCAATTACTGCTGTTATTGCCATGTTGATTAATCGGGTTTCTGCCGGTTTCACGTCTTTCCTGCATAATATTTCAACTGTGTGACTCGTAGTCTTCTTCAGGTGCTGTCTAATACTGCAGCAGCTGAAGAAGACTGCAGTTGAAATATCGTGCAGGAAAGGCACAAATAACCAGCAGAAACCTGATTAATGAATGTGACAATGCCTCACTGGGAAAGCTTGAAGAATTACAATGGTGTTATTATTAATTAAGATTACAACTGCCTATGTAAGCAACATTCAAGGCAGAGGAGAGTATACTAGCTGAAGCACGAGAAAAACTGTGCCTCAAAACAAGTGATGAACAACTTACAAAAGCTTAGGTATAACATTTTGTTGATTTTTTATTGCAATTACTGACATAGATTACCCTTAAATGTATAAAAGGTTGTTTGATTACAGATTCCTAATATCATTTACAATGAAAAATATATATACAGCCTGTATCATTTTACTGCTGCCTTTGATTGAGATAAGAAATTTTCTTCATAAAATTACTTGGTAAAATCAAATGTTCCTTTTACTGCTAGGAGTGTTTATGTAGGACATGTATTTCATACTTAGTGTCACACATTGGCTTCACAAACTTCACTCAATTTTAGTCTGTTCGCTTAACATATAATAAAAAGTTTCAAAAGAAATTACTTCAAATATTTTTTCTAGAAAGAGAAAAAAAAATTGAGAAATAGTCACTGTATCATTTAGTGGAGGTAAAATGTAGTTTATTCATCCTGGATTGTGGATATGCTTGTGATAGAAGTGATATAAGAAACAACTGCAAGACAATGGTGTAATGATCAAGGACCTGTTGTCTGAACCAAGAACCTACAGGAAAGTTTTTCAGGATGACAGGATTAGGTACTTACAGGCCCCTTTGTGTAGGATTCCAGGAAGTGGCATCAACATCCAGAATTTGTAATTTACATAGAAAAGACACACAAATGGGAATTACAGTGATCGCACATGTGAGTTACTTGTGTGTATAACAATACAAACATCCCAAATGAGTTATTGTTTGCTTGTTAATGATATTAGGCATTAAACTTTATTTTTTATATAAGGATTGATTCACATGAGATTCTAGTAAGTGTACCAGAGGCCATGTTTATCATTATGCAACTGTAGTGGTCTCGCTCTATCCATATAATTTTTTACGAAGTGCTGTACATAGCTCTTGAACTAGTTCATTCACGTGGTAGCAGATGAATAGAAAACAGCAAACAGATACTGTATGTGGCATAGCCTTTATACATCATCTCGTAGTCTACAAAGTTGTCTTCATTTATCCATTCAAACTTCAGGAGTGTGGACTCCATGTCTAAGGCACCACCAACAATTGGAATTAAACTGCCTCTATGGACAGTTCATTGCTCATGTCACCGTGTCGTAGTGTAGTGTTTCTGGATATTTGTAAACAACCCAACACACCATTGGAAAGACGTTGACAAGAGATGGTCATGAGTAAGTTGAATAAAAATAAATGTAGTGGGAAAGGGAAACTGTGTGTTTTCCTTTCTTGTATGCAGTGAGTATGGAGCAGTAGTGCAGCCAGCGAGAAGGGGATCAGTAAAAATGGTATTAGAACCCCTGGTCGTCGGAGTCATTTGTGCCATGGTGCAGCAGTGCCTGAATTTGAAAGCCACGGAGTAAATCATGTACCAACAAGGGCGTAATGAACAATTGAACAGCAGTAGTTGTTTATCTGTTTTTGCTTTCTCAGGTCCTGAAGTATACATGTATGGACGTTTTTGAATGTACTCAAGAGAGTGGTATTACTGCAGCAATTGTTTGTTGGGTTGTTAAAAGAAATAGTGAAATATTGGGCAAACTATACCCCTGTTTGTGAGAAATTTGACTGTTTATTTAGTAGCGGAGTAGAGAGAACTTGCAGAAGTATTCCAGAAATCTTCACCGCAGTTGGATCAACAGGGAGGTGGCACGGAAGGATCCGGACTGTCAAACAACTACTCTGAGAAGAGAGGATAAAGGTATTACTACTTTCATAGTGCAGTTTATTAGGGTCGACAAAATATTGCCATGTTACATTGGCCACGGATGCAATTTCCCAATGGTGCTGGTATAAGACCCACCACTAATCCTACAAAATATACATCAGCGGGAGAAAGAGGGAAAAATACACGCAATCCCAAAGTTTGTCTTCTGTGGGCAGTAACTCATTTTTCTCATACTTTAACATTTTAAGATTTAACTCTTCTTCATCTTTCATTCCTTGCCTGATTTTATTAGCTAACACACGTACTTCATCTATCGTATAGCTTATTTTCATAAAATTCATTTTAAAAATCATTCCTGTCCAGTAGTTCTCTGAGAATTACTCATTCCTAATGGCAATCATGTTCCCTTGATGTATACTACTTGTTCTGAAACTGTTGTAAAAGCAATACCCACTTCATGAGCCTCCTATGTAATAAACAACTTTCCATTAAGAATATCAATGCTTGGTGATCTGTATAAATAAAGATATCTGAACCCCAAATCACTGTTTCAAATTTCTTTAAGCTCCTTACCACAGCAAGTAATTCTTTCTCAGTTGCTGTATAATTCAGCTCATGTTTGTCTAGGCTGCGACTAGCGAAAGCAGTGGTTTTATTTTCTCCCTCTCCTGGGTCCCATTTCCCTCGAAATATTTCTGCTGCTATGCCATATTCTGATGCATCTGTTACAATGCCAAATAGTTCATGAAGATTCAGATGGTTTAAAATAGGAGTATTGAGTAGGGCATTCTTTACTTCCTAGAATGCCTTTTGTGCATTTTCATGCCATATCTATTTTGCTGTGTCATTATTTTCTTGCATATTTATTTCTTGGTTTTGAGGTGTAAAGACCTGGGAGTGGATGTTATCAGTCTGAATTCTTTCCCCTCTAGGGTTATTGTAATGTAGACCATTATCCTTGCTGTGGACAGTTTCATTACTGCTTACTCTACAATAACTGGATTCCTTTGTGCGCAGTAAGGAATTAGGAAAGGATTTGTTATTCCTATTCCCCTTATTTCAATGAATAATTTTCTTTTCTTTCAGTATTCAGTGTGTCAAACCTTCAATAAATGTTAATAACTCATTCACAGTTTTTCACACTTTATACAATATTCCTTGTCAAGCGTGGTATGGTAAACATCTAATGAGTACTTTTACTAAATGCATTTCATCTATTGGATCATCTAAGTACTTCGATTTTGTCAAATGCCATTCTATGTACTTTTTTATGTGCCCCATGTGGGCTTTCAAATAGAAAATGGAGTGGTGTGGTGTGGTGTGGTGGCCCTCAATTACATACCCTCTAGCTCAGTGTTGAAATATTAAAAGTTTTGGCTGGTTTCATTGTCTCGCAGCTGGGATACATTGTTGCCACATTACAAGCCAAATACTGCTGAGTCTGCAGTATACAATATGAATAGACACATGAATCACTCGTCAATTGCGAATGTAACGAAGAAATTTTTCAATTAAATAAAATCTGCATGTACTATCCTAACAACTTTAAATGATGAGTATGATAGTAGAAGTACTTTTGAGAATTCGGTATATTTTTGCAAACAGTTATTGGGGTTGTTGGTCCAGCAATTAAATAAAATATAAGTTGAATAACAGAGAAACAATAGATTCCTACTTCACATAATTAGTTATGAACAACAACATAGCTCATGAGATATTCACTTCCAAACATGTACTACGTCTTCACTGCAGAAGCCACGGAAATCTCACAAGTACACAAGTCGGCACTACGGAAGGTTTCTGTCTCTCGCAATCACATGCAAACTGCTCCACTCAAAGTCTTTCCTGTGACTCTGCATCCGTCGCCGTACTGTCCCAGACTCTTCATGTCCTGTGCAACTGTCCCTCACGCCGTACTGTCCCCGACTCCCCCATGTCCTCTCCCGTACTCTTTTTCCCACTTCCACCGAGTCTCTCCATTCACGAGTGGTGTGATTGGCTATAGCACTCCCACTATGTCTTCAAGCCAACGCACATTCACAAACATAATTAAACACATTCAAAATACTGGCTTTACATTTCAATAGCTTTAAATAAATATTCCTACGGCTGGACCATAAATACGCTCTAACATACATTATTAAATACATAAACCAATTAAATAGACATACACCAAAGGAATAACAAGCAAAAGTAGGCCAGTAGTCTAATGTCTCTGTGCTTTCTAAAAACAGTAAATATTTGACCAATTTCTTCATGAATAGTAGATATCGGATATAAATAAGGACATAGATGAATAAACATATTTATAAGCATGCTGCTTATAAACGTGCGGGATATTTGTGTGTAGGGAAGTGGCATCAATGGTTACAAGGATGGTTTCGGGGGGCAACAGACTGGGTACGGATTCCAGGCATTCGAGAAAGTGGTTGGTGTCTTTGATGAAGGATGGGAGACTGCATGTAATGGGTTGAAGGTGTTGATCTACATAGGCAGCGATACGTTCTGTGGAGGCTTGGTAACCAACCACTTTCTCGAACGCCTGGAATCCGTACCCAGTCTGTTACCCCCCGAAACCATCCTTGTAACCATTGATGCCACTTCCCTATACACAAATATCCCGCACGTCCAGGGCCTCGCTGCAATGGAGCACTTCCTTTCACGCCGATCACCTGCCACCCTACCTAAAACCTCTTTCCTCGTCACCTTAGCCAGCTTCATCCTGACCCACAACTTCTTCACTTTTTAAGGCCAGACATACCAACAATTAAAGGGAACAGCCATGGGTACCAGGATGGCCCTCTCGTACGCCAACCTATTTATGGGTCACTTAGAGGAAGCCTTCTTGGTTACCCAAGCCTGCCAACCCAAAGTTTGGTACAGATTTATTGATGACATCTTCATGATCTGGACTCACAGTGAAGAACAACTCCAGAATTTCCTCTCCAACCTCAACTCCTTTGGTTCCATCAGATTCACCTGGTCCTACTCCAAATCCCATGCCACTTTCCTAGACGTTGACCTCCATCTGTCCAATGGCCAGCTGCACACATCCATCCACATCAAACCCACCAACAAGCAACAGTACCTCCATTATGACAGCTGCCACCCATTCCATATCAAACGGTCCCTTCCCTACAGCCTAGGCCTTCGTGGCAAACGAATCTGCTCCAGTCCTGAATCCCTCGACCATTACACCAACAACCTGAAAACAGCTTTCGCATCCCGCAACTACCCTCCCAACCTGGTACAGAAGCAGATAACCAGAGCCACTTCCTCATCCCCTCAAACCCAGAACCTCTCACAGAAGAACCCCAAAAGTGCCCCACTTGTGACAGAATACTTCCCGGGACTGGATCAGACCTTGAATGTGGCTCTCCAGCAGGGATACGACTTCCTAAAATCCTGCCCCGAAATGAGATCAATCCTTCATGAAATCCTCCCCACTCCACCAAGAGTGTCTTTCCGCCGTCCACCTAACCTTCGTAACCTATTGGTTCATCCCTATGAAATCCCCAAACCACCTTCCCTACCCTCTGGCTCCTACCCTTGCAACTGCCCCCGGTGTAAAACCTGTCCTATGCACCCTCCCACCACCACCTACTCCAGTCCTGTAACCCGGAAGGTGTACACGATCAAAGGGAGAGCCACGTGTGAAAGCACCCACGTGATTTACCAACTGACCTGCATGCACTGTGACGCTTCCTATGTGGGAATGACCAGCAAGAAACTGTCCATTCACATGAATGGACACAGTCAGACAGTGTTTGTTGGTAATGAGGATCACCCTGCTTGTGTCTGTGTATGTGCGGATGGATATGTGTGTGTGTGTGCGCGCGAGTGTACACCTGTCCTTTTTTTCTCCTAAGGGAAGTCTTTCCGCTCCCGGGATTGGAATGACTCCTTACCCTCTCCCTTAAAACCCACATCCTTTCGTCTTTCCCTCTCCTTCCTGAAGAAGCAACCATTGGTTGCGAAAGCTAGCAATTCTGTGTGTGTGTTTGTGTGTTTTGTTCATGTGCCTGTCTGCCGGCGCTTTCCTGCTTGGTAAGTCTTGGAATCTTTGTTTTTAATATATTTTTCCCATGTGGAAGTTTCTTTCTATTTTATTTACATCATCATTAAACTAATAAAGATATTGAAAATCTGATTACACCATCAGAATCATTGTGCAAATAATAGTAATGTACATGTTTCTTTTTGAGGTATCATGATACATCTGGCTACTATTAATTTCTATACGAACTGTGAAATGTCTATCTTTGAGGTTTCACAAAATCCGCCATCTTCAGCACTCCGGGCATGTCTCCTTCATTGACACAGTGTCACTATGGAATTTCCAGCCACACGGCAGGGCCATGCACTGGGGCTACCCCTCTTGCTAAGCAAACATTTGGCACCACGTGGTTGCTGCCGGGCTGCAGCCCGCCGAGGGGCCCCCACCCGGCCATTCCAACTCCAAACTTAGAATATTTCCAGGGTGCCACAACTCGCCCGTTACCTCACATCCATGAATTATTGTATGGAGTAGGGTCTAATGACTTCAAGATTAAGTTTCTATCCTTACTTATCCTTCTCTGCTTGTTCTTTAATCGTACCTTCTAGTATTACCTTATCCTTCTCTGCTTTTTCTTTAATTTTACATTCTAGTATTGCCTTATTCTTCTCTTCTCATTCTATAATTATACCTTCTAGTATCGATTTTAACTCCTTGTTTTGCATTGCCGTCTTTCTTGTGATCGGCATGCACTATTTATTACCAATCAACAATATTAGTATTGAACCCTATACTCACAGAAATGTCTCTACTTTTTTAAATGTTCACGACTCACCCTTCTGCGGAACTGTGAACTGCTGCTGGTTGTAGAACAGCCGAAGCCGGCTCTGAAGTTGAAGCCGACATCTGCTCTCATGCTGCGCACTGTTGCTGACTGGACCATACAGTACCCTGTATCCGCATAACTGCTCGCCACTCTGCATTGATAACTCCTGCTGGATCGACATCCGCCATATGCGTTATCCTGTCGAAACAATTTTGTTAAGTTTTGAACTAATTCTGTGCACTCACTGCTTGTAATATGGGTGCACTTTCTACTGCCACTGTCTTCTTTTTTTTCTATTTCAGATATTCAACAGTAAATTATAGTTTCCATTCATTATGTGTTTATTAATCTTTCTCAGAAAATTCATTAAAAGAAGCTCTGAATTATTTTTGGTTTCTTGTTTTCTATTTCAGATATCCAGCAGTAATTTATAGTTTCCACTCATTATGTGTTTTTTAATGAATTGTCTCAGAAACATTAGTAGAGGCTCTGATTTATTTTTGGTTTCTTGTTATGTGCGTTATAAGGTTCTGGTTTTGATTACTGGTTGCCAGGGGCAACTTCTCTGTCTTGTATTCTTTGGAGTTGTAATTCTGACTCAAATCAATTTTGTGCACTTGCTGGTGCATTCTCTGTTCCCATTTTCCAGGGTCACTACATAGGGTGTATTTTTCGCTCATTCTCCTGCTGATGTATATTTTGTAGGATTTGTGGTGGGTCTTATACCAGCACTATCGAGAAGTTGCGTCCGTGGCCAATATAACAGGGCAATATTTTGCTGGCTCTAATACACCACCAGCCGAAAGTATTATTACCTTTATCCTCTCATCTCAGAGTAGTTGTTTGGCGGTCCGGATCCTTCCGTGCCACCTCCTTGTCGATTCAACTGCGGTGAAGATTCCTGGAATGATTCTGCAAGTTCTCTTTTCTGCACTTCTAAATAAATAGCCATATTTCTCACAACCAGCGGTATATTTTGCCCAACATTTTCACTATTTCTTTTAACAACACAACAAACATTGCTACGGTAATACTTTTCTGTTGAGTACATTCAAAAATGTCCGTACATGCATACTTTATGACCTGAGAGAGCAAAAACAGATAAACAACTACTGCTGTTCAATTGTTCATTATGCTCTTGTTGGTGTGTCCTTTACTCCCAGGCACTTGATGTACGGTGGCACAAATGACTCCCAGAAAACCAGTGGTTGTAATACCATTTTTACTGCTCCCCTTCTCGCTGGCTCCACCATTTCTCCACTTTCACTGCATACAAGAAAGGAAAACACACAGTTTCCCTTTCTCACTACATTTATTCTTATTCAACTTACTCACGAGCATCTCTTGTCGACGGCTTTCCAATGGTGTGTTGGGGTGTTTACAAATATCCCGAAACACTACACTAGTTAGTGGTAGTGCCCAGATTGCATGAAACACTTGTGCAGTTTGGTGTCTGCTCATTTCAGCAGCAACTTTTAGTATAACATCAGTTGTCTCTTGAATGCTAGTTACACTTTTAGCTTTTCAAGTCCACTTGAGTACAGGTTGCTCGAACGTAATTACTATTGTAATTCCTCTCCACCCTGCCTTATTTACATATTGTTTTTCATTCATGTTTCTAAGCCTCACTAATGAGAAATACGATTAGAATATAGTTACTGATGTATCTAATGCATTTCATCACAACAACTTGCACATTTACAGATTTGCTGCATACCTCGTTCTCATTTTACAGAAACACAATTTTTTTTTAGAGATAGTGTTCCTATCAATTGTTCCTAGTAGAGCAGAATAAATGAGTAACATTTTGCATCACAGATCAGTCAGTCATGATCACTTTAGTCATGCTGTGAATGGTACCATAAACGTGCGTGTAACAAGTCTCAAACATCAGAAACATGTGGTAAAATTCACATAAACTTCATTGTAAAAGGAAAAGAAAAATTTCATGAGTTTGAGTCTTGTTTTACATTAGTCCTCTGATCTTGAAAACTGGCGTAACAGTTTTTTTAGCACAAAAAGCACATATCAAAACGTTTCTACAGTGCTTGCCATATGACATTACTTTGTCTCTTCCCTTACTTTCACTATATAAGGTAGCTGATAGCTACTGCACCTAACAAAACTTACTGCTACTACATATATATGTATATACATACACACATATGTAGAAGTGGTAATTCTTAAGATAAATAAATGGAAATTCTTTGCTGTTGCTGCATTATTATTCCAATTTTGGAGTGATATCCTGTGTTGTACTCTTATTGGCAATACAGTTAATTTTATTCATGGCCTCACTCATCACCATGTGGTTGACAAATTTTACGTAATTTCCAACACAGTGAACAATTAGTTAAATCATTTAGTTAATACACTATCCACACATCATTTGATCATCTTGTGGCTGTAGAAGTCTTTATTGCATGGCTCTCCTGTAACCAAGGAGTTTATCTCATCATCTATTACAAAAATATTTCTTCAACATTTACCTGGATGACAGTCATTCCATCATCAGAAATCTTCAGTATCTATGCTCATTTGAGTGTGTTTATTTTTTTATTTGCACGTCAAGTTCTGTAGGACCAAATTGAGGAACAAATCTCCAAGGTCATGGAACGTGTCAGTACATGAAATTACAACATAAAAGTAATAACAGATAAAAATACAATGTTCATGAACCTGAAAAAAGTCAGCCCATAAGTTAACTAAACACTATCAGCAATACAATAAGAATCAATTTAATTTTTCAAGGAACTCCTCAACAGAACAGAAGGAGTGATCCAAGAGGAAACTCTTCAGATTTGATTTGAAAGCACATGGATTACTGCTAAGATTTTTGAATTTGAATGGCAGCTTATTGAAAATGGATGCAGCAGTATACTGCACACCTTTTTTCACTAGAGTTAAGAAAGTCCGAACCAAATGCAGGTTTGATTTCTGCCGAGTATTAACCAAGTGAAAGATGTTTATTCTTGGGAATAAACTATTATTGGTAACAAGAAACAACAATAAGGAATATACATATTGAGAGGCCAATGTCAAAATACCCAGACTCGGGAACAGAGGTCGACAAGAGGTTCGTGAACTCGTACCGCTTATTGCCCGAACCGCCCATTTATGAGCCAAAAATATCCTTGTTACCCCAAAATATAATACCATATGACATAAGCGAATAAAAATAAGCAAAGTAGACTAATTTTCATGTCGAAGTATCACTCACTTCTCATAACGTTCGAATAGTAAAAATGGCAGTATTAAGTCTTTGAACAAGATCCTTAATGTGAGCTTTCCATGACAGCTTATTATCTACCTGAACACTTAGGAATTTGAACTGTTCAGTTTCTCTAATCATATGCCCATTCTGTGAAATTAAAATGTCAGGATTTGTTAAATTGTGTGTTAGAAACTGTAAAAACTGAGCCTTACTTTTTGATTTAATGTTAGTTTATTTCCTACAAGCCATGAACTGAGGTCATGTACTGCACTATTTGAAACTGAGCCAATGTTGCACACAACATGTTTTACTACCAAGCTAGTGTCATCTGCAAACAGAAATATTTTGGAGTTACCCGTAATACTTGAGGGCATATCATTTATATAAATAAGGAACAGTAGTAGCCCCAACACTAATACCTGGGGCAGCCCCACTTGACAGTACCCCACTCAGATCCCACATCACAGCCGTTATCAACATTGTGACTAATGACCTTTTGCCGCCTGTTGCTAAAGTGAGAGGTGAACCACTTGTGAGCTACTCCCTGTATTCCGTAATGGTCCAACTTCTGGAGCAATATTTTGTGATCAACACAATCAAATGCCTTAGGTAAATCAAAAAAATATGCCAAGCATTCGAAACTTTTTGTTTAGCCCATCCAGTACCTCACAGAGAAAAGAGAATATAGCATTTTCAGTTGTTAAATGACTTCTAAAGCCGAACTGTACATTTGATAGCAAATCGTATGATATAAAATGATCAATTATCCTTACATACACAGCCTTTTCAATAACTTTTGCAAACGCTGATGGCATAGAAATAGGTCTAAAATTATCTACATTATCCCTTTCTCCCTTTTTATGAAGCGGCTTTGCTACTGAGTACTTTAATTGCTCAGGAAACTGACCATTTCTAAAGGAAAAATTACAAATATGGATAAATACAGGGCTGACATGTGCAGCACAGTACTTTAATATTCTGCTAGACACTCCATCATAACCATGAGAGTCGTTAGTCTTCAGTGATTTAATTATTGACTCAATCTCCCTCTTGTCTGTATCACAGAGGAGTATTTCAGACATCAATCTCAGAAAGGCATTTGCCAAGAAAGTTATATGATTTCCTGTAGAAACTAAATTTTTATTTAATTCACCAGCAGTGCTCAGAAAATGATCGTTAAATACTGTACATATATCTGATTTATCAATAACATAAATATTTTTACTGCGATCTGACTTTATATCGTCGACCTTGTGCTGCTGACCAGACACTTCCTTCACAACTGGCCATATGGTTTTAACTTTATCCTGAGAATTAGCTACTCTATTTGCATACCACATACTCTTTGCCTCCCTAATAACATTTTAAGCACCTTACAATACTGTTTGTAATGGGCTACTGTAGCTTGATTGTGACTACTTCTAACATTTTGATATAATCCCCACTTTGTTCTACATGATATCCTTATCCCACTAGTCAGCCACCCGGGCTGCCCATTACTGCTAGTACCCTGTTTAGAATGTTCTACAGGAAAGCAACTCTCAAAGAGTCAATATTGGTCACCTTAAATGCTTATGTTCCAGACTCAAACAGCTTATTGCATTTTGCTCATCAGCTTTAAAATCACACTACAGATTCAGATACCTGATGATTAAATAAAATCCTTGAATTACAGGCTAACACATTTACCTTAGATCTTAGATGTAGATGACAAAAAGGCTTATAATATGGTCTTTTGCCTAAACTTTCTGATTACTAACTCTGTCATTTAGGTGCTTGTATTGTAGGACATAGTATTTGGCTGGCTATCCATGTTGCGTGTGAAGTCCTTACATACACTCATTCACATATTATGCAAAATGCTTTCATACCTTGTAGGACATAATCACCACTTAACCAATATACTTAAAACCAAACTGCTTTTACTTGCTTAGTAAACAGGTCATGTCCATTGACACTGCTGCCCTTAAACTATACTAACCCTAAGGTTGCAATGGTCATACTACAAAAACATTCTTCTCTGACACGTCAAGTTTGTTTTCATTTAAATGGGAGGCTAGTCATCTATGTTCTTGCTCCTGTTGCTACACCAATACCATTTGCGTATGGATTAGATGTACAATCTATCATACTTGCAGCCAGGCATTTCTTCTACGAAAACTAAAACTTAGTGAGTTGTGGTAATGTATGTTCCCAATTTCTTAACATTATTAACTGAGCCGAAGGTTGTACTCAATGTAACTAGCACAGTTCTATAACTAAAGCCTATGCTTATCCTATTTTATAGGTTCTGTAAATATATGCATTCAGTTATTGGAAATACTTCAAGTCTTTTGAGGGCACTGACCTTTAATTTTACTCATAGCCAGGTGGGTCGTAGGTTTGTGGGGAATTTGGATTATCTGGAATAGTCTCATAGGTACCAATCGCCATTTCTTATTCTTTCTTAATAATAGTGAAGGTTTATAGTGGGTTTTCAGCATCACTTTCTCACCTGCAGAGTATATCTACATTCTACCCAGCCTCTTGTTGTACTGTTCCTTTCCTAGAGTATTATTTTCTGTGATAGAAGTCAACCCTTGTTTTATCTTTCGTTGCAGGGTTTCCTCTGCTCATGGCATATGTGGAATGGGTTTCAGCCACTCAGTCTTTTCTTTCCCATTTCAGTAAACCATCCGGAGTGTGTGAAGTAGGATGTGTAGGAAAATTATTCACTATGTCTTCAAAAACGCTTGGAAATTCTACCCATTTCATCTGTTTATGAGGTGTGCAAGTCCTCATAAAGTGATTGAACTCATGAAAGATCTGCTCCAAGGGATTGGCTTGTGGGTTGAACTGTGGGACCAATATTTGATTAATCTTTTGATCTTTCAAGTAGTCACTATATTTGTGAAAAGTGAAATTGCCCATTGTTTGACAAAATTGATAGAAACCTGCCTACCATAGGGATATTTTCATTTACTATTATCCTAATGACTGGTGAGGCAGCAACTGATTTCACTGCATAGAGTGTAAGATATTTAGAAAAGACATCATATAAGGCAACAGTATATTTAACACCCCCATGGATGGAAGGTAGTAGTCTTAAAAGATCAATAAATACCATTCTCAGAGATTCTGTTGGTAACATTGTATTCAATTCTGTCTTATTGCCCAAGTTCAAAGGTTTTGCCTTTTGGCAGAGTAGAGACTTTTTGGAATGTGTTGTGTGCATTACTACATATTTGGGAAATAGTGATGTAATGCCAATTTCCTGCAGCACTTTTTTGCACCATACAAAAAGAGCATGCCATACAAGTACATTTTGATAGGTGGCAGAATACACACGTGTGCACTGAGATGAGGTGTCAGCAGTGATTTAGTCACTTCCTTTTACATAAACAATATCAAAGTTACATGACTAAAGAAACATTGACCAATGGGCAACATGATTATATAGCAGTTTTACATAACAGTAAGAAACTCAAGGCTCAGTGATAAAAGTAAACCTTGACATGTCTTCCAAACAAATAATAGTTAATTTTTATAAAGCCCAGGCAAGATCTGTAGTTCAGGTGCAGAATATCCTCATTCATACTCAGACAGGGTTCTACAGGCGAAACTCATTTCCTTATTTCATATTTTCCTTTGCATAGAATAGGTTGAATATAAGGTGTCAGAGGCCAGGCAAAAGTCTTTTGATATTCTGGAAAGATGCAATATACCAGAGTGAATGAACACACTCTTTCTAGCCCCAAAAGTCCTCCTCACCTTCTCCTGTACCATGGACTATTCTTCTTTAAAAGGTCTAATAAGGCATAGCTATTCAACGACTGATGTGGCAAAAGTTGCCTAAAAACATAAACATAACCCTATAAAGGCTTTCAGCTGTTGCTTGTTTCTTGGAAACAGAAAGTTCTTAATAGTACTCAATTTCTCATGATAAAACAATGGAAAATCCAGGACGAAATGCAACAATATTATGAAAAGGAAAGTTGCTACTCACCATATGGTGGAGTCACAGATAGGCACAACAAAATGTCTGTCACAAATAAGCTTTCAGCCACTACAGCAGTAATAGATCTCACACACACACACACACACACACACACACACACACACACTACTCATACAACACACGCAACTGCAGTCTCTGGCAAATGAAGCCACACAAGTGTGCATGAGAGTTGCATTTGCATGAGAGTGTGTGTGTCTGTCATCTGTCTTTGACGAAGGCCACACTAGCTGAAAGCTTATTTGTGACAGTCTTTTTGTTGTTCGTATCTGTGACTCAGCATCTCCACTACATCATGAGTGGCAACTCCTTTTCATAATATTATTTCTCAGGATTGGAATTTATACCCTCAGATGAAATTACTCGATCTAGGAATTTGATCTTGCTTCACCCAAACTTGAATTTTGATAAATTTTCAGTAAGTAAAGCAGATGAAAATTTTTGCAATTTTTTTGTTTTTGTCTAACAATTCTATATGTTCCTGCCAGGTAGGAGTGGCAATATTGCTCCTGTTATTATAGAGTAATATTGATGGATTCTAAGAATAATGGCCACTGACCTGATCTACTTGAGCTACATGCATGACATGTTATCACCAATTTGCCCTTTTACAGTGTTCAATTCCTTTTTCACACAATCAGTTTAGCTAGTTAATTTATCTTGAACCTCTTGTTGCCATTTGGACAGAGTTTGAGTCAACATTTACCTCATGGAACTAAATTCGCACTTGACAGGTTGCACGTACATCAGTGATTGTCTGATGTATCACATTCCTTAGCTCTATTTCGAATTTTTCAGTTATCTGATTACTCTATTCTTTTAGAAATTTCTCTGTTTTGCTTTTAGGCTCAGCAGGTATATGTACTACACATGACGTTACTTGTCTCACTTCAAGCTTCAGACTATTTTGCTCTAGTTTCACATCAAAATTTGTTGTTTTTTATTGTTCAAAAGTCAGTAGATGTGGTCTCTAATTTTTGCAAAATCAGTGCAAGAGAATCTTGTTCTGCAGTAACAGATCCAGTTGTTAGGACTGATGTTACGTTATCTACTCTGACAATGGGGCTAGAAATCATTGTATCTTGGGGCTAGAAATCATTGTATCTGGATCAATTAGGGGATTAAAATTCACGGTATTAACTTAAACAATAGAACTATAGATTATAATATTGGATGCTGTTTAATATCAGTTTCAGCTGGCAATGAACGCTACTTGCCTTAGCTGAGTTGGCAGTTATCTTGACATTGGTGGAATTGCCATTAACCATTAGGCTATTCTCATGTACATATTAGGCTGTGCCATTTTCAGCAGTTGCTGGTGAGGTAACATGATGACGATGGAGAATAACTTTTAGAAAGTTATCACTTATACATAATGCAACTGCCATATGTTACAGGCTATAAGATACTACAGACTAGAAGACCAATCTTAATTTTTCAACAGTTTTTTAAGGAATAACATTTTTGGCTCTTTTATTATTAGACTGAAACCCCAGACTAAACAAAATCCTTAGATTATAAAACTGAAGTGACCTTTAAAATTTCCAAATATTGTCATCGGAACCTTCTTCTACTACTCCCTCCTCCTCCTCCTCCTCCTCCTCATCCTCTTTGTTGTCATTGTTATCATCATATATAAGATGGTCTTTGCTACCATCGAGAGCGTGACTTATGCTGCACTTCGTGAAAAATTTAAGAATAATGTCATCTCTCACTCTAGACGATAACTGTTTTATCCACTAACACACTTGTTTGTTTTGTAGGTAATTTTAAAGCTCCCTTTCGCATGAATTCATGTTTAGTTTCATCCATCATCCATTTGTTCCATTCCTCTCTCATATCCTCTTCAAATGGTCCACTTATTGACACATCAAGAGTTCGTCATTGTGAAGTGAGTCCTACCAGAATAATAGCAAGCTCTGTATTTCCCTGTTTCAATTTGTCTTTCACATAATTGTTTAAATGTTTACTAACTAATCTAGTACAAGAAGAGAACTCGTATTCAGTAAAGCACCTTTCCTTCTCTCCCACAGTCTGTTAATCCATAGTTTCATACCAGCCTTCTCCATCCAGCCCTTGTCATGTACATATACAATGCACCTGGTAGTATTGTTTTGTATTAGACAGTGATCATTGGATTAAGTTTAGTACCGTGAGTGCAAAATGAAAGAACAACTATGTAGTGCATTTTTCATGTTCACTTGTTTCTGTAGTTGAAGCTTTGGCAACTTTCATGGCAACAGTTCTATTACTTGACATATCAAATGTCAGAGAAGTTTTGCCCATATTTGCTATTTGGCTTAGCTCCACACTGGTTTTCTTTTGATTTTGAATGGTAAAGCAATGGAAAGATAATATTTTCTCTTCATACTCGTGGCATTTTCTGAGTTATTTTGGTTTTGTTTCATATGCTAATTCCATGATACTTCATAAACCAGTAGCACCAACCAACTCCACCCTTAAAGTCAATTAAGTTCCACTGTTGCGCTAGTTTATGATTGTGTACTTGAATCATTATAGTATTAATTCAAAAGCCATTTTGACAGTGTCCTTGAATCCATTTCAGTACGTCCACTTATAGTTTTGGCCATCTTGCATTCAATCCTCTATACAAGTAGTATTCCTCTTTACTATCCCATCAATTGAGAATCTTTTTTATGTTGGTGGAGGGCTGAATGCCACTCAGATGCACCACACAAGATACACCATACACTTAGTACACCCTAAGAAGGTACTAGAAAACCTCAAATGTGTTGATCC
This sequence comes from Schistocerca gregaria, assembly GCF_023897955.1. Classification (NCBI taxonomy): domain Eukaryota; kingdom Metazoa; phylum Arthropoda; class Insecta; order Orthoptera; family Acrididae; genus Schistocerca; species Schistocerca gregaria. The sequence continues at coordinate 180,924,987 of NC_064927.1, forward strand.
ATGAAAAACATTTGTGGACAATATGTTGGAGTTTGAATGTAGGTGCTATGTCACTTGGTCAGTAATCTAGATAAAACTGCTGTGTTTCATTTGTGATTGGTTCAGACAAGTGAAAGACAGGCATTGGAAAGTGACTAACTGGCCCACAAGAACAACACGATTCACGGACTACAATAAATGAACTAAGTGTTCAATCAAGCAGGATACTATCACCATCTCTTCACATCAAGCTTGCATTAATGAAACAGTCCACTAAAGTACTTGAAAAGATGATGACTGCTTCCTGTACTTGGTAACAAGATTTCCACATGTATCATGTGAGAAACGTAAAGAAGGGATCTTTGTGGGCTTGCAGATAAGAAATTTAGTGAGAGACAATTTATTTGAAAGTACAATGAATCCACAGAAGTAGTGGCCATCTTTTTGTGCTGCAACAAACATCCAAACTATTAACCCCCAAACTATAAACCCTCCCTAGAACCATGAACCTTGCCTTTGGTGGGGAGGCTTGCGTGCCTCAGCGATACAGATGACCGTACCGTAGGTGCAACCACAACAGAGGGGTATCTGTTGAGAGGCCAGACAAACGTGTGGTTCCTGAAGAGGGGCAGCAGCCTTTTCAGTAGTTGCAAGGGCAACAATGTGGATGATTGACTGATCTGGCCTTGTAACACTAACCAAAACGGCCTTGCTGTGCTGGTACTGCGAACGGCTGAAAGCAAGAGGAAACTACAGCCATAATTGTTCCCGAGGGCATGCAGCTTTACTGTATGGTTAAATGATGATGGCGTCCTCGTGGGTAAAATATTTGGGAGGTAAAATAGTCCCCCATTTGGATCTCCGGGAAGGGACTACTCAAGAGAAGTCATTATCAAGAGAAAGAAAACTGGAGTTCTACGGATCGGAGTGTGGAATGTCAGATCCCTTAATGGGACAGGTAGGTTAGAAAATTTAAAAAGGGAAATGGATAGGTTAAAGTTAGATATGGTGGGAATTAGTGAAGTTTGGTGGCAGGAGGTACAAGACTTTTGGTCAGGTGAATACACAGTTATAAATACAAAATCAAACAGGAGTAATGCAGGAGTAGGTTTAATAATGAATAAAAAAAATACGAGTGCAGGTAAGCTACTACAAACAGCATAGTGAACGCATTATGGTGGCCAAGATAGACACAAAGCCCATGCCTACTACAGTAGTACAAGTTTGTATGCCAACTATCTCTGCAGATGATGAAGAAATTGATGAAATGTATGATGAGATAAAAGAAATTATTCAGGTAGTGAAGGGAAACGAAAATTTAATAGTCATGGGTGGCTGGAATTCGAGAGTAGGAAAAGGGAAAGAAGGAAACATAGTAGATGAATGTGGATTGGGGGTAAGAAATGAAAGAGGAAGCCGCCTGGTAGAATTTTGCACAGAGCATAACTTAATCATAACTAACACTTGGTTCAAGAATCATAAAAGAAGGTTGTATACATGGAAGAATCCTGGAGATACTTGAAGGTATCAGATAGATTATAGAATGGTAAGACAGAGATTTAGGAACCATGTTTTAAATTGTAAGACATTTTCAGGGGCAGTTGTGGCCTCTGACCACAATCTATTGGTTATGAACTGTAGATTAAAACTGAAGAAACTGCAAGAAGGTGGAAATTTAAGGAGGTGGGACCTGAATAATCTGACTAAACCAGAGGTTGTACAGAGTTTCAGGGAGAGCATAAGGGAACAATTGACAGGAATGGGGGAAAGAAATACAGTAGAAGAAGGATGGGTAGCTTTGAGGGATGAAGTAGTGAAGGCAGCAGAGGGTCAAGTAGGTAAAAAGACAAGGGCTAGTAGAATTCCTTGGGTAACATAAGAAATATTGACTTTAATTGATGAAAGGAGGAAATATAAAATGCAGTAAATGAAGCAGGCAAAAAGGAATACAAATGTCTCAAAAATGAGATCAACAGGAAGTGCAAAATGGCTAAGTAGGGATGGCTAGAGGACAAACGTAAGGATGGAGAAACTTATCTCACTAGGGGTAAGATAGATACTGCCTACAGGAAAATTAAAGAGACCTTTGGAGAAAGTACCCTCAGACTTCAAGAAGAATTTAATAATTCCAATCACAAAGCAAGCAGGTGTTGACAGATGTGAAAATTACTGAACTATCAGTTTAATAAGTTACAGCTGCAAAATACTAACGTGAATTCTTTACAGACGAATGGAAAAACTGGTAGAAGGCGACCTCGGGGAAGATCAGTTTGGATTCTGTAGAAATGTTGGAACACGTGAGGCAATACTGACCTTACAACTTATCTTAGAAGAAAGATTAAGGAAAGACAAACCTACATTTATAGCATTCGTAGACTTAGAGAAAGCTTTTGACAATGTTGACTGGAATACTCTCATTCAAATTCTAAAGGTGGCAGGGGTAAAATACAGGGAGCGAAAGACTATTTACAATTTGTACAGAAACCAGTTGGCAGTTATAAGAGTCGAGGAGCATGAAAGGGAAGCAGTGGTTGGGAAGGGAGTGAGACAGGGTTGTAGCCTCTCCCTGATGTTATTTAATCTGTATATTGAGCAAGTAGTAAAGGAAACAAAAGAAAAATTCAGAGTAGGAATTAAAGTCCATGGAGAAGAAATAAAAACTTTGAGGTTCGCCAATGCCATTGTAATTCTGTCAGAGCAGCAAAGGACTTAGAACAGCAGTTGAACTGAATGGACAGTATCTTGAAACGAGGATATAAGATGAACATCAACAAATGTAAAATGAGGATAATGGAATGTAATCAAATTAAATCGGGTAATGCTGAGGGAATTAGATTAGAGAATGAGACACTTAAAGTAGTGAAGTAGTTTTACTATTTGGGGAGCAAAATAACTGATGATGGTCGAAGTAGAGAGGATATAAAATGTAGACTGGCAATGGCAAGGAAAGCGTTTCTGAAGAAGAGAAATTTGTCAACGTCGAGTATAGATTTAAGAGTCAGGAAGTCATTTCTGAAAGTATTTGTATGGAGTGTAGCCATGTATGGAAGTGAAGCATTGACGATAAATATTTTGGACAAGAAGAGAATAGAAGCTTTCAAAATATCGTGCTACAGAAGAATGCTGAAGATTAGATGGGTATATCACATAACTAATGAAGAGGTATTGAATAGAATTGGGGAGAAGAAGAGCTTATGGCCCAACTTGACAAGACATTTTGCTCTAAATGTAGAAAAAAATGAGTTAATGCAGATGAGTAGGAAAAAAAATTCCATTACATAGATCATTGGTAGCATGCTGCTTGACACTGTCATGTCTGTTAAATATCGAGGTGTAACATTTCAAAGCAACTTGAAATGGAACGAGCATGTAAGGGTAGTAGTAGGGAAGATGAATACTTGACTTCAGTTTCTTGGAAGAATTTTAAGAAAATATGGCTTGCCTAGAAAAGAACTATATAACAGTAACACTTCACATTCTAGAATACTGCTAGAGTGTTTTGGATCCTACCAGGTTTGATTAAAGGAAGACATTGAAGCACTTGAGAGCTGAACTGCTAGATTTTGTACCAGTTGGTCATGGAGATGTTTTGTGAATTCAAATGGGAATCCCTGTAGGCAGACAACATTGTTTTTGCAGAACACTGTTGAGAAAATTTAGAAAAACAGCACTTGAAACTGGCTGCAGAATGATTCTATGGCCTCATTGTACATTTTACGTGAGGATCATGACAATAAGATAAGAGTTATTGAGGCTCATATGGAGGTATATAGACAGTTATATTACCCTTGCTCTGTTTGTGAGTAGAACAGGAAATGAAGCTACACTCCACCATGCACCATATGGTGGCTTGTGGCATATGTATTGAAATGTAGATGGTTCAGACTGTAATTTCATATTCTGGTACAAAGGCTGTAATGGATTGCTTGCTGATATGTTAGGAAATTGGATAACTCCAGATACAAAAAGTTATCCATTTGGATTCCTACTCTAGCAAGAGGGTGCTTCCAGTTATGTGGTTAATGCGTATCTGCAAAATACATTTTAATATAAGACAAATCAGGTTTAATGAAAGAGCATCCCTTGTTTTTGATGGAGTATTACTTTCCATTTTAGGCAATAGCACAAAATGTTATGCAATTCTTTAGCTTCTCCCAGCTTACTTCTTATGAAACAGTTCACAATTGAACTGCCCAGATGTCAATGTCCAACGGATAAAGTATTTTGACAAGTGACCTTGTTGCCATCATCAGGTACGCTGTCGAACTGACCACTTCAGTGGCGGCACATTGCTTTTATCTCCTCTCCCCACCCCTTGATCTGCCACTCTGTCCACTGTCTGCCATCCCCCACTCCCACTGCTGACAAAGTGCTCTGTCTTAGGTTAACCTAGGGATGCATGCTGATGGCACCTTTGTTGTTCCTCCACCTGCTTGTGAAGTCATTTGATTTTGGGTTATCTCCTCCCTTTTCATTATCAGACTACAGGTAATAGCAGGTTCCCAAAGCCTTATTAAAGATATAGCCATTGTCATGCTTGATCTGAGATTCCCTTAATCAAATCTCAATACATTCTTTAATAACAGAGCACCAGAAATTAGAAGCCTCTATAAGAACTTTAGAATGGTCATAATCTACTGTGTGTAATTCCAACAGGCATGAGCGAGGTGGCGTATTGGTTAACACACTGGACTCACATTCAGGGGGATGATTGTTCAGACCTGCATCCGGCCAACCTGATTTCTCTGAATCACTTCAGGCAAATGTCAGGATGGTTCCTTGAAAGGGCATGACCAATTTCCTTCCCCATCTTTCAATAATCCAAGCTTGTGCTCTGTCTCTAATGACCTCATTGTCGATGAGACATTAAACACTTATTTCCTCCTCCTCGTCCTCCTCCTCCTAATTTCAACAGGTAGTGTTCAACAACTGCCAACTTGTTAGACTGTTGCAATCTGGTGTGCCATTGGTGTTCTTGGCAGTGATCTTCAACAGTACACACTGTCTGACCAATATATGTCTTGCCACATTGGCAAGTTATTTGATAGACCCCTTATATCCATTTTCGGGATGTCATCTTTGACACTACCAGTCACTGCCCATGTTTTAGATGGTGCTTATAAGACTGTCTACACTTGGTGTTTCCACAGAATTCATCCAATCTTTCTGGATAATGAGCAGCAAGAGGGAATAGATTCAGTGGTGACACTGTCATGAGATATCTGGAATGTTAAAATTTTTTGTGTGGATTCGTGACTGTTATCAAAACTCTGTGAAAGGAAATGAGTAGTTTTCAGTGGGATCATTTTATCCAGCCAAGAATCAAATATTTGCCATTGTTATGATATTCATTTATGTGTGTTAAATTCTTAATATTTGTCATATTTAACATCATTATTCTGTTTTATGATTGATTTCTTTAATTTTCCACATTTTATTTTCATATGTTATGATTGCTGCACCCTATGCTAACTGGAAGAATGACAATAACAGTGTTTTGCACTTTGTATTCAAAGACATGATGGACATAATGCTCGAACATCTGGCACCTAGAACTTAATACAGTAAAGGACACAAGCTGGTTATGAAAGTGAATACAGCACAATGGACAGTGCAAGTCATAGACAAAATTGTAGAATGGAGCAATGAGTATGCATTAGTGTTTTGTTAAACTTCACATATGTCGAAGAAACTTTTGACTTCATTTCAGCAAAAACTGTGCTGATGGCTATTGGAAAACAAGGAAAAGGTACAGCTCAACATATGTTAGCTCGCTGAAGAATATATACAACCGTGGTACAGCTTCCATTAGATTTTATCAGTACTGAAATAGGCTACAGGCAAGGAGATTCCTCTCAGCAGTCCTAGAGCAAGTATTCAGATCCTTAAATGGGAAAATGAAGATGTCTTAGTTCAGTGAGTATGGGGTGGATTTGTTATAGATAATGCAACTTCAAACAGATTTTTCACATTTCATTTTGTATTACTTTTTATTATTGCAGCTGTAGCGGTGATTTATTTATTCTTTCTTCACCAAACAGGGCCTAATGAACCATATTAATTGTTTTGGTAGCTGTAGCTACAAGAGCTCAAATTCCTCTCTCTTCTTGACTTCCTGGAGATATGGCTGCTCATATCCGTTTTTCTGCTTTGGTTCATTTATCTACTCTTGTTACTGCTGGTGTTTATTTATTAATTTGTTTCCTCCTGAATTGCATACTTATAATTGTGGGTGATCCTTGTTATTGATTGGTTGTATAACTATATTGTGGTGTTGTTTCACAAACTTCTCTGTCTGTTTATCTTCAAGAAGATGACAACTCATGGGCTTGTTGGTGTAAAGTGACATCTGCATGTTACAAGAATCTCCTTGTGCCAGATGTCCATGATTCCAGCTTTGCAAGAATACAGCTTTGTTCACACCACTATTTTCATACAAGTTGGGGCGACATCACATTTCATTTGAAAGTTGAAAGATTTGCTTTGAGAAGCCTTTGGTAATGAATGCATCATATGTAGGAAATTTTGAGATGCGTGGCCTTCAAGATACCCCGACACAAATCCATGTGAGTGCTGGTTGTGGGGACATCGTGTCCATCAGTGATGTATCCAGACTCTTCCTGATCTGCAGGATAGCATACAATGATATATCACTGTGATTACGCCAAATATGCTGTGAGCAACTGTCGACCATGTCATGTTACAATGCGGCATGTTGCTAAGTCAGTAGACTATCTTGAACAAATGTTGTAACTTGTGACCATTTTCTAATAAAAGTACCAGAACCACGGTCATCATGTGTTTGATTGTTCCTCCCCATTCCCTTCGCACAAACCACATTCTAGCTGCTGACAGTGCCATATTTTCACCTGATGGCAGGAAATGGAACAATTTTTGCCCCCCCTCCCCCCATGCACAATATACTCTGCAAGCACATTTTTAATGAACATACTTACAATATTTCACCTCCTGGCATGTAAACAGCCCACATTGCAGCATAAGGAACACTGTCAATTTAATTATAACCACCCAGCATGTAGCTGAACTCCATAATTGTGTTGAAGTATTTGTCCATATCACACTACTGATTATTAATTTAATGATGGTATAATTAAAGTAAACAAAATAATGGTTATTATTTTTCATATTTTACTGGTTTCTGGACTGACTGTAGCAATTCTTGATTGTTAGTTTGCCTGACAGATTTTACATGTAGTTCACAAGGAAAACTTGGTACTACTGTTTCTTAGGTTGAAGTATTTCATGTTGCAGGGAATTGATGATGTGGAAGTGAAAGAAGAGAAATTTGAAGATGTCTCTGAACCTGATACTGCAGATGTGGAACAGGTGAACGCTTATTTTTCCTGCTCGTTTGTTACTTCCATACACTCAGAATTTTAATGCCATTTCTCTGGTAACAACAGAATATACACAATCCATAAAATGCACACACATTACATTTCAATAAATACTATATTTCAACTGTCACATTGCATTGACAAATAGTGTACAAAACACTTTTCTTTATCATTAACGTTTTGTGTAACTTAGTTTACAGATTAAACTGGATGCCTAGAAAAAGCGGACCAGTATTTATCCATAGAGAATGTTTGTTTATTTTAAGATGTTCAGCATACCTCTGTTTGGGAAACATTTGTTATTTTTAAATATTTTTTGAGTGATGTATCAAGTGTTATATGAAATTCCAATAACTTTCAGTAAAATTTATGTAAAAGTTGTAAAACTGGTGTATAGGTTCTCAAACGTTCTGTTGGCATTTTGCTACAACAAGAAAGAGATGAGATATTAGATGGAACAGTGATCAAGAAACAAAAAATCTGCTTCTGAGCAGGTAACATGATAATTCAAGACAACTGATTATTACATGTGGATTGAAGATGAGGTACATGACAAGTGAACGAAATAAGAAGGTAGATGTGACAGTTGCAATCAACATCAGAAAGTAATATAATACAGAGAAATGAGATTTGTGGAGTTAGAGAAAAATTTGTGCCAGGAAGATAATTTATAGGAGAGAAATTGACTATTGTGAAAGTAAAATGGTGCACATTAACAAAAACTACAACTTTGCATTAGTGCATGCACTGATAACAACTGTGCTAAAAGATTTAACCCACTAACTGGACAAGGTGGCCTGCTCATTCTCAGATCAATGGATATATTCATCCACAGCATTCTTTAGTGTGTAACCAATGGTAATGACTACTTTCAGGCTGACAGGTTTACTGCTGCAGATAGATGTGTATTACACTAGACTGCATCTCTTGTCAGTTAAAATAATATATTCACAGCCACTTACAATGTTTGTATCATGAGCATGCTTCTCCCATCAAGAAAGTGATGACAGCTCTAATAGTTGGTAAGACACAGATGGTAAAAAAATAAAATTGACATAGGTTCAGAATCATCTGATAAAAATGCAGCACTGCAACAGACACCAAAAGATGTATTTGTACATGTTAATGTTAGTTCAGCTTGCCAGTGCTTTTTGTTTACTATAAGAGTGGTATACGATTGGCACTAATAAAGAAAGATGTCATGAGTTGTTTTCGGTGTTTTGTAGCTGACTTTTTGTACAAAACAAAATGTTTGGGACTTCTCAGTTTATACTGTATAGACACAAAGGTATTTATCTTTACTATTGCTGCAGTAGTCCAGATTTAGTTGATAAGTTAACGATTAAGGACACTGCCACTGTTGGCACAATGTGGCAAAACAGAGGAGTTCCCAGACTCCATGGAAAATGAAAAACTGAAGAAGGATGAATATGTAACACTGGAGAGAACAAGCAGAAGTTCATGAAATGAAAGGACAAAAGGTGTTGTGATAGTTTGTGACAATACATTGCAAGAAGTAAAAACCAAGAACTGCATAGTGCAAAAGCTGAGTGTTGTCATGGACTACAACAAGAATATGGAATGTTTAGATAGGAGCAGTTGCCAGTTGAAAAGTGAACAAATGGCTATGAGCAGACTGAAAAAAAATTGTTAGAAGAGTTTTCCTCATTTGTTCGACATTGGATGCTTCAGAGTATACCTTATATACAAAACACATGGTAACAATAGGAGCAGACTGAATTTATGATTAGTTTTGGGAGAACATTTGGCTATATTCTCTCCATAAAATGTGTCATCTACTGGAGTTCCACCCCTACAGCAAAAGCTGCTAATCTTATAACAGGGAAAGTTCCCAAATTTTTACCAAGTACAGTAAAGAAAAGACCAACAACGTGTGGAGTATGCATGAAAAGAGACCTTAGTTCCTCCTCTGTACGACAGTGTTATAAAATATTTCACGCAGGAAAGGCCTGTAGTTATATGACAGTGAAATTTCATTCTCTTCTCTAATGCATTCTATTTGAATGTATTAATGAGGGAGCAAGGCACATGGTGCACCTGCACCATTCAATGTTAGGGGAAATTGGTCACTGAGGTGGAGGAACACAGTCATGCCCTTTGTCATTCATAGGTGATTCTCTTCTACTTGAGCCATATGATCTTATATCACAACCAGTTTAAAGATTCACTCCATCCATACCATGAATTTAATTTTGCATGAACAATATTTCCAAATCAGTCTTGCACATTTTGGTAAGCGCAGTCTTAAAACATGTTAATTGTGTACTTTTCAAGAACGTTTTTACATAATGAAATTTACAAAAATAACATGACCGAACAAGACTAAATATCCAGGCTGGAATTATATTCCAGCAGACAGACTGAATCAGCCAGGGATATTTTAAATGGTCTTACGTGTGATGATATACATGGTTCATTAGTGAGAAAAAGAGGTACTGGTCGTGACAGTCACAATCGGAAGTGCAGGAGAATTGTGTGTGTATTGCAGTGAAAGATTAAACTGCAAATATTGTTTATGTGCAGATATATGCCAATCAGAAATTACACAAATACTACCCACCTGATAGAATGAGGCTGCTTTTGGCACACAAAGCTGCTGCAATTCAGCATGACATAATTTCTGCATGAAGTCTTTGCTGCATGTAGGGAATCAGAGGGGGACCATACATGTGCACACAACATATTTATGACTGGAGGCTGGTGAATCCTGTCTGACAGTTGTGGTAATTTACAGTGATCCATTAGTGTACTATGAAAACTCTGCAATTTTTCTTCTGCCAGAACTCTTTATCAAAGACTGTAGCTCCTTAGTTTTTATTCACTGTTTATTCCAAGGACTAAATGTGTCCAGTCTCTGTCTTTAGAAAAATAACATCTTAGTGAAACAATAATGGAAAATCCTGGATTGAGCAACACATAAAGCAAGAGGATGGCAGCCAGTGATCTGAAGCAGATGAATGAATGAATGAATGAAGCACAGTGACACACAACAGATAGTATCAGCCACACAACTTTTGTGCATTAGCTTCTTTTCTAGCAATAGCATACTTATTCATATACAGAACCATGGGCACCCAGACACAGGGAAGAACACAAGGAGGAAGTAGCAGGAAAGTTGAAAGTCTTTGGACAGATGACTTTGCGGTCACACAACAAGACAAAAAGAGTGCAGAAGGTACAACAAAAAGAGATATATAAATGAGGGGTGGGGGGACTGGAGAGTGAAAAAATATGAGAGGAAAAAGGAAATGAAGGTGAAGATGACAAAGAAGAAAGATAGAGGAGAGGGGGAAGAAAGAGAGAGAGAGAGAGAGAGAGAGAGAGAGAGAGAGAGAGATTGCCAACATAAGAGGGGAGAGTGAGGAAGAGTGGTGGTAGAAGGCAATGCATGATTTGGATGGAGGACTGTTGTAGACAGGAGAGAGAAGGGAAAAGGCAAGGTGAAGCAGGGGGAACAGGTTAGTGGAGGTTTAGCCCAGAGGGATTGCTAGAGTACAGAATGCATTGGAGAGACAATTCCCATCTGTGTAGTTCAGATATTTTACACATGGCCATGCCTGTTTTTTTGGCTAGGAAGTGCCAGTGACTGGACTATGATAGGAGGTGGGTGAGTGCACAGGTCTTGCGCCTGGACCAACTGCAGGAAACAACCCATAGAGTGCAGGATTGTGAGTAGGAATGTGATATGTATGGACAAGGATATTCTGTAGGCTGGATGGGCAGTGGAACAGTATTTTAGTGGAATTTGGGTAGGATTTTGGATAGAATATCCATCATATCAGGGCACGACAAGAAGTAGTTGAAGCCATCATGGAGGATATTGTTTAGCTTTACAAGGCCAGGGTGATACTGGGTGGTCAGAGGAGTGCTGGTTTGGGTCTGTTTCATTGCTTTACTGGCCTCAGAAGCACAAATGCCACAGGAGAATTGTTTATGTAGGAACTATATAGGATATTGTGTGTCAGTAAAGGTTCTGTTGAGGCTATATTGTGACAACTGTAGATGCAGTGTCCAAGGATGGCAAGGCTGTAAGGAAGAGAATTTTCCACGTGGAATGAGTGACAGCTGTCAAAGTGGAGTTACTGGTGGTGGTTGGTGCATTTGATATAGACAAATGCATTTACTGAGTCATCTGAGAATTAGAGAGAGTCATTTAGGAAGGTGGCTCGATGAGTTGAGAAGGAATAGGAACAGGTATTGGAGTTACGGAAGAAAGAGCAAAGATTGTCCTTGCTGCGAATCCAGACAATGAAAATGTCACCAATGAATCTGAACCATTTTAGGAGTTAAATGGATATGAAGGTTCCTCCCAATGACCCATAAATAAGTTGGCATAGGATGGTGCTATGTGAGTACACGTGGCAGTACCACAGATTTACTACTAAGATCAGCCTTCAAAAGAGAAATAATTGTGCATCAGGTTGTGATCGAATTGAAGGGTAAGTAAAGAGGTGGTGAGCGTCATGAGGGTGATGAGAAAGGTAGTAATCCATGGCCATAAGGCCATGGGGGGGGGGGGGGGTTGTGTAAAAGGATGTCACTCCATAGTGTCCAACAAGAAGTTTGGTGGTAACAAGTCATGAACTGTGGAGGGGCGATGAAGAAAGTGAACAGCGTCTTGAATGTAGGACGGGAGGTTATGGACAGTACTTCAGGAGTGTTGGCCAATAAAGGAGTTTGGAGATGTTGGTCAACAAAGGCAGAAGTTCATTCTGTGGGCTCATTGTACCTGTAGCTACAATGGGATGATCAGTATGGAGACCTGTGGAACAGGGTTTGTGGAGTAGGTAAAAGGTAGTAGTGCAGGAGTTGCTGATGTGAGGAGGGAGATAGATTCAGGTCTCAGGTTACGCGATGGAGTTAAGGCCTTGCGAAGCTGCTTGAGGTCATGTTAGATATCTGGGATGGGATCATGGTGTGGGATGGGATCATGGTGTGGTTTGTAAGCAGAGACATAAGAAAGGTGACAGAGGCCCTCAGTCACACAGTCACTTTGATTCATGACCACTGTGGTGGCGCCTTTGTCTGTGGGAATGTTGATAAGGTCTGGATTGTTTTTCAGGTTATGAGAGCATTGTGTTCTATTGGAGTTATGTTGGGCATGATTTAGGAAATTAAGGTGAGGCCAGGTTGGAAGTGGACGAGGATCATGATTGGAGTAAGGTTGGTACTGTTGTAAACAGTGTTACATATGGGGGTTTTGGTTATCTGTTCTCAGTGGAGGATGTGCTGTTGAAATGTTCCCACTGCAAAGATCAAGTAAAGGAAAGAAGGTCCTTTACGTGTCTAGCATGGCTGTAATTAGGTTTGGGACTTTAGAAAGTACTGAGACTTCCTCAGGGGTCAGAGTTTTGGCAGAAATATTGACTAAAATGTTATGAGATGGGTATTCAGGAGTACTGTCTTTCATGAAAGGTGAAGAAGTTTTTGGGGATGTGGAAGGGAGATTGTCAACTAGTCATTGTCTGCCCCCCCCAGGGGGCATGCCACACTTTGGCGGGTTTGTGCTTGACTATCACGGGAATCCTGCCTTTGCCGCATCTTGTCCCTTCCCTGCTGCATGTCTATGCTGTTGCTTTTCTTTTCATCCTTCCTTGGGGAACATGTATGCAGGGTTTTTGGAATGATCTGCATTGTCTGTCACTGACATAAGAACAGTCTTGCCACTGTTTCTCGTTCCCTCTGCATCTGATGTGTAACAGGTGACTGGGTAATGTGTAATTACCAGCCCTGGGTCAACATGTAGGTTTTGCACATACCCCTGGTACATGCCAGGCCCAGGGAGGGATGACTGCCTGAGCTGCTACCTTCCCAAATTGCTGATTGGTCCCTCTGTCAGGAGTTTGGGAGGTGTGACCTGAGGTGTAAACAATCACCTAAGGCAGGTGTGCCCCCTTGTGAAGGGGCCCTCATTTGGAAGGTGCACACCATCAGAGATGCTGGCAATCATGGGGAATTTTCTTGCAATAAGCCCATCATCTTTACAATCAACATCTTCAGAATGTAAATGGATTTAGGCTAATGATTCAGAGACGCTTACAGCTGCACCACAGTTCCTTGCGATTTCACGTACTGAAGACGGTCAGTCCTTCGCAATGGTAAATCCATTCATTATTCAGAAAGGTGTTGAAGTGATTGCCGGCCCTTCTCCCTTGTCCCCCCCTCTCACTTTCTTCCTCTTCCTCTTCCTCTTACTTCCCTCCCTCCCCCCCCATTCAGTTCCCCTCCCTCTCTCCCTACATCTCTTTTTGTTGCGACCTCTGTACTGTGTTTTGTTATGTGCTGCTGTGCTGCACGCATCAACCTGCTGTAGGTGAGTGGTTGCCTTCTCTGTATTTTATGTACCACTCCATCTAGGAAATTCCAGTAATGTCACACACTACCAGTTCCTCTGTCTTCCTCCACGTACCTTTTTGCTTTCGACCTGTCTCTCTTTATTTATGTACAACTCTTTGTCTATTCTTTATTCCTTAATTATTTATACTTCCTTCTGCTCTACATACCTGCCTGCAGTCCACATACCTGCCATCCTCTGTCGGGTGGTTTGAATGCCTGCTGTTGTAACAACCCACCACATTACACAAACTCCCTACTCTCATGGTGACATCCACATTTCAAAAATTTAATTCCAGTGCAGTTTTTAAGATCATTTTCCTCCATTGACTCGTACTACCTAACTTGATTGTCAGTAGTTTGCACTTGTTTGTTTATGATCTCCCTGTGAGATTGTGTATATTTCTTTACAATCACACGTTTATTCCTGTCGCACATATTAGTTTCTGATTGATCTTATTTATTTATGAGCACACCCACTACTTCCTGCAACTTTCAAACATCTTCTGAACTTTCTACAAAGCCCTCTATATACTACCTACCATTTATTTTTGTTATAATACTGCACCCATAAATATTCATCATCTTACTTTTCACCTTTTTGAACAAATTTTCAGTTACTCCTTTCGTCCTCCAACCGTCCACCATCCAACCATGAATCCCCCATCCGATCAGGCAAGTGCTTTCAATAATTAAGGATCAATAATTAGTCTTTGCCATGGCAAAGGGAGTGTGCGTTTGGGTGTCTGTGTAGTTATGGGTTTGAATGTGTGTCCTATTGGTAGAAAGCTTTCCCGCTTGGTAAGTCTTGGAATCTTTGTTTTTAATATATTTTTCCCATGTGGAAGTTTCATTCTATTTTATATATATATATATATATATATATATATATATATATATATATAATAGAATGAAACTTCCACATGGGAAAAATATATTAAAAACAAAGATTCCAAGACTTACCAAGCGGGAAAGCGCCGGCAGACAGGCACAATGAACAAAACACACAAACACACACACAGAATTACTAGCTTTCGCAACCGATGGTTGCTTCTTCAGGAAGGAGAGGGAAAGACGAAAGGATGTGGGTTTTAAGGGAGAGGGTAAGGAGTCATTCCAATCCCGGGAGCGGAAAGACTTCCCTTAGGGGAAAAAAAGAACAGATGTATACTCGCACACACACACACACACACACACACACATCCATCCGCACATACACAGACACAAGCAGACATATTTAAAGGCAAAGAGTAAGGGCAGAGATGTCAGTCGAGGTGAAAGTACAGAGGCAAAGAAGTTGTTGAAAGACAGGTGAGGTATGAGCGGCAGCAACTTGAAATTAGCTGAGGTTGAGGCTTGGCGGATATCGAGAAGAGAGGATATACTGAAGGGCGAGTTCCCATCTCCAGAGTTCGGATAGGTTGGTGTTGGTGGGAAGTATCCAGATAACTCGGACGGTGTAACACTGTGCCAAGATGTGCTGGTCGTGCATCAAGGCATGTTTAGAAACAGGGTGATCCTCATTACCAACAAACACTGTCTGCCTGTGTCCATTCATGTGAATGGACAGTTTCTTGCTGGTCATTCCCACATAGGAAGCGTCACAGTGCATGCAGGTCAGTTGGTAAATCACGTGGGTGCTTTCACACGTGGCTCTCCCTTTGATCGTGTACACCTTCCGGGTTACAGGACTGGAGTAGGTGGTGGTGGGAGGGTGCATAGGACAGGTTTTACACCGGGGGCAGTTGCAAGGGTAGGAGCCAGAGGGTAGGGAAGGTGGTTTGGGGATTTCATAGGGATGAACCAATAGGTTACGAAGGTTAGGTGGACGGCGGAAAGACACTCTTGGTGGAGTGGGGAGGATTTCATGAAGGATTGATCTCATTTCGGGGCAGGATTTTAGGAAGTCGTATCCCTGCTGGAGAGCCACATTCAAGGTCTGATCCAGTCCCGGGAAGTATTCTGTCACAAGTGGGGCACTTTTGGGGTTCTTCTGTGAGAGGTTCTGGGTTTGAGGGGATGAGGAAGTGGCTCTGGTTATCTGCTTCTGTACCAGGTTGGGAGGGTAGTTGCGGGATGCGAAAGCTGTTTTCAGGTTGTTGGTGTAATGGTCGAGGGATTCAGGACTGGAGCAGATTCGTTTGCCACGAAGGCCTAGGCTGTAGGGAAGGGACCGTTTGATATGGAATGGGTGGCAGCTGTCATAATGGAGGTACTGTTGCTTGTTGGTGGGTTTGATGTGGATGGATGTGTGCAGCTGGCCATTGGACAGATGGAGGTCAACGTCTAGGAAAGTGGCATGGGATTTGGAGTAGGACCAGGTGAATCTGATGGAACCAAAGGAGTTGAGGTTGGAGAGGAAATTCTGGAGTTGTTATTCACTGTGAGTCCATATCATGAAGATGTCATCAATAAATCTGTACCAAACTTTGGGTTGGCAGGCTTGGGTAACCAAGAAGGCTTCCTCTAAGTGACCCATAAATAGGTTGGAGTACGAGAGGGCCATCCTGGTACCCATGGCTGTTCCCTTTAATTGTTGGTATGTCTGGCCTTCAAAAGTGAAGAAGTTGTGGGTCAGGATGAAGCTGGCTAAGGTGACGAGGAAAGAGGTTTTAGGTAGGGTGGCAGGTGATCAGCGTGAAAGGAAGTGCTCCATTGCAGCGAGGCCCTGGACGTGCGGGATATTTGTGTATAGGGAAGTGGCATGGTTTCGGGGGGTAACAGACTGGCTACGGATTCCAGGCGTTCGAGAAAGTGGTTGGTGTCTTTGATGAAGGATGGGAGACTGCATGTAATGGGTTGAAGGTGTTGATCTACATAGGCAGCGATACGTTCTGTGGAGGCTTGGTAACCAGCTACAATGGGGCGGCCAGGATGTTTGGGTTTGTGAATTTTAGGAAGTAGGTAGAAGGTAGGAGTGCGAGGTGTCGTTGGGGTCAGGAGTTTGATGGAGTCAGGTGAAAGGTTTTGTAGGGGTCCTAAGGTTCTGAGGATTCCTTGAAGCTCCGCCTGGACATCAGGAATGGGATTACCTTGGCAAACTTTGTATGTAGAGTTGTCTGAAAGCTGACGCAGTCCCTCAGCCACATACTCCCGACGATCAAGTACCACGGTCATGGAACCCTTGTCAGCTGGAAGAATGATGATGGATCGGTCAGCTTTCAGATCACGGATGGCCTGGGCTTCGGCTGTGGTGATGTTGGGAGTAGGATTAAGGTTTTTCAAGAAAGATTGAGAGGCAAGGCTGGAAGTGAGGAATTCCTGGAAGGTTTGGAGAGGGTGATTTTGAGGAAGAGGAGGTGGGTCCCGCTGTGATGGAGGACGGAACTGTTGCAGGCAGGGTTCAATTTGGATAGTGTCTTGGGGAGTTGGATCATTAGGAGTGGGATCAGGATTATTTTTCTTCGTGGCAAAGTGATATTTCCAGCAGAGACTACGAGTGTAGGACAGTAAATCTTTGACAAGGGCAGTTTGGTTGAACCTGGGAGTGGGGCTGAAGGTGAGGCCTTTGGATAGGACAGAGATTTCGGATTGGGAGAGGGGTTTGGAGGAAAGGTTAACTACTGAATTGGGGTGTTGTGGTTCCAGATTGTGTTGACTAGAATTTTGAGGTGTTGGGGGGAGTGGAGCTGGAAGTGGGAGATTGAGTAGATGGGAGAGACTGGGTCTGTGTGCAATGAGAGGAGGTTGAGGTTTGTTGGAAAGGTTGTGGAGGGTGAGTGAGTTGCCTTTCCGGAGGTGGGAAACCAGGAGATTGGATAGTTTTTTGAGGTGGAGGGTGGCATGTTGTTCTAATTTGCGGTTGGCCTGTAGGAGGATGGCCTGTAGGAAGATGCTATGTACAGCCAGTGTGGATGTGGGAGAGGAAAGATTGAGGACTTTGATTTGGGATAGGAGTTGACGGGTGTGTTCATTGGCCGAGTCGATGTATAGGTGAACATGCCGAAATGGTGCAGGTACTGTTATTTGCATTGCTTCTCTTGCAGGCACCAGAAACAGGCCACCCATTGGAGATGCTCCAAATTGAAATCAAAGAGGACGAAGTAAGTAATGTGGTGCTTCACATTGAGGCAGTAATAGATGATAGTACATATGAAATTTTTAATAATTTTTTATATATGACACACCGTAAATTTATTCATAAGGGTCATTTTAGAATATATAATATGTTATAAATAACAAACTACAAAATATTTTAAAGTAATTCTGATTTTATTTGAGACAGAGTTGTAGAAATTGTTATGATACACAACTTGCCTTATTGTGGTATATCTTGTAACTTCAAGAAGCAAATTCGTAAATAGAGCACCTCCAAAACATTCCTTTGTGGTATATTTGTCATTCTTGTACATACATATACATCCACGCTAACAAACCATTTTGATGTGTGGTGAATGATACTTCAACGTACCAGTACTGTGTTCCATCATATCAGTTTCATTTGTGAATGGTGTGAAGAAGAATGGGTGTTGGTAAGAGTCTGTATGTATTTCTCTAGTTTTCCATTATAATCATTTTACCTTCATCACAACACATATCAAAAATTTGGACAGGTAATCTCTTTGTGATGGACAACACCTGCCTTACACTTAATAAAATATTCCAGGCCATTACACCATGGTTGGATGAATTCCTTGTTCGTACCCAATGTTTTGTCCCCATCTGCATATGACATTGTCAAGGGGAGTTGTAGCTTTCTTGAAGGTCCAGTGTACACGTGGCTAGTATGACATCACGATTTTGAAAACTTGAGTGCAGTTAGCTGTTGTCATTTACTGATATATGCTGTTGCTATCAGATCATGGAGGGAGACCACTACACAGTTACTTCATCACCATAATCCAGATATCATTGAGTTTCACACTTTCCTCCTTCTGATAAAAATTATTCCTTCTGATAAAAATTATTGGGATGTTTATTAATCTCCATGGCTTCCCTGTGTAGCATTTCATGGTATCCATGTTCCACAACAGCTTATCTGTCTGTTTCTCCCTTTCTTTGGTTGCCATTGTTTATTGTGATTGTTTTTATCCATTTCCTTTAATAGTGCTCATGTACTTGTCTCCACAACTATACAGCATCATGTAAATTCAAGCTTTTTGCAGCAGTTTGAGAGCATCCTTGCCCAATTATTTTACCTTCTGGGTGAATTTGCAAACTACAGTAATATTATGTTTTGTCAATATCTTTTGTATGCAATCAGTAGTAGACTGGAGTCCTGTGTTTTGGCATAGCACCTTTGACTAATAACAGAAATATCCTGGGTCCCAAGCCCAAACCCAGTCACTTTTTAAACTTTGAAAAAAATGGCAGCAATGGCTATCAAAAACTTCTGGTATAAGCAGTCACTCTTGTTCTGTGAACAGACTTGTCAAAGAGGATGGAGGAGCTGACAGAAGTTAGGAAACTACCCCTGGAAGACATATGAATCAGTAGTGACAGATGACTGAGGATGTAGATGGCAGTGGAAATTACTACATTAAAGACACACAATAGGAACTCACAGGACGTAGGGCCTGCAATTAAAAAAGTGTTGCGACAATATTTCCATTGGCAAGAGATTCCAGATTAGTCCTCCATTCAACTCTCCAAGAGGAAATTGCCAAAGGGGAGGTGACAGAGAGGAAAAGACAGAATAACCAATGGACGGGAAACATTCTGTGAGTTGGGGTGTGGGCTGGAGTGATAAGGCTCAATCTATACAGGGGCCAGTGAAAAAGAGTGCCAAGAAGGGAGGTTTCTGATTAGGTGAATATGGGGTAGCATAAACAGGAGCAGAAAAAGGTATAATGGGAGTAGAATTCATTATGAATAGGAAGGTAGGGCAGAGTGTGTGATCTGTGAATCTTCAGTGGTAGGGTTGTTCTCATTAGGATTGATAACAAACCAGTGCCTCCACCAATAGTTAAGGTATACACGCCAATGTCGCCAGCAGAGAGGGAAGAAAGGAAGTATAGGAGGTTACTGAATGGGTAATTCAGCAGATAAAGGGAGATGTAAGTAAAATAATCATGGGGGACTGGAATGCAGTTTTGGAGCAAGGCAAGATAATATGGACTTGGTAATTGGAATGAGAGAGGAAAAAGACTTATCAAGTTCTGCAATTCATTTCAGCTGATAATAGTCAATACTCTATTTAAGAATCTCAAAAAGGAAGTGGTGTATTTGGAAAAGGCCCAACATGGGAAGATTTCAGCTGGGTTACATCACAATCAGATAGAGATTCCAAAATCAGATATTGGAATGTAAGGCATACCCAGTAGCAGGTATAAACTCATGGCTCAATTTAGTAATGATGCAGTGTGGACTGGAATTTTAGTATCATCCAGAAGCATCAATGTGGAAAGAAGTGGGATACTGAAATGCTGAGGGAGAATGAGACACATTTCAAGTTCACTAATGATGTATATACTGTGATAAGAATTACTATAGCTGGCTCTTCAGTAGAGGAGCGGTGAACATCTGAACATCTCCATGAAGAACACTCAGAAATGTAGGAAAGACACATAAGTACTATGTTGGTAACTCCAAAGAAAACTTGAATACCAAAAGAAATACTTTAATTCGTTAATGAAAGAAGGAATACAGGAATATAAATCACTTGGGAATAGATTAAACAGGTGGTGCAGTGAAGCCTAGCTATAATGGCTGCAGGAAAAATGAGAAATGATGATCAGAAGGAATGGCTCAGCAAATAGAAAAGACAAAACAATCTTTGGTGAAATTAAAAGCAAGGGAGACAACATTAAGAGTACAGGGGAGCTCTCTTTTACATGCAGAGGAGAGAATGGATAGCTGGAAAAGACTACATTGAAGGCATCTATGAGGGGGAGGAATTGTTTGATGGGAGTTCTGGACAGTACGGGAGAGGACATGAGAGAGTCCTGGACAGTATGGCGCAACGGACAGACAGTCGCGGGAAAGTGCTGGACGGGTAGACACAACAGCTGGTCACAGGAACTGCATTGAAGAGTGGAGTTTTGTGCATGCATGCAGAGAGAGAAATAGTTCATAGTGCTGACTTGTGATGTTATGAGATTTACATGGCTTCTGGAGTGAAGACTTAGTATGCATTTAGAAGTGAATATCTCGTGAGCTATGTTGTTGTTCATAACTAATTATGTGAAGTAGGAATCAATTTTTTCCCTGTTATTCAACTTATATTTTATTTAATTGCCAGACCGTCAATACCTATAAGTGTTTTACAGTAATAAAGGGCATTCTTAAAGGTACTTCTGCTATTGTACTCATCATTTAAAGTTGTTAAAATAGCACCTGCAGAATTTATTTAATTGCAATCTTTCATTTATGAATGTCTATGTTATGTCCAAAATTTGCAACTGCTAAGTGATAGGAACCTTTGACCATTCAATTCATGTGTATATTTATATTGTATACTATAGACTCAGTTTAATAAGCCACAGCTGTAAAATACTAACACGAATTCCTTACAGATGAATGGAAAAACTAGTAGAAGCTGACCTCGGGGAAGATCAGTTTGGATTCCGTAGAAATACTCGAACACGTGAGGCAATACTGACCTTACAACTTATCTTAGAAGAAAGATTAAGGAAAGGCAAACCTACGTTTCTAGCATTTGTAGACTTAGAGAAAGCTTTTGACAATGTTGACTGGAATACTCTCTTTCAGATTATAAAAGTGGCAGGGATAAAATACAGGGAGCGAAAGGCTATTTGAAATTTGTACAGAAACCAGATGGCAGTTATAAGAGTCGAGGGACATGAAAGGGAATCAGTGGTTGGCAAGGGAGTGAGACAGGGTTGTAGCCTCTTACTGATGTTATTCAATCTGTATATTGAGCAAGCAGTAAAGGAAACAAAAGAAAAATTCGGAGTAGGTATTAAAATCCATGGAGAAGAAATAAAAACTTTGAGGTTCACCGATGACATTATAATTCTGTCAGAGACAGCAAAGGACTTGGAAGAGCAGTTGAATGGAATGGACAGTGTCTTGAGAGGAGTATATAAGATGAGCATCAACAAAAGCAAAACAAGGATAATGGAATGTAGTCGAATTAAGTCGGGTGATGCTGAGGGAATTAGATTAGGAAATGAGACACTTAAAGTAGTAAAGGAGTTTTCCTATTTGGGGAGCAAAATAACTGATGATGGTTGAAGTAGAGAGGATATAAGATGTAGACTGGCAGTGGCAAGGAAGGCATTTCTGAAGAAGAGAAATTTGTTAACATTGAGTATAGATTTAAGCGTCAGGAAGTCTTTTCTGAAAGTATTTGTATGGAGTGTAGCCATGTATGAAAGTGAAACATGGATGATAAATAGTTTGGACAAGAAGAGAATAGAAGCTTTCGAAATGTGGTGATACAGAAGAATGCTGAAGATTAGATGGGTAGATCGCATAACTAATGAGGAAGTATTGAATAGGATTGGGGAGAAGAGAAGTTTCTGGCAGAACTTGACCAGAAGAAGGGATCAGTTGGTAGGACATGTTCTGAGGCATCAAGGGATCACCAATTTAGAATTGGAGGGCAGCGTGGAGGGTAAAAATCATAGAGGGAGACCAAGAGATGAATACACCAAGCAGATTCAGAAGGATGTAGGTTGCAGTAGGTACTGGGAGATGAAGAAGCTTGCACAGGATAGAGTAGCATGGAGAGCTGCATCAGACCAGTCTCAGGACTGAAGACCACAACAACAACTATAGACTCAGCAGTATTTGACTTGTAATGTAGCAACTATGTATCCCAGCCACTAGACAACAAAACCAGCCACAACTTTTAATATTTCAACTCTGTGTCCGAGGGTACATGTTGAGGGCCATCACACCATAATTAATTTAATTTGAAAGCCCGTAACATGGTGCTTGTGTACTAAGGGTGTTGAAATTGGTGTACTGTCTTCATTGGCACGGCATAACAGGCCGTTGTGGGACAGTTTCATGCCGTGAGCGCTCCAGCACTGGAGAAATGGAGTCAGTTTCAGCCTGAGTGGCAGGCAGCTGTGCCAGCCCTTGAGCAAGGTAACTGTGCTGGCAGGCACTGGCACACAGATCCATGCAGGGCACATGGTCTGATTGTGTGGCAGTCAGGTCACCATTGCTAAAGTGGCTTCTGTCTTTCCACTGTGTCAGTATTATAGCCCTGGCTGTGCTGTCAGGGCTTGAAGGTGTGACAGCTTCACTTACCACAACACCATGGTGAGGATTCCTGCAGTGTCGTTGTTGCCCCTCGTGTAGCATTTTATGCTAGAACATCTAGCTGGCCTCCTCCAGTCCTACTTCCCTGACAGTTCTTACATCAGTCCATGCTCACATCATTTTGCTATCTCAGCTATTCCAAGTAATGAAGCTCTAGTACAACATGCCTCCCTCTTTGGAAGATCCAATCACCCAGATCACAAGTAGCCTACATCTCTGAAAAAGACTCACCAGCACATCTTACATTAGAACATATATAAGGTGTGGTCAAATGAAAATGAGGCAGATGGAGAAGAAGAAAGTGAACTGTATATTATTTCAAAAGTAATCAGCATAACTATTAATAAATTTATCCCATTATTAGACAAGATGGAAAATGTCTTCATGGAATAATGTTTTTGGTTGCCCACAGAACAATAATTATATCCAGGCATGTACCTCTTCACCTGAAACAAATCCACAACCATGAATGTCTGTCTTACCTTTTTTGGAGGTACGTGGATGGTTCAAGTATGGTGTGGCCAAATAGAAAGAATGTCCTGAACCATTTCCTGGCTCATATTAATCTTCTTCCTCCTAGCATCAAGTTCACTATGTACGTTATACCATTTGAGCCAGATACAGAAACCTGTTTCATCTCATGTCAAAAAACCAGCAGTAACTGACTTTTGTGGCAGAATACATCGACAGTGTTATGTGATAGTGATTTATACGTCTCTGTCAGCTCTCATTCCTGAAGCCCTTGGGTACTGTATGTTCACTTGTGGTAGGTGGCAGCAGTGACAATTTCTGGTGCATGCACTGTTGGCATTCTGTGGCATATTAAAGGATGGCTGTTCGGCGGTGTCAGTAAGTTCCAGCAAGATTAGTGTATAGCATTCTCACCTGAAGTTAGCAGCCACCTGTACCACCGACATATGATTGCATACCCAGCTGCAGAGACAAGAAGAATATTGTGTTTGTCCTTCTTTCAGTTTATAATAAGTTGAACACCCTATATTGACGCAAAAGTACAAAGCCATTATTGCAAATTTGATCACCTGTCTACAAATAAGAATGAAGTTATTTTATGACAATCTTCCCCATTGCACTATAAATTTACTACCCCTTTTCGTGCACTGACAGGGAAAAATTGCAACACCAAGGAGGAACTGTGCCACTACATGCAGTCACCCATCCTTCATCAAAGACACCAACCACTTTCTCGAACGCCTGGAATCCTTACCCAGTCTGTTACCCCCGGAAACCATCCTTGTAACCATTGATGCCACTTCCCTATACACAAATATCCCGCACGTCCAGGGCCTCGCTGCAATGGAGCACTTCCTTTCACGCCGATCACCTGCCACCCTACCTAAAACCTCTTTCCTCGTCACCTTAGCCAGCTTCATCCTGACCCACAACTTCTTCACTTTTGAAGGCCAGACATACCAACAATTAAAGGGAACAGCCATGGGTACCAGGATGGCCCCCTCGTATGCCAACCTATTTATGGGTCGCTTAGAGGAAGCCTTCTTGGTTACCCAAGCCTGCCAACCCAAAGTTTGGTACAGATTTATTGATGACATCTTCATGATCTGGACTCACAGTGAAGAACAACTCCAGAATTTCCTCTCCAACCTCAACTCCTTTGGTTCCATCAGATTCACCTGGTCCTACTCCAAATCCCATGCCACTTTCCTAGACGTTGACCTCCATCTGTCCAATGGCCAGCTGCACACATCCGTCCACATCAAACCCACCAACAAGCAACAGTACCTCCATTATGACAGCTGCCACCCATTCCATATCAAACGGTCCCTTCCCTACAGCCTAGGCCTTCGTGGCAAACGAATCTGCTCCAGTCCTGAATCCCTCGACCATTACACCAACAACCTGAAAACAGCTTTCGCATCCCGCAACTACCCTCCCAACCTGATACAGAAGCAGATAACCAGAGCCACTTCCTCATCCCCTCAAACCCAGAACCTCTCACAGAAGAACCCCAAAAGTGCCCCACTTGTAACAGAATACTTCCCGGGACTGGATCAGACCTTGAATGTGGCTCTCCAGCAGGGATACGACTTCCTAAAATCCTGCCCCGAAATGAGATCCATCCTTCATGAAATCCTCCCCACTCCACCAAGAGTGTCTTTCCGCCATCCACCTAACCTTCGTAACCTCTTGGTTCATCCCTATGAAATCCCCAAACCACATCCCCTACCCTCTGGCTCCTACCCTTGCAACTGCCCCCGGTGTAAAACCTGTCCTATGCACCCTCCCACCACCACCTACTCCAGTCCTGTAACCCGGAAGGTGTACACGATCAAAGGGAGAGCCACATGTGAAAGCACCCACGTGATTTACCAACTGACCTGCCTGCACTGTGATGCTTTCTATGTGGGAATGACCAGCAACAAACTGTCCATTCGCATGAATGGACACAGGCAGACAGTGTTTGTTGGTAATGAGGATCACCCTGTGGCTAAACATGCCTTGATGCACGGCCAGCACATCTTGGCACAGTGTTACACCGTCAGAGTTATCTGGATACTTCCCACCAACACCAACCTATCCGAACTCCGGAGATGGGAACTCGCCCTTCAGTATATCCTCTCTTCTCGATATCCGCCAGGCCTCAACCTCCGCTAATTTCAAGTTGCCGCCGCTCATACCTCACCTGTCTTTCAACAACTTCTTTGCCTCTGTACTTCCGCCTCAACTGACATCTCTGCCCTTACTCTTTGCCTTTAAATATGTCTGCTTGTGTCTGTGTATGTGCGGATGGATATGTGTGTGTGTGTGCGAGTGTACACCTGTCCTTTTTTTCCCCTAAGGGAAGTCTTTTCGCTCCCGGGATTGGAATGACTCCTTACCCTCTCCCTTAAAACCCACATCTTTTCATTTTTCCCTCTCCTTCCCTCTTTCCTGACGAAGCAAGTGCCAGTTGCGAAAGCTCGTAATTCTGTGTGTGTGTTTGTGTGTTTTGTTCATGTGCCTGTCTGCCGGCGCTTTCCCGCTTGGTAAGTCTTGGAATCTTTGTTTTTAATATATTTTTCCCATGTGGAAGTTTCTTTCTGTTTTATTTACAAAATTTCATTTCAGTTGCATAAGAGTGGCACTGGTAGCACTGCTATAATGATACAAATTTGGTGTGCTTTAAGTACACACTGTAACAGTCAAGAGTGCTAGTTACCTTTTGAGATAGGACATGGTGTGTTGATGTTAATCAAGAATGCCTTTAATGCAATAAAGACACCTTTATCGACATGTCACTGAGTTTGAATGAGGGTTAAGAGGAGCTGTATGTCCCTACTGTGAAACTGCAGAAAGGCTTGGCAGGAATGTAGCTGGCAATGGTGGTCACGGGAGTGTATGTTTGGAAGAAGATTGGGCTGAGGATATCCATGTGATATTATCAAGAGCGAAAACCATCGTGGTTGGTGTATGGCCCTGGTGCATCATACTGCATCTGCAGGCGCAATTTGAGCAGCACTTTGAAATATTACTGTATCTCATTGCTACCTATCAGAACCCCTCGGAGAGCATTAAAGATAAACACCAGTCCTAATTGTCCAATTGTAAAGTGACCTGTTTCCAAATTACATACAAAAATAACCACTATTTCACTATACATATAATTCGAAAATGATGCTTTGCTGTTTAACATTGTTCTTATGTGAGAAACTCAATATAAAGGCTCGGACACCAGAGTCCTGGAAATATATTGGTATTAAAACTGCACTATATTTTGGAATTATTTGGGAGTCTTCTGCAGTCGTTTTCATAGGCTGCACAGCGATGAGACTTGAATCCAGGAATTTTACAAAACCCCGAAAACTAAACAACTCTCAATGTTGGTAGAATTGACGTGAAAAAAATAGCGCATCGTCTGAGCATTTCACTCAAAACATTTGCAACGTGGAGGTGGGAAAATATAAACATCTCAACTTGGCACCACAATGATAAATGGTTCAAATGGCTCTGAGCACTATGGGACTTAACTACTGTGGTCATCAGTCCCCTAGAACTTAGAACTACTTAAATCTAACTAACCTAAGAACATCACACACATCCATGCCCGAGGCAGGATTCGAACCTGCGACCGTAGCAGTCGCGCGGTTCTGGACTGCGCGCCTAGAACCGCGAGACCGCCGCGGCCGGCCCACAATGACACAACGAACTGTTGCAAGTCAGTTACTTGAAGGACAGATCCGAGCGAGACGATCTGTCGTGTTTTATGAAGAAAGCTGGTTCTGCCTCAGTGCCAGTGATCACCATGTGTTGTTTAGGAGGAGGCCGATTGAGAGCTAGACACTTTGGGCATGCACTTGGACTTAAAATCTGACATGAAGTTACATATGATAGCAGGAGCACTTCCATGGTTATACCAAGCACCCTGACTACAAATTTGTACTTTGTCTGGTGATTCAACTTGTTTTGCTACCATTTGTGAAAAGCATTCCATGGGGGGGTTTCCAATAGGATAACCGTCACCCACATACTATTGTTGTAACCCAACATACTCTCATGCTCTGCAGAGTGTCGAAATGTTGACTTTGTCTGCTTGATCACCAGATCTGTCTCCAATCAAGCACTTATAGGATATCATCATACAAGAACTTCAGTATCATCCACAAATAGCATTAACCATCCCTGTATTGACTAACTAAGTGCAGCAGGCATGGAACATGAGCCTAGAAATTGACACCCAGCATCTAAACAACACAATGCATGCACAATCGCATGCTTGCATTCAACATTCTGGCAGTTATGTTGGCTATTAATGTACCAGTATTTCACATTTGTGATGGCTTATCCTGTGCGTACATTAACCTGTGATTGTGCAACATTAATCAACATAGATGTACTCCTGAAATTTCATTACTCTACATTAATTATTTTGTGGTGTTATGATTTTTTCATCATTGTAGTTGCCTATATTATTAAGAGTGGAAAGAAGTGCATGAAAGTATTAACCACCTCCAGTGACACCTTTTAACATACTAAAAATTTCAAACTAATATGTCTCCATATTTACTGTGACTAATTTACTCTTGTGGAGAACCTTTGCAGAATAACAAAAAATGTGAATCTAAGTGAGGTGGCACAGTTGTGAGACAGTGAACTCACAATTGGTGGTTGACCATTCAAATCCCCACCCAACCATATGGATATAGGTTTTGTACAGTTTCCTTAAGGAGCTTAGGGAAAATGTTGAGAAGGTTCCTTTGGGAAAGACACAGTCAGTTTCCTTACCCATCAAGGCAGTGCGCTTTGTATATAATGACATCATTATTGACTGGACATTAAACCATATAATCTTCCCTTGTTTTAATGAATGTGAATACACAATACAGTGTGTGTCCATTTATCCTCATTTGAACTGTTTGTCTTCCAAGTTCCTTAAAACAGACTCTCTTTTCAAGTGGCTCTAGTGTTACAGAAGTCCAATACTCCTTTGTTTGTAATAGCCTATGTGTTATGTCAGAGAGAAATGAGCCGAAAATTTCTGTTATTCTACCACTTGCTTGTGAGGTTGACTTCTTCTGATTTACGTACATTCCCAAAATTTTGGTCTCTAGATCTTTGAGTGACTGCAAGCATGATATTAATTAGTCCATTCAGCCCTAGATCTTATGACTGAATGAGGAGGTAAGCAAGTGTCTTCTTTTTTTACAAAAAAGAAGTCATTTTCATTTTCAACCCTGCTGTCATGTGAAATCCATGTTCTGATGATGCTGGATGATGCTGAGAAAGGTTCTTGAAAATGATTGTATCATTGTTGACACCCATTTGTAGTAGATGCCCACCATTTATTTTTCTCTTCATGATCATAGAAGTCAACCACTGAATTTGTGTCTCTATTAATATTCACTAAAGTCATCCTGATTGATTAACCTTTCATTGTTTGACATCTCTGGCACAACATTGTTTAGCTTATCATAAAGTTAAGTACTTTTGTGGGACCACACACAGACAGTTTATGCTTCAACTTGGCTGATGCAGATTTTGCGGAAAGCATTCTCCTTAACGGAGAAAGCATGCGACATGCAGATTTGTACACCTCAATATCATTTTTCACCTTTATAGGTACTGTTATGGAGACAGTAATCATGGTCATATTCATTCTTCCCAAGAATTAAGCTGTTTTCCTTTCAGGAATAAAAAAATACTCATGATGGGCACAACCTTCCAGTTTGTCTCACTAACAAAATTACCTCCATGTCATATAGACCTAGCTTGCCCCTTCCCCTTTCCCTGATATCAGCATGGATATTTTAAATTAAAATTGAGGCTTTAAGTTATCACAAGGAAACCTACACTGATTGTTTCACATTATCTTCCACAGCAGTTGGAAACCTTTCTGCTCATTGACTCAGCTTCACTCTATAATTTGGAACTCAACTTTTCATTGATATAATCAGATTAACCAGTGTTCTGTACGTAAATTTCATGATGAGATCTTATGCTCACAACACATCCTGGAATCTTTAAAGCAATACAGGAGCTCTCCCTCATTTGATTCTTAGGGCCCCTTATAAAATAGTGCATTCCAGCAGCTTTTTTTTTTTTACTGTTGTTATTAAGAAATTAAGAATCCATTTGAGCTTAGAGTATTTGATGGCATGACTAGCACTACAAATGGTTTATGTAGTTTCCTATTGCCTCTGATGAAAGGAAGTTGAGAATGTACAGGAAATCAAGATGATGTGAAAGGAATATTTTCAAGAATGGTAGTAGGTAAGAGGAATCTGAGGAGCCAGGGAAAGTACAGTATACTGAGATAGACATAACCCAGTTAGAAAAAGGAATAAAGATCATGAAAGCAGGAAAAGCACCTGGGCCAGTAAGTGTGGAGATGGGCTGCAATGGCTCTGTCAGGCCATGAGAACAATATGGTAAGAAGGAAAACTTCAAAACTGGCAATAGGGAATTGTAGCACCAGTTTTTAAGAAGGCCTGCAAGAAACTGTCAGGATTATAGGGGAGTTGTTTTGCTGTGTCATTCTGCCAAGATATTTGAGAATAGTCTGGAAAAAAGAGTACAGAGGAAAGGTTAAGAGGAGTACAATATGGGTTTAGATCAGGAATATCAACACTGGATCTAGTTTTTAGTGTAAGGCAGCTCCAAGAGAGGCACTGCAAATGTGGTTAGGATTTGGTTCTGAGAAACTGGTGTCTGGAGGAAGAATACAGATGGTGCATGTATACCGGCAACACGCAATATCCTGTTGCAGAGCATGCTCTACAACACAACTGTTGTGACCTTACTGCCTATTCCACACATGCGCCACCTGTATTATTCCTCCAGACACCAGTTTCTCAGAACTCAGCAGGTGGGAACTAGCACTACAACATGTCCGTGGTTCTTGACACTACCTTCCTTTAATTTCCTCCATCTCCGTGTTTCTTCACAGTAACTACTCCTTTCTGCACTCCATTTAAGTTTTCTACATCTTTAATTTTCTGACCTGTCTATTTTTTGCTGTCTCCCTCCCACTTCTGTTACATAAAATGCACTTAGGTTTCCACTCTTATTAACTTGCACACAATTTTTTAGCAGTAATCTCTGTCTTCCATATTTTGCAGTCTTTCACCTTTAGGCTCTCAGGTTTTCAAATTTCATCTGGGGTGCAATTTGCTGCAATCAGCCTTTCCTTCTTGTCCAGTCTGGTGCATTTCCCCTGACCCAGGGTTCTGGGCGACTTTCCTGAACTCTACCCCTTTTCTTAAACCAGTCCAGTTTCTTTCTCTTCACCCATCTTTCTTCCCCTTCAGATCTTCTGCTGGAAACAGGAGCCACTGGATCCAAAAGCTTGCACAAGTAAAACCTTTTTCATATTACAAAATGTTTAGTTGGTGTGATGAATGGCATCTCACTCTAAATGTAGAAGAATGTAACTTAATGCAGATGAGTAGGAGAAACAGTCCCTCATTGTTCGAATACAGCATTAGCAGTGTAGTACTTCACACAGTTGGGTCAATCAAATATCAAGGAGTAACACTGCGGAGAAGTATAAAATGGAACAAACATGTAAGAATTGCAGTAAGGGAGGCAAAGGGTCGACTTTAGTTTTTTGAGAGAATTTTAGGAAAGTGCAGTTCATCTGTAAAAGAGACAGTGTGTAGAACACTAATGTGACCCATTACTGAGGACTACCTAAGTGTCTGGGACGCTGACCTGGTCGGATTAAAGGAAAACATTGAATCAATTCAGAGATTTGCTGCTAGATTTGATACCGGTAGGTTCCATTGACATGCGAGTATAACAAAGGTGCTTCATGGAGTCAAATGGGAAACCGTGAAGGGGAGGGGACTTTCTTTTTGTGGAACACTATTGAGAACATTTAGAGAACTGGTGTTTGAAGGTGGCTGCAGAATAGTTCTACTGCTCCCAACATACATTTCTTATTAAGGACCATGAAGAGAAGATGGGAGAACTTATGGCTCATACAGAGGTATTTAGACAGTTGCTTTTCCCTTGCTGTTTGTGAATGGAACAGGGAAGGGAATGATTAGTAGTGGTACAAGGTACCCTCCACCACATACCATATAGTGGCTTGCAGACTGTGTGTGTAGATGTAGATTATGTAGATGTAGACGTAGATGGTGTAGTTTACTGATGAAAATATAGTGTTTTTATTTGGAACATTACTGAACCTCAAAGGGGCTAACATCTTGTCTAGTACACATGACACATGCCAGTAACATCATGAGCAGGATTGCAGTGGTGTCCTCATGTCATACACGCACAGAAGGATACATATGTTATGGTATAGACTACTTAGGGGTGATGTGAGAAGAAACCATTCATTCCCCTTCATAATCTGATATAGTAATACAAATATTTAGAAATTCATTAAGGGGCTTTCAATAGCATCCTCACTGAGGAGACAAATATTTTGTATTAAGCAAATATAGTTCTTAAATGGAAAACACACAGATGTATCTCCGCTGAAGCTATATTTCCAATAAATTACCTACAGTGAAGGTGTAGTAGTATGTCATGGCAGAAGGCACTTCTGTTTAACTTGTGATGGTGACTATAGTGACAAATAAATAATTGACTACATATCATTTTGATAATTTTCTCGCATGACTTGAATGACATCATTCAGCTATTCATTAGATTGATGTATCACTCCTGTAAAGTGTATTTATGATATAGTTTACATCTTTAAAATATGCAGGCCAGAGTTTAAAACTGGTGAACTGGAAAATGAGCTCTTAAACACCTGTGTCCACCAATAGGTAATAACTTATAACTTTTTTCACTAACAGAATAGTTCAGTTGGTGATATTTTTGATTAGTGAAGTTTCTTATTAGACTTTTACAAAGACAAAGAGAGGCTATAACTTCTGTATCATACTACACTAAATATCATTATGTTTTTGTGAAATAGCATTATTTAATGTTTCAGGCACATGGGCCAAAAGAAAAAGTGTTAAACAATGCATGGTAAGTTATCCACTTAGATTTGAAGTCTCTTTTATTTCATTCAGAATTTGTCACTTTATTATATTATGTTTACAGTTTGCATAAATGTAAAATGATAGATCATGACACAATGAACACAACTGTGACCTACGTGACAAATTCAAGTTAATCTGTAGACATTTAGAACAAGGACTTCACTCCACCATTACATTGTTGCTGGTTAAGGTTAGGTCACATTTTTGCTGCAACCATGAATGTTTGTTCATAAATGAACTGTTTGAGAAAAAGATGGTCAGCATCATGCCATTTCCACCAAGAATTTGTAGAATTTTATTCATGTATCTGTAAACAACTAATTATAATAGATTAATTTAATTTTTGTTATTGCTCTGGTTGTCATGAATGGTCAGTGCATGACATTTATAAGACCTAGACACATAACTTGTTTTACGCCAGTCACATGAATAAAACTATAGGCTCGTTAAAAATGTTATAAAGAAAACTCTCCTGAAAATGATTAGTATTCAGAGGTTGCTACATGAGCTTTTATGTAAAATGTACTTCTATAAACAGTGGCTGAGAAGTGTTCCTTTTGTAAATGTGGTGATGTCAGTGACCTATGTATTGTGGGACAGGGATTAGATGGGTAAATGTCACATCTTGATGCTATCTGTCTTTGACAGTTTATTTTAAAGCTGTGTAACTGTGCTGTAGCCACTTGGTGAATTAATGAATGTCCAGAAAGTTACTGCACCTCTCTCACCATTCATTGTATTCCTGATAAACTGAGTCATGCTAGCACTAATTCTTGCAATTGTACGTGTGTCTCCAAAGTTGTATGTATGATACAATCTGATCTCTATTAAAAACACAGTGCTAACCAGACATAAAAATCAAGTTATACTCCTATAGAGATCTGAGAAGCCCAGAACAGTTTCAGTGTAGCTTTCAGAGCTTCCATCCCTAGGAGGAAAGCAGAATTGGCATCCTTGTGGTATAATGGTGAAGACTTCACAGTCTTTGGAGATATAGCTAAATATCAAGTGGATATACTTGTAAATGAGACATATCAGTCCTCACCTCACATCTTTTTTGCACCAACAATTTGCAGACAGTTGTTGTTTCAGTGCACATGTGCTGTAGGATGCAATTTTCCATGGTTTTTTTTTACTGTGAAATCCTGCAGCAAAGTAAAGTCTGATGGAAAGCTAAGACTTCCTGTTATGTAGTCTTGTTCAGCCTATTATTTCAGGACACTTGTCAGCATCATCTGATCAGACTTTTTTCTCAGAGTGCTGCAGTTACTGCTGAAAGTTAAGAGTACAAATCCAACATCCAATTCTTGAAATAAATACAATGCTTCTTATGAACAGTGTGTCATATATTGTACTCCTATTTATGATGATTATATGATACAAAAGTACTTTATCATGCAGTACATTGATGTGGGCTAGCAGTCCAAAAACACTGTTTTATTTAAGAGATTTTAATTGAGTCACTGTAAAAGTTTTTCTCTTGCCCCCTGATGTCATAGGCATTGTCACTGCTACTCCTCCTTAATGGTGCACGCCATATCTCCAAGGCACAAACTGATGGCATAGAATAAAGTGCCTGATGAGCAGGCACTGAAAACATGGCACAATGTTTATCATTGGCCCAACTAGCAGAAAAGATGTGTGCTTGTATCTCCTGATAATGTGTATAAATAAAATGTACATCCAAACAGTGGATTATCTAATAAATTATGAAAATGAACCTTTTTAGTGGCAATCATCTTTTGTCAGTTTGAAAAGTTTTTATACAACGCACTACTTCACCAAAGTGATATGTTAACACTACAAGGGTACACAAA
This sequence comes from Schistocerca gregaria, assembly GCF_023897955.1. NCBI lineage: Eukaryota > Metazoa > Arthropoda > Insecta > Orthoptera > Acrididae > Schistocerca > Schistocerca gregaria. The sequence goes on from NC_064927.1 coordinate 180,959,124, forward strand.
CATTCTTTTTATCGGCGTGTGAAGGTCTATGCAGTAAAGCTGTTAGGTCTCATCAGTCATCTTCCTACACACTGCTTCATGACAAAGTCAAATGTAAACTAGCCTTCTGGAAGTGGCTACTTGAGAGGCATACCTGTGTATGCAAGTGCAAATATCATCTTTCTTTAGAGTTAAACAGTCTTTGAAACAAAGTGAAGGCACTATATTTGTAAATATTCCTTTATATTATAAACAAAGATTCCAAGACTTGCCAAGCGGGAAAGTGCCGGTAGATAGGCACAATGAATAAAACACACACACAGAATTTCGAGCTTTTGCAACCGGCAGCTGCTTCGTCAGGAAAGAGGGAAGGAAAAGGAAAGATGAAAGGATGTGGGTTTTAAGGGAGAGGGTAAGGAGTCATTCCAATCCCGGGAGTGGAAAGACTTACCTTAGGGGGAAAAAAGGATAGGTATATACTCGCACACACATATTTGTCTGCTTGTGTCTGTGTATGTATGGATGGATATGTGTGTGTGTGTGTGTGTGTGTGTGTGTGTGTGTGTGTGTGTGTGTGTGTATGTGTGTGTGTGTGTGCGTGCGCGCGAGTATATACCTATCCTTTTTTTCCCCTAAGGTAAGTCTTTCCGCTCCTGGGATTGGAATGACTTCTTACCCTCTCCCTTAAAACCCACATCCTTTCATCTTTCCTTTTCCTTCACTCTTTCCTGACGAAGCAGCCGCCGGTTGGCAAAGCTCGAAATTCTGTGTGTGTGTTTGTGTGTTTTATTAATTGTGCCTATCTACCGGCACTTTCCCGCTTGGCAAGTCTTGGAATCTTTGTTTTTAATATATTTTTCCCATGTGGAAGTTTCTTTCTAATTTATTTAAATATTCCTTTAGGTAGAGAAACATAGGACCCCCTTTTAACCCCTTGGCCTACAACCATGAGTGAAATTCATGGTAAGGAACTTGGGCTACAAACAATAAGCATGAGTCTGTCTCATCGTGCTTGATGTGTCTCACACATAAACAATATGAGGCTGGCTCATGGTATGTCATGCGGGAGAAATGACATCAACATGAGTAAGATGCATGGGTCAACAGTTCTTGGTAGCCTCGTACTTCAGTTGTGTGTGCACATTAGATACATTCACACGCCAGTAAAAAGAACGTCTAATATTGATGATAGTAGTGATAAGTGTGTTGTTATTGTGGACAGCGACTTGGTAGATACTGCCTATAATGGTCTTGATGGGAACGGCACTGTGTTTTCTGTACAGAAATGTCAAAGATGATTAATCATTGATGATGACACTAATGACGAAGACAGTTTTAATCATCAATCACTGAAGCAGTGCATTTAGAAAGAAGAAAATAAGAAGCCAAAAATCTGTGGTATATACAGACTCGTGGTATAAGAGAACAAATTTTAGAATGGTTAGGTGGAAGTACAAGAGTGTTTTTCCATACAGTGTTAAACAATGTGTTTTGGAATAATATTGTGACAGAAATGAATCAGTCCTCAGAACAAACAATGATCAGTGAAAATATAAGAAAGAAAATTGATGAGGCATGGATCCATGTCAGTTTAAATGAAATTAAAATGTACTTCATGTTATGCAGAATAATGGCTCTAGGATAATAATAATAATAATAATAATAATAATAATAATAATAATATGAGATGTATTTTTCTACAAGAGCCACTGTAGAGACACTGATATAGGCTTTTATATTTTTGCAAATAATGCTGTGACTGACAAGATGGATAAATCATGTAAAGTCACACTTCTGATCTATTTTATAAAAAATTCAAAGTAGTATGCATAATGGAAGAAAACACCACACTCAATGAATTGTTAATGAAATAAACAATTTAATCTCTTGAAAAGGCCATTTTATAAACTATGTGTGTCAGCCTTGAGCTGTTGTTATAAGTTAAAAATACACTATTTGATCAAAAGTATCCAGGTACATGCCTGAAAATGACTTACAATTTCGTGGCACCCTCCATTCGTAATACTGGCATGTTCAATCAGGTGCTGGAAGGTTCCTTGGGGGATGGCAGTAATTCTTCATGGAGTGCTGCGAGCAGCTGCTCAACCATGAAATCCAAGTTTTCTCACCTCCTGCCTTACTATCATAGCACTTCCAGTGGATCCTGATGCAGTTTGGAATTCCTGTGTGATGGTCTGCCTAATACACATTACATGGTCTGCCTATTACACATTATGACCCTCTTCAACTGTCGGCAGTCTCTGTCAGTCAACAGATTAGGTCGACCTGTACGCTTTTGTACTGTACATGTCCCTTCACATTTCCACTTCACTATCACATTGGAAACAGTGGACCTTGGGATGTTTAGGAATGTGGAAATCTCGCTTTCAGACATATGACACAAGTGACACCCAATCAGCTGACCACGTTCAAAGTCCATGTGATCCGTTGAGCACCCTGTTCTGCTCTCTCACAATGTCTAATGACTACTGAGGTGGCAGTAGCTGGCAGCACAATGCACCTGATATGATAAATGTATGTTTTTGGGGGTGTCCAGATACTTTTGATCATATAGTGTATATTCAGAAAATGGTAAAAAAAAAGATCATGATTACCCTCTATCTGAAACTGTTGTGATGGAGTTATCAAAGTTAGTAGTAAATAACTGTCATATTTTGTATATGGGTGCTTGGTATTCTTCAGTGAAACTGTTCATAACTTTAGCTGAAAATGAAATAATGTTATTGAGACAGTAAGTTTTAATAGAAAAAAATATACTAGGAGATTTTGTCAAAGTAAAATTTAAAAAAAAGGGGGAATGCATACTTGGAACCTGCAATGGTGTATTGGTGCTGAAGTGGAACAAAGAATGGAATGTTCATATTATTTCTACACAGCACAAAAGTATAGAAATGACTGAACGAAATAGAAGTCAATGAAACCTTACTTTCATACCAAAATGTATTGTTGATTACAGCTGGGGAATGATTGGTACTGACTGCCAAGATCAGATATTAATGGGTCTCTTGCTATGTGAAAATACGTGGTAGTGTACCGAAAAGCTTTTTTTTACCAATTTGATGTGGTACTTTATGATTCCTATATTCTGTACAATAAAAACAATGTAAAAAAGAATTGCACTGAGTATAGACTTCAAATAGCTGAAGCATTATTAAAAAACGTTTATAAAAGACAAGGGCCATTATCAACCAGAGATATGCCAATGAGACTGGACTTACAACATTGGTGTCACTTTCCAAAACACACAGATCCCGTGCCATTGGAAAATAATCCAGTGAGAGCTTGCAAAGTATATGAAAAGAATAAAAATGGAATGAAACAGTGTAGGAATGTAAAAACTATCAACTTCTGTTACATGTATCTCATTGTTGTGAAAAATATCACCAATTTGAATTGTCTGTGGCAATGGTTCTCAACAGGTGGTCTGCGTACCCCCAGGAGTCCACAAGCTGTGCAAGAGGGGTCCGCAAGACTCTATTAGAATAAAAAATATTTTAAATATATTTCATATGATAACAGATTTTTTGTTTTGACCGCTTCCTGCATGAGCAGAGCTTTAGCAAATGCTAACTTCTGCATCTAGTGTCTCCCTACAGCCAACTGACACTAACACACTCTAATGCCAAAACTAGAATTAGATAGAGGCAAATAGTTCTGCTGTATGCCGTTAGACTGCGTGCACTGCCTATTTGCAGCTGACAATTGACAGTCACTTCACCCAAATCTCTTCAGACATCAATCAGCCATTGTTAATTTATTGCCATTGATTTCACAGAAGGTGTTTAGATATTCAATATTCTGTATTAAAACAGTGGTGTTTGTAAAGTGTTGTTTTTCGCAGAAGCTACAGTTGGCGTAGTTAAAAATGGACCGTTGGTTAAAAAGTGGTTCGTTAAAACGAGAAAGGCCTACAGATGAAGAGGAAGATAATGCATTTGATGTTCAAGCAAGTAAGTCAGTGACTCTCGATCCAAAGTTGTCAGTGTCCGTTAACCTAAATTGTCGGCGTCCTGTGGACCTTACCCTTCCAAGATCACTACTAAGATTACTGGAAAAATTAGAAAATATAACTCTGATTACTTGGAAATCGGTTTTATATTCACTGGACCTGAGCAACAGCCTAAACTTCAATGTGTAATTTGCTATGAAAGCCATTTGAATGCCTGTATTAAACCAGCAAAACTCCAGTGCCATCTAGAAACAAAGCACCCTGAGTACAAAAGTAAGTCATTAGATTTTTTCAAAAATAAATTAGGAGAGTTGAAAACATCTTTTAAGACAATTACCAAACACTTTTGTGCAAATGTAAATGAAAAGGCAACCCTTGCGTCTTACAAGGTGGCTCGGCTAGTTGCTAAATGTGGGAAAAACCACACAATTGCTGAGGAACTTATATTGCCAATAGCAATAATAATTCACAAAAGAATGTTAGGTGATGCAGCTGCTAAGGTAATAGGGACTGTCCCGCTTTCAAATAATACTGTTCAAAGACGAATTACTGATATGGCAGTTAACATCAAAGGACTTTACATGAGTGACATGTATGCTCTACAATTGGATGAAAGCACAGACATATAAAAAAAAGCTATAATGTTGGTTTTTGCACAATTCTTAGGTGAGGACCAAGTGTTTGAAGATTTTCTTTTTTCATGCGAACTACTGCATACAACAGCAGACGATATTTTTAGTGCATTAAATAATTGTCTCAATGAACACTATGTCATCTGGAAAAAATGTGTAGGCTTGTCTACGGATGGAGCAAAGTCAATGGCTGGCAAAAAAAAACAGCACTTCTAGCTCGTATCATAGCAGTAGCCCTTGAGGTGAAATGGACTCACTGTTGTATCCATCATAAAGTCTTAGTAGCCAAAAGATTGCCTGAGCCTTTGCAAAAGATACTTAATGAAGTAGTTCAAAGTATCAACTACATTAAAACTCGACATCTGTAATCCAGATTATTTTCATTGTTGTGTAAAGAGATCGGCAGTGAGCATGAGCAACTTTTTATTCATACGGAAGTAAGATGGCTTTCTCGAGGTAGGATCTTGTCAAGATGTTTTGAACATAGATACAAGGTTCGTGTCTTCCTTCTTGACACAAAGTACGCAGATTTTCTCACTAACTTCCCTTGGCTTTGCTCAGTTGTTGATGTGTTTGAACACTTGAATGTGTTGAACTTGAGTTTACAAGGAAAACATGTAGACATGTTCAAAGTTGAGGATAAAATTAGTCTTCGATCCACCTTTTACCAATGGTAAAAGTTCATGCATACAATGAGAAATTTCAGACTCTTAACAAAATGATGATAAATCTTAGGTTTCATTGGTTAGTTCTAGGATTTACCTATTATCTATTCAAATTCTAAAGGAGGCAGGGGTAAAATACAGGGAGCAAAGGGCTATTTACAATTGGTACAGAAACCAGATGGCAGTTATAAGAGTCGAGGGGTATGAAAGGGAAGCAGTGGTTGGGAAGGGAGTGAGAAAGGGCTGTAGCCTATCCCCAATGTTATTCAATCTGTATATTGAGCAAGCAATAAAGGAAACGAAAGAAAAGTTTGGAGTAGGTATTAAAATCCATGGAGAAGAAATAAAAACTTTGAGCTTCGCCGATGACATTGTAATTCTGTCAGAGAGACCAAAGGACTTGGAAGAGCAATTGAACAGAATGGACAGTGTCTTGAAAGGAGGATATAAGATGAACATCAACAAAAGCAAAACGAGGATAATGGAATGTAGTCAAATTAAGTCGGGTGATGCTGAGGGAATTAGATTAGGAAATGAGACACTTAAAGTAGTAAAGGAGATTTGCTATTTGGGGAGCAAAATAACTAATTGATGATGGTCGAAGTAGAGAGGATGTAAAATGTAGAATGGCAATGGTGAGGAAAGCATTTCTAAAGAAGAAAAATTTGTTAACATCGAGTATAGATTTAAATGTCAGGAAGTCTTTTCTGAAAGTATTTGTATGGAGTGTAGCCATGTATGGAAGTGAAACATGGACAATAAATAGTTTAGACAAGAAGAGAATAGAAGCTTTCAAAATGTGGTGCAACAGAAGAATGCTGAAGATTAGATGGGTAGATCACATAACTAATGAGGAGGTATTGAATAGAATTGGGGAGAAGAGGAGCTTGTGGCACAACTTGACTAGAAGATGGGCTCGGTTGGAGGACATGTTCTGAGACATCGAGGGATCACCAATTTAGTATTGGAGGGCAGCGTGGAGGGTAAAAATCATAGAGGGAGACCAAGAGATGAATACACTAAGCAGATTCAGAAGGATGTAGGTTGCAGTAGGTACTGGGAGATGAAGCAGCTTGCACAGGATAGAGTAGCATGGAGAGTTGCATCAAACCAGTCTCAGGACTGAAGACTACAACAACAACAACAACAACAACAACAACAACATATAGCTTCCATGCGTAAAAAAAAAGAAAGAAAGAAAAAAAGGAAAGAAAGAAAGAAAAAAAAGAAAGAAAGAAAGAAAGAAAAAAGAATATGGTATTATAAACACTTTAAATGCATTTTAAGTTGTACAATTCGATTTCTGTAGTCTTTTCTGTTACCTCTTCAGTAGCATGTCAGTCTATAGGTATTAAGCTGAAAATCTCAACGAGTAACGAGTGGTGTTAGCTCTATAATGTACATACAACCAAAATTTTGGTTTCACTTTTTCACACATTCATTTCATTACCATCGAGGTCCTACTGTGGGGGCAATGGCCAGTTTCTTAACTTTGTAAGTTAAGTAGTGCATAAACGAGGGTGACACTAAGAAATAAACAAGAGTCCATTGGTAGAATTCATCAGACAAATTATAGAGCTATTGTACCAAAGTGTCCAAGAATTAGTAGTAGTTAACAAGTCACAACAACATAATCATTAAGTGTTTCAAATAATGCAATTTATATTTACACTCTATGTTGCAGAAAAAATACTGTCTTTAAGAGATTCTTCAAAGAAAGTCAAACGCCAATATTTCATTTAATTCAGTCTTTAATGAAAGTCACCATCCTCAACAGTCAATTTTTCCAGTGGCAATGAATGTTTCTTTCTTTTTGCACAGACTCTCAGAACTTATCACCCACACATGTCACTGCATGATGTAGCATTGGACAATGAAATGATACTATTAGTTTTCAGAATATCATAAGATCAGCCATGTGTGAGAAGACTCCAGATTAAATATGTGATGTGGGACACTAGACAATGTGGAATGTAACACTGTAATAATGAGGGGGGTCAAGAATCATCATCCAACTTTTATTTCTGCAATAATTAAATCATTTTTAACATTTTTCTACAAAACTATAGTACTATTCCTTATTTGACAATGGTGTGCTACAGTTTGTTAAATTTTCACCATTGCATGAAATGTATCTAGAGTAGCAGGAGGGGTCAGTTGACCCTTAGCATAATTCCTTTTAGAATATTACTCTTTCCATTATTATAAAGGTACTTGCATTACATTTTGCTTTAGTCAACAGTCAGTGCTTCAAATAATGATATGTGGATTGTCGGAGAGGTTTGCATGTTGGATGCTCCCAAATAACATTTCAGCTGTGTTCCATGTGTTGCTATTATTTGCCTCATCAGTTAGGATTTTTTGCCTTTAGCAGGCATTTTCAGTCATGCCATGTCAGCATAGTCTAGTAGTGAATACATTTTATGTGTTCAGGAGAACTCGGGCTCTAGATCAGAAAGTCACTCATCAGGTATAGATTTTAATTAGAGAGAACTGTCAATGGATAATATGAGTGAGGAAGAGTTACTGCCAGTAGAAGTATCTCCATCTCAGTTGCCGCATGGGGTAGCCACATGGTCGGAGGCACCTAATCACTGTTTACACGGCTCCCCCCATTGGAGGTTCGAGTCCTCCCTCAGGCATGGGTGTGTGTGTTGTCCTCAATGTAAGTTAAAGTTAAGTTGAGCTGTGTGTAAGCTTAGGGACTTACCACAAATTTCCAGTTTCTTCCAGGTCTGTTTTCTTCAGTAAAATCTCAGAAGTCAGTTGTGTCAACAATGAAGATGATTGCTAGAGAGGGAATAGAATGGAATGGAAGATCCCAAACTTACTGTCACCTGGAAGAAGAGTGTTTTTAAATGTTCTGAAAGAGAGGGGAGAGGCCAGTGCATGATGTAAATAGCTGCTACAAAGTCACCAGTGCCTTCTGACTCATATTTGAATAGTCAGTGCTGTGTGTCTATTAATCATCAGGAGTTGGAGCATATGGCTAATGATAGTACCCCTTGGGCAAATGCACCCCTCAGGCAAATGGCATTAAGGTACAGGAAAGGAGACCAGTTGCGCTCAATGTGTATGCCTGGGGACCTGATTCAACATGCTGAAGAGACTATTCCAGCAAACATTGAGCAGAAAGGGTGCAACCAACTGCAGATTATGGCACTCCTTGTAACAAATGATGCCTGTCATCTGGGCTCCGATATCACACTTGGGTCATCTCAATGACTAGCAGAGAAGGTTGAGAAGACCAGCTTTGCACACTTAGTTTCAATGAAACTCACAATTTACAGCATTGTCCCCAGAATTTATCATGGCTCCTTGTTACTGAGTCAAAGGATTGAACCAGAGAAGGTTCTGTAACAAGATAGGCTGCAACTTCCTGGACTTGCGGCATAGTATTGAGAACTTTAGGGTCTTTCTAAATAGGTCAGGTGTACACTACACCTGATAGAGGCTGCCACTCACATAGCTGATTGTGTGCAGGGAGCACATAAGGTTTTTTTTAGATTAGTTGACTATCCATCATATCCAGATGATGATAGCTTTAGGAAACCCAGATGTATCAGTGTAAGATGAAAAGAAATGCCTCCTGCAGGTAAGAGTATTAAAGTCCTAGTGGTTAACTGCCAAACCATTTGCAACAAAGTGAAGGAGTTTGAAGCTCACCTGAAAAGCAGTGAAGCTCATATAATACTGGGTACAGAAAGCTGGTTGAAGCCTGAAATTGATATCAGTGAGATTTTTGGGGGAAATTTAAGGGTATATGGAAAAGATAGGCAAATGGAAAATTGAGGTGGTGTATTTCTCACAATAGTCAAGAAACTCAAATCCATGGAGATATAAATTGAAGCTGCATGTGAAATTGTTTGGGCTAGACTCAGTATCAGAGGTGGGCATAAAACAATAATTGGTCCTTCTATCACCTATCAGACTTGTCTCCTGACTTCAGAGAAAACCTCAGATCACTTGTAAGTAAGTTCCCTAGTCATACTGAAATCATCGGTGGAGACTTTAGTCATCCAACAATCAACTGGAAAAATTACAGTTTTGCTAGTGATGGGCATGACAAGACATCCTGTGAAACATTACTAAATTCCTTCTCTCTGTGAAGTACCTAGAACAAATAGTTCAGAACCCCACCCATAATGGAAATGTAGTGGATCTAAAGGCAACAAATGGACCTGACTTCTTTCAGGATGTTCACATCAAAACTGGTATCAGTGATCATGATGCAGTTGTGAAGTTACAAAGGACAACTAAAACAAGCAAAAAGATGTAAATTTTCAGTAAATTAGATAAATAATCAGTAGTGTCACATCTCACTGAAGAACTTAAACCAAGAACTTAAACCTTTCAACACATGGCAGAGGAACTTTGGCTCAAGTGTAAAACTATAGTTGACCACTGGATAGATACTCATTTGGTTGTCAAGAAAGCAATGCATGTAGCCTTCAGTGAATGCCATAGCAGAATACCATCAAATCATCTTTCACAAAATCGGAAGAAATTTTTGGTCATATGTAAAGGCTGTTAGTGTTGTCAAAGGTAGTGTCCTGTCTCCAGTGAGTGAGTCAGAAACTGAAATTGAGAGTAACAAAGGAAGGGTTAAAATGTTTGGCTCTGTTTTCAAATGTTCCTTTACTAAAGATAACCCAGGAGACTTGCCCCAATTTAATCATCTTACCACTGAAAAGATGAGTGAAATAAGTATTAATGTCAGCGATGTTAAGAAACAGCTGCAATTATTAAAATTGAACAAAGCTCTGGGTCCTGATGTAATTTCTGTCAAACCCTATACTATATTTGTGGCTGATTTAGCTCTTCTTGTAACCATAATCTATTGTAGATTCCTCAAACAAAAAAAGTGTCCATTTGTTGGAAAAAAGTGCAGGTCACATCTGTCTACAAGAAGGATAGTAGGAATGATCCACAGTATCCTTGACATCGATTTGTTGTAGAATCGTAAAACATACTCTGAGTTGAAACATAATGAGGTACCTTGAACCGAATGACCACCTCCCTGCCAACCAGCATGGATTCTGAAAACATCTCTCATGTGAAACCCAACTTGCACTTTCCTCACATCACATAGTGAAGGCTTTGTATCAAGACAGGCAGGTAGATGCAGTATTTCTTGATTTCTGAAAATCAGTTGACTCAGTACCACATCTACACTTATTATCAAAAGTACAATCATATGTGGTATCAAGCAAAATTTGTTACTGTATTGAGGACTTTTTGGTAGGGAGGATGTGACTTGGTATCTTGAATGGAGAGTCATCATCAGATGCAGAAGTAACTTTGGTAGTGCCCCAGGGAATTACGTTCGGCCCATTGCTGTTCATGTTGCATATTAATGACCTTACAGATGATATTAATAGTAACCTCAGACTTTTCACAACTGGTGCAGTTTTCTGTAATGAAGTTGTGTCTCAAAGAAGCTGCATAAATATTCAGTCAGATCTTGATAAGATTTCAAAGTGGTGTAAAAATTGCCAACTTTCTAAATGTTCAGAAATGTACAATTGTGCTCTTCACAAAATGAAAAAAACACAGTAGCCTACTCTTTGACTTTAATATCAGTCAGTCACTGTTGGAATTGGCAGACTCATACAAAGACCTGGGTGTAACCCTTTGTAGGGACATGAAATGGAATGACCACATAGGGTCAGTTGTGGATAAAACAAGTGATAAACTTTGATTTATTGGTAGAATACTGGGGAAGTGCAATCAATCTACAGAGGAGATTGCTTACAAATCACTCATATGACTGGCTCTAGACTATTGCCCAAGTGTGTTGGACCCACACCAAACAGGATTAACAGGGCTTATGGGATGGGTACAGAGAAGGGCAGCACCAATGGTCACAGGTTTATTTGATCCATGGGAGAGCATCACAGAGATACTGAAGAAACTGAACTGGCAGACTCTTGAAGATAGATGTGAACTATCCTGAGAAAGTCTGTTAACAAAGTTTTAAGAACGGGCTTTAAAATGTGAATCTAGAAATGTACAACCACCCCTTTTATATCATTGACATAGGGATCATGAGGATAAGATTAAAATAATTACAGCAGGCACAGAAGCATTCAAACAGTCATTCTTCTCACACTCCATATGTGAATGAAATGGGAAGAAACTCTAGTAACAAGTAGAATGAGATGTACCCTCTGCCAGACACTTCTCAATGGTTTGTAGTGTATTGATGTAAATATAGTTGCAGATGTGTAATAAAAAGTAACACACAATATTAAATGCTCCGAATGGAGTAAAGTGTACCATTTACACCAAGTTGCCAAAGGAACTGGAGGAAGTGATTGCTATCCTGTACACAAGAAAGACTCTTTGAGCTGAATATGTTTCTTAAGATGATCTTTGATCTCATTCATGGGGATAAAATATAAGGGATGAAATGATGAAAGATTTTCTGAACTTGTTGCATTTCTCCTCTTTGATTTCGAGTCATCTTTAGACCAATACCTCCCTGCTGAAAAATTCACACCCATTTCTGAAGTTCAGAATACATTTTCAGAATCTACTTCCACTATTACCACCCTGATGAAAATATTACAGCTGATGAGCAGGTATTTCCAAGCAAAGCAAGGTCCAATTCATCAAACAATTCTGACAAATATAGACTCGAGGTTTTGACAGCCGTAGGTGTAATAGTACAGAATTTTTCCCATGCTGTCCCATATATTGGTAAGGAGGAATGCTGACAGGGCAACCAGCTATTGAGAGAGTATTTCATTTTTGATCCATGGAGCCATTTCCAAACAAAAGAGTGAATGTGACAACAAACTGTCTCTTCACATACCTTCAGTTTGTGAAGGAACATTGACAGAAGAAACTGTTGTTAGTGGAAACAATGAACAAGATTCTCTGAAAAGTTCCTAGTTACATGAAGACTAATAGTTCTGACTTTCAGTCCATCATTATCTTGAAGAAGGCTGATGTGTACTGACATTGAACCAAAAGAAGAAGACTAAGAATGTCATTCGTGTCAGCACACTACATCCTGAACTAGCAGTGGACAAACAAGAAATGAGAATGCCTTCTGTGACGCCTTGAAATATGGTGTGGAATTCTTTGCTTAAATGATTCATAAATTTAACTTATGTTGCTTGCAGGAGATGGCACATACATATCTTTTACAACATCCTAGGCAGGGCAACACTGATCACCTACAATAAAATAACTAAAATAAAAAAATTAAAAATTTAAAAAAAAGGTTCATTGTTCAACTGTTTAATGAACTCATAAGTGGAAAACAACAATGAACAGGACAACATTAAAAAAGTTGAAGGAAGACTCAGCTGCAGGACTGGACACATAAAAAATATGACGGGTGTATGAAACTGAAATGTACAAGCATAACAAGATCAATGGGTGTTTGAAACTGAAATGTGCAAGCATAACAAGATCAATGATACCTGTGTGAAATTAAAAAAAGTGACTGTGGGAAATGTGTACAGAAGTACCAATAATCTACTCAATATGTGATTTCAGATTAGTCAAATGAGTAAATGTTTGGAACTCTAGAAATACGTCACTCTCCTTGACAGATAAATAATGTTCATGTCTCGAAAATAGTAATATAAAAGTAATAGAATTTCAAAGTATAGTTGTGGCTGAAATGTATCTCATGTACATGAACAGCAGATATATAGATCATACTTTAGCTCTGTTTTTGATTTTTTTATAAAAATCTCATTGGGGACAAATGACCTCACTGTTCCATGGGTATCACATTTTTCACTGTCCTAGCTTTAGGCTTAAATTTATATCATGACTCAGAAATACTGTGGACAGCTTGTTATTTTAGCTGAATGGTGTCATTGTACTTCTCACTGCCAAAGGTTCAGAGTTCAAACTCCACCAATACCATTACATGTAACACTGTAAGGTTTTTCATTCTAAGTTTATCTAGCACCACATGTGAAATAATGTTGTCATTGAACATTAGTCACCACTATTTAAGTTTAGTTTAATTTAGTTATGTCATGTTCTGTAAATCATTTTCATGATTATTTTATCAATAGTGTGTTCCACTGATCATGACCGGGCCAAATATCTCACAAAATAAGCGCCAAACGAAAAAACTACAAAGAACGAAACTTGTCTAGCTTGAAGGGGGAAACTAGATGCCACTATGATTGGCCCGCTAGAAGGCACTGCCATAGGTCAAACAGATGTCAACTGCGTTTTTTAAAATAGGAACTCCCATTTTTATTACATATTCGTGTAGTACATTGCATGTCACCTGAAAATGGCAGAAACATTACCGGCACACACTTGGGAGTGGGTTGACTGCAGCTCTCACGCTGACAGTGAGGTGCAGAAATGGCATGTTGCAGCAAAACAGATCAACAAATTCGACAGACTCTCTGGAGCTCAGTTGACCCAGAAGGTGACAAATAACACCAGAACTATTTTAAATTTGACATATAAGGTGCTAGGTGCAGCTGCAACATCTGTCCTCGCAAAAGGGTTGAACTTTGAACCTGTACCAAGGACCATACCGAAACGGGACATCATTATCAGTGTAGAGGAAGCAATCCGAGGCCTACCCAAGGAGGAAGCTGAGCAAATCCGAAGGGAGACCTGCAGGATCATCTACAAGTCACGACTCCCGAAAGCCAACATTACTGCGCCAGAGCGAGAGGCTATCCGCGCACTGAGGGATGTTGCTGACATCATGGTCCTCCCAGCAGACAAGAGAAATGCGATGGTGCTGATTCGCACAGTCAACTACCAACAGAAAATCTGCTCTCTGCTGCAAGGCCCAGCCTACAGGAAACTCAACGAGGACCCTACATCGACAATGACCAGGAAAACCGTGGCGCTGCTGGAGGACTCAGATCTACCACAGGCAGTGCAGAAACGGCTGTATCCCAGAGCGCCAACGACACCGTGCCGTTATGGATTGCCCGAGATTCACAAAGATGGGGTGCCTCTACGGCCGATTCTGGACACTATCAACTCGCACAGTTATGGACTGGCCAAATACCTGGCTGCACTATTAAAACCACTGGTGGGACACTGCAGCCATCACGTGAAAAACTTCACAGATTTCGTAAGAATACTGAAGGACATCCGAATACAGAGAGATGACCTATTTGTGAGCTTCAACGTCACCTCCTTGTTCATGAAAGTACCTATACAAGACACCTTGGCACTCCTTAATCAGCACTTCAAGCCTGAAACAGTGAAGCTCTTTGAGTATGTACTTATGACCACCTACTTCAAGTGCAATGGAGAGCATTATGAACAAGTGGATGCAGTGGCCATCGGATCTCCCCTTGCTCCAGGGATCGCAAATCTTTATATGGAACACTTTGAGGAGGTGGCATTACAAACTGCTCACCATAAGCCCAGGCACTACATCCACTATGTGGACGACACTTTCGTGATTTGGCAGCATGGCAGGCAGGCACTGGAGGAGTTTATGGACCACCTAAACGGCATACATGAGAATATCACCTTCGCGATGGAAGGAGAAGAGAATGGCTGTATTCCATTCCTGCACATGCTGATCAGGAAGAAAGCAGATGGCACGCTGGGCTATTCAGTATATAGAAAGAAGACGCACACAGACCTGTACCTCCATGCAACCAGCTGCAACCATCCAGTTCAACGTCAGTCAGTACTGACCACCTTGGTACATAGAGAGCGTGTCATTTGTGACAAAGAAAGCCTCTCAGACGAATTACACCACCTAAGAGAGGTATTTCGGAAATACAGCAAAACACAGATTGGTAGGGACTTCAAGAGGAGACAGGCTGACAAATTTCAGGAAGATGAAGAGGAAGTTAACAAGAGACTCGCCTTTCTTCCATATTTGGGGCCCATATCAGCCAAAATCAGGAGGCTACTGAGAAAATCAAACATAAATACCATCTTCCGACCACCGCCGAAGACGAAAGAGCTGATGGGTTCAGCTAAAGACCCACTCAGACTCAACACACCTGGTATATACAGCATTGCCTGCGAATGTGGTCTACAGTACATTGGACAAATGCAGCGCTGCATCTCGAAAAGGTGCAAGGAACACACCAGGCATGTCCAGCTTGGACAGATAGAGAAATCTGCTTTAGCTGAACATAGCATCAAAGAAAACCACACCTTTGATTTCAAGAACACCAGGGTGCTGTGCCAAGCCGGGAGCTATTGGGAAATTGTCATTAAAGAATCAGTAGAAATACGGGTCTATGAGAATCTTGTGAACAGGGATGAAGGTTATCAACTGAGTGCAGCCTGGAATCTAGCATTAGCTGCAATATGCCAGGAACGCACCAAGAACCGTCCAGCTCACGAGACACGACTGGAATGCTCTGACTGAGACACAAACGGCGCACCCGCTTCCCCCTCCACCCCGTCCTCCGGCTCCTCTGGACCTAGCCTCCCGCGAACAGTGGTGGGGGGCACACCGCAGGTATAAAGGGACCAGGATCCGCAAAGTCTTGGCACTTCTCCA
The DNA here is from genome assembly GCF_023897955.1 of Schistocerca gregaria. NCBI lineage: Eukaryota > Metazoa > Arthropoda > Insecta > Orthoptera > Acrididae > Schistocerca > Schistocerca gregaria. The sequence continues at coordinate 180,974,847 of NC_064927.1, forward strand.
GAAGATGACGAGTATGTCACTCGTCGAAACATCGCAGTTTGAAGACACCACCACCCAGCTGGAACCCGAGAACACTTCACCAACAAACAAATTATATTTACAACATGTTATGTACATGTCACTGAGTAGAAAGATGAGTCTGAAATCTGTATGTAGTAACATGATAAATTGTGTAATTAACTATTGATGTATAAATAAACACTTGTACTGATGTTGAACCATGCAACAAGTGGTTTTCGCCACTTTCAAAACTGTCACGCTATAAGCCAAATTACTGCCGTCCAAGCTATAGGCACAGGTGGTGGTAATTGAATACATGTGGTAATGCAACATCTCAATTATTAACAGCAATATATATGCACCAAAAAACTCATAATATTCACACTCGAAATGCTCATGAGGGCGATCGCGCAGCAGTGGTGGATGGCTCAACCCTCTGGTCCCCGTGATGAAACAAGCAGTGCAGCAGTCTCTTAGTTGCAGAAGGACAGTGGTCATGTGATTTGCCAAGCATGTGAATTGTCTGCTGACTCATGGATACCGTTTAATTTGCTGGCACGAGAAACATAGCAAACAGGTGATGGCTGTCTGGTTTGCATGTGTGGTGGTTGGTAGAGTGCATTGTGCTCGATCCGCGTGGACCATGGCTCAAGAGATTAAAGAATGGCATAGAACTCCGTGCAGTATCAGCTGCTTGCTCTGACTACCATCTCTCTTTGTGGTCTGTACACCCTTGGACACTGCGTTGTTGCCGAGCTTTGGTCTAACAGTACTTCTGCATAGGGGAGTGGGGCTCGTTAGCTGCAAGAATGGAAAATGTTCTACAGCTAGCATACCTGTATGTCTGTGCCTCACATGCTTGTGGTGATTTCTGCATGAGCGCAATTGTGGCTGTGTGATTCAACGTTGTCACAATGTCACAATGGCTGCAGTGCGTGACATCACATGGAGCTGATCTGGCGTGGGGGCAGGGGGGAGGGGGGGGGTGCGTGGTCTGGTTTGTGTGGTGTGACGTTATTATGATGCAGCATGGGCATTTGAAGTGAACACAGCAGCCGGCATGCGTGACATAGTCCGCTGGCTGGAGTGCAGTCCAGGCAGCTGTCTGGGTGGAACGGTTGGGGTGCTCATGGCTGCTTGGTGACAGCTGGCAGCTTGTGTGTGTCACCGGCAGGTGCGGGGATGGGCTCTGCATGGCTGGTTGCATTGTCCATTGCCAAGCCCACCTCCAGGTTGAAGAAATGCGCAGCAGTTGGTTCTGACTAGATTATGCCAATTTGACTCTGTCACTGGAGACTTTGGTCATCCTGCTTTGTACTTGACCTCCAGTGCCTTCGCACTATGAGTCATCAAGTGGCGCAGTGCCAAGTAGGATGGCCAAAGTGGTAGCTGTAACACATCTGTGTGCAACACTGTAGATCTGTATGGAATGAAAGCTCTGCCTGTGCTTTGCCGCGTCAGTGGGTGTGGTCAGAGTCCAGCCATGTGACTGTGACTGTGCAGGCATGCTGCTTGTGGTGGAGCCAAGGTATCATGTGGCAGCGGTAATCCCTCCATGAATTCTTTGGAGATGGAGAGTGACTGGCCATAAATGTGGCGTGCTGGTGAGGGGCTGATATTTTCCTTCAGGGTCACTCACAGGCCAAGGAGTATGAGCCAGGAGCGCCTCCATCCAGGAGGTATCATGTCACATCAGGGCCGCCTTCAGCATCTGATGGAGGTGGTTGGTAGATTGCCATGCAATTCAGCCACACACCACATAGATGGGTGACATTTTTGAACACAGTTGAACTGGCAGCTGTTGTCTGTAGTCACGTGGCAAGGGCAGCCAAAGTGCACCTCTCAGGTGCCAACAAAGGCAGTAGTGACCATCTCAGCGGCAATGTCTGCTATCGACATCACCTGCAGCAAGCAGGTAAACTGGTCTGCCACTGTAAGGAGGTAGCGTCTGCCTTGGGAAAGAGTAAATGGGCTTGGTGCACTGGCATGCCATGCATGTGCATGTCCACTGACAGAAGTTTTTCGAAGTCTAAGCTAGACAAAACATGGCGCCACAAGCAACACCATGGTGTTTGCACTTGGATTTGATAACATGGGGACACAGTTTTGAACACTGCACGAGACCCTCTGGAAAGAACGGATGATATGTGCCTGTCATAATGTTGTATCAGACCTTCTGGGACAAATTCTAGATGTAGGCCACTGGAGATGTGTTAGAAGCTGTCCAGTTCACCATCGCCCTCCAGTTCTTGTGTGGCATCTTCAAAGTTCAGTGAGATGGAGATGACTGCACAGTCACTGCACAAGCTATCTGCAACAATATTGTCCATCAATGAGATGTGCAGATGCCCACTGTGATCTGCAACACATACTCCAACTGCTGTAGTTGGCATGGTGAATGGTTGGTGTTGTTTATCCACAAAGTGTCTGTTATAGGTTTATGTTCAGTGAAGGTAATGAAGTGGTGGGCTTATACCGACAAGCAGAAGTGTTTCATCACCTGATACACAGCCAGCAGCTCATGGTTGCATGCGCTCCAAGGGTATTGATGATGTTGATAACTTTCACAAGAAGAAGCCAAGTGGCTGCCAGCTGCTGTCAATGTGTTGTTGAGACAGTGAGCTACATCAGACTGGCTGGTATTCACAATGACGGCCAAGTCCACATCATGTATTGGATGGGCGAGCAGTACAGCTTCAGTAAGGCACCATTTAGATATTTAGATAAAGCTGTGCTCTATTCATCAGTCCAGGTTACAGGACCCCTTCCTTTTGCAGTGGGGCTGCATTGTGCTGCAGTCAGAGCTATGAGCACTGCAACAGAATTACTCAGATTGTGCGGGTAGAACTTAATCACCCCGAGGTAATGATGTAGGCCTTTTTGTGGCATGTTCACAATTGCCTGTACTTTGTCTGGCAAAGGTGTAGATCCAATAGGTGTGTTTAAAATGTCTGCAAAATTCAGTTATTGCAGGTTGATTACAATGCCAGCCTCTATGAGGTGCTGGAAAACAGTTGTTACATGGTTGTGGTGTAGCTTGGGTGTCCTGTGGAACACAAGGATGTCATCATGGTACACAAAGTAGCATGGTTAACCTATCAAGATGCCATCCAAGAAGTGCCAAATCTGAGCAGCTTTCTTAAGGCTAAACATCATAAACATGCACTCGTAGAACCCGAGGGGAATGGTAATAACGGTTTTTCCTACACCGCCAGGTGCGATACGATCTGTGTGTACATCTTTGCATGGTCAATTTTGCTATAAACAGTCACACCTGCTGGGACATGGCTAAAGTGTAGCAGATGCAGCACCAGAAATCTGTCTGCCACTGTCCTGGAATTTAGCATGCAGAAGTCCCCATGTGTCTGCCACAAAGTATCCTTTTTAGGCATCAAATGCGAGGCAGAAGACCACAGACTGCTCAACGGTCAGACGATGCCTTGTCACAACATTGCCTCAACTTGGCCTTTGGTATCGCAATCCTGTTGGGTGCAAGGTGATCTAGGCAGCACAAAATGGGAGGCCTCACTGGGACATGATAATATGGCTGAGATAATTCCAGAAATTTATTTAGAACAGCCTGTGAACAGTCTGGAGCTAGCCTGGGATTTAATGGTGAAGAAGACAGCCTGCTGTCACTGCCCAATTATCTTCAGACTTGTTGTCACGTTGATCAACTTGGCACTTGCAGTATCTGCCGGTGTCCACTTGTAGTGTCTGTGGAAATTTGCACCCAGATTGGTTTGTTGATGTCAGCCATGGTGAACCTCCACATGAATGTGTGACACAGTCCAAGACCCAATGTTGGGTGTTATATGTTTTTGTGGTGAATTGCTTGCCACTATGAGACACAGTGTTTTGGCCTTCTTGTGATCTCTTAGTGTGGTTCTAGGAAAAATTGATTAATCTGATTGAGTGTCTACATGCCCCCACCTTGTTCTGCTACAGACAGACACTTCAATATAGTACTGCAGCTGGGTGCATCTATATTGATTTCAGCTGGTGTTTAGGTGTGAGCAAGAGGTGCAGTACTTGGTTGCTACATTTCTGAAATGGGCATGATACCAGCAGACAGTGCTGGGAGCCTGCTCTGACATCAGTGGGCACTGTGAGAGTGGCTGCTGCTGCATTGCCAGCTGTGTAAGCCATGCCACCTGATGCCTGGTCTCCTGCTGCTGCGATGTTGCTGCGCTCTGCCAACCAGTTGTCTAACATTTTGATGACAAGAATGTGGGAAGTGTATGTGCCAACTTCCCACTTCTTTTATACAAGTTGACTGACTTGGTGTACACAGCCAGCTTCTGGAATTTCTATAAACTTCTTCTCTGAAGAATGGTGCTAGTTACAGGAACCTTAAAGACTCTTTCTCTACTTCCAAAGTAATTAGATACTTGAAGAATACTTATCGGTATATTTGAGCTTCATAAAGAACAAAATTCACACTTCTCACATAAACATTAAGACTTCTTGTAAATCACTCATATTATCTCACATTAGAAACAGATTTAGGTACATTTAGCAAAGAGTTGGCTTAACCACCATAACTCTATTACAAACAAATCATAAAATACGTCTTGCCTCCAGCAGGCCCAAGATAAGAGTTTTTTTTTTTTTAGACTTCAGAATCTCAATTGTTCTTGTTATTTATAACAATGGTCACTGATACAATTAGCACAGAAGAACCTAGGAGTTCCACAGTTCTTCCGTATACTTTCACTAGAACTTCCATCGATCACCCGACAAGTACTTGTCAGCGCCGTTTGTTCGCCACGTCTACCTTCCACGCATGACTGATTTCACACCTGCACACACAAACATGTGATGCGCAATAGATGGGGTTCTAGCATCCCACTCTCACATCTAAAATATTGTGTGTTTGAGATGGTAGAGGGCCAAGTGGTTCTAGAATTTACACAGAAATTCTCAAAACACTACATATTCCCCTCCTCAGATTGAACACATGATATTTTTTACATAATCATTATGTAAATAACATCAGCCATAACAACATTACATATCATAACCATATACTTTTCTTCTACATGTTTATATACATATTTTTTTCAACTGCAATTCTTTGGACTCTGTTAAACAGGCTTCTACTTACAGTCTTTTCTACTGTTTTCTTGCTCTACTTTGTTTAAACATGAGCATTTGTGCAAGGTTTTACTCAATTTTTCTAATATTTAGGAATTATTAGGACTCCCTTTCTCCACTTTATCCAATTGTAAGCTCCAGATATTTGTGACACATGAGTAATCTACTTTCTGTTCTCATTGATTGTACTACCTTTCCTTAGTATGTACTATTTTTATTATTCTTCATAGTTTGGAGGCACTCCCGGCAAAATGAAAGTGTTATCTAGACACTCTTAAACTTCCATGAAATGTATTAATGCTCATTGTGCATAGAATTCAAACTTTCCAGAATAATCCCTACCAGATTTTATACTTTGCTTGTGGTTGACCTTATGAGAGCACTTCCTCTTTCCATTCTGGTAGGTACACCCCTTTATAAACCATTCCTATTTTTTAGGCCACAGGTTGTCCTATCTCCATGTAGGTATGCCTCTCCTTTATATTTAGTAAATGCAGGATATGTCTTCCTTAATCTTTCTGAGTAGGGTCCACGGTCCATTACCCTAGTATACGTTTCTATGTATACTATAATCAAGTAATTTTGGTAAAGCTACAAATCTACTCTACACTTCACATTCACGTTTTAATTTAATGCATAGAGTCCTCCTCTACTTCTCAACTTGCATACTCTTAGTAGATACTATGTCTACCTATAATTCAAGTCCTACTATTCATCAAATTTCAGAATATTTATTATACTGACTTTTCTTAAATGACTATCACAATCAATTCCATTCTTGTTTGCATTCTTTTTCTTTTCCTCATGCCTCCTCCTTATGTATACTTGATGTAGAATGTTACTAGGTTTTATATACTTATGTATATGTATGATAGTTTTATATATATTTGTATGTGCATATTTTCTTATGTACACGCATTCTTTCCCCTACAACACCTGGCGGTTCTCACATCACAGTAGGTTTCTAGTCTGTAATTTCAATGTTTGTGTGTAAGGGTATTCTTGTGTGTATGCGGATGTGTCTTCATGTAGTCTGATTCTTCAGCCTTCTTATCTAAATTTAAGATGTAGGTTGTTCTAAACCAGGGAAACAAGAAAGGTCTTCAGCGATAGAAGTTTGTGAATATGGAAAGAGGGAAAAAATAGATAGGTTCCCATATGAGAAGTAAGAAAGGAAAAAATAGATATGATTGCTGAGATCTGAGAAGAGAAAGAAAATAGCCCCAAAGACAGGAAATCCTTCCCCAGGAACCCTACCCCTCAGGTACTTGAGTGAGACACCGGAGGAGGTTTGGTGTTAAATCATCTCCTACAGAATGGACATTCCCACCTTTACCCTTGAGGTGTCCGAAGGAAATCTTAGCAACCCTATGGAAACATCAAATGGTGAAGAATCAGGCACACTTATTTGTGAGGGTTGTCTGAAAGGTGTGATGTGTGTTTTGTGTTAGCCATGGTTTATTTGCCCTTGAAAACCATGCTTTTATCACAACACCCATCACTTTCAAACTTAATACAAACCTTCCCATTTATATCACATCTCACAAAAGGTATAAAATATTCTATACAAAATAGAAAATCTATAGTCTATGGTATATTAGTTGTTCAGCTAGTCACACAATATTATATTTTGTAAAACACATAATATTCCATTCAGTTCAATTGATCTAAATATCACTTTTTACCTGTGATTCTGTAGGATTGTTTTTTTATTTGACTGTAATATCCATTTTTCTAAGATATAAGATTACAGGATAGTTTAATGATGACAGAGTAGTTTAAGATTTTAAAGGAATTCGATGCAGCGAAACTATTTTGGAAGAAACACCAAAAACAACTCAGGATCCGATGGTCGTCATTCTGCCCATTACCACAGAATGTTAACATCCTTGGGAGATATATGACTCCACCCGGGTCCCATGGATCTGATATTAACTTTTCTTGTGCACTTGCATGCCAATACTTCTCTTTAAATGTCTTTTGGAAATCTCCCCAAGAGGAAAAGGTCTCAATATTTATGGTTCCCCATTCTGAGGCTTCTCCTAGAAGGTAACCCACAGCAAATTCGATCTTTTTAGAATCTTACCAATTTCAATTTGTCCATTTTATTTGGACTGTTGAGCTCCGTGGCCGTGGATAATGATATTTCACTGAAAAAATACGGCAACCAGCCACTTTTTTAATGCGTTTTTTATTTACGCCAATATACATTTCGGGTTTTTACCCATCTTCAGCTGGCAAATTACATGGATCTTCAGTTACTACAGTAGTACAATCTCGACAGCAGTTTGGATGCTGCAGCAGGCCTGTGCAAAAGCAACAACTCCAATCATTTACGTCAATTTCGCAAAGCCTGGTTAAACCTTTTCAAAAAAATGTGTTGGATGTACCTCTCTGTCGGGCTTAAATTTAGGAAATTGTCTCAATAAACCCAAATGAGCTCCCAATTGCAAATCAGTAACTGCTTCACTGGTTAACACCACGTTAGGTGAAGTTACTCATTTTTCTACTTGTTCCTGAATAAGTTTGAATTCTCTCCAGAGTTCATCTATGCCCTTCCTGGTATCAGTAAGTTTAGAAGAAGCCATAGGCGACAGGTTCCCAAATGTTATTCTCGTGGTAACTTTTCTTTCTATAATTTCTTCAACTCGTTCTTCCAAACTACTTACATTTACAATATAATAGTTTGCGATTTTCTCTTTAAAGCTTTTTTCTACATTATCCACTCGTGTACTTACACCTGTTATTTATGATTGAATGACAGGCATTAATTCACTCTGCTTATCTACTCTCTCTTTTAAAGTACTCAGTCCCTGCAGTACACCATTCAATTAAACATTTCACACATTTTCGGAAGATCCTAATTTTTCATTGATTTCTGATTCTACATTATTGCATCTGTCCTCAATCTAAGTTTTTTTTTATAACTCCTGGAATTCTCATTCTGTTTTCTACCATGGTCAGTGAACATTTGATTTACATGAATGTGCAAGGAACTAGTCAGTTCATTCTTTTAAATCTATCCTAAAATTCTCTACTTTAGTATTTAAAGTGTTGAACTCAGTCTTCAAATCTCCCATGCCTTCACACAGATTACTAAATTCTTTAGTTTGTGGATTTACCTTGGCACTTAACAATCCTAAAGTTTCATACTGAACACCCAATTTAGCATTTAAAGTTCCATCTGAGCATCTAATTTAGCATTTAACTGCAGACTCTGAGCATTTAAGGCTTCATTTAATTGATTTTTGATAATATTTACCTACTCAGACCAATCTGGCCCTTCTTTACTAATTTTCATTGCCATGACTGGTTCTGAAGTTTCCTCAACTTGCTGTTCGTTATCCATATTTTTACAAGCTTTAGACCTTGTGACCATTTAAAAATTAACTTTAAGTGTAATAACTACACTAATAAAGTTCACTCAATAATTTGTATCACTTCTTGCTAAGGTACTAAAGTTTTGTTTCGCACTCACTTAGCATAGACTTTTGGCAGTGTAGGTGAGTGGATGTGACGGCAGGTCAGCACTGGTGTACAGCAGCTGGTGCCAGCGACATCGGATGTAGGCTGGTTTACATGTCTGCATCCTTATGATGCGTGTGTGAGAGCTGTATACTCCCTGCACCAGATCGTCTTGGTCATATCTTTCTAGGTGTATCTCTTCTTAGTCTAATGTGTCAAGATCTTCTATCCAGTTTTTAACATTGTGACTTTCTTAAGTCTTCTCCTTTTTTACATTCATAAATTTTATCCATCTGATACTTTGGGCTTAATTAAATTTCTTGGAATGATTCTTTTGTCTCATTATGCTCAGTTGCTATGGCAAGACATGATATCTTCTTATCTCGTTTTTGTCTCAAAATTCCTGTCTTCTTCTGTCCTTTCACACCAGTCGCCACATTCTAACATCTTGAGGACAAGAATTTGGAAAGTGTATGTGCAGACTTCCCCCTTTTCTTATACAAGTTGACTTACTTGGTGTACACAGCGACTTATTTGGTGTACACAGCCTATATTCTTCTCTGGTTATCCGGCTTCTGGAATCTCTATAAGCTTCTTCTCTGAAGAATGATGCTAGTTACTGGAACCTTAAAGACTCTCTCTCTATTTGTGAAATAATTAGGTACTCGAAGAATACTTTTCAACAACTATTGGTATATTTGAGCTTCATAAAGAACAAAATTCACATTTATCACATAAACATTAGTCTTCTTGTAAGTCACTCATATTATCTCACATTAGAAACAGATTTAAGTACATTTAGCAAAGAGTTGACTTAACTACCATAACTCTGTAATAGGTTCTTCAACCTGTAGTAGTGCTATAACTGTATGATGAAAAGAATAGATGCTACTCACCATATAGTGGAGATGCTGAGTTCCAGACAGGCCCAACAAAAAGACTGCTAAACAAGTAAGATTTTGGCTAAGAGGCCTTCTGTATTAGAAAACACACACATTCACGCAAATGCAACTCGCACACGTGTGATCACTGTCTCTGGCTGCCCGAAACCAGATTTTGCCTTGCATACATACTTATCATAATTATTTACAGTAAGGTGCAATCTAGTGTTTCCTTAGATTGTTGTTATTTTGAAGTAGATTGTTTTTCTTTTAAAATCCAATGACACATCAGCTACCAAAGAACTTGGGTGTGAATTTCAGGACCATAGTATATGATTGAATTGAATAGCTTTTGTGATCCATTTGTTTGTATCAAGTGGCACCTAGATTGCAGCAGATGTCAGTACTTTCTCAGAATTAGACTTGACTTGTATGTTCCAGGCATCCAGAATTATTTTACATTTGTTGTACTCCTGGTTGACTTTAAGTTACCTTTTAATAAAGTCTGAAATAAACTTAAAATTTGTATGACAATACACACTGATGCTTGTAATGGTGGTACAATTTACACAATGTTTTGATTTTCTATGACACTCTTGTCAGTGTCTGGATACCAAATAATCCATCATCTATGATAGAGATGTATATGTGAAGTTGATCGTTGCCCACATCCTGAAGTACATTTCCATCCTAAATAGTCATCCAAATGGCTCAAAATTGGAGACATTGATAGCCAAGCAATTACTGTGATGAAACAAGGAAAAGGAGGTGGAGAGATATTGACAATGCAAGTTGTGGCCTTAGCAAATATGAAATGTTACTGGATGAGATTGTACGCTGCTGTTTATAAGAAGGACACAATAATAAATATATTTAATTCTTGTTATCTGTAAACACATGCTAAGTGCAGCTTGCATGCATTTTCAAGAAATAACAAGAGTATTAGGAAAATAATAGATTGCTACTCACAATAAACATGACCCACAGAGTTGCAGATAGAAAAGTCTATTAGACATAGTCTCCACCCAACAGTTTACATACTCTCATTCTATCACCTCTGTCCTTTTCGCATTCCCTCACCCTCTTAGGGTGGCACCCTCTACCAATGTACCTGCATGTTCTTATCTCTTCCCTGATCCTCTCCTGTTCTGCTTCCCTTTCCCCCCACCACCGCACCCCACCTCCTGGCTCTGTGCTTGGGAGTCTCTAGTCCCTGCACTCCCTGGTAGGCAGGGCTTTCTCTCCCTCCACCTGTAACCTGTTATCTCTTCCCTTTCCTGCCCCACTCCTGCCTGTGTAAGCGCTCATATGTACATGAGGTGGGTCTCATTGTGTGAATTTGTGTTTGTTTTCTTTGCTGAAGAAGGCTTTGTCTAAAAGCTATTAATATGTAACAGTCTTTTCATTGTGCTGGTCAGAAACTCAACATGTCATCTTTGCTGTGAGTAGCAATCTATCCTTTTTCTGATAGTGTTGTTAATCCAACCTAGAGCTTCCATGATTTCATTTTTCATGAAATAATTCTCTTATTGAATGCTAAGGAGGTACCAAGCTACTTTCTGTCATATGGGCCTGCCACAGCAGATATTGTGTGTGTGTGTGTGTGTGTGTATTTTTGGTGACGGTGGGGGGGGGGGGGGGAGAGGGGGGGGTCTTGCATGCATGTTTCTTGTCCTCTACAGTTAGTTCACTTAACTTTTAAGAAATATATACAGTTTAAAATTTTGTACTGTTTTTCATTGTTATCCTTAATTTTATAGGGTACTGCAGAGAGCTTCTGGAAAGTGTATTGATAAATCAAGGGAAGGTCTTACAAATTCAAGTGGCGTTATCAGTGTTGACAGTTTGCAACCATCAGCCTACATCTGCAAACGCTGTGGCGAGATATTTCCTGATGCAATAAGCTTGAGAAAGCATTCTTTGAATGATAAAAGGAGACCATTTCTGTCAGCCGGAGTGGAGACATTCAAAAGCATAGCATTGGAGTGGTGGTTTTGTGAAATATGTCAAAAAAGATTCAAATCAAAAGAATTCCTTACAGTACACCTGTCAGAACATGCTACAGAAATTGAGACAACTGCCTCATCTGTGAGTGAAGATGCTGAGGCTGAAGAACGCAAATGTCAGCAGGTAAAACCACGCCCATACAAGTGTGAAGTGTGTGGAAAATCTTTCACTGAATCATTCAGATTGGCAAGACATGCAAATTCACACTCGGGTGTGCATCCATATAAATGCAATGTGTGTGGTAAATCTTTCAGACAGTTATGCCATATGAAGCGACATGAACTTATACACACTGGGGAACTACCATATAGTTGTGATGTCTGCGGCAAATCATACAATAGATCTGACCGACTTGAGAGTCACAAACGCACACACACAGGGGAAGTGCCTTACTGCTGTGAATTCTGTGGTAAAGGTTTTAAAGACCCTTGCAATCTCAAGAGGCACAAACGTCAGCACACTGGAGAAAGACCATACAGTTGTGATATCTGTGGAAGAACTTTCACTGTGTCTATTCGTATGAAGGAACACAGGAAAATTCATGAAAAAAAGAAAGTGTATACTTGTGATGACTGTGGTGGAACTTTTACAGAATCTCGTGCTTTAACTGTGGTGAGACGTGATGGAGAGAGAAAACGAAGTTGTGAAGTTTGTCGTAAACGGAGTGGTAAATTTAGGAGACGTAGGCGAACAGGAATGATAGGACCATTACCAACATTTGACTGTGAAAATTGTGGTAAATCTTTTGATAGGTTAAGTGGGTTGGAAAGACATAAACGAATGCATACAGGAGAACGTCCCTTTGGTTGTGAACATTGTGGCAGGGCTTTTACTCAGGCTAGAGGTTTGAAGAGTCACATATGTACTGATACAGAAGGGCCTCCATACATCTGTCAAATTTGTGGTAAAAGTTTTGACATATCCAGCAGTCTTAAGAAACACAACGCAAAGAAACACAAAATGTAGTATGTTTTTGATACTTGTTCTAAGTTGTGAATTTTTAAGCAGTAGTACAAATAGTGGTGAATCTATGTTATTGTGAAATCAGCTTGTGATATGACTCTGATTCTGCCGCCATATCCATCTTGTGGTCTCCATACTGACAGTTGGAGGAATTCTGTAAGCGTCAGAAACTGAAAGAGCCCACCAATAAAAAGATTGGTGCTCTACATTTGTGTTAACATGCAATATTGTTCTTAGCTGTAAAAAGAAGTTGGTGGTATACAGTCCACAGGGATTGTGTTGCTTCAGTCTATTATGGTGGACCAGGAGAGGTGCTTGCATTAACTTCTACATTTTTGGGTCTTCAGATAATAATAAAGTAAAACCTGTAATTGATCAAAATGATAGCTAACATTATAAACATGTCTTAAAACAAAGTGTTTTAATAAAGTGTATGTTATGGAAAATTATGCTGCAACTGGTTCAACATATTTGGAGATAAATTCTCACACTTTACACCAAAGTGCTGTCAGATTTTTAAAAGAGGTTTCACTTTTGGTACTCTGTTTTAAGATTTGTCAGTTGTATAAACAGAAGGATGATTTGATTTGATTTATTTTACTTTATTAATCCGTGAAACAATTTACATTGTATGGATTTCGTCATTGAATAATAGACAATTTAACAGTTTAATTTGTTTCTTACACAATAGTTGACAGTGAAATTTTCTTATAATCTAATTTACATTTTTCAGGCTTCCTTTTTTAATTCAAGTACTCCATTACTGTATAGTAACTTTCATTTTGTGAAAAATTTTTTAGTTTTTCTGTGAAGGAGGAGATTGTCTCTATGTCTTTTATGTTTTGTGGTAATTTATTATATAATTTGATGACATTGGACAGTAGACTCTGTTGCATTTTATCTTTATTTTTTTCTATCTAGATGTAAATTATTGCAGTTCCTAGTTTTGTAACCATGTACAGAACCATTGTTAACATAGTATCCAATATTTTTTTAATGTATATAACATTCTGAAAAATATATTCACATGGGACAATTAAGATTTCCAGCATTTTAAAAAGTTCAAGGCAGTGAGCCGTGTTGCCACTCTTGGTCATTACACATACTGCTCTTTTCTGCAAACTGAATATAGCTTTGAAATTTTTCCTGTTCACTGCCTAGAATATTATCCCATAACTAATAACAGATTGGATATACATCTACATTTACATCCGTACCCCTGACAGTGTGTGGTGGAGGGTACTTTGAGTACCTCTGTCGGTTCTCCTTTCTGTTTCAGTCTCGTATTGTTCGTGGAAAGAAAGATTGTCGGTATGCCTCTGTGCGGGCTCTAATCTCTCTGATTTTATCCTCATTGTCTCTTCGCAAGATTTACATAGGAGGTAGCAGTATACTGCTTGACTCCTCGGTGAAGATATGTTCTCAAAACTTAAAACAAAATCCCATACTGAGCTACTGAGCATCTCTCCTGCAGAGTCTTTGACTGGAGTTTATCTATCATCTCTGTAATGCTTTCGCATTTACTAAATGGTCCTGTAACGAAGCGCGCTGCTCTCCATTGGATCTTCTCTATTTCTTCTATCAACCCTATCTTGTACGGATCCCACACTGGTGATCAATATTCAAGCAGTGGGCCAACAAGTGTATTGTAACCTACTTCCTTTGTTTGTGGATTGCATTTCCTTTGGATTCATCCAGTGAATCTCAGTCTGGCTTCTGCTTTACCGACGATCAACTTTATATGATCATTCCATTTTAAATCACTCCTAATGCCTACTCCCAGATAGTTTTTGGAATTAACTGCTTCCAGTTGCTGAGCTGCTATTATATTGTAGCTAAGTGATAAAGGATCTTTCTTTCAGTGTATTCGCAGCACATTACACTTGTCTACATTGAGATTCAATTGCCATTTCCTGCACCATGCATCAATTCATTGCAGATCCTCCTGCATTTCAGTACAATTTTCCATTGTTACAACCTTTCGATATACTACAGCATCATCCGTAAAGTGAACTTCCAATATTTGATCACAAGGTCATTTATGCATATTGTGAATAGCAATGGTCCCATGACACGCCCCTGTGGCACACCTGAAATCACTCTTACTTCAGAAGACTTTTCTCGGTTGAGAATGACATGCTGTTATCTGGGAACTCTTCAATCCAATCACACAATCAGTCTGATAGCCCATAGGCTCTTACTTTGTTTAATAAACGACTGTGGGGAACTGTATCGAATGCCTTGCGGAAGTCAAGAAACATGGCATCTACCTGGGAACCCGTGTCTATGGCCCTCTGAGTATCTTGAATGAATAGCTTGAGCTGGGTTTCACACGATCATCTTTTTCGAAACCCATGTTGATTCCTACAGAGTAGATTTCTAGTCTTCAGACAAGTCATTGTACTTGAACATAATACGTGTTTCAAAATTCTACAACTGATCGATGATAGAGATATAGGTCTATAGTCCTGCACATCTGTTCGACGTCCCTTCTTGAAAATGGGGATGACCTGTGCTCTTTTCCAATGCTCTGGAAGACTACACTCTTCTAGAGACCTACGGTACACTGTTGCAAGAGGGGGGGCCAAATTCCTTCGCATACTCTGTGTAAAATCGAACTGGTATCCCATCAGGGCCAGCGGCCTTGCCCCTTAGTATTTCGGCCTTTAGCTGTCATCCTCTGTTTCAGTACCATTTTGGTCTTAGAGTGTCTGGACATTTTGTTTTGATCCACCTACTGCTTTGACAAAGACCAAAATTTCTTACAGGAAGTATACTGATCTAATACATGAAATATCGCATGCTGGAGTAAGAACTCTGAGGGCATAGCATGCTGTAGAGATTCTGTTATGGAGTATTTTTACATGGTCTTCCCACTTCAACTGACTATCAACTTGCATGCCAAGAAATTTTGTGCCTTCCACGCATTTTACGGTTTCATTACGTAACTTCAGGTTATTATAATGTGGTTTTTTGTTTATGTAAAAGTTCATAGCACTTGTTTTCTTAATATTAAGCGTGACTTTGTTGTTAGCTGCCCATTCATATACACTTTTTAGTGTTTCTTCAGCTTTCTCTCTTAGATATACATGTGATGTGTCACTGATTAGCACATTAGGGTCATCTGCAAACAATATTGTATGTCCATGCTTTATATTTGTGGGAAATCATTAATATAAATTAGAAATTGTACTGGACCTAGGACACTACCCTGTGGTACACCTATATAGAAATAGTACTGGACCTTGGACACTACACTATAGTACACTTATATTTATATATTTGGGGTATGAAATATATTTTTCAGTACAGTTGGAGTTACATGATAAATGTATTATTTCAGTCATCTGTATTCTATTTTCTAGATATGACTGGAACCATTTTTTTACAACCCCCCTTATTCTCAGTTCATCTAGCTTAACTAACAGTATTTTGTGATCCACTGTGTCAAAAGCATTGGTTAGATCGAGAAATATACCTGTTGTATAGTTTCCTTTATCGAGTGCTTCTTGGATATATTTAGTGAGATATGCTGTTGCTGCTTCTATGCCTTTCCCTGTTCAGAATCCAAACTGGTCCTTGGCTAGGAGGTTGTGCTTATTTAAGCAGCTCACAAGTCTATCTTTCACAATAGTTTCTATTATTTTTGCAAAGCCTGAGAGCAGTGACAGTGGCCTATAATTTTCTATATTTCCTGTGTCTCCTTTTTTGAAGAGAGGCAGTATTTTAGCATATTTTAAGTAGTCAGGAAAGTGACCCTGCTTGAATGATTGGTTTATAATATTAAATAATGATGATAACAGGCTCTCTAAATAGTCTTTAATTAGAAAAAACTGGAACTTCATCTAAACCAGCTGAATTTTTATTTTTCAGTTTGCAAACTACTTTGTAGACTTCTTCCTTTGTTGTGGGCAGCAATACCATAGAATGTGATACACTTTTGTTTAGATTTGTGATCTGAGGGGCTTTTAGCAATTTTTGCTGTAATTTTGTACCTATACTGCTGAAAAAATCGTTTATATAGTTTGCCAAATATTTTGGATCTTTTATCAGAATCTCTTCTTTTAATGTTTGACACAGTTTCCTGTTTTACTTTTTTTTCTCCAAACACTCAGCAACAGTTTGGTGTTGTGAGCCCTCTTAGCAGTACACAACACTTCCCTGTATGTTTTCCTATACCTTTTATAAAAAAGAGAGAAAGATGGATTTGTTTGACTGTGTTTGGTTTGGTAGAGCTGAGGTACTTCAGTGTTGGAGATGATTTTTTGATACCTTTTGTCACTCATTTGTTTTGTTCAGCTGTTGAGAATGGACATAACACTTTTAAGAAAGATCTCTTCAAATTTTATTTTGAATAGTGTCATTAAGTTCTTGAATTTATCATTTGCATCTACCTCTTAATATACTGTTTCCCATGTTTCATCTGCTATTTGTTTAGCAAACTCCTGCCTTTTTGGTTTGGAAAAATTTTGCCTATATACTTATATTTTCTTTGTTCTTTCTGTAGTCATTTTTATATTTATAATTTGACCAGCATGGTCAGATAATCCTAGCTCAACAACATATACACTACAGTTTCTTTATCTAAATCTGTTAAAACCTGATCAATAGCTGTCTTTGAATGGTTTGTTATTCTTGTTGCACTGTTAGCCCTTGGCACTAACTTGAAACTTTGGGTAACACTTATTAATGATTCCCAGGTAGAGTTTGGATTCAGTTTGTCTGTGTTTAGGTCTCCACATATGAGAATGTTGCTCGTTGGAGTGGATATCATATCAAGTACTTGATTTAGTTTTGACAAAAAAGAATAATTGATGCATTTTAAATAAATTTGCCAGTTGGATGAAAATTACTTTAATGGGTACTGTGTAATATATTCCAAATAGCGCACTACATACAAATGCTCTGCATTTTCTTCTCAAATATCCAGGTTTACTGAGTAACTATAATGCTGCAATTGTTATAGAATGATTCCCATTAATCTCCTCGAGTTCTTGCTGTGAATTTCCCATACTTGCTTTTTACAAAAGTGTGAACTAAGGTAATGTCTACATTGTTTCATATTGCTTACCATTATGCTCTCATTTCAAAGTAGAATTACCAGCAGAAAATTAACAGCAGCTTATTTCTGAGTAGAGACTTCACTTTTAATTTAATGTGTTAAATTATAGACGTGCAAGCACAAATACCAGTAACCAGTACAGTGACATATTACTGTTAAACAATATACTCATTAAATTTATGGTAATTGCTTTATGACTTGTTCCATATTCCATCAGGTACTAATTCTTGATGGGGTAGACTGTCCACAATGAATGACTGTGAATGAATTAATAAATAACTTATCCTACCTGAGGTTACAAATTTAACTGCAGTCTTACATGCAGAACATATAGGTTCTTTAGTTAGGCAGATTTAGTAATGAAGGTAACTGGTCAGTTCTAATATAACAGTTACTAATACAAACCAATTTTCTCAAATCACTGAAAGACAGTGCTATGTGCTTCTCATTAATAACTGAATCAGTGCATCAGTGCTTCTGGAGAGAGGGAGAGAGAGAGAGAGAGAGAGAGAGAGAGAGAGAGAGAGTTTGTTTTCAGGAAGAAACAGAACAAGAGCTCAAAAGCTAGTGTTAATTGTTTTCAATCAATTACATTTCTCTGTGTGCCATATACCAGTTCTGAAATGAATGGTTGCCTTTCCCTTATTTTATATATTTTTCCATCCAGGAAGTTCCATTATTGTTACATTCAGTGTCCTGGTAGTCAGTACAGTGTTTATTTAAATAAATTGGCATTCTATTAAAGCTGAATTTCAATCAACAATATTCACCTGCTCAGGCAAGACATGAGCCATTTGTGTGGTGTGCCTCTAGTGCATATAGACAGGAGCTGTAAATTAATTTTATGAGTCTAGGAGAGGCCAAGGTAATGTGTTACCAACGGAGCACTATACTCGCAATTTCAAAAATGATGAGGTCAGATGATAGTCTTTTCCTAAATCCATGTTGTGCTGTGGCAAGGATACCAAACAGGCTCCCATCTGGCATTGGGTGGGAATTTGGAAGTCTGTATCAATCCAAAGGAAAATTAAAACCATACTCTGTCTTTCTGCAGATTGTCTCACTGTCTAGATTAAAGGACTGAAAGTCCCTGTTAGCTACATTGCACTCAGAAGCGTCTATTGAAAAGCTGCATGAATACCAGTAGTGCACTGAAAACAGATGTAGATGGCTGTTTCCTTTGAAGATTGTTGCATTCCTGTTAGCTGCAGACTAAACCTGATTGACCATGAATTGTGTACTGACTCCTTTGCAATGTCATAAGATGCTATAGGGAGCAGAAGCCGCCTTCAGTTACTTAGGACAGGTGAAGGGAAGGAAGAGAATTGCTATCATACTAGAAAGTATTCTGGATTTCAAACAGGTATTTGTTATTGTTATGATGTTCAGTCTGAACTGTGTGCTACTGTATCCTGTACACCGAGCAAGGTGGCACAGTGGTCAGCACATTGGATTCACATTTGCATTTGGGAGAACAATGGTTCAAATACCCATCCAACCGTCCAGATTTAGGTTTTACTTGACTTTCCTAAATTGCTCTAGGCAAATGCTGGGATGGTTCTTTAGAAAAATGCATGGCTGATTTCCTTCCCCATCCTTTTGTAATCGAACCTTGTGCTATGTCTCTAATGATCATGCTGTATACAGGACATTAAACTCCAATCTTCCTTAATTCTTTGTATACTGTACATGCCTCTTCATCTCTGAATAACTGCTGCAACTTACATTCATTTGAACCTGCATATTGTGTTCATCCTTTGATCTAAAATTTTTACCCCTAACTCTTCCCTTCATCACCGCATTGTTGATTCTGTGATGCCTTAGGACACTGGTTTACAATGTATTTAACTATACTTCAGAAAAAATTCTTTAAACACTTTTTTTTAAAATAACGCAAGAAAAATGAAGTGTCAAATCTCACATTTGCCAGGAGAATCAAAAAGCATTGCATCTCTTTTGCCGTGTGCAAAAGATTGAGTAGTAGTCTGATATCACAGATTTGTGTTGCTCACTGCAGAAAATATGTTATAAATTATAAAATAAATAATTTATGATGAACGTTCTAAGTACCGTACCAAGGAGCTGACTAGTTTTAAGTAACAATAAGAAAGTTTGTTTCAAGTGCCATGAGGTCCTTTATTTTATTTGTGATAATAAAAGTACAGAGATTCAGCAATAATGTTTTAAGTCATTCTCATATTTTGTAATTTTTTTTACAGAAGAATAACAAAATTAATTTCAAGAAAAAGCCTCCCTCAATATGCCTTCTGCTTCTTATACAATTCCATTCTAAGGATCAGATGCTGTGAAGTTGACTGTAGAACTCCCTGCACTATTGAGAAAGAAATGACATCATTAACAGGCCTTTCTGTTTTGCAATTGATGAACATTGCTGATCTTTCAGATGAGGTACATCAAGACATGTATTGGCCATGGTCTTCCCTCTTTTTAACACACTGACATTTTTCCATTCTTCTGTTTCAGAGTAAGAATTTTTAATAGCTATTTCAGACAAATGAATACAAGACTCTTTGATCATACTGCACTTGGAGATCTTACACACGTGCATTGACAAACAGTGTGTCAGCAGCTTACCAAATCAAAGAAATCAATTGCATGCATTGGAATTACACAGAATGGTTTCATAGATCAACAATATTGTTCAAATCTTGTGGAACAAAGGTCGTGTTTGCCTTCTTTTGATTGACTGTGAGAAGCAAGTGTAGATGGCACAGAGGAGAAGTCCAATTGCACCAGGGAGGGGTAGTGTGAATGGAATAACAAGACTTCCAATATAAAGAAATAGCACACGAGTTGTATTAAAAGACATTTTTTAAGACAATTACCATGCTATTTCTTCACATCGGCATTGCTGAAAATGTGGAACAATAATATAAATGACAAATTGGTCTTTGTGGTGGGTGGAGACGTGAGGGGAAATGCCAATGTAATCAGTGCTTAGCACTACCAACAGAAATAGCAACATTTAACTTCACCACGCAGTTTTGACTCTACAGCTGCTAGGTCACTGGTGTGGGCAGAAATGAAAAAACAGGTGACAAAAACCCAAAGATGGACTGATCAGACACTTTGCATTGTGCCATTGACATGCAGTTACCACCGTTAGAAAAGTGGTTATCACCAAACGTAAATGTGCATCATTTTCCTTACAATTCTTAAGCTAATGGGGGTAAGCAGGCTGACAGCTTGTTGATGTAGAGAATATCTAATAACAAATCAATTCTTAAATATACAGCTATAAAACCGGCAATATTTTTACAGTGTGCAGCTGATATTTTTATAGCTCGGTACATTGGTATTTTTGCCGTCAATATTTTGATACTTTTTTCCAAGGCATTGAGAGCCGATAATGATGATTTTTAAAATATCAATATATTAGATTCCCAATATTTTTAAAAATATCAATAGTCCTACTTGGAACTCCAGATGGAAGCACTGCTTTGAAACATTTCCTCCATGGTTTGGCTCCAGGAACTACTCTAGCGACTTGCATCAGAGTACGAAGCACACAATAGTACTGAACATGTGTTTAGTGAAAAAAGGCTTTTAGAACATTGACTATTTCCATTTTTCAGTGATATTTAGTTTGTCTAGATGATTTTTTTAAACCTTTTTCTATAGAATGGTGAAGTAATTCTCAGAGCATTGCCAGTGCTGCCTACAACTCCTTCTTTGAAAAGAAAACTAACTATTCCCTTGAGGGTAGAGACTTGTTAAAAAGAATGCTTCCTCTGCATCACCCTCTCCATAATGATGTTTGGTTCAACCACACACAGCATCCCACAGGTATATGTCTCAATCTTACCATCACAATGCTTGGTGAAAAGTACAAAGTTTGTGTGTGGTGAGTGGACCATATGAGGGTGATAATGATCATACATTTTTTTCACAAGCTGTAGCTCTCATGGTGTACTGTGTGTTGTTTGGGGAAAAAACTGTATTGATTGATAACTTAGGTAATCAGTAATACAGTACTATAAAATAGTGATAATAGTAATGTAACTAATTAATGAAAAATCTCATAAAATTTAAGTTTCTAGGAACTTAAATTTTCGGTTGTTTTTTGTGTTTCTATCGGCTGTACTGAGCTGAGGTAAGTACTGGCCAGCCCCTCTATCTCTTTGTTGATAATAGTAATGATCTTTTAAAAATAATTTAGTTTCATGACTAAAACACAAT
The DNA here is from genome assembly GCF_023897955.1 of Schistocerca gregaria. Lineage (NCBI taxonomy): Eukaryota > Metazoa > Arthropoda > Insecta > Orthoptera > Acrididae > Schistocerca > Schistocerca gregaria. The sequence goes on from NC_064927.1 coordinate 180,996,522, forward strand.
TAAATCCTTTTGTTTTTATTGTTCAGGAGGTAATTACCTCCAAGTTGGCAACCACTGCCTTAGGGTATGTCATGTCAACTCTTCTTTGAGTCAAGTTATATCAAAAACTTCTTTTTCCATGTGTTCAGTTCAGTTCCTCCAGTAGTTATTTGACCCTCCTATCTAAATGTCAGCATTCTTCTGCAGCAGCACATTTCAAAAACTTCTGTTCTATTCGTGTCAGAACTGATAATCATTTCATTTTGGTGTAAAGTTATTCTCCAGACAAATACCTTCAGAAAAGACTTCTTAGTACTTAAATTTATTGGTAGAACATATGCTGGAAGTGCATACTTTAAATTTATGTTAGATTCCAACAAATTGTTCTTTTTCAGAAATTATATTTGTCAGTCTGCATTCTGTGTCTTACAGCCTCTCCACTTCAATTGTCATATGATATTTTACTGCCCAAACAACAAATCTCCACTACTTTTTTTAGTATCTCATTTCCTAATCTAATCCCATCAGCATCACCTAATTTACTCACAATTCGACTAATTCTATTACCTTTGTTTTTCTTTCATTGGTGTTCTGTTATAATCTGTTTTCATGACACTGTCCATTCTATTCTACTACTCTTCCAAATACTTTGCTGTCTCTGGGGGGTTATTGCTTCTGTATCTGCAGTATTTCCAATAAAGTCATATGTGCCACACCATTCAAAGAGCTCAGTATTTGTTTGGTGGGTATGGACTTGTCAAACCCGGGTTTCATAATCTGGGGACCAGTGAGCACCGTTAGTCTTCTGTAACCATGAGTTCTGGCCATGCTTCAGTGATCACCATGCATTGGGTTGGTGGAATGTGGTGTTTCACAGGATACAAGGATCTTGGGTTAACTGCCTGGATTGTGAGAATGACAAAAACCTCTGGGGAACCTGCTGCACCTCACCTCAGTTGTAAAACGCTTACCCAGGCAAGTAGGACTCTGTCTGGGTAGATGCTTACTTCGCTAATACCCATACTCCAAAGAGACTTCATGTTGCCTGTCCACCTGCAATGTCTGTGAAGGAAAAGTATTAATAACAACAGACCACAGTCTCTGGCAAATAATGTACTTGTTGTTGTTACACTGTCACACTTCTACATCCATAAAGCTCTACCAGGTGTATAAGTATGAAACCGTAACTTGGTTGCAATAATTATACACCTGTTGTTTGAAACTGATAAACAATATTTTATTGAAAATAATCTCCAATTGTATTTAAAATTTTCTCCCACCTCTCTGGAAGGCTATGAATGCCACGTCAAAAACACAATTCTTTTGAAGCAAACCAGTCAACGAGCCGTTTTTGCACGTTTTCATATGAACTGCAACATTGTACAGTGAGAGTGTGTCCCAGTAAGGCAAAGAGGTGATAATTGCCTGGGGCCAAGTCTTGAGTATAAGCTTCGTTCCCTAGAATTTCCCAGCTGAATGCCTCAGTCATTTCCCTGACCTGTTTTGCTGTGTGTGATGGGGTGTTATGATTTTGTGTTGTCTTTTTCCACATTCTGTTCTTTTTTGTCACATAATGCATGATTTAAATCAATTATTTGCTGTTCGTAGCAATCAGTGTTAATGGTTTCACCATGTTGTAGCAACTAACAACAGATGACACACTTCAGATTCCACCAAACACAGATCATTGTCTTCTTTCCGAAGCAATTTGGTCTTGCAGTGGATATCAATGGTTTGCCTGGGTTCATCCATGATTTACAACACTTAGAATTCTTGAAATATATCCATTTTTCATCACATGTTACTACTCAATGGAGAAACGACTTTCTTTTGTATCCGGAGAGTAGCACTTCAGCATTTCACAAGTGTCTTTCGATTTTCTTGCTGTCTTTCATTCAGTTTGTACAGAACCCATTTTCCTACTTTCTGCAACTTTCCCATAGCTTTCAACTGAAGAGAAATGGCTTTCTGCATCACATTCAATTTTTCCGTAATGTCCTGTTGAGCTTGAGTATCACTTTCACCCAGTAAGACCTACAATTCATTGTCTTCAAATTTTTTGGTGGCTTCGAATACTCTTTGTTTCTCACATCAAAATCACATCTTTTGAATATTTTTAATCACTCAAAACACTGTGTTTTCTAAAGAGCATGTTCACCAAAAGCTTCAACAAGCATTGGATATGATTCTGCAGCAGTTTTCTTCAAATGATAACAGAATACCAATGCTGTCCACAAATCATAGTTTGTAGCCACAAAACTTGACATGTTTATGGGTTAGATACTGATTTGTGGAATTGGGTTACTGCATGCTGACATTTGTTGTCAGCTGTTACAGGAATCAAATTGCACTGCAGATGCGGACTCACAGGCCTTACACTGATGGCGAACACCACATATAGGGAAATTCCAGTTTCATACTTCTACACTTGGTACGTGCAGGGCAACTTAAATCTACTGGGAGGATGCTCAACATCAAACTCCTGATCAGGACACCTAAGGCTACCTAAGTGAACGAGTTGTTAGATGCTAAACTACTTGGAGGACATGCTATCAACAATGAGCAGTGTACTGAGCTAAATTGTTGTAAAGGAGTTGTGACATGCTGGAACACTATGGATAAAGAAACCAAGAAACTCCAACATGACTGTAAAAGTGAGTATGTCACTGAAGTAAGGGTTTCATAAAAAAGGGTTGATGGTGAGCTCTAGAAATCAGCAACTTTTATCCTGACATACAATTTATCAAAGTTGCTGGAATATATTGCATTAGGCTTTCTCTGCCTTGAAGTTAGGTACTATGTTTCTAAACTAATATGCTGCTTAAGTGTCAGTATATTTGTCACACCATCATAGGTTCTAAGCGTTAAGCTGCATCTGGAAGATGCAGGTCTGCTGTCCATGAAGGTGTCCAATGGGCTGCCCCACCCATGTCCGTCAATTATTCTGAAACCATTCAGTTCGGAGCAAGGAATGTCCTGTCCTCACAGAAGAGGAGAAAATACTACAGGAGATTAAAATCAACCAACACATCTACCTATCTGATACAAAGAAGGCATTTAAGGCTACACAACCACCCACTTTTGTGAAGCATTTTGCCTCAGCATTGAAGCAACCTGTACAAAAAGTCCACCATTGGCACCCAAAATTCGACAGCTAAGGAGTTACATCAATCTGCAGTTGTTAATGCAGCTGCAAGCCTACTCTGCTAGCTCCACAACCAAGCTTTCCTAATGCTGAAATCATGGTAATAACATAATGTCAGAAAGAATAGCAGGCAGACAATGGAGAGACTAGAAGAGACCCAGCAAAATGTCTCTTTTTAAAATGACCTTGTCATCGCCCCAGAATTCAAACTCAGGATGAAAACAAACAGACCAGAATGATCAGCTCCAAGGCCATCAGACCATGCATCCTTGGTCCTCTCTGATGGCTGACATGGTGACCCAACATCACTGGTATTGACGTCAATGTCTGCCTGAGGGAACTGGTAAGCCCATCACGTAACGCCCCTCTGCTGCAGTCTCCCCATCAAGGACAAACAGCAGGGGAAAAACAGAGGAAAATCTCACTGTCAGATGTCTAGCATACTTTAGTGGGTTCGGGAAACTTGGGGGAACTATGTATACTGGCTCAGAGTAGACAATGTGGGGAACTATGTATACTGGCTCAGAGTAGACAATGTGTACATGTCTTCAGGAGATGCATTTTAAATTACCTGATGTCCCTGAGTTATGTGGCTACATTCTCGAACGAGAAGTTTGTGCGCTCCTTTTGGCCACTCATGTACTGTTTTAAAATTTTCTGAGTTTCAAATGGGAGATACCATTCTTACTTTTGAAGCCATGGTAAGGTTTCTGGAACTCACATTTGACTCTCTAATAATGTAGTTGCAACAGCATAGGGACCTGAGATGATGATTTCTGAAATCACTCAGTATTTTAAAATATCAACCACAACTCATAGGGAGCTGACCAAACTTATTTGCCCCATTTTTACTGAGCCTTTACGTGAACTTGGCTTGATTATCAGTTTGCATGACCCTCTTATTTAAAAATGTTGGATGTTTGCACCATGAAGGATTTCAGCTGACTACTGAGCCTTTTGAACGAACAAACCAAGTCTTTGCACTAAGGAGCCGCTTGAGATGACTGCCACTGGTGTGATAGGTCTATAAACCACGGTTTATGCCATATATTCCTGCACACCATACCACTGCTCAGTCACAAATGGAAAGACAACAAGGCCCTAAGAGATTTGATGTAAGGATTGCCTTTTATTGAGGAGTGCAGCTAGTTCTCAAGATTTTCACCAAGCTTGGAGCAGATCTCCACATTGGCTTTCACAGAGGCCCAGAAATATTTTGTTGTTTGTTGTGGTCTTCAGTCCTGAGAATGGTTTGATGCAGCTCACCATGCTACCCTATCCGTTGCAAGCTTCATCTCCCAGTGCTTACTGCAACCTACATCCTTCTGAATCCTCTTAGTGTATTCATCTTTTGGTCTCCCTCTACGATTTTTACACCCCACGCTGTCCTCCAATGCTAAATTTGTGATCCCTTGATGCCTCAGAACATGTCCTACTAAACGGTGCCTTCTTTTTTGTCAAAAAGTGCCACAAACTCCTCTTCTCCCCAATTCTATTCCATACCTCCTCATTAGTTATGTGATCTACCCATCTAATCTTCAGCATTCTTCTGCAGCACCACATTTTGAAAGCTTCTATTCTCTTCTTGTCCAAACTATTCATCGTCCATGTTTCACTTCCATACATGGCTACACCCCATACAAATACTTTAAGAAACGACTTCCTTACACTTAAATCTACACTCGATGTTAAAAAATTTCTCTTCTTCAGAAACGCTTTCCTTGCCATTGCCAGTCTACATCTTATATCCTTTTTACTTCACCCATCATCAGTTATTCGGCTCCCCAAATAGCAAAACTCCTTTACTACTTTAAGTGTCTCATTTCCTAATCTAATTCCCTCATCATCACCTGACTCAATTCGACTACATTCCATTATCCTCATTTTGCTTTTGTTGATGCTTAACTTATATCCTCCTTTCAAGAGATTGTCCATTCGGTTCAACTGCTCTTCCAAGTCCTTTACTGTTTCTGGCAGAATTACAATGTCATCAGCAAATTTCAAAGTTTTTATTTCTTCTCCATGGATTTTAATACCTACTCTGAATTTTTCTTTTGTCTCCTTTACTGCTTGCTCAATATACAGACTGAATAACATTGGGGAGAAACTAAAACCCTGTCTCACTCCCTTCCCAACCACTGCTTCCTCTTCATGCCTCTCGACTCGTAAAACTGTCATATGGTTTCTGTACAAATTGTAAATAGCCTTTCACTCCCTGTATTTTACCCCTGCCACTTTTAGAATCTGAAAGAGAGTATTCCAGTCAACATTGTCAAAAGCTTTCTCTAAGTCTACAAATGCTAAAAACGTAGGTTTGCCTTTCCTTAATCTTTCCTCTGCTGCAACATTTCTACGGAATCCAAACTGATCCTTGCCGAGGTCAGCTTCTACCAGTTTTTCCATTCATCTGTAAAGAATTCGTGTTAGTATTTTGCAGCTGTGACTTATTAAACTGATAGTTCAGTAATTTTCACATCTGTCAGCACCTGCTGTCTTTGGGATTGGAATTATTATATTCTTCTTGAAATCTAAGGGTATTTCACCTGTCTCATACAACTTGCTCACCAGATGGTAGAGTTTTGTCAGGATTGGCTCTGCCAAGGCCGTCAGTAGTTCTAGTGGAATGTGGTCTACTCCTGGGGCCTTGTTTCGACTCAGGTCTTTCAGTGCTCTGTCAAACTCTTCACACAGTATCGTATCTCCCATTTCATCTTCATCTACATCCTCTTCCATTTCCATAATATTGTCCTCAAGTACATCGCCCTTGTATAGACCCTCTATATACTCCTTCCACCTTTCTGCTTTCCCTTCTTTGCTTAGAACTGGGTTTCCATCTGAGCTCTTGATATTCATACAAGTGGTTCTCTTTTCTCCAAAGGTATCTTTAATTTTCCTGTAGGCAGTATCCATCTTACCCCTAGTGAGACAAGCCTCTACATCCTTACATTTGTCCTCTAGCCAATCCTGCTTTGCCATTTTGCACTTCCTGATGATCTCATTTTTGAGACGTTTGTATTCCTTTTTGCCTGCTTCATTTACTGCATTTTTATATATTCTCTTTTCATCAATTAAATTCAATATTTCTTCTGTTACCCAAGGATTTCCAGTCACCCATGACTATTAAATTTTTGTCTCCCTTCACTTCCTGAATAATTTCTTTTATCTCATCATACATTTCTTCGCTCTCTTTATCATATGAGGTGCTAGTTGGCATATAAACTTGTACTACTGTAGTTAGCATGGGCTTCGTGTCTATCTTGGCCACAATAATGTGTTCACTACGCTGTTTGTAGTAGCTTACCCGCACTCCTATTTTTTATTCATTATTAAACCTACTCCTGCATTACCTCTATTTGATTTTGTATTTATAACCCTGTATTCACGTGACCAAAAGTCTTGTTCCTCCTGCCACCGAACTTCACTAATTCCCACTGTATCTAACTTTAACCTATCCATTTCCCTTTTTAAATTTTCTAACCTACCTGCCCAATTAAGGGATCTGACATTCCATGCTCTGATCCCTAGAGTGCCAGTTTTCTTTTTCCTGATAATGACGTCCTCTTGAGTATTCCCGCCCGGAGATCCGAATGGGGGACTATTTTGCCTCCATAATATTTTATCCAAGAGGACGCCATCATTATTTAACCATACAGTAAAGCTGCATGCCCTCGGGAAAAGTTACGGCTGTAGTTTCCCCTTGCTTTCAGCCGTTCACAGTACCAGCACAGCAAGGCCGTTTTGGTTAGTGTTACAAGGCTAGATCAGTCAATCATCCAGACTGTTGCTTCTGCAACTACTGAAAAGACTGCTGCCCCTCTTCAGGAACCACATGTTTGTCTTGCCTCTCAACAGATACTCTTCCATTGTGGTTGCACCTACAATACAGCCGTGCGTTTTGCTGAGGCACACAAGGCTCCCCACCAATGGCAAGGTCCATTGTTCATGGGGGAAGAAATACTTTAGGCAGGATAAATTATAAGGAGGACTGCACTCCAGACTTTGTCTTCTCATAATTCTAAAGTTGTGTACACTGATGGTTCCGAAACGGGGGTCTCCTTAGGCTGTACAGTAGTGTTCCTTGGCCTACCCTGTGAATATCTTATATTTACCATAGAGCTCTGTGAAACCCTGAAGGCACTGGGGCAGATAAGGCATCTTAAGGGCAAACAGTTTGTCATCTGATTTGAATCCCTTAGTGCCCGACAGTCATATTGCATCATGTGTACCCAGCAGAGAAAATGGTCCAAGAAATACAAGACCAAATGTATTTCTTTCAACTGCTAGTTAAGTTGATTTCATTCTGAAGGGTACAGGGGAATGTGGAAATTTGAGGAAACAGAAATATGGTTAGACCTCTTTTTTTCCTTTTTCCTTTTACTTACTTTACATTCTCGAGGACCATTTTACTATGAATCTGTGGAAGGTAAATTAGCATACTTGTTCTCCTTTCTCAGTATTTGTTGTATATTTCTGCATTCTGGAGCAGAGACTCAGCTGCAAAGCATATCTGCAGTGAACATGCTGTTGGATTATGTTCATTCCCCTGCAGGCTGTCATCTCTCCATTGCATGAGAGATACATGCATTAGTGGGAGGAAGAGTAGCTGACAGCGACAGATGAGAAGCTGCAGTTGGTGAAGCAAACCATCTGACCATGGCATTCCTTCTATCATTCATTGTGGTGAGATGAAGTGGCCCTGACCTGCCTAACATGGGCTCTAACTGTCACTCATGGTTTATTACCCTGGTGGGAGGAGACCCCCAGTCTGTGATGCCTGTGGCATGCCAATCACTGTACATCACATTTTAACATTACTCTGATGGGAGGAGACCCCCCAGTCTGTGATGCCTGTGGCATGCCAATCACTGTACATCACATTTTAACTGAGTAATAAATGGGTAGAAGCAAATCTAGGGGATGACTGCTTTATTTTAGCTGATGATGAAACAAGTTTTAAAGTTTTATGCAGTGTGTAGGTCCAAGCCTGAACTACTAGGCTGGAGATGTAACTGTGTTGCAGAGTGACTGGTTCATTCATTTTATTCCAGCACTATCTGCTGTGCTATTTCATTACTTCTTTCCACTGCTTTTTCCTTTTTTAATCTCTCTTGTATAAACTGTTGGCAAATGAATAATCTTTAGAGATGGAATAGTGAGAGCAGCAAAGAATCAAATAGGCAAAAAGACAAAGCCCATTAGAAATCCTTGGAAAACACACAAGATACTGAATTTAACTGACAAAAGGAGAAACTATAAAGCTGCAATAAATTAAATAGGCAAAAGGGAATACATATACACCAGAAGTTTGACAGGAAGTGTAGACTGGCAATTCAGGAATATTTAGACGAGAAATGCCACGTACAGGAAAATTAAAGAGACACTCAAAAAAGAGAAGTAGCTGTATCAATATCCAGAGCTCAGATGGAAAACCAGTACTAAGCAGGTAGGAGAAATCAGAAAGCTGGAAGGAATAAATAGAAGAGATATACAAGGAATAGAGCATTCTGTCCAGCAGTAAAGAAACGTGAGATAAAATCTAAAAAGGAAATTAAAGTTTAAGGAGAGGAAATAAAAACTATGAATTTGCCAATGATATTATGATTCTATCAGAGACAGTAAGTGGTGGTGATGGTGCAACAGCAAAGTCTTTAGCACCCATACGTAGTTCACAGTGACTTCACTTCTATGGCCTGCTGGCCATGAGAGACAGTGGCATTATAGGAAACACTCAATTACTCTGGCAATATTGATTACTACCAGAGATGAGCATTGTTCCTTGACAAATGTTATGCTAGGGCTCACTGTAAATCTTCACAAAAAGTCATATATCAGCTCATCGACAGAGGAAAGTGCAGACTACTACTCCTGCTCCTCCTTCTGTTATCTGAAACATAGACACCCAGTAATTCTGTTGTTCTATGCTCATCTAAGTCAGTTGATCTCTGCAAATTGCTTACTGCTGCATGGCACACAGAAAAGTGATGACAAGGCTTAGCTGCTAAATTTCAAGACATCTAAGTAGGTCTTCAACTCTGACTGCACCTATACTGTAACAGCTACCATGTTACACTCCCTGCTTGTGATGCCTTCTTATTTATCAACACCAATGGCTATCATGTAGCTTGTACTGTTCCTTAGTGATTCCCTAATTTTCTGGAAATTTCTGACCCCTGTCAGGATGATTTTTAAATACAAGTGGCCCTGTTAACATGTGCATGTTTGATTTGGCCCACCGCTGTCACTTGAGGCTGTGAGTGCACCATGCTCTTTCTGTGTTGACACAACTATGTTTTGAATAAAATAACAGCACGGTTGCCATTTTCTTTTTATTTTAACAACTACAAAATAAAATTAAAAATAAAACAGGTGGTGACATTTTATTCAAAATCAATACTACAGCTGCAAAACCTGTACCAAGATGCTCCACATACTGCACAATAAATCAAACAGCTATGTTTTCTTGCTCAAACTACTCCCTGTTGGTCCTGTGTAAGGGGGTCTTAAAGCATTTTCTAGGCTGCTATGGAAGATGAACTACAGCTGTTTAATACGAGGGTGGTTTGAAAAGTTCTCAATCATCACAAGAGGTCAGCACTAGTACAACGAGTTGTTCACATAATATTGATTGGACTGTTGCCTGTAAACATGTGCCATGTCAGTGCTCATCGAAGAAAGCTGTGGCGGTGATGTGGCTCTGTTGTTGTTCCTGTGTAGTGATTTGCGAAGATGGGAAAAGTCGAGATTTGAGCAGTGATTAGTACTTCGCAAAGATAGGTATGAAAGAAAAGGACATTCATGCCAATTTCCAGAATACACTTGGGGACTCTGTTCCTTCATATTCAACTGTTGCCAAGTGGACAAATTAATTTAAGTTTGGCCAGGAGAGCTTAGATGATGATCTGTGCAGTGGTCAGCCAAGATGTGTTACTACTCCAGAAATCATTGCAAAAGTGCACAAAATGGTCATGGAGGAGTGTCGATTGAAAGCATGTGAAATTGATCACGTTTGCCAAATGTCTTCTGAAAGGGTATATCACATTTTCAGTGAAGAATTAGAAATGAAAAAATTATCTGTAAGATGGGTGCCGTGACTCTTGACGCTGGATCAAAATTACACAAACTAATATGTGAATTGTTGCCACACACACCTTATTCATCTAATATGGCTCTGTCAGACTTCCATCTCTTCCACAAAACTGATTTTTTTTTTTCACTTCAAACGAAGAATTGATAGCTGGAGTTGACAATTATTTTGCAGTCCTGGAGGAAACTCATTTTTGAGATGGGACCAAGGCAAAGGAACATTGTTGGACCAAGTGCATTAATCTACAAGGAGACTACATTGAAAAATACGAAAAATTTCAATGATGTAAGTTTTCTTTTTCTATTTTGTTCCGAGAACTTTTCAAATGACCCTCGTACAAGAAGATAAAACAGGTTTTTATGAAGTAGAGACTTCCCTGCTAAGTTACTGTAGTACATGTAGCTCATGCAAGCACAAATAATATAAAGCAGTATATTGATACTTTTTTATTGTTGCATACATATTAAGTTACTAAGTGCTGTTTCTTTTTCGTTAATGGGTAACTTGATTCATTCTACATCCCTGAATGTTCTCCTACTGTATGGGACCTACAGAACATGAGGAACAAATGACAAATAAAAGGACTGTGTTAAGACAGTGTCGATTTTTTGGTGTATTCTCAGTGTAGCTTTCGGTCCATGTAATGTAGTATTTTAGCTGTAGTGGCAAACTTCAAAATTATTTCCCAGTTATTGATGAACTACTTTCATGAAGTGGGATGCAGAGCTGAGGTGGTAAGGCTTGATTATAACATTGGTTTAATCAACTTCCATTCATAAAAGTCTCATTTTCTGTGAGGTTATGTATATCCTCCAGTTCACCATTAAAACCATGAACCATGCACAGTATACTCGATCAAGTTGAGTCCACATTCGCGCTGAGTGTCATTTGCGACGCCCCATGTTGTCATCATCTCCCTGCATCTTCCGACGCCCATCGTCACGCGGTTCCGCATAGTCCACACTCCTCTGGAAAGCTTAAAGCCTTCTACTGGTGGTTTTTTGTTGACAGGTCCTGGTGTATGGGGAGGTTTGGGTTTGCCAGTATTTTTCTATATTCTCTTGATAGTAGCTGATTTCTTCTGATTTCAGGTGGTGCTATGTTAGTACAGGTAGCCACTCTACAGGTGTAGGTTTAAGTGCTTCCGATATTATTTTCATTGTTTCTCTTAACTGGATATCGATTTTTGATAGATGAACACTTCTAGCCCATACAGGTGCACAATACTTGACCACTCTGTATACCAGTGCCAAGGCAGAAGTTCTCAAGGTATTTGCATCATATCCCCAGGTGGTTACACTGAGTTTGGTTAGAATGACATTTCTAGTTTTCAGTTTTTGTTTTGTATCCTCTAGACGGGCTCTGTACGTTAGGGATTCAGTTGGAGATGCCGTTTAGTGTAGTATAGGTGCAACAAGTTAAGGTCTTCATCCAATTTCCGCTCCATTTTTCCAAAATATTTGCCTTGAGAAGCTATTGCCATATCGAATGTGTGTATAAACTTGTGAGACATTGTTTCTGGGATATCCGCAGTGTACAAGTTAACCAATAAGGGGGGCATTACAGAGCCCTATGGGAGTCCATTGTTGACCACTACACACCTGCTGGTTTTGCCATTAAGACTTACTCTAATTTTTCTTACAGTTAAAATGTTGCAAGTCCCTGCACTCACAACCTTTATCAAAAAGAACTATCAGGATAAGAAGAAAATTGGTGTTGTCCTGTTGGATCTAACCTCAGCATGAAAAGTCACATCAGTTAAAATGTTCTTTGTAAGTTTATATGTGTGGCTGCTCTGAGTTTTTCTTTCAGTTTATAAAGTAGGCCATCCCTCCACACTGTATTGTATGCTGAGGCTGGATCCAACAGGCTAATGCCAGAATTCTCTCAAATAATTTACAGACAGTGCATAAAAGAGAAATTTGCTCGAAAATCTTTGGGGTTTTCCCCAGTCTTCCCTGGTTTCAGGACAGCGCATACCTTGGCTTCTTTCCATATAGTAGATATTTTGTTCTGCTTGATGCACTCAGACAAGAGTTTTCTAGTCAATTTCTTCCTGCTGGTCCTAGATTTTTAAGGAATTCTGGTAGGACTCCATCTATTCCTGCTGCTCTGCTGGCCTTCACTCCTGTCAGTTCATTATTGATCACTTGAAACTCTACATCTTTTATCAGATCTGTCTTCTCCTGTTTGTTCTTCATTACCTCTTTCATTATATGATCGAAGTCTTTCTTTTCAGATGTTGTTAGATGAATTTTCGAGGTTTGTTTTATGTGCAAAGCTATCTGGATGGCTGTCATTCTTGTCTGTGGTCTGTGTAGGGTTGTAGCTCCTGTAGGGTAGGGTTGAGAATTCCATAAGAGATAAGGGATTTGTGAAATCTTTCAGTAGACATAGCTGACACCTCCTTCATACTATTGGAATCGACATGCATTCCTAAAACTCTACAGATTTATATACCTGTGGGCAATCCTAAAAGAAGTTGTCATGCTTTTTTTGGATTATTGTTGTCACTGTTGTCATCATTTCCAGTAAGACTGGTTCGATGATGTGCTGCAGACCCTGGGTTACAGAGTAGTTTGATGAGAACAAGCTGAGTACACACTCCTGTGATTTTAGTATATCTTACTGGAAGTTGATACGAAGTTGATACGTTGTTTCATGAGAAAAGCAGAGCTGTCATCAGCATAGCATATAACAGTCTGATCTATGTAATGAGGCGAGTCACTGGTATTAGGAATGAGAAAGGAAGGTCAAAGGACAGAGGCATTTGAAACACCAGTGTTTAAGTTCTGTTAAGGTAGAGTGTTCATTTTTGACCAAGAGAAATTGTGTTCTATTGTTAGAACAGTAAGTAAATATAGCTAATGCAGGATGACACAAGCATAAAATTTCACTTTGCTAATAGAATGTCAGAGGGAATGCAGTAAAATGCTTGGTTTAGGCTGATAGAAGTGTTGTTATACTGCCATGCATTTCAAATTAGATAATTGAATGGGTATTCATTAGTGAATCTAATATTTTAGAAAATGTTGGAACAATTCAGACAGGGTGATAGCTTTGTGGCAGATGTTTATCACTCTCCTTCCGTTTAGACAAATTTTTGACATTTTGAGGGAATCAGGAAAAACATTTGTTAAATATGAAATTCGATTAGGTGCAGATAAAGTTCACCAGCTGACAAAAAAAGTATGTGGGACACCCAGAAGTGGAGGAGGAAATTAAATGAAGCTTCATGGTTTTGACAGTATATAATGTTATTTCAGTGGTTACAAAATAGTCAAATTTACAATGAACTTGACAGTGTAAATCCACATATCTGAATTGTAGTAGCCGATTGGAATTCATAAAATCATAACAACACTTTGCATGGTCTGCACCATTATATGCCTCCATGACTTTTAGAATAATTCATTCAGGCGTGCAACCTAGAGGGAATGTTGGAAACTAACAGTGTTAGGTGGGAATAAACCTTGAAGGTACCCTCCGTTCAGTGCTGTATCAAACATTTCTGTAAGTTATTTACCCTTTTCACAATTAAAGATTACTTTTGTTAACTAATTTATAAACACCTGTGCTGTCTGAAAAAAGCTGCACAAATATTCATTCAGATCTTGATTAGATTTTGAAAAGGTGTAAAGACTGCAACTTGCATACTTGTGTCTAACACTTTGAAGGATTATGGAATGGATTGATCACATAGGCTTGCTTGTAGGTAAAACAGATGGAAGCCTTTCATTCATTGGTAAAATACTAAGGAAATGCAAGCAGACTGTAAAGAACATTACTCATGAAATCGTACTGCAACTAATTCTAGCATATTTCTCAAGTGTTGAAGAATCATACCAAATAGGACTGATGGGATATTGAATGCATATAGAGAAGGGCAGTGTGAATGGTCACAGGTTTGTTTGACCCAGAGGAGTGTGTCATGGAGATGCTGAAGAAACTGAACTACCAGACATTCGAAGATAGATGCATAGTATACTGAGAAAGACTAATTACAAAGTTCCATGAACTGGCTTTAAATGATGTATCTAGGAATCTACTAAAACTCCCTGTGTCACTCCTATAGAGATCATGAAGACAAGATCAGATTTATTAGAGTTCACACTGGGGCATTTAAGCAGTCATTCTAGCTGTGCTCCGTATGTGAATGGAATGAGAAGCTGCCCTAATCACATACAATCAAAAGTACCTCTGCTATAAACTTCACAGTGGTTTGTAGAGTATGGATGTAGGTGCAGATGGTGGTCAATGATGTGTATGCCTGTCCACATGTTTCCATGCAGTCCAACATCACATTACTGTCACAATGAATTCCCCCAAAATCTGGGATATTGCCACTTTTGACCAGCCAGTCAGATGGAGACCAGCAATGAGGGCCCTTTCAAGCTTTTTCAAGTTCCGATAATGCTATCTCATAGGAGTGTGCATCATCTCAATGTTCTTCATCACTCAACATCTGATGCTGTTCACACCCCACACTCCTTATGTACCCTACGAGGTCTGGTAACAACACTAAAACCAAAAGACACTAATGTGCTCTGGTGGCTGTTCTAATGTCACAGGGAATTACAACTGTTATTATTTACATGCCCACCAATGCTATGTACATTATGAAGTTACACTGACTTCCAACCATATCTTCTGACTGCTTCAGTTTGGCTGGCAGTGTATATTGTTTGCATCTTTAATAATGCAGTTAGGTAGCTGGCAGCAACAATCCAGGCATTTAGTTTCAGAATCCAGTGACTGTTCTTTTAATTTCAGCTGATGTTTAGCACACCATATGAAATTGTGATCTGGTGGCTGGCCAGGTGTTTCTGTTCCTGCAAATTGAGCTGAGTCTCGTGGGTGTGACTCAAAGGATTGTCTTCGGTGGTAACTTACTACACTGTGTTTTATTTATTGGCTGCATCTTCTTTTTATATTTATGGGCTACCTTTTTACCATTTGTCAGCAGATTTATGATGATATGACATTTTTACATTTTACAGTGTTTGTCCTTAAAGTAATTAGACTGTTATTGGGTGTTAATAAACTTCTTTAGATGTATTTAGTCCTGTACTTTTAGATTTATTACTGGTTTCATAGCAATGGGAGCCACATCTTCCAGTCAATATATGCATGACAATAAATAAAAAATGCAAACAATCATGAGGCCCACTGACAGAATAATTTTATAAAACTATTTTAAGATTTTTAATTTGCCCTGAAATTAGGGACATACTGCCCAAAATAAATCCCACCCATCCCAAAATGGTGTTCAACCACCCACTCAATCTCCATGACATCCTAGTTCATCTCTATGTCATTTCCAATACCAACCCCTTGCTGCAAGAATCATCTTCCTATGGAAGACTCAGCTTCAAAACCTGCCCAATCCATCCACCCAGCACTTTCTGTTCCAGTCCGGTCACAGGTTTATCCTACCCCATTAGTGTCTGGGCCACCTGTGAAAGCAGCCATATCATTTACCAGCTCTGCTGGTATGACTACCAACCAGCTGTACACCAGAATGAACAGCCAACGGCAAAATGTGGCCAGGAGCAAAGCAAAACCATCCGGTGGCACAACATCCACCTGAACATAAAACGCTTGATATCATGGATGCTTCACTACCCAAGCCATCTGGATCCTTCCCTCCACATCCAGCTTTTCTGAATTGCACGTGTGGGAGTTATCTTCACAAAACAATCTCTGCTCCCATAATCATCCCAGTGTCAACCTCCAGTTACCCTGTCCACCCACGACCTCCACCCAACTGTTTCTACCCTGTCTGTCCTATCATCTCTTCCCCATTCTCATCCTGCTTATTTGCAGCCCTCTGCCAATGCATCAGCCTGTCTTTCCTACTCCTCTCCTTTTTCTTCCTTTTTTACCCACTTCCCTGCTGTGACTGTTGGCAGACTAGTTCCTGCACACTCCACTAGACAGCGTTCGTCTCTCTCCCCACCCATATGCTACTACTACTTCTACTTTCCCTTCCCCTTCCCCTTCCGCTTTCCCTTCCCCTTCCCCACCCCCACCACAGTGCTGCTTGCATCTCATGTGATGTTGCATTCCAGTCTGAGATTCTGGAGTTGGCAGTTGTGTGTGCATGAGGTGTGCTTGCTTGTGTGTGTGTGTGTGTGTGTGTGTGTGTGTGTGTGTGTGTGTGTGCATGTGCGTGTGTGTGTGTCTTTACTGATGAAGGCTGGCTGTAGCCGAAAGCTATATGTGAGTGTCTTTTAGCCATGTTTGTCTGCAACCTGACAGGCGCTTTTTACAGTAAGTAGCAATCTGTCTTTTCCTACATTGTTGAAAATCATGAAGAAAGATATCTGTTCATTACTGTGCACTGATGATACCATGGACTGCTTAAAAGGGGCAAACTATTTCTCAGCTATGAACATGTAGAGAGGCTACTTGCAAATCTTGGTTGATGAGGCTCGCTGGAAAAAGACTGCCTTCATAACTCCTGAATACCTCTGTGGGTTTTAAGTTACACTGTTTTGATTGTGTAATGCTTCAGACACCTTAGAATGTGTGGTAGACAATCTGCTTCAACTTCTTAAACGGACAATGTGTCTTTTCTGTCTGAATGCCAATATCATTTTTTGAATGTATTTGAAGAGAAACTAAGCTGCATATCAACTGTGTTGAAGTATGTTGAAACTGCATGCTTTCATCTTAATCCAAAAAAATGTTTCTTTGCTGCCCAGAAAATTAAATTCTTAAACATTTAGTGAATGTTGATATACACAGAAAACAAAAGTAGCTACAGATTTTCCAACTCCTAAGAATATTTATGATGTGAGAAGTTTCCTGGAATATGCTGATACTGCTCATGATTCACAAACAAATTCTGTACCAAACACAGTCCCTGCAAATGACTCCAGGGAGATGCCAAATTATCCTGGAATGGGGTGCAAAACTGACCATTCCTGCTTCTTGAGGAGGTGCTAGCCCCTTGCAGTTATTTGGGATAGCACATTTGTGATATGAGAAGTTTTCTTGGAATGACAGCCTGTTCCCCATTGTGATGGATCACCCTTCTCTATGTTGGTTGGCTAGCCTGAAGGATCCATCAGGCCAGTTGATAAACTGAGAATTGAGGCTTCAGGAGTGTGGCATCAAAGTAGTATACAAAAGTGGACAGGAACACAAAGATGTTGTGTGCCTTTCAAGGAACCCATTGAGTGAAAAATGCAGTAAAGATGAAATCTCAGTCATTGATGTATTAAATGATGTTGCTGTTGAACAGAGGGAAGATCCAGCAATAGTGGAACCACTACCTGAATCTAATTGATTTCATTATGTCCTATCTGTCATCAACCAAATGACTGTGTGGTTGGGACCACTCTGATCAGGGACATGTCAGCAGAAACAGTGGCAAGGTAGTTCATTGACTGACGGATAACAAGATTTGGCTGCCCTGAGTTGTTAGCAACCAATCAGGGCATGCAATTTGAATTGACCCTGTTTACGGAACTGAGCCACCTCTGAGTCTGCCATAGATTCCATATCACAGCCTACCATCCACAGTAAAATGGCCTAGTGGAATGGTGGCACCACACACTGAAAAAAACGCTGGTGTGCCACTATAATGAATGGTCAGAGGCTCTATCCTGGGTGCTGCTGGGTATCAGAACAGCCCACAAAGATCTCAGTGCCTTGGTAGGGAAGATTCTCTATGGCAATGTGATTAGCCTCCTGGCAGAATTTGTGACACAGACAATGGACAAAGGCAAAGGCAACAGGACGTCCCAGACCTCGTACAATGAGTCAGACATCAGATCTGCAGCAACAGAGTCCCACTGCCATCGCACCACACAACACCCACTGTATTTGTATACAAAATTCTACAGACTTGCACTCACGTAATGGACTGTATAAAGTACTAACACCGGGACCAAACACATTTGAGATCATGCTAGCTGGCAAGCCCACTACTGTGTCTGTCAATAGACTGAACCCAGCATGGATTTTGGTGGAGACATTGGGGAACAATACGGCCCCTTTGATCTCACACCACGACACAACCCCCCTTTCCTTCACATTCAGTCAAGCACTTCCTTCCAGAAGATATCACAATGTCTCTACATGACATGATTGTGGTATCTGCCACGTATGAAAACCAACAGGTTGCCATAACATGGTGTCATGATCATTGCACCACTCCCCACCAAAACCACAGTCAGTTGATACAGCTGCACTGTTACCTACACTATCCAGGGACAGCATCCTACATGTGTCAGCCCTAGACCACAACATGGAAAATCAGACACAGGATCAGCCTACACTCCCATCTCAAGATCACATACAAACACTGGTGGATGACTTAACAATGGTACCTCCAGTACCACCGACTGAGACAGTAACGACATCACGAACAGGCAGACTGCTGCGCCAACCAAGACATCTAGACAAGTATGAGGTAGACAACATCTCCAGAGATGTCCTGCACCACACCACAACACAACTTTGCCATGCCTTTGGAAGCCCTGTGGGGGGACAAGATCTATGGGCTTCCATCCCCAAGAATATCAGGGGACTGATGACCATAGATTTTGAGTACCATAGTGCTCAGAGCCAACCAAGAATATCACTACAAAAACAGTATCTGTGGACCTAGGGCAGTGTTATCTGAGACACCAAGTGTTTAAGTTGTATCTGTCAATATAATGTGTATAAATATTTATTTCATGTATGTGAATCAGTAATTTTGACAGTCATTACAACTCGTGAACAATGTGTTTTATTACCCAATCAGACACAGTGCTTGCAGAGCGACAAAAGTATCTTGTTTGTGCATTCTATGACCTTGTAAAAGCTTCGATGATGTGGATCACAAAATTTTACTCATCAAACTAGAGTATTACAGCATCGCTATTGCAGGGATGGGATCTTACCTTCTTAATAGAATACAGCCAGTCTCGTTAACAGGCATGAAAATGACTTCAAAATGTGGGAACATAACATGTGGAGTGACACAAGGATCAGTAACAGGCCCTATCTTGTTTCTAATGTATATATATGATCTTGCAATGACTTTAAAGGTCAGTCCAACACCTGTAATTAGCACTATTCAATGGCTCAAATTCAACCATAGCAGACACTACTAAGATACTCCTTGACCAGGTCTTTAAGTGGTTCACAGCTAGCAGCCTAGGTCTTAACTTCACAGTGACTCATATGAAGCAATTTCAGACAAGTAATAATGACTTTTCAGCACACATTAATGGCTATACACTGCATGAAGCACAGAGTGTGAAGTTGCTTGGTGTCCCACTGGATCACAATTAAAATGGAGTCAGCACATGGATAAACTAGTCAAGAAGCTCCATTCAATGTGTTATGATCTTGGATGTACCTCTCATTGTGTTTACCTAAAGAAAAGCGTGTTGGGTTCTTTTGAATATTTTCATTCCTAGTTGTCTAATGGAATTACCTTCTGGGCAGTGTTTATTCAGAAGAAGCAAGTAGTATGAATATTGTGTAAAGTATATCTTGCAGAAGCCTTCTTAAACTCACATCTCACTACATTTACTCCTTAATGGTTTTTTATTGCTGATAATGAACATAAGTTCCAGCTGAACTGTGATGTACAGGGTGGTTATAATTCAACTTTTGCTACTTGATGGAGTGAGTAATGCTGGGCAATGAAACTTTGGGGAAACATTTGTAAGGACATGTGGAAGAGAAGTAGTGAATATACCATTGTAAGAAACATGCTTTAATTTCCCCATGAGAGGGTTCAAATTTGATGATGTTGGTAGTTAAACTATTTGGAATGATCAGCTAATGATTCAGTTTTCTCCAAATGTGTTATGGAGTAATCATGTGATCTCACAAGAAGTACAAGATGGAGCTCTGTCGTATATTAATACAGTTGAGTCCCATACACCCATCTCCTAGAAAGCAGAGACTACATGTTGGTGGAGCAAATCATTGTAATACGTGTTGTTCATGCTGAATGTCCTTGGACATTGAGGTCTGAGTTCCTCAATGAAAACTGAACTAGTCATGAACTGATCATGAACCCATACAACACAGTGATGCATTCACTATGCAGAGGATCCTCATTAGCTGTGATGGTCCCCAAATGTGACAATTGTGAATATTCACTGCCCCAGTAAGTGTGCTTAATCAGCCCACAAAATATTCCAAAGCCACATGTCAACTTCAACCCCTGCAAGAAACATATGAACAAAGTCTACTTGAATGTCTGTGTCACATGGCAAAAGCTGTTGAATAGTATGAATTGTATAGGGATACAATCCCAAAACTATTCACAGCACTTTTCAATTGGTGGATCATGGATTGTTCAATTGCCATGACACAGCTCGTACATTGCTCAACGATCACACATTGCATCGAACATTCTCAGCTATGGCCACAGTATCTTTCTCAACTATTTGTGGTGCAATTAGCTGTTGGCCTCTGCCAGGAGCAAACCAAATTGTTGGATGATCGTTCCAAACTGTATATACACCAAAATCATCAGATTTGACTACTCTCATGTGGAAACTAAAATGTAACAATGGAAAATCCAGAATGGAATGTAACATTATTAGAGAGGACAGTTGCTACACACCATATAGCAGAGATACTGAGTTGCAATAGGCACAATAAAAAGATTCACACAATTATAGCTTTTGGCCATTAAGGCCTTTGTCAGCAATAGGCAGACACACACACACAAACACAACTTGTATACACGTCTGCAGTCTCAGACAACAAACCACATTGAAAGCAGCAGCACCAGTGTATGATTGGAGTGGCAACTGGGTGGGGGTAAGGAGGAGGCTGGGGCAGGGAGGGGGATGGATAGTATGGTAGGGGTGGCGGACAGTGAAGTGCTGCAGTTTAGGTGGAGGCAGGAGAGAAGGTGGAGGTGGGAGGGGCGGCGCTAAATAGTGGAAAGGGGAAAGGAGAGAAGTAAAAAGAAAAAGAAATTAAAAGACTGGTTGTGGCAGTGAAATGACGGCTGTGTAGTGCTCGAATGGGAACAGGGATGGGGCTGGATGGTTGAGGACAGGAATGTAGGACGTATTACAGGGAAAGTTCCCACCTGCACAGTTCAGAAAAGCTGGTGTTGGTGGGAAGGATCCATATGGCACAGGCTGTGAAGCAATCATTGAGATGAGGGGTATAATGTTCGACAGTGTATTCAGCAGCAGGGTAGTCCACTTGTTTCTTGGCCACAGTTTGTCAGTGGCCATTCATGCAGACAGACAGCTTGTTGGTTGTCATGCCTACATAGAATGCAGCACAGTGGTTGCAGCTTAGCTCGTAAGTCACATGACTGGTTTCACAGGTAGCCCTGCCTTTGATGGGGTAGGTGATATTAGTGACCGGACTGGAGTAGGTGCTAGTAGGAGGATGTTCGGGACAGGTCTTGCACCTAGGTCTATTACAGGGGTATGAGCCATGAGGTAAGTGATTGGGAGCTAGGGTTTTGCAGGGATGGATGAGTATATTGTGTAGGTTCGGTGGACGGTGGAATAGCACTGTAGGAGGGGTGGGAAGGATAGTGGGCAGGACATTTCTCATTTCAGGGCACAAAGAGAGGTAATCAGAGCCCTGGTAGAGAATGTAATTCAGTTGCTCCAGTCTCAGATGGTACTGAGTTACAAGGGGAATGCTCCTCTGTGGCCAAACTGTGGGACTTTGGGAGATGGTGGAAGACTGGGAAGATAAAGCACAGGAGATTTGTTTTTGTACAAGATGTAGAGGATAATTATGGTCAGTGAAGGCTTCAGTAAGACCCTCGGTATATTTTGAGAGGGACTGGCCATTACTGCAGATATGACGACCATGGGTGGCCAGGCTGTATGGAAGGGACTTCTTGGTATGGAATGGGTGGCATCTGTCGAAGTGGAGGTATTGCTGGTGGTTAGTAAGTTTGATATGGACGGAGGTACTGATGTAGCTATCTCTGAGGTGGAGGTCAACATCTAGGACGGTGGCTTGTTGGGTTAAGTAGGACCAGGTGAAGCAGATGGGGGAGAAGTTGATGAGGTTCTGGAGGAATGTGGATAGGGTGTCCTCACCTTCAATCCAAATAGCAAAGATGTCATCAATGAATCTGAACCAGGTGAGGGGTTTAAGATCCTGGGTTTTTAGGCAGGATTCCTCTAGATGGTCCATGAATAGGTTGGCACAGGATGGTACCATTCAGGTGCCCATAGCTGTTTCCTGGATTTTTTTTTTTTTGTAGGTAATGCCTTCAAAGGAGAAGTAATTGTGGGTGAGGATATAGTTTGTTATGGTGACTAGGAAGGAGGTTGCTGGTATGGAATCCATAGGGTGTCTGGAAAGGTACTGTTCAATAGCAGTAAGGCTATGGGCATTAGGAATGTTAGTGTACAGGGAGGTGGCATCAATAGTGGTGAGCAGAGCACTGTGTGGAAAAGGGATAGGAACTGTGGAGAGTCGATGTAGGAAATGGTTGGTGTATTTTATATAGGAGGGTAGGTTGTGGGTAATAGGTTCAAGGTGTTGGTCTACAAGAGCGGAGATTCTCTCAGTGGGGGCACAGTAACCAGCCACAATGGGCTGTCCTGGGTGGTTGGTTTATGGACTTTAGGAAGCATGTAGAAGGTAGGAGTGCGGGGAGTGGAAAGGGTAAGTAGAGAAATCGACTCTGGGGAGAGGTTCTGGGAGGGGCATAAGGATTTGAGTAGTGACTGGAAATCCAGCTGGATAACTGGAATGGGGTCAGTGTGGCAAGGTTTGTAGGTTGATTTCAACGATTAATTCATTATTTCAAAAATTTCCACAAAGTTTCATTGCTCTATGATCAATAATTTTTCATAAGGGACCTCCCAAGTTCTGAAAATTACAATTATAACCAACTCGTAGATATTCACAATACAAGACACAAAAATAATTTTCAGGTAGATTTTACCTTCTTGTGTACAGTTCAGAGTGGAGTTATGTATTCTTGTGGTAACATATTTAACAAGCAGCAATTCAAAATATACCAAAGAATTGGGAATTCCAACCAGTTCAAAAGAAAATTAAAAGCATGCTTCATTAGCCACTCTTTCTACAAATTGTCTGAAAATCTAGGTTCAAGAATTGATGAGCTCTTTTACTCAGACAGCAAGTAGCAATGCTGGTTATAAAGTTGAATGACAAGTAGTAAGATACTGTACATAGTTCTCATTATTTATGTATTTAAAAAAACAATTTCTTTGAAACATACTATTCTAGTCAGTGATTATTAAATCACTAATAACAGACAAACAGCAACTTTCTTCGTAATAGCTCAGTTCTATTACTAATTTATCTGACTAAATCAGTGTGGCCTCAGTTGCCTGAGACTGCAGTTATGTGTGTGTGGATTGCATTTGTGTGAGTGTGTACCTGTTTGTTTGTCGCCTAATTTTTATGAAGGCCTTACTGGCTGAAAGCTATATTTGTGACAATCTTTTTGTTGTGCCTATCTTCAACTCAGCAGCTATGCTATATGATGAGTGGTAATTTTCCTTTTCACAATTATTAATTTGATTGCATTTAGATGGCATAAGCGTGAATGGCACTAAGCTGTACAGTGATATTTAACTGTTAGTACACTGTAAATATTAACTTTCTTTCTTTGTCTTATGTTAATGCATACTCAGTTTTTCTCAATATCCCTGTTAGTTCTGCTTCTTATCAGATCTATGGAACATGATGAATGAATGAATAAAACAGCATTTTCTCAGTATCCTTCTCATGAATCAAAGTCTGTCCCTTGCCTTACCTATGATTGAGCCTGTGTGAGCATTCCATTTTTAAAAAATTTTGTTTTTGATCTGTCAAGCGAAATGTGGTACAGTTTTGTTTCAAAGTTCTGCAGTACAAGTTATATAAAACTGGGGCCAAAACCAAGACTTGTGATATAGAATGTAATTGTAGTTTTTCCAAGGTGGCAATTTTCTGCCACTAATCTTCTGCAAGATACTGCTTACAAACAAGTGGGAAAGGATGTGATTGCATCAGTGACACACAAGACCATTGAGTGGATCAATAACTCAGGACTAGAAAAGAACACTGTCAGAAGACTGTACCTGAGGGCACCTGCACCACGGCCTACCAAAAATTCGCAAGGAGGAGGTTCCATTACATCCGATTTTAAACACTAGAAACTTGCCGACATACGGCATTGCCAAACATCTGGCACAGCTGTTAAAACCACTCGTAGGGAACTGTTCCCACCATGTGAAAAACTCGGCAGAATTCGCCAAGGTACTGCAATAAATGCACTTGGAAGAAGAAGATCTGTTAGTCTGCTTTGATGTGACATCATTATTTACACGGGTGCCACTGAATGATTCTCTAGCACTACTCAAGGGACACTCTGATGAGGACATAGTCAAACTCTTTCGGCATGTACTAACCACCACCTACTTCAAATGTGGTGGGAAATTCTACGAGCAAATAGATGTTGCTATGGGTTCCTCCTTAGCACCAAGCATGGCTAACTTATACATGGAGTACTTTGAGGAGGTAGCATTGACATGGCTCCACTGAAACCAAAAACATTTTACAGATCTGTGGATGACACCATTGTGGTATGGCCACATGGTAAAGATAAACTACCTGAGTTCCTGCAGTACCTCAACGGTACACATAAAAACATCAAGTTTACCATAGAGATAGAGAAAAATGGAAGCCTACCCTTCCTGGACATCCTGATTACTAGAAACACAGGAGGCACGCTGGGACATTTGATATATAGGAAGGAAACACATATGGACCTATATGTCAACAATGCAGCTCTGTACTTAACACCTTGGTACACAGGGCGAAGTCCATTTGTGACAAGAAGAGCTTACTGAGTGAATTACAACATCTAAAGGAAACCTTGAGAAGAAATGGCTACAGTGAGAAACTAATAGGAAGAGCTTTGAGGAACAATAAGAAGAGAGGAGGAGAGAGAGCAGAAGAGGATGACACAAGAGGTTGTGTGTTCCTGCCGTATGCAGGACCACCAACGGTGAAGATCGCAAGAATCCTTAAGAAGCATCAAGTGACGACCATCTTTTACACAGCAATGAAAATCAAGGATATTCTTGGATTGACCAAAGACCCTCTAGGACTAACGACACCAGGTGTTTATAGAACTGGATGTGAATGTGGAATGCAATACATAGGGCAGACGCAACATTGCATTACACAGCGACATGCTGAACCATAAGAACACGTGTGTCCTGGACAAGTTGACAAGTCTGTGGTGGTAGAACACAGCATCAACGAAAAGCATACCTTTGAATTTGAAGGAACAAAGAAGTTATGCAGCAATGGCGGATTTTGGGATTCAATGATAAAAGAAGTGGTAGAGATTTGCCTGCATGAAAATTTAATTAATCGAGACAGTGGTTACCATCTCAGTACAGCCTGGGATCCTGCAATTAAAAGAAATTTGGCAAGAATGCTCCGTTCCAAAGGGGATTGCGGCCGGCACTGATATGAACATACACCGGGAATCGATGCCCGCACACACATCCTCCCCACCACTGGTGGCACCCAACTAATCTTCAGCATTCTTCAGTAGCACCATATTTCAAAAGATTCTATTCTATTCTCCTCCTTCGTAGACTGATTGCACTTCCCCATTAGTCTACCAATAAACTGCAGTCTACCACCCGATTCACCCATAACTGAAACTATCTGATCATTGCATTTCATGTCCCTACGAAGTATTAAACCAAGGTATTTGTATTAGTTGGCCGATTCCAAAAGTGACCCATTGATATTGTGGCCATAAGATACTACATTTTTTTCATTTTGTGAATTGCAAAATTTTATATTTCTGAACATCTAGAGCAAGTTACCAGTCTCTGCACAAGGTTGAAATCTTATCAGAATCTGATTGAATATTTATGCAGCTTCTTTCAGATAGTACTTCATTATAGATAACTGTATCATCTGCAAAAACCTTACTATTAATATTGTCTGCAAGGTCATTAACATACAACATGAACAGTAAGGGTCCCAACACACTTTTCTGGAGCACACCTGAAGATACTTCTACATCTGATGATGTGGAAGTCACGAATTTCACTTGATACACCATATGAATGTACTTTTGAGAATAAGCATAGGTGCAGTACTGAGTCAAATGCTTTTCAGAAATCAAGAAATACTGTGTCTACCTGGTTGCCTTGATCCAAAGCTTTCACTATGTAATGTGACAAAACTGCATGTTGGGTTTCACATTATCGGCATTTTCGAAATCCATGCTGGTTAGCACTGAGGAGGTCATCGTGTTTGAGGTACCTCATTATATTTGAGCTCACAATAATTCTAAGATTCTACAACAAATCAATGTCAAGGATATTGGACAATAGTTTTGTGGATCACTTCTACTGCCCTTCATGTAGATGAGTGTGATCTGCACCTTTTTCCAAGAACAGGGCATGGTTTTTTGTTTGAGGTATGTATGATAGATTATAGTTACAAGAGGGGCTAACTCAGCTGCAAATTCAGTAAAGAATCTGACAGGGATTCCACTGGGGGCCTGGAGCTTTGTTCAATTTTAATGATTTCAGCTGTTGCTCAACACCATGGACACTAATATTTAGTTCATTAAACAACGGAAAATTCAGGATGGGCATAACAATATAATGAAAAGGACAGTTGCTACTCACCATACAGCAGAGGTGCTGAGTTGCAGACATGCACAAACAACAAAAAGACTGTAACACAGCTTCCAGCCAACAAGGCCTTTGTCAAAATTAGATGACATATACACACACTAATACTCACACAAACACAACTCACACACACATGACTAAAGTCTCTGGCAGCTGAAACCAGACTGCGAGCAGCAGGCATTATGGGAGAGAATGGAGGAGCGGGCAGAAGTTCAGCTACTCTCTTGTTCTTGGGATGGGAAACTATCCCTAAAGGCAGAAGCATCAGAGCAATGATCGGTAGAATGAGGATGCAGAAGGTAATGGAAATCACTGTATTAAGGACACATAACATGTATCCACAGGACATGCAGCCTGTAATTGAAAAAGTGTCATGGTGATCTCTGCATTGGCAAAAGATTCTGGAATAGTCCCCCATCCAGATCTCCAAAAAGGGACTACCAAAGGAGAGGTGACCATGAGAAAAAGATTGAATAACCAGCAAGAGGATCATGTGCTACAAGTCGGGGTGTGGAATGTCAGAAGTCTGAACGTGGTATGAAAGCTAGAAAATCCAAACAGGCTCAATCTAGATATAGTAGGTGCCAGTGAAGTGAAATGGAAAGGAGACAAGCGTTTCTGGTCATATGAGTATTGTGTAATATCAACAGCAGCAGAAAATGGTATGATGGGAGTAGGATTTGTTATGAACTGGAAGGTAGGGCAGAGAGTGTGTTACTGTGAACAGTTCAGTGATAAGGTTATTCTTATCAGAATCAACAGCAAACCAATACTGACAATGATAGTTCAGGTTTAAATGCCAATGTCACAAGCTGAAGATGAAGAGATAAAGTATATGGGGATACTGAAAGAGTAAAATGGTATGTAAAGAGAGGCGAAAATCTAATAGTCAAGAGGGACTAAAATGCAGTTGTAGTGGAAGGAGCAGAAGGAAAGGTTACATGAAAATGTGGGCTTGGGACAAGGTATGAGAGGAGAAAGACTATTTGAGTTCTGTAATAAATTTTAGCTAGTACTAGATAATATTCTATTCAATAATAACAAAAGGAGAAGGTATACTTGGAAAATGCCAGATGATATGGGAAGGTTTCAGTTAGGTTACATCATGGTCTGACATAGAGTCCAAAATCAGATGCTGGATTGTAAGGTATTCCCAGGAGCAGATAAAGACTCAGGTCACAATGTAGTTATGATGAAGAGAAGACTGGATTTTAAGAGATTAGTCAGGAAGAATCAATATGCAAAGAAGTGGGAAACAGAAGTACTAAGGAATGACAAGATATGTTTGAAGTTCTCTAAGGCTGTAGATACAGCAGTTAAGAATAGCCCAGTAGGCAGTACAGTTGAAGAAGAATGGACATCTCTAAAAAGGGCAATCACAGAAGTTAGAAAGAAAAATGTAAGTACAAAGAAGGTAACTGCGAAGAAGCTGTGGGTAACAGAAGAAATACTTCAAATGATGGATGGAAGATGGAAATACAAAAATGTTCAGGGAAATTCAGGTATATAGGAATACAAGTCTCTGAGGAATGAAATAAATAGGAAATGCAGGGAAGCTAAGATGAAATGGCTGAGTGAAAAATGTGAAGAAATTGAAAAAGAAATGATTGTCAGAAGGAACTGACTCAGCATATAGGAAAGTCAAAGCAACTTTTGATGAAAGTAAAAGCAGGGGGGGGGGGGGGGGGGTAGGACATTAAGACTGCAATGGGAATTCCACTATCAATGCTAAATGCAGAGGAGAGAGCAGATAGGTGTAAAGAGTACATTAAAGGTGTTTGTGAAGGGGAAGATTTGTCTGATGTGATAGAAGCGAAACGGGAGTCGATATAGAAGAAATAGGGGATCCAATATTAGAATCAGAATTTAAGAGAGCTTTGGAGGACTTAAAAGCACATAAGGCAGAAGGGATAGATAACATTCCATTAGAATTTCTAAAATCATTTGGGGAAGTGGTAGAAAAACGAATATTAACATTCATGTGTAGAATGTATGAGTCTGGGGACATACCATCTGACTTTCAGATAAATGTCATCCACACAATTCTGAAGACTGCATGAGCTGACAAGTGTGAGAATTATTGCACAATCAGCTTAACAGCTCATGCATCCAACTTGCATATAAGAATAATATATAGAAGAATGGGAAAGAAAGTTGAGGGTGTGTTAGATGACAATCACTTTGGCTCAAGGAAAGGTAAAGGCACCAGAGAGGCAAATCTGATGTTGCAGTTGATAACGAAAGCAAGAATAAAGGAAAATTAAGACACATTTATAGGATTTGTCGACCTGGAAAAAGGGTTTGAAAATGTAAAATGGTGCAAGATGTTCAAAATTCTGAGAAAAATAGGGTAAGCTATAGGGAGAGATTGGTAATGTACAATATGTACAGGAGCCAAGAGGGAAGAATAAGAATGGATGACCAAGAACAAAATGCACAGATTAAAAAGAGGTAAGACAGGGATGTAGTCTTTTGTCCCAACTATTCAGCTTGTACAGCAAAGAAGCGAAGATGGAATTGTAATTGTAATTATAATTTTATTTATCCTGTAGATCATACATTGTGTGCAGAGAAGCACATGATGATACAGGACAAGTAAAAAATGGAGATCAGATGATACATGGTTAAAATGATTATGACAGTGCTATTATAGTGTTAAAAAATACTTGTTTAATGCCAAGAAGCAGAAAAATGTATAGGTGGATATCTTGTGGAAAATTCAGAATTGCACACTATTTCTAAATAAGTTCACATTATTAGGCGAAAGAAACACATAGTCAAATAACATGGATAATTCAAAAGTACCCTATACACTGAAAAATCCATTACTAAAGTAAAACAGTAAAGGTGACACACTTCTGTATTAAGGTGTCCAGGTTTACATACAAAGTACAGAACAAATTTTTATGTTTTGGGATATTCATCTATACTATAAAAACACTTCTGCAATAAATATTTGTGCACAGCAGTTTCAAATTTTGAAGTATCTTTATTTTGTTTTTAATGTTATTAGGTAGCTTGCTGTACAGTCTGTTTTGTTTGCAGTGGTCCATTCTGTTTTAGTGTTGTGTATGTGTGTTGAACATGTATATCCTTCTTTCTCATTGTGTTATATAGATGGATACTCTGGTTAGTCGATAGAAGACTGTTGCTATTTTCTAAGACTTTCCTAACAAATATTATTACTGGGAAGATATACAGACATGGTAGTGGAAGAATGTGAAGTTTCTTAAATAAGGGCTTGCATGAGCTTCTTGCCACAGCATTTTCTAGGGCTCTTACAATTCTCTTTTGACATATAAAACAAATTTTGCTGGCAGATGCATTTCCCCAAAATATTACGCCATATCACAGTAAAGACTCTGCCTGGGTGAAGTATACATTTTTTAGTGTCTTTTTCGATGTGCAGTCAGAAAGAATTTTGATAGTTTAACAAATGGTATTCAATTTATTTGTAATGGATTTTGCATGTTGAATCCATCTTGGATCCATATTCCAAGAAATTTTGTAGAGCTTTCATCTTCAAGGGTTCTGGTGTTAGTGATCATTTATTCTGCACTGTGTGTATGTGCATTGTAACTGTTTTTTTTCTGTGTTTATTTCTAAATTGTTCCCAGAAAATCAGTCTGTAATGTGAGTGGTACTCTTTTTAATCTCATTGAGCAATTCTTCTCTGGTCCTTTCTTTTATTATTACATTTAATTCATCTGTGAATTTTATGTAATTATGACTCAGACTGGTTGATTTTAAGTCATTTACAAAGAGTAGAAACAGAATTGGCCCTAGAATGGAGCCTTGTGGTACAACATACTTAATGCTCTGCTTTTCTGAGCAGTAGGACTTTATCTTGTTCCCTTTTTGGATACCAAGCTCAACTACTTGCTCTCTATTTTGAAGATATGATTTAATCCACTCCTAGGTTGGGCTCCTGATATCTACATATTTAAGTTTCTTAAGCAAGATGTTGTGTTTGATGACACTGAATGCTTTAGAGAGCTCTAGAAATATGGCTGAGATTGCAGCTCAGTTTCTGTACTCAGAGAGAGTGAGTTTTTGAGCTGTGTGATCTCCAAAGCCTGTGTTTCGTGTTTTTATTTTACAGTTCATTTTTACATTTACAAATATCTGGTCAATGGTGGTAGATTAAGTCTTTGTGATACAAACTGCTGTTTCTACAGTAGATTTCATGTTAAATTTTTGTGAGAGATTCAGGAATTCATTCTTTTCTTTGGTGTCCTTTGCAAAGTCAGTATTAAAATCACCATATAGAACAACTGTTCTGTTTTTTGTGTTGGCCTGATGTAGGTCTATATTAACAAATAGTTTAGTGTCCACTATCTCAACTCCTGATAGCTCTACATCTTTTTCCTTCATTATTTCAACAGGAAATTTTATATTTACAAAGTTTATATTATTTCTTATGAATATAAAACTGCCAACATGTTTAAGAATTTTTCTACAGTAATAACCACCTATCATAGAGTTAGGTAGGGACACAATATGTAACTTGTCCTCATCAAACTAATGTTCTGTGAGACGCAATAATAAGGTTGTTTTTAATGTGTTTTCTAAGAGGATTTGGATTGTGCTTATCTGACTTAGTGACTGCACATTTTGATGAAAAAGAACCAAGTTCATATTCTTCTGTTTTACATGTGAGTTTAGAAATAAGTTGTTACTGTGACTTATCTGTGAGTTGGCAGGCTGATTTTCACATTTTAATTTTTGTTCCTGGCTTGAAACCATAAAAATCTGTCATGTATTTTGCCTTTGGCTCCTCCTTAAGCTGTGCTGTGCTGCTGGTCCAGTTCTTGTTGATTCTGCTGCTGTTACTGTTGTTGTTGTTACTGCTGCTGCCACTGTTGCTGCTACTGCTTAAAAGACAGATTCAGAAGTGGGATTAAAATTAAAGACAAAAGGATATCCATGATATGATTCGCTGATGGCATTGCTGTCCTGAGTGAAAGTAAAGAAGAATTACATGATCTGCTGTATGGAATGAACAGTTTAATGAGCACAGAATATGGATTGAGAGTAAATTGAAGAAAGAAGAAAGTAAGAAGAAATAGCAGACATGAGAACAGCAAGAAACTTGACATCAGGTTTGATGGTTACAAAGTAGATGACGTTAAGGAATTCTACTATCTAGGCAGCAAAATAACCAGTGATGGATGGAGCAAGGGCATCAAAAGCAGACTAGCACTGGCAAAAAGGGCATTCCTGGCCACGAGAAGTCTATTAATATGAAATATAGGCCTTAATTTGAGGAAAAAGTTTCTGAAAATGTACACTTGGAGCACAGCTTTGTATGGTAGTGAAACATGGACTGTGGGAAAACTGGAACAGAAAAGAATAAAACATTTGAGATGTTGTGCTATAAATGAATGTTGAGGATTAGGTGGATGGTCAAGCTGAGGAATGAGGAGGTTCTGCACAGAATCAGAGAGGAAATAAATATGTGGAAAACACTGAGCAGAAGAAGGGACAGGATAATAGGACATATGTTAAGACATGACAGAATGATTTCCATGGTAACAGAGTGAGCTGTAGAGGTTAGAAACTGTAGAGGAAGACCGATATTAGAATACATCCAGCAAATAATTGAGGATGTAGGCTGCAAGTCCTACTCTGAGATGAAGAGGTTGGCACAGGACTGGAATTCCTGGTGGGCCACATCAAACCAGTCAGAAGACTCATGGAGGGAAAAGAGAGAGAGAGAGAGAGAGAGAGAGAGAGAGAGAGAGAGAGAGAGAGAGAGGGTTGTGTTGCTCACATAGAATGCAGCACAGTGGTTGCAGCTTAGCTTGTAGATGGGATGGCGGTGAGGTTTGTGACAGTCCTGCCACAAGCATTACCTATCCCATCAAAGGCAGGTCTACATGTGACACCAGTCATGAGATCTACAAGCTAAGCTGCAACCACTGTGTTGCATTCTATGTGGGCACGACACCCAACAAGCTGTCTGCCCGCATGAACGGCCATCGATAAACTGTGACCAAGAAACAGCCGGACTACCCTGTTGCTGTGCATGCTGCCCAACATGACAGCCTCCATTTTGATGACTGCTCCACAGCCTGTGCCATCTGGATCCTTCCCAACACCAGCTTTTCTGAATTATGCAGGTGGGAAATCTCCTTGCGATATGTTCTACATTCCCGTAACACTCCTGGTCTCAACCCTTATTAATCACCGTCCTTACCCATCTAGCCCCTTCCCTGTTCCCACCCCAGCACTAAATGGCCCTCTATTCCATCAATGTACCCAGTCTTCTTACTGCTCTTCTTTTCGGCTACCCCCCCCCCCCCCCCCCCCTCCCTTATCTAACCTACCGACTGCAACTAGTTGCCCCACTCTCCATCTCATCCCTGCACATTCCCAGCAGCACGTTACCCTCACCCATACCTACCCTAGTACACTTTACCCTTTCCACCTTTACCCCGGTATCCCTGCTACTCCCATCCCCAGCCTCCTCCGTACACCCACCTGGTTGCATCTGCCATAATGTCCTGCTGCTCACAGTCTGGTTTCAGCTGCCAGAGACTGTGGTCATGTGTGTGTGAGTTGCATTTGCCTGAGTGTGTGCATATGTGTATGTCCTTATTATGATGAAGGACTTATTGACCGAAAGCTAATTGTATGACAGTCTTTTTGTTGTGCCTTTCTGTGACTCAACATCTCTGCTATATGGTGAACAGCAACTATCCTTTTCATTATATTGATACTTGTTTCATTCATCTTTTTCATGGTACAAAGATTTAATAGGGGCAATTCTCCTGGGTTTTTCTTAGTAAAGGAACATTTGTAAACAGAGTTAAGCAGTTCAGCTTTTGTTTAGCTTCCCTCAATTTCAGTTCCTGTCTCATTCACTAGGGACTGAACACTTTGGTGCCACTAATGGCCTTTACATGCAGCCAGAATTTCTTTGGGTTCTGTGAGCAATCACTTGACAGTATTCGAACACAGTGGTCATTGAAGGCGTCAGGCATTGCTCTCTTGACAGACAGCCAAACACGTTTCATTCAGCATCTTTTTATCTAAAGCTCAACACTTTGTTTTACACCTATTATGCAGTAATGCCTGTTTCTATAAAAGCTTCTTTACAGTGATTGTATACCGTGTAGATTCCCTCCCATTATGAACTGTTACACTGGGTACATACCTATCCTGTGTGTGGTCAACTATTCTTTTAAACTTGAACCAGCGTTTCTCTACATGCTCCTGTCCTGTGCTGAAAGTTTCAAATTCCTCACTGAGATATGACATAACTTATTTTTTATCTATTTTGCCAAACATATATATGTTTCTGCTTGTTTTATTTGCCCTTTGTACTTTGATGATCATTGTTGCCACAACCACACATGGTCACTGATACCAGTTTAGATGTGGACATCCTCAAAGAGGTCAGGTCTGTTTGTTGCCATTAGATCCAATATACTTCCATCATGAGTAGGGTTCCTAACTATCTGTTCTAGGCACTTTTCAGAGAAGGCATTTAGTAAAGTTTCACAGGATGTCTTATCATGCCCACCACTAGCAAAACTGCAAGTTTCCCAATTAATTGTTGGATGATTAAAGTCTCCAATGATGATTACAGTATGATTGAGGAACTTATGTACAAGTGAACTGAGGTTTCCCCTTGATTTTTTGGCTACATCAGGAAATGAGTCTGGTGGGCAACAGAAGGATCCAATTATCATTTTATGCCCATACCAGATACTGAGTTTTGCACAGACAGTCAGATATGCAGCTTCAGTTTCTACCTCAGTGCATCTGAGTTTCTTGTGTACTGCAACAAATACACCCCCATTTCCCATTTGCCTAGTTTCAATATACACTTATATTCTCCCCAAAAATCTCACTGCTATCAATATCCAGTTTCAACCAGCTTTCTGTACTTAGTATTATGTGAGCTTCACTGCTTCTCATGACCACTTCAAACTCTCGCAGTTTACCATTAGGAATTAATATTCTCATCTGCCAAGCATCTTTTTTGATCTTATATTGATGATGATGATAATGTTTGCTTTGTGGGGCACTCAACTGTGCTGTCATCAGCACCTGTTCAAAGTCCCAATTATTTCACAGTCCAATGTTTTACACAGTCTTATCTACCTACTGTCACTCATGATGATGATGATGATGATGATGATGATGATGAAATGATGGGGACAACACAAACACCCAGTTCCTGGACAGAGAAAATCCCCAACCCGGCCAGGAATCTAACCCAGGACACAATCTTACATTTATGCTTCTAGGTTTCCTACAGCTATTGTTATCTGTATTGGATGGAAAAAAAAAAAAAAAAAAAAAAAAAAAAAAAAAAAAAAAAAAAAACTTTTGTGCGCCCCACACATAGTCAGCTACCTGAGTAGGAGCCTCTGATAGTACACACCTGATCTATTTAGGGGAACCCTACAATTGTCAACCCAGTGTTCCAAGTCCAGGAAGTTGCAGCTTAGCTTATCACAGAACCTTCCAAGTCCCTGGTTCAGTCCCTCCACTCAGCTTTGAGCCAAAGGGCCACAGTCAGTTCTCAGGACAATGCTGCAAATTGGGAGCTTCACTAATGTGCAAGGCTGGTCTTCTCAACCTTCTCTGCCAGTCATTGTAATGACCCAGGAATTACGCCTGAGCCCAGACGACAGGCATCATTTATTCCAACTTGCGCCACAGTCTGCAACTGATAGCACCATTTTATTAGACCATGGCCGATTTCTTGTCCTATCCTCACCTTATCCTACCCTTCTTTGCTAACAGTTTCATATGTTTATAGTAGTTCTGTGATGTTTCTGACATATCCAATACCATTGTGCTATTTTATGGTCTATGGACGAATAAATAAGAGAGAGTGGGGGGGGGGGCAGAATGGAAGAGGAGGGGGGGGGGGAGGAGAGAGAGAGAGAGAGAGAGAGAGAGAGAGAGAGAGAGAGAGAGAGAGAGAGAGAGATAGAGAGAGAGAGAAAGGTGGGGGGGGGGGGGGGGAGATGACAATCTGATAATGTGGGACAACCAAAGTCTTCATTCAAAGTCTCGTTCTAATATACATCAATATCAGTGATATAGTTTATAGATACTCTGTTCCCTTGGCAGATTCATTCCTCAGAAAAGGAGTACACATATCATATGTACAGTTCATAATTACAACTCATTAACAGTGCACATGATGCTTTGTGATAAGTCACTTTTCTTTGTTTCCAACATTAATGGGGCTGTTGTTGTAATACTATCATTTAATAAGACAAAGTTGCTTTGACACTTGGCTTATTTCATTCAAGTACGACCTCAAAACGGGGAGAGTGAAATTTTATTTTGTTTTGCCAATGTTGAACTAACCCTAGCACCACGCTAATGAAGGGGAAGAAAAAAAGGTGAAAATGTTCTGTCCAATTATATGCCTCATGAGACGAGGTTTCCATTGGTCTCTTTTTACTAAATAAAAAGGTGAATCTTAAATATACTTGTTCCACAGCCATGAGAATCGTCTCACTTTTGGGTCTATGGAAGGAAAAAAAAAAAAAACTTAATCTAATCCAATGGTAAGACAGAGACATGAAACTTCCAGAGGAGGCTGGTTTAGTACCAATGCACATGCTCGCAGTTTATTTATTATTTTATTTATTTTTTTGGTAAGAAGAAAGGTGTGTTCAGGGTGACGCCACTACAGATACAATGTACAACAAAACTATGTTGAGAGACCCAAGTGAAGACTCACTTGTTACTAATGTAATCTAGTTGTCACTTAAAATACCGAAAAAAATAGCAGAGCTTCCGTTCATCTACTAAATAAAGTTATAAACTGAGTGAACGTGTTCTTCTAACTGCCAGGACCTACGTCTAACTTTCTTATCCTTTTGGCATTATGACGAGCAACTCTGCAAAAATCATTTCGTCACCGTTCAAGACTAAAATTTTTGAGTACTTGTCAAACTCTTTCTCTAGCTAACTTGTCTCAAGCACAAAATCGTTTATCCCGTGTTCGTGTACGATATGCATAAAAAAACACCTTATATGTGTTCAGCATGTAGCCATATTTAAAAATTAATTTGCGACTTGAAAGCAAAATAAGTCGTTCCACATTGTTAAGATTTATCGTCCAAGTGATCCAAGGAAGAGAAACTAAAACTGTTCCAGTGTTAACCAGCAGTTCTCTAGAGCACGTATAAGGGGTGAGATACTGATAAACATTTCCTCTCTCTCTCTCTCTCTCTGGCACCAAAAAGTTGGCTTCGGTCTGCCATAAAAATTCTTGTTACAGGAGCACATGCCTTAATCCAACCTACTTAAAACTTCAGATATGGCAAGGTTAAAGCACGAAGAATGACTATGGCGCACATTCTTAGAGGGATTTGTACTTTCGCATGAAGTCACGCAGCTTTGGGAAATTGTAGTAAATTGAAAATAAAAACGAAATATGATTAACCTTTGCGTAGGTATATCGACTGAACCATATTCAATGTCACGCGTCAGATCAATATAAATTCGCTTCTTCAAGTAGTGATACGAAGCTACAGAATAACCAAAGCATTATTGTTATGTACACAAGTTTAAACGGCGCGGCGTTCTGGACAAGTGAAAAACAGCACTAGCTAGACCACAATATGGCGCCCTTTCTCATGTGTGAATCGAGACATACAGTACAGCAAATCTTAAGTGATTACAAGTGAAGCAGAAGTAAGATATCTTTGATTAGCGACGCTGTTGGCGTGGAATTTTATTCAAAAGTAGGTATAGAATGCTGTGGTTTCAAGTAATATTTATTTCATAAGTTCGAGTTTTCTGAATGACCTATCGGTAAGTTCAGTACAGTAGAAGTACAATGTCTTCGTATAAAGGCCGGATTTGATACTTGAATTTACAACAATGTAGCTGAGAAGATGTGTAGAAAGTCAGACTTTTGTTGATATTTAAATTCGGTGGACTATAAACTGATAAACACACTTTTTACAATGTTTTTGAATTACTAAGTCCTGGATCACCTGTAAAGTATTAAACTTACCGCTTATGTAGTTTTTTACGTGATAGTTTACTGTGTTATGCAGTTCTAGACCTGAAAACTTTGCTTCATAATGCAAGACTTTTGTAAGCCTTAAATTGTATTGTTGGCCCCATACCTTTGCGTATGATTGACTCAAAGTTTTGATTCTACCACATTTGTGTATAGCTTCATAAAGCTTTGAGACACGTCGAATAATATAATGATGATAAGCACTCGACGCGTAGAATGATTGCAGATTACGTAATGTATTTTATGTATTGACCACTAGTTACTAAATGCCCTCATATTCTTCAATGTCACTTTGTACGAATTTGATAATTCGTGAACAGAATCAGCAGCAGATCCTCAAGAAGTCCATAGCAGTTACGTTTAATTATTGTCTATATAAACTGTTGGCTGCATTGTGAGAAATTTAACTACAGTTAATGAATATTTGTATGTTGTGTAAGAAGTAGACTTAGATTATATGCATTACAGAGTTGTTAAGTTAGGACCTACATAGCACCATCTGATATCATCGAAATTTTATTTGGAAAAGATAGCTTTTAATAAAATAGGAGTATTAGGCATGAGGAGAGTGTCACAGGGACAATTGAATCTACTGATACCAGATGTTGGCTTTGTCTTGATGATAATGATGACGATGTGGTTTTTGACACATGCATAGAAAGGAAGAAAATGTAACAATAACAATATTTTCTGTTTTTGATTCTATTGTATTTTTTGAAATGTTGGTTGTTGTGACAGGCCGAACTGTTGCTTAATCAGAGGCATAGGTTAGTGACTTGTGTGTGTGTTGGTAAAGCAAGTGGTGAGAGTATGAAATTTTAGCTGTAGTGACGAATTGTTCTCTAACTAGGGTGAGGTATATGTTAGACTGAAATATTACAATTTAGATGCAACTTGACGAAGCGGTATCGAACAATTCAGTTAATGCAAAGATATACCTCAGATGTCATGTTCTATGCTTAAATATGGGACATCATAGTCTTTGATGAAATCAATGCTTTATATTTGATCAATCAGCTGCTTTGGTAATCATTTTTTCTCAAATCTCATTGTACTCTGTTGTGGGGTGTTGATTATTTTTGAGGTGTTAAAATATTTTGTCTCGTTGGGGTTTGAATCCAGATACATTCCTATTGCAGGAGAATTCTACCTATTGTATTGCCTGAGCATGACTCATGACCAGTGCTTAACTTTGCCAGTATTTTTTCTCCATCCCTTAAAGACTCAACAAAAACTTCTGTGAGGTGGGACTGACAATTCTTCTACTAGAGATGCTAATCCCACAGCATCATGTGAAAGTCTGTCTGGAGTTTGGAAGCAATAACAAGATGCTTGTTCCAGCTATGAGCTTGTGCAACATGGCTGACAACATGTGAAAGGCAAATATCTGAATTTGGTTTCCAGTATGGCGGGGTTAGGTCATTTGGAATTATGTTGTTCAATGATTTGGATGACATGTCCTCTAATATGGACATGCATTAAACAGTAAACCTGGGTGAGAACAATTTTTTTAAATTTCTTTGTGATTATTATTTATTTTTTATCTGAACGCCTTTGCTCGTGTGCTTTATATTACCTTAGACTGGGCAATGATAATCAGTGGTGTGTGTGTTCCAAGAAACAAATCAGGCTTTACTAATAATCATCCATTGGCATACAGGTAGCAGCATTTTTCAGTTTTTATAAAGTTCATCTCTCTATGTCGAAGATATGATTGGGTACTGACTGTATGGCTGCCCCTGCAGACTGTAACAGTAGATGTGAGTTGGCTCCTATTGCTGAAATTGCATTTGAACCAGTTAGAGCCACCACACTCTTCCTTACTACTTGAAGGTCCCAGTCTACCATTTGCAGTGGGAAGCAGGGACAAAGAATCTTGAGACACTATGATAAACATATTTTCCAGAAATGATTTAGAGCAGTGGCCAAGACATCCAACCCAGGAGGAAAATTTATTGGATTTGCCAGCAACGAATAGGCCCTAAGTTTTATGTTTGGTGAACACTAATGTAGAGATCAATTGCCACAGGGGTACCATAGCATCACTGATCACTGATGTCAAAGTAAAAGTCAAATGATTGGAAACTAACTGAGCAGTGGAGGATCTCTGGCAGAAATTGACATACTGTAGGCTGTATGCTAGAAGATAGTGAGTGATACAGGGTATGGACCCACAGTAGTCCATTAAGAATATTAGAAAAGCTAGTAGGAAAATAGAAAAACTGTATAGCAGATTTAAATGAAGGAGATTGAAGTTGAAACAAGCACACATAAATTGTGCGAGAAGCCTTGAATGGGTTAGAAAAGAATGTCTTTACCTTCTGTGTTACGAAAAAACTTTGTAGTGTTTAGGTCCTCCTTAAAATGTCTTAAATAAGTTGTCTGTCCAAATTGTCATTGATGATACAGCACTGAACTGGAAAATGATAAAATATGGTGAAAAAACTAAATAAATTGTTTTATTAAATATCATAATGCAATTTTTATGTATGACCATTGCATTACCCTTACAATCAGAAGACAACAGCTAATGATCCAACTGCAAATGAATATCATCCCAGTCCAAAATCAAGGAACATATACAGGGTGGTCAGAAATAGGCTGCAAAGTTTGCATAGATGTTGCAGTGTGGGTTGTACTGAAAAAAAAATCAATATGTTTGAATATTGTTTCAGCATTATTAACATTTAAGTTAACCAATCAGTCTGTTGCATGCACAAGTTCAATCTGCCTGCCAGAGACATTGGCATCAAATGTGTTCTTCGTTTGGTTTTCTAAAACTGAACAAGGGAGAGATTCAAAAGTTGGACATGGGATGGTACCAAGGATCAAACCCATGCCAACATTTGAACAGTCTTGTGCGCATCATCTATGCTATGAGAACAACTGACTCTAATTGCATCTAGTGGGCTGCTTGAATTTGCACATGTGTCAGTCTGATTACGTAACTTCGATGCAAATTGTCTCAGAAATGGAGCAACATGGTTTTGTTATCGTAGCTTTTTCTTTCTATTTTTATAATGAAGTTGGTAAATACACTCCTGGAAATTGAAATAAGAACACCGTGAATTCATTGTCCCAGGAAGGGGAAACTTTATTGACACATTCCTGGGGTCAGATACATCACATGATCACACTGACAGAACCACAGGCACATAGATACAGGCAACAGAGCATGCACAATGTCGGCACTAGTACAGTGTATATCCACCTTTCGCAGCAATGCAGGCTGCTATTCTCCCATGGAGACGATCGTAGAGATGCTGGATGTAGTCCTGTGGAACGGCTTGCCATGCCATTTCCACCTGGCGCCCCAGTTGGACCAGCGTTCGTGCTAGACGTGCAGACCGCGTGAGACGGCGCTTCATCCAGTCCCAAACATGCTCAATGGGGGAGAGATCCGGAGATCTTGCTGGCCAGGGTAGTTGAGTTACACTTTCTAGAGCACATTGGGTGGCACAGGATACATGCGGACGTGTGTTGTCCTGTTGGAACAGCAAGTTCCCTTGCCGGTCTACGAATGGTAGAACGATGGGTTCGATGACGATTTGGATGTACCGTGCACTATTCAGTGTCCCCTCGACGATCACCAGAGGTGTACGGCCAGTGTAGGAGATCGCTCCCCACACCATGATGCCGGGTGTTGGCCCTGTGTGCCTCGGTCGTATGCAGTCCTGATTGTGGCGCTCACCTGCACGGCGCCAAACACGCATATGACCATGATTGGCACCAAGGCAGAAGTGACTCTCATCGCTGAAGACGACACATTTCCATTCGTCCCACCATTCACGCCTGTCGCGACACCACTGGAGGCGGGCTGCACGATGTTGGGGCGTTAGCGGAAGACGGCCTAACGGTGTGCGGGACCGTAGCCCAGCTTCATGGAGACGG
The DNA here is from genome assembly GCF_023897955.1 of Schistocerca gregaria. NCBI lineage: Eukaryota > Metazoa > Arthropoda > Insecta > Orthoptera > Acrididae > Schistocerca > Schistocerca gregaria. The sequence continues at coordinate 181,038,263 of NC_064927.1, forward strand.
TTGCGAATGGTCCTCGCCGATACCCCAGGAGCAACAGTGTCCCTAATTTGCTGGGAAGTGGCGGTGCGGTCCCCTACGGCACTGCTTAGGATTCTACGGTCTTGGCGTGCATCCGTGCGTCGCTGCGGTCCGGTCCCAGGTCGACGGGCACGTGCACCTTCCGCCGACCACTGGCGACAACATCGATGTACTGTGGAGACCTCACGCCCCACGTGTTAAGCAATTCGGCGGTATGTCCACCCGGCCTCCCGCATGCCCACTATACGCCCTCACTCAAAGTCCGTCAACTGCACATACGGTTCACGTCCACGCTGTCGCGGCATGCTACCAGTGTTAAAGACTGCGATGGAGCTCCGTATGCCACGGCAAACTGGCTCACACTGTCGGCGGCGGTGCACAAATGCTGCGCAGGTAGCGCCATTCGACGGCCAACACCGCGGTTCCTGGTGTGTCCGCTGTGCCGTGCGTGTGATCATTGCTTGTACAGCCCTCTCGCAGTGTCCGGAGCAAGTATGGTGGGTCTGACACACCGGTGTCAATGTGTTCTTTTTTCCATTTCCAGGAGTGTATACCATCCATTTCAGCAGCTTTCCTGTTTTTGAGGGATTTGATTACTACATAAAGTGTCTCCTCTGTGAATGGTATGGGGAGATTAGTGTCTTCTATCTTTTTACCCTCTTGTCCCTCAGTCATTTATTATTTATTTATTTAAACATGGGATTAAATAATGTATTTTCCGTGTGTTTCTTTATGTACAACACTACTTGGAAGGTCCTGGTTTGAGATGACTGCTGCTTTAGATTTTCTATAGTTCTCATCCACATTCTCTAGCATGATTCAGTAACTGATTGTAAGATCCTGTCTCACAGGGCCGGGTTGTTCATTTTTATGATATTGCCTATCTAGGTATTCCACATACTTGTCCTCCTGCAAGTCCGAATGTTAGAATAGGTCTGAGGTATTCCCGTCTGTCGTAAGAGGTGACTGAAAGGAGTCTCACACATTTCAGCCTTTATGTGGTGGTCCCCTGTAGGGTTTGACCTCCATTTTTTAGAATTTTCCTGAAGAGTAAGCCAATTGGGGAAAGGCACCTTTCATGGTGCATCGATTCCATCATGAGCAGAGACCTATTGCATACTTTGTCAATGTGGATCTGCACTTCTGCTCATTCTCCAACTGTTGGGTGAGGTCACCCTCCTGGGTGCCTATTTTTCCAGCAACTGTGCAGTATCGTTTTCTGTGCTGACAATGACAACGGACTTGTTTGCTTGGTTGCACCTGATATCCAGCATGGTAGCCAGTCTGTTGTCGTGGGGCTGCCATATACCCTGTTGGTTGTAGCCCCCTGACAACACAGGAATCGTTCAACTGATGCCTGCGCCATTAACTCCCCACATATGCTGAAGAGTAGGTGCACGTCACCCCAGGGGCATTGGGACTACTGGCAATGGCCGTCCTGCCAGGTGGCCTTTGCTGTGGCACGGTGGCGCCTGTGGGGAGGGCCACTGGTTGGAGTGGGTGGCATCAGGGCGGATGACACGTGATGAAGCATAGTACATCCTCTCTTGCTGGTGATGAAACACCAGCAGTCTCTAAGTGTTCACAGGCTCAATTCAATGCACAGAAGTACAACCCCAAATCGTCCCCCTCCCTGGCCACACCATGAGAGGAACGTCAGGCTAAGGATGGCAGTGGCTCTTATTCATCCCGGTACCCTGTATATTCGAGAGCTGATGAGGAATCTTTCATGACGATGAAGCCTCAGTTTTTTGTTGAGCATTTAGAGGACAAGTTTGAGGAGGTGGAGGGCTTGTCCAAGGTGAGATCTGAGTCAATCTTGATCAAAACAGCATCCTCTGCCCAATCAAGCTGGAGGATGTTTCTGTAACCATCATGATCTCCCCATAAGAGGTTAAATATGGTCCAGGGTATCATATTTCATGGGGACCTCCTTTTGCTGCCTGACAATGAGCTGTGTCAATTTACAGTGGCAAGGTGTACATTTTGTTCAGCGTGTCCACTGAGGTCCGAGAGATAACCAGGTTGCCAACAGTGCCTTCATCTTGACCTTCGAGGGTGATACGTTACCTGAGAAGGTCAAGGTATAATCTGGCGCTGTGATGTAAAGCCCTATATCCCTCCTCCAATGCGGTGTTTTAAATGCTACGAGTTGGGCCATATATCTTCCTGCTTTACTTCCAGCGTCACGTGTCGAGATTGCGGACGCCCATCCCATCCCAATACTCCATGTGCCCCGCCTCCCATCTGTGTTAACTGCAGAGAGCACCATTTGCCTTGCTTGCCTGACTGCAGGATTCTCCAGAAAGAAAGTAAAGTCATGTAGTAGAAGACCCTGGACTGACTGACCTACACTGAGGCGAAGAGGAGATTTGAACACCTACATCCTGTATGTATGACATTGTCTCACGCTGCCACTACAACAGTTAGCCCCATCGGCTGTGCCAACCCCAGTCACCCCCCTTGGTGGTGGTGGGGGGGGGGGGGTGCACTTCCCTCCTTGTTGCTCCTGCACCACCTACTTCAGGAGCAACACCCCCCCCCCCCCCCCAAACCATCGCATCGGGGATATCAGTCCCCACTTCTGTGCCCAAGAATGTAAGTCTTCTTTGGTTCCTCTCACTAGGAAGAGGTCCCTTGGATCACTTCCTTCCCAGGTTTCTGCTAGTTGGAAAGATGACACCCGCCAGTGGCTGAAGAGCCCAAAAGCAGCTGGTTGTAGGGCTTCACGCTCATCCTCTGTCCCGGAGACTGAATCAGTGAAGTCCTCCCAGCCAGGGAAACCCAAGAAGCAGTGGGAGTAATCCAAAAAGAAGATTCCCAAGAATAAGGGAATTATGGTGGCACCCACACCACCGCTACCTGCAAGCTCTGTGTCTGTGGGTGAGGTGGACATTTTGCCGTCCGCTGAGGACCTAGATCTCGCTGTACACTCAGGCACAATCGATATCAACTGCTCAGGCAATAAGTCGGTGGCAGCAGGTGCACCACCTGGCTGAGCTACGCCAACTGTTAAGCTGCTTTCTGCATTGCCGGGAAACCTGGTTCCCAGCAATGCAAACCCCTGCCCTCTGTGGCTATAAGGGATATTACAGGAACCATAGCGACTATAATAGTGTCAGGTGGAGTTTGTGTTTATATCCTAAAGTCAGTCTGTAGTGAAACTGTGCCTCTTCAAACCTTTCTTGAAGCTGTGGCTGTCAGAATAAGGATGACACAGGAAATAATTGTCTGCAATGTATACCTTCCTCCAGATGGTGCAGTACTCCTGAATGTATTACCTGCACTGGTTGATCAACTCCCTAAACCTTTCCTATTTTTGGGAGATTTTAATGCCCATAACCCCTTGTGTGGTGGCACGATGCTTACTGGCTGAGGCAGAGATGTCAAAACTTTACTATCTCAGTTCAACCTCTGCCTCTTAAATACTGGGACTGCCACACTTTTCATTGTGGCTCATGGTAGTTACTAAGTCATTGATTTATCAATGTGCATCGCAGGGCTTCTCCCATGCATCCACTGGTGAGCACATGACTACCTGCGTGCTAGTGACCACTTTTCCATCTCCCTGTCACTGCCCTGGCATCAGGACCACGGACATCTGCTCAGATGGGCTTTAAACAAGGTGGACTGGGAAACTCACCTCTGCTGTCACTGTTGTATCTCCCCCATATGGGATCATTGATGTGATGGTTGAGCAGCTGACTACGACAATTCTTTCTGTGGCAGAAAACACGATCCCTCGCTCTTTAGGGTGCCCCAAGCGAAAGGCAGTCCCTTGCCTTTGAGAAGCATTGGCGAGCTCTGCAGCGGCATAAGCAGCACCCTTCCCCGGAGCACCGCATAGCCTTTAAACAGCTCAATGCCTGCCTTCGCCAACTTATCAAATGACAGAAGCAGGAGTGTTGGAGAGATACGTCTCGATCATTGAGTGCCATAAATCACCTTCCCAAGTCTGGGCAAGGATCAAACGTGTTTTTGAGTACTAGAGCTCAACAGGTTTTCCTGGTGTTAACGTAAATGGTGTGTTATCTATTATCGCAATCGCCGAAAACTTTGCTGAGCATTATGCTCGATCCTCTGCATTGGAGAATTACCCCCGCCCCCCTCCCTCCCAAGCCTTTCGCAACCTCAAATGGTTGCTGAAAGGGAAGGACCTCTCGTTCACTCCACGCCACAGTGAATCCTATAAAGCCTCACTTACAGAGTGGGAGCTCCTCAGTGCCCTTGCACATTGCCCTGACACTGCTCCTGGGCAAGATCGGATCCACAGCCAGATGATTAAACATCTCTCCTCTGACTGCAAGCGACATCTCCTTAGCATCTCCAACTGGATCTGGTGCGATGGCGTCTTTCCATCGCAATGGCGACAGAGCACCATCATTCTGGTGCTCAAACCCGGTAAAAATCTGCTTGATGTGGATAGCATCGGCCCATCAGCCTCACCAACATTCTTTGTGAGCTGCTGGAACGTATGGTGTGTCGGCAGTTGGATTGGGTCCTGGAGCCACGTGGCCTACTGGCTCCATTTCAGGGTCACTCTGCTATTGATAATATTGTGTCCCTCGAGTCTGCCATCCGAACATCCTTTCCCAGATGCCTATACCTGGTTGCCATCTTTTTTGATTTATGAAAAGCGTATGACACGACCTGATGACATCATATCCTTGCCACATTATACAGTGGGGTCTCCGAGGCCTGTTCCCGGTTTTCATACAAAATTTTCTGTCGCTTCATACTTTCCTTGTCCAAGTTGGTGCCTCCCATAGTTCCCCCCATATCCAGGGCAATGGGGTCCCACAGGGCTCTGTATTGAGTGTATCTCTCTTTTAAGTGGCCATTAATGGTCTGCCAGCAGCTGTATGCAGACAACTTCTGCATTTTGTACTGCTCCACCAGTACTGGTGTTGCTGAGCAGCACCTACAGGGAGCCATCCACAAGGTGCAGTCATGGGCTCTAGCCCACAGTTTCCAGTTTTCGGTCATAAAGTCGTGTATTACGCCTTTCTGTCAGCGTCATACCGTTCATGCGGATCCATTCACTGTAGTGGAGACATATTGATTCTTAGCACTGGTTTTTGACACCTGATTGACTTGGCTTCCTCACCTTCGTCAGCTTAAGTGGAAGTGCTGGCAGCACCTCAATGCCTTCTGCTGCCTGAGCAACACCAACTGGGGTGCATATCGCTCTACGCTGCTGCAGCTCTACAGAGCCCTTGTTCAATCCCGCCTTGACTATGGGAGTCTGTTTCATGGTTCGGCGGCGCCCTCAGTGTTGTGTTAACTTGACCCAGTGCACCACTGTGGTGTTTGCTTAGTGACAGGAGCTTTTAGGACGAGTCTGGTGACCAGCGTCCTGGTGGAGGCTGGAGTCCCTCCATTGCAGGTTAGGAGTGCACAACTGCTGGCCAGTTACGTTGAACACATTCATAGTTCTTCTGTGCCCTCATTGGCGGCCCAGGTCAGGGTTTCCAATTGCAGTTTGTCTCTGATCCCTTCTTTCTAAACTGTAGTCCTTGCCTTTATCACCTATACTTGAGGTCCATTCACTTACAGCTCGATAGTGTACATCTAGGCCGCGGCTTTGCCTGGACTCAGTTAACCTCACGGCTCTCCGCTACCTCTTCCTCTCGATTCTTGACATGTACCAAGGCCATGATGTGGTTTACACCGATGGCTCGATTTCTTCTGTGTACTGACTCCTTGAGCAGCCTACAAGCTATCAATCAGTGCTACACTCCTCGTCCTTTGGTAGCGACCATCCAAGAGTCTGTCTATGCCCCGGAACGGTCCAGTCATCCAGTGGCGTTTGTTTGGACCCCAGGCCACATCGGAATCCCAGGCAATGAACTTGCCAACAGGCTGGCAAAGCAGGCTATGCGGAAACCACTTATGGAGATAGGCTTCTCTGCAACTGACCTGCATTCAATACTACACTGCCAGGTTTTGCGGCTTTGGGAGACGGAATGGCATAACCTCAGTACACACAACAAACTGCGTGTCATTAAGGAGATTACAAATGTGTGGAAGACCTCCACTTGGACCTCTCGCAGGTACTCCGTGGCTCTCTGTTGGCTCCGCATTGGCCACACTTGGGTGACACATGGCTGTTTCCTGCTCTGTGATGACCACCTCAGTGTTGGTGTGGCTTCCGGCTGACAGTGGCCCACATCTTGTTGAGCTGTCTGTCTTTGTCTGCCCTGTGATGGCCTCTTCAGTTACCGGACTCGTTGCCATTAATTTTAGCTGACAGCGCTTCATCGTCTAATTTATTTTTTCATTTTATATGTGACGGTGGGTTTTATGATTCTATATAAGTTTTCGCGCATGTTCTTTCTACATGTTTCTTGCTTTTCTCTGTGGTTTTCTTTTCCTGTCTTGTCCATAGTAGTGTTGGTTGTCCTGTCGTTCTTTTAATTCTTCCATTCTCCTGTTATTGTGCTGTATGTCTCCTTTCTTTTCTTCTTTCCCTTGGGTAATTATTTTACCGGGAACAAGGGACCGATGACCTCTCATTTTGGTCCCTTCCCCCCTTCCTTTAAACCAACCAACCACATACTTGTTCCAACAGGGTGCGAATTCTTACCTAAAATGTCACAGAATATGTTGTCTCATTGTTGTTATAATCATTCCAACAAATCTATTGTAGCTGGCCACTCTAGGTGTTGTTGTTGTTGTGGTCTTCAGTCCAGAGACTGGTTTGATGCAGCTCTCCATTCTACTCTATCCTGTGCAAGCCTCTTTGTCTCCCAGTAACTACTGCAGCCTACATCCTTCTGAGTCTGCTTCGTGTATTCATCTTTTAGTCTCCCTCTGTCCTGTTTCATTTCCATACATGGCTACACTCCATACAAATACTTAAGACTTCCTGACACTTAAATCTATACTCGGAATTAACAATTTTCTTTTCTTCAGAAATGTGTTCCTTGCCATAGCCAACCTACATTTTATATTCTCTTTACTTTGGCCATCACAATTATTTTGCTCCCCAAATAGCAAAACTCATCTACTACTTTAAGTGTCTTATTTCTTAATCTAATTCCCTCAGCTTCACCTGATTTAATTCCTTGTTTTGCTTTTGTTGACATTCTCTTATATCCTCCTTTCAATACCCTGTCCATTCTGTTCAACTGTTCTTCCAGGTCCTTTGCTCACTCTGACAGAATTACAATGTCATTGGCAAACATCAAAGTTTTTATTTCTTCTCCATGGATTTTAATTCCCATTCCAGATTTTTCTTTTCTTTCCTTTGCTGCTTGCATGATATACAGACTGAATAACATCGGGGAGCGGCTACAACCCTGTCTCACTCCCTTTCCAACCATTGCTTCTCTTTCATGCCTCCCGACTCTTAAAACTGTCATCTAGTTTCTGTACAAATTATAAATAGCTTTTCACTCTCTGTATTTTACTCCTGCCACCTTTAGAATCTGAGAGAGTATTCCAGTCAAAATTGTCAAAAGGTTTCTCTAAGTCTGCAAATGCTAGAAACATAGGTTTGCCTTTCCTTAACTTACCTTCTAAGACAAGTCATAGGGTCAGTATTGCCTCTCGTGTTCCAACACTTTTATAGAGTCCAAACTGATCTTCCAAGAGGTCAGCTTCTATTACTTTTTCCATTCATTTGTAAAGCATTCTTGTTAGTATTTTGCAGCTGTAACTTATTAAACTGATAGTTTTGTATTTTTCACACCTGTCAACACCTGCTTTCTTTGGGATTGGAATTACTGTATTCTTTTTGAAGTCTGAGGGTATTTTGCCTGTCTCGTGCGTCTTTCCAGGGTCTTCCAAGGCTATCAGTAGTTTTAATGGAATGTTTACTCCGGGGGGCCTTTTTTTGACTTAGGCCTTTCAGTGCTTTGTCAAATTCTTCATGCTGTATTATATCTCCCACTTCATCTGCATTTGCATCCTCGTCCATTTCTATAATATTGCCCTCAAGTACATGGTCCTTCTGCTGTGTGTACTTCTAACCAACCATCCTGCTTACACTTCTTTGCTTAGGACTGGTTTTCCATCTAAGCTCTTGATATTCATACAGATGGTTCTCTTTTCTCCGATGGTCACATTAAATTTTCTGTGGGTAGTATCTATCTTACCCCTAGTATTATATGCCTCTACATCCTTACATTGGTCCTATAGGCACCCTTGCTTAGCCATTTTGCAGTTCCTGTCGATGTCATTTTTGATACTTTGTATTCCATCTCATCTACTTCATTTACTGCATTGTTACCCAAGGATTTCCACTAGCCCTCGTCTTTTTACCTGTTTGATCATCTGCTGCCTTCACCGTTTCATCTCTCAAAGCCACCCATTTTTCTTCTACTGTATTTCCTTCCCCTGTATTTTTGTCGTTCCCTAATGCTCTCTCTGAAACTCTCTACAACCTCTTTCAGTTTGACCTGCTTCCTAAATCTCTGTCTTACAATTATATAATCTATCTGAAATCTTCCAGTATCTCCAGGCCTCTTCCACGTCTACAACCTTCTTTCATTATTCTTAAACCAAGTGTTAGCTATGATTAAGTTATGCTCTGTGCAAAATTCTGCCAGACGGCTTCCTGTTTCATTCCTTACCCCAGTCCATATTCACCTTCTACTTTTCCTTCCCTTTGTATTCCTACTACCAAATTCCAGTCCCCCATGAGTATTAAATTTTCATCTCCTTTAACTACACGCAACAAAAAAAGTTTTGCATCACCCCGGTTCCCAGAACTCCTGAAGATGGACGCTGACTGTGGATATTGTATCACAGACACAGTCCCTTTGACTGTTGAGAGATGTCACTAAACCCGCCCAAAGATGCAAACAAACATGCATGAGCAGCGCCTATTAGACAGAGGCAGTCCAACAGCCGATAAGTTTCAGTCATTCCACCTAGAAGGAGGTATACGTCACGTGTTGTCTGCAGTTCAACCATGCCTAGGCGGTCAATACCGCATTTTCATTATGTCTGCATTGTTACCTTGTACCTGGAAGGGCTCTCAGCAAGGGAAGTGTCCAGGTGTCTCAGAGTGAATCAAAGTAATGTTGTTCGGACATGGAGGAGATACAGAGAGTCAGGAACTGTTGATGACATGCCTCGCTCAGGCCTCCCAAGGGCTGCCACTACTGCAGTGGATCACCACTGCTGACAGATTATGTCTCGGAGGAACCCTCACAGCAACGCTATCATGTTGAACAATGCTTTTCGGGCACAGCCGCAGAACGTCGTGCTACGATCGAACTGTGCCCAATAGGCTGCATGATGTGCAACTTCACTCCTGACATCCATGGCGCGGTATGTCTTTGCAACCATGACACCATGCAGCACAATATAGATGGGCCCAACAACATGCCGAATGGACCGCTCGAGATTGGCATTACATTCTTGTCACCGATGAGTGTTGCATGTCAGAGACGTGTTTGAAGGCAACCAGGTCAGGCTAATGCCTTGTGGGGCTGACATACTACGCTGCCGTTGATCATGGAAGGTGCCGTAACAGCTGTACGATACATGAATGCCATCCTCCGGTTGATAGTGCAACTATATTGGCAGCATTTGTCTTCATGGATGACAATTTGTGCCTCCATCATGCACATCTTGTGAATGACTTCCTTCAGGATAACGACATCGCTTGACTAGAGTGGCCAGCATGTTCTCCAGACATGAACCCTATTGAACATGCCTGGGATAGATTGAAAAGGGTTGCTCACGGATGACGTGAGCCATCAACCACTCTGAGGGATCTATTCTGAGTCGCCGTTGAGGAATGGGACAATCTGGGCCAACAGTGCCTTGATGAACTTGTGGATAGTATGCCATGATGAATACAGGCATGCATCAATGCAAGAGAACGTGCTACCGGGTATTAAAGGCACCGGTGTTTACAGCAATCTGGACCACCGGCTCTGAAGGTCTTGCTGTATGGTGGTACAACATGAAATGTGTGGTTTTCATGAGCAATAAAAAGGGTGGAAATGATGTTTATGTTGACCTGTGTTCCAATTTTCTGTACAGGTTCTGGAACTCTCGGAACCGAGGTGATACAAAACTTTTTTTGATGTGTGTATATGAATAATTTCTTTTATGTTATCGTACATTTCTTCGCTCTCTTTATCATATGAGGTGCTAGTTGGCATATAAAGTTGTACTACTGTGGTAGGTGTGGGCTTCATGTCTATCTTGGCTACAATAATGTGTTCACTATGCTGTTCGTAGTAGCTTATCCATGCTCCTATTATTTTTATTCAATATTAAACCTACTCCTGCAGTACCCCTACTTGATGTTGTACTTACAACCCTGTATTCACCTGAACAGAAGTCTCGTTCCTTCTGACACCAAACTTCACTAACTCACACTACATTTAGCTTCAACCTATCCATTTCCCTTTTTAAATTTTCTAACCTACCTGCATGATTAAGGGATCTGACATTCCATGCTCCGATGCGTAGAATGCCAGTTTTCTTTCTCCTGATAACATCATCCTCTTCGCTAGTCCTCACCTGGAGATCCGAATGGGGGACTATTTTACCTCCGGAATATTTTACCCAAGAGGATGCCATCTTCATTGAACCATTCAGTAAAGCTGCATGCCTTCAGGAAAAATTACGGGTGTGGTATCCCCTTGCTTTCAGCCGTTCGCAGTACCAGCACCGCAAGGCGACTTTGGTTAATGTTACAAGGTTAGATCATTTAACATCCAGACTGTTGCTCCTGCAACTACTGAAAAAGATGCTGCTCCTCTTCATGGATGTATTGAATTTTTTCTTATCAGTTATTTCAGCACAACAGACCCTGAAACACTTACAAGCTTTCCAGACTGTTTCTAACCACTCTGTATATCTATTAATATCTGACAGACACTGTTCTCCAATGAGGAAGACAAAGAACAGTACATTTTGTGACTGATACTACCCAGAAAAATGACATAACCTAATCAGAATTTTACATCTGCATCTTGAGGCTGCATTATTACACTTGATTGGGAATGTCTCTCTTCATATTTCTGCTTCGCACTAGTTTTTTGTGTACAAACCATTTACCACTTAAACAAAATCAAATGTTTCTTCCCTGAATAGGCACACACACTGCAATTTTTATTTACTTTCCACTTCTGAAATCATGGTCACTCTGATCTATGAAATGCTTAACTTTAGAGACATGCTGTAATCCACAAAATTTCTTTGTTCAAAGCATCTCAATCTCTATGACTGGAAACTTGGACAGGTCACACCGCTACTCAAGAAAGGTACTAGGAGAAATCCACTAAATTACAGACCCATATCATTAACGTCAATATGCAGCAGGATTTTGGAACATATAATATGTTCGAACATTATGAATTACCTCAAAGAAAACGATTTATTGTCACACAGTCAACACAGATTTAGAAAATATCATTCTTGTGAAACACAACTAGCTCTTTACTCGCATGAAGTGTTGACAAGGGATTTCAAATTGATTCAGTATTTCTGGATTTCCAGAAGACTTTTGACACTGTACCACACAAGCGGCTTGTAGTGAATTTGCGTGCTTTTCGGAATATTGTCTCAGTGCTTCTGGAATTTAGTCTCAGTTATGTGACTGGATCTGTGAGTTCATGCAGTGAGGTCACAGTTCATGGTAATTAATGGTAAGTCATCGAGATGTTTGGGACGGGTGGTAGGGACAGAGCATTGAGTGACATTATACTGAGTGCACTATTCAAATTTAACATCGAGCAATTAAAAAGAGAACCGTCTTGTGGAGATAACATCTTGGACCTACTGATCACAAACAGATCTGAAATTTTTGACTCTGTAAGCGCAGAACAGTGAATCAGTGATCATAAGGCCATTGCAGCATCCCTGAATATGGAAGTAAATAGGAATATAAAAAAAAGGGAGGAAGGTTTATCTGTTCAGCAAGAGTAATAGGAGGCAGATTTCAGACTACCGAACAGATCAAAACGAAAATTTCTCTTCCGACACTGACAATGTTGAGTGTTTATGAAAAACGCCCAAGGCAATCATAAAATGTGTTTTAGACAGGTACGTGCTGAGTAAAACTGTGAGGGATGGGAAAAACACACCGTGATTTAACAACAAAGTTAGGAAAGTACTGCAGAAGCAAAGAGAGCTTCACTGCAAGTTTAAATGCAGCCAAAACCTCTCAGACAAAGAGAAGCTAAACAATGTCAATGTTAGTGTAAGGAGGGCTATGTGTGAAGCGTTCAGTGAATTCGAAAGTAAAATTCCATGTACCGACTTGACAGAAAATCCTATTAAGCTCTGGTCTTACGTTAAATCAGTAAGTGGATCGAAACAGCATATCCAGACACTCTGGAATGATAGTGGCATTGAAACAGAGGATGCCATGCGTAAAGCTCAAATACTAAACACCTTTTTCCAAAGCCATTACACAGAGGAAGACTGCACTGCAGTTCCTTCCCTAAATCCTCACACGAATGAAAAAATGGCTGACATCGAAATAAGTGTCCAAGTAATAGAAAAGCAACTGAAATCACTCAACCTGATGGAATACCAATTCGATTTTACACAGAGTACGCGAAAGAACTTGCTCCCTTCTAACAGCCATGTACTGCAAGTCTCTAGGGGAATGGAAGGTTCCAAATGATTGGAAAAGAGCACAGGTAGTTCCAGTTTTCAAGGGTCATCGAGCAGATACACAAAACTATAGTCCTATATCTCTGGCATCAATCTGTTGTAGAATTTTAGAACATGTTTTTTGCTGGCGTATCATGTCATTCCTGGAAACCCAGAGTCTACTCTGTAGGAATCAACAGGGATTCCAGAAACAGCGGTCGTGTCAGACCCAACTCGCTTTATTTGTTCATGAGACCCATAAATATTAGATGCAGGCTCCCAGGTAGATGCCATTTTCCTTGAATTCCGGAAGGCATTTGATACAGCTCCGCACTGTTGCCTAATAAACAAAGTAAGAGCCTACAGAATATCAGACCAGCTGTGTGGCTGGATTGAAGAGCTTTTAGCAAACAGAACACAGCATGTTGTTCTCAATGGAAAGACTTTTACAGACGTTAAAGTAACCTCTGGCATGCCACAGGGGAGTGTTATGGGACCATTGCTTTTCACAATATGTATAAATGACCTAGTAGATAGTGTCGGAAGTTCCATGCAGCTTTTTGTGGATGATGCTGTAGTATACAGAGAAGTTGCAGCATTAGAAAATTGCAGCGAAATGCAGGAAGATCTGCAGCGGATAGGCACTTGGTGCTGGGAGTGGTAAGTGACCCTTAACATAGACAAATCTAATGTTTTGCGAATACATAGAAAGAAGGATCCTTTATTGTATGATTATATGATAGTGGAACAGACAATGGTAGCAGTTACTTCCATAAAATATCTGGGAGTATGCGTACAGAACGATTTGAAGTGGAATGATCATATAAAATTAATTGTTGGTAAGGCGGGTGCCAGGTTGAGATTCATTGGGAGAGTTCTTAGAAAATGTAGTTTATCAACAAAGGAGGTAGCCTTACAAAACACTTGTTCGACCCATACGTGAATATTGCTCATCGGTGTGGGATCCGTACCAGGTCGGGTTGACGGAGGAGATGGAGAAGATCCAAAGAAGAGCGGCACGGCATGTTATTTGGTAAGCGTGATAGCATTACAGAGATGTTTTAGCAAATTCAAGTGGCAGTCTGTGCAAGAGAGGTGTAGCTTGCTGTCCGGGTTTCGAGAGGGTGCATTTCTGGATGAGGTATCGAATATCTTGCTTTCCCCTACTTATACCTTCCGAGGAGATCACATATGTAAAATTAGAGAGATTCGAGCGCGCATGGAGGATAAAATTAGAGAGATACGAGCGCGCATGGAGGATTCCAGCAGTCGTTCTTCCAGTGAACCATACGCGACTGGAACAGGAAAGGTAAGTAATGACAGTGGCTCGTAAAGTGTCCTCCGTCACACACCGTTGGGTGGCTTGTGGAGTATAAATGTAGATGTAGAGTAAAACTGAAGTGGTTTATGGTGTTCCCCAAGGTAGTGTTAAAGGCCCTTTGCTGTTCCTTCCCCCCCTCCCCCCGATGAACCATGGACCTTGCCATTGGTGGGGAGGCTTGTGTGCCTCAGCGATACAGATAACCGTACCAACCATGCAACCAAAAGAGAGGGGTATCTGTTGAGAGGCCAGACAAATGTGTGGTTTCTGAAGAGGGGCAGCAGCCTTTTCCAGGGGCAACAGTCTGGATGATTGACTGATCTGGCCTTGTAACACTAACCAAAATGGCCTTGCTGTGCTGGTACTGTGAACGGCTGAAAGCAAGGGGAAACTACAGCCGTAATTTTTCCCAAGGGCATGCAGCTTTACAGAATGGTTAAATGACGATGGCATCCTCTTGGGTAAAATATTCCGGAGGTAAAATAGTCCCCCCATTCTGATTTGCAGGTGGGGACGTTGTTATCAGGAGAAAGAAAACTGGCATTCTATGGATTGGAGCGTGGAATGTCAGATCCCTTAATCGGGCAGGTAGGTTAGAAAATTTGAAAAGGGAAATGGATAGGTTGAAGTTAGATATAGTGGGAATTAGTGAAGTTCGGTGGCAGGAGGAACAAGAATTCTGGTCAGGCGAATACAGGGTTATAAATACAAAATCAAATTAGGAGTAATGTTAGAGTAGGTTTAAAAAAATAAATAAATAAATAGGAGTGTGTGTAAGCTACTACAAACAGCATAGTCAACACATTATTGTGGCCAAGATAGACATGAAGTCCATGCCTACTACAGTAGTACAAGTTTATATGCCAACTAGCTCTCCAGATGACAAAGATATTGATGAAATGTATGATGAGATAAAAGAAATTATTCAGGTAGTGAAGGGAGACGAAAATTTAATAGTCATGGGTGATTGGAATTCAAGAGTAGGAAAAGGGAGAGAAGGAAACATAGTAGGTGAATATGGATTGGGGGTAAGAAATGCAAGAGGAAGCCGTCTGGTAGAATTTTGCACAGAGCATAACTTAATCATAGCTAACACTTGGTTCAAGAATCATAGAAGAAGGTTGTATACATGGAAGAATCCTGGAGATACTAGAAGGTATCAGATAGATTGTATAATGGTACGACAGATATTTAGGAACCAGGTTTTAAATTGTAAGACATTTCCAGGGGCAGATGTGGACTCTGAGCACAATCTATTGGTTATGAACTGTAGATTAAAACTGAAGAAACTGCAAAAAGGTGGGAATTTAAGGAGATGGGACCTGGATAAACTGAAAGAACCAGAGGTTGTACAGAGTTTCAGGTAGAGCATAAGGGAACAATTGACAGGAATGGGGGAAAGAAATACAGTAGAAGAAGAATGGGTAGCTCTGAGGGATGAAATAGTGAAGGCAGCAGAGGATCAAGTGGGTAAAGGTAAAAAGACGAGGGCTAGTAGAAATCCTTGGGTAACAGAAGAGATATTGAATTTAATTAATGAAGGGAGAAAATATAAAAATGCAGCAAATGAAACAGGCAAAAATGAATACAAATGTCTAAAAAATGAGATCGACAGGAAGTGCAAAATGACTAAGCAGGGATGGCTAGAGGACAAATGCGAAGATGTAGAGGCTTACCTCTTTAGGGGTAAGATAGATAATGCCTACAGGAAAATTAAAGAGACATTTGGAGGAAAGAGAGCCACTTGCATGAATATCAAGAGCTCAGATGGAAACCAAGCTCTAAGCAAAGAAGGGAAAGCAGAAAGGCGGAAGAAGTATATACAGGGTGTTACAAAAAGGTACAGCCAAACTTTCAGGAAACATTCCTCACACACAAATAAAGAAAAGATGTTATGTGGACATTTGTCCGGAAACACTTAATTTCCATGTTAGAGCTCATTTTAGTTTCGTCAGTATGTACTTCCTCGATTCACTGCCTTGATTTCATACGCGATACTCTAAATGTACTGCTAGAATATGTGCCTTTACAAGTACGACACAACATGTAGTTCATGCACGATGGAGCTCCTGCAGATTTCAGTCGAATTGTTTGTACGCTTCTCAACAACAGATTCGGTGACTGATGGATTGTTAGAGGCAGACCAATTCCATGGCCTCCACACTCTCCTGACCTCACCCTCTTGACTTTCATTTATGGGGGCATTTGAAGGCTCTTGTCTAAGCAACTGCAGTACCAAATGTAGAGACTCTTCATGCTCGTATTGTGGATGGCTGTGATACAATACGCCATTTTCCAGGGCTGCATCAGCACATAAGGGATTCCATGCGACGGAGGGAGGATGCATGTATCCTCGCTAACGGAGGACATTTTGAACATTTCCTGTAACAAAGTGTTTGAAGTCACGCTCGTACGTTCTGTTGCTGTGTGTTTCCATTCCATGATTAATGTGATTTGAAGTGAAGTAATAAAATGAGCTCTAACATGGAAAGTAAGTGTTTCCGGACACATGTCCACATAACATATTTTCTTTCTTTGTGTGTGAGGACTGTTTCCTGAAAGTTTGGCTGTACCTTTTTGTAACACCCTGTAGAGGGTCTATACAAGGTCGATGTACTTGAGGACAATATTATGGAAATGGAAGAGGATGTAGATGAAGATAAAATGGGAGATACAATACAGCGTGAATAGTTTGATAGAGCACTGAAAGACTTGAGTCGAAACAAGGCCCCGGGAGTAGACAACATTCCATTAGAACTACTGACAGCCTTGGGAGAGCCAGTCCTGACAAAATTCTACCATCTGGCGAGCAAAGTGTATGAGACAGACGAAATACCCTCAGACATCAAGAAGAATATAATAATTCCAATCCCAAAGGAAGCAGCCATTGACAGATGTGAAAATTACGGAACTATCAGTTTAATAAATCACAGCTGTAAAATACTAACACGAATTCTTTACAGATGAATGGGGAAACTGGTAAAAGCTGGCCTCAGTGAAGATCAGTTTTGATTTCGTAGAAATGTTAGAACACTTGAGGCAATACTGACCTTGCGGCTTATCTTAGAGGAAAGATTAAGGAAAGGCAAACCTATGTTTCTAGCATTTGTAGACTTAGAGAAAGCTTTTGACAATGTTGACTAGAATACTCTCTTTCAGATTCTAAAGGTGGCAGGAGTAAAATACAGGGAGTGAAAGGCTATTTACAATTTGTACAGAAACCAGATGACAGTTATAAGAGTTGAGTGGCATGAAAGGGAAGCAGTGGTTGGGAAGGGAGTGAGACAGGGTTGTATCCTCTCCCCAATGTTATTCAGTCTCTATATTGAGCAAGCAGTAAAGGAAACAAAATAAAAATTCAGAGTAGGTATTAAAATCCATGGAGAAGAAATAAAAACTTTGAAATTCACCGATGACATTGTAATTTTGTCAGAGACAATAAAGGACTTGGAAGAGCAGTTCAACGGAATGGACAGTCTCTTGAAAGGAGGATATAAGATAAACATCAAAAAAAGCAAAATGAGGATAATGGAATGTAGTCAAATTGATTCGGGTGATGCTGAGGGAATTAGATTAGGAAATGAGGCACTTAAAGTAGTGAAGGAGTTTTGCTATTTGGGGAGCAGAATAACTGATGATGGGTGAAGTAGAGAGAATATAAGATGTAGACTGGCAGTGGCAAGGAAACCCTTTCTGAAGAAGAGAAATTTGTTAACATCGAGTGTAGATTTAAGTGTAAGGAAGTTGTTTCTGAAACTATTTGTATAGAGTGTAGCCATGTATGGAAGTGAAACATGGATGATGAATAGTTTGGACAAGAAGAGAATAGAAGCTTTCAAAATGTGGTGCTACAGAAGAGTGCTGAAGATTAGATGGGTAGATCACATAGCTAATGAGGAGGTATTGAATAGAATTGGGGAGAAGAGGAGTTTGTGGCACAACTTGACAAGAAGTAGGGACCGGCTGGTAGGAAATGTTCTGAGGCATCGAGGGATCACAAATATAGCATTGGAGGGCAGTGTGGAGGGTAAATATCATAGAGGGATACCCAGAGATGAATACACTGATCAGATTCAGAAGGATGGAGGTTGCAGTAACTACTGGGAGATGAAGCTTGCACAGGATAGAGTAGCATGGAGAGCTGCATCACACCAGTCTCAGGACAGAAGACCACAACAACAACAACAACAACAACAACAACAACAACAGCTGATTCTTACCCATGTAAATGATTTGGGAAACAATCTGAGCAGCCATTTTAGATTGATTGCTGATGACACTGTTGTTTATCAACTAATAAAGTCATCAGTAGATCAAAACAATTTGCAAAAAGATTTAGAAAAGATATCTTTATGGTGCAAAAATTGACAATTGACCATAAATAACAAAAAGTGCTAAAAGTAATCCATTAACTTTGGTTACATGATAAATCAGTTAAATCTTAAGGCCGTAAATTCAGCTAAATACCTAGGAATTACAATTACCAACAACTTAAATTGGAAGGAACACATAGAAAATGTTGTGGTGAAGACAAACCAAAGACTGCATTTTATTACCAAAACACTTAGAAAATGTAACAGATCTACTAAGGAGACTGCCTACACTATGCTTGTCTGTTCTCTTTTAGAATAGTGCTACATGGTGTGGGACCAGATAGGATTGACGGAATACAGCGAAAAAGTTCAAAAAAGGGCAGCCCATTTTGTATTATCACGAAATAGGGGAGAGTGTATCACTGATATTATACAGGATTTGGGATGGACATTAAAACAAAGGTGTTTTTTGCTACAGAGCAATCTTCTCACGAAATTCCAATCACCAGCTTTCTCTCACGAATGCAAAGATATTTTGTTGACGCCGACTTACATAGGGATATTAGATCACCATGATAAGGTAAATCGGAGCTCGTATGGAAAGATATAGGTGTTCATTCTTTTTGTGAGCTATACAAGCAGTAGGCACTAAAAAAGGAACATATGGCTGAGGAATCTGTGATTGCTTGATAAGTGGTGTAACTTTATAAGAACCTTTTTTCACATGAAAATTTCTGGGAATTGATCCTTTAGCCCTTCTTTTCCGTCTGTGTGCATTGCTTTGGTTCTGATGGAGGGCAAGATCGACAATCTCATGGTGCCTCCATTTACGCTATGCTGAGAAAGGTACCAGCTCCTTTATTTGATCTGGCAGCTATTTATTTTAGTGACATTGAATCATGTGGCAATTCACTGAAAAATTTTGAAAGTACTCAAAGGAAAGTTTCATGCTTAGTGTTTCTCTGAGAAATAGAGCCAACACAGTATTCTGAGTTCTATGAATATCCTCTTCAAAGGGTTACTGGCATGTCGGTAAGTCAATAGTGAAAATAGGTTTGATTTGTCTTCTTTGTAGAATTTCTTTCCATTGCCAGCACTGAAGCTGGGGACCTTTGTTGGAAATTACTTTTTGTATGTGCCCTACTTCATAAAAAAGTGTTTCATGGAGGTAATTGCTACAGTTTTACTTGTAGCTTTAGATACAGTGGAAACAGGAACTGCTTGTAGCTTGTCACTTTGGCAAGCTTTGCAAGTAGCTTCCACTTTTTGTATTGTCTACTCCACTTTACTAAAATATAAGTTTCTTTAAGCTTATTGAAACATGTACGGGATCAAAAGTGGGCACAGCTAAGATGAATGTACCAAATAATTACTAAGCTCCTCGGGTATACAGAATATCTAATTAAGATCACTTGGGTTCCTCCTTCTAAATAGAAACTCATCCCCCCCCCCCCCCATACAGGTTCAGGGGTTAGAATAGGACTGCGGTATTCCTGCCTGTCGTAAGAGGTGACTGAAAGGAGTCTCAAATATTTCGGCCTATATATGATGGTCCCCTCTTGGATTTCACCTCCATACTCCATATTTCCAAATTCTTCCAAAGAGTGAGCCACTTGGCGAAGGGCGCCTTACATGGTGCATAGTGTCCATCTTGCATTGAGACCTTTAGCCAGCTTTTTCATCGTTGCATTGCTGTCCCGCTTGTTCTGCATTTCCTGGATGCGATTTCCACCATGCACTGCGCAGTGTTGCTTTTTGCGGAGACAGTGGCCATGGACTTCCTTGCACCTAATATCCAGCACGCTAGGCAGTCCGTTGTGGAGGAGCCGCCATGTACCCTGTTGGTTGTAGCCCCCTGACATCACAGGAATCACTCAGCTGATGTCTGCGCCATTAACTCCCCATGTAAGACAAGGTGTAGGTGCCTGTCTCCCTGGGGCATCAGGGCTCCCGGCAATGGAGATCCTACCAGGTGGCCCTTGCTGAGGCTGGGTGACACCCGTGGGGAGGGTCCTTGGTCGGAGAGGGTGGCATCAGGGTGTGTGACCCGCAATGAAGCGTGGTACATCATCTCTTGCTGGTGGCCAGCAAGATCCCAAATCGTTCCCCTCCCTGGCCACACCGTGGGAGGCATAAGGCTCATGATGGGAGTGACACTTATTCTCCTTGGTTCCTAGTTTGTACAAAGCTGATGGGGATTCTTTCATGTCAACAAAGCCTCAATTCTTCATAGAACATTTAGAGGACAAGTTTGGGGATGCGGAGGGCTTGTCCAACATGCACTCTGGGTCAGTATTGGGGGGGGGGGGGGGGGGGGAGGGGGAACGGCATTCTCTGTCCAGTCATGAAGGTTACTTGCTTGTGACAAGTTGGGGGATGTTTCAGTTACCATCACACCCCGTACGAGTTTAAATATAGTCCAGGGTATTATTTTCCATGGGGACCTTCTTTTGCAGTCTGATGATGCGCTGCACACCAATTTAGAGCATCGAGGTGTTCATTGCGCCTGGCGCATTCATCGGGGTCCGAAGGATAATCAGATTGCTACCAGTGTATTCATCTTGGCCTTCACGATACATTACTGGAGAAGGTCAAGGTGATGGTTTACCGCTGCGATGTCAAGCCCTATATCCTCCCCTGATGCGGTGCTTTAAGTGCTGGAAGTTCAGCCATATGTCTTCCCGCTGTACTTCCAGCCTCACATGTCGAGATTGCGGACGCCCATCACATCCCAATACTCCACGTGCTCCGCCTCCCATCTGTGTCAACTGCAGAGAGCATCATTCACCTTGCTTGCCAGACTGCAGGATCTTACAGAAAAATCGGAAAATCATTGAATATAAGACCCTGGACCGACTGACTTATACTGAGGCTAAGAGAGAATATGAACGGCTCCATCCTGTGCAAATGACTTCCTCATATGCCGCCGCTACTACAAGTGTGATAGCCCCATCAGTTCAGCGAATTCCAGTCAGCTCATCAAGCTGTACAGCTCCACATGCCCCCCTTGCCCATGAGAGGCACTACCCACCCTGTTGCTCCTGTGCCACTTACCTTGGGGGTAACACCCCCGCACCCATCGAGAATGTCTGTCCCCCCTTCTAAGCTGGAGAAGTGACCAACTTCTTCAGCTCCTCTCGCTCGCAAGAGGTCCCTTGGGTCCCTCCCTTCCCAGGTTTCCACAAGTGGGAAGGATGACACCCGGCAGTGGCATAAGTGCCCACAAGCAGCTGGTTGTAGGGCTTCGCGATCTTCCTCCATACCAGAGACTGAATCGGTGAAGCCCTCCTAGCCAGTGAAACCCAAGGAGCAGCGAGAAAAGTCCAAGAAGAAGACCTCTAAGGCGAAGGAACTTGTGGTGGCACCCACCCCACCACAACTTACAAGCTCTGCACGTGAGGGTGAGGTAGAGAATCTGGTGTCTGCTGAGGACCTACATCTCACCGGACTCTCAAACACGATGGATGTCACTCACACAGGTACTCAATCGGTGGCAGCAGGTGACCCTGCGGTGTAATCTGTCTCCTCGGTCCTTTCACACTTTTCTCGGCCATAGACTGTGTCATTCTCAAGTGAAACAGCAGCGGTTTTTTCCACCATCTTGCTGTGCTCCGACAACTTCTCAGCCTTCACCCTTTCACTGCATTGTTCTTCAGGAAACTTGTTTTACAGTGATGTGAACCCCTTGCCCTCCGTGGCTATCAGGGTTATTATAGGAACCGGGCAGCTTATGAGAGGGTATCTGGTGGTGTCTGCATCTACATCCTTCATTCCCTTTACAGCTAGTCTGTCCCTCTACAAACACTTGTAGAGGCTGTCGCTGTTTGGGTGTGGATGCCTCAGGCTGTTACTGTCTGCACCAGATGGTGATGTCCAGCAGCATGTCCTGGCTGTGCTGATAACCCAATTGTCACCACCTTTTCTGTAACTGGACGACTTCACTGTCCATTACCCTCTGTGGGGTGAATCAGTGGCAACAGGCCGAGGCAGCATCGTTAGCAAGTATTGGCACAACTTGACCTTTCCCTTTTAAATAATGGTGCCTTCACACATTTCGGTGTGGCGCATGGCACGTACTTAGCCATTGACTTTTAGATCTGCGGCCCTAGCCTATTACCATCTGTCCAATGGAGTGTGCATGATGACTTGTGCAGTAGTGACCACTTTCTGATCTTTCTGTTACTGCCACAGCATCACTCTTCTGGGTGCCCCTGCAGATGGGCTATGAATAAGGCTGACTGGGAATTGTTCACCTCCATTGTCACTATTGAGTCTCTTTCCAATGACGCCATTGATGCAGTGGTTCACTCGGTCACCACCAGCATCGTTACTGCCATAGAATCTGCCATTCCCTGTTCTTCTGGATCCCCTCAGCAGAGGACTGTCCTTGGTGGTCGTCTGAGGTCACAGAGGCGATTAAAGATCACAGGCAGGCTTCCCAGCATCACAAGCAGCCTCTGGCCTTCCGCTCCCTGAAAGAGTGGTTAGAATGTCAGAACCTTTCATTTCACACGCGCCACTCTGAATCGTACAATGCTCCATTCAGTGAGTGGGAATTCCAAAGTGCTCTAGCCGCTTGCCCTGATATGGCTCCCAGGGCAAATCACATCCACTGTCAGATGCTCAAACACCTCTCGGTGGACTGCCAGCGACACCTCCTAGACCTTTTCAACCATATCTGGGTTGAGGGTGAGGTCCCATCGCAATGGCGGGAAAGTGTCAAATCCCCATGTTGAAACCTGGCAAGAACCCACTGGAGGTGGACAGCTACTGCCCCAGTAGCCTCACCAATGTTCTTTGGCAGTTGCTCGAATGCATGTTGAGCCGGAGGTAGAGTGAGCTGCTTGAGTCTCGGGGCCTTCTGGCTTCGTCTCAGGGTGGGTTCCGTAAGGGCCGCTGTGTCACCAATAAGCTGGTGTACCTGGAGTCTGCCATCCATACGACCTTTGCCCGCCGTCAGCATCTGGTCGCTGTCTTTTTTGACATGAGGAAGGCACACGATACAACATGGCAACATCGTTCCTTTCATGTGCAAGTTGCGGCCTCCCATAGTTCTTCCCGAGTTCAGGAGAATGGGGTACCATAAGCATCTGTCTTAAAAGTGTCTGCCTCTTTTTGATTGCAATTAATGGGCTTGCTGCAGCAGTGGGAACATCTCTCTCATCTTCCTTGTATGCTGACGACATCTGCCTATACTATAGCTCCACTGGCATTGCAGCTGCTGAATGGCAGCTGCAGGGAACTATCCAAAAGGTGCAGTCTTGAGCTGTAGGGCATGGCTTCCAGTTTTCGGCTGCCAAGACCTGCGTTATGCATTTCTGCCGGTGATGCACTGTTCACCCTGAGCCACAGTTTTATCTTGACAGCAAACCTCTTGCTGCAGTGAAGATGCATTGGTTTTTGGGATTGTTATTAGATACCCGGCTGACTTGGCTGCCTCATATTCGGCAGCTTAAACAAATGTGCTGGCGGCATCTTAACACTCTTTGTTGCTCGAGTCACACCAGCTGGGGTGCCGATCGTCTACCCTTCTACGGCTGTACCAGGTGTTAATGTAGTCTTGTCTGGATTATGGGAGCCTGGCTTACAGTTCGGCATCACATTGCATTTGCTGGACCCCATCCTTCACAGCGGGATCCGACTCGCCACTGGAGCTTTCCGGACAAGCCCTGACAACAGCATACTTGTGGAAGCAGGTGTGTCTCCATTGCGATCCGGCGCCAATGATTACTGGCCGCTTAGGCTACAAACGTTCGTAGCTTGCCCGGGCATCCAAATTATCATCTCCTGTTCCCTCAGTTGGTCGTCCACCTTCCAGAATAGCGGCCTCGGTCAGGGTGTACGATCACGGTTCACGTCAGAGCTCTTCTCTCTGGGCTTGAGGTTTTCTGTCTTCCACCTCTTTTCTGGGCCCCTCTGCGTATACCCCCATGGTGTGTGCTCTGCCCGTGCCTTTGGCTCGATTTGGCACAGGGCCCCAGGGCCCGAAGGACTCAGTCCCTCCTGAGACCCGCCGCCACCGCTTTCTTTCAATCCTTGCCACGTTTCAAGGCTCTGACATTGTCTATACTGACAGTTCGATGGTTGCTGGTCATGTCGGTTATGCTCTTACTCTAGGGGATCATTATGAACAACACTCATTGCCAGCTGGCTGCAGTGTTTTCACTGCCGAGCTGGTCGTCATCTCTCGCGCCATAGAGTATATCCTCTCCTGCTCAGGTGAGTCCTTCGTTATCTGTAGTGACTCCCTGAGCAGTTTACAAGCTATCGACCAGTGTTTCCCTCACTCTCATCTGGTGATGGCTATCCAGGAGTCCCTCCATACTCTTGCCCGTTGCAGCCGCTCTGTGCCCGGGTCATGTAGGCATTCTGGGAAATGAATGTGTTGACAAGCTGGCCAAACAGGCTGTCGGTGCACCAGCCTTGGAGATTGGCCTTTCGGAGAGTGACCTCAGGTCAGTTTTGCAGCAGAAGGTACTTCGCATCTGGGGTGAAGAAAGGCGCGCTGTGTCTTCACCCAACAAACTTCGGGCCGTCAAGGAGGCTACCGGTGCGTCTTGCTCCTCCTTGCAGGTCTCTCGCAAGGTCTCAGTTGTCCTCTGCTGGCTGCGCATTGGCTACACCTAGATAACGCACAGCTATTTATTGTGCCGCTAGGACCCACCTTTATGTTGCTGCAGGTCAGCTTTGACTGTGGTCCACATCTTTTTGGATTGCCCACTTTTAACTCCGCTCAGGCAGACGTTTGCGCTGCCTGATATGCTTCCTGCACTTTTATCAGACGACATTGCGATGGCAGATTTAGCTTTGGGTTTTATTCGTGCAGGGGGTTTTTATCGCTTGATCTAAGAGTTTGCCCTTTTTTTCCCTTGTGTTTATTCTGGCCTTTGGCCTATGATTTTTTACTGTTTTTCTTGGTGGTTGTCTTTTCCTTCTTCTTCTTCTTCTTCTTTTTTCCTATGGTTGGCCAACCACTTGGTGTGATTTTTAATTCCTTTTGTCTGGTCTCTGTCGGTGTCTTTCTTGTCCTGTGTAGTCTCTTGTCATCTCCATAGTTTATTTTTATTTCTTGTGGGGGTTTAAAGTTTATAAAAAAGAGACCGATGGCCCTACTAGTCTGGTCGCTTCAATCCCACAAACCAACCCCAACCAATAAACCCATTCCTTATCATGTAATATTGCTGCAGTGCTGTGTGGCATTTATGATGCCACTTATCCAATACTTCTTTCATTTGTCCTGTTCTGGCACAATCCCTAGTAGGCATGTGACTAAGTGATTCTCAAAGGCAACTTGCCTCATGTACACTCCTGGAAATGGAAAAAAGAACACATTGACACCGGTGTGTCAGATCCACCATACTTGCTCCGGACACTGCGAGAGGGCTGTACAAGCAATGATCACATGCACGCCACAGCGGACACACCAGGAACCGCGGTGTTGGCCGTCGAATGGCGCTAGCTGCGCAGCATTTGTGCACCGCCGCCGACAGTGTCAGCCAGTTTGCCGTGGCATACGGAGCTCCATCGCAGTCTTTAACACTGGTAGCATGCCGCGACAGCGTGGACGTGAACCGTATGTGCAGTTGACGGACTTTGAGCGAGGGCGTATAGTGGGCATGTGGGAGGCCGGGTGGACGTACCGCTGAATTGCTCAACACGTGGGGCGTGAGGTCTCCACAGTACATCGATGTTGTCGCCTGTGGTCGGCGGAAGGTGCACATGCCCGTCGACCTGGGACCGGACCGCAGCGACGCATGGATGCACGCCAAGACCGTAGGATCCTACGCAGTGCCGTAGGGGACCGCACCGCCACTTCCCAGCAAATTAGGGACACTGTTGCTCCTGGGGTATCGGCGAGGACCATTCGCAACCGTCTCCATGAAGCTGGGCTACGGTCCCGCACACCGTTAGGCTGTCTTCCGCTCACGCCCCAACATCGTGCAGCCCGCCTCCAGTGGTGTCGCGACAGGTGTGAATGGAGGGACGAATGGAGACGTGTCGTCTTCAGCTATGAGAGTCACTTCTGCCTTGGTGCCAATGATGGTCGTATGCGTGTTTGGCGCCATGGAGGTGAGCGCCACAATCAGGACTGCATACGACCGAGGCACACAGGGCGAACACCCGGCATCATGGTATGGGGAGCGATCTCCTACCCTGGCCGTACACCTCTGGTGATCGTCGAGGGGACACTGAATAGTGCACGGTACATCCAAACCGTCATCGAACCCATCGTTCTACCATTCCTAGACCGGCAAGGAAACTGCTGTTCCAACAGGACAATGCACGTCCGCATGTATCCCGTGCCACCCAACGTGCTCTAGAAGGTGTAAGTCAACTACCCTGGCCTGCAAGATCTCCGGATCTGTCCCCCATTGAGCATGTTTGGGACTGGATGAAGCGTCGTCTCACGCGGTCTGCACGTCCAGCACGAACGCTGGTCCAACTGAGGCGCCAGGTGGAAATGGCATGGCAAGCCGTTCCACAGGACTACATCCAGCATGTCTACGATCATCTCCATGGATGAATAGCAGCCTGCATTGCTGCGAAAGGTGGATATACACTGTACTAGTGCCGACATTGTGCATGCTCTGTTGCCTGTGTCTATGTGCCTGTGGTTCTGTCAGTGTGATCATGTGATGTATCTGACCCCAGGAATGTGTCAATAAAGTTTCCCCTTCCTGGGACAATGAATTCACGATGTTCTTATTTCAATTTCCAGGAGTGTATAATAGACTGAAATTGTTCTGTCATGGAGTGTCACCATATCTGCTGGTCGTGCCAGTTGGTGCCCTGTACAACATGTCTGACACAATATTTTCTTTTCCTGGTGTGTGCACCACTGTGAACCAACATTTCTGCAAGTATAAAGCCCACAATGCCTAGCTTCTGTATATCAGTTTAGTGGTCACAAGAAATTCCAATGCCCTATGCTCCTAGAAAATTCTAGAAAAGCGTCCAAATTAAAAAATCTAAACTTAGCAAATTACCATACAGTTTTTGAAACCTTTAATACATTCACTCACCTTTACTGTGCACTTAACTGGCAAATATGATTGTTTTACAATGAACTATCCCTTGATCCTCACATTCTTGGAGCAGTTGTACGGCAACTTCTGCCTTCAAGCTATATGTGAAAATAGGGAAGCAATGAGTATTGCATCTTTAACTTTCTGAAATTCTTCCTGTGTCTTTGTGTCCAAATTCCATGGGGTATTCTTTCTATTAAAGTGCAGCATCGACAATATATGAGGTTTGGAACTTAAATATTGGGGACTATTTAGTCACAATTGATACAAAACAGTTACATGTTAGCACCTGTTACTGTCCTTCAAAGTAGTCACCAGCATAGTGTAGAACCCATTGCCAGTGGCCCAGAAGGCGTAATATATCGTTAGTAGAACCTGTTCTGTTAATGGTACAAATAGAGCGGTCTACTGCCTGTTGAATCGCTGGAACAGTTCTGAAGCGAATGCCACGAAGTAGTTCCTTCATCTTCAGAATCAAATCAAAGTCACAAGAGCTTAAGTCTGGGGACTATGTTGGATGGTACAGTACTTCCCAGTCCCATTGACTGAACAGAGCAGCCACAGTTTGCACTGTATGTGCCCACGCATTGTCATGCAAAATAATGGGTGGGTTGTGCGGAAAGTGTCACCGCTTTTTTTTGCAAAGCCTGTTGCAGATGATGCTCCAAAAACAAACAGTAAAACTGCACTGACGGTCTGCCATGCAGGAACATAATACGTTAGGATAACACCATCACAGCTGTACACGAGAATCACCATAACTTTAGACCACTCCGTTCGCATCATCAACACAACAGGCTCTGCTAATGGTATACTACGCCTTCCACATCGCTGGCGACAGGTTCTGCACATTGCTGGTGACTGCTTTGAAGGACAGTAACAGGTGCAAACATGTAACTCTTTTGTATAAGTTGTGAATAAATAGTTGCCACTATTTAAGTTCCAACCTTCGTAATAAGGTTCACAAAGTGGTTGTAAAAATTTTGGCACTTTATTTTCAGACTTTATGTCTTCAATTGATAAGGTTATAAAAATTCTTTTATCTAAGGTAAGCCCTCAACTGACTCTTGATGATGAGTACTGGAATCTCTCTGGCTGAATCTTCCATGTATCAGGTCAAGTTTCAATATAATAACAGATGAAAGAATTCTTTTAGTAACTTTTTTGAAAACTGGATATATGATTAGCAAGACTTCTCACATATGAAGAAATCATCCATGTATAATGTCATGTTTCTCTTGTTCATCAGGGATAACTGTGTTCAAACTTCATATGAGCATTATGGAAAAGACCCTGAGAGCAAGTGGAAGTTTCTTAAACTGACAGCACTGGCTGAAGCGTAGGAATGCCATTTACTTGTGACATGTAAGTAACTAGCTTGCAAATCCGCTGAAGTCAGCCCTTTGACTCCACAAAACTTTTGGAATAGCTTTTTCAGGCTCTGTGGTTTGTCTTGGGCATGATAATAGCATTAATTTACCTTGAGTTGACCACGAAGCAGATCGAGCCATTTCACTTTGAATCACTGTTGTATGAGCTTAGTGCGTGTTCAGTGGCTCCCTGCTCCAGCCATTGAATCTGTTTCCTTCTTTACCTTCTACTTATGTGCCAGTGGGATGGAATATCAATGTGAAGTTTATAATGACTCCTGGGGTGTCAGAGAATGCCTCTGCATGTGTGTTCAGTATCTCCTGTAACTTTGCAATTTCCTCCCTTGTTAAATTTACCCTGTCTCCCTTCCATTTTATCTTCTAAAGTGATCTCATGGTCATAACCTGAGTCAGCAGCTATGGATATCCCATCATTATCAGAAAAGAACTCTGGTTCAGTCCTCATCCCAGATTGAGTAACTGCTCCAAGACATTTCATCTTGACATCTTGCTTAAGGATGCGAACATCAAACTTTAACTTCTGGGACTGCTCTGGACCTACAGATTTATCTCACCACTATCTAAATCAGAAAAGCTAAGCCTAAAATTGGCTCCATAGTAAATTATAAAATTTGCACTCAGTGTGTACCCATGGTATGTAAAATTGATCTGAGGTTGTCTTGTGCCTTTGACACTTTTGTTGAGAGTGCCTCCTGTCACTTTTGTCTTTTGCAGTGGCAAAACAGGTCGCACTGCCTCCTGTTCACATCTACCAAAAGTTGCTTCACTTAGAACAGTAATTGGACTACCTGTGTCAGTATCACATTGCAGAGTTATGGGGTCAACTTTGACATTAGTTATCAGATGGATCATTGACGACTTGTGCTATCTTCCTCAGCCAGTAGTATCTCTTTAAATGAGAACATTTTTTGATTAGGCTTTACCACAACTGTTATTAACATTGAGTGAAACAACAAGCCTATTACCAGTTAATTTCCACATTTCAAAGGTTTAAACTTCCATCATCAGATGGATTCATTTGTATTAATACGATGTGTGTTGTGTTAAGGCTTTATGGTAACATGTGGCACTGTCTCCAGTGCTCATAATTCATCACTGATAAACTGGTATGTATCAGTTTGTAGACACAGTCTTTGGTTACAAGTGCTGAAGTTCATATGTCTTGTATTATGACAGAGAAAGGAGCCTTTGGCAACTGGAGACAGTGACACAGGTTACCATAAAGTTGAAATGCAACACACTCATTATATTAATACAAATGAATCCACTTGATCATAGAGGTTTTTCTTTGAAACACATTGTGGAAATAAATTAAACAGTGACTGATAATACATAGACAATCATTCAGGGACCTGCCAATTTTGGTTGTGCCTGTCTGTTGTTGAACCACCTGCGACTCCACAGATGTTCCTGTTCCTACTGTTTCTGCCAATTCCCACATTCAGTCTTCTCTCCAAAACAATTCCTATGTGCCCATGAGCCATTATTCTGGTGTGGCTGCTGACAGTATTTTGTCATTTAAAATTCCCTGTGCCTATTTTTGAATGCCTATGTGCCTTGTCAAACTCAGGAAAGCATCAACATTGTGCTTATACCTTCCAGCAAGATTGATGTGATAAACATAAGCTGGTAATTTGATCAAACATATCTGTAAGGGTCTATCGGTTGCCCACAGCCATACAGCATGTAACACGCGCTTGCCAGCCGACCTATCTGGAATGCTGACAATTTGCTTGGTCAGTACAGGTGCCTCCAGCTGCAGTGCAACACAGGGAGTAAGCAGCTGGCCACCATCTGCAGCATGCTGGATAACTACCATGGCCTCGGGCGCGAATATGTCTCTTTTCTCAGCTCACCATGGAGCTGCTGTTAGGATGTCAGGCACAATGATGATGGGTGCATGTAGCATGCATGTTGTATAATCAGCCTTTTGTTAATAAAACTGTTTAAACTTACTTCTCGGTGTTCGCTTATTACTGTACTTCAAGGACCCACCACTTACAAATGCTGACAAATATTTCGCGTAATTATCATCTGGGGCAACAAAACAAACAACCCTCTTAAAGAAGTGGTGTCAGCATGGGAATAATTATGGAAAAATCTACAGTCCTGAAGAGGTGCAGCACAACGTGAACTTCGAGCAGCGGCATGAACATCTTCTGACTAAGCGGGGCATCAAACGCTGGAATTCAGGTTGGTCTACTCCAGTTTGGCTTGAATACAAAAGGAAGTGAAAGGCAGAAAGAAGCGAGCGTAACATTCCGAAAGACTTGTCAAATGATAGTTCATGCAGTACAGGTACGACTACAATAAAGAATTTTTCATTATTGGCATCAGTACCAGTGTTCAGTGGGAAACCTGAAGATGATGTGAAGGATTTCTTTTATAAACTTGAAGGTGCCACCCTGTTAGGATTATGGACAGATTCCGATAAGCTACTGGTTGTCAAATTAAGAATTGAGGGAGCAGCACAAGATTTCATTAGTGCTGAGCCTACTTGTGTAAAAACAGAAGATAACAATGAGTTTAGAACGATTGTTGTTCAGAGATTTAAAAGTAAAAATACAATCAGATGTCACAGAGAGCAGCTAAATGCATTCTCTGAAAATTATTTGGAGCAGTTAGCTAATGAGCCCATGCAAATAATAAACGGTTGTGAAATCACTCTTGACCTTGTAGCAACAAATAATCCTGAGTTAATAACGAGCATCAAAACCGATATAGGGATTAGTGAACACAGGGTTATCGTAACGAGATTGAATATTGTAATCTCCAAATCCTCGAAAAATAAACAAAAAATATACCTTTTCAAAAAAGAAGATAAAAATTCACTTGACACCTTCCTGAGAGACAATCTCCACTCATCCCAAATTAATAATATAAGTGTACACCAGATGTGGCTTAAATTCAAAGAAATAGTATCGGCAGCAATTGAGAGATTTATACCAAATAAACTAACAAACGACGGAGCTGATCCTCCTTGGTACACAAAAAATGGATTAGAACACTGTTGCAGAAACAACGAAACAAACATGCCAAATTTAAACAGATGTAAAATCCCCAAGATTGGCGATCCTTTACAGAAGCTCAAAATTTAGTGCGGAGTTCAATGCGAGATCCTTATAACAGTTTCCAAAATGAAACTTTGTCTCTAAAACTGGCAGAAAATCCAAAGAGATTCTGGTCGTATGTGAAGTATGTTAGCGGCAAGAAACAATCAATGCCTTCTCTCTGCTATAGCGATGGAGATACTATCGAAGACAGTGGTGCCAAAGCAGAGTTACTAAACACAGCCTTTCCAAATGCCTTCACAAAAGAAGATGAAGTAAATATTCCAGAATTCGAATCGAGAACAGCTGCCAACATGAGTAACGTAGAAGTATATATCCTCGGAGTAGTGAAGCAACTTAAATCACTTAATAAAAGCAAGTCTTCTAGTCCAGACTGTATACCAATTAGGTTCCTTTCTGAGTATGCTGATGCATTAGCTCCATACTTAACAATCATATACAACCGTTTGCTTGACGAAAGATCTGTACCCAAAGACTGGAAAGTTGCACAGGTTACCCCAAATCAAGAAAGGTAGTAGGAGGAATCCACTAAATTACAGGCCCATATTGTTAATGTCGATATGCAGCAGGATTTTAGAACATATATTGTGTTCGAACATTATGAATTTCCTTAAAGGAAACTGTCTATTGACACACAGTCAGCATGTATATAGAAAACATTGTTCCTCTGAAACACAATAGCTCTTTATTCACATGAAGTGCTGAGTACTATTGACAAGGGATTTCAGATCGATTCTGTATTCATGATTTCTGGAAGGCTTTTGACACAGTACCACACAAGCGACTCGTAGGAAAATTGCGTGCTTATGGAATATCGTCTCAGTTATGTGACTGGATTTGTGATTTCCTGTCAGAGAGGTCACAGTTCGTAGTAATTGACGAAAAATCATTGAGTAAAACAGAAGTGATTTCAGGCGTTCTCCAAGGTAGTGTTATAGGCCCTTTGCTGTTCCTTATCTGTATAAACGATTTGGGAGACAATCTGAGCAGCCATCTTGAGTTATTTGCTGATGATGCTGTCGTTTATCGACTAATAAAGTCGTCAAAAGATCAAAACAAACTGAAAAACGATGTAGAAAAAATATCTGAATGGTGTGAAAAGTGGCAGTTGACCCTAAATAACAAAACGTGTGAGGTCATTCACATGAGTGCTAAAAGAAACTTGTTAAACTTCAGTTACACGATACATTAGTCTAATCTAAAAGCTGTAAATTCAACTAAATACCTAGGTATTACAATTACTAACTACTTAAATTGGAAAGAACAAATAGAAAATGTTGTGGGGAAGGCTAACCAAAGGCTGCATTTTATTGGCAGGACACTTAGAAAATTTAGCAGACCTGCTAAGGAGACTGCCTACACTACACTTGTCCGTCCTCTTTTAGAATACTGCTGCGCGGGGTGTGATCCTTACCAGATAGGACCGATGGAGTACATTGAAAAAGTTCAAAGAAAGGCAGCACGTTTTGTATTATCGCGAAATATAGGAGAGAGTGTCACAGAAATGATACAGGATTTGGGCTGGAAATCGTTAAAGAAAGGCGTTTTTCATTGCTACAGAATCTTCTCACGAAATTCCAGTCACCAACTTTCTCCTCCGAATGTGAAAATATTTGGTTGACACTAACCTACATAGGGATGAATGATCACCACAATAAAATAAGGGAAATCAGAGCTT
Source organism: Schistocerca gregaria (assembly GCF_023897955.1). NCBI lineage: Eukaryota > Metazoa > Arthropoda > Insecta > Orthoptera > Acrididae > Schistocerca > Schistocerca gregaria. The sequence continues at coordinate 181,071,648 of NC_064927.1, forward strand.
GTACGGAAAGATACAGGTGTTCATTCTTTCAGCACGCTATACGAGATTGGAATAATAGGGAATTGTGAAGGTGGTTTGATGAACCCTCTGCCAGGAACTTAGATGTTAATTGTAGAGTATCGATGTAGATGTACAGTTTGCGAATGAGATGAGGTGAATCTAGTGAGCAGTTTGACGACAAAATTCAAAACATCAACATACAAGTTAGTAGAAGATGAAAATGGAAATCACATTTAGTTGTCGAAGCCGACCAGAGAGCCTTTGATTGGCAGGATGTAAAACATTTCACAAAGCAGTAGGATCAGCTGTTGGTTTTGCTGAAGCACTAAGATGACCAAATGAGATGCAGAAACGATTACACAGTTTTCAACACGACAGTACAGTGCTACAGATGCAATAAGCTGGATCACAAGCGTAAGAATTGTAAAGAGAATCGAATCTGCCATCATTGCAGGATGCAGGGTCATGTTTCAAGAGATTGTCACAACGAGAAGAAAGGTAATGCGAACAACAGACAATCTGCCAGATCTTTAAACGAGTATGGGGATGTACATGCCACCACTCCATCCGTGTCTTGCCAGAGATAGTGATTCCTGCTAGTCCCAGTGAAAATCAGACCGAAAATTACTTCATGGCAGTTGCTGTATATCGTGGTAGAAACAACAAACTACTTATTGACACAGGAGCACAGACCTCATTAATGTGGTGTTGTATAGATAAAAGGGATATATTGAAACCTCCACTAATAAAAGTGTGAGGGTAAATGGAGGAAAGCTACATAACTATGGAAAGGTTGACGTAGAATTAATTCTTGGCCAAGGCCAAGATGAAGGTGAAAACAAAGATGAAGATAAATACACAGCAAGGGTGCAAGTAGTTTCAAATAATGAAACACGTTATGAAGGTGTACTTGGATTTGATTTCTTTTCCGCTAACAAGGCAGAGATATTCGTCGCAGAAAGAAAGATCAAACTAGGCCATAGCAACTACAACCTAGGAGATCATTCTTCAGATCGTACTCAAAGGAGCAGCAATAGTGACATCGTGGGAATGGACCGCCCAAACGATGCATCAGTTCAAACCGTCCGAGTAGATGTTCAAATTCATCAGCCTCAGCAAATTCCCAAGGGAGGAGGAAAGACAATCTATGTTGAAGTTGAGTCACACCGCTGCAAGGAAGGAACTTTATAGTAAATTGTGCAATCCGAGAAAAGTGAGTTACTGGATACAATGCATTGTTATGTTGCTAGAAGTGTTGGTATCGCTACAATAGTGAGACAGAATGTCGCAAAAGTCCCGGTTACAATAACGAATGTGAGCAATGAGGATGTTTTTTTGCCACAAGGAATGAAAGTTGCTGAAGTGAAGTGTTGAGTGTAAGTAAAAGTGACATAATACAGATTCCAGATGAGGTAACAAATGCTGCAGTTATATACACAGATTTTTGTAACAGTACCACAAAATTACAATGAGGAGACGAAGTTAATAATGAACTGAAGCGCAAGATTTGGAAGAAGATAGAACATTTGACAGCTGATGAATAGAAGATTTTAGCGCCTGTTTTGTTGGAGTATGCAGATTTATTCTGAGAATGTGCATATTTACCTGTCACTCATTTAGTTCAGTATCGTGTTCATACAGGGAATGCAGCCCCGATCACACACAAACCTTACCGAATACCATTCAGTCAAAGAGAGTTGGCAGAACCTGGAATTATAAAACCAAGAGATCCTTCAGATCCACCTTGTTATTCGCCTGTTGTAACTGGAAGAAGAATTCAATTTCTGGAGAACCACAGTTCCATTTTTGTGTTGATTACCGATCTCTGGATGCTGTGACCACAGCCGACATTTACCCCTTACCAAATTTAGTGCAAACCTTGCATTACTTGGGCAGATGTTGAATTTTTTCAGTATGTGATTTAACAAGTGGTTATCACCAGTTAACAGTGCAGCCAGATGATCAAGCAAAAACTTCATTTGTAACAGCAACAGAAGTATACACATATCTTCATATGTCATTTGGACTTCCTAATGCTCCAGCTACATTTCAGCGCCTGATGGATTCAGTTTTACAAGGGCTCACCCCAACACAAGCACTTGTTTATCTTGATGATATAATAATTTTTGGGGAAAACATGAAGCAGCATACTGACAGACTACAAGCTGGTTTTGAATGTATAAGAAGCGCAAACCTGCCTTTATCAATAGATAAATCTCATTTTGCACAAAGTAAAGCTAACTACCTTGGTCATATTATAACCAGTGAAGGTGTTCGACCTGATACAAAATTAATTGGAGATGTAAAGAATTTTCCTGAACCACAGAATTTGAAAGGTGTAAATAATTCTTGGGATTGTCAAATTTCTACAGACGAGTTACAGCCAGTTATGCTAATATAGCATGTCCAATGACACAGCTACTGAAGAAAGGAGCCATATTTAACTGGCCAACAGAGTGCAAAGAGGCAATGGAAGAACTTAAAACTGCTCCAACTACAGCTCCAGTGTTAGCCTATTCAGATTTCAGTAAACCTTTTATTCTTTCAACAGATGCACCCAATTTTGCCATAGGTGCAATCTTGCCTCAAGAAGTTGATGGTCATGAACATCCAATCGCATTTTCTTTCAGACAATTAAACAAAGGAGAATGTTATTATACTACTACTGAGAAGGAGCTTTGTGCTTTGGTTTTTGGTATAGCACATAACAGATGATTCTTAACAGGAAGAGAATTTACAATTATTACAGATCATGCTGCACTTAAATGGTTATTGAGCTTAAAGGATCCAAGTTACAGATTAACAAGATGGGCATCAAGTCTGAGTGAGTACCAATTTAAGGTTATTCTCTGACATGGTAAACAACATGTGAATGCCGATGCAATGAGTCAAAAAGTCTATGTTTGTGTTACTATAAGTTGAGAAGAAAAAGGCAGCTCAGGAAGAAGATCCACAATGCAAATTATGGAAAAATGATCAATGTTTTGTCGAAATAGATGGGTTATTGTACAAAATCACTAGTAAAGGAAACCACGTAGTTATTCCAGAAAGCATGAAAGAGCAAATCATGAAGAACAACATGATTCAAAGAACAGCAGTAAAAAAGCAACCAACATTAAAATTGCTCAAATGTTTTGGTGGCTGAGCCACTAAGCTGACGTTTTCGAGTTTGTTTCACAATGTGATTCCTGTAACAGACGGAATAATGTAGGAAAAAGTAGAGCATCATTGCAAGAACTGCCAGAAACAAGTGAACCATTTGAATGAGTAGGACTAGATGTGGTAGGACAATTGCCTAAGATTAAATATGGAAACAAATATATATTGACAGTGTTAGATCATTTCTCTAGATACCTTCTCATGATACCAATACCTGATCGGAGCGCTTAGACTATAGCTAAAGTTTTTGTAAAAGAATGTATTCTTAAGTTTGGATCACCATTAAGTATAATTAGTGATCAAGGAACGAATTTTATGAGTGAAGTACTTAAACAGACTTGTAAGCTCATGCAAATAACTCAGTTAAGGACTACACCAGCACATCTGAAGGAAATGGAAGAGTCAAGCGAGTCCACAGAACAGTTATTAAAATGGTTAGTCATTACGTAAGCAGCAAACACGACAGTTGGTATGTCTGTTTACCGTACTTGGTTAGTTGTTACAATCCTAAAATGCTCAGCTCAACTGGCTTAAGTCCTTATGAGATCGTATACGGAAGGAGAATGCATTCACCCTTGGACTTTGCACGATCGACTGCCAGAATCGGCAATGAACACGTAAGGGATCTAGCATGCAAGCTAAAGGAAGCATGGAGGGGAGTGAAACAGCGAAATCATCACTCCTTTCTTCAGCAAGCAAGACAACACGACCACCAAGCGGCAGTGCCACAGTATTGAGTTGGAGATCTTGTGTATCTGAACAACATGGTGTCAAGGAAGAGTCAAGTTTAAGAAGTTTTGGAAAGGACCTTATCCAATCTTGGAGGTGTTGTCGCCAGTCACTCTTAAGCTCCAACTGCCGTTCATGTCAGTTGTGTAAAGCCATGTCTGGGTAGATTTCCCTGTAGTATCGCAAGATGACAAGGACTGACCGAGAGGCAGACCTGCTGTTCTCAAACCCAAGAAACGAGAATCGCGAGGTCGCAGTACAGACTACGAGGCCGAGGCATCACCACATTCTGAGCAATCCTGTTCCATACACCTCTACAATTTGCGAAAACATGTTTAGTGTGTGAGGGTGCAATGCGTGTGTTTATTTCGGCCATGTGCTTATGTGAATGTGTTGTGAAAATTTAGTATTTAAGCTATTGCACGAGTGCACAAGTTAAACTAAACCTTTTATTCCACAGGTTATCACAAGAAACTCATTTATTTTATGTTCATTGGTAACTCTAGTATTTAGAACTAATTAATGATGTTCATTTTTATTGTAATGTTTGCTATGACAGGGTATTCTGCTAATGCTGTTGTAATAGTACCACAGAGTACAGGTGTTTTGTTTGAACCTCGATCAGACATGATAGTTTCAACAAGTCTTGCAGAACTTGTATTCAAGTACAATCTGAGTGAAATCCAGCAACAGTTCAATTCTGTAAAGAAGCAAATTGATCTAATTTGTTCTGTTAAAGGTAATGATACAAATTTGGAAATGGGAACATCTTGGTATAATAACTGGATCACAGCCAAAATGTAGGTACAGTCTACATTTGCTATTTATGAACAAGAGATTTAATGTTTTTTAAAGTTTTTGCCACATAAAAAGTTAGACAGTCAGCAAGAGCGCATCGCTAGTTCCTGCTACTACTAAGGCGAGTACACCGTTCGCTTGTTACATATTTTTACGAGCTTCAAACAGGAGCAGTGCAGTAATCGATAGGAACTGTGATTGTTGTGTACAGATGCGAGCTGAGCTGGCGACCCTTCGCTCACAGCTTCAGGCTGTGTTGGCTTCCATCACATAGCTTGAGGCTGCTGTCAGGAGGAGTCACTGTTGGGGATCGGATGCGGGGATGTGAGGGACGTCGATCATGTCCCATGTGTCCTCCGATCGGTCCACTACTGTGACCTCCCCGGCTACTGCCTGCACTGAGATTGAGCCCTCACCTGTGGTCGAGTGGGAGATCAATCCAAAGTCAGGCAGGCAGCGAAAACTTTCCATGGGGCCGATCGTAGGACCTCCCCAGTGCGTTTGATGAGCAGGTTTCTGGCATTATCTGTGGCTGATGATGTCTCTGAGCCGGATGCAGTTGTCCACCCTGTTGCAGAGGAAGCTTCTCGGCCCGCAAGGTCTGGGCATTCACAGAGGGTGGGTTTGCTGGTCGTTGGGAGCTCCAATGTTAGGCGTGTAGTGGGGCTCCTTAGGAACATGGCTGCCTAGGAGGGGAAGGAAGCCAGTGTACACTCTGTGTGCATTCTGGGGGGAGTCATTCCGGATGTGGAAAGGTGCTTCCGGATCCCATGAACAGTACAGGGTGCAGCCAACTGCAGGTGGTGGCTCATGTCGGTACCAACGACGTGTGTTGCTTTGGATTCGAGCAGATTCTGTCTGGTTTCGCGCAGCTAGTGGAAATGGTAAAGACTGCCAGTCTTGCTTCCAAGATTAGGGAGGAGCTCACCATCTGCAGCATCGTTGATAGAACCAACTGTGGTCATTTGGTGCAGAGCCGAGTGGAGGATCTGAATCAGAGGCTCAGACGGTTCTGTGACCGTGTAGGCTGCAGATTCCTTGACTTGCGCCATCGGGTGGTGGGTTTGCGGGTTCCGCTTAATAGGTCAGGAGTCCACTGCACACAGGAGGTGGCTACACAGGTAGCAGGGGCTGTGTGGAAGGGACTGGGTGGTTTTTTAGGTTAGAGGGTCTCAGGGAACCACAGACCGGGCATCCATCAGAAAGTGGGCAGGTAAAATATGGTAAGGTAGCTGTAGACACAGTTGGTATTGTAGTTGTAAATCGTTGTAGCTGTGTTGGGAAAGAACCAATTGAAGCTCAAATAGTTGTAGGTACAGAGAGCTGGCTGAAGCTGGAAATACGTTCAGTCAAAGTTTTTTCAAACGCTCTAACAGTGTTCAGAAAGTATAGATTAAATACAGTTGGTGGTGGAGTATTTATTGCAGTCAGAGGTAGTTTGCCTTGTAGCGAAATTGAAGTAGACAGTTCATGTGAAATAGTATGGGTAGAGTTTATACCTGACAATCGGACTAAACTATTAATTGGATCGTTTAACCAACCTCCAACTCAGAAGACTTAGTTGCTGAACAGTTCAAAGAAAACTTGAGTCTCATTTCAAATAAGTACCCTGCTTATACAATTATAGTCAGTGGTGACTTCAATCTACCCTCGATATGCTGGAAAAACTATATGTTTAAAGCCGGCGGCAGGCATAAAACATAATCCGAAATTGCACTGAATGCTTTCTCAGAAAATTATTTTGAACAATTAGTTCATGAGCCCACTCAAAATGTAAATGGTTCCGAAAGCATACTTGACGTTTTAGCAGCAAATAATCCTGGACAAATAGTGAGTGTTGTGACGATTACAGGGATTAGCGACCACAAGGCAGTTGCTGCTAGGCTGAATACCGTAACACCTACAACCATCAAAAAGAAATGTGTAGTATATCTATTTAAAAAAGCTGATAAAAATGCTCTTAACGCCTTTTTAAGAGACAATCTTCACTCCTTCTGATGTGATCATGTAAGTGTAGAAAAGTTGTGGAATGTTTCAGAGAGATAGTATCAACAGCAATTGAGAGATATATACCACATACATTAATAAGTGATGGTACTGATCCCCCATGGTACACAAAATGGGTCAGATTGTTGTTGCAGAAGCAACAAAAAAAGCATGCCAAATTTAAAAGAACACAAAATCCCCAAGATTGGCAAAGTTTTACAAAAGTTCAAAATATGGCACTTACTTCAATGCGAGATGATTTTAATAATTTCCACTACAAAATTCTGTCTCTAAATCTGGCAGAAAACCCAAAGAAATTCTGGTCACACATAAAACACACCAGTGGCAAGACACAATCAATACCTTCACAACAGTGAAGTCACTGATTACAGTGCCACTAAAGCAGAGTTATTAAACACGGGTTTCCAAAACTCCTTCACCAAAGAAGACAAAGTAAATATTCCTGAATTCCAATCAAGAACAACTTCCAAGATGAGAAACATATAAGTAGATATCTTCGGTGTAACGAAGCAATAAAGGCAAGGCCTCTGGTACAGATTGTATACCAGTCAGGTTCCTCTCAGAGTATGCTGATAAAATAGCTCAATATTTAGCAATTATATACAACGACTCGCTCACAGAAAGATATGTATCTAAAGACTGGAAAACTGCTCAAGTCACACCAATACCCAAAAAGGGAAGTAGTAGTAATCCGCTGAATTATAGGCCTAAATCACTAACGCCGATTTGTTATAGGGTTTTAGAACATATACTGTATTCAAACATTATGAAGGACCTCGAAGAAAACGATTTATTGACATATAGTCAGCAGGGATTCAGGAAATATCATTCCTGTGAAACACAACTAGCTCTTTATACTCATGAAGTAATAAGTGCTATTTACAAGGGCTGTCAAATTGATTACATATTTTTAGATTTCCAGAGGGCTTTCAACACCGTTCCTCACAAGCGTCTTCTAATCAAACTGTGTGCCTATGGAGTATCGCCTCAGTTGTGTGACTGGATTCATGATTTTCTGTCAGAAAGGTCACAGTTCGTAGTAATAGACAGAAAGTCATTGAGTAAAACAGAAGTAATATCCGGCGTTCCCCAAGGAAGTGTTATAGGCCCTCTATTGTTCCACATCTATATTAATGACATAGGAGACAATCTGAGTAGCCATCTTAGATTATTTGCTGATGATACTGTCATTTACCGTCTTGTAAAGTCATCAGATGATCAAAACGACTTGCAAAATGATTTAGATAAGGTATCTGTTTGGTGCGAAGAGTGGCAATTGACCTTGAATAAAGAAAAGTGCAAAGTTATTCACATGAGTACTAAAAGAAATCGGCTAAATTTCGATTACGCGATAAGTCACACAAATCTGAGGGCTGTAAATTCAACAAAATACTTAGGGATTACAATTTCAAATAACCTAAATTGGAACGATCACATAGATAATATTGTGGGTAGAGCAAACCAAAGACTGCGATTCATTGGCAGAACACTTAGAAGGTGCAACAGGTCTACCAAAGGGACTGCTTACACTACACTTGTCTGCCCTATTCTGGAGTACTTCTGTGCAGTGTGAGATCCGCATCAGGTGGGACTGACAGATGACATCGAAAAAGTACAAAGAAGGACAGCTCATTTCGTATTATCGCAAAATAGGGGAGATAGTGTCACAGACATGATATGTGAATTGGAGTGGCAATCATTAAAATAAAGGCGTTTTTCGTTGCCATGGGATCTTCTCATGAAATTTCAATCACCAGTTTTCTCCTCCGATTGTGAAAACATTCTGTTGGCACCCACCTACATAAGGAGAAATGATCATCACGATAAAATAAGAGAAATCAGTGCTCACATGGAAAAATTTAAGTGCTCGTTTTTCCTGCGTGATGTTCAATAATGGAACGGTAGAGAGACAGCATGAAGGTGGTTCATTGAACCCTTTGCCAGGCACTTTATTGTGAATAGCAGAGTAATCATGTAGATGTAGATGTAAAACTTCAATTAGGTGTAAACATGCTTGGTTTGATTTTTGAGGGAGTATCATTTGTACTGTATTCGGTATTTTAACTAGTTGAGATCTACTGTAAGTTAAAGGTAAAATATTAGCTCTTGAACAACAGTCCAGTACAGATTCAACTAACCTCTCTAATGAAATTATCGTATTAAAGAATATGCAAAGAACCATTTCTAACCACACAGTTTTCATTGAACAGATTGTAAAGCAGTTTATCTCATGTTTCCACATAATTCATAATGAAATGAATGCAGATATCCAAAAACTATTTAAAGGATTAAATGCAGTGAGCACACACTTAGATTAAAACAGTTTTTGTTAAGGATTACTGATGGTTTATCAAATGTTAGAATTGATGCCCTTAACTTAAGAACAGCCTTAGAAGGTAGTTCAGATGATTGTTTGAGCAGTGTACTATTACATCCAGAACAATTTTTACAGATCCTACTATCAATTGAGCGGAAGCCAGATGCAAACTATACTCTTGTATAGTTAACTGCTAACTCTTACAATTTATATAATTAATATACGTTAACCATCACACACTCTTTCATGATTGAAGTTGAATTAACTTTTATTGTTTCTATACGCATTGCTACATCAAAGCATAATTTTGAAATGTATGAGATTTATACTTGCCCTGTGAAGTGGAGACAGGCAGATATTCATGTAAAGTACCTACTGAATGATTATCTACTGATCGGCAAGGATCGAAAGTATTTTGTGTCCGTAAATGAAAATTATTTGCATATGTGTAACGTTGTCATAAGTTAATTTGCCCTGAATCGGCAGTATTCTTAGATAGTAGAGTGCACAGCTGTAAGAAAGAATTGTTTTTAAATCATCCCCCAAAAGATGATTACCCTAGAATTTTAACGTATCTTTATCATCCATTTCTTAAACGATGTTCTGAAGGTATAATTTTCTCATTTAACTCCACCCTTGATGTCACATTTACATGTAAAAATTATGATACACCTGAGCTACCCTTTACACTCAAATTGAATAATAGTGGATTAATCTTGAGTGCCACACATTGTGATTTATCATGTAAACTGTTTGATATGCCTAGTGTATTGCCAACTGCATTTTATGCAACGGGACATTTACCATTAATGAGAATGTTATTTGTGTATTACAATGATTCATACATATTAACATATGGAATGCATTCCTTATCAAGTTTTTCTGAAGACAATGATTTAATTAAGGATATCCATGAAAATGTAATTTCTTACAATAAAAAGTTAAACTTCATTGAAGCAGCAAATAGAATTAAGTCCTTTGATTCATCCATTAATGGTAATGCATACTTGATTGTCAGTATTGAGTTTTTATTGCTTTCATGAATTTTGCCTTTTGTGAACAGCATTTGTCATGTATGAAATTGTCATCCAGAAGGCACGCTTCTCTGTACCGAACGTTACTGTGTCTGTAAATGAAATACATGTTGCAATGTTGAAATAAATACATAGTGCGCAGAGGTCATTTTGAGCCACCTATAGTTGCTCGTTTTCTCTGGGGAGAGTGATGTAAGGGTCTACGGTTTGCACACAGCCATATGGTGCGTAATAAGCGCTCATCAGCCGACCTATCTGAAATACTGACAATTTTGTTGGTCAATACACATGCATCCAGCCGCAGTGCAGGGAGTAAGCGATTGGCCGCCGTCTGCAGCATGCTGGATAACTAGTGCAGTCTTGGGCACGAATATGTCTCTTTTCCTTAGCCTTTCAATACGACAGTAATTAGCCGCTGTTAGGATGTCAGACACAGTGATGATGGGTGCATGTAGCGTGTGTGTTTTATAATCAGCCTTTTGGTAATAAAACTATTTAAACTTACTTCTCGGTGTTCGTGTATTACCGTACCTCAAGGACTCACCACTTACAAATCCTGACAAATATTTCGTGTAATTATCACCCGGGTCAACAACACAAATAACCCCTTATATATCCATATTAACTTGGGTCAGACTATATGATTGGTTGGCAAACTGGGTCTTGTGAACCATATTATCAAAGGAACCAGCAAGACTAGAGAAGGCAGAGTTCTAAAACTTTTTTAAATAATTATGTTGTGCTGCACTTGATCCTATGTGGTTAGGAGCCAATATGGCCTGGTAAACACTTGGCAGAAGTTTGAGTGACATGAGGGATGCTAACTGCATACATGTTGCTCTTCATCCTCGAGGTAGCCATGGCCTTGGCAAATAGCCAACACATATTCAGAATATATCGTTTTTGTGAAATACAACAAGTTCTTTATTCTAATGAAGTAATGAGTGCTGTTGACAGGTGAAGTCAGATGAGTGGTGTTGACAGGTGAAGTCAGATGGATTCTGTATTTCAGATGATCTTTGACACTATTCCTCACAAGTGAGTTCTACTTAAATTGCATAAATTGTGTGTCTAGATTCGTGATTTCCTGTCAGAAACATCAGAGTTCATTGTAATCAACGAAAGTCATTCAGTAAAACAGGAGGAACTTCTGATGATCCTCTGCTGTTCCTGATCCATGGAAATGATTAGAAGACAATCTGATCAGGCTTCTTAGATTATTTGCAGATGATGCTTCATTTACCATCTTGTAAAATCATCAGATGATCATAACCAAGTGCAAAATTATGTAGCCAAGATATCTGTGGTAATTGACTCTAAATAATGAAAAGTGTGAAGTCATCTACATGAGTGCTACAAGGGATCTATTAAGTTTCGGTTATACAATAAATCACGCAAATCTAAAGGCTGTGAATTCAACTAAGTACTTGTGGATTATAGTAATGAATAAGTTAAATTGGGATGATCACATACATAATGTTGTGTCTGAAGCAAACCAACTACTGTGCTTTATCAGCAGAACTCTTAGAAAATGCAACAGGTCTACTAAAGAGACCACGTACAGTATGGTCACCTGTCCTCTTATGGAGTATTGCTACATGGTATGAGATCTGCATCAGATAGTGTTAATGAAGGACATTGAGCCGGCCGCGGTGGTCTCGCGGTTAAGGCGCTCAGTCTGGAACCGCGTGACTGCTACGGTCGCAAGTTTGAATCCTGCCTAGGGCATGGATGTGTGTGATGTCCTTAGGTTAATTAGGTTTAAGTAGTTCTAAGTTCTAGGGGACTGATGACCACTGATGTTAAGTCCCATAGTGCTCAGAGCCATTTGAACCATTTTGAAGGACATTGAAGAAGTTCAGAGGACAGCTCATTTTGTATTATCAAGAATTAGGGAAGAGAATGCCATAGATTTGGTATGCTGGTTGGTAGGTGGGGAGAAATGAGCAACAAATGAAATAAATCAGGGCTCACTTGGAAAGATGTAAGCATTCCGTTTTCCTGCATGCTGTTAGATTGGAATGATAGCGAATTAGCTTGATTGTGGTTCAATGAACTGTATGCCAGTGAATTGCAGAGTAATCATGTAGATGCAGAAGTAGATAATCTTCGTATGTTAAGGGTGTGCTTCCAAATTACTTGTAGGTGTACTTCTGTCGTAGTGTATGCATATTTTCTTGCAAGTACAGGTGCGTCACATCTTACTCCAAACAGAAACATTTTGATGATGACCAGTGGCAAAAATTAAGGGTGGACAGCAAGAAGAAATGGAAGTGTAATGTTATACCAACAATATTCTCACAGACTGAACTAAAATTTCAAAAGGCAATCTAGGAAATGCTACGTAGCTTTGCTACATAGCAAAGATGCTGCTGACTCTGTGGTAGAAGTGCAAGATACTCCACAACCACCTTCCCAGAGTAAGTAAATTTGCCTCAGGAAACCCTTTGAATAGCAAATTCCATTATAAAGGGAATTTGTTTTGTGCTGTTGAATGATAATATACGTGAAGAGTGAAAACTCATACTAACACTATTGATTAAGAAACAGCCATTTCACTGCACATATCATGTAAATCATTTGTATGAGAGAATTTTGTTATGATTCCGAACATGTTAAAGAATTTGAATGAGATGCTACTCTTGATAGAGGATGTCAACTCTTTCTTCTCCATCTTTTTTATTTATTTGTCTTACCAGGGTGTATTTGTAATATATTATTCAGACAAGGGCTAAACTGTAGTGATTTGTTCTTCATTATTAGATTGCCCAAAACAAATGTAGCTGAAAAATTATCTGTATTAGTGAATAAGAAATTGATTGTTTAACAAGAGAAATATCCAGACCTCTTTGCAACAAGTCCATTGGTACCTACATCGTACATTAATATCATTAAAGACTGTTCTGAAATTTGGCTAGTTAGATAATGGATGAAATAAAGTCTCCAACAATAAACTAAATTTTCCAAGTATGAGCTCTAGAAGTATAAAGCTATTGTTGTTGTTGTTTTTGTTGTTGTTGTTGTGGTTTTCATCCTGAGACTGGTTTGGTGCAGCTCTCCATGCTACTCTATCCTGTGCAAGCTTCTTCATCTCCCAGTATCTACTGCAACCTACGTCCTTCTGGATCTGCTTACTGTATTCATCTCTACGATTTTTACCCTCCACGGTGCCCTCCAATACTAAATTGGTGATCGCTTGATGCCTCAGAACATGTCCTACCAACCGATCCCTTCTTCTGGTCAAGTTGTGCCACAAACTTCTCTTCTCCCCAATCCTATTCAATACTTCCTCATTAGTTATGTTATCTACCCATTTAATCTTCAGCATTCTTCTGTAGCACCACATTTCGAAAGCTTCTATTCTCTTTTTGTCCAAACTATTTATCGTCCATGTTTCACTTCCATACATGGCTACACTCCATACAAATACTTTCAGAAATGACTTCCTGACACTTAAATCTATACTCGATGTTAACAAATTTCTCTTTTTCAGAAACGCTTTCCTTGCCATTGCCAGTCTACATTTTATATCCTCTCTACTTCGACCATCATCAGTTAGTTATTTTGCTCCCCAAATAGCAAAACTCCTTTATTACTTTAAGTGTCTCATTTCCTAATCTAATTCCCTCAACATCACCCGACTTAATTCGACTACATTCCATTATCCTCGTTTTGCTTTTGTTGATGTTCATTTTATATCCTCCTTTCAAGACACTTTCCATTCCATTCAACTGCTCTTCCAAGTCCTTTGCTGTCTCTGACAGAATTACAATGTCATCGGCAAACCTCAAAACTTTTATTTCTTCTCCATGGATTTTAATACCTACTCCTAATTTTTCTTTTGTTTCCTTTACTGCTTGTTCAATATGCAGATTGAATAACATTGGGGAGAGACTACAACCCTGTCTCACTCCCTTCCCAACCACTGCTTCCCTTTCATGCCCCTCGACTCTTATAACTGCCATCTGGTTTCTGTACAAATTGTAAATAGCCCTTCGCTCCCTGTATTTTACCCCTGCCACCTTCAGAATTTGAAGAAGAGTATTCCAGTCAACATTGTCAAAAGCTTTCTCTAAGTCTACAAATGCTAGAAACGTAGGTTTGCCTTTCCTTAATCTTTCTTCTAAGATAAGTCGTAGGGTCAGTATTGCCTCACGTGTTCCAACATTTCTACGGAAGCCAAACTGATCTTCCCCGAGGTCAGCTTCTACTAGTTTTTCCATTCGTCTGTAAGAATTCGTGTTAGTATTTTGCAGCTGTGACTTATTAAACTGATAGTTCCGTAATTTTCACATCTGTCAACACCTGCTTTCTTTGGGATTGGAATTATTATATTCTTCTTGAAGTCTGAGGGTATTTCTTCTGTGTCATACATCTTGCTCACCAGATGGTAGAGTTTTGTAAGGACTGGCTCTCCCGAGGCCGTCAGTAGTTCCAATGGAATGTTGTCTACTCCGGGGGCCTTGTTTCGACTCAGGTCTTTCAGTGCTCTGTCAAACTCTACACACAGTATCGTATCTCCCATTTCATCTTCATCTACATCCTCTTCCAATTCCGTAATATTGTCCTCAAGTACATCGCCCTTGTATAGACCCTCTATATACTCCTTCTACCTTCCTGCTTTCTCTTCTTTGCTTAGAACTGGGTTTCCATCTGAGCTCTTGATGTTCATACATGTGGTTCTCTTATCTCCAAAGGTCTCTTTAATTTTCCTGTAGGCAGTATCTATCTTACCCCTAGTGAGATAAGCTTCTACGTCCTTACATTTGTCCTCTAGCCATCCCTGCTTAGCCATTTTGCACTTCCTGTAGATCTCATTTTTGAGACGTCTGTATTCCTTTTTGCCTGCTTCATTTACTGCATTTTTATATTTTCTCCTTTCATCAATTAAATTCAATATTTCTCCTGTCACCCAAGGATTTCTACTAGCCCTCGTCTTTTTACCTACTTGATCCTCTGCTGCCTTCACTACTTCATCCCTCAGAGCTACCCATTCTTCTTCTACTGTATTTCTTTCCCCCATTCCTGTCAATTGCTCCCTTATGCTCTCACTGAAACTCTGTACAACCTCTGGTTCTTTCAGTTTATCCAGGTCCCATCTCCTTACATTCCCACCTTTTTGCAGTTTCTTCAGTTTTAATCTACAGGTCATAACCAATAGATTGTGGTCAGAGTCCACATCTGCCCCTGGAAATGTCTTACAATTTAAGACCTGGTTCCTAAATCTCTGTCTTACCATTATATAATCTATCTGATACTTTTTAGTATCTCCAGGGTTCTTCCATGTATACAGCCTTCTTTTATGATTCTTGAATCAAGTGTTACCTATGATTAAGTTGTGGTCTGTGCAAAATTCTACCAGGCGGCTTCCTCTTTCATTTCTTTGCCCCAGTCCATATTCACCTACTACGTTTCCTTCTCTCCCTTTCCCTATTACCGGATTCCAGCCACCCATGACTATTAAATTTCATCTCCCTTCACTATCTGAATAATTTCTTTTATTTGATCATACATTTCTTCAATTTCTTTGTCATCTGCAGAGCTAGTTGGCATATAAACTTGTACTACTGTAGTAGATGTGGGCTTCGTATCTATCTTTGCCACAATAATGTGTTCACTATGCTGTTTGTAGTAGCTTACCCGCATTCCTATTTTCCTATTCATTATTAAAGCTACTCCTGCATTACCCCTATTTGATTTTGTGTTTATAACCCTGTAGTCACCTGACCAGAAGTCTTGTTCCTCATGCCACCGAACTTCACTAATTCCCACTATATCTAACTTTGACCTATCCATTTCCCTTTTTAAATTTTCTAACCTACCTGCCCGATTAAGGGATCTGACATTCCACGCTCCGATCCGTAGAACGCCAGTTTTCTTTCTCCTGATAACGACATCCTCTTGAGTAGTTCCCGCCCGGAGATCCGAATGGGGGACTATTTTACCTCCGGAATATTTTACCCAAGAGGACGCCATCATCATTTAATCATACAGTAAAGCTGCATGCCCTCGGGAAAAATTACGGCTGTAGTTTCCCCTTGCTTTCAGCCGTTCGCAGTACCAGCACAGCAAGGCCGTTTTGGTTAGTGTTACAAGGCCAGATCAGTCAATCATCCAGACTGTTGCCCCTGCAACTACTGAAAAGGCTGCTGCCCCTCTTCAGGAACCACACATTTGTCTGGCCTCTCAACAGATAGCCCTCCGTTGTGGTTGCACCTACGGTACAGCTGTCTGTACCGCTGAGGCACGCAAGCCTCCCCACCAACGGCAAGGTCCATTGTTCATGGGGGGAGGATAAAGCTATTAAGACTTGTTAAAATATACAAAATAATTACTGACAAGTGAGATTGAAGAGGTGTTTCTTTGTAATTATATTTACATTCATATTGCACAAGTTACACAAATATATTTGCCTACAGTCTCAGCAGAGATACTATTTTTACTGTATTGTGTGCAGACAACTCGAGCTCTACATTGTTCCATAGTGTTATATCCTGGTTTTCAGACCACAATTAACATATATTCAGCAAAACTATAAAAATAGTGTTGTCTACCCCTTTTACAATAACTGTTAGCACTTCCTGTGTTATAAATTTTAGGGAATTTCTTCATATTCCTGTTTTTGCCTTGGAGTGGAAAAATTGTTTGTCAAATGATGAACTGATAACCTCTGTAATGTGGCATTTTGAAGAGCCACTGCAACAAGGTGCATAACAGATGTTGCTTTGTATCACTGTCATGTGGAATTATAATCTGGGATAACTCATTTTTGATAAAATAAGTTTTCACTCAACAAAAATGTTCTGTAAGAATAAAATGTGTTCACTCATGATGGCTTTGTGTACAACATTTTTTAGAATTTAGATTTGTTAGATTTTTATGCACCAGCATCACACTACAGCAGATGCAATAAAATCTTCATGGGTTTCTTGGGACATTAGTTCATAATGCACCCACAGTATTTTGGATGATGTGTACTATCCTTTCATTTTCTGGGAAAGTGCTGGTGTATTGAAGACTGCTGACTGTGAGACACACAGTTCGATAGTAGATGGAAAGACAGTTAATGCCTTCCAACTCTTTCTGGGCCCACAGCAAATCGATATGTCAAGAAACTAGAGAAGATTTTATGATACTGAGAAACCCTCATTTCACAGGGCATATTTTCCTTCATGAAATATATTGTAAATAATTTTTAATGTTCAGAAGGAATAATTACATCCTTAATCAAGAGTGCTCATACTTGTTTTCGTTCAAGAAAATGGCTTAAAAGTCAGTGTTATGCAAATTTTTAAAATGCTTGGAACTGGAGCTTTTTTTATGGCTACTTAAAAGTTGCCTTTCATTTTCGAGAATATTAAAAATACTCCATAACCCAAGGTCTAGGCCCCTAACCCTTACAAATTGGGAAAACTTTTCTTCATTACTCTGCATTACAGCTCTTTTTATCTCAGAAAGAAGTGAATAATGCTGCTAGCTAAGTCTTTGTACATTTATCTAGTGATATTAAATGTCTGATGTGTGGCGAACATAAATTTGAAAGAAAGCTAAAAATTAGCTTTTGGGCAGCTCCTTATGTTCCATAGAATATTGTTTATTTACAAACTTGTTCATTTAACAAGGACGTGGTATATATTTAATTCATTTATAATTGCACTGGGAAGTGTGTAGCAGAGGGTGATTCATACAGCACCACTTCTTTCATTAACATATGGAGCATGTGAAGAGTTAATTCCTAAACTTCCCTGTGCACACTGTAATTAGTCTAATCTCATTTTAGTGGTCCTTTGGAAGTTATGCATAGGGAGCTGTAGTGTATTAGGCCTTCACAAGGATAATTGCTGCCTTATCTACAATTTTATTCCAAATCAGAGTTTTCTGTAATGAATGAATGGCCAGCTTTTACCTGACTTGCATCTTCAGATTTAAGTTGAGGAAAGGAAGAATCAGGCTCCACAGTATAAAATTACACTGTAAAATGATTCCAATAATGGTATTACAAATTACAGTAAGATACCATGAAGTCATTCATTGTAGTTCTTCAAAGTGCCGTTTGTCACTACTTGTAAAAAAGTAACATAAAACTACATTTAAAATTGGAGGGGATGCAATGAGGAAAGTTACACAGTCGATCACAAGACACACGTGCATGTCAGCATCCTCAGTTATAAAGATCACTTCATCATAAAATAAAGAGAATTACTAAATCAAAAATACATTAAAGTTTTCTTGAAATCCTCATCCATAATGAATAAAAGTTTCAAAAATACATAGTCTTAACAAATTCGAGCATGTCTCGTGTATTACAGTGTGAAACTAGAAATATAAATGTAATACAGTTTTACAGTAAATTGTACATTTTGTATTTGTTTGTAATTTCTTAAGACAGAAAGTGTGAAATTAACAAAAACATTTATTTGACATAATTTGAGGCTTCTATCCGTTAAAACACAATTTGTGTAGTTGGATTTATTTAAGAATAAAGAATGGGGACCCTTATTTTATTAATCTGTCAGGTGGACCTTACGGATTGGCACTCTTTGATTTTCTACATACTTACATGATTTGAAATACAGTGCCTGGACATAAACCTCCTAAAATAGTGCAACACAATTCTCAAAATAACTAAAAAAGACTTTGAAGATTAGAGAATTTGCAAATGCTGTTACATACAAAGCATTTATAACTTATTAACATAGTTGTTGGTAGCTTCAAAAATGTGTAGCAGCGAAAAAGCCATGCAATTTTATGTAATATCTCTGGTTTGAATCTCACTGGTGACATCATTTTTTGCTTTGATTTGAATACCACATGAATTAAGAAATAGAAATGTTATTTGACAAGTATTGAATAGTCACTTTTAATAAAAATAATTTTTTAATTGTTAATTACTGCTTGTATGAAAAAAATTAATTTTGACACAGGCTTGTAAAACGGTATATTGAGGATAAAAGTATATGTTAATACCTGTTCAATCTTCGGAATTAAGAGCATTTTATTTTCTATTTGGAGTTTCTCATTTTAGTACAAAATTTTAATTTATTGTTATTACTAGTATTTTCATGCAAGTAGTAATTAAAAAAAAGACATTATTTTTATTGAAAGTTATGATTCAGTACTTGTTGATGAACACTTCTATTTGTTAATACTTTACTTCAGGTGATCATGTGCAAAGTACCATGTGCAGCTACGAGGTTCTTCTGCTGGATTCTGTTTTGTGCCTTCTGTAACCAGTCACACACACTCAGTACTGATCTACAGCAGGGCCTCATGGATTCCATCTCTCCACCCTTTCTTTGGTCTCCCTAGTGGTCTTCTTGCACAGGGAGTGAAATCTATGGATTTCAAGGGCCATTGGTGTAGTAATAAAAAAAAGACATTATTTTTATTGAAAGTTATGATTCAGTACTTGTTGATGAACACTTCTATTTGTTAATACTTTACTTCAGGTGATCATGTGCAGAGTACCATGTGCAGCTACGAGGTTCTTCTGCTGGATTCTGTTTTGTGCCTTCTGTAACCAGTCACACACACTCAATGCTGATCTACAGCAGGGCCTCATGGATTCCATCTCTCCACCCTTTCTTTGGTCTCCCTGGTGGTCTTCTTGCACAGGGAATAAAATCTATGGATTTCAAGGGCCATTGGTGTTTATCCATCCGAGTGACATGTCCTGCCCCTTCTAGCCGCTTGCTTCTCATCAGGCCTACTATGTTTGTTGTATTGTAGGTTTCATCCAGCTCACATTTGTGCCAGACTCTCCCTTCTCCAGCGATCTCATTTTATACTATGCACTAGATGTTCTTTAAGATTTTTCACTTGAAAATGAGAAGACTTCCTCTGACACTCCAAGTTTCACAACCATAATGCCCTGTCAGTATTTTG
Organism: Schistocerca gregaria; assembly: GCF_023897955.1. NCBI lineage: Eukaryota > Metazoa > Arthropoda > Insecta > Orthoptera > Acrididae > Schistocerca > Schistocerca gregaria. Next base: position 181,091,577 of record NC_064927.1, read on the forward strand.
TACAGCTGGAGTTTGAAATTGCTTGACAGATTGCTTGATTTAAAGAGCTGACTTAGGCTGAAGTATGATTGGTTTGAGGATTGGATTCTTGCTGTAATTTCTGCCTCACAGGTTGCATCCTGAGTAAAGATTACGTCCAGATATGTGATATTATGAACCCTTTTGTATGATCTGGTGCTGACTACCAGAGGCTGGAGTGGGACTCTCAAATGGGTATGAGTCCTGCTCATCATCAGATACTCAGTCTTTGCTTGATTTACAAGGAGACCAATTCTGCTTGCTGCTGCCCTAACACTGTTTCTCATATGCTTCACTTCTTCTGTAGATCTGGACAACACGGCTACATCACTGGCATATGTGAGATGTGTGACTTGATTTTCTCACCCTGTACTTTGATTCCTGATGGAAAGCTCCTCTCATTATCTTTTTGAGTGCCAGGTTGAAAGTAGCACACCATGTGTTTGTCTCAACCCTTAAAGCTCTTCGTGGCTTAGTTTCCGAGCTTCACTTTGCCTTTGGCATCAGTGAGACAAGTTCAAACTAGGATGACAAGTCTCTTGAGCATCCAGACTCTGTTGGGCAATTCATTGGGCTCTCCTGGTGGATGCCGTCATATGCCTTCATAAAATGTAGGTCTTCTTCATACTCCCACACCTTTTCAATGAGCTGTTGCAGCACCTAGATGTTGTAGACAGTCAACAGCTCTTTCTGAAACCCCATTGATTTTCAAGAGTCACTCCTTCTTTAAAAAGATGGATTCTATCTTATATATACTCGGACTAGATCTTATAGCAGACACTGAGGAGGACAATTCCTTTGTAGCTGATGCAGTCCATTTGGTCGCATTTCTTGTGTATAGAGCAGATGATTGCTGTCTTTCAGTCTTCTGGGATCTCCTCCTTTCTGGAGTCCACCTTTTCCAGGGCTCTTGGTCTTCATCAGCTTCATTATTTGAATCTTTATTTCCTCCAGTGTAGGTGGTGGATAATTTAAATGTACAGTGTTAGAAGGTTGAAATTCAAGCACACCTTTAGGTTCATCACAGCTCCCTGAAGTGTTGTTTCCATTATTTCGATCTCTCAGCAATGTTGAACTCATTGCTGAGTGTGGTCCTATTATTGTCCTTAACAAATTTTTGGCTGCTGTGGTATCCCTTTATAAAGAAGTTAACTTTACATTACATCTTTTGTGCCTCTTTCGCCATGAAATCTTGTTGGGCTTCCCCTATCATTCCTTTGATGTACACTCTTTGCTCTCCTTGGGATTGTCGAGCTACTTCTCTAACTTCTTAGAACTGTGCTTTGCGTTGAACAAAATATGTGCCTCATAGCCAGCTCTTTTTGGCTCCTCTTCTCTTGGCTAATGTCTTAATGCATTCATCTCCAAACCAAGTCTTCTTGCCCCTTATCTGCTTCTCGATGGCTGCATTTGCCACCTTAGTTACTGTGTCCTTGATTTCTCTCCGCACGTCTTTCACTTTCCCTTTTTTAATTATTCTCCTGCAGAATTTCAAAGTGGTTACTGAGATAGCTTTGATATCTCTTAATATCTTTGAGTGAATCGACGTGATAGCATACTACTTTCTTAAGATTGTTTCTGACCCTGGATGTATGTTGTATTTGTAGCCAGCAGTCTTCTAGGAAGTGGTTGCTACCGTTTTCTGCACCCCATGCTGTTTTTACATCCCTCACCCATTTCTTTGCTTGGATGTCATTTGCAGTGTGATCTATCTGATTACCATCTGGTGACACCCAGGTTCCTTAATGTGTATCCTGCCGCTGGAAATTTGTGCTGTTGATGAACATCCCTTTTGATGTTGCAAATGTTATGAACATGAAGCCATTGTCATTGCTGAGTTAATGTAAACTGTGTCTTCCAATTGTTGAATGTAATACACCTTCTCTTCCCACCCAGTAGGAATTTAAAATTGCTTTTGCAATGTCGCCCATGACAACTTTCAATTCTGCCTGCAGTATTCATCTTTCACTTGGCATGTGCTTTCTTCTGTTTGTGCTTGGCAGTTCACAAATGACATTTTACATATTGTCTTGCTTATTTTTAATCCAGCTATTCTAGGGGCCACTGATAAAAATCCATTACCCAGTTTATGTCGCCGGCCACTGTGGCCGAGCGGTTCTAGATGCTTCAGTCTGGAACCGCGCGACTGCCACTGTTGGAGGTTCGAATCCTGCCTCGTGTGTGATGACCGTAGGATGGTTAGGTTTAAGTAGTTCTAAGTTATAGGGAACTGATGACCTCAGATGTTAAGTCCCATAGTGCTCAGAGCCATTTGAACCAGTTTGTGTCCTGTCTCACCACTTCCATAAAAGATTGTATAGTTCTTGACACTGGTGATACCAGTATTCTCCCAACATACTTCCTGTAAAGCAACTAAATCCATGCTATATCTTTCGATGACTTTGACTAGGTTGACTGAAGCACCTGTTCTGTATAAACTATGAATATTCCATGTTCTTAATCATATACCTTGTTCTCACACTTCTTGTCTGTTTTGTACTATCGGATTCCAAGCCTTCTTGTAATTTGTTTACTGTTAACAAGTTTTCTGTGATAGGGGTAACGTTTGCCAACTCCCAATCTGGAGGACCATTGTTTTTGATTTTGGGGTAACCTCCCCCTGGATGAATTGCTTTCTCTACAGCTGTCGCTGTTCATCTCCCCTTTTCTCAAAAATGTGAATGAATGAAGGACAGTGAATAGGAAGATATGATGTGAGGTACACCCCCAGAGACCTGTCCTGCTTGGTAGACCCTGCAAGTAGCGTTATCCCCATGTTGTTCAAACTTGCAACCCTTTCCACTCGCATAGACAGTACTACTATAAGGCAGTGTCTCTTGAAGAGGTCTATTTGTTAATAAATATTGAATCTGAACAAAAGTGAAAAAATAGGTAGTTGCTACTAGTGAAATTCAAGCCAGAAACTTCAGGTTTTGAATACTTTTATGCTATGTATCAAACTACCAATGACTGTGTTAAGAAGTTGCAAATGTTTGTGCTTAAAGATTTTCCAATCTTCAAAGGCATATTTTTTTAAAGGATTGCATTCTACAAATTGATGTGTCTCAGTGAACTCTAAATGTTACACCTATGAAGAAAATCAAAGACTTCCACTCCATAATATCTCCTTGTAAGGTAAAAATGAATAAAGAAATATAGTTACAAAAGCTATTGCGTGATTTCATCTCAAATCGAGCAGGTCATGTCAACTCATGGTCATGAATTTCTCTGGAAAAAATATATATTAGACCTCTATATCATGAGTGTAAGAAATAGAGTATTTTTGTTTTATTTTAATTTTTGTAAATGCTACAGCCCATTGAAAAATGTATATTTTGAAAATAACTCTTAAAACAGTAGAGAACAAAAAAATTATAACTAATAAACCAAAAGTAATGGAGACCAGCCAATTGTTTTATGTTAAAGCTCCTTCAAAGTGTATTGAAATTTAATTGACACCCGTGCACTTATGGGCTTCCTTTAACTTACAAACTTAAGAAATCTAAGTTTTTTTTCCACTTAATATTTGTTGTAACCTCAGTAGTCACAGAACACTATCTTTTCTGCCATATTATCAGATACTGCCAATGTAATTATAAACAGTATCTTCCCTGCTCCAACTATCTGTATTATGTAAATGTTTATTACCAAAAATTTAAAAAATTGCATTTTTATGAGATTTTACGAATTATTTACTCGAAAACTCCTGTCCAAAAGCATTTGAAAATTACACAAAATATTGTTTAGTTAATATGGTAGTATTCAGTATGGGCAATATATTTCTGTGTAAAGTGTTAAAAATTTGTCAACATTCTGCACATTTCACATCACTAAATTTCTTGTGTAAAATATGCATGTTGGCTGTGCTCTTTCCGTTATGCATCGAGTTTTTGTTTGGTTTGAACTTTTTGTTAGATACGTCAATGACGAAATACAGTAGTGAAAGAGTGAGGTATGTGGACAATGCAAAAAGACACAAGAAGATGGTGTTCAAGAAAAGTGGAAAATGCTTCAGAATTGTTAGAAATCTGTCAGAGGTTTTGCAGAAATATCTTGGTCCTCAAATAATGGTATTAGCATCACATCCATTGTGCAGGAATTGCTATGCTCACTACAAGAAGAAATTTAGTGAGAACCCATCTGAACAATCACCATCTCTAGAATGTGAAGCTGAAGAAGACAGTGCAGATGTTTATATTCCTGGGTGTGAAGCTGTTGGTGTGTTGAATATTAGTGTTTCTGCAGTAGCCCCTACTATATTCCCCATTAAATATCCAGGAAAGATAAAAAGCACAAAAAGAAAACAGTATGTAAAAAGAAAAGTGGAAGAAATTGTAACAATTTGTACACAAGCAACATCTTCAAAACTTTGTGAAGTGTATAATGTGGATGCACTTGGTGCAGAACTTGAATATGTTTATGAAATGTGATGTGTGGTTTCAATACCTAAATATTGCTATCTCAGCAGCCACCTATACTGAGAAGGCAAAGTTACTGACACTGATACCAGGTTGCTACTCTAATCAGCAGGTGCTGAAATACATACTCACTTCCTTACATTATTTGATTTCAAAAGGTTGTAAAATAAAGAACTTCTTTGGTGATAATGCTCAGTAAGTGTCTGAAGGTGGCCTTGTAAGCCGAAAACTGGTTAACAATAAAAGTAATATTGTAGAACAAAAGAAAACTGGTGCTTTTCATTTATTATAATGTTGTTCTGCCAAGAACCAATGGAAGATTCTCTTAAAATGAGAAAGGTATTTGGGCCAGCCTAGATTCTTACTGTAAGCACCCATTGCAAGATGATATCCTTACTGATGCTCTGTGCGATGACAAAGACTGCAACAGGCAAAGTTCTGACCAGTTTGATGTTATGTCTGGTAGTGAAAATGGTGAAAAAATTAAATAGGTAAAAAGAAATATGACAAGATCAACAGTAGAAGCTTATCTCCTGATGAAAAAGGTGAACCAGAATTTAAAAATTGGCCTCACAAAATTCTACTTCCTACGACCAAAATGGGTAAAATGCCAGCCTGTGAAGGAAGTGTGCACATGTATTTACTCCACTATTTTGAAACTTGTTTCTTTGGCCATAAGCAGTGTCACAGGAAAAAAGTACACAGAGATGGACCTGATACTTTTGTGTATCTGTCAGGAGCTGCAAGATAAATGTTGGTTGCAGGAGTGTGCAATGTGTCCTGGTGCTAAAGTGATGACTGTTGAAGCATTAAACCTTCAGAATACTGACAATGACGTAAACTATGCATTGTGGGAGGGAGGAGAGTTGCTGAAGAATACAGAAGAGCCAGAGAAGTTTGTTACAGAGGTTAAGCATTTGGTCATGAAAGGAATAGCTCGCCATCATATCTGGAGGTATCAGAGGTAGGCCATAGCAGAAATAAAATCAGCCACATCCCAGAATCCTGAAACTTTAGTTCTTCATTTCGACTTTGCTGATAATTGATCTGTTGCTTTGCAGAATGAAATTCAAAGCTACCACAGGCACACATCACAGGTATCAATATTCACATATGTTTCTCACTTCCTTGGATCATCACAGTGTTTTGCTATTGTTAGTGATTATCTCATTCATGACAGTGTACATGCATGCTATGCTGTCAGCATGGTAAGTGATGACTTAGCATCTGGAGGCCATGCATTTCCTACACATGTGACTGATTGTGCAGCATCTCATTTTAACAACCACTTGCATCTTTATGAGCTTGGTCAACACTGTAGTACATGAATCAAGACAACGTCTTGCAACGAGATTTAATCTCCAGCACAAAGCTGTTGATGATATAAGAGATGCTACTGGATTTTTACACACAATATCAACTTTAGTAATGAACATGAAACTCTTAATTCTAAATGAAAGTACATTCTGTTTAAAAGATAGGGAAGAGTTGCCTGCTATGAAGCCTGTGGTAGGATATCAATCAGGCACTACTGGGTTGCAAACGGGAGTGGCACACATACTGCGAGAACAGTTCTCCATGAAATGCATCCTGTTACTTTGTGTGAAATGCAGAGACCACAGTAGACATTAGAAGACTTTGTAGCGATCCATTTCATTTCTTGTGTGTGTGACAATCAGTGCGGGGGTGGGACAGATAATAAGTATGTCTCAGGAGCTGCAAGATATGATATAACCATCTCCTTCATAATACATCATGGTCCTGCTATTCAAATGGCCATCTTCAACAGACCAGTGTGCAGTTCCCATTTTCCAAGTACTGCTGTTGGTGGATCATCCTTGTCCGAGTACAAATTCAGCTTGGCTTTACAAGTTCAATGAGAAGCAGATGAATAATAATAAAAAAAACAAATAAACTCTTTTCAACAGTGCAGTGTTGATTGTTACATTGTAGGCAGTTTTAGTTAATAGAAAAGTAGTAAAATCATGACAGAGGACAATAATAATTTGTGAATATCATCATAAAAAGAAAAATGGGTATAAATATTCTATATATCTAATGTTTGCTATAAAATGCTTTCGAATAAAATTATGAATTGTATTTACACTCGCTCACAATGTTGTAAAATAATTATTTTGATTCATAAATACCAGGTTTGCATGACATTTACTTAAAATTAGCAGTCAATTTAAATATTTAAATGCTCATGACTTTTTGACCTTGATAGTAGAGCTAAGTCTACCTAAAAATTTTGGCACATTTTCTATAGACAAGTATTTCCCATACTCACTGCACATTCCCTGTGTACAATGACCAACTAACATGTGGTATTGATAGTTCTGATGCCACAGCGATGGTGCACGCTCATAGGTTGGCACTACGAGAGTGGATGAACTACTCCAACCACAGCGCCCTCTAGCTGACACTTTAGAGCTCAACGAGCGCCGCTCTGCTTTCTGCCCAGTTGATCAAGAGCAGGCGACCTAGCAACTTAGCTTCTACTTGTAGGGTGGGGCTAGCCGTTATAGACTTTGCCTTTGTTAGCTTTGATACGTGAACGGCTTCGCACCCACGTACTCATCTGTACCAAAAGTTAAGTAATGTATTTGTATATGTTTATACACCAGTAAAGGTGCTTTAACTTTACTTGCAGTACCGAAGTACTTTAGCTCACTTACTTCTACTCTCTTCCTTCATTCGGCCTATTTCACAGATCTAAGGAGCAGACACATGCGCCGCCTTTCAGGCGGGATACAAAATAACGTACCATGAAATTTTTAGAACATTTAAGATGGGGTTTTGGAGAAAATAATTACTGAAGACCAATAACTTTCAGGTCCTTCCATATTTATGTACAAATATTTTGACAGTTTAAGTATTTCATGTGTAATGTCATAGCTGACTGTTAGCAGTCCTTCCACTTTATTATTTCTCAAGACAGTTTGACTGTTCATATTTTCAAAACATAATTTTGAAATTTGCAAATAGTTACAAATTTTCATAGTTTATTTTAATGTTATCATTTAAAGAAGTGTGTAGTGTTTTAACAAATCATCAGAAAATCAAAATATTTTAGTTTTGGAGAAGTATCATGCGGAACTTCAACATATATTTTGTTCAGCAAACTTTGAAATACTGATGTGACACATTCACTCATGCCCTGTATGATCTGAGATGAAATCACTCTGCTATAATTTCTAAAAAATGATAATACTGCACATTAATGAAGTAGTTGTAAGATGATAGTGTTGGGAAATAAGGGAGTAGCCATTAACCTGTGCCACATACTTACCCCATTTCTGTGATTCTCTTCCATTGGTGTAACAAATGTGTGACCACCTTCTTTGTACCTTTGTTATTAAACTACATATTCTTTTCACTAATGTAAACCTATCTGGAAACTGTCTGCATGCAGCCACATTTCAGTAGACATTAAGTCACTGGGATGTAACAGGCAAATATGTCATGAAACAAACTTAAAGTGGGCAGTGTATGTACAAGACATAAGACTCCTCTTATAGGGGGGAGACCGAGTGAGATGGTGCGCAGTGGTTAGTACACTGGTCTAGCATTCAGGAGTATCGATGGTTCAAACCTGTGTCTGGCCATCCTGATTCAGGTTTTCCGTGATTTCCCTAAAGTGCTTCAGGCAAATGCCAGAATGGTTTCTTTGAAAGGGCACTGCTGATTTTCTTCCCTATCCTTCCTTAATCTGAGCTTGTGCACTGTCTCTAATGACCTCATTATTGGTGGGACATTAAACACAAATGTCCTCCTTCTACAGGGAAGAGCGGGGCACATTTCACCAAATTCTAGATTATAATATAATCATATGAAACATGACTTTTTTTGTAAATAGCTCTTGTAATTACTACAGAATTTTGGATAGTTAGTAGCTTCTTATGACAGTACCTAACGATAAACAAACGGTCCAACTTTCGTTGAAATGTACTCCTACTCTGGAGTTCATTTCAGCTTCTTAATAACAACTTAGCTGTTCTTACTTTTAGATCAACTCACTGTGTATTTTATTGGTGTAAGAGATGTATAAAATACCTAGAGGTACAAATACAACAAAATTAGTGATACCAAATGCAATAAATAGAAGTAGAATTGTCCACATGAATCTTTCATTGATTTTTCCTTCTTTCACTTCAACTTGTCTTAAAAGTAGCTCTTTGCTGTTCTTTCCTGCAAATTCTACAGGTTCATCATCATTTACTTAAGTCCACATTTTAACAATCAAATTTGTAAAAGACCTGCACCATATTCAATGTAAGAAGATTCACACAGTATAACTTTCCTTGTAGCCTTGCATTTAATGTTTGCTTATTTTCAGATTACATTTTCTTTAAAGCCACTCTTCATTTCTTCTGAATTTTTAAGGCTTTCCAGTTCAGTTAAGTATTTTTACTTTCTTTCTTTTTTTAAGCAAATATTGACTTTTCTTTCTTCCCCTCAACTTACTTTTTGCTTCGGCAACTGGAATCTGCCAGACAGCTTCATTTTCATTGCTTATTCTAGGTTCATATTTAGTTGTACAGTTCACTTCAACATTATAGGAACCAACTACATCCAGGTTGTGAATTCAGTCTTCTGCGATATCATTTGAATGAACAGCTCATCCATTATAGTCAAACATTGCAGCAACATTTACTTTGAAACTTCCTGGCAGATTAAAACTGTGTGCTGGACCATGACTCGAACTCGGGACCTTTGCCTTTCGCGGGCAAGTGCTCTACCATCTGAGCTACCCAAGCACAACTCACGATCCATTATCACAGCTTCAATTCTGCCAGTACCTTGTCTCCTACTTTCCAAACTTCACAGAAGCTTTTCTGCGAACCTTGTAGAACTACCACTCGAGGAAGAAAGGATATTGTGGAAACATGTACTTTATTTATAGTTGTTACTCTTGATAATTTACTTCTTTCAGGTTTTCATAAGCTGTTGATAGCATCTGCTGAAACTTTTGGCCAAGTTAATCCTAGCCATTTTATATACATCCCATCTACACTGTGTCCATGAACCCAGTATTTTTACATACACTTATGTAAGCTATCATTTGTGTTTATAATTAATTCAACAATTTGTATTTTTAACTTAAGAATTGCTATTGTCCAGCTTAATATAGTTCATATTTTTGTTTCTTAACACCTCAAATAAAGCAGGACAGTACGGCCCAAAGAGATCTGAAATTCTAAAGGGCACCCCATATTACACTGATGTACGACCTTTGTAATCTGATCCATTTTTGCTTTAATTGCTTATATAATGAAATCTTTTGTCACTTTTCAGATCTTTCTAAGTTTTTACTCACTTGCTTATGGTTTAACACACTTGCTTTTTGCAAAAGCACAATATATTAACCAAGCTTAAAAGAAACAATGTACTTTTCATCTGTTATTCCAAATAGTAATACATTATTGCCAAAATAATTATGCAAATGGCTTGGTGTTGAAATGACCCACAATGGTTTCCTGAAATTTGCCACATGTGCAGCCATTAAGATTAAAGCACTGTTACTTCTTTTAACAATGTGTGTGACATTATTTATGGGGCATTTAATGCAGAATTTCCTAATTAATGGAGTGAACATATTTTATTTACCTTGATTGATATTAAGTAACAAAAATGCACTGTTGAAAACAGAACTGAGGTTTCGTTTGTCCACCATTTAACAGTATTTATTGAATAGCAGTCCTATTATGGATAAAATGGAGAGGACCCCATTGTCAGCTATTGTCCAGTTGTGGAACTTGAGTGTACCTGTTGGCCAAGGACAGAGGGGTTCATGTGGTGAGACAAAACTGTTTAAAGGTGCCCCTAGTTGAAATGCACTGCCCCCTTCCCCCTCCCAATTTCTAATTTAAAAATTTCTTTGGTGTGTAAATCATGTGGTGTTATCATTTACACTTTTTAAATGTCATATACAGCGGAAGTGCACAATATTAACTTAGTTTGCAAGTACTTGCACGTTGATTTCTGGTTGTGCTGCAGTAATTGAATTATGGATAAAAAGGTCACCATACATACCTGATTTATACTTTTTCTTTTTTTTGCCTGGGGGTAAAAGAGAGAAGTTTGTGAGTAAATCAACTCGTAACATATTCCTCGAGCACGTGGCGTTTTATCTTCACTGGAATTTATTGTTTGACCAAATGAAAACTTGTTGGCAGTTGTATCAAGTGCAGTCAATTAATTGATTGAGTGAGGAACTTACAAATCACCAAATCCCATTCATGCAAAATACAGAAAATTAATAAAACTATGAAGAGGGAGAAAAATTTTTCCTAGTCTAGAAATTATCTAGCCATTTATGATGGAACATGTACACCGATATTTTATCTTGTTTTAATTTTAAGGGCCAAATCTGTGCATGTTGTCTGGTAAGGAAGATCAACATTGTAACATAAGCTGGCATTGTTACCAGTAACAATCATATTCCTTTGAGTCTCAGGAGCTAAAAGTGTGTATGTTCTGTTAGAATCAGTAATAATCTTAGCGCGTAAGAGTAATGCTTACGTCCTGAATGTTTCCATAGAGTCTCGCTTGAACATAAAATAGTTAATAATATTAAACATTTGTGAAGCTATTGGAAGAAAAGTGATTATTGTTGAATAATGCTGTTAAAATTCGCATTTCAGGTGCAGTTCTAATGGGCGACCAAGGAAATCAGAGGGGTAGTCTGGCAGATGACTTGGCAGCATTGCTCAATTCTGGGTTCGGTGCAGACATCACTCTGCATGCTGGCAACTTCAAGGTGCTGGCTCACAAGACTGTGCTGGTTGCACGAAGCCCATTTTTTGCTGCTATATTAAAAAATGGAAGACAGCACTGTCACATCGAACTGCATGATGTCGAGGCAGATGTGCTGCTGCAACTTGTAATTTTCATGTACACTGACAGAGTTCCCAAGCTGCAGAGTATGGCACCAAAGTTACTTTTGGCAGCAGAAAAGCTCAAATTGCCTGTCCTGGAGCAAAAGTGTAAGGAGCAGTTAATCCTGAACATGTCTAAAGAGCAAATGGCTGCAAATGCATTGATCAGTGTGCACAACTCATTTAAGAAGCAAAAGAGGACTGCAGCTGTACAAGATGCAAATGTAGAGCACTCTACAGAAATGTCACCAAACTCCCTACAAGTGGCCACAGAGGAATCTAGTGCAAAAAAAAGAAAACTGGAAAGTTTTGTACAAACTTTAGGATGTGAATCTAGTGTTCAAATAGCAACACCAAAAATGCCCTTACAAGGGGCTGAGGGGATGTGGATTTTCAATGAAGCATCACCAAAAATCTTCCTACAGACTACTAACGATGGACCTCGTGTAAAAGGAAAATCACCAAAAGTCCCAATACAAGCTGTTGACAAAGTACCTTATTTAAGAGTAAAATCACCAACAGTCCTATTAAAGGCTGCTGACAAGGGGTCTCATGTTACTGATGAGGGATCTCATGTTAATGGAAAATCAACAAAAGTTCTTTTACAGGCTACTGATGAGCAACCTTGTTTACAGGGATTTATGGCAGTATTACGTTTACAGCCTGTTGAGAAGGCATCTTGTTTAAATGAAAAATTGTCAAAAAGTTCTCTACAGGCTACTAATGATGGATCTCATTTAAATGGGCAGTCGCCAAATGTTCCTGTACAGGCTACTGACGAGGGATCTCATTTAACTGGAAAATCACAGACAGTTCCAAAACAGGCTACTGACAAGAAATCTAATGTAGATGTAGATACAAAATCACCAACACATTCTGTTTGCTCTACCTATGAGGGACCTGTAGAGGCTATTGTTGAGGAATCTTGTTTGAATGGAGAAAGTTCAAAAATCACTGTACAGACTAGTGCAGAGAGTGTGTGTTTGAATGGAGCATCACCAAAAATCTCTCAAGTCATTGTGATAGAGGAATCTCCAAAAACACCTGCTAAACACAGATTGAGCACAAAGGGAACAGCAACAGTCAAAAGCAGGTTAGAACACAATGATATTGTCTCTTTTCTGTTTGTGTGTGATAAACACACAAACACACACACAAATATTCAAGCTTTCACAACCCAAGGTTGCTTCATCAGGAAAGAGGGAAGGAGAGGGAAAGACTAAAGGATGTGGGTTTTAAGAGAGAGGGTAAGGAGTCATTTCAAACCCGGACTTAGGGGGAAAAAAGAACAGGTATACACTCGTGTGTGCACACACACATATCCATCTGCACAAATACAGACACAGGCAGACATATTTGTCTGACTGTGTCTGTATATGTGCGGATGGATGTGTGTGTGTGTGTTTGTGTGTGTGTGTGTGTGTGTGTGTGTGTGTGTGTGTGTGTGCGTGTGTGCGTACGTGCGTGTGTATACCTGTCCTTTTTCCCCCTAATGTAAGTCTTTCCGCTCCCGGGAATGACTCCTTACCCTCTCCCTTAAAGCCCACATCTTTTCATCTTTCCCTCTTTCTGATGAAGCAACCTTGGGTCGCCAAAGCCTGAATATTTGTGTGTTTGTGTGTTTTTTATTGTGTCTATCAACATACCAGCACTTTCTCATTTGGTAAGTTACAGCATCTTTGTTTTTTATATATATTTTTCCCACGTGGAAGTTTCCCTCTCTATATATAATTGTTTTCCCTCTTGTGTCATAACATAAGCTACATTTTGAGTTTGTAAGTAGTTACAGACAGAATCTCGAGCATCATTCAAAAACCAAATACTATAGGCAGAGGAAGGCTGATAATTTCTTTTATGGATTCTGCACTAAAGTACTTTTCCAAGTAATGATAATTCCTCATGACATTTGTTGTATGAATGGTTTGATTTATTTGATATACCATTCAGTGCCATAATAGTGGTTGTTCTTCCATGCATAGCCTCTTTCTAATTGCTAATGTATTAGTTTCTGGTCTCTTCAGCATGACCTAAAATGTAAATGACTGTTGATGTGAAAGTGCTCCCTGTTTCTGCTTCCTCCTAGTATGCCAGTGTGTATCACAGTTTTTACACCAAAAACTTCACATAACTTAGGTGGTGATTTGAATTTGTCTGCATAAAGAATGTGTATTTTACATAAGCTTGGAAAAGCAATTACTGGTTGAAATGAAAGCCAGTCATGTGTGTGCTCACATAGTTAATTTACCACTGACCAGAACCGATTGCTAGAAACATTTTTGTAAAGTGTTGATATTATGCTGCACAACTTAGTGCACAACTTGGACTGTAGATGAAGGAATAAGATGCTCATGATTAGGATATACTGTTGTGTGCATGAGAGAGATGGGCGGTGGAAAAGAGTTGGAGTTTGAAAGTTTCATACATGTTATTTTGTTGAACAGTGTTCAAAAATTAAATGGAGGGACAGAAAATAAGAGTTTTTCATTAGAATACATGAGTGAAGAGATCTGTGAGGCACATGTTATTGAATGTTGAAACAAAAAAGAACTTGAGATTGAAGACTTGGGTATGATTTGTGTGAAAATGTGCGGATGTGCAAGAGAAGGAGAAAACAATTGAATGTTTATTATGAATATGAAGTGTACAATCCCAGTAGAGAGGGGAAAAATACAGATCATTATCCATGTAATCTCTTACTTAAAACTTCAATGGTCAGTGTGTAAAACATTCTCCTAACTTTTATTCAGACACTGCCTCACCGCGACCTATTTTCGGTACAACAATGATTTTTATGAACACATTGACAGGGTGCCTGTGAGCAGTCCTCTTAGTCTGGCTGTGGCCCCCCCCCCTTTTTTTTTTTTTTTTTTTTTTTTTTTTTTTTTTTTTTTTTTGTGGAGAACTTTGAACAACAGGTGTTGCAAACTGTGAGTAAAAGACCAGCCATATGGTACCATTATCTTGATGATGCCCTCGTAGTATGGACACACAATGAAGAGGAATTGGATGCCTTCCTGATACATTTCAATGGTATCAGTTTGAAAATATAATTTAGTATGGAGACAAAAAATAATGGCTGACTGAATTTCTTGAATGTGTCTGTTATAAAGCAAGGTGACGGGATGTTGGGCCACAGGGTATACAGAAAATTCGTGCATTGTGTTACCTGTGGAAAAGTTCTAACCACCACCCCAGACAAAAAAGAGGTGTGATTAAAACCTTGGTAGATGTGGCACATGAAATTTGTGATGTGACTGACTTAAAAGGTGAGCCTGAACATCTGCTTCAGCATTAAAGAACAGTTATTTGCACAAGGACGTAGATCAAGCACTTCACCTTAGAGAGAGGGAATCAGGACTGATGAGGAATGATGGCTGCCCAAAGGAATAGTCGTCCTTCCATTCATCAGTACAATTACAGAGTGCAGTGAGAAAGTGTTGAACAAGTATGGTGTGGAAACGACCTTCAGACCCACCAGGAAGGTAAAAGAATGTTCAAGATCGGCAAAAGTTATAAGACGTACTTTGGCTACACGAGCTATGTATAAAATGCCTTGTACTTGTGGACTGGTTTGTATTTGTATCACAAAAAGAAGTGTTAATGCCTGTCTGGTTGAACACAAGAAGTTGCCATCTGGAACATGCAGATGAATTGGCCATAGCAGAATGTCTATACCAAGAGGGTGTTCATGAAATAAAATTCACTGACCCTCCTCTTCAGTTTCAACATTTTGTTGACAGGCAACAGCAGCAGCTTCACTTAAATTCCTTAAAGTAGTTATTAATGGTTCTACCAACAGTTTCAGTATTTATTAGGTGACAAGTTTCCAATCTTAACAGGTTCATTTTCAAGCCTGGCCTATGAGGGTACAAAAACAATACATAGTTGTCAGTGAACAGTAAATACAAAAATGGTGTTACAATAAGAAGTTAAAATGTAACAGAAATTAATTATTTCAATACAAACATACCTACACAGACAGTGTTGGAATATAATAATAAACACTGTGTGGCAACACATGCTCTAAGTATGTTTGCAGAATGAATGCACAAGCCTGTTACCAAGTCAAAATCAAATTGGAGGTCAACATAGCCAAGCTCACATACAAGTGCTCGTCTGCAGTCAGTGGGCATGGCATGTTTTGAAATGGGCATGTGTCAAGCATCTTTATTAAACCTGACATCACTGAAGTGAAAGACAGCAACAAATGTACAGGTATCACATGAATACAAATGTTAGTGTGACATGTACCTGTTACATATTTGAACAGAAGACAAGCATTTCATGTTAAAGTGCATGTCCATGGCCAATAGACACATCGCACTAAAATAGGGGGAATCGTAGCACTTTTAACGAGTCATGTGGAATATAAAATGCAATGAAACAAATCACATTTGTTGCTCCATTACAAATTTTGCCTTGCACATACAGATGGTTGCCTTCCAAATGACTTCATACATGTAGTTTATATAAATAAAACATTTAAAAACAAGACTTGTCTTTTGTTTAGCCATTAAGTTTTGTAAAAAAAAGTTACATACCAACTGAAGATATAAAGTTGGAAAATGAGTCTGTGATCGTATTTTTGGCACATTATTTTACAGGTCCATTTTGATCACATAAGTTTTTAAATTTTACTATGACTGGTTTCGGCCACTGCCATCTTCAGATCATAAAATATTCTGGTGTAGTATCAACATCAAACTAAACATGTAGGTACATAGTTAAGTGATTACTATGTATGTACATGTTTAGTTTGACGTTTATACTACATCAGAATATTTTATGATCTGAAGATGGCAGTAGCCAAAACCGCTCATAGTGAAATGTAAAAATTTATGTGATCAAAATGGACCTGAAAAATAAAATTTACATAGTCCTACTAAAACAGTGTCTCATAGCACTGAATCATTACTACATCATGTCCTGCACGACCAGCTTGAAATTGCCTTGTCCTGAGATACATATCAAATCAGCAAACATGTTGGATCAGAATGTTTGAATCTGAAACAATGTTACAAAGGAGAGCATTTAAGTGTGTCTGTAATTATTGGATTAGCATGTCTAGTTAGTAAATTATGTCAGGTATATGTGTATCTGAAGGGTGGTGTGATCATAGGGACACTATATGAAAAAGACTTCATGCAGCATGCATGAGTAGCAATACAAAATTGTCTGGGAGTATGTAAAATGCTTGAGTATTCATATTTCTGTATTTGTCCCCTGTAATTAACAACAGGATTCACATGAACAGACATGCACTTTGAGTGCAGGACAAGGCGATTTTAAGTTGTAGTAATGATTCAGTGCTGTGAGAAACTATTTTCGTGCAACTATGTAACTGCTTTATACAAAAATTATTGGCTGAACAAATGATTTGTATTGTTGTTAAGTGTTTTGTGTATGTAAACTATATGTATGTAGACTTTTGGAAGACAGCCATCTGTTTGTACAACACAAAATTTGTAATGGTACAACAAATGTGAATTGTTTCATTGTACTTTATGTTACATGTGACTGGTTAATAAAGATGCTGTGATGCCCTGTATTTTAATTAAATATGTTTATCGGCCAAGGACACACACTTGGACATGAAATGCTTGTCTTCTGTTCAAATATGTAATGGGTATACATGTCACACCAGTATTTGTATTTGTGTAACATCTGTACATTTGTTGTTGTTTTGCATTGTATTGATGTCAGGTTTAAGAAAGGTGCTTAGGCACAGATACATTTTTTTTTAAGAACACAACATGCCCATTGGCTGATGATGTGTGCTGGGACGTGAGGTGTGATGCTAGTGCCATCAAAAGTTTCTCAGTGTTGTTGGCTATGTTGACCTCCAATGTGAGTTTGAGTTGGTAACAGATGTGTGGATCTACATCTACATGGTAACTCTGCAATTCACACATAAGTACCTGGCAGAGGGCTCATCGAACCATTTTCATACTACTTCTCTACCATTCCATTCTCGAATGGCACCTGGGAAAAAGGAACACCTAAATCTTTCCGTTTGAGCTCTGATTTCTCTTATTTTATTATTATGATCATTTCTCCCTACATGGGTGAATGTCAACAAAATACTTTCACATTTGGAAGAGAAAGTTGGTGATTGAAATTTCGTAAATAGATCTCGCCGCAAAGAAAACCACCTTTGTTTCAGTGACTGCCACCCTAACTTGTGTATCATATCAGTGACACTCTCACCCCTATTGAACAAAAACATGAAATGAGCTGCCCTTCTTTGTACTTTTTCAATGTCCTCTGTCAATCTTACCTGGTAAGGATCCCACACCGAACAGCAATATTCCAGCAGAGGATGGACAAGTGTAATGTAGGCTGTCTCTTTAGCGGGTTTGAGACATCTTCTAAGTATTCTGCCAATAAAGCGCAGTCTTTGTTTCACCTTGCCCACAATGTTATCTATGTGGTCTCTCCAATTTAAGTTGCTGTTATTGTAATTCCTAGGTATTTAGTCGAATTGACAGCCCTTAGATTTGTGCGATTTATCATATACCCAAAATTTATTGGATTTCTTTTAGTACCCATGTGGATGACCTCGCACTTTTCTTTGTTTAGTGCCAATTGCCACTTTTAGCACCACACAGAAATTCTCTCAAGATCATTTTGTAATAGGAATTGATCATCTGATGATTTTACTAGACGGTAAATTACTGCGTCATCTGCAAACAATCTAAGGGGGCTGCTCAGATTATCACCTAGATTATTTATGTAAATCAGGAACAGCAGAGGGCCTATGACACTACCTTGTGAAATGCCAGATATCACTTCTGTTCTGCTCGATGATTTACTGTCTATCACTACGAACCGTGACCTCTCTGAGAGGAAATCACAAATCCAGTCACACAACTGAGATGATACTCCATATGCACACAATTTGATTAATAGTCGCTTGTGAGGAACTGTATTAAAAGCCTTCTGGAAATCTAAGGAATATGGAATCGATCTGAGATCCCTTGTCGACAGCACTCATTACTTCATGGGGATAAGAACGATATTTTCTGAATCCGTGTTGGTTATGTAGCAATACGTCATTTTCTTCAAGGTGATTCATAATGTTAGAGTACAGTATATGCTCCAAAATCCTACTGCAAATTGAGGTCAGTGATATG
This sequence comes from Schistocerca gregaria, assembly GCF_023897955.1. Lineage (NCBI taxonomy): Eukaryota > Metazoa > Arthropoda > Insecta > Orthoptera > Acrididae > Schistocerca > Schistocerca gregaria. The sequence goes on from NC_064927.1 coordinate 181,110,027, forward strand.
AGTCTGTAATTCAATGGGTTATTCCTATTTCCTTTCTTGAATATTGATGTGACCTGTGCTACTTTCCAGTCTTTAGAAACAGACCTTTCGTCAAGTGAGTGGTTGTATATTATTGCTAAGAAAGGCACTATTGTGTCTGCATACCTGACTGGTATATCATCTGAACCAGAAGACTTGTCTTTCTTAAGTGATTTGAGTTGTTTTGCAAACACCTAAGATATCTACTCCTATGTCACTCATGCTAACAGCTGTTCTGGTTTCGAATTCTGGAATATTTACTTCGTCTTCTTTCACGAAGGAATAATGGAAAACTGTATTTAGTAACTCTATTTTAGTGGAATCATCATTGGTACCATTTCCATCGCTATCGCGCAGTGATGGTATTGAATGTTTTTTGCCACTGGTGTACTTTACATATGACCAGAATCACTTTGGGTTTTCTACCATATTTTGAGACAATGTTTCTTTGTGGAAACTATTAAAAGCATCTCGCATTGACGTCTGCACTAAGTTTTGAGCTTCCGTGAAACTTAGCCAGTCTTGGGGATTTTGCGTTCTTCTGAATTTGGCATGCTTTATTTCGTTGCTTCTGCAACAGTGTTCTGATGTGTTTTGTATATCATGGTGGATCAGTCCCGTCTTTTATTAACTTATGTGGTATGAATCTATCTATTGCTGTGGATACTGTATCTTTGAATTTGAGCCACATCTGGTCTGCACTTACATAATTAGCTTGGAAGGAATGGAGACTCTCTCTTAGGAAGACATCAAGCAGAATTTTTATCTGCTGTTATAAATAGATATATTTTTCATTTTTGTTAACTAACACTAGCACTATACACTGGTATTTAGCAGTGACAGGCCAGAAACAATGCTTCATTTGCTCTGTACTGACACAGCCTCAGTTAGTTGTTTTTGTAACATGTTGCAGACATTGATAGCCCAGCAACAGCTGCAAACATGGTTGTAATCATTGTTGCAAAAAAAGTTTCAAAGACAATGTGAATGTGGCTTAAGAGTTTGCATGCAGCTACTCTATGCTCACATGGTCACTTGTGGGAACTATCAGCTTATGTGTGCTTTCTAATTTGTTGTTCTGTGCAGTCTCTCTCTTAACTGCCTCTCTGTATAATTGCATAGGCCTACTGGCGAAGAGGGTCTCGTAACTGCTTGTACTTTGCTGTGTATGTTGTACCCAATGCGTCTGAAATGGTTAATGATGATACTTCTATGAGGAGATGATTACAACAGAGTGAAGCAGGAAGATAGACAAGCTAGGCAATAGGAAGGAGTACCTCCTGGCCTGTTTTGTCTTCTTGAGATATTCGAATTGTACCATCTTTTGCAAAGATTCTTGATCATATCAGATTGCCAGCTGCCATTCAGATCACTAGATAAGCTAGCATAGCTTGATCAGAGAATGGATGCTGGTAAGCATCTTTATGGGTTCGAATTTTTCTAAATTTACCTACATGGTCTTTTTGCAAGATACACATCAGAGGAAGCAATATATACTCATGGAACTTTAACAGTAAGGATGACTCACTTTTAGCATCTGCCACTGGAATTCACTAAGCATCTCAGTGGTGCTTTTGTGCTTACAAAATGAACCTGTAATGGAATGTGCTACTCTTGTTTGGACCTTCCCTCATTCTTCTGTCAATCCTATTTGCTATGGATCCCAGGCTCGTGAGTAACATTCAAGTATCGGTCAAACGAGGCTTTTGTAAGCTATTTCCTTTGTTGACAGACTATAGTTCCCAAGAATTCTTCCAGAGAATATCTGTCTGACATCTGCCCTATCCATGATAAGTTTTATATGGTGTTTTCGTATAATATTACTCCCAGATTTTTATGGATGTAACCATTGTTCTGCAGTCATGTAATCATACAATAATGTGGTTTTCTGCCTATTTATTCACAAAATGTTACATTTTCTTATGTTGAGGGTCAATTGTCATTCCCTGCACAAAGCGTCTATCCTGTGGAGGTCTTTCTATATTTCACTACAATTTTCTAGTATTGCAACTTCTCTGAATACAACAGTGTCATCTGCAAAAATGCTTGTGGAACTCCCACTGTTGTCCACCATGTCATTTGCATGTATGTTATGAAAAATAATGGTCCTGTAACATTCCCTTGGGGTATGCATGAACCTACTTTTAAGTCTGAAGATTCCTCTTTGTTAGAATGACATGCCCTGATTGCTAGAAACTTTTTGATCCAGTCACACTGCTGATCTGATATTCTGCATGCTTGTGTTTTGTTCATTAGCTGGCAATTCATAACTGTATCTAACTCTTTCGAAAGTCAAGGAATGCGGCGTCAGTCTGGACTCAGCAAGTACACCAAGGCCTTTCATCCACCCATGTATTTTCTCATCATTAGACACTTTTGTACATGAGCGGGTATACAAAGTAAAAGGCATATTACTATAAACAAAACTAGGTCTACTTTAAGTCTTCGGGTTGATACCACAGTGCCAAGTCTTGTAGGCGATAACATCACTGTCGGCAAAAGATTCCAGTCCAGGTAAAGATGCGTTCTCACAGCGGACAATTACAAGTGTAAACCACCCACTACCAGCTACTTCAGTTGCGACATTGAGAGAAAAATTAACTCGACATCCACGGAAAAAATTTGGTCCATTCAGAATAACAGATTGCGCAGTATCATTTCCTCCAAGTTTATTTTCAAGGCTGATTATGTGTTTATATACTGGCATGCTGTGGCGACGATGAAGATACACATGTCGACGAGGCATAGTGCTTCAATGCTGTTGCAGATAGAGCTCACAGCGGAATGATTCCACTGGCGTGCACTGCCCGCTTTGTGGGCCTCAAGGACAACCATTCTTTAAAGTGGGAATGACCTGTTCATTTTTCCAATGTTAGAAATGCTTTGCTAATTCAGAAACCTACAGTACACTGCTGTCATAAGAGGATCAAGTTATTTTGTATGTTATTATGTCATATTGTGTTCATGTGCATCTCTTCCAGTGGCCTTTATTCTGTCGAGCGGTTTCAGTTGCTTTTCTATTCTGTGGTCAGTTATTTCACTAACTGTCATTTGGATTACAAGTGAAAGGAAGAACTAACTTGGGATCTTCCTCAATGAAATAATTTTGGAAAAAAATATCTAGTGTTCTGGTCTTCTCTGTGTCATCTACCATTTCAATGCCATTATGGTCACAGTTTGTTTGGACAGATGGTTTTGATCAATTTTCTGAATTACCAAAAGACCAGAACTTGTAAGGATGTTCTGTCATGTTAGTAGATGGGATTTTACTTTTGAATTCAGTGAAAGTGTCAAGCATGGGTCTTTGTACACCAATTTTGGCTTTGTTCAGTTTTTATATATCAGTGAGGCTTAGGCCATGTTTAAATTTGCTGTGAGGCTATCTGCTGCTCAGCTATCTACCATGGGTGTTGAACCACAGCAGGTCTTTTCCATCCTTCACAAATTTGCCCGGCACATACTTGTGTAACAAAGAGGCCATTTGGCAATTGGGTTTTTATATATTTTTTATATTCATGGTAATTGAAGTTCTGAACACAAACATCAAACTGCTAAACCAGGTCATTGCAGCTCACAAAAATTCTCGAGAAAACCAGTGCCTTTAATACCCGAAGGCTGTATCATTCTTTTGATGAATCGCGTGACTCTGTGGTACACTGCTTGCCTGATACATGGGTGCTCCGGGTTTGATTCCTGGCTCTGCCAAATTTTTAAGCAAAGGTGCATGTTTTGTGAGCATTTCCATGGAAATTAAAATATCTAAAGATGAAAACAAATTAATGTAAAATGATTTTTTTAAAATTTAAACTATCTTTATTAATAATCTTATATAAAAGATTGGTAATTAAGAATTTACGATTTTGTGTGTGATATTATGTAGTTGAAAATAAGATGACATGTATTTTTTCATTAACATGACAATTAGATATGTGTTAATTAGCATATTTTTGATTGATGGTATATTCAAATGATGTAGGTATTCAAACTAAATGAGAAAAATATAAAAAATTATGGCCAAAATGAAACTGACCAGCGATCACATTCTTTAGCATTACAGACTTTTTTCCCATCATTTCGCATTTTATGCTTCATGGGAATGTGTGTAGAACATACACCGCTGAAAAATTTGCACTCTCCAGGAATCAAAATCAGGCCTTCTGCTTGATAGGTGAGCATGCTGCCACAGAGCCACACTATCTGTCGAAAAATTGACCTTACCATAAATTGGTAACCATACTTGGAAATCTTCAAAGTTTATTTTGTCAAGAATTTTATAGCATTTGCACGGAACTACCTTGGGATGTTGATATGAGTTTTGAACTTTCCATACCATAAATACAAAAAGTTACAAAAATCCAATTGCTGTGTGGTGTCCTTATAAAGCATTTCCATTCACGTACATATTATAAAAGTGTGTGAGTGTGTGTGTGTGTGTGTGTGTGTGTGTGTGTGTGTGTGTGTGTGTGTTACCCACACCTACTCGTAAATCACTGGAGTGGTTTCAACCAAACATGGTTCACATACTCACTGCTGCCAGGCAACAATTGCTGTGAAGGAATGAACCAAATACCTGACATAGATTAGGAAGTGTGATGTCATCAATAAATGAGACAGCATGCATGATGTTTACATATATTATATCTGTGTCACTGTATTCACACTAAGTTTGCAGGCTGTATCCACATTTACTGTTAAAAACATCTACAAAAGTATGTCATTATGCCACATGTATTTCAGGAGATAGAGCATCATAAACACTGAGATGCATGAAAATTTGCCACATTATGCATAAAGTTTCAGTAAATTTATTCTTAACTACTATGACACTTGTACAGTCGATTCAAATTAAGTAAATCCATGACATCTGGCAGCACTTTTGACAGCTTTCGACTGTGAAGCACAAACAGCATTAGGCGAAAACAGTAGCTGTCTATAGAACTTGAAGAACTATTGCCATAGAGACATTTACAAAATCGTGTTGTAGACAAGCAAAGCAGCTGTGCCCAGCTTACAGAAACTGTCTGGGATTACGTTTCTTAATTTGGATTCTGCACTTACACATTTGTACAGTATGCATATTTTTTTGTATGACTGTTTCATAATTTCAAGAGAAGAAATGAATTTTTTTTCATTACTTCACTACAAACATACTTAATTTTTTTATTTTTGTTTCTGGCTGAAAATTGACAAAATGAGTACATCACCATTAGTGTATTTGTCATCTAATTGAACAACACTCTTGAACTTTGTCCATTGATGTGTCAGTGCTGAAGATGAAATTCTTGAGGTTTTTGCTCATGTAGTGTGCAGTGTGCTTATTGTTGTTCTCACTAAGCAAAAATATCATCCTTATATTCCTTGATATTGCTGTTTACCACTGTATTGAGTGATGCTGCAACGGGCTTATGATCACTGATTCCCTGTTCTACGCTGAAATGAAGAGTTTGGGTGTGTTTGTCACAAGGAGATCTAAGATGTTAACTTCACGAGGTGGTTCTCTGATTAATGACTTTAGGTAATTTTTGTGTAAAGCACTTAGAACAGTTTCACACAATTTTCTGCCCCTATGATGTGGCCAGATCTGTAAAATCTCCCAGTCTATAACTGTAATTTGCAATCTCCACCTAATACTCTAACTTGACCAGAAAAATCACGCAAAATATTCTCCAAATTTCTCCTCAAAGGTTTCACTGCTACTTTTCTGTGGGGCAGGGGTCCATAAAATCACTTGATGACCCATGTTTTTCATGTTTAACATTTATCTTCACCTAAATTATTTCGCATTGGAATCTGTACTGACCTTACTCCCAGTGACTACTATAATAGTTGAGAAATTATTATTATTATTATTTTTTTTATGGTGCCTTGAACCTTCTTAATCTCAAAGGTGAGTATTTTATATATATCTGCTTGTGTCTGGATATGTGTGTGTGTGTGTGTGTGTGTGTGTGTGTGTGTGTGTGTGTGTGTGTGTGTGTGTGCGCGTGCGTGATTGTACACCTGTCCTTTTTTCCCCCTAAGGGAAGTCTTTCCGCTCCTGGGATTGGAATGACTCCTTACCCTCTACCTTAAAACCCACATCCTTTTGTCTTTCCCTCTCCTTCCCTCTTTCCTGAAGAAGCAACCATCGGTTGCGAAAGCTAGTAATTCTGTGTGTGTGTTTGTGTGTTTTGTTCATTGTGCCTGTCTGCCGGCGCTTTCCCGCTTGGTAAGTCTTGGAATCTTTGTTTTTAATATATATATATTAAAAACAAAGATTCCAAGACTTACCAAGCGGGAAAGCGCCGGTAGATGGCACAATAAATAAAACACACACACAGAATTTCGAGCTTTCGCAACCGGCGGCTGCTTCGTCAGGAAGGAGGGAAGGAAAAGGAAAGATGAAAGGATGTGGGTTTTAAGGGAGAGGGTAAGGAGTCATTCCAATCCCGGAAGCGGAAAGACTTACCTTAGGGGGAAAAAAGGATAGGTATATACTTGCGCGCGCACACACACACACACACACACACACACACACATACACACACACACACACACACATCCATCCATACATACACAGATACACAGACACAAACAGACATATTTAAAGGCAAAGAGTATGGGCAGAGATGTAAGTCGAGGCGGAAGTGTGGAGGCAAAGGCCTTCACCCTAGCCAGATTATGCTCCCATATTTCATTTACTCAGGCTTGTCTGACATTTGGCATTACCCCCAAAGGCCTCATACTTAAAGTTCCCATCTCTGGCTGCAATCCTTCTTTCCATCAGTCCTTATACCAGTTCCAAACTGCACAATCCATAGCCCTCACCCGCCTAATCCTTCACCTATACATCGACTCGGCCAATGAACACACCCATCAACTTCTATCCCAAATCAAAGTCTTCAATCTTTCCTCTTCCACATCCACACCGCCTGTTCATAGCATCCTCCTACAGGCCAACCACAAATTAGAACAGCATGCCACCCTCCATGTCAAAAAACTATCCAATCTCCTGGTTTCCCACTACCGGAAAGGCAACTCACTCACCCTCTACAACCTTTCCAACAAACCTCCACACCTATCAGTATCATCCAATTCCGTCGATTTCGTGTTGCTGGTGATATTTTTGTGCCATTGCCTATCTTTCTCTACCACAGGAAACATTTTTTGGAACATTTCTGCGCCACCCGCGAACTTTTTTGCGGCATGCGCAAACTTTTTTGTGGCACGCATGATTTTTTTTTGCGCACGCGCAATCTTTTTTGTGCATGCGCGATCTTTTTTGCGGCACACGCGATCTTTTTTTCGCTACTCGCTATCTCTGTTTTTGAGCAGCGTGTGTTCTTTCTCCCCTGATCTGGACATACTTGCTTGGTCTGGTCAACTTTTTCCGTATTTTTCTTATTTGGTGGTCTTTCTTTGGTATTTAACGTTACCAACACAATTTCTTTCTTTCTCGCCCTTCCTTCCGTGTTTTATTCCTTCTTATGATTACTATTTTAACTTTAGTTATTTAATTTCCCTATCCACCAGTTACCCACTATGTACCCTAATCCTATACCACATTTTTTACATTCATTCCGGAAACATGCATTTACCGTAGCCAAACTGCAATCCCACATACTTTTCCTCCGTTCCTGCTTAATCTTTGGAATCACCCCTAAAGGACTTACCTTAAAAGTTCCCATCTCTGGGTGCAATTCCTCCTTCCACCAATCTCTCCTGGACTTCCAGAACCTTCAATCCTTAGCCCTTACCCAACTTGTCCTGAATCTCTATACTACTACATGTAACCACCACTCCCAACAGCTCCTATCTCTCTTCAAAGTCCTCCACCTCTCAAACCCTTGCTTGGAGAACACACTCAGGAACATCATCCTAGAAGCCAGCCGCAAACTTGAGTCCCATGCCACACACAACCTGAAAAAACTATCCACAGTGCTAGTGCAACACCTAAAAAGTGGAGTCCCTCTCCCTATCCCTCACAAACACCAACCACAACAGAACCGTCAACAAACCCCCCTCATAGCCAACAAATCTAGCCTAGCCACCCTACTCAATCTCCCCATCCCAGCACATACCCCACACAGACAAAATCTCAACTATAACCACAGTCAGATGCCACATATCACCAACCCCAATTCAGTTCTAAACCTCTCATCCAGATCCCTCTCTCCTCAGAGACATCTGTTCTATCAAAAGGCTTAACCTTTAGCCCCACACCTAAATTCAACCACACTGCCCTGGTTAAAGATCTCCTCTCATTCACTCGGAACCTCAACTGGAAATATTACTTCACTACCCAATCACAGCCCCCAAATACTAGACCCAGTGTTGAACCTTGTTTAGAACAGTTCCGACCGCCTTCTCAAAGGAATCCTCCTCCCCTCTCCCAAAACTATCCCTTGCAGACATTTCAGGAATTCCTCACATCCAGTGTTGCCTCCTAGCCCTTCTTGAAGAACATCCCGACAACCCCCAACATCACCCCAGCTGAATCCCGTGCCATTAAGCAGCTGAAAACAGACCGCTCTATTGTAATCCTTCTGGCGGATAAAAGGCTCCACAAATGTGGTACTTGACCGTGTGGAGTGTGTGGCAGAAGGACTGCGTCAACTCTCCGACACCTCAACCCACAAAGTTGTTACCCAGGATCCCATTCCCTCCATCCAGACTGAGCTGCAGAAAATCCTAAAAATCCAAGGTCCCTCACAAGGCCTCACAACGGCTTCCATAGACTTACTCACTCCTTCTGAGCCACGTACCCCTACCTTCTACCTATTACCCAAAATCCACAAAAAGAACCATCCTGGCCGTCCCATTGTACCAACAGAACGTATCTCAGCTCTGGTAGACCAACACCTCCAACCTATCACCTGCAGACTCCCATCCTACATCAAGGACACAAACCACTTCCTAGAACGCCTCAAATCCATTCCCACTCCTCTCCCACCTGAAACCTTTCTTGTCACCATAGGTGCTACATCCCTTTACACAAACATCCCACACACCCATGGTCTCTCTGCCCTTGAGCACTACCTCTCCCAACACCCACCCGAAGATCTTCCAAAAACCTCGTTCCTTATCACACTTACCAACTTCATCCTCACCCATAATTACTTCACTTTTGAAGGCCAGACCTACAAACAAATCAGGGGAACTGCAATGGGAACCAGGATGGCTCCGTCCTATGCCAACCTCTTCATGGGCCGCATGGAGGAGGCTTTCCTGAAGACCCAACAGCTGCTTCCTCTGGCCTGGTATAGGTTTATAGATGACATCTTTGTGGTCTGGACTCATGGTGAAGAAACACTCCTTAATTTCCTCCATAACCTCAACTCCTTTTCGAATCTGAATTTCACCTGGTCCTTCTCCAAAACCCAAGCCACCTTCCTGGATGTTGACGTTCATCTTGTTGAATCTCACATCCACACCTCTGTCCATATCAAACCCACCAACAAACAACAGTACCTTCACTTTGATAGCTGCCATCCATTCCACTTCAAACGCTCCCTTCCCTACAGCCTAGGTATTCGTGGCAAATGTATCTGCTCCAGTGACGAATCCCTCAACAATTACACCAATAACCTGACCAGTGCTTTCCTCTCCCGCAACTATCCTGCAGACCTTGTCCACAAACAGATCTCCCGAACAATACATTCCTCCCCGTCCAACAACAATATTCCTACCCTCAGACCACACAGAAGCATCCCCCTTGTCACCCAATATTATCCTGGCCTCGAATACATCAATAAATTACTCCGCCAGGGATATGACTTTCTCAAGTCAACCCCTCAAATGAGATCATCCCTTGACAAAATTCTCCCCACACCACCCAAAGTTGCCTTTCGTCGTCCCCCTAACCTCCGTAACATCCTTGTTAAACCCTGCAATATTCCCAGACTACCTTCTCTACCCAGCGGTTCCTACCCCTGTAACCGACCCCGCTGCAAAACCTGCCCCATGCATCCCCCCACAACCACCTACTCCCGCCCCACTACTGGTAAAACATACATAATTCAAGGCAGGACCACGTGTGAGACTACACATGTCATTTATCAGCTGACATGCCTGCACTGCACAGCCTTTTACATTGGTATGACAACAACTAAACTGGCTGAGCGCATGAACGGACACAGACGAACTGTCCACCTAGGAGATGTCCAATATCCAGTAGCGGAGCATGCCCTCCAGTATAATTATAGGGACCTAGGAACCTGCTACACTGTATGTGCCATTTGGCTTCTCCCACCCAACACCAGTCCCTCTCGATTGTCTTGTAGACATCTGTTCAAAGAGCAGACTCTGTTTAAAGAGTTGGTCATTCTGTCTGCTGCTTCACAATATATTTATTCCCTCATGAAGTTTGTGTAAATAATCTGCTACAGTTCAAAGGGAATAACGATGTACGTAATTACAATACCAAAAAGAAAAATTACATTCATTACTCCACATTAAGATTGTCTTTAGCACAAAAAGGTGTGCACTGTGCTGCAACATAAGTTTTGATCTTTTACCCAGTGATATAAAGTTTCTGACAGACAGCAAAGTAAAGTTTGAAAATTAATTGAGAAAGTTTCTCCTTGGCAAATCCTAATCCATATAACAATTGATAATAATGTAATGTATAAAAGGTGGTGAGTAACACCTTCTAACTCACATGTATGTATATATTTTTCATTTTGGGAAAAAATGTTCATAATGTAACCATATGTACAGATTAATTTGTAATGTGAATGTAAAATGACTCATTTCACATCATTATGAGCTATCATGCAAAAAGATCCATGGAACACGAAAACTAACTAATGCCTTCACCTTAGTGTTCACCAATTTGGCAGGCAGTTTCCCATATTGACTATTTTTCTTGCCTTAAAGTGACAGTACATGTGGGAGTAAAGCTTCAGATGAACCTTTGCTGCACATTGACAAACTGAACAAGGTAGACAAACTGCAGTGTCCTGTTATGGATGGAAGAAATGTGAGTTTTACTTTCCCTACCATGCAAAGCTGGCTGTACACTTTTCTTATGTCACAGTATCATTAAGAGTGATGTTGAGGACAGTGCAATACAGCAGAACCTCGCATACAAAGCATAATTCGTTCCAGAATCTTGCTCGTAATACAAAACACTCATTAAGTGAAACAATTTATCCCATGTAAATTAATGTAAAATATGATAATAGATTCTATGCAGAAAAAGTACTAAAAGTTTTATCTTATTTGTGACATTTATTCAAAGAAAATCATACAATCAGTATTATGTATTTGTTACTCACACTATATAATTAATTCTTTTTTACTAGAAATTATCTATACTTGATTGTTAGTGCCGATGCTGCAACAATTGGCAAAAATTGTGATATAGCAGTATTGTCAAATAAATTTGCAGCTCATGTAGCCACTGCTTTATTAGAGTGATGATTGTCAGCGTATGATGCAACTGATTCCCATGCTTTCAATATTTCTCTTATTGTGCCAGAAGATTGCTGCTTTGCTGTTACCATCACCACTTCCTCCTCCTCCTCCTCAGAAGAAATCATTTCCACATAAACTTCTTGGTGTGAAACACACTGCAATTTCATAAGCTCTTAAGTGGTCATTTATTGGCTGTGATCTTCCACAAGTCCATGCTCTTGGCCAAAGACACAATCTTGTTGACTACAGGCTCCACAGGTACTGGCTCAAATGCCTCTAAATCACTTTCGACAATGCACTCTGAGGAAAGCTTCTTCCAAGCAGAAGTGAGAGTTCTCTTGACAAACCCATCCCATGCCTTCTCGATCATCTGGATCTTGAAGTGATATGGCCTTAATTCTATGAGAGTAAGATTGATAGCTTTAGTCAACTCAAAGCAGTACTTGAAGAGTGGTTTAGTGTACAGCTTCTTAAAGGTAGAAATAATCTGCTGGTTCATAGGCTGGCATAACAGTGGTGTTTGGAGACAGAAATTGGATCTTGATGAATTGAAATTCTTCAAGGAGGTGATCTTGTAGGCCTGGAGAATGGGCAGAAACATTGTCCATAACAAGCAAGACATGGAGTGGCAAATTCATCTCAAGCAAATATTTTTTCACCAAAGGACCTAATAGTTTATTGATCCAATTACAAAAAAAATATCACACATCATCCAAGCCTTGTTGTTGGACCTCCACATTACATTTAACCTGCTCTTCTGGATTTTACACTTCTTGAAGCAGCGATTTAATTTTCAAATCACTGCCTGCATTGGCAGAGAATAGCAGTGTGAGATGACTTTTCATTGGCTTGTGACCACACAATGCTTTCTTCTGTGCTGTTACAAATATAAACTTTGGCATTTTTTTCCAGAATAGACCCATCTTGCCACAATTAAAAACCTGTTGTGGCAAAAACCCTCAGAGTCTATGAGCATCTTGAAGTTGCTTATGAAGTTCTCTGCTGTCTTTGTGTCAATGCTGGCTGCTTCACCATGTCTCAAAACGCTGTGGATGCCGGTTCTTCTCTTAACCTTCTCGAACCATCCATGGCCTCTCTTAAACACTTATTTGGCCACTGATGATCCTGGCGTTTTCTTAATGTGTTCGGCAAAAATCATTTCGCCTTCTCACAAATGATGTTCTCATTAAAAGTGTCGGCTTGCAATTGATTTTCATTTATCCATATATGGAACAATCTTTAGACATGGCCCAGAATATGAAACTGTTGTTTAGGTACTCTTGTCACTCCCTTTGAAGCATCTGCCTTTATACCATAGTCCTTACATTTCTGATCTAGCACTGAAATATTACTTTGCAAACTTTCAATCGAATCTGCCATCACAACTAAGTCATCCGCATATGCAAGACTGCTTATTTTGTGTTCACATATCTTAATCTCACCCAGGCAGTCTATTGTTTTCAACATATGATCCATAAATAATATGAACAACAGTGGAGACAGGTTGCAGTCTTGTCTTACCCCTAAAACTACTCTGAACCATGAACTCAATTTACCGCCAACTCTAACTGCTGCCTGACTATCCATGTAAAGACCTTTAATTGCTTGCAAAAGTTTGCCTCCTATTCCATAATCTCTGAGAACAGACAATAACTTCCTCCTAGGAACCCGGTCATATGCCTTTTCTAGATCTATAAAGCATAGATACAATTCCCTGTTCCACTCATAACACTTCTCCATTATTTGCCGTAAGCTAAAGATCTGGTCCTGACAACCTCTAAGAGGCCTAAACCCACACTGAATTTCATCCCATTGGTCCTCAACTAATACTTGCACTTTCCTTTCAACAATACCTGAGAAGATTTTACCCACAACGCTGATTAAAGAGATACCTCTGTAGTTGTTACAATCTTTTCTGTTTCCATGTTTAAAGATTGGTGTGATTACTGCTTTTGTCCAGTCTGATGGAACCTGTCCCGACTCCCAGGCCAATTATCCTGTGTAGCTATTTAAGACCTGACGTTCCACTGTATTTGATGTGTTCTGACTTAATTTCATCCACCCCAGCTGCTTTACCGCACTGCAATCTATTGACCATTTTCTCCACTTCCTCAAATGTGATCCTATTTCCATCATCATTCCTATCCCATACTACCTCGAAATCTGAAACATTGCTGATCGTTTTTTCACCTACTTCAACTCTTCAAAATATTCCCTCCATCTGCCCAAGGCATCCACAGGATTCGCCAGCAGTTTTCCTGACCTGACCAAAATACTTGTCATTTCCTTCTTACCTCCTTTTCGAAGACTGCTAATTACACTCCAGAATGGTTTTCCAGCAGCTTGACCCATAGTCTCCAACCTGTTTCCAAAGTCTTCCCAAGATTTCTTCTTGGATGCTGCAATTATCTGTTTGACTTTGTTTCTTTCTTCAACATAACTTTCTCTGTCTACCTGAGTTCTATTATGTAGCCATTTTTGATATGCTTTCTTTTTTCTTTTACAGGCTTCCTTGACTGTGTCATTCCACCAAGCTGTTTGCTTCATCCTACTTTTACACACTACTGTTCCAAGACATTCTTTAGCCACTTCTAGTACTGTGTCCCTGTACCTTGTCCATTCCTTTTCCAATGACTGTAATTGACTACATTCAACTAACTGGTACCTTTCTGAGATTGCTGTTATGTACTTGTGCCAGATTTCCTTATCCTGAAGTTTCTCCACTCTTATCCTCCTACATATAGACCTGACCTCCTGCACTTTCGGCCTCACAATCCCAATTTCACTGCAGATTAAATAATAATCAGTGGCATCAAAGAATCCCCTGAATACACGTATGTCCCTCACAGCCTTCCTGAATTCCTGATCTGTTATTATATAGTCAATGACAGATCTGATTCCCCTGCCTTCCCAAGTATATCGGTGAATGTTCTTATGTTTAAAAAAGGAGTTTGTGATTACTAAACCCATACTGGCACAGAAATCCAAGAGTTGTTTCCCCGTTCCTGTTGGCCTCCATATCCTCTCCAAATTTACCCATAACCTTTTCATACCCTTCTGTTCGATTTCCAATCTTGGCATTAAAATCACCCATGAGCAGAACACTGTCCTTGTCCTTTACTCTAACAACTACATCACTGAGTGCCTCATAAAAACTATCCATTTTATCTTGATCTGTCCATTCACAATGCGAATATACTGACACAATCCTAATTTTCTTGCTAGACACTGTCAAATCTATCCACATCAGTCGTTCGTTTACATACCTTACTGCAACTCGCTGGGTTCCATTTCTTTTCTGATGTAAAGCCCTACACCCCATTGTGCTATTCCTGCTTTGACTCCTGACAGGTAGACGTTGTATTCTCCCACTTCCTCTTCTTTCTCACCCCTTACCCGAATGTCACTAACAGCTAAAACGTCCAGCCCCATCTTACTTGCAGCCTCTGCCAGCTCTACCTTCTTCCCAGAGTAGCCCCCATTGATATTAATAGCTCCCCATCTCATTACCATTTGTTTGCCAAGTCATATCTTACAAGTCCCTGGTTTGTCAGTTAGAGGTGGGACTCCATCACCTCCAAAGGTCCGAGGCATTGTGCTCTGATTGTTGCCAACTAAAACTGGCACAAGAAAATGTGGCAGCTGGGCTCCTTTGTCACATATTGGCTTGGTCCGGAGCATCTTTTATTGACTGTCCTGTTTTCCCATTGCTGCCACAACCTAGCAGTAGTTGTATGATAATTGTGTGGTGAAGCTAAATGTTGCAAGTTGCGTTTGCAACACCGATTATGAATTACCTCAGAATTTCCTTTCTCATGTCTCCCCTCTGCACAACAGTCTAAAATATTCCGTTAACTCTGCCATCACCCATGTTGTGAACCGTCAGTCTTTTGTGCTACTTATAACTCACTCAGTCACATCAAATGTCAATAGGAAGGAAAGGGGATGAAGTCAGGTGAGATGTCAAGTAAGAACATGGAATTGAGGTAAACCTTACAAGAAAGAAATGTAAAATCAGGGAATTTTTAGCATTAATCTTATGCTTTTTGACAGGGGCTATGAATTTATGGCACAGAATTGCAATAAACATAAAAAATCAAAGAATGTAAAATTGACATTCCAATGTATTTATGTGATAATGTAACTAATACAACTAGAGTGTTTTATCCCTCAAGAGAAAACCTGAATTCAAGAACACCCTGTGCCCTCTAATTTGCTTGTTGTGTTAGTCATAGCAGGCAGTTGCTTAACACTTTCGCTGCGGCATCGGTGCAGGCGAGCAACTCCCCAGTGTGCCCCGGCAATGTGGAGTGGCCTAGATCCCTCTTTTGTATTTTCGCTCGGCAATATGTTGACAGTGTTATCGTACATTTCGTCAACTACAAGTTGCAACAGTTCGTCTGTTACCAATAAACTGAAGGCATCCATAGGAAAATTGCCAGCAGGATGAATTTACAAAACTACTTCCTTTGTAAATGGGTGATACTGCATATTATGTGTTTCTTTATGTCGGGACTCGCCAGGATTATCTCTGGGTGACAGATAGGGTTCTTTTTCTTCGTCTATTTCCATACAATCTTTGTGGTCCATATCATCAGATTCGGAACTGTCATGAAACAGATTTGAAAGCTGTGCTTCCATGCTATCATCACTCTGCAATTCTTCTGCAGCCTCTAAATGACAATTTCCATGGTATGCCTCGTCCTCACTACACAAAAAAATGATTGTCGCCTAGTACACTATGTCACTGTTTCTCTGTCAATTCAACGCTTTTTCTGCTCCTTTTCACATTGGAAGGTCCAGATGTCGGATTATTAGCCGCCATTACGAACAATATACATTCGATAACTGATCACACAAAACAAAAGTTTACATATTTTGATGCTAGCTTAGATGCTGCAACTAGACTGAGTAATCTGACAGTGAGCGCGGATGCTTATAAGCGTCAGCCGCAGCGAAAGTGTTAATTTAACGTAAGCTACATAGTCTTATAAGAGTATGTTTCACTGGGCACATCAAGCAGGTGTTTATTTTATAGTACAAATACTGGATGATAGCAAGTATTCCCTTAGCAGCTCTTATAAAATATGAGCAAGTTTTATCATCACAAGGATGTTAAAAGAGTTTCTGTTTCGTGCAGGAATTCAGCTGGAGCAAGTGGTGCACAGAAAACGAGACACACCTTACACAGTGCTGCAGAATGTGGTTCTTTGGAGGCCATAGAGGCACTTTTAGCCCAAGGAATAGATGTGGATACAAAAGACAAGAAAAAAAGGACTGCTCTTTTACTAGCAGCAGAGAATGGCCATGAAGAAGTTGTGAAGTGTTTGCTACAAGAAGGGGCAAATGTAGATGCCCAGGACCATGACAAGTGGACACCAGTGCATTGGGCAACACACAATGGGCATGAAGAGGTTGTCAGATTATTGCTCCTTGCAGGGGCTGATGTCAGTATTAGAAACCGCTGGCAGAGTACACCGCTGCATTCGGCTGCAGCCTGGGGCTATGTTAACATTGCCCATATGCTTTTATCAAACTGTGCAGAAGTCAATGCAAAGGACAAGGATGGGAGTACACCTTTACACTGCGCAGCTAAGTGGTGTCAGCTGGAGATAGCACAGGTGCTGTTGGGGGCTCGTGCGGATAAAAGTGCCAAGGACAAAAAAGGAAAGAAGCCCCTGGACTTGGTGAGAAAAAACAAACAAAACCATTGGACAGCAATTATGAGGTAGTTTGCCTCATATTTTATGTGCATCAATTTTAAATGTATGCAGCATAAAATAAAGAAAATATATTTATGTTTTTTATTCAGTGTTTATAATCTTTGTTACTTTATGGATAAATACTGCAGGTGAAGCTGTAATTTTGTGTGCATGTGCTTGCACATCTCCACAGGGAGAAAATAGAAACTTTTGAACACACTATCCTAAGTCGAGAGTCACACCAAAATTGAAATATTTAAGCTTTCGTAGAAAGAAATAAAGTTTTTTATTTTTATTATTCCTTGCGAAATCCATTTCTGTCATCACTGCAAGCTCCAGCTAGCCAATTGTCACCTGGTCTAATAAGAGGCCTCTACTAATGAGTTGTGAGTGTGTCGATTAAGTCACAATAGCATCCTACAAAAATCTTAAATAACCGTTCATAACTGCTTGCCTATGAAGCAAAAGTTTCCCATATTGTAAGAATAACTTTACCAGTTACTGATGATGACCAACTTCAATCTTAAGAAACATCTCAGGCTACTGAACATCTCCACAATTACCTTGTACACCTAGGAGGACTGCTTGACAAACACTCTCAGATTTTCTAAACTGCTGACAGCCCTTGAAATTCTTTAAACAATAGAGCCTTTCAGTTAACCCTATCTGAGATGAAATATGATTGGGTATATTTAGGTGAAATATGATTTGTTATATTTTAGGCAAAGCCCATACTCAATTGTCGCTTCCTTTCCCCCACCTGCTGAATTTCTCTAATTAATGTTTTCCACTTAATAATTGTTGTGTGGATTCTTTGTGAGTAGTTTTTAAACATGATTACCGGGAAAAATACTTCTTTGCCATTGTGTCATTTTTATTAACTGGTGAAAAATAAATTAGTTGCCAAATTTCCCACTTAATGTTAGTGAGAGAGTACCTGCTGTCACCATAAAGTATTTAAACTTAGTGGATGTAGTGGCACTGGGCCACAAAATTCAGCATGCATTGTATCTCTCCCCAAGCATGCGCTTTATGTGAAGCGGGCTGCCAACAAAACTGTGTGCTCCAGTTCATGGAGCTTGTGAAAACTGGTTGACCCTGGCTCCTGTCTTGCTAGTATGTAAGAACACATGTCCAAGGTGCAGATTTCGGTTGAGTGAAATGAATGTTACATCCCTATCTTTATTTTCATAATGCTATTTAAGCTCTGTGCCCATTCTTGCAGAAAATAACAGTGAATTAAAAGGGTCTGTCTCCTTGCAAGACCATAATTTTGCTTTATTCCCATGACAAGTTCCTCCACGGTTGTGGCATTATTGGTGGGTTTTCCTTTCACTGCTTTTAAAAAATATACGTACAAAATTTTATGTTGTGTATATCATGTGGCTGTCAAATGAAACCAGCCAAATGCCTATATTAATACAGCAAGTCACATGCAACACAGGAATGTCGAGGCAGTCTCAATTGACCTTTTCTTTCTTTTTTTCCCCCACTAGAGTAAATTATTAAAAGTATGTATTTGTTACAAAGGTAATTCTTACCATTCATCTGTTCAGAGCTGTACTTGACAAGTATTTGGATGCTAAGCAACTTGCTATTCCTACTTTTATGTTTAAAGCAACTTATAGGCATCAGTAAAATTTAATTAATTACTGATTTAGAAAACTATCTGGTATGATATGATATTTATGGAGTAAATTGTGGTTTTATAACAATGTTTGTGTGTATTTTGTTATACTCATGGACAAATTCTGGTTGTTTCAAAGCATCGCAGGACTGTAGACGTAGCTGCAAATAAACAAAAATTTAATTACATAACTTTATATTTTTGTGGGACTAAGTAAACATTTATGATTGCCGTTGTATACATATTTGCAGAAGTAGCAACAAAATTATGTTATCATGGTTGAAGGGACATGTCATTGTAACAGACAAAATTACTGGCAAGGGTGAGACGGTGGTGGTGCACATTTGGACAAAACAGTGCAACCAGCCTCCAAACACAGACTTAATCCAGCGTGTTGAGCTTCATATTGCCATCGTTTGTAACAGCAAACTGCATCTTTCATACCATTTAAGGGACGGCAGTAATGCCAATAGCCCTGAACTTTTCATCATGACTGGTGTGACTCAGGCATTTATAACAAAAGTATCTCTGAGCATTGTCATTCCTCCACTAGATGACACCTTCATTGGCAACAATGGACTGAATCATTTCTGTGTGGGTACAGTGTCATGGAAGACACTAACTGTGTTGAAGTGGCAGGGAGCAAAGAACTAGGATTGATGGGTGCTGAGCTAAATTTATGAACAACTCCCATAATTTGATACACGGGTATTTAAAATAGAACAAATTCTTTCAGAAGTTAACTTATTTCAAGTAGTAACATGTCAACCTTTAAAAGGAAACACATAATTTAATGATTGATTTCTTGTTAGTAAATAAATGCAGAAATAAAGCTTTCATAAAACAGTCAACACTAAAATCTAAGTTCTGTTTGCCTTTTACACACAGGCTTAAAATAACTCCTGCTTGTAGTGGTAGCCTGGAATGCTGATCCACACTGGGGGCTAACCCCAAAATAGTGGTAGTTATTCAGTGCTAGATAGTGTTGCAGACAAGAACTCAAATTCAGTCCCTAGAGCAAAGCCTTGCTAGAGTTGCAGACAAGAACCCAACTTCAGTCCGTAGAGCAAAGCCTTGCTTGAAGAATAAGCTACAACCAGCACTTTAGTCACATATAATAAAAGATTCCCACAAGTTTTCTTTTGACTCCAGTCCTTAGCGGTATAGTAAATATTGGCACCTCATCATTCACAAAGCAAAGCAGCAGAAGTAAGAAATATGCTGACTTCGAATGCTAAAACTTGTGACCACAAAATTAGAGGGAAGCTGTAATCCCTAAGATATCGTAGGCACATCATCCACAGCCACCCATAACATGATGAACTGGACCTCAGCCCACAGTGAACAACCCCAGTTACTATACAGACCACCAGACAAACATTGAGGTCAGGAGGAAGATCATGTGGGTTTAAAGCAGCCCATTGTGTGGCTATGTTCCCTCTCGTGAGATGCCAGTGAAGCTATGATGAGCAGAGAGGTTTTGTGAGGGGCAGAAATAATTGTAATGTATGCAATGTTCAGTTCTCCTCCCATAAAATGAAATGTACGGTGTGTGGAGGGGGGCGGGGGGGGGGGGGGGGGGGGGAGAGGGCAATTTTAGTTAAAATAAAGTCCGTTGATCAGCATTCAGGGTATCAGGTCCAAACCTAAGCTTACTTGTAGCTAAGCTTTTTCTTAATGGCTCGATCCTGGACAAGAAAGCTGACTGGGGGGGGGGGGGGGGGGGGGGGGTATAACCTTGAAGACATAAGGATCAACAAAGTAGGGAAGCATTTTAGCTGAAATTTTCTGACTGTCATGTGCCTTTTTTTTAAAATACATGTCACTGACTTTTAGTGAGATAGGCACCATTCCCAAATCATACCTTGCAGCCTCCCTCTGGCACGAAAGGCAAATATTGTTCTTTTCAGCTTGCCAGTTTTCTTTGACGATGGTAGAGTCAGTATCATTATCAACCACAAATTACATATAGGTGAATTAATAGCATACATAAGCAAAAACTTTGTGGATGTTCTCCTATGCTCTTCATGAACTGCAGTATTTAAGGTAAAATTAAATCAGTTGATAGAATGGCCCCACTTCATTTGAGATTGAGAGTAAAAAATAATAGGGGCTGAACTTCAGGTTACAGTAGACTTGTTTGACAAAGGATGGTGTTGTTTTGATATGAGAAACTGCATTATTAAACAAAATTTCTGAAATACCTGTGACAAAACAGTGGGTGTGTTATTGCTTACCAAAATCTTGGGCTGCCCACAAACAGAAAATATTTTTGCGAGATGTTTGGCAGCAATGCCAGTTGTAATTGCTTTATTCAGAACCAGCCAAACAAAAGTAGAAAATGTTTAAGCTACAACAAATATGAAGAGGTGACAAAACTCATGGGATACCTCATAATATTGTGTCAGACGGAGATATTTGCCATGCCGCCCCAACATGTTGCTGGTGCAGGATTTTGTGCACCTGGATAAATGTTCCATGGGATTCTTGTTGGGCGATCTGGGTGGCCAAAGCATTCTCTCAAATTGTCCAGAATGTTGTTTAAACTAATCGCGAACAGTTGTGGCCTGGTGGGTGGTACATCATTATTTGGGATAATGTATGGCTGCAAACAGTCTCCAAGTAGCTGAAGATATTTCCAGTTAATGATTGGTTCAATGGGACCAAAAGATCCAGTGCAGTCCATTCCATGTAAACACAGGCCACACCATTATGGAGCAACCACAAAATTGCACAGTGCCTCGTTGACGACCTGGCTTTGTTGGGTCTACCGTCAGCTCTTAACAAATGAAATTGGAACTCATCTGACCAGGCCATTGTTTTCCAGTAGGGTCCATGTAATATGGTCATGGGCTCAGGAGAAGGTGCTTCAGGCAATGTTGTGCCGGTAGCAAAGTCACTTGTGTGGGTTGTCTGCTGCCATAGCCATTTAATGCCAAATTTTGCCACACTGTTCTAACAGATACGTTCATTGTGCATACTACATTGATTTCTGCAGTTCTCATACAGCGCTGTGTGTCTGTTAGCACTGAAAAATATACGCAAATGCCACTGCTCTTGGTTGTTAAGTGAATGCTGTTGGCCACTGCGTTGTCCATGGTGAGAAGTAATACCTGAAATTTGTTATTCTCAGCATGCTGTTGACATGTTGGACCATGGAATACTGAATTCCATAACGATATCTGGAATGAAATGCCAAATGCATCTAGTTCCAATTGCCATTAAACATTCAAATTTTGTTAATTTCCGTTGTGCAGTCATAATCTTGACAGATATCTTTCCACGTGAAATATTTGAGTACAGATGACAGACAGCTCTGCCAATGCCTTGCACGTTTATACCTTGTGTATGAAATACTACTGCCATTTGTATATGTGCATATCGCTATCTCATGACTTTTGTCACCTCAGTGTATACCTGTTACTATTTTTTCTACAGCGAAGAAGGCCCCAGATAATTGACAGAAAGCTTATCAATGGACTTTGAATTATCCATGGACTTTGAATTATCCATGGACTTTGAATTAGGATGAGTCGACCTTCAGTCCTGACATTGACTGGCTAATTTCTTTACAATGAAGTTCAAGCTCCTCAAGTTGAAGCTCCTTAGTTTTCATGATTGTTATGTACACATCCAAATATCCTCCACATCGTGATTGGTGATATAATGAAAAGACAGCCAGAACCAGTTCCTTACAGAGGCAAATTTGTAATCATAGCAGGTACAGCAAAACAACAGAACTTTGTTAATAGATACCCTGAAATCTGTTGATTATCATTAAGTTAACCTGACTTTGTGTAAATGGTGCAAAACCTGCCCAATATGATCAAGTTATACAGAAAGGATATTACTGTACACAACAATATTTTTGTGGATAGTTGTAAACACATCTGTACTAAAGTTCACCTAAAACAGAATCCTGTAAATGTGACATGGTTGTATTTGAACAAATCCAGCCAGCAGAAAATGTGGTAAGAGGATTAAATTCTTCACTTAAAGATCTGATTAAGATAAAGAATAGAAAATTACTGAGCTACAGCAAGTCAAGTGAAGCAGTTGAGGATATTGGGTAAGGAGACTGATTCCATTACCATCTTTTGGTTGAGGGTCCTATAATCTATCACTGGCTAATAAGCCAAACCACTTGTTTTTGGCACTGGAAAAATAGGTGACATGTTAAAGTGAAACTGGCAGTCTAATCACTTCATCAGCCAAAAGTTGACCTATAATCTTACATAGTTCCTTTATTTTGAGAAGAGACCAATGATAGGAACCTTGATGGACAGGAACTTGAACTGTAAGCTGCATTTGTCATTCAGTTTTGTTTTCGACCCATAATTTGTCAATAAGAACATTGCAAAATTGAAAAAGTAAATGAAGCGATTGGTGGGCTTGTAATCCTTTTAAATGAGCTACATGAAAAGGAGCAACTATATCTTGAACATTAAAAATGTCCAGAATGTAATTACAATTCACAACAAATGTATTTTGTCATTCTGAGGAAAAAAAAATAATAAACTGTTTACTGCATAATCTGAAATGCACAGTAAAGTTTTGCTTGAAAACTAATTGTGGATGAGGAAATTTAGAAATGCGAACATGTGTACAATATCACTGATAACAAAGCAGAGAAATACTGCTGGTTGGATCCAGCAAGGCACAAACCTTGGTGTTTTAGGGCTGCACTGAGTTAATCGGGCCTCAAAATAGCCTGTACCTTTTTGCCATCTTTTGGTGGCTCACCCCAATTCCTACCATGAACTACTGACTGATGACATCAGCTCTTTTTAACCTTGTATCAAGGTACTAGACAATAGTGTAATCACTGATGTGACTGTTGTAGAAACAAACTCTACTATCAAATGCAAACAGTTTTTCCTTGTTATTAGATGATGTGTGTTTAGCAGAAAAGTGCCCAAACTTGCATTCAGGAGTGTTGCACTTTTCATCACTAAACAGGAGGTTCTGTATACCTGCAGCGCAGCAAAAGTATCCAGTTTGTTAGTGAATAATATCAAAGAACAGTCTTCCATGAACATACCTTCCAAGGTTTTATTAACCCCGTCCTGTTCAGTAACCCTATGGCAGAAAAGCTAACATGACCATACTAATATGCTGATATAGGACGAATGATTCACCATGATTTTGAACACAGCAAGGATGTTGCTTGGCCAATTCCTTTTTAACTCTACTTGATAATTTTTTGTAAAACAATTTTTTATCAACCAACAAATGATTTAACCTTATCAAGGGCTTCAGATATAATTTTGTTTAATCTGCCACCTGTTAGCTGATAAATAAGTTGAAATATTACTAAATGGTGAAGTTGAAGAACTCTGGCCTGATTACGTAACTGGATAGTTAGCAACAGAATGTCTTTAATTTCACAAATTGTTTCAGCCAGCAGTTTATTGATGTGTTGCAGTATTAGAAAAGGCAGGTCCAGGAATTTGTTGAACTGTATGCACATGACCCCATAGTCTCCACTCGTTACTCCAAACTTGTAATCCTGAATAACTTGGTGAGGAGGAAAACAATCAATTGTATCCTGACCAGTGGTATCCTGCCAGTTGAGCAAACTGGTACTAAGCTACAACTAAATGGCTCTACTGTGCAGTTATTCAATAATGTGTGTGTTCGGGTTCCACATTCACTGCCTGTAAATTCTGAACATGATTACACAAATGGTTTAAAGGTGCCTGGATTATAAAGATGTGCTATACAAAGGGGAGGTTTTGTGCAAAAATTCAGAATTTACCTGCAGCCATAAAGTAAACTACTGCTTACAGCACTAGTAGCACCTGTCTTGCTAATGTTGTCAGCAGTGATACAGAGGTGGTGATCCAATGTGCTGCACACAAATGCTGGCTTAACTCTGTCACATTGCCTTCTGTGTGTGAACAAAGTAATACCAGCTCATACTCAAGTTTCCTTTTAGTCAAATACAACATGCCTTGTATAGCTGTTTTTTCCATGGCCAACAACCACCAAAACAAGCAGTATACTTTGCCAATAAAAAAAAACGTACTTCCCTACCATTCATTTTAGTTCCAGCTACACCATACACTACCAGAAGCCCACTCTGCTACCAATAAAAGGACAGGGAGCATGGAACTGGGATTTGTAAGGTGGTGGACAAAAACGAAAAAGACTTATAATATTTATTTGCTTGGTGGCATTTTAACATTGACAAAAATGAAAGACAAAAAGACACCATAAAATGTTTGAAATGCCCCAATGAGAGTGATAATTCATGTCATTAAATAGTTGAAGAAATTTTTAAAGCTATGCACACAAAGGCTTTTACTTTTTGTAAGGTAATGACAACAGAAATACGTTGTAATTTGCACACCCATTTCAGGTTTTAGTTGTAACTGAATAATGACAGTAGCAATCTGACACATGGGTATGTAATAGAGAACAAATTCTTTCAGGGGTTAATTTATTTCATGTTTTAACATATAGTTCTCTAAGTGGAAGGATATAATTTAAAAATTAATGTCTTGCTAGTAAATAAATACAGAAATAAAGCTTTCATAAAACAATCATCTCAAAAATATTAATTCTGTTTGCCTTACAAGTAGACCAAAATAACTCAGGCTTGTTCTAGTAACCCAGAATGCTGACCCAGATTCGGGATTAAGACCAAAATAATGGTCATTACGCGAAGCTAGACAGCATTGCAGGTGAGGACACAAATTCAATGTCTGTAGCAAAATCTTGTTTGAAGAACAAGGTTTACAACCATCTGTCATATGTAACAGAAGGTGCATGCAATGTTTTTGCTCAGTCCTTGGTTTTATAGTAAGTACTGGCAGCTCAGCTTCCACAAACAAAGCAGCAGGAATAAGAAACATGCTGACTTTGAAGGAGCAAAGCCATGAACACAGACTTAGGGGGAAGTCGTAATTCTTAATATGTGGTAGACACACTTCTCACAGTCATCATATGAGACACTATCTCTCACTCCTTGGTGAGCAGCCCTAGTTACTACACAGACCAACAGATGAATGCTGAGGGCAGGAGGGAGTGCACATGCCTTTAAATCAGGACAGCATATGGCTTGACCCCTTTTCATGGTACATCGGTGAAGCTGTCAGTAGGAGCCATCAGTCCTCTGGCTGGTTCGATGTGGCCTGCTACAAATACCCTCCTGTGCCAATCTTTCCATCTCAGAGTAGCACTTGCAACCCAAGACCTTGTTTTGTGGATGTATTCCCGTCTGTCTCCTGCTACAGTGTTTAGCCTCCACAGATCCCTGCAGTGCCATGGAAGTTATTCACTAATGCCTTGACAAGTGTCCTATTATCCTGTCCCTTTTTCTTGTCAGTGTTTTCACAGTTTCCTTTCCTCTAATTCTCTGGAGAACTTCCTCATTTCTTACTGTATCGGTCCACCTAATTTTCAACACTCTTCTATATACTACATCTCAAATGATTCTGTTCTCTTCTGTTGTGACTTTCCCATAGTCCAGGATTTACTACCATAGTATCTTGGCTAGGAACGCACTTTTTACCAGTGCTAATTCGCTTTTTATGTCCTCCTGATGGATTATTTTGTTACCTAGGTAGCAGACTTTCTTAACCATATCTATGTCATGATAACTAATTCTGACGTTGAGTTTCTCATGATTCTTATTCCTGCTACTTCTCTTTCCTTTTGTCTTTGTTTCATTTACACTCAATCCATATTCTGTACTTATTAGACAGTCCACTATATTCAACATATCCTGCAATTCTTCTTCACCTTCATTGGGAATAGCAATGCCATCAGCGAATCATATCATTACTATCCTTTCACCTTGAATTTTAATACCACTTTTGAACTTTTTTTTTTAGATCCGTCATTGCTTCTTAGGTGCATGGATTGAACAGAAGAGCAAAGGACTACATTCCTGTCTTAAACCTTTTTTAACCCAAGCACTTCATTCCCGGTCTTCCAGTCCTATTGTTCTCTCTTGGTTCTTGTACATACTCCATACTGAGGTGACAAAAGTCATGGCACAGTGTTACACACGTATACAGATGGTGTTAATATTGCATACACAAGGTATAAAATGGCAATGCATTGGTGGAGCTGTCAATTGTACTCAGGTGATTTATGTGAAAAGGTTTCCGATGTGATTATGGCTGCACAATGGGAATTAACAGACTTTGAAACCTGTATGGTAATTGGAGCTAGACACATGGGGCATTCCATTTCAGAGCTCATTAGGGAATTCAATATTCTGAGATCCACCATGTCAAGAGAGTGCCAAAAATACCAAATTTCAGGCATTACCTCTCACCACGAACAACGCAGTGGCCGACAGCCTTCACTTAATGACCAAGAGGAGCGAAGTTTGTGTAGAGTTGTCAGAGACAGCGATCACTTCAAACGTCACCTCCTGACTTGTTTGAAGCGATCACTGTCTCAAGTAGAAATCTATGGGTACCAATCATTAAATGCTGGCCCCAACTGAATGGACTGAAGATGGGAATCTTGCTATATGTCAGTCAGGAGTCCTGAAGATGGCATAATATATTGTCATAACTGGTAGGCTAGTAAAATAACAATTTGAAAATTAAGCAGTTGAAGGTGTTTGGTTTGAAATTCTGTATCAAACAGCCAAGGTTGAGCAACCATCTGTGAAAAGATGGACATACAGAAAAGGAAAAGGGTTCAGCTACTTGGAGATCATTTGTAACCATTCATGTTCCCAAACAGAGATGCGGCCTGTCACCAGGCCACAATTCTTCACAATTGGTTTGAAGAACATTCTGGACAATTCGAGTGAATGATGTGGCCACTCAGATTGCCCAACATTAATCCCATAGAACATTTATGGAACATAATCCAGAGATCTGTTCAAGCACATAGTCCAACACTGGCAACACAATCACAATTATAGATGGCTATAGGGCAGCATGGCTCAATATTTCTTCTAGGGAGTCCCAATGACTTGTTGAGTCCATGTCATGTTGAGTTGCTGCTCAATGGTGGGAGGACCGACACAATATTAGTAGCTATCCCATGACTCTTGTCACCTCAGTGCATATCATTCATTGGTGCACCCTGTAGCCAAAAGAGCAATGTCAAATCCATTTGTGGAGAGAGCCAAAGTTTTGACTCTGTTCTTTCCCCTTATTCTTCTGGAGCTCAACAACTGCGTTTTCATGATGCCTTTTTGACTTAATGTAAACATGTATTACATATGTTAAAATGAGCAGATAGCATTTCACACTAAAAGTTACGATAAGTTGTATAAATGCCAGAGGGTCACGTCAAGTGTCAATTAGGACATGCACTGACAATGTCTGATACCAGTGCATTGGTTTTGATTGACTTTGACATTTGAATGAAGTGGTAATAATGAGCTAATAATGAATTAATTTAGTCAGCCATCTGCAAGGTTAGCGATTATCAATGGCTGATATTCAGTCTGCAAGAGTAGTAGTGATACTGCAGTGGAACAAAGTTGTGTATTGTCTAGGGTGAGTGTATGATTGATTAATGATACATGGTGTATCAAAATGAATATATGGGTTTTAAGGCTTTATAACACATATTACACTCACCTTACAGTTATAAATAATACACCAAATGAAAGAGAAACATCAACAGTTTTTCTTACAATTATTCAGTGTGAATGCCAATCACACATCGAGTCAATACGTCAGTTGTTCCTAAACCTTGATCAATGTGTCAGGAGTAACTGTTGCAATAACACTGTTTCTGAAGTCAGATAGATCAGCTGGTATCGGAGTCACATATACATGATTACGTCAGATTGTGTGTGAATGTGGAGGTCATGCATAAAATTATGTGTCATCCGGCCCCTTACACCCAAGGCACCATTCGGATACAATGTCATTTAACCAGTCTTGTACTGAGTTATGCCAGTGAAGCAGTGCATCATCTTGCTCCAAAATAAAGATGTGTTGTTCAGCTTCTTTCTATTGAGGCACAGACCGTAGCTGTTGCACATCAAGATAAGAAACATCAGTTACAGTTGATTTGCCGAAAAAGAAAGGCTCATAAACTTTCCGCAGGGATATTTCTTGGGGCTAAGCATGAAAGACTCGCACTTGTTCAACACGTTTTTCAGTCACTCTTTGTCATTCCATACTCTTCCCAATGCGCGCAGGTATACAAACAAAATTGTTTGAGTTGCTCTTTTATTTGGTGTATTATTTACAATTGTAAATTGAACATAATAAATGCTACAATGCCTTAAAACCGGTATATTCATTTTGAAACACCTTGTATTGATCATATTCTACTGTAGGATCACATCACCATTCCGATATCGCAGAAGCAGCAGGCAATATTCCAACTATTCAGATTCGTGTTCATTCATCACAGACACCACGTCTTCTGCACCATGTGCAAATTTGTTCGATCCACCTTTGCCACCACCACCCGCCTGGGTTTCAACCATTGCCATTGTGCCAGGGATGGATGTGGAACAGATTCAATTTCTCCCAGACCACCATCAAGCCTGGTCTGCAATTGACGACAACCCGTTACAAATGATTGGTGTCACAAATGAACAATTACATCAACAGTATTCCATGGAACACTGATAAACATATTGACATTGTTGATGACAATTCTGGCTGCCATGTGCTGTAGCATCAGCCTTGATGTGCTTATTTTCAAGCAGCAGGCGAGTTTGTCCAACCTGGTTGTAGCGATGATCTTTGTACGACAGTAACTAACCCCCACTTCATAGCCATCCATTTTGTGTCAAAGCTGGTGCAGAAGGCCGATCAGCATGCTGCATCAATGCTTTCCTGCACTGAAAACCACCATCCTGCATCATGTCAATGCAGCCACCATACACGACCAACTACACCATGCCTGGGCAGAAGTACTTCTGCCTGCATTGTGCAATATATGTCAGTACTGCCACTCAGCGTAGTGACCTCAAATTGGTGTCAATGAACGACTGCATCCCAAGCAACCATGCCCCATGCTCCACGTCTATGCGGGAGCAGTTTGCTGACACTGTAGGTGACTGTTGCCTTTTTTGTGATTGCTTGATAGCACCTGCAACAAGTTCATCTAGTCAAGAAGATTATTCCAGTCATCTCAATGCTCCACATGGCAGCAGATCTTCTCTCACTCCACTGACAATGATTGCTATTTTACTCGGCATCTCTAACTGCACACATGAACATGCTCTTGTTATTGATATGGACTGTGACAAGATTATGCACAGCTTCCTCATCTGCTGGTCCCACTTCTGAGAACTCTATTTTTAACTGTGCCATGTGTCTTCTTCCTTCCAATAATCACCTTCCAGCAGACGTAAGTTCTGATATCAATTATCTATTACATGACGGCTCAACGAGAAAGGACGGACCTATGGCATTACAACTGCACAAGGCTACCATGTATCGTAGTCCATGGATCCTTGAGCCGAACCCTGCAACGATCACAGTCTTGCCATCCCTCAAGGACTCTCTCTCTCTTAATCATATAGTTGCACCTATGGATGGACTTCTTATGCCACCTCCAGCTCTCCCTGGTAGTACAATAACTCACACTTAGACTCAAGCTGCTGCATCACAGGACCCACAACCCTATTTGGTACATCAGTGGTTCAACACAGACTACAGGAAGTCAATCATTCATCCATCAACACATTCAAGAAGTGTGCCTCCTCAGCTGACGAGCTCTTGGTGGTTCACCAGTGCCACACTGCCTGCTGTGTGACATCTGACACACCATGTAAACACATTGCTCCCACAACTCAATAACAAGATATACACTGCCCTCACCCAGGTGCTTGGGTTGATACACAACCGTCATGATGACGAAAGTGGGAGTGCACATGTGTCCCTGGTCTCACTGACCAGTCACACTCAACCAACACCTGACCATGCTAGTCCCTGCTCTGCCCAGCACCTGCGTCATTGTTAACACCGGAGACACAATGAGTGCACACTGCTCCCCATCTTGCCACCTGGCGTCTCAGGCATGCCCCTCCCCCATCGCCGCATCTCTTCTATATGACTCATGACCATGCAACTCAGCTGCTGCCTGCTGCTGATCTTGTCTTTTCCAGATGTATATTACAATGTCACCATGCAGTGCTAATGCCCACATGGTGAAATGAAATGATCGTATGCCCTTGTTTACCGGGAGGTCCCATTCGGGTTCGGCCGTCAAGTGCAAGCCTTATTTCAGTCGACACCAGATTGGGTGACTTGTGTACCGGTGATGAGGATGAAATGATGATGAAGGCAATACAACACCCAGTCCATGAACAGAGAAAATCTCCAGCCCGGCCAGGAATCGAACCCGAGCTTGCTGCATGTGAAGCAAATATCTTGCCAGGTAAAATAAATGCATAAATAAATAAATAAATAAATAAATTACCACTCAGCTAAGCAGGCGGACATGTGCACATGGAAATGTAAATAAATACCATCAAATCTATAACCACCACATACATTGCATGTTTAGGATTTTTGTGGTGTGAGTGTTACAACAAATACGCAATTTCATCAACAGTCTGGCAGACTTTTCAGGTTGGGCTAATGAAAAGGACTGCCTCCATGTAAGTCTATTTTACTGACAGCCCTGTGCTTACGTATGCATATTACACAGCAAATATTCACCAATTCGGTTACCTGTGCCACAGCAGCCCACACAAAATAATGTATAACTGGATTTGCATGGCTGTCCACATTTAGAAGATATGACCAGAAGATTACATGTTATTGTACCTCATTATGGTAAGACTTATTCCTCTGTATGTCCTATGGAGAGTTAAAGTAAATACAGTTGAGTTCTGAATATAATTCCAACATATGGCTACCCACCACTGCTATTTTTTTTTTTTTTTTTTTTTTTTTACAGTATGCAGTAGTATCTCCCTGTATTTAAGACAGTATGTAAACCTCTTCATTTCTCCTCCAATTGTAGTTTTTATGTGTGTCCATTAATCCAATAAACAGTCTCAATTCCAACAAATTTGACTGGTGCAGAGCGTAGTTGTAAATACTATTTTTTGTTCTTTGCACAGGACTTGACATTGATCCACTCTGCTCCATGCTATAAGATTCTCATCACATGTAGATGTATAGATTTTTGTTTCAGGTACTGCTTAAGTTAGTAAATGGTCCTGATTCCAGACATTGCTCCATATGGCTATCTGCAGCTAATATGGCTGAAAGAAGCACCACTGGTTTTATTTGCTAGTGTTAGGAATAAGGACAAATATCTAGTAGGAGGAAGAGCTATGCAAATAGATGACGATACGTCACCACAGTATTCTGAATCAGTTTTAAACTCTGTAAATGATTGTTATGTTGTCTAAGTGGGTCCGGATGTGAACGGAACTCTCCAAACAGATTTTTTTTATGTGTGTCCCCGATTCTAAAATTTTCCACCAGTACACTGTTAGCTACTCACAACTGCTATTTACAGTAAAGCATCTGCTTTATAGCTTTAACGATTAGTTCAATTCCTGTTAAAGCACACCACATCTTCCTGGGTGTACGTTACCAACTCTTTTGCTGCTGCACTTTCTTATGAAATCACCATATAGAACTTTAGTTTTACACCTTTTGCAAACAAGTGCTCATTAAAAGTAGTTGCATCATCAGTTTTAAGCTCTGCAAATGACTGTTCTGTTGTTAGTTACATTTCCTTGAAGCCACAACATCTTTATAAACAATGTTGTCGTCCTTTGTAAGCAAATCCAGGTAGAAGCAGAGCTTGGTAAACAGATTTTTCATGTGTCATATGATATAGTAGTAAACATTTTCAATTCAGATGATTGATTTAGACCAGTAATCTAACGTGCAACCAATCTTCATTGCTGCTTACGTAAATGCTAATATTCTGTACTCCACAGTCACAGTCAGTTTTCACCATACTCTGTGTTTAAAAAAGTATGTAAGTCTTGCCTACAGTAACAAGCTCTTTTTTCCCAATTGAAGTTTGTATTCATACTTTATGATGGTTGTTGTAGACATATACTCAAGTTCTTATTTTCATGTACATAACACATTAACTGGAGGAATAACACTGTCTGTGTGAGCCGAAACTATTTTTGCAATGTCTATATGTTTGATGGTATGTGGGCAGCAGTGTTATGAATTGAGAGAAATATGCTACACCTCTTTAATATAGTACTCCTGTGTTATACTTACATCATCTTTGTTGGAGTAGGTGTTAAGAATCAACACATAGTTAATAGGTGCATAATTAAAACTACATGCAGACGAAACATAATTAACAAGTTTTTCCTGGCCTTTTGTAGCTGGTAGACTTATTTGCACATTAGTCAGTTTTTGCATATTCTTGTTACCCTTAGAGAACATCATTAAACACCACGCAACAGCTGTATTGTAAAGCATTTATTGATATCACATGGGAGTAATGCATGGAGAACATTGTAAATACAGCCCAGTCTGGTTATACTATGTCCTCCTTTAGCCGAGGATAATGTTAAAGTTTCTCATAGCCCGGACACTTTATAAAATCTACCAGGCAGTTACCAATGAAATTGCTCATTTCTAGGCTTGTGATTTGGTGTATAAATATCTTTATCTTACATTAAACAATCTCAACTCCATTGTCATTGTCCACAATCACATTGCTATTTCCCTGTCAGTCTCTTTCCATACAGAAGCTGTGGTGACTACAAACTCACAGATCAGCATTTTATTTTTAAAAAATCCCAGCAAAATCCAAAAAGTAATAGTCGTTCACATGTAACTGTTGCTGCAATATTCCAGACAGTTCTTCCATTAGAATATTCATTTTAATTTTAATAATCAACAGCCTCAGTTGCATCGTTTACCTAGAATTTACCTAGGTTTCAGTTGGGATAACCCAACCTTCTTCAGAATAAAAGTAACTACCGTTTGTCCGTAGTGGACATTGCCAAGCTAAAACTACAAATCCATAAATTATCGTCAGACTGTAAAAACTTATCTGAAACTGCCTCGGCCCCACTTCGTGACCGCAATGCGGCAGCCACGAGTGCTGTACTGGAACTGGGCTCCCATTAAATGCAAGGCAGCATGGCAAATAATAAAACAAGAGAATACACCAAAATGTACAGAAATAGCTCTGCTTGAACCTGAGGAATTAAATCAATACTTTTTTAAACTCAGTTAAAGAAATAAGTAACAGTATTAAAGCAACAAATTCATGTGCAATGGATCTTGTTGAAACACCACTGCCTGTTAACCTGGTATTTCAATGGAGGGCTGTCACACCTGCTGATTTTCATGGTCTAAAAGTATGGACTGTTATTGGTTATCAAATAACATAATTAAAAAGAGAATACACTCAATTGCCAAACCATTAGCTTTTATTTTTAGTAAATGACTAGAATTTGGAGTTTATCCAGATGCACTTAAGGTATCAAAAGTTGTCCCAGTTAAAAAAAAAAAAAAAGTGGACAAATATCTTCCCCAAAGCTACAGACCAGTCTCCAGTGTTCCAATATTCTCAAAGATATTTGAGGCACTGATACACACAAAAATAAGCAGCTTCTTTGAAAAACACAATATCCTATGTAGCAATCATTTTGGTTTTCACAAAGGGAAAAACACAACAAAGACAATCTTGGAAATCATTGACCAAACCTTAACAGCTTTGAAAACAATAACGTGGTATCGCTGGTATTATGTGACCGAAGCAAAGCTTTCGATTGCATTCCTGTTGACTTTTTTTTTTTTTTTTTTTTTTTTTTTTTTTTTTTTTTTTTTTTTTTTTTTTTCCGGTCTACTGACTGGTTTGATGCGGCCCGCCACGAATTCCTTTCCTGTGCTAACCTCTTCATCTCAGAGTAGCACTTGCAACCTACGTCCTCAATTATTTGCTTGACATATTCCAATCTCTGTTTTCCTCTACAGTTTTTGCCCTCTACAGTTCCCTCTAGTACCATGGAAGTCATTTCCTCATGTCTTAGCAGATGTCCTATCATCCTGTCCCTTCTCCTTATCAGTGTTTTCCACATATTCCTTTCCTCTCCGATTCTGCGTAGAACCTCCTCATTCCTTACCTTATCAGTCCACCTAATTTTCAACATTCGTCTATAGCACCACATCTGAAATGCTTCAATTCTCTTCGGTTCCGGTTTTCCCACAGTCCATGTTTCACTACCATACAATGCTGTACTCCGGACGTTCATCCTCAGAAATTTCTTCCTCAAATTAAGGCCGGTATTTGATATTAGTAGACTTCTATTGGCCAGAAATGCCTTTCTTGCCATAGCGAGTCTGCTTTTGATGTCTTCCTTGCTCTGTCTGTCATTGGTTATTTTACTGCCTAGGTAGCAGAATTCCTTAACTTCATTGACTTCGTGACCATCAATCCTGATGTTAAGTTTCTCGCTGTTCTCATTTCTACTACTTCTCATTACCTTCGTCTTTCTCCGATTTACTCTCATACCATACTGTGTACTCATTAGACTGTTCATTCCGTTCAGCAGATCATTTAATTCTTCTTCACTTTCACTCAGGATAGCAATGTCATCAGCGAATCACATCATTGATATCCTTTCACCTTGTATTTTAATTCCACTCCTGAACCTTTCTTTTATTTCCATCATTGCTTCCTCGATGTACAGATTGAAGAGTAGGGGCGAAAGGCTACAGTCTTGTCTTACACCCTTCTTAATACGAGCACTTTGTTCTTGATCGTGCCCTCTTATTATTCCCTCTTGGTTGTTGTACATATTGTATATGACCTGTCTCTCCCTATAGCTTACCCCCTACTTTTTTCAGTACTACTGGGAAAACTAGAGTTTTATGTGGTGAGAGGGAGCACTTTAGCTGTGATAAATTCTTATTTAACCAACCAAAAATAATTTGTTTTAGTCAGAAATGTAACTTCTTGCATAATGGAAATCAGCACAAGTGTACTACAAGGGTATATCCTTGGACCCTTCTTCATTGTAGGTATTAATGATTTACCTAAAAACATAGCCCACCCTGTCATGTGTTATGCTGACAATACAACACTACTTACCACACATCTGAACAGTTCAGATCTGAATAAACTAACAAAAGAAACACTTGATAAGGCCCTGGACTGGTTTGCAGCCAATAAGCTCTTGTGCAATCCTGATAAAGTCCAACTTTTGATGGGAACATCAAATGAATTAGGCAATAAGTTGGTAAAACTCCTAGGTATTCACATTGACTCTCAACTCTATTAGGAGGAACATGTCAATCACGTATGTGAAAAAATATCTCAGGTGGCATACCTTATGTTGAAACTAAGGGAGGTAGTGAGCTTAGAGTACCATAGCATGACATACTTGGGGCTATTCCAGTCACATATTTCATATGGTCTTATTATATGGGGCCACTCCCCTCACATCAAGAACATCTTGAAATTACAAAAAAAGTCTTACACTTAATATAGGTCATAGGGAGCGCTGTCGTCCTCTTTTTTCCAGACTCAGAATACTCACAATTATAAATTTATACCTCTATGTGTCTGTACTCTATACTAAAAATAATATTTCAGAATTTATTGCCAGAGGGAAAATACAAGAACACAACACCAAATCATCCATTCTATGACATTACAGAATTGTTTGAGAGTCCTGAGGAGGATTTAAGCATTTAAAAGTTGTCTATAGTTAAATATATTATTGTGTGTTGTGGTTAATCATGTGAAATTACATAGTGTATAAATAAACAATACAATAGTATATTATATTAGATTATAGTATAGCTTATTGCATTAACTTTTAGAAGCTATCCTGTTATAATTTGTTACACTGCCATGCTTGAAATGTATTTTAGAATGTACTGACACTTGTTTATTTTATTATTCTGTGTGTACTAGTACATCCTGTATGATGAAGTCAATATCATTGTAAAATGATCTATGGTGAATATAATTCTTGTTTCTGTACGATACCTGACGCAGCGATCGTAAGTATGAGGGATTCTTGCTAAAGAGCACACAATTTTGGTGTAATTTGTGTTGTCGATGTCAGTTGTGTAATAAACACCAACCAAAGCGTTCGCTGGTTGATGTAACTAATTACGCAACTTTCTGGCCCATGAGGAGACCACAGGAAGTGCCATCACCCATTTGCCAGGAACTTCGCACGGTGAAAGAGGAGTGAAAATAAGCGAACATGTGTATCGGCCTACCTGCAGATCCTCGACCTCTTCTCAAAAAAACGACAGTCAAACTTTTTGAAGTATATTTTGCAGTCTTTTATGTATGTTTAGCGCTCAATGTATGTAGGCGACGTGGTGACACAGTTGTTAGCCTCACAGCTTCTAAATTTTGCGCCCCCGTGTTCGGAACCCGGCAATTGTTTTTATTTATTTTATTTTGACTGTTTTGATTTATCTAACCATGTACGTAGAAGGTTACTACACGGATGTTTCGTATCAAAGTAGGGGATACAAGAACGTTATTTTAGTTAGAAAAATTTCAACTAGATTTATATGAGTTATGATAAGGTGAGGGATCATTCTTATATTTTATTCATATATTTGTCATCAGGAAGAACTGGTGCATTCTCTTGGATGATAACGATCATAGAAACATTCGAAAGTGGGAAAACAGATATTCCGAATACCATGACCATCGCGTGATGGAAGGTTTGCTACAGCGGCATTTCGTCATATGAATCTGACTCTGGAAAGATAAGTCATTAACATTGGCGAAGATTTCGAACATTGCCAATAATTTCGCGGCAGACCATGTTTATTGCATCACTTTTCCAATACCCGGCCATTGCAGTTGATTATGAATCAAGGTGCATTAGAGGAATTTCTCCGAAAACAGTTTGAAATAATTTTCTCATTCTTTTCTTTTTTAGGTCATTCATCTGACATAGAATTAGTAAACGAATAAGGAAAACGTTTTCTCAGTATACAAGTAAATGAATAAGGAAAACGTTTTCTCAGTGTACAATGGGAAACAATTGTGTAGTAATCTTCTACAGACGTAGGTATATGTATGAAAAACAAAAATAAAAGTAATAATCGGGTTTCGAACACTGGGTGCTAAATTAAGAAGACGCGACGCCAACCACTTTGCCACCATTTGACCTGAGAAAAGAGCCTCTAAAAGATGAAGTTGCGGAAGTCTGAAGCCACAAGGAAAGCTGAAAAGGTAGTGCAATGAAAGCGCCATCATAAACACTTACCCCTTGTTAACAAATGTCTCATTTGCTGAGTGCTGGTTGCTGACTGCCCAGTGAGTAGTTTCGGTCCTTGTATTAGTCACAGCTGCCCAGTGAGAGGGGAAGCTACTGCAGTTGACCCTTGACACGCCTAGCCGTCTTCGATCATCAATGAAGCCACAAGTCCTTCTGGAAGGACTCTGCTGCTGCTGTCTGCAGTGCTAACTTCCATGGCAATGCCGGGTCACGGAGTCTGCTTTCCTCCTGCAGGCCTGCTGGAGGCTTGACCTGCATGACGAGGATGCTGTCCGTCGTCTACCTTCGACAGGGAGAATCACTGCTACTGCTCATCCCATTTCTGTGGCAGACATCCATGCTGCCGACTCCTGTGCTCCAAATGGGGGCTGAGGGCCGACTCATGCTTAACAGCGAGTACTCCAGGTGGACCTGGGGGTGTGTCTCCTGATTGCATCTTCGCCATCAAAATGACCACTTTGGAGGCCACCGGCGAATACAGGTTGATGGCCGTTCAGTAATGTAACTGCTGCCTCCCGGCGCCTCGCAGCAGCAGTGGAATTGCAAGTGGAGCACATACTGGCCTCTACCTGCTGAGGAGGCCACTGCTGTGCCAGTCGGCTGTGGTACAACGCCTTGGGAAACAATCCTGTATTGTATTATTGTTAATAACGTTTCCTTGGCGCTCTCGAGCATAGGTAGGTGCTCACCACTGCACCCTGCCTGGCTCTCTCCTGACAACTGGGATCAGGCCCTAAAATGCCTTGTGAGTTGATATCCTGCACTATTTTAAATTTTTTATCTATCTTTTAACATATGCTAATAAACATCTGTTGAGTGTAACTGGTTCACTGAACGATGTTTATTCTCAAAACATAGCCTTAGAAATTGAATCATTTTATAAAATGGCTCTGAGCACTATACGACTTAACTTCTGAGGTCATCAGTCGCCTAGAACTTAGAACTAATTAAACCTAACTAACCTAAGGACATCACACACATCCATGCCCGAGGCAGGATTCGAACCTACGACCGTAGCGGTCGCTCGGTTCCAGACTGTAGCGCCTAGAACCGCACGGCCACTCCGGCCGGCAATCATTTTGTACACTAGAATGATAAGTATCATGGACCGATGACAATTACTAAACGGGACGACTGCAAGGTCTTCTGGACCCAACCTTAATTAAGGGGGAAAACAAACAAAAATAAAGACCTTGTTCTACCTTACTTCACTTATTGCAATCTTCGTATATACTGCACAGCAGCAGATAGTAGGTACTCTGCTGAGCAGCTTTTGCACAATGCGCCGGAATGGGCCCCTCACCATCTCGGCTGCTTGCGTTTGGGATCCGTGGCTCAGTGCCTGGGAAAAATGCCTGTGCTAGTCAGTATTATGTCCATGCTATTAACGATGTGTATGAAATGAGGGGAAGAAAGACGCTGTAACATTTTCTGGTTTTCGTAGGTAGCATGAGGAAGCATCCGTCTTTTCCCTCGCATTTGACAGAGGTTTTGTTGATAAAGTGTCTGTTTACACGTTTCCTTTAGCGCACAACAAGAGTCTGTGGACTTGCACAGACTGTCTAAGATCACTGTCTCCACTTTGCTGCTGTCTGTTTCCGCCTCCTTAGCTTCGGCAGTGCTTCGGCTCGGACATCTGTTTACGTCCCTACCGCGCGTACGATTTTTTACCTATCTGGCGTACTCGCAGGTTTTGAAGCAACCGATGTAGAATGGAACATGTATACCCAAAAACCCAAAACCGACTCTCAAGATTTGTTTTTGGAACGAAAATGCGCGACCGAAAGCCTGTGAAATTGAAAGGTTCCTATGAGACAAAGTTACACTTGATTACACCGAACTTACTGGAATTCACCTCTCCATAGTGAGCAGTGTCGTCTACGTCAAACCGGTTAATGATGTACTGTGTGACAGAATCATTTGAGATATTAGATATGGTCTCCAATTTCGTCACTCCGATGGACATTTCAGAGAGGTAACTATTGATCATGTGCAACTGGGAATACAAAGCATAGGCATCTTCGAATTTCCCTTCGAGGTTTGGTCTGAGTGATTGATGTCCTAAGCCCACATGGAAGAGCGTTCAGTCATGTGGAGGTCAAATGGTCGAACTTCACGACCAACCCCGTTCTTAGTGGGGTACGCCAGATCACAATAGAACTGACGCAACATGTACCCTAATACTTGTTAATCGGCGGATGCAGAACAGTAGTTATCTACGATGGAAACCCAAAAAATGCTATGAATGCAGGAAAGGAGGACACGTTCGTTCAGAATGTATGGAGCATTGTGCAAGTTCCAACTGGCGAACCTGTGCCACCATCCACGCTGACGCTAATTTATGCTGACGCGCTTCGAACAGATCCCATCCCAAAGAATGACCAGGTCTACCATCCTAACAGTATACGGCAACTGCCTTCAGAATAGACTGCCACCTGTGAAGAAAGGACGTACATTCGGGCCACTCCGGCGCTGGTGATGCCATTAACCGACGAGAACGGATCGGTAGGGGGGATGGAAACTGATACCATTATAATAGCGAAGTTGCTTTCGTTCCTGAGCGCCAGGAGTCACTTCCTCACTCGGACACAGAGGCGCACACTCGAAGACAACGACCGCCTAGGCGCCACAACAAAGGACGGCTAGTACGACATGAATCACACGTGTCGGGGACTGAGTACAGAACCACCAGATGGAGATCCGCCGGTAGGAGCCCGTCCATCCAACGCAGCAACATCTTTGCCTTAGATCAGCCCAGCGTGAGAAACACGGCGAGACATAGGCCTTCAGCAAGGAAACTGGGGCGATGAACCTGATACTGATCCGGAGATCGTCGACGCATCCACCAGATGTTAGCCACGCAGAAGA
Source organism: Schistocerca gregaria (assembly GCF_023897955.1). NCBI lineage: Eukaryota > Metazoa > Arthropoda > Insecta > Orthoptera > Acrididae > Schistocerca > Schistocerca gregaria. The sequence continues at coordinate 181,150,783 of NC_064927.1, forward strand.
TGCAGACGGTTGCACAGACATCAGGTCGCCAGACAGCACACAAGTTAACACAAGCGTTTATGTGCGCTTTACTCGCTGAGGAACAGCGGCAGGCATATCGAACACTCTCCATTAACATCAATAAAATTAGAAAGCCGACCAAGTTTCAGTTAATACGATACATTCTGCTTGCGTCAAACGTCTACATCATCTTTATACAGGAAATATGCGTCGAGAGCATTCCTGATCTCTATGAGTGTGATACATACATCACACACAGTGTGGACGACGGCAGCGGAACAGCGATACTTCTTCATAAGGGCATAGCAGCAGAGGATGTGATGTATCTGCCGTCAGCGCAAGGGCTGGCATTCACAGTGCAAGTAATACAGATCGTTAATATCTCTGCGCCTTTGTGATCCGACAGAAGGCTCGATCGATCCTTAATTTACGCAGAGCAGATTGCGCCACTATTCTTACGCCGCTACGAACATATCTCATTTGGTGGCGACTTCAACTGTGGGCTCGCAGCAAAAGATCAGCACTCATGCTATAATTCATGTCAGGAGCTGCGACCGGACATTAATACAACCTATATGTGGCGAGAGAGGCGGCTATACATACGTCAAAAGTCACTCTGCAAATCACCTTGATCTAATTTACGTAACAGGTTGTTACGAATCTGTTATCCTCGATGCGGAACTATGGCGCGTCGCCTGTTTAGATGATCCCCGAACTTTTGGTACAAGCGCCTTCACAACACTGGAGTGCTGCCATAAAATGAGCACAAACCCAAATATTTTCCATTTCGTAACGCCGTTTGTAGAGGGCCGCAGACTGCGCAAGTGCCTTTGAAAAAGTCCGTGAAGAATTGCCGTCGATGTTTCATGTTATCAGAGGAAAACAGTTTAGCCGCAGAGCCTCAACACAGGCGGATGGCCGCCGTATGACATCGCAAAAAGAAACTGGCAACGCCTTTATGGAACAATAGTGTCACCTCTATGACGAAATGAAACACGACGAGACAGCCTTCTACGATGTCCCACGAACAGTATCCGCGTGCCTCGACGCGAAGGCCGAAATAGAGTTAACGGGGGAAGTCACAGAGGATGACGTACTGGAAGTGTTCTATAAGAGAGCACCGAACAGATCGCAGAGGCTAGACAGGTTCCCGTTAGAGTTTTATCGGACATTTAAAGATCCCGTGACCCAGCGATGTACTGGCATGTACTGCAAATTGATGTCCTACAAAGTGCTTCTTTCATACACCTTTGTGGAAGGAAAGATTATCCCATACACAAACCATCCAGCGGTACAGGGTATAGGCCTACCGGCCACTGACACTTCTTAATTGCAACTGCAACATCTGTACAAGGATATTTGCAGCACGTTTTAAATGCATACTGTACCAAGTGATATCATTCGACCAAACCCTACTAGGAGGATATAGTAATATGAAAACAGCACTCCGCAACAACCGCAATTTTAGAGCACCATGGCAACAACATTTCTTAGGGGTGCACTGGTGTCAATAGGTTTCGATCGCGGTTTTGACAGCGTGAGCTACGCTTATCTTGTGGATGTGATGACCCAAGTGAAGTTTCCATAGAATTTTGTCACCGTGTTGATGCGCCTACTCAATGGTGCCTTCTCCAAAGTGCTCATCAATGGGCACATGGTGGGGCCCATCACCATCTCGCGATCGGTCAGGCAAATGTGCCCGCTGACGACGACATTTTATGCCATTGCTCTTGAGCCACTGCTCTGCGGGCTCGGGAACCGACTCCAAGGCACCAAAAGTTATTTGCAGAACATACGTGGATGACCTAGTGTTTTTAGCGTGGTTGGACGACGAGGCAAGAGCGGCTTAGCATTGGATTAATTTCTATGGTATGGCTATGGGAAGTAGCATGAACATGGCACGGTCAGGAGCAATGAACATCGGGATAGAACTCCCATCGGGAAGAGTGACACCATTACAGCCGATAGACAAGATAAGATGAAATGCTTGGTAATTATCTTCACTGCAGACGTTCGATGCACTGCGGCACTCAGCTACAGACGTCTTCTGCAAACGATTTGTGTGAGTGCTTGAAGTCACAAGTTGAGGGCACTATGTATGATCCATTGGGTCACCTTTGCTAACACTTATCTGGCTTCTTGCATCCCCGACCTGGCTAAGGTTCTTCCAATGCCGGTGGTGTTAACACGCCGAATCCTGGTGGCATTAGGATATTTTGTGAGCACAGGGATGCTTCTTAAAATCGGATATGAAACGGTCATCCTCCATAGAAGTCGTGGAGAGCTCGGGCTATTTCACATCCTATACCGAGCAGTGGCAGTTTATGTAAGCACGATGATCAAGATGTAGACACGACACCAGACACCTCTGACTGGCTCCTATATAGAAGAACTGGCACCACGTCTCGTCTGGCACCGATAACAGTGGCTTACATATCACCATCGCTTGCCTACATACGACTCTTTTTTTGTGAAGCATAGTTACGTACACATGGAACTACCGATTACGAGGACGGCAACGGCACGCGATATACATATCGCATCTTGACTCGAGGACGGCCGAGTAGTCTGTAGAGAGGCGAAGACCAACAGTGACATGCGCAGAGGTATGGCGCACACTGCACCAAGTACACCTTGATACTGGGAATCGCAAACTGTGATATCGAGTTGTAAATGGGAAAGACGGATACCCCCCTGTGTCCACAGTGCAATGTTATAGACAGAGGTGAACATCGCCTGAGATGCGAGCCTTCGGCGGCAGTGTGGTATTTGGCTAAAAAAAAAAAATGGTTGCCTTCCTCATTTGCGTGGTACCACAAGCAATAGAACCAAAGATACTGCTTCTGTAGATATGACATTTTTTTTTCCGGACGAAGACCTGCGCAGTGACTTGGATTCGGGGTCTGACTGCGTTTTACCTTTTCAGAGAGGACAGTAAGAATGTGCTAGACTTTTGGGCCTTACTACAAGAACGTCACTCATTGATTATGCAAAATTCGAGGTATCAAACATATTGCCCAATTTTTATAGTAAGTGCCTTGCTTGATCTCCCACCCAGTTGAGGTGTACCGGATAGGAGAATGTAATTACCGCATAAGATTATTCTGAATGAGAAAGTACCAGGACAGTGGTGAGGATCTACAATCACACATGCAGAATAACCCGACACCAACACGAGGTATAACGAGATTGGCGAGGAACGCACCCATGAAGAGGGACATGGTCCGTTATCGTTTTGTACTAAAAGCAGCAGCTTATGATAGTTATTTTTTATACCATTTATATCAAAAATATTTTTAAAAAAAGTGGTCAACGCGCCTGACTGCCGTGCAGGCGGCCCAGATTCGAATCCTATCCAGGTCGGAGATTTTTCTCTACTCGAGGACGCTGTAAAGGCACTGTTAGGAACGTGCTAATGGCCACAAAAGCATATAGTATTTGCTGTACATCGGATGAGTTAGCTTCTCACTGCACCTGCCCAAAAAAACCTGGGTGCACTCTGGAAAACCAGTGTTTCAACGGCGATGTAGCGGTATTTTTTAAATGTCAGCTGTTGTGGGTTTTGGAAACTTCGTGATGATCACCAACTGACAAATAAAATGAAAGGGCCAGATTTTTTTCTGCTACAAATAACTATCGACCATAAAAACAGACGCTATCTTCTTATAGTTAGGGCTAACCGACCATTGACCATATTGTTCTGTGCGGATGTACATGCATTGGCTGAACTCTTACGGGACTCAGTAAGGTTGTCTGCCGTGACTTATGAGTGTATTGCGCACGGGCATTGCGAATGTAGTGTGTGGACATTAAGTTGGGAATGTGTGTCTCATTGGGAGCGCGCAAGAGATAAATCCCTGCAGCTGCATTATCCTTTGTGTCCACGGTGGCTCAAATGGATAGAGCGTCTGCAATGTAAGCAGGAGATCCCAGATTCGAGTCCCGGTCGGGGGACACATTTTCAATTGTTCCCATTGATGTATATCAACGTCTGTCGACAGCTTAGGGTATTGATTTAATTATAATTTCATAAAAAGACAGATGTGGTGTGACTAGAAATCGCAACATAGTGCCACTTCAGGATTATATTATTATCAGTAGAGATACAATTGAGACTGCTGCAGCGAAATATAGTTGGATACATCTGTAAGTACTTTGAAAGTCCATTTAAGAAAGGGAAACGACCATTTGTGAGAGGCATTGTACCTTTTGTATTTTGACTGCTTCAGAGTGCCGAGGCGTACATGAAAGTATAGCGGGGAAAAAAGTCTGGGTCCAGTTGGCAGTGTGCGCCTGTACGAGGTGAAGAGACTAGATCGACTAATTATTTTCACATACCTTTCAATGACATCCTGTAAATTCCTGTTATTGACCAACCACTGTAAACTCAAGAACCACAATACGGATGAACTGCTGCACATGAGCACAACCGGTACACTGTATATGCCGAGCAAGTAATGGCATTATTCTGTTACGTACACTCTTTGACATAAAACTCGACCGGCGGCCCGCCCCTGCAGAGGCTAACTCCACGCCGATCACGACGTGGGACAAATAAACTGGCCAACTCGCTAATTCTCTAAGTCAGGCAATCTGCACAATCTGGCAACACTGTAGACTTCTGCACTTTCTGGAGGAAGTCTTGTCTCATATAAGAGAACCCGTACTCTGTTTACGCCCGTGGTATAGCGGTACCGTGCGTTGTTTCTGTCTACAATGTCTGTGAATCGGAACTAGCTGGAGCAAATTATTTTTATAGCCTCTTCCAACTGAATGTTGAAGACATGATTGTACTGGTGATGCAGATTCAATCTATTTCACTTTCTATCACACCGTTAACAAACTTTTATCCAGTAACCATATTGCGGCAGATTTCTTGCAGAGTGTACTCTGGACGTCGCATGCGGCAAAGCTCCGGGATCCATTTGCTGGCTACTGGCAGTGGCTGTGGCGATAGCAGCGGTGCAGCACTCCCCCGTCCTTTATTGCTTTTGATAATTTAAAACGCTTTGTTATTATTAAATGTTGCTGCTAAAGTCGTCAGTCCATAAGCTTACACACTACGTAATCTAAATTATCCTAAGGACAAACACACACACCCATGCCCGAGAGAGGACTCGAACCTCTGCCGGGACCAGCCGCACAGTCCATGACTGTATTACATTAATCGGCAAGAGCTGCGTATGGTCCGAAATTAATTTGACAGACTTAGACGAAATTAAACCACCCCACTACATTCGATGAATTTATAAATGCTTCATACCTCTTTCTTTTCCTTTCAAAGTCCATTTTTTGTGTAACTTTTGGCCAACATTCGGATGTTTTCGTCAAGCCAGAGTGAGCGTCTGTGGTGTAAAGTGTATTACAGTTTTTGTTTCATTCCTTATGGTAAGTCTATGCGATAAACTGTGTAAATAACTTGCAATGCACGCTCTGTAGCAGTGCAGGAACACTGCACATTTGGAGTTCCATGTATGGATTCAGGAAGTAGTTAACGTAAATCGGAAGTGATAGCTAAGGCCAGCAGATTGAAACCAGAAAAAATTATGGATTTTGAGGTTTCATAGAATGGAAAAGAATTGCTAACGCCGGTGTCAGCAAACGTGTACAGTTGAATGCTATTGCAAAATTTAGAAGAGAGGAACTCTATCTACATGTTCACTTCATAAACAACCTCCTCACATGTTAGACCTATATTACGAACAAAGCTCAAATTCGAATCGTTGACAGTAGGTTTGAATCTTTTCCGAAACTGTTTTACAGTAAAGCTCCTTGGCATTTGCAAAACAGACGTTCATGATATTAACATAATTTACTAAGTCGAAATTGCAAGAAGATTTATGTGTAAAGGCATTCTTCAGATTTAGCAGTTTGCAACTCCATTAGTTAAAATGGAAAATAAAACGTTGTGTTCAGCGGGCTTCACCGAGATTGCAACTGTCATTTCATACAGCACCAGCATCGCAACGCATAAGGGAATCGCTGAGCTAACGACACACTGGTGGCAACAGGCGGACTATAGTCATTGCGATATTGCATGAGCCTCAAAACGCAACATTAAACACACAAACAGGTGTTACTTATGTGAAGAATGCTGTTTTTGGAGTCCAGAAATTAAATATACTTTCTAAGTGTCTCATCTTACAGTGGATTATATCGTATGAGTCTTCGATGTGAAAAAACTAAGTCCAAGTGAATTTAGCGACGTAATGCCGGGCTGCACCCGGGAGTAAATACACTCTCGCAGTGTTGACAAACACTTGCAACGACGCTACCAATTCTCAGCTCTCTTACGAGACAGCTCTTTAGCGAAATGCTTGTCCTGATTATCCGATACGGTTCTTCACAGGGGAGACGCACGGGCACGTTTGGTTTTTATGCGGCGTTCATCCCTGATAGTTTCTCACGTCGCCTTGTGGGCTGTGTATACGTTTGAGGCATTCAATTATCATTAACCCAGAATGAATTAAGTTTCAGGTTCCGGCGTGGAAGAAGGCTGCTGACGCCGACATTATATCATTACAACGCAGGGAAAGCAAAACGGTTGATTTAGTGTTTCTCATCAGCATAAAGGATGTGAGATAATTTTCCGTAACGTTCATAATCATCTCAAAATACTGACGAAGTAAAAATACATCGAAAGCTTATTTTAATTGAATATAATGTTAGATATCAAACACTTTGCACCTCGATGTCGAATGTGTCCACGTGCAATCTTTTTGCAGCATACATACAGAATGTCATGATTAACACGAGAATGAAGAAATATGTTGGTAGGGATGGAAGCAGGAAGAGAAGCAATCAACAAATATTCGATTCCACATGGCATTCATTTCATTTGAGATTTAAGAATAGGTAAAGTAGGATATTACTTTCGTTAACACGAAAGATATGCCGCACATATGGATAACAAGGAAATTTGTGTCTTCATATTTTCCTCCTTGCAATGTGTATGCTCTATTATATACTAAGTAGACTGATCATCGTTTCCGTGATGTTATCCTCTTGTTTGCCCCGTAAACGATGAACAGATTCTAAATGCATGTCTCTGCATGAAAGTAGTTGTTCGAGCCCTTCCTGATTTGTTTTTTGTGTCGCATGTCGCATGTCATAACCTAATTCCTTCAGTATCATCTGGTTTGACTTCGACTACAGTTCGTTATCCTTAAACATATGCCTTTACTTCAAACACTACAAGTATCATCTCTAGGTAATGTTCACTGCTGGATTACTCAAGAAGCTTTTCGAATAGAAGCGAAAATCGTTTAGCGGATGAGAATTTTATTTCGTGGTACACCCCAGAACGAAAGAAACAAAATAACAGTAAGAGCAGCACGCTCATCATATCGGGCGTGGGCACGGTCAACGCAGCGCTATGAATTTGGCCATATTCCTCCGAATTTACTTCCTGATAGCGCAAAGGCGCTGTACTTAAAAAATATCAGCCTAATCGCACGGGAATTACTATCCACATGTAATTGCTAGAATATCTTGCAACGTCAAGTATCAGGTATCTGTTATCAGACGCTCGATCTGAGCTGTTGATTTTTATTTAACCAACCTGCTGTGTTTAGGAAATTGATCAGAGCAACTGAATGAGTTTATTACTTTGGTATAATGTATGAAAACCCACTTTTCTTACCCTAAATAGTCCAGGATTGGATTGAGAGCAAGGTAAATAGTATGCATTGTGGATAGAATGGGAGTGAATATTGAAACGAAATTATTAGAATCATGGGAAGGCAATGATGTATCGATATGCAGTGACATGAGAGTTTTCTGAGGTAAAGGTCTGTCTCTGGCGTTAGAGAGAAGGGGCTAGGTTTGTCTGTATTCTTACGTTAAGCTCATTCAGTAGAAAATCGCGGGCAGATTTCATTGTGTGCTGGGAAGAAGACAGGAGGGAGTTTCAAATGCTTGATATTCTGGAGCCTTGATTGGCCAGGGTGCACACCGCCCTCGCGGTAGGCAGGGACAGAGCGGTAGCGTGGTAAGAGAAAGGCTCTTGCCTGGCGACGACTGAAGCAGCCGGATAGACTGAGGAAGTGGAGGAGCAAAATGCCCTCCGAAAAGGGAAAGGAAATGAGTTATTTAAGGCTCTAATGTTCCACCTTACGTGGTAACATTCTCTTTCAGAGTATATTTAATTTAATATTTTTGAGCGAACCAAATTGTTTATAGACAGGTAAAAGATAAGCAAATGTGAGAAAACTATGTCGTGACCGCGAAGAGTAACTTGAAAGTTAAAGGAATTTGATATTTCGATTGAGTAATTCGGTGAATAGTAAAGTGTTAGAATTCAATTGTAAAGCAGGTACGACACAAATAAGATACATATGACGAGCTATTACAGTCTAAAGACCTGGCACTCACCACATGGAGCTGATGAAGAAAATGATGAAGAGTGGATGACTGAGTGCTAGGAACCATTAGTTTATAAGTAGGAATGTGTTGATTTACCATAATTCTTTTTAGTAATGGTCAATTTAAATTGATGATTCTGGTTTACAGAAGCTGTTTTGCGAATCTTGCAGAACTAGCACTCCTGAAAGAAAGGATATTGCGGAGTTGTGCTTCGGTAGCTCAGATGGTAGAGCACTTGCCCGCGAAAGGCAAAGGTCCCGAGTTTGAGTCTCGATCGGGCACTCAGTTTTAATCTGCCAGGAAGTTTCATATCAGCGCACACTCCGCTGCAGAGTGAGAATCTCATTCTGGAAACATCCTCCAGGCTGTGGCTAAGCCATGTCTCCGCAAAATCCTTTCTTTCAGGAGTGCTAGTTCTGCAAGGTTTGCAGGAGAGCTTCTGTAAAGTTTGGAAGGTGGGATACGAGATACTGGGAGAAGTAAAGCTGTGAGTACCGGGCGTGAGTCGTGCTTCGGTACCTCAGATGGACAGTCCGGCTTTCGCCGCCGTGCAGTGCGGACGTGTTGTTGTTTCCGCCTGCGGAGCGCGTGCGCTCGCTGTTGTTTACATTTCAGCGGCCGTCACTTACGTGTCGCTTACGTGCACTAGAGCCATGGCAAATCGTTTTCGAAAATCAACTTTACGATTCAACTTCTGCAACGAATACGCACGACCAAAGGCCTTGGAAGTGTAACGCTTCCTACGCGACGTTGCTAAGATCCCAGCTTCCGACATCTTGGGCATCCATTTGTCCATATTATGCAGTACTGTGTACGTGAAAGTTGTCAACGACGCGGTGTGTGAAAGAATACTTCGTGACACCAATCATGGATTACGCTTTTGCCACGCCGACGGCAATGTCAGAGCGGTCACTGTCGACCATGCCGGCTTAGGAATGCGCACCATACGAGTTTTCGAACTCCCGTTCGAGCTACCGGCGGAAGACGTTATCGCGGCTTTCCGCCCCTATGGCACTGTACATGGCCACACTGCCGAACGCTGGGCGCAATTCCAAACGTACCCCGTTCTCAACGGTGTACGGCAGATCACCATCGACCTCCATCGCCACGTGCCATCTTACCTGCAAATTAGCGGGTGCCGAGTGGTTGTCATATACGACGGCCAACCCAAGACCTGTTCCGGGTGCGGAAAAGAAGGCCACCTCAGATCTGAGTGTCTTCAGCGACGGATCACCCAATTGCCAGGCGCTACCGTGGCACCTACAGCTCCGACGACGATTTTACCGATCACCTACGCATCGGCACTCTCTTCTCCTCCCACCGGCCGCCGCTCATCGGACCACGTACCGATGACCCTTCCAGCTGCTATGGATACCGCCGGGGCCGACACTTCGCGCTCAAAGCCAGACGCTACTACGGCGCCACTACCAACAGCGACGACTTCCGACACCCACCAGCCTGAACATATGGACACCCCTTCATTTGACGTTCCCGCGACGGCCTTCCTCTCAAAGCGACGCGACTCCCTTCCGTCTTCCGACACACAGGGACGAACCCGCAAACAATGTTCACCTAAGAGGCGCAAGAGGAGGCGTCGTACGGTCTCGGAACGAGACGGATCACCTCCCCCTGATGCTCCAGAGGCCGTCCGACACGACGAGGCCTCAGAGAACCTACACGACGATACGAATGACGACAACATGACGCCGACTGTGGATGTTTCGATGCCAACTCTACTGGCTCGCTCAGGTGCTCCTGAACCAATGGACTCCACCGATGCGACTGCCACTGAGACGTCCTCCGCCCCTACAACCGAAGTGGAACGTACGACCATCACAACGACAGCGCCCTCAATGGTGTGGAGTGAGGACGTCAATGAGGACCCGGACCACACGCTGGGGACAGAGTTACCACAGATGGAAGCATCGTTACGTCAGGTGGCGCACGGCACGACTCGCCGTTGCCTCACCCCTCTTCATCCTCCGCCGGTGGAGTTCCCCTTCACGGCGGGGGACGGCTCCAAACCTACCGAATAGCAACGATAAACACTAACACCATCAGCTCACCCGTGAAACTTCAACTGCTGCGAGAGATGATATGGGCGTCGGACGTCGATATAGCACTACTACAGGAAGTACACTTGGCCACACTTCCAGACGTCGCGGGATATAACACTTATCCTTCTCCTGGTGACCACCTGGGACGCGGCGTAGCCATCTACGCCAGAGAAGGCATTCCAGTGACCGATATCACATACCTTCCATCTGCCAGAGGCATGGCCGTCACCGTCATGGGGACGCGTATCGTCAACATTTACGCTCCGTCAGGCTCCACCCGTAGACGCGACAGGGCCTCTTCTATTCAGAAGAAATCGCTCCTTTGTTTCTTGGACGCTGCGACCATTACTTGTTTGGGGGTGATTTTAATTGTGTCTTGCACCCTGAAGATCAAGTGCCCCACTACAACACCTGTCAAGAACTGCGTCTTGTCGTCCGAGATCTGTTGCTCCGCGACACTTGGTAAGTTCAGCACGGCGACGTTCCCTGGACATACTTACCAGACAAGTCACTCCGCGAGCCGCCTGGAAAGAATTTACGTCTCTCGGGAACTCACACCTGTAGTCCAAGGTGCAGAACTTTGGCCCCTGGCCTTTTCGGACCACTGTGCCTACATCTGCAACATTCTCTTCCCCAAGCAAGTGGTCTGGCGTAGTCGTGCACCGTGGAAGCTAAACACCTCCCATCTTCATGATCCCGAATGTCTTCAACGTGTTACCGAGACATGGACCACCTGTGAACGTCGCTTACCTAAATACTGCACGACCTTGACCTGGTGGCTGGAATGTGCCAAACCTGCCATTCGACGTACTTTGATTCAGTATGGAAAGGAAGTTGCTATGTGGCGCCGGCACACTACCGACTATTTATACGCTGTTCTCCGCGACCTGGACGCCCAACCGCCCACACCCGACACCCAGAGGGAACGCAGCAGGATTAAGGCCCAAATTGTAACTTTGACACGCCGTCGACTGCAGGGGGCTATGGTGCGAACCCGATATCAAGATTCGGCGGAACAGGAATATCCGACCATGCATCATATCGCCTCCGATAGGAAACATCGGCGACAACAACTCATCACCGAGATCACAACCTGTCGCGGCCAGCACGTCACTTGCCAGGCCGAAATCGTCAGTGCCTTTGTCGATCACTACCGCACAATGTACCAGGAGGAGACTACCAACAACCACGTTGAGGAGTCTGTGTTACCACACGTAACTCGCACCCTCACCAGCGACGAAGCGGATGAGCTGATGGAGCCCATTACGCGTGACGAAATCCACGATGCAATCAAAAAAGGTGCTCTGAATAAGTCACCTGGTGTCGACGGATTGCCGATAGAATTTTATCGCGCTTTCTTCACACTAATGGCGTCACGGTGGACAACGATGTTTCATGAACTACTGACGATGGGGAACGCCGTACCGCCGTCCTTCGTCATGGGAATTATTATACCCATCCACCGACACCAGGTGTGACGACAGCACATTACCGTCCCCTGACTCTGCTTAACGCAGACTGTAAAATTTTTACACGCCTCCTGGCAACGCGATGTCGCAAGGTCCTGCCTAGCATTCTATCCCCGGAACAGACAACTCCGGGCGGCTCAGTTAATATACAAACGGCCACAGGAGAATGTCGCGATTTAATTGCACTGGCAGCGGCGTGCAGACTCCGCGCCGCAGTGGTTGCCATTGATTTTGACAGCGCATTCGACAAAGTGCGGCATCCTTTTCTGTTCTCCGTGATGAACCGCATGGGTTTTCCACCAGCCTTTATCGACGTAATCCGGCGCCTGTACGGCACCGCCGAATCGCTGATTCAGGTTAATGGCCGTGTGGCGGGACCAGTGGCGATCCGACGTTCCGTACGGCAAGGCTGCCCACTTTCGACCCTACTCTATGCCATCAGCCTGGAGCCACTCATCGGGAGTCTGACGAGCCACCTTTCTGGTCTCACTTTGCGACAGCACAGTTTTCGATGTCGTGCGTATGCGGACGACCTCCTTCTCTTGATCCGCTCACGAAGTGATACACACACGATACTTGATTTGATATCAACGTACGGCTCTGCAGCGGGCAGTAACATGAATGTGACTAAATCCGCGGCGATGCCCATTGGACGCGGCCTCTCACACGACGACTTAGCACCTCTCCCGTGTGTACAGAAACTACGATACCTTGGTATCATTTTCACCTCGACCGTGCGCCGCTCCGCTGCCATCAATTTTCGGCGTGCGCTCCAAACCATCCGTACGACGGTGCGACAAAATCTTCTCCGACGACTCGATTCTTTACAACGTGTCCAATACCTCAATCAACATGTGGCGTCCAGAATGGTCCACATTGCACAGGTCCTCCCGCTGCCATCAACTATTGGACGCAGCCTCCAGGCTGCCTTCGGATACTTCCTTATGGCCGGTAGGCTCTTTAAGGTCCGCTACGACGCGCTCACCCTTCCCCCGCGAGCGGGTGTCCTCGGTCTTGTCAATGTGCGACTCCGCGCGGCGTCCTTGTACATGTCCACCATGCATAAGCAGTGGCACGGGGGCACCTCCCTTACGCGCAGCTTGCTGGAAATTCTTGTGCCCGCGACCATAACACCACCAGTACCAGTCGGACACATCAAGCACCATCTGACGCAAATTTCTGATTTCATCGTCGACTTCAGTTATGCTCACACACACTTGCCGACCACGCGTTCTCCTCGACCTAAAGATTTTTACACCCCACTCCTTCGTTCCATATCCAGCAACAATATCGAACTTCGACATCCGTCCACGCGGTGGCCCACGGTTTGGCGTCACATCCACCAGCCTTTTCTTCCCTCCAACGTCCGGGCAACATGGTACCAGGTCGCAAATGAAAAATTCGCCACGAATCATCGTCTTCACGCTATCGGACTAAAGGACTCTCCACTCTGCTCCATCTGCCACCTCATGGATGACGATGTCCATCAACTGACTTGTGCTGCCACCAGTGACGTCTGGAAACTTGCCCGACAGTTCGTTGCCTGTTACCTCCGTGTTCCGCCGGACTTTTATCCATCCTGAGAATACTTATTTCCCCGCCACAAAAAATCATGCGATTGTATGGGTCAAGGGATGGACCATCACCTACATGGACCATCACCTACATAATGATGGCGACAAATCACGCCTTGATTTCTGGCAGTACTTACAAACCGCCCACAGTGAAGTCGAACAGCGACCGCGCTACCGCGCCTTCTTCGCTAATTACCTACACGCGATCTTTACGTCACCCCCGCTCAGTTGGATGGTACCACGCGCCGACAGCACTCCCGCTCCGCCTGTTGACATCTGAGACCCCTCGCGATGCTTTCTACATTGTAACCCATAGTGGAGTAGGTGCATGGACATGCGCCTCCTTTTATGCACTACACCAGATAAACACTGGTTTTTCCCTCACTCCACTGTAAATTGCTTTACACCTCTTAGCTTCCATCAGTATTATTAGTTTTTTTCCTTGTTCATACTAAAAAACTTGCTCACCTTGTACGAGTATCATGTCTTGTGTTATTTTCGCCGGAAGGATGGCATTTTTCTTGTATTTAAGTTTGTACCAATAAAGATATTTTGTTCATTAACAAAAAAAAAAAAAAAAAAAAAAGATGGTAGAGCACTTGCCCCGGAAAGGCAAAGGTCCCGAGTTCGAGTCTCGGTCGGGCACTCAGTTTTAATCTGCCAGGAAGTTTCATATCAGTGCACACTCCGCTGCAGAGTGAAAATCTCATTCATGATTACTAGCCTTCACTATATAATTCTTTTTTCTATCTTTCCACTGACGAAGATATATAAAAGAAAGAAATCTGTTTTATAGCGAGATATTCCCTACGGACTTTACATGTGCTCGTTCGCTCAGTGTGTTGCATTTACTGAAGGACACCGTGGCCGCTGACGTCACCTGTTCACACCTCGTGTCAACGCGGCCCGTTCTCGGAGTAAACGCCTACAGTTGAGATAAGCAGCTGATTTAATGAATGTTAGTGAAATAAGTCATCCCTTCATATAAGTGAGAACTAAATACCAATACGAGTACGTATCTTTATGTAATTGCTCAAGAACAATTCGTGTATGCAGCGTTGCTGTTATGACTAAGATCATAAAATTTGTAAATCGTAACCCAATTCATATATCTGCATGCGCCTACGGAATATTAAACATGTAAACAATTTGTTTCTTTGTCATGTAATTTTTAATCAAGGCAATGCAGGCAGTTGTCAGCTGATATCAAAATTGAATGTAAAGGAGGAATAAAGAAAAAGATTTACGAGAAGCAAATGTGGTGAACAACTGTGTACTATCTTGGGAACGTGGTGATGCTGCTATCTTACAATTTCAGAGGAAGAGAAAACCATCCTGTCCACTTTCCGAGGACGATATTTCCTCACAGAAAGCACACTAGGGTGAACGGCTTTAGGTTGAGACACCAGGAACCACAAACTACGTCACCAGTACATTCACTCTCCGATTCCTACCCCGTCATCTTTGACATCCCATGTCAAAGTGGATGGCAGAAACAAGCACGAACGACCAGGGTGATACAGACCTCGTCTCTCCTGTTTGACAGATGTGTTAGCATTCACCCATGCCAGGAGGTGAGGAAATACACTTACGAAACGTTGAACACATTTTAATTTTACATGTGGACATTACTGCGCAATTATATTCTAAGTTTCGAGAAGTGACCTGGAGAAAAAGAGTGAATACCCTGGGGGATATGTTATAATTCATGATTGTGATGTTAGTAAAGTACTGTAAAGTATATTTTATCTTATGCTTAACTTTAAAAGAAAAATCAGCCAAGGCATTCAGCAGTGCAAAGTACAGCATGCCTCCAAGAAACATACGAATATCGTACAATTTTAATAAAAGGAAATATAGATCGGTTTATTGGGGTAGGACTATTAGGGAACAAAATAAGAATAACTAAATCAGTTACAGGTTTGTATGTGCTGCTAGTTAAAAGAGAAGAAATGAACCGATAAAGAAATAATTCCTTCATTGATATAGGAATGGTTCGAAATGAAAAGTATAATTTTACTATTATAAAAAGCTGGCCTGGACTGAGTTGATTGGTTCCAATTTTTGAATACATAAGAGCCCAATAACAAACACAAATGGAATAAAATAGGAATATAAAGTCTGGAAACGAGTATGGACGTCCTTTGTCTACATATCTGCTTCGAATACAGGGTACTAAAAACAAGTAATCAACATTTCGAGAGCTGATAGGATGGACAGAAACAAGACAAACATATCCACTAAGAGAAATGAGTCTGAAATCAATATCTTAAGAGCAATGAGCCTTCTTCACTTTTACTACTGTGAAACACATCTGTTGTTCTACTTGAATCACTTCTCTTATACTGAAGAAGTGAGTGTACCTCCTACAATATGCAGGTTGTCTTCTTTTAGTCCATACTATCGACTCGCAAAGTATGGAATACCACTTTCCAAACAACGGAACAGGAAATAATGACAGTTAAATTCAATTGTGAAAAGATACGCTGCATCACATTTGTTAACAATTTCCTTATAGTTCCAGATTTAGACAAAATAAATAACATTTTGGAGGTATTATCCGAAAATCGAGAAAAGAATAATACTGGAATGTGAGAACAACAACAAATGGTAATGGCAATGAGAAAAAGTAATAAACATATGAACACAACAATAAAAACTGATGGCATTAAAAGTACAGCACTTCAGGACCAGAATGAGAGAGAAATAGATGCTTAAAAAAGTAAAGCGAAGAACAGCGATAGCAAACCATTTATGTTCACGAATAATATTCCTTTAAAGTAAACATACAAGAGATAGAAATATAGAAACACACTGCAAAATGTATGATGTGGAGTACTCTTTTCTTTGGAAGTGAAAGATGGGATCTGAAAAAATAAAGCATGGTCCGCCTACAGGACACAGGATACTGAATGTAGCGGAAAATGACCAAAACATGGTAGAAGGAGATAGAAACGAATCGCTGAGTCGTATAAGAATTAACTGTGGAGAGAAGCCTAAGAAGAGAAAATGTAATGGCTGGAAGGTGGGTGGTATACCAAACACTAAAAACATTTGCATGTTAATGCAAATATTCACAAATTCAAGGGTCACATTTATTTATCAGATTAGGGATGAACTATTAAAATCATGATATAGGGAACTGTTTATGTTTATTATTTTGTGCCTACTACAAATGTAAAGTCACTAACAGCATAAACTGATAACTTTATGGAGAAAATTTTGTGTCTCACTTGAACAGGGGCATCGCTACAGGAAGAAAATATTTTATCATCTGAAAAGATTACTGTACTCCAGTCAAAGTCGATATATTCTGCTGAAAAAGCCATGCGGTCAGCCCTCTGATAATCGGTTGATTGCTGTATAACAGCTCTCCGACAATATAATTCGACGTCTTTCAGCTGCCGGGAAACTGAGACAGCTCTTACTGAGGAATGGATTAGCACGTATATTCGCCAAAACACGTTGATCATCCGCTTCGGTAGACACACGGAGCCGTCCACTTCCTCTTTTCCGCCCTATATAGTCCCTTTACTTGTATCCTTTCCACCAGCGTCTAGCTGTTCTTGCCGGTACACCAAACTTTTCTCCAGTTGTTGTGGTTGGCAGGAGAGCCAACACCGTGTTACTAGAGGAGGCCTTAAGGCACGCGTCTTAGCTCACGTAGGCTGGCGTGAGGTCTGGAACAGGGCAAGGA
Source organism: Schistocerca gregaria (assembly GCF_023897955.1). NCBI lineage: Eukaryota > Metazoa > Arthropoda > Insecta > Orthoptera > Acrididae > Schistocerca > Schistocerca gregaria. Next base: position 181,167,944 of record NC_064927.1, read on the forward strand.
AATTAGAATTTAGAAAAATTAGCTGGTGGAATACTTAACTTTAATCCATTAATGACGAACGTCGCTCTTGACATTACATGATTCACAGTATCAAAAGTAACTGATAATGGCGCCTTGCTAGGTCGTAGCAAATAACGTAGCTGAAGGCTATGCTAACTATCGTGTCGGCAAATGAGAGCGTAGAAGTCAGTGAACCATCGCTAGCAAAGTCGGCTGTACAACTGTGGCGAGTGCTAGGAAGTATCTCTAGACCTGCCGTGTGGCGGCGCTGGGTCTGCAGTCACTGATAGTGGCGACACGCGGGTCCGACGTATACTAACGGACCGCGGCCGATTTAAAGGCTACCACCTAGCAAGTGTGGTGTCTGGCGGTGACACCACACCAGGTTCTGATGCCGAATAGCTGCCATGCTCAATCAGTGCAAACACACGCACCGTACTCTCACGATTACACTGCGACTGCATTGCGACAGTTGCCTTTGTGACCCTACTACGCGTTTTATAAAGAGAACCATTTACAACTCAGTGGAGAAAGGAAGGCAGACAAAATAAAAGAATATCTTTTTCCAGTTATCTGTCACACACAAACTTCGTTAAAATGCTTTGTCAAGGATCACTATTAAGAAAGAAACGACTGTCATAATGCAAGATATTAAACGAAAGCTTTGTTTGATAGTCTTGTGCTGATGCTGTTTGAATAAATTATGCCAGTGGATAAAAACCTGTTTAGTTTGGAGACCTAACACTCGAAGGGGGAGAGCAAAAAAAAAAAAAAAAAAAAAAAAAAAAAAAAAAAAAAAAAACTACGCAGGAAGGGTTGGAACAACTACTTTCATGCAGAGACATGCATTTGGAATCGGTTCATCGTTTAGGGGCCAAATATATAGGAAGAAAGATACCTTATCATTTAGCTACAATATAGTAGGTCAGCAACTGGAGGCAGTTAATGCCATAAATAATCTGGGAGTACGCATTAGGAGTGATTTAAGATGGAATGATCATATAACGTTGATCGTCGGTAAAGCAGATGCCAGACTGAGATTCATTGGAAGAATCCTAAGAAAGTGCAATCCGAAAACAAAGGAAGTAGGTTACAGTACGCTTGTTCGCCTGCTGCTTGAATACTGCTCAGCAGTGTGGGATCCGTACCAGATAGGGTTGATAGAAGAGATAGAGAAGATCCAACCGAGAGCAGCGCGCTTCGTTACAGGATCATTTAGTAATCGCGAAAGCGTTACGGAGATGATAGATAAACCCCAGTGGAAGACTGCAGGAGAGACGCTCAGTAGCTCGGTACGGGCTTTTGTTGAAGTTTCGAGAACATACCTTCACCGGAGAGTCAAGCAGTATATTGCTCCCTCCTACATATATCTCGCGAAGAGACCATGAGGATAAAATCAGCGAGATTAGAGCCCACACAGAGGCATACCGACAATCCTTCTTTCCATGAACAATACATGACTGGAATAGAAGGGAGAACCAATAGAGGTACTCAAGGTATCCTCCACCACACACGGTCAGGTGGCTTGCGAAGTATGGATGCAGATGTAAATGTAGATGAAACAAGAGGATAACATCACGGAAAAACGATGATCAGGCTACTCAGTATATAATATAGCATACACATTTCAAGGAGGAAACTATGAAAACACAGATTTCCTCGTTATCCATATGTGCGGCCTATCTTTCGTGTTAACGAAAGTAATATCCTGCTTTACATATTCTTAAATCTCAAATGAAATGAATGCAATGTGGAATCGAATATTTGTTGATTGATTGTCTAATGGAGTTGCAACTGCTAAATCTGAAGAATGCCTCTACACATAAAACTTCTTGCAATTTCGACTTAGTAAATTATGTTAATATCATGAATGTCTGTTTTGCAAATACCAGTCATGGACTGTGCGGCTGGTCCCGGCGGAGGTTCGAGTCCTCCCTCGGGCATGGGTGTGTGTGTTTGTCCTTAGGATAATTTAGATTACGTAGTGTGTAAGCTTAGGGACTGACGACTTTAGCAGCTAAGTCCCATAAGATTTTACACACATTTGAACATTTTTGAATGTAATACAGTACCCATCTGCTAATCAGGATGTCGGTCTATGTTGCTTTCGAGCGTGAATGGAAATCGTAGATGTCTTTTATGGAGCAACATTTAATAATAATAAAGCGTTTTAAATTATCAAAAGCGATGGGCGGTAGCAGACGCTTTCGATAAATAAAGGGGGAGTGCTGCGCCGCTGCTGTCGCCACGGCCGCTGCCAGTAGCCAGCAAATGGATCCCGGAGCTTTGCCGCATGCGACGTCCAGAGGAGTACACTCTGCAAGAAATCTGCCGCAAAATGGTTACTGGATAAAAGTTTGTAATCGGTGTGATAGAAAGTGAAATAGATTGAATCTGCATCACCATTACATTCATGTCTTCAACATTCAGTTAGAAGAGGCTATAAAAAAAATTTGCGCCAGCTAGTTCCGATCCACAGACATTGTAGACAGGAACAACGCACGGTACCGCTATACCACGGGCGTAAACAGAGTACGGGTTCTCTTATATGAGACAAGACGTCCTCCAGGAAGTGCCGCAGTCTACAGTGTTGCCAGGTTGTGCAGATTGCCCGACTTAGAGAATTAGCGAGTTGGCCAGTTCATTTGGCCCATGTCGCGATCGGTGCTTACTTAGCCTCTGCAGCGGCCGGCCGCCGGTCGAGTTTTATCTCAAAGAGTGTACATAAACATATACTCAGACAAGTAGACCTTCAGATTATTGTCTGGTACATAATGTCCGAGAATTAAGTTAAAGAAAGCTCCAATCTCCCTTTTCCGACCAAGTTTTTCGCCAAACTAGAAATCCTCTACCAAACATCCCTAGCGGGACCCCGTCTGCCCCAATACCGAATACCTCATATTTGGTTCAGAAGAATTTCGATTTACAGTGTGAGTGACCTCGAAGATCCCGTAGTTAGGACAGAGAACAGAACGTATTAAAAAATAGCTGTCACGGCAGGAGTATACCAGGAAAAGAAAGTCACTAACTATTTACGTAGGGCGATCTCAGCGCCGATCACTGTATCTGACTGACAGATATGCACCTGCCCTTGTTGTAGACCGACTGTGACCCTCTTTGACACGTTGAGTACCATGCTGAATAATTAAGACATACGATGAAGAATTCTCAGTTTTTTTATGTGCTTATTCCATGGAACAATGTGGAGCAGTCTCCAACTGAAGTCACAATTTGACTCTTACTTTGTTGACCTGCAAGCTGTTTTTGGGAAACAAACCTGTGGCTTGTGGAATACTATGAAACTGACTTACGTCCAACCCAGCGCTCCAGTTGCTTTTCAGAAAAACGTTTGAGAACAAGTAGTAGACAGTCCAATGAATAATTTTCTCTGTACGGTCGCTGTACATCAACGCTACCTACAGTTGGGTACATGAAGTAGTATGTTTAGTGGAAAACCAGAATGAATTCTGAAACGACCGGTTTTGTGAAATCTAATACCAGTCCACTGGATTGCAAGTTTTTAGATAGAACACGTTTTCCTGAGCAGAAAGTTGTCAACAGGCAGAATTTATTTTAGCTGCAGTTTTGTGAAATGGACTCTTCTCGATGTGTGGTAGCCTATGGATTTATGATCATTAACGCACATCTGGAAGGATTTATGACATAAACATCCTTGAGAGAATGAATATGTCACGATAAAAAGAGGAAAGATCGCGTGAGAGGAACAGATGACGAGCTTTGGTTCACTGGCAGTATATCAGGAACCTGCAATTTGATTACGAAAGACATTAGGATCAGTCCCTTAAATATATCCTTGGTGCCTACTATCGACCACAACTGTTCTGAAAGCATATAAGGGCCATCTTTGACTTCATCCACCCAACACTGTGTTTTGGACTGTAACTATGTACCGATCCCCTTATCAGCGACAGGCAACAGCGATGGAATTTGAAGTTTCCTAGGCTCGTTTGTCATTGTAGTGATTTTACTTCCTCCAGGCGAACAATCATGTAAGTACGATTCCATTTCCCTTCTGTTGAAACTATTTAAACGGGTGTTAAATGGAGAAACCAATGGCGTAATATTTTGCAAAATATTTTTGTTTAAATTTCCGCGTTTGGGTGACAGTACCAGTTGAGTTCTGCGGATAATTTCGCCAACAATTCTTGCTCAACATTACCTAAAGACGATTTTACGGAAATTCACTTCGAAGATCATGAGCATGAGTACCCTTCAGATTTTCAGTCGTTTAATCTTTTTGCCAATGCTGCACCCTTCGCCGACTTTCCTTCTAAGTCTGTCAATGTTTCCACTCCACGTCGCCAAAGAATATAAGACAACTCACTAACGGAAAGTAGGAGAGAGCGCATTCAAGAAGTTGGAGGATGTTAATTATTGTAAGAAACGTAAAAATTCGGTTTGTATCCGGAAAAGTAATGTTCCTTAAAAACTGAAACGAGACACCAAATGTCGGAAGCAAGATCGGAAAAGAAAGCGCAATGTTCCACTTTATTGGAGGACCTTCAGTAGTGGACTCTGACAACGATTTCAGTATGCAAGCGGGTGTAAAGGACGGCACCTGCTCCATTTTTCAACTTTTCCAATGGACAGGAATGAGTAAGATGTTCCTCCCGCTTGACTAGAAGCAAATTTTGTGATGCAGCTGACGCGGAAACAAAGGATTATTTTTGTTGGCTAAGAAGTCTTTCGCGACGTATTTCTTGAATAAAAATCTCTCGGTGTACATGCCGCGTCAATTCAGGATAAAACTACAACGTTTCGACCACTACCTCCATGGTCGTCGTCAGGGCTAAAACTGTCGTTAACTAGCGAGGCTCCCATTTTTTTATGCAAAGGACGGCTTCTGATTTACTGGAATAGGAACGGTTATTCTGCCGGTGAAATTAAATCAGTATTGTCCAAGAAAGTAAGACACGATGCCGGCAATATACAAGAAGAGGACCAACACATAGCGCGGCTTACTTTTTGCGGTGCTACAACAAGCAAAATAGGCAGAGTCCTAAAGAGGCAAGTTTTCTGATCACCTAGCAAAATTAAGGAAATGTTGAGACCAGTCAAAGATAGTCTCGGCTTAAGAGTGCCGGGAATTTATACTATTCCTTGCGAATGCGGTAAGAATTACGTGGGCCAGTCTGTAAGAACCGTTGCCGACCGCTGCATCGAGCACCAGCGCCACCTGAAATACAGGTATTAGGAAAAATCAGCGGTGGCTGAACATAGCCTGCTTAACAAGCAGAAGATTTTATTTGAAGAAAACAGAGTAATAGCCCACGCATCGCGTTACTGGGACTCTGTCATCCGGGAAGCAGTCGAAATTAGACTTAGCGATAATAACTTTAACAGAGACAACGGCTATGCACTTAGCAACACCTGGAAGAGTGCACTGGACAAAGAAAAATCGCAGGGGAAAACTTCCCGCACTTTACCTCCTAATTCAAGGGATGGCGCTGCAAGCAATGCGGGATAGAAGCTACATCTATGGAAGTAGAGAGCACCACTTCACTAAGCGCCATATTCCTGTGGCTATGACGTATTCCAGCCAATCAGAAGCCGTCCTTTGCATATAAAAGTGGGAGCCTCGCTAGTTCACGACAGTCAGTTTTAGCCCTGACGACGACCATGGAAGTAGTGGTCGAAAGCTTGGAGTTTTATCCTGAATTGACGCGGCATGTACACCGAGAGATTTTTATTCGATTATATTTGTTGATTCTGTCTCTAATTAGTTGGTTCAAATGGCTCTGAGAACTATGGGACTAAAAATCTCAGGTCATCAGTCCCCTAGAACTTAGAACTACTTAAACCTATCTAGCCTAAGGACATCACACACATCCACGCCCGAAGCAGGATTGGAAGCTGCGACCGTAGCGGTCGCGCGGTTCCAGGCTGAAGCGCCTAGAGCCGCTCGGCCACATCGGCCGGCTGACTTTAATTCATGTTTCTTTAATTAGTTGGTTTGATAATGAATGTGTATTGTATATTAGAATATACAATAAGCACGTAAGAATAATATAGCCGAAATTAATGAATGATAGTGCCTGGCTACGGTATTTTATTGACTGTAAAGTAAAGCTGTTGTCAACCCGAAAGTTGAATTAAACAACACAGTGCTTTACTGGTCATGGTGCCAGTGGATGTCGTTCTGTTCTGCTGAGTTGTCCACCCATTTCTGTGGGGAGTTACAGTTTGATGTATACTCAGAACCTCGGTGCAATTCGGTCTTTTATTTACAACAAACTTTGCCAGAGGGGGAAAAAGTGATATATAGTAGATAAAACCCCTGTGACTAGCCGAGGATCGACCCGAGACTTTCGGAGCCATAATCTGCCACTTAATCACTGATATACCAAGGCACAATATATTTTGCTGTATTTCCCATGTGCAGTCATAATCATCACATCCCTTTCAGACATCATAAAATGGTTTTGGATACGATTATTAAAAGCATCTCTATGTAGGATTTCACATTACTGAAAATGGATAGAGCTTGATTTTATATTTGGTATCTGTGACGAACTGATGATGTCTATAACAGATGCTTCAATTTTCGCCTGATAGGCCATTCTAGGAACAAAAGTAGACAATAACACAATTTCGAAAATATCAATTTCTAACGTTTTCAGTTTATGGTGAATAACTGCATTAAGGAAGTGGTTAAAAGGGAATTTCTTCCAGGCAAGTAAATTTTAGTAGTTTCTATAACATTTACTGCATTTCCAACAACATCTTGCGTCGCAAGTGGAAGAACTAACAAAAGATAATTGGACGGAAGATATTTGGGACACTCAGTCTACTTATGAAGCCCTTGTCCGGCCTGTACTGAAATATTGCTCAAGTGTACGGGACCCATATTATTTCGAATTGAAATGAGACCATGCGAGTGTATAATGGAAACGTCATAACATTCCAAGTGGCAAACACTCAGAGAATGACGCTCATCGCATACGGGAATTAGAACATCCCACGAATCGATTTTCATGACGGAAATTACGAACATACAACCGCAATGTATAGTGAAATTATGAAATTAGGCCAGTATCAACACATAGATTAGTGACTTGTTACTATGAGATAATTCAATCAATCTCTGATTCTGTCACCAAGTTACACAGAAAACATCATTATATAATATGCAAGGTACAAGACGCGTATTCGCGTATTACAAAAAACTAACTCAATATTGACTTATAACACAGATAAGCAGACATCAATACCTTTCTTAACGAAGCATAATGACGTGAAACATCGCAAAAGGTACATAGCGTAAGCCGTTGGTATAACCGTAGATCGATTACTTAGAATGATTTAATTTCACTTTAGCGCCCCTAGACGGTCGATAACACTGAGAAATATTTTCTGATGAAGAATAGTATTGCTCGTTTAGGGGTTAGACTGTGAAGTTGCGCAATAATACTGAGAACATGAAAAATTTTTGGAAAATATTGCGCTGCCCGAAAATATTGTGCCGCTAGTATTGATAATATCCTTGATAGACTCTTGAGTGCTACACTGACTAAGAAGTTTCGATTTGTTTTGTTGTTGTCGTTGTTGTTGTCCGGAAAAAAGCGTTCAAAACAAGACGAAAGAGCATTATTATTCTTAGATTGCATCGAAATTTATAAATCATCGCCAGCATTGTGTGATGTTAAGGCAGATGAATACAAAAACAGATGTGTTAAAGATGCTCATTAGTTTGATTCGTTGCTCAGAAAATATACAAAACAAAGCAACATAGTTTTAAAACTTTAACTAACGCAAAGTTATTAATAGAAGTATAAATACACTCCTGGAAATGAAAAAAAGAACACATTGACACCGGTGTGTCAGACCCACCATACTTGCTCCGGACACTGCGAGAGGGCTGTACAAGCAATGATCACACGCACGGCACAGCGGACACACCAGGAATCGCGGTGTTGGCCGTCGAATGGCGCTAGCTGCGCAGCATTCGTGCACCGCCGCCGTCAGTGTCAGCCAGTTTGCCGTGGCATACGGAGCTCCATCGCAGTCTTTAACACTGGTAGCATGCCGCGACAGCGTGGACGTGAACCGTATGTGCAGTTGACGGACTTTGAGCGAGGGCGTAAAGTGAGCATGCGGGAGGCCGCGTGGACGTACCCCCGAATTGCTCAACACGTGGGGCGTGAGGTCTCCACAGTACATCGATGTTGTCGCCAGTGGTCGGCGGAAGGTTCACGTGCCCGTCGACCTGGGACCGGACCGCAGCGACGCACGGATGCACGCCAAGACCGTAGGATCCTACGCAGTGCCATAAGGGACCGCACCGCCGCTTCCCAGCAAATTAGGGACACTGTTGCTCCTGGGGTATCGGCGAGGACCATTCGCAACCGACTCCATGAAGCTGGGCTACGGTCCCGCACACCGTTATGCCGTCTTCCGCTAACGCCCCAACATCGTGCAGCCCGCCTCCAGTGGTGTCGCGACAGTCGTGAATGGAGGGACGAATGGAGACGTGTCGTCTTCAGCGATGAGAGTCGCTTCTGCCTTGGTGCCAATGATGGTAGTATGCGTGTTTGGCGCCGTGCAGGTGAGCGCCACAATCAGGACTGCATAGACCGAGGCACACAGGGCCAACACCCGGCATCATGGTGTGGGGAGCGATCTCCTACACTGGCCGTACACCTCTGGTGATCGTCGAGGGGACACTGAATAGTGCACGGTACATCCAAACCGTCATCGAACCCATCGTTCTACCATTCCTAGACCGGCAAGGGAACTTGCTGTTCCAACAGGACAATGCACGTCCGCATGTATCCCGTGCCACCCAACGTGCTCTAGAAGGTGTAAGTCAACTACCCTGGCCAGCAAGATCTCCGGATCTGTCCCCCATTGAGCATGTTTGTGACTGGATGAAGCGTCGTCTTACGCGGTCTGCACGTCCAGCACGAACGCTGGTCCAACTGAGGCGCCAGGTGGAAATGGCATGGCAAGCCGTTCCACAGGACTACATCCAGCATCTCTACGATCGTCTCCATGGGAGAATAGCAGCCTGCATTGCTGCGAAAGGTGGATATACACTGTACTAGTGCCGACATTGCGCATGCTCTGTTGCCTGTGTCTATGTGCCTGTGGTTCTGTCAGTGTGATCATGTGATGTATCTGACCCCAGGAACGTGTCAATAAAGTTTCCCCTTCCTGGGACAATGAATTCACGGTGTTCTTATTTCAATTTCCAGCAGTGTAGATATTTATCTCTGTTTGTACATTAATGACCCAAAGACAATTCTTTAGATCGCGTGTTATTACATGACACTTCTGCATAATTATGTTTCAAATACTGTATATTATTTTGAGTTCTGTTGATGGTTTGATGGGTGGTCGCAGAAATTTATCAGTGGATTGTAGGGGGGAGGGGCGAGGGAAGAGGTGAGTGCCTAAGTGTGGCGACGCTAATGTATGGGGAGAACCATTTCCAGTAACGTACCAAAATATTGGGCCATAAACATACAAAAAGTAATGATAATCTTTTTTTCCGTTCAAACTCAGGTCTCTTAACAAGTTTTCGTGTGATTTTTGACGCTCCTTTAACAACTTTTTCATCCACCCTATTTTTTCCGCTTGCAATAGAGTAGAGCAAATTGTCCAATATTCCGAATTACAGTATTATTGCACAATATTATTGAAAAATTCATTAAGATGTCAAAGGGGGATGTGAGCAATATTGCACAATATTACTGAGCAATGTTATTGACCTTTTTTGTTTATTGTTATTTCATCCCCCTCGTCCCACGTGGGTGGCGGGAACTGAGCTGTCAGTGGTATAAACAACCCACTCTTCCACCATGAGAACGTAAACTTACATGCTTAAACCAAATAAAAAGGAGGAGACATATGTATTATAAATTTAAAATTGCTTTAATATGTGATGCTAATGGGAGAGTGTAAGTAACATAATGCTGCCTTCACGAATTGTTTAAAACCAGTGATAAAAATATGGACAGACAGCACAGTTAAAAACATTTGAGAAACACTAAACATTTGAAAAGAAACACTTCAAAAACACCAAACGTGACAGAAGATACACTGGCCATTAAATGCAAAACACCGTACACTTTCACTGCCCTGGAATGGTAGATGATTGATGAAAAGAAAGGTAGGTATGGAGGGAGATAGGAGAGTGGTGGTGATGAGGACTAAGAACTGATAATAAGTAGTGACACGATAGGGGTGGCTGCTGGGAACAAGGAGAGAGAGGTAGCTGGTATTGGAATCTATAGGAGAAAAAAACAGATAGGGGTGAAAGGGAAAGAGGAGGTCTTGTATGAAGAGAGGGCGAGGAGGGAGCCGATCGGAGAGTGGGGGGAGAGGATGGATAGGGTCAGGTGGATTCAGAGTTGGCAGGATGGGTATATATGTCAGGGTAGAGCAGAGCTTGTGGTGTGGCATAAGGAGATGGTTGAAATTTCTTTGGGAGAAGATATGAAGAGTTTGCAGGTGGAGGGTTCGGATGTGAAGGTAGAGGTACAAGAGCACGCTTGGTTTGGGCAGGAGGTTGGGCACAATAAGATTATTGGAGCCGAGTTGTGGATGGTGTATGTTATTCTAAGGTGTTCAATGTGAGTGAGGAGAGCTGGAAATTTAATGAGTTGGTAAAGGAGCCTTGTAGGGGAATGTAAGTGTATGTGTCGGGCAAAGTGGAAAGCATGGTGTTCAACAATCTGAAGGAACGTATAGAACTTGGGAGGGCGGATATCCCTGCCACGTTTTCTTCTCAAAGGCTTAGGCAGATCAGGGATTTGCACATGTGAAGGAGGTGGAGGTGTGTAGTCCCCATCTACGGCCAGTTATTAGTTTTAATCTATTTTGTTCTGTTGGATGATCTGTAGGTGAGATTTTCATGTTAGTTCCCAATCAAAGATTAGTCCGAGATATTTTAGTGTGTTATCTGGATGGCATAGTCATAAATGGTGCGGTAGAAATCATGGAAATGGAAGGCGTAGATGGCGCATCTTATAATTTTTGCCTGGGTTTTCGAGGGATTGATCTCCAGGAGCCACTTGTTACATCAGGAGGTAAACTGATTCAGGTGGATTGAGAGGGATTGTTGGGATTTCTGTAGCGTAAGATACAGTGCAAGGAAAGTGGTGTCATCACAATCATAATGAAGGAGGTGGATGGGAGGAGATGGTTTGGGCATATCAGCAGTATATAAGAGGTAAGGGAGAAGGCAGAAAACGGAACCTTGGGGCACTACTTCAGCGGCGTAGGAAGTATGGGAATTGGTGTTGTTAAAAATGACATAGGGTGGGCGATTGGAGAGGAAGGATGAAAAAGGTAGACGTAGTTGACTGAAAGTGCATAAGTCTAGAGCTTGAAGAGGACCCGAATGCTATGCACGGTCATGTGGTTTCTCTAGGTCAAGGGAGACAAAGATGGCGCATTTATACATGTTGAGCAGTTGGGATAGGAGAGGATGAGGTTCAAGAGTTCATCATCAGCAGAGGAGGGACAGAAGCCGCACTGGGTAATAGGAATCAAATAGTATGGTGCAGATGGCAGTGGAGAGGATGGATTCAGAGACCCTGCTAAATACTGAGGTGAGGAAGATGGGGCAGTACGAGGAAGTACCAGTGGAGTGTTTGTTTGGCTTGAGGGAAAGTAGAATTCTGGAGGTTTCCACAGGTCAGGAGAGGAGCCTGTGGAGAGGGAAGTGGTATACAGAGTTGCAAGGGTGATGAGAAAGAAGAAAGAGAATTCTTTGAGGTGGAAATAGCTAATACAGTCATGAGCAGGGTATGCGTTTTGTTTTCTGTGAATACTTGTGTTACGTGATGTGCTATGATTGGAGTGTTTAATTATGTTTCTGGTATGTTGTTCAAGTACCAGAATCTATGAGCTAGATGTGAAGGCATGAAAAGGTAAGGTGAATGAAAATTTGTGACTGCAAATAAATTTCCAGGAAGGGATTGTACAAGGTACATGAGAACTTGGCACCCCCCATGAACGATGGACCTTGCTGTTGGTGGGGAGGCTTGCGTGCCTCAGCGATACAGATGGCCGTACCGTAGGTGCAACCACAACGGAGGGGTATCTGTTGAGAGGCCACACAAACGTGTGGTTCCTGAAGAGGGGCAGCAGCCTTTTCAGTAGTTGCAGGGGCAACAGTCTGGATGATTGACTGATCTGGCCTTGCAACATTAACCAAAACGGCCTTGCTGTGTAGATACTGCGAACGGCTGAAAGCAAGGGGAAACTACAGCCGTAATTTTTCCCGAGGACATGCAGCTTTACTGTATGATTAAATGATGATGGCGTCCTCTTGGGTAAAATATTCCGGAGGTAAAATAGTCTCCCATTCGGATCTCCGGGCGGGGACTACTCAAGAGGATGTCGTTATCAGGAGAAAGAAAACTGGCGTTCTACAGATCGGAGCGTGGAATGTCAGATCCCTTAATCGGGCAGGTAGGTTAGAAAATTTAAAAAGGGAAATGGATAGGTTAATGTTAGATATAGTGGGAATTAGTGAAGTTCTGTGGCAGGAGGAACAAGACTTCTGGTCAGGTGACTACAGGGTTATAAACACAAAATCAAATAGGGGTAATGCAGGAGTAGGATTAATAATGAATAGGAAAATAGGAATGCGGGTTAGCTACTACAAACAGCATAGTGAACGCATTATTGTGGCCAAGATAGATACGAAGCCCACACCTACTACAGTAGTACAAGGTTATATACCAACTAGCTCTGCAGATGACGAAGAAATTGAAGAAATTTACGATGAAATAAAAGAAATTATTCAGATAGTGAAGGGAGACGAAAATTTAATAGTAATGGGTGACTGGAATTCGAGTGTAGGAATAGGGAGAGAAGGAAACATAGTGGGTGAATATGGATTGGGGCTAAGAAATGAAAGAGGAAGCCGCCTAGTGGAATTTTGCACAGAGCATAACTTCATCATAGCTAACACTTGTTCAAGAATTATAAAAGAAGGTTGTATACATGGAAGAACCCTGGAGATACTAAAAGGTATCAGATAGATTATATAATGGTAAGACAGAGATTTAGGAATCAGGTTTTAAATTGTAGGACATTTCCAGGGGCAGATGTGCACTCTGACCACAATCTATTGGTTAAAACTGAAGAAACTGCAAAAAGGTGAGAATTTAAGGAAATGGGATCTGGATAACCTGAAAGAACCAGAGGTTGTACAAAGTTTCAAGGAGAACATAAGGGAACAATTGGCAGCAATGGGGGAAAGAAACAGTTGAAGAAGAATGGGTAGCTCTGAGGGATGAAGTAGTGAAGGCAGCACAGGATAAAGTAGGTAAAAAGACGAGGACTGCTAGAAATCCTTGAGTAACAGAAGAAATATTGAATTTAATTGATGAAAGGAGAAAATATAAAAATGCAGTAAATGAAGCGGGCAAAAAGGAATACAAACGTCTCAAAAATGAGATCGACAGGAAGTGCAAAATGGCTAAGCAGGGATGGTTAGAGGACAAATGTAAGAATGTAGAAGCTTATCTCACTAGGGGTAAGATAGATACTGCCTACAGGAAAATTAAAAAGTCCTTTGGAGAGAAGAGAACCACGTGTATGATTATCAAGAGCTCAGATGGCAACCCAGTTCTAAGCAAAGAAGGGAAGGCAGAAAGGTGGAAGGAGTATATAGAAGGTTTATACAAGGGCGATGTACTTGAGGACAATATTATGGAAATGGAAGGGGATGTAGATGAAGACGAAATGGGAGATATGATACTGCGTGAAGAGTTTGACAGAGCACTGAAAGACCTGAGTCGAAACAAGGCCCCCGGAGTAGACAACATTCCATTAGAACTATTGACGGCCTTGGGAGAGCCAGTCATGACAAAACTCTACCAGCTGGTGAGCAAGATGTATGAGACAGGCGAAATACCCTCAGACTTCTAGGAGAATATAATAATTCCAATCCCAAAGAAAGCAGGTGCTGACAGATGTGAAAATTACCGAACTATCAGTTTAATAAGTCACAGCTGCAAAATACTAACGCGAATCCTTTACAGACGAATGGAAAAACTGGTAGATGCGGACCTCGGGGAGGATCAGTTTGGATTCCGTAGAAATGTTGGAACACGTGAGGCAATACTGACCTTACGACTTATCTTAGAAGAAAGATTAAGAAAAGGCAAACCTACGTTTCTAGCATTTGTACACTTAGAGAAAGCTTTTGACAATGTTGACTGGAATACTCTTTTTTAAATTCTAAAAGTGGCAGGGGTAAAATACAGGGAGCGAAACGCTATTTACAATTTGTACAGAAACCAGATGGTGGTCATAAAAGTCGAGGGGCATGAATGGGAAGCAATGGTTGGGAAGGGAATGAGACAGGGTTGTAGCCTCTCCCCGATGTTATTCAATCTGTATATTGAGCAAGCAGTAAAGGAAACAAAAGAAAAATTTGGAGTAGGTATTAAAATTCACGGAGAAGAAGTAAAAACTTTGAGGTTCGCCGATGACATTGTAATTCTGTCAGAGATGGCAAAGGACTTGGAAGAGCAGTTGAACGGAATGGACAGTGTCTTGAAAGGAGGATGTCAGACGAACATCAACAAAAGCAAAACGAGGATAATGGAATGTAGTCAAATTAAATCGGGTGATTCTGACGGAATTAGATTAGGAAATGAGACACTTAAAGTAGTAAAGGAGTTTTGCTATTTAGGAAGTAAAATAACTGATGATGGTCTAAGTAGAGGGGATATAAAATGTAGACTGGCAATGGCAAGGAATGCGTTTCTGAAGAAGAGAAATTTGTTAACATGGAATATAGATTTATGTACCAGAAAGTCGTTTCTGAAAGTATTTGTTTGGAGTGTAGCCATGTATGGAAGTGAAACATGGACGACAACTAGTTTGGACAAGAAGAGAATAGAAGCTTTCGAAATGTGGTGCTACAGAAGAATACTGAAGATAAGGTGGATAGATCACGTAACTAATGAGGAGGTATTGAATAGGATTGGGGAGAAGAGAAGTTTGTGGCACATCTTGACTAGAAGAAGGGATCGGTTGGTAGGACGTGTTTTGAGGCATCAAGGGATCACAAATTTAGCATTGGAGGGCAGCGTGGAGGGTAAAAATCGTAGAGGGAGACCGAGAGATGAGTACACTAAGCAGATTCAGAAGGATGTAGGTT
The DNA here is from genome assembly GCF_023897955.1 of Schistocerca gregaria. NCBI lineage: Eukaryota > Metazoa > Arthropoda > Insecta > Orthoptera > Acrididae > Schistocerca > Schistocerca gregaria. The sequence continues at coordinate 181,183,092 of NC_064927.1, forward strand.
GCAGTAGGTACTGGGAGATGAAGAAGCTTGCACAGGATAGAGTAGCATGGAGAGAGCTGCATCAAACCAGTCTCAGGACTGAAGACAACAACAACAAGAACCTTTGTTTACAACTGACGGTTTACATGTGCCGTGGTGATATTCACCGTAAAAACAGAGAAAGCAGTAATATTCTTGGCACCTTTCTCACGTTATAAACTCCACATTTTTACAAGTACTTGATAGTTTTAGAGTTTCTGTAGAAAAATGAACTTAGTTTAAATTCATAAAAGATCATCTCTCATCGCACAGCAAACCATGTGCAACACACCATTGAATCAAGTACTGGCAATGGAATGTATTTTGATGCAGCCTTCTTGGCATGTGATTTCTTTTCCTCTCTCGATGAGATAAGAGCAGTTTTGAAGATATTTCATCAAATTATTTGCCTGACGATAAAAATAGGAATAACAGGGCCTCATTTGTGGAATATGTGGATCTTTTACTAATGCATGATAGCAATCCTTCATTTTGGAACACCTCGTCATTTAATTTTTTTTCTCCTCCCCACGAGTCAATCAACAGAAAAAAATTGTTTTTCTACACGTAAGGCTCCATATACCAGTCAAAAACTTTTTGTATGAAATTGTTGTAAGTTTCCTGTATTTTTTGGATGTAATGACCCGTTAAATTTTCCTTTTCTTTTCCTTTTCATCCCTATTATGAAAATACAAAGAAAAACTATATACTGAGTATTATTTAGGTTTATTTGCGGTGTAAGTGACGTGAAAACTGAAAATAAACGTTTCTGCAGAAGGACTCGAACCCACGACCCTCGGACTAACGTGTGCATTGTACAAGATTTGGTACGAGGGACATCCGCAACTCAGAGGCATGATAATTTAGGGAGATCCGCTTCAGTTGTACTAATATTTATTTAAACTACGATCGGTTTTGGGATTTTAGAATCTCATTTTCAGGTGTATGAAATTATTGTATTTGGTAACACATATATCGGTCGGGCCAGTCAGTGCAAGAGCTCCGATCACTGCTTGTTGGTGGAAACCGTCAGCCGCCGGACAGCCGCACAGTAGGAACGCCAACCACTACACTGTACTGTTTCCGCAGCGTTACGTTACGTAACGTTACGTTAACACAAAGTACTTGTGTCCCACCCGACCCGCACAAAAACGCCGTTTTTCTAAACGCTTGGCCATCTGGAGCTCCAGCTTGAGTCACTTTCATTTCTGGATAAGCCCCACGCATGCCATGAGTGCAGAAGAAATCGGAGTTGGCGGGTAGACGAGGTCCCCTTGTGAGAGAACATTAACCGGTTCGTATGTTACGAAGTTCTCTTCAGTTATAATCTACAGTTCATAACCAATAGATTGTGGTCAGAGTCCACATCTGCCCCTGGAAACGTCTTACATTTTAAAATCTGGTTCCTAAATCTCTGTCTTACCATTATATAATCTATCTGATATCTTCTAGTATCTCCAGGATTCTTCCATGTATACAAACTTCTTTTATGATTCTTGAACCAAGTGTTAGCTATGATTAAGTTATGGTCTGTGCAAAATTCTACCAGACGGCTTCCTCTTTCTTTTCTTACCCCCAATCCATATTCGCCTACTATGTTTCCTTCTCTCCCTTTTCCTACTATCGAATTCCAGTCACCTATCACTATTAAATTTTCGTCTCCCTTCACTACCCGAATAACTTCTTTTATCTCATCATACATTTCATCAATTTTTCATCATTTTCAGAGATAGTTGACATATAAACTTGTACTACTGTAGTAGGCAAGGGCTTCGTGTCTATCTTGGCCACAATAATGCTTTCACTATGCTGTTTTTAGTAGCTTACCCGCACTCCTATTTTTTTATTCATTATTAAACCTACTCCTGCATTACCCCTATTTGATTTTGTATTTATAACTCTGTAATCACCTGACTAAAATTCCAGTTGAACGGAATGGACAGTGTCCTTGAAAGGAGGATATAAGATGAACATCAACAAAAGCAAAATGAGGATAATGGAATGTAGTCGAATTAAGTCGGGTGACGCTGAGGGAATTAGATTATGAAATGAGACACTTAAAGTAGTAAAGGAGTTTTGCTATTTAGGGAGCAAAATAACTGATGATGGTCGAAGTAGAGAAAGCGTGGCAAGGAAAGCGTTTCTGAAGAATAGTATAGATTTAGGTGTCAGGAAGTCGTTTCTGAAAGTATTTGTATGGAGTGTAGCCAAGTATGGAAGTGGAACATGGACGATAGTTTAGACAAGAAGAGAGTAGAAGCTTTGAAAATGTTGTGGTACATGAGAATGCTGAAGATTAGATGGGTAGATCACATAACTAATTAGGAGGTATTAAATAGAATTGAGGAGGAGTTTGTGGCACAACTTGGCAGAAAGAAGGGACCGGTTGGTAGGACATGTTCTGAGGCATCAAGGGACCACAAATTTGGCAATGGAGGGCAGCGTTGAGGGTGAAAATCGTAGAGGGAGACCAAGAGATGAACACACTAAGCAGATTCAGAAGGATGTAGGTTGCAGTAAGTACTTGGAGATGAAGAAATTTACACAGGATAGAGTAGTATGGAAATCTGCATCAAACCAGTCTCAGGACTGAAGACGACAACAACAACAACAGCGACATGTTACGAAGTGTTCCATAGGCGAATGTGAAATGCAGGACTGGCAATGCGTGGGTCGCGAGCTATTCAGCGCCATCGAGTGCTGCCAACTCCAACTCCCTTTGTGAGGTGCCACACGGCCTCTCCACAGCCACGCCCGCCAACTGCATCGGCGACTGTCAGTCGCCCTGCATCATGTGGCCTATCTACTCCCTGTAAGAAAGCGTCGTTCAATGATCCTTGACGAAACACGAAAAAATAAGTAATGTAGAGTTAATGAATATTTGGAAATAGGTAACAAATTCAAGAGATTAACATTGCAACCAGAGTAACCTCGAGAATGTTGAATGAAAGCATGCAGACGTGTCGCGCAGGTGCCGGTTGTCAGTTTGAGGGATGGAGTACCATCCTGTTGCACTTAGCCGGTCAATACAGGTACTGTTAACGGTGGTCCTGGATGATGCTGGAGTTCGATGATGTCCCATATGTTCTCGATCGGAGACACATCTAATGATCGAGCAGGCCAAGGCAGCATGACGCTTTGTAGAAAATGCTAGGTTGCAACAGCGGTATGTTCGCGAGCATTATCCTGTCCCGAAAATTCCCTGGAATGCTGTTCATGAATGGTAGCCAAAAGGTCAAATCACCATACTGACGTACAAATTTATAGTTAGTTGCATGGTAAACCACGAGAGTACTGATGTCATACGAAATCGCATGCCATACCGTAACTGCAGGTGTAGTTACAGTGTGTCCTGCACACAGACAAGCTGGTTGCAGGCCTTCAATTAGCCTCCTCGTAACCAACAAGTCGCCATCACTGGAACCGAGACAGGACCAGCTTCCCTCAGAAAAGACGACAGATCTCCACCCTGCCCTCCAGTGAGCTCTGTGTTGACGAAACTGAAGTCACAAATTGTTCGAGTGTAACATCAGTCGCTGGCGCGCCGGCATGGATCGTAAATGCAGAGAAGGCTGTGAGACGACGTCAGCCTGTAGAACGATGACTAGGACGATACCACGACAGGAGCGGCACCTATACGAAGATAATATAAGCACCGCTCCAGCTAGCCTCGGACGCACTAGAAGACGCGCACTACTACAGCAGCACTAGAAGACGAGCCGTGATCCAAATCATTTATCCGTGACTTGTGACCTATATTAACTGCTTACATGGCAATTGTATTTATCGAAGGACATTGATTATTTGCATGTCGCCAATTGCTTGTGACACCTCTGCGTAAAAAGGCAGAGTTCAGTATTTTCAATTAAATTTACTGTAATAAATTCCATTTATATAATTTGCTTGAATTGTTGTCTAGTTATCCGAGGAAACAGATGCCTAAGCACCCTATATTAGACGAGTGGGCAGGATGCCACACAAATAACGCTGATTTAGTGTCCGTGGAATCAGCGCTACAGGGCGTCTGGCACTGGGATTAAGATAGGATGATTTAGTGGGCCAGTCAAATTATGCTATACTATGCCACAGATTGTCAGACCAGGAACGTACATGTGCAGTCTTGTAGCAATGCCTGTTGACATTTTGGAAGATGGAAGTGTTACGAGCATTCTCATTATGAAGATGTAGAAGAAATGGCAAAACCTTGTCGCCGAAGATGATGGAACTAACATCCTGGTCCACGTTCACGGACCCAAGTACGAAAAAATCGAGCAAAATATCATTCTTGTAAAAGTAGTAAACAATCAATCAGTTGCAAATTGGAAGGTTTAGGAATACTCCTTTACCATGGTTTCAACGTTTATAATTCCGTCCTCTTTTTAGAAATAAATTCTCGCTGGATTGCATGTTGTGCCAGATGTTCGTTCAAATATATTCGAGGGGTGTTACCAAATACTAAAATTTCACTATCCTAATAAATAAAAACATGCATAACATGGTTGTTGTCATATGACATTTCCACACCAGTGTATTTATTGCAGAGTAAACATCATATGACAATAACGATGTTGTGCACGTATTAATTTGTTATGGAGCTGACATTTTAATATTTGACTGACACCTTTCGGCATAAACCTTCCAATGTGCAAGTGATTGGCTGCTCCAGCTATGTTCAAAATTTCAAATGTCTCTGAGCACTATGGGACTTAAATACTGAGGTCATCAGTCCCCTAGAACTTAGAATACTTAAACCTAACTAACCTAAGGACATCACAAACATCCATGCCCGAGGCAGGATTCGAACCTGCGAACGTAGCGGTCGCGCCGTTCCAGACTGTAGCGCCTAGAACCTCTCGGTCACACTGGCCGGCTACAAAATTTCTAAACGTCATTGAACCATCTCTAGTACGACCTACACATTTCATATTAAGCACCTTCTTGGCCCGTCCGTGTACTCGAGGCCTTGAAACCTTTGCAAAACTGTCGAAATCTCGACCCGTTGGGCTACATTACACAACTTCACTTAGCTACTGTCAATATTCTGTAATGTTTCTTCCACTGCAGATGTGAAGCTGTGTGCTAGAGACAGTAAAGTGTTTTTCGAGATACCCGCCTCCAGATATAGATCGTGTACCGTTTCCCCCTCAATGTTTGCACGGAAACTGGATGAGATGAACCAGCATTAATTGATGGCAGAAAGTCGTTTCGTGATCGATACCGATTGCCACTGGCAAGATGTGACAGTCGTCTCTGGACCCTGTTGGTTAGGATCTTTTTCACAATCATTGTTATTATGCTGTGTTACACGGCTGCAGGTTCTACACCATTTCTTGTAGACATGTTCTTCAGTCCGTGTTGATACACCAACAAATTTGGCAACTTAATTCACAGTGTAGGCATGTGCACATCCAAACACTGTAACTCCTTTCTACCATTCTATCATGTCTCCAAGTTGACTTACCTTAGTGACCTGATTGCATACAACCGACTATCACATACATACTACTTCACTATGATGACTTACCTTAGCAGTGTCGGTCACATGTCCACTAGATACCATTTCAGTCTACGCCAGCTACAACATTTCAAAGCGAAAGTGTGCTCTTTTATGGATATGACTAATATTTTTCACGGTGAACTAATTATGCAAGGTAGTGTGCTATGACGTTAGATATTAATTATACCTGAAAACACATAACACTAGGTTTGAAACTTCCTGGCAGATTAAAACTCTGCGCCGGACCGCTACAGAGTAAGAATTCATTCTGGAAACAATCTCTCAGGCTGTGGCTAAGCCATGTCTCCGCGATATGCTTTCTTCCAGGAGTGCTTGACCTGGAATGTTTTCCGAGAACTTGCAAAATCCCCTCGCTGTGCCAACCCATATAAAAGTTTCACAATTTAGCCTTGATTCTGTAGAAAGTGATATAGGTAACGTACGGTGTGTCTTACAGTCCGTCCCCTTAGTAATCAACGCGTCTGTCATGCAGGGGGCTCGAGTACCATTCCCAGGCGGGTTGGAGATATTTTCCGCTCGGGGACTGTGTGTTGTGTTCTCTTTATCATCATTTTATTATCACCGACACACAATTCACCCAGTTTGGGATCAGCTGGAAAGACTTTGCAACTCGCTGGCAGCACTTTCTCAAGTGGCGACTCCCAGCCATCAAGCCATACGATCATTTCATTTCAGCAAAACTGATCATGCCTTCTCACCAGAGAGTGCACAACTAGAAATAAATCTCGGGATGCCATTATGATTCATTTATTAGCAAACACCGCAAAACAGTAACAGTGTAATAGCCTGAGACGATTCATTTCAAAAAGTTAAGAAAATTCTAGAGCATGGTAATGCCGACTTTCGTATATGAACAGAGTTCGAGTACAACTTATTTGCGACTGGTGAGACCTGCACGCCGCAGAAATCTGTTGCTTGTGACATAAAATTTATTACATAAAGCATGGTAGCTCTTCGTGCATCTTCAGTAATTTAATAATTTCATTTGTGTACTGAGTTAACTGGTTTACTGCGTAACGATATTATGATATTAAAGTGCTGATGACCCTGTAGGCTCCCCCTGGTATTTCTTACGTCCAAAGTGGTCTTTAATAACCAATATTTAATAAAGAAAATTCTGAGTTTCTTGTCAGAAAACTTGTGGTTCTCCTACGTATTACTGCTGACCAAGATTTGCTCTCAAGGTTTACTACAGCGCCAAATGGTCCACTCGTCACCACCGCCTTCGTGGGATCCATCTTCAGACTCGCTGACATCATATTCTGCAGCACGGCTAAAGGCAGCGAATTTTATCTACCGCTGAGTTCTAGTGAACATAAAATTTAGAAAATAAAAACACATTCCGAAACTGGACGAACCTCACAAGTTTACTGGCAGGAGTAAAACTGTGAGGGCAGCGCGTTGGTTGTGCTCCGCGGTAGCTGAGTTGGTCTTATACCGTGAAATTTAGCACCTCCGCCTCCCCCCTACCCACGCCCCGAACTTCTACTGCCAGTTGGGGTGTTCCGACGTTCGACATGCCTGACACCTCACGGCACCATTTCTCGGAACGCTACGGTGTAACAGCCCAGTCCCAATCAGTGAGCCAAGGACGTGCCCGAAGAAATGCACGCTACATCTCCCGTCTTACCTTGCTTTGTTTTCTCCTTTATTTCTCGTTTTTTGTTTCTGTTTCTTCTCATGCCCAATGTTTACGTTCCTTGAGCCAACAGGGAACCCCACCCTTATTTAGCACAGCTGGGACAAAAAATACAAATTGAAATAAATAAAGAAGTAGCACAAAATTTAAAAAGTAATAAAATTAAAAAATAAATTATTAATGACGCCCATTCTCTAACGCATCAATACATTTCCTAACTTGACACGGGGATCGCCATGGGTGATGGGAACGTAATGGCCAGATTTTTTGTTGCGACCCCCACTCACTTCGTCCCCACCTCCCCCACCCTTCCCCCTACCCCGTGACATTCTTTGAGATACTTCCTTATTTTAAAAAATTATGGCTGGGTCGCTTTTTCATTATACATAAAAAAATGAGTTGGTGGAGCATTTAACCAGAAAAGGCAAAGATTCAGCGTTCGAGTCTTGGTGGGGCACACAGTTTTAATCTGCCTCGAAGTTTCAAACCAGCACACACTCTGCTGAAAAGTGGAAATTCATTCTGGAACACTCGAGTTTTCGCTACAGCTCCGCACTTTGCATGACTGTGACTGCTGAAAACTTTTCCTGTTTAGTGAAAGGACTGTCTCGTTAATTTTGTTGCCAACTGAAGCACATATCTTACAGGATGCATACGACCCATTACGACCCATTGCCTTACGAAACTGTTATTAAAATTGTAGAGCTGCCACAAGCTGTTTTTTTTTTTTTTTTTTTTTTTTTTTTTTTTTTTTTTTTTTTTTTTACATGTTTCAATCGAACACGCGAGCATCTTCATACATCACGTGGCCGAGGGTCATTCGTTACAAATATCAGGCTGTGTAAAGCACCACCTTCATACATAATTTAATGTACTCGTATGGTGTTGGCACTATCCATACCCAGGTATTTGTAACTAGTGTCCCACGGCCATACAGCTTCTGAAGAAGCATGTATATAAAAAAAGTAATAGTTGCATGTGATTTGCGGCAATTCTACAATTTTAATTTAGAACGGTTGCTGTTCCCCTGCAGGTAAATGTCTGCGCTCGCTCGAATTGATATTGATACAGTCACGGAGGTGCACTGATACGGTGAGATGCGGTGGAGGGACAGAAGGCAAAGATAAGATCAGATAACAGAATGCCAGAGAGGTAAAGTACAGATACGTGATTACCATGAATAGTATGTTTCAGATAACGATTCCAGATATATCTCTTTTAGCAATTATGTAACTGAACTGATCTTGTGTCTTTATCTGTTTATTCACTTTATATTTCATTTTGTTCAATGTGAAGGACGAGTGGCAAGTAATGACCTCTGTGTTCATTATGTGTTAAAGTTTAGTAGCATCGTCGAGAAAAAGTTTGTGGGACTCACAGTGAGGCAGCTATAAATGAATGATAATACTGTGATTGAGATACATGAATCAAATTTACTACGAAAGTAGAAGGTATACGTAAGACATAAACAGTCATGACGAGATTACATAGTTTCTTTTATAACACGAGTAACAAAATAAGGCGTCAGCATTTCCTGGATGGAAATTAGTATAAAGGCACTTCCTGTCATGTTTTGTTATTGTGTTATTAGTAGTTTGGCCAACCTCTTCCGCACTGAATTTGTTAGGGTTTGTAGTTCTTGTAGTGATGTTGTCATCCGCTCACTTTAGCTCACATACGGCCTCAGAGTGTCTTCCACTGCGACGAACACGCCTTGCAAGTATTCTCCAAAGATTTTCCACGGAGTTTAAATGTGGGATACGTGCTGGCCATGGCAAGACATCGATATCTTTATCTTCTGACCAATTTTTGATTGTAGCAGAAACGTACACAGATGCATTACATTGTAGAAACATTAGATTTTCGTCCCATAGGTCCTCATTTACTCTAATTATTTCGGTCTCTAGCATCTCATTGTACTTGTTAGACTTCATTCTAGTCTCCACCCAAACAATGCGTCACTTATCATTAGCGCAGCAGATGCTCGAATGATTACACGTGCACCCTCAAAATTGCTGCTCATTCTTCTATTCTCAGATCACGCCAACAATATTTAAATCTATCTTAATTAATCTTCTTCTCATCACTAATGATCACTTTATTCCATTCTAAAGTCCATGGCTTACGTTTCTTTTTTATAAATTACAGAGTGTAGCAATCAGTCGTCCTTTTTCAGACTGATTGCTGCACTCTATAATTTATAATTCACATAACAGTCGCTGAGTGCACCCACTTTCCGGATGGAAGGTAACCTGATACGTTTTTTAGTAAACTCCAATCCAGGCTGTTTATGTTTGGTTGTTAGAGCAGGTTTCTGCAAGTCGTTACTTAAAGATCACTTATCATGTGACATAATTTGTCGTACACGTGTGGCTGTTACTGGCAACTGTAAATCAGCAACACAATTGAGACAAATAATGGTTCTTGGCCCTTGCTTTGAGCAAAAGTAACCTTTTCTATGACTCCAATAATTTTTTGCTTTGTCCATATTTTCCGTTCTGTCCATATTGTGCGCCGAATATACCGAAATTATGAAACACTGTACTTGAACAGTTCAACTTCTTGTACCATCAATTGTGGCTTTTTTATCAAACGATAACTACTTTCAGCGTAATTTTTTCACAATCGTTTATGTACACAACACACACAGTCACTAACAGTGTCTGTTTCCTATTTGCAGTAAAGGCACGTACGTGCACAATAACACTCCACAGAGCGAATTGCCTTTATATCGAGGTCCACCATCTAGCACCTGAATCGTCGATGCCTTGCCGTGAACTGTACTACTGACATGAAATACGACACCATTTGACTGCATTTGTCGATATACTGCATTTCACATTATTGTATATACAGGGTGAAAAGTATTTAAACCGACAAACTATGGGAGGTTGTAGGGGACATCAAAACAAATATTTTTCCCTAATCTCATTTTTTCCTATGAGGAGTATCTAAACCGGTGGAGGCCGTATTACGCTCTTCAGTTGTTAGAGGCCGTGTTACGATCTTCACTTGTTAGAGGGCGTATTACGCTCTTCACTTGTAGGCAACTGCTGTCCACCAGTGTAGTAGTGCATTGTCTCTGTTTACTAATGGAGCGATACACTTGGAGTGAGCACACTGACATGCTCGGTGCGTACTACGTAGCGCACCACAGTGGACGAGCTGCACAGCGGGTTTATCAACAACAATATCCTGATCACCGTATCGCGCATCATACGACCTTTGCTGCTGTGTACCAACGTCTGCGTGAGACCGGGTCATTTAGCAGATTACCTGGACAGGGAAGCCGTCGCACGCAAGAACGATGCAATTTGAGGAAGCTGTCTTGCAGCATGTGAAGCGGGATCCTTCAATCAGCACTCGTGCAATTGCACGTAACATGGGGACGAATCAGACGAATGTAAGAACAGTCCTTCGAGAGCAGTTGTTACGTCCATTTCACTTACAGCGTGTCCACAACCTTGAACCAGTTAATTATCCACACAGATCACAGTTTTCGCAGTGGCACCTGTAACAGTGTGAAATGGATCTACATTTCCATCCTCTGTGTTGTTTACCGATGAAGCAACGTTCGGGCGTGATGGAGTCTTCAACATTCACAATTCGCATGTTTGGAGTGGAGATAACCCACATGCCACAGTTACTAGCGCTCATCAAGTGCGGTTCTTCATTAATGTAGGGGTAGGTGTTCTTGGAGACTGTTTAACTGGGCCGTATCTGCTACCTAGGCCATTAAATGGCAGGCACTATTACAATTTTCTCGCCAAAGCATTGCCAGAATTGCTGGAAAACGTCCCACTCCCTACAAGACAAGGCATATGGTTCCAACATGACGGGGCGCCGGCACATTTCAGTCGTCGTGTGCGTCGATTCCTGGACCGGCGGTTCCCAGAAACGTGGATTGATGGAGGTGGTCCTGTACCATGGCCTGCTCGATCCCCAGATATGTTCCCTCTGGACTTTTTTGTGTGGGGAGAGATGCGCAACCTTGTTTACGCAACTCCTGTTGCATCAGAAGAGGATCTGGTTGCCCGGATAGTAGCAGCAGCAGGAGCAATTCAGGATACTCCTGGGGTTTTTGCCCTTGTCAGACAGAACTTGATCCGACAGTGTAACCTTTGTTTATTTGTCAATGGAGGCATTTTTGAAAATCTACTGTAACTGAAACTGGGTTTTGTTAATCTGTTATCTCTTGGTCATAAAAGTGTTTGTTGATTTAATTGATTTGCCGCCAGAGAAATCTTCATCTACTCCTTATAGGCAAAAATGCCATTAGGGAAAAATATTTTGTTTTTGGTGTTCCCTACAATCTCCCAGAATTTGTCGGTTTAAATACTTTTCACCCTGTAGATATCCTCTACTGTAATGGACATTTCTTTTATTATTGTGGCATAAGCGGAACCCAGTTCAAGAAAGTCATCACGGCGTTGATAAGAAAGCTGCTCGTGTAAAATGGATATAGGCAGCAAAAAAGACAGAGAGCCAACTGGTAACGTCGCAGTTTATTCTCTGGCTGTAAACAGGTCACTTCGTGCGTGTACAGCATCCTCGTGGATTCCGCGTGGTGTTCACAAGGAGAAGTTTCTACCGCCGGATCATTTGAGGACGTCGACGAGCGCCTGCCGGTCGCAGGCGGCGGCCAGGTCGAGGGGCGTGTGGCCCCAGCGGTCCCTGGCGTGGCGGTCGGCCCCCGCGGCCAGCAGCAGGCGCGCCACCTCTGCGCTGGGGTTGGCCACGGCCCAGTGCAGCGGCGTCATCAGCAGCTGGTCGCACGCGTTCACCTCCGCGCCCGCGGCCAGCAGCAGCCGCGCCAGCTGCGCGCCGGCCCGCGCCGCGGCGCCGTGCAGCGGCGTGCGCTGCGACTGGCTGCGGGCCCCCGCGTCGCCCCCCGCGTGCAGCAGCCACCGCGCCGCCTTCTCGCCGTCGCCCTCGGCCGCGCAGTGCAGCGCCGTCCGCCCCCACCTGTCGCGGGCGTCCACCGCCGCCCCCGCAGCTAGCAGCGTCCGCAGCTCCCCGACGTCGTCCAGGCCCGCCGCCTCGTGCAGTCTCTCTGTCAAGTTGGCACCGACTCTCTCTTCCGACACTGTCCTGCAAAATGACAGATTTTACACTGTTGCTGATACTATGTACCAGGTGTACCGGTATGCATGAGCGCTAAGATACAAATGTGTCGATAGGGAACATTTGTTCAGGTTCAGCGATGGCGGAGGGTCTGGCGTGTTGCTTGAAACACCCCAGGTATCACTTGCTGCATCCGCTGACTCAGCCGCCGTGGCACCTTTTAGTGTAACCGGCGCGTTGGAGCCGCCCTGCCCTCAGGGTGAGTGGCAGACTGCAACGTGTTCGCGTCGCTCGAGGTGGAAGGTCAATGTGGCGGCTGTCCGGCTGGCCTCGCCCATTCATCCTGTCAGTGGGCATGTGACCGCTCCTTCAGCAGGGCCTGAGCAGGCACACGGGTGCAAAGGCTTGCTGGTTATTGGGAGCTCGAACATTAGGCAGGTGATGGAGCTCCTTAGGGAAATAGTATACAGGGCTCGAAGGAATTCCAATATGCACTCGGTTTGTCTGCTGGGGGGGGGGGGGGGGGGGCGCTCATTCAAGATGTGGAGGCGGCCTTGCCTGTGGCTATCGAGCGTAGTTGCTCAAGTCGGCATCAGTGATGCCTGTCACTTGGGTTCTGAGGCGATCCTCAGTTCGTACAGGCGGCTGGCGGATTTGGTGAAGACCGCTGGCCTCACACGCGGGGTACAAGCAGAGCTTTCTATTTGCAGTATCGCTGCCAGAGTGGATCGGGGTCCTTTGGTTTGGAGCCGAGTGGAGGGTCTCAACCAGAGGCTTCGTCGACTCTGTGACGGTCTTGGCTGCAGATTTCTAGACTTGCGCTATTGGGTGGGGAATTGTAGGACGCCCCTAGACAGGTTAGGGGTGGACTACACAAAGGAAGCGGCTACTCAGGTAACAGAGTACTTGTGGCGTGCACATGGTTTTTTTTTTTAGGTTAGGCAGTAGTGCGAGGTGTCCTGATGAACACTCACCAGTCGACGTGCAGGCATGGAAATCAGGAGCGCTCTGTGTAAAGACACTTGAGCTATTAAGATATTATCAGTAAATTTTCAGAGTATTCGAAATAAAGTTCTTGAATTTACTGCCCTCCAGGAAGCGTGTGGAGCGCAAATTATTTTCGGAACTGAGAGCTGGCTGAACCCTGAGATAGTAAGTTCTGAAATATTTAGTGAGGGTTGGAACGTGTATCGGAAAGAGAGTTTAGACACCGTAGGAGGTGGTGTCTTCATTGTAGTTGACAAAAATATTGTGTCTACTGAGCTCGAAGTTGAGTGTGATTGTGAAGTTATCTGGACACGTTTAAGAGGGCTAGGAGAGATAAAGTTAATTGATGGGTGTTATTACCGGCCACCAGGTTCCACCGTGATAGTTCTAGAATCATTCAAAGGGAGTCTACACTCTGTATTACAAAAGTACGCGGATTATACTATATTAGTCGGAGGCGACTTGAACCTACCTAGTATAGACTGGGATGTCTATGGATTCATTACAGGTGGTACAGACAAGCAGTCATGTGAATTACTTTTGAACACATCAAAAAACTATCTTGAGCACCTAAATCGACAGCCAACACGTAATGGAAATATTTTAGATCTGGTAGCCATCTACAGACCAGACGTCATCGACTGTGTCAGTGTTGAGACAGGGATTAGTGATCATGATGTTGTCATTACGACTATGGTTACGAAAGTTAAAAAGTCGGTCAAGAAGGCTAGGAGAGGATTCTTACTAGAAAGAGCAGATAAGCAGTTGTTAGCATCCCACTTAGTAAATGAATCGACTTCATTTACTTCCGGTACGATGGACGTGGAAGAATTATAGGCAAATTTAAAACACATTGTAAATCACGCATTGGACAAGTATGTGGCGAAAAAGTGGGTTACGGACGAAAAAGACCCACCATGGTTTAACAGCACAATTCGGAGAATGCTCAGGAAGAAAAGACAGTTGCACTTGCGGTACAAGAGAGATCGGGAGAATGAGGACAGACAAAACTTAGTAGAGATTCGTGCTGCTGTAAAAAGAGCGATGCACGAAGCATTCAACCACTACCACCGTCATACCTTACCAAAAGGTTGCTGAAAAACGAAGGAAATTCTGGTCTTACATAAAATCGGTAAGCGGGTCGAAGGCTTCCATCCAGTCACTCACTGATCAGTCTGGCCTGGCTACAGCAAAACGAAAACTGAAATTTTAAATTTAGCATTTGAGAAATCTTTCACGCAGGAGGATCGTACAAACATACCACCGTTTGAGTCTCGTACAGATTCTCGTATGGAGGACATAGTGATAGACATCCATGGGGTTGTGAAGCACCTGCATGGGTTGAAAATAAAGAAATCGCCAGGTCCTGATGGGATTCCAATTTGATTTTACGGAGAGTACTCTACTGCGTTGGCTCCCTACTTAGCTTGCATTTATCGCTAATCTCTTGCCCAATGTAAAGTCCTGAGCGACTGGAAATAAGCGCAGGTGATGCCTGTATAGAAGAAGGGTAGAAGGACGGATCCTCAAAATTACAGGCCAATATCCTTAACATCGGTTTGTTGCAGGATTCTCGAACACATTCTCAGTTCGAATGTAATGAATTTCCTTGAGACAGAGTCGATGCATCAGCACGGCTTTAGAAAGCATCGGTCCTGCGAAATGCAACTCGCCCTTTTTTCACATGATATCTTGCGAACCATGGATGAATGGTATCAGACAGATGCCATGTTCCTTGACTTCCGGAAAACGTTTGACTCGGTGCCCCACTGCAGACTCCTAACTAAGGTACGAAAGTATGGGATTCGTTCCCAAATATGTGAGTGGCTCGAAAACTTCTTAAGTAATAGAACCCAGTACGTTGTCCTCGGTGGCGGGTGTTCATCGGAGGTGAGGGTATCATCTGGAGTGCCCAGGGAAGTGTGGTAGGTCCGTTGTTGTTTTCTATCTACATAAATGATCTTTTGGATAGGGTGGATAGCGATGTGCGGCTGTTTGCTGATGATGCTGTGGTGTTCGGGAAGGCGTCGTCGTTGAGTGACTGTAGGAGGATACAAGATGACTTGGACGGGATTTGTGATTGGTGTAAAGAATGGCAGCTAGCTCTAAATGTAGATAAACGTAAATTAGTGCAGATGAATAGGAAAAAGAATCCTGTAATGTCTGAATACTCAATTAGTAGTGTAGCGCTTGACACAGTCACGTCGATCAAATATTTGGGTGTAACATTGCAGAGCGATATGAAGTGGGACAAGCATGTAATGGCAGTTGCGGGGAGGCGGATAGTCGTCTTCGGTTCAATGGTAGAATTTTGGCAAGATTTGGTTCATCTGTAAAGTAGACCGCTTATAAAACACTAATACGACCTATTTTCGAGTACTACAACTCAGAGGCGGGATGCTAGATTTGTTACTAGTAGGTTTGATCACCACGCGAGTTTTACGGAAATGCTTCAGGAACTCGGGTGGGTCTCTAGAGGAAAGGAGGCGTTCTTTTCGTGAATCGCTACTGAGGAAATTTAGAGAACCAGCATTTGAGGCTGACTGCAGTGCAGTTTTACTGCTGCCAACTTACATTTCCCTGAAGACCACAAAGATAAGATAAAAGAGATTAGGGCTCGTACAGAGGCATATAGGCAGCCATTTTTCCCTCATTCTGTTTGGGAGTGGAACAGGGAGAGAAGATGCTAGTTGTGGTACGAAGTACCCTCCTCCACGCACCGTATGATGGATTGCGGAGTATGTATGTAGATGTGGATGTCGATACGATGTACACATTGATCAGCCAGAACATTATGATCACCGACATACTATAGACACAAACTCTTCCAGGAGATAGCAGCGTCTCTTGGCGAGGAATGACTGCCACTCAGAGACACCCGCGGTGAATTTAGTATCACTGAGCGTACTGTCCGTATACAGGGTGCTCCATTGATAGTGACCGGGCCAAACATCTCACTAAATAAGCATCAAACGAAAAAACTACAAAGAACGAAACTCGTCTAGCTTGAAGGGGGAAACCAGATGGCGCTATGGTTGGGCCTCTAGATGGCACTTCCATAGGTCAAACGGATATCAACTGGGTATTTTTAAATAGGAACCCCCATTTTTTATTATGTATTCGTGTAGTACATAAGGAAATGTTTTAGTTGGACCACTTTTCTCGCTTTTTGATAGATTCCTGTTGAAGAGACGGCAGAACCACGGGGATAACAGCCTGTGAAATGTAGGGGGCACTGGTTACTTTAACCTGCACAATAAAAAAAAGTGACCGCGAGTTGTATAACTGATGGCCCCTGCACCATGTGTTGTGGACGAATGCACTTCGGAATAGGCGGCTTACCAGATCTACGCCATATACTCATACGTGTATGTCCATGACTTGCATATAGGCATTAAATAATGTCATCACTGCCGACAACAGAGCGCCATTACGCTTTCCAGCCGACTCTCTCATGACACGTGAATAACCATGCTTTGTGGTGTCGTTGTCTCAATGTTAGCTTGCTCAGATGCATACGTCATCTTAGTTTCAAATAACTTCCGGGAATTCAGCCAGGTAACACTTTCAGCGACCGCCGATATTTCCGCGGGAGAACACCCCTCCATTTTCAAGGCAAACTGCAAAGGACAGGCGACGTACATGCAAATTTAAAAGCTCGGTTCTCGGACTGAAGCAGGAAAGATAACACACACCGAACACTAGTGCCACCAAAGATGACCAAAGTCAGAGCTATCAATAGTGAGATTATGAGTTCGCAGGTGAGGTAGCATTGACTCTGTCCTCTTAGTGCTGCTGCAAGAGGCGGCCGTTTTCTCCGAGCGGTTCTAGGCGCTTCAGTTTGGAACCACGCGATCGCTACAGTCGCAGGTTCGAATCCTGCCTCGGGCATGGATGCGTGAGATGTCCTTAGGTTAGTTAGGTTTAAGTAGTTCTAAGTTCTAGGGGACTGATGACCTCAGATGTTAAGTCCCCTTAGTGCTCAGAGCCATCTGAACCATTTTGAGCTACTGCAAGAAGACGGCCCCCAACGGTCCCTGATGGCACAGTTGGTACAACTTGTGTCCCGATTGTGTCCGTGGATGATGTTTAGTCGGCTATCAGTACTCACATGATGCATCTACGTACACATGTACATCTACATACATTTGTCGCAAGCCACTTACAGTATGCAGCGGAGGAAACTCTGTAAAACTACTAGTGCCGGCCATGGTGGGCGTGCGGTTCTAGGCGCTTCAGTCCAGAACCGCGTGGATGCTACGGTCGCAGGTTCGAATCCTGCATCTGGCATGGATGTGTGTGGTGTCCTTAGGTTGGTTAGGTTCAAGTAGTTCTAAGTTCTAGGGGACTGATGACCTCAGATGTTGACTCCCATAGTACTCAGAGCCATTTGAAAACTACTAGTCACTTCCTTTACTCTTCCACTCGTAAACAGAGCGAGGAAAAAACGGCTGTCTATATGCTTCCGTATGAGCAATAAGTTCTAGTATCTTATATTCGTGGCTCCTACGCGTTGGCGGCAGCAGAATCGTTCTGCAGTCAGCTTCAAACGCCGGTTCTCTAAATCTTTTCAACAATGTGCCTCGAAAAGAACATCGCCTTCCCTCCAAGGATTCCCATTTGCGTTCCCGAAACGTCTACGTGTTACTAGCCTGATATTCGAATATACCGACAATAAATCTAGCATGAATCTTCTGAAATGCTTAGAAATCTTCCATCAATCCAATCCGGTGCGGATCCAAAGCACACGAGCAGAACTCAAGAATAGGTCGCACTAGCGTCCTAAATGCGGTCTCCTTTACGTATGTACCACGCTTGCCTAAAATTCTCGCAATAAACCGAAGTCGACCATTCGCCTATCCTTCCACAATCCTCGGACGCTCGGTCAATTCCTTATCGCTTTGTAACGTTACGCCCAGATATTTAAACGACGTGACCATGTCAAGCAGGACACTATTAATGTTGTATCCGAACATTACGAGTATGTTTTTCCTGCTCATCAGAATCGACTTGCATTTTTCTAGATTGCTAGTTACCATTCATCTCACCAAACAGAAATTTTTTGTAAGACATCTTGTATCTTCTTATAGTCACTCAACTTCGATACCTTTCCGTACATCACAGCATCGTCAGAAAACAACCACCCACCTTGTCCACTAGATAAAATACTAAATGTCGTGTGACTAGCGCCTCCTGTCGGGTAAACTGTTCGCCGGGTGCAAGTCATTCGATTTGACGCGTCAATGGGGATGAAATGATGATGGTAAGGACAACACAACACCCAGTCCCTGAGTGGAGAAATACTCCGACCCAGCCGGAAATCGAACGTGGGCCCTTAGGATTGAAATTCTGTCACGCTGACCACTCAGCTGCTGGGGGCGGACGTCCGCCAGATCATTTCTGTATATATAAAATTATAGTGATCCTATATCCTATCACACTTCCCTGGCGCTCTCTTGACGATACCCTTGTCTCTGACGAGCCCTAGCCGTCAAAATCAACATACTGTCCAATTACTTAAGAAATCTTCAAACCAGTCACGTCTGGGAACCTATTCAATATGCTCATACTTTCGTTAAGAGCCTGCAGCGGGGCACTGCCTAAGAAGCTTTTCGGAAATCTAGAAATTTATTACCTTCCTGCGGTCCTTCATCCACAGTTCGCAGCAGGACATCTGAGGAAAGGGAAAGCTGAGTTTCGCAAGAGCCATGCTTTCTAAAACCGTACTGATTCGTGGATATAGGCTCCTCGGTCACGAGGAAATTTACTATATTCGAACTGAGAATATGTACAAGAATTCTGCAACAAACCGATGTTAAGAGTATTGGTACGTAATTTTGTGGGGCCGTTGTTTGACTCTTCTTAGGTACAAGACTCACCTGTGCTTGCGGCTTTGTGCTGGGAGAGAGTTTCGCAATAACTGCAAGCTAAGTAAGGGGTCAGCCCACCCGGTTGGCCGTGCGGTCTAACGCACGGCTTTCCGGGCGGGAAGGAGCGCCTGGTTCCCGGCACGAATCCGCCCGGCGTATTGTGTTGAGGTACGTTGAGCTGGCCAGTCTGTGGATGGGTTTTAGGCGGTTTTCCACCTACCTCGGCAAATGCAGGCTGAATCCCCTTCTTCCACCTCAGTTACACTGTTCGGCGATTGCTGCGCAAACACGTTCTCCAAGTACGAGTACACCACCATTACTCTACCACGCAAACATAGGGGTTACACTTGTCTGGTGGGAGACGTTCCCTGGGGGGGGGGAGTCCATTGGGGGCCGAACCGCACAGTAACCCTGAGTTCGGAGTGGGGCGGTGGAGGGGTGAAGTGGACTGCGGTGGTCGTCGTGGGGTTGCGGACCACTGCAGCTGCGGCGGGGACGGAGCCTCTCCGTCGTTTCTAGGTCCCCGGTTGACATAACATAAGGGGTCAATGCCGCCGAGTACTCTTCGTCAAACGGAACTGGCATTCCACTCGGGCCAGGCGACTCATTTCTTTTTAACTTTTTTAGTTATTTCTCTACGCCAGGGATGCTTATTACAATGTCATCCGTTCGGGAGTTTGTTCGATGGTCGGACAGCGGTATGTTTGAACGATTCTACATTGGGGCCTGGACTACGCAGGCGTCCAGAACCTGGTCGACGGGTGTGTGAATGGTCCGCAGACCATTGCTGAAAGCAGCAACGCAAACTTGTGCACTATGCCCAACATGCACAGCAGTCCATCGGTACAGTCCATCAAGGTTCCTGCCGGCGCTCAGTGTGACCCCTTTCAAATGGTTGAAATTGTTCAATAGGAGTTCGCACTCGTCGGTGGGGCACGACTGTACTCCAGAATGAATGTTGCAAACACTCTTCACCTAGAAACTTGACAAGTTACTGCCTACAGTGTCAAAGCAGTGACAGCACAGACAGGGTTCCTCAACGCCATCTGATCGCTAATGACAGTGACAAATGAATCACCACCGAGCGAGGTGGAACAGTGTTTAGTACACTGGACTCGCATTCGGGAGGACGACAGTTCAATCCCGCGTCCAGCCATCCTGTTTTATGTTTTCCGTGATTTCCCTTAATCGCTCCAGGCAAATGGTAGGATGGTTCCTTTGAAAGGGCACGGCCGACTTCCTTCCCTGTCCTTCCGTAATCCGATGAAACCGGTGACCTCTCTGTTTGCTCTCTCCCCTAAAAACAGCGCAACGCAAATGAATTACTAACACTGCAGCCCCTCAGCATGCGTGAATTACATCCTGGTGCGGCTGACAAACCCTTCGGCAACGTATTTTTAGCTGCTTCTCAGGCCATGTACGGCAAGAATACTACTAACACTGTAGTGACTTAAAACGCCCTCACTGATAACTTTTGCACATTCTTTCCACCTTTTCTAGGTGGATCTGATGATCTAACTTATCTATTCTTGTCATTAAATAAAGAAGAAAGTGGCTATTATAGACTTTTTTGCATTTATAAGTGTTCTACGTTCACTCAAAAGCGTACACCACAGAAAGGCGCAGCAAAATGATTCTATTGCCTGGGGTTTCATGTGATGGCAATGCGCACCGTCCCATCACCCGCTTCTTACCTGCACGTCAATATTTTGTGCCGGGTTATAATATAATAAATGTAGGAAAAACACAACAGATGCAGACACAGAATTCGAACCTGCCGGAAGTCGCTGTGCCAGATGGTGCTCCTGCCGAGGCCACGAGACTGCATATCCGCACAGCGGTTTCGGTGTTGTTACGCAGTGCAGCCTTCCAGCCGTCCGTGGCCATGACTTCGGTGATGTGCCGCCTGATGAAGTCGACGGCCACGGTCTCCAGCAGGGGACAACAGTGGGTCGCGGCGAGCACGGCGGTGGCGGCCGCGTTCTCCACGCCGAGCCTCTTGACGGATTCGAGCTCGGCGTGCTTCTTGAGGACGGGCAGGCCGAACACGTGGGCCGCCATCAGCATGCTATCGGAGAGAGCCTCCGGCGGAGGCAGGCGGTCAGTGTACAGGAAGTTCAGCAGCCTCCGAAGCGTGCCCTCCTCTACGTCGTGTACGTGGAGGCAGCCGTCGGAAGCGTCCTCCAGCATGCTGGAGAAGACTGGGCTGCGGGAGCGCAACAGCGCGCTGTGGGCTGGAAGGCGAGAGCCGCCCACCAACAGGCAGACGTCAGAGAAGTCTGCGGACTCCAGCAGTGCGGACAGGTCGGCCGCCAGCGTGCCTCTGCCGTCCCGCAGCCGTCTCGTCGCAGCACTGCAAACATACTGCTGGTATTGTAAAATCTAAGCAATCGAGGCCGGAAACGTCATTAAAATACTAGCCGAGGACCCGGCGTTACCGTATTAAATCCAATCTCTATGAGTCCATCTCCTTCTTTTCCCGTTCTCTCCCCATCTCGTCCTCCCTCCTCTCTCTAACTTCTCATCCCCCGCTATGTCGATCTTCTCCTGCACCTCTGTCCATCTGCTCCTCCCTCCCATATCTCCACTCCTCTATCACCTCCTTCTCACCACTAAATCCATCTCCTATTCCCCTCCTCTTCCCCTAAGACCATCTCCTCCTCCACCCCTCTCTTTTCACCTCCTCTTCCCCCTCTCTTTTATTCATATTCTCCTCTCTCCTCTTTCTGTTCATCTTCTTCTCTTCCCTATCTCTGTCCATTTCCTCCACCCCCTCTTTGTCCATCTCCTTCCTCCTCTATATCTTCCTCCCCCTGTCTATCTCCCCCCTCCTTGTCTCTGCCTGTTCATCTTCTCCTTCCCTTTCTCATTCTGTCTTACCATTTCATTCCAATAGCAGTTTTTTTTTTAATCATCAGTCTTTTGACTGGTTTGATGCGCCCCACCACGAATTCCTCTCCTGTGCCAACCTCTTCATCTCAGACTAGCACTTGCAACTTATGGCCTCAATTATTTGCTGGATGTATTGCAATCTCTCTGAGGTTCTTACCCCAATTTATTATTTCCAGACAGTAACTAAGATTTATGCCAAATCTGGTTCAAATCTATCCAAGGATTTAGGAGGAGCTTCTTGCCTGTGACTTTGCCCATGTACACAAGTGCCACTTTTTTTTGAGCTATCGGTCCTCTGACTGGTTTGATACAGCCCGCCACGAATTCCTCTCCTGCGCTAACCTCTTGGTTTCAGAATAACTCTTGCACCCTACGTTCTCGTTTATTTGGTTTTGATTTTTAAGAAATTGATAAGCTTCCACGCAAACTGATTCATTGTCGAATAAGGGAGGTTTGCCAAGCAAAATTTTAATGCTCTACTTTATCAGTATTTAACAGAGACTGAAGTTAGATGACAAGCATCTTCCTTAGCGCCCAAATTAAAACCCATTCAGTTTTACTTCGTCCTCTCTCTGATTAAAAAGACTGGAGTTTACTAACCTCTATGGTATCTCTATATGGCTTATTATAGTATCCGCTTGGGGGAGCCAATACCTGAGTCATATCACATGATGATGTTTGGTTTGTGTGGCGCTGAACTGCACGGTCATCAGCACCCGTACAAAATCCCAATCTTAGCGCAGTCCAATGTAGTGGCTTGCAAGAATGACGATGAAATGATGAACAACACAAACGCCAATCTCCAAGCAGAGAAAATCACCAACCCTGCCGGGAACTGAGCCAAGGACCCCGTGATCCAGAGGAAGCAAAGCTAGCCACTTTTTTTGTTGTTGATCTCATTTTTTTAGTTATTGTTCATTTTGCTTGTTCGCTGCGGGCATCTCATGACACTAGTTGCAGTTCATCATTGACTCACTAACTCATTTTTTTAAATTACAGATGGCAGCTAACCCTCTGACCGAACACGCTGAGCTACCGTGCCGGCATCGCTAGACCACGAGCAACGAACGTCATATACCATCGAGTCCGGTGTTCTACTGGCTGCAAAGCACGTTCCGCCACAGCTGATCTGTCGTTACTTCCTTTCTAGAGTCGCCCTTTGTGTTTCTCTTGTCGTTTTCTGAATGTTGCGTAGTAGTAAGCATGCAACCGTCTCCCTGCTGCCCAGTATCCTGTAAATTGCCATCCCTGACTTATTTTAAGTGTTGGTGAGTTTGTCGATTAAGGCGGTATTCCTTTTCATCAAGATCTTATCGCTGTAATCTATAAATCCACCTGAAAGATACAGGAACTCTTAAACTCTGTCAAGGATACTCGCAAGCCGCAAAGAAAAAGGAGGAACTTAAAGATACTTAACTGTGGAGACGTGTTCGTTGCTAAAATAAAGCTCGAAAACTGGCAAAGAATACAAAGGCAACTGTAGATGGACAGAGAAAGACGGATCAACTTGGGCGGAATGTGCTTTGCATCTAGGAGACCAGCGGGTTCGAGGTGATATTACTTAGGTACTGGGAGCCACAAGAGGACACTGTGAAAGGCTATACAGTGAGGCCGTAGAGGTTAATAAACACCCCACTCACTTTAACCGAAAGGAGGAAGGTGTGAAACTTGATGGTATCGAGATTCCAGTGCTGAAGAAGACGTGTGCCTGTCTTCCACCAGGGCATGATAGCAATAACGGACGACAGATACAGACAACGCCCAATTGCGTCGGTTTTTCAAGACATGTGACGTCTTATCTCCGCGCGGGAGTATGCTGAAACTAAATTTTACTTAGCCAGTAGTGAGCAAGAGTGTACATCAGATCTTCGTAAAACGGCAGACTTTCTTGAAAATATCGTCCGCAGAGGGCGACGAAACGTTGGGTTTCAACAAGAAAAGCATCCGCCCATGGCATAATAGCTTGGAATATTTTAATAAGTGTATCATCTGAATGTATCATGTCATGTTCCAACCAGTAACAAGACCGTCTGGTTTGCCATGTAACCTTTCCTAGTAAGGAATATTCACCATAGGCAAATAGGACACTCTTCGTTGTGTTACAACAAAAATTTTCATAGAACACGTGGAACTAGTAACGCACCTTCACGTGTGTATCTCGGAAACGAGACAGTTCTATGAAATCATATGACATTATTAAAGTTGACGAAGGTGTGACCAATGATTTATAAGAAACATTATCAACATTGTAACTACGTAATAAGTAATTTAACGTTCACGTGCGCAGTCCATTATTATTAAGCTTGGACGAAACAATTTCATGAATATGGTCCTTTCAAATGGATTTTAGAAACCAAGCAACTTTGACGAATTTAAGTGACACTACTCAATGTTACCATTTCGAATCAACAGAACAGTTAATTCCTTCTCTCACTGTTCGATGTTTTACGAAAGATACAATTTTATCATGGTGGGTATAATTTTCATCAAAGCTTTAAAATCATCATACCAGTTTGTTTTTCAAATTATAATTTTTTCAGAACTACTGCGAGATTAACTTTAAAGAGTTCGTGACACTGACTTGTGTTACGGCTTCCTAGCAGATTAAAACTATGTGCTGGGCCGGGACTCTAAACTGAGACCTCTACCTTTCGTGAGCAAACGATCTAGCTACTTTTTTCCGTTCTTGTCTATCTGTTTCACCGTCATTTTGCATTACCAGTTCTGTGCGGAAGTCGCGGGAAATCTCTTTTATTGATGAAAACTTCACTTAGTTTTCTTTAAATTTTTTATTACAGAAGATGCCGCGCTGAGCCTACACCAATTGAGAATCCAAGCACGACTCACTACCGCCCTCAAAAGGCAAAGATCCAGTCCTGGGCCAGCACAGTTTTAATCTGCTAGGAAGTTTGCCATCAGTGCACGATCCGATGTAGAGTGAAAATCCACTCTGGAAGCTTATCTGTGTACTGGAGTACGTATTACTGAAGCAGGCACCGTGTTTTTTTTGGTGAGTTGGAATTTTCCTTTCTCTGGAGCAATGCTTCCACTGTAAAATTATGGCTAATACCCTATGGTATTAAACGGCCTCCTCCCTCCTCTCAGTATATTGCCACTTTTCATATCCTCGAGCCCCATCTCCCCACTGGAGACGATCAGTATACAGCACTGCCGATCACGCACACTGATGGCCAATGGCTGATTCTTTGGTCTGTGGATTGCAGCTCTCTCTCAGATATTAAAAAATGTTTACAAACAAATTATGTCTTTCATGGCATATATTCCAGTAATCGCTTATTATTCAAGTCTTCAACAAAAATTTTAAAACGTACTATTGAGAAGTAATTAACCGTTTGAGTAGCAGTGGATATCTAATGCTACACTGAATCACCTCTACGAATGTGGTGCACTGTGGCAGTCACTTAAAGCGTTCAATGCAACCGTCGACGCTGAGATTGTGCTACATGTTTTTAGGAATTTGTGGCGTGTCTTTTTTTTTTTTAGATCATTGGCCATGAAAGTTATTGTATCTAAAGTTTCTGTAACGTTGTACTACAACTGTTATGGGTGGTTTCGAAATGAAAAACGGTATGTACTTTTGACGTAAATGTATTACATTTTCGGTCTGTTTTTGTTTGTTACTTAGGACTATAACTTGTTTTAGGCATCATGAGTTTATGGAAGTTTCGAGATGTGGGACTGTCTCTATGAAAAATGCGAAATTGCTTTTAGATATATGACATGAAATGAAGGGTGGTTGAAAATTGTATGTCCCTGTGGTTCCGAAAGAAACCACAACTTTAAAACAATTGATTGTTTACTTTTTGCCAATTTATTCTTTTATTCTTTGCTTATTATGATAATAAAGGATAAATTTGCGAAAAATTTTAAAATTGTATTCGAAGTGAAACCAACACCTTAAAATACACTCCTGGAAATTGAAATAAGAACACCGTGAATTCATTGTCCCAGGAAGGGGAAACTTCATTGACACATTCCTGGGGTCAGATACATCACATGATCACACTGACAGAACCACAGGCACATAGACACAGGCAACAGAGCATGCACAATGTCGGCACTAGTACAGTGTATATCCACCTTTCGCAACAATGCAGGCTGCTATTCTCCCATGGAGACGATCGTAGAGATGCTGGATGTAGTCCTGTGGAACGGCTTGCCATGCCATTTCCACCTGGCGCCTCAGTTGGACCAGCGTTCGTACTGGACGTGCAGACTGCGTGAGACGACGCTTCATCCAGTCCCAAACATACTCAATGGGGGACAGATCCGGAGATCTTGCTGGCCAGGGTAGTTGACTTACACCTTCTAGAGCACGTTGGGTGGCACGGGATACATGCGAACGTGCATTGTCCTGTTGGAACAACAAGTTCCCTTGCCGGTCTAGGAATGGTAGAACGATGGGTTCGATGACGGTTTGGATGTACCGTGCACTATTCAGTGTCCCCTCGACGATCACCAGAGGTGTACGGCCAGTGTAGAAGATCGCTCCCCACACCATGATGCCGGGTGTTGGCCCTGTGTGCCTCGGTCGTATGCAGTCCTGATTGTGGCACTCACCTGCACGGCGCCAAACACGCATACGACCATCATTGGCACCAAGGCAGAAGCGACTCTCATCGCTGAAGACGACACGTCTCCATTCGTCGCTCCATTCACGCCTGTCGCGACACCACTGGAGGCGGGCTGCACGATGTTGGGGCGTGAGCGGAAGACGGCCTAACGGTGTGCGGGACCGTAGCCCAGCTTCATGGAGACGGTTGCGAATGGTCCTCGCCGATACCCCAGGAGCAACAGTGTCCCTAATTTGCTGGGAAGTGGCGGTGCGGTCCCCTACGGCACTGCGTAGGATCCTACGGTCTTGGCGTGCATCCGTGCGTCGCTGCGGTCCGGACCCAGGTCGACGGGTACGTGCACCTTCCGCCGACCACTGGCGACAACATCGATGTACCTCACGCCCCACGTGTTGAGCAATTCGGCGGTACGTCCACCCGGCCTCCCGCATGCCCACTATACGCCCTCGCTCAAAGTCGGTCAACTGCACATACGGTTCACGTCCACGCTGTCGCGGCATGCTACCAGTGTTAAAGACTGCGATGGACCTCCGTATGCCACGGCAAACTGGCTGAGACTGACGGCGGCGGTGCACAAATGCTGCGCAGCTAGCGCCATTCGACGGCCAACACCGCGGTTCCTGGTGTGTCCGCTAGAAGAACAGTGTAGCCGTTCACATAATGCAGAGACGAAGTGATTTATCTGGCGAACAATAGGGATATTATTGGACTTAAGGCCAGGGGCGGAAGCATTTTGGAAATGGCTGTTAACTGTTCACATGCTGCCGCGTTAAAGTATATCGTATACATACTAAGATGGTATCTGTTATTTCGGACATGTCAGAAAGAACAGATACCATTTTAGTATATATATAGTTATGGCTCACCGGCCACTTGACGATCTTCTTCTTCTGTGCGGTTGCAGAAACAGTGTCCGAACTCTTACGGGAATTGGCAACGCGCCGTGAGTAATGAGTATGATGGGCGTGGGCACTACGAATGTAGTGCGGGACAATACGTTGAGAATGTGGGTTACGCGGGAGGCGTGCCAGAGATAAATCCTTGCAGTCGCTCTATCCTCTGTGCCCTCGGTAGCTCAGATCGATAGAGCGTCTGCCATGTAAGCAGGAAATCCCAGGTTTGAGTCCCGGTCGGGGCACACATTTTTATATGTTCCCGTTGACGTACGTCAACGCCTGTAAGCAACTAAGGGTTTTCATTTCCAGTGGTACACCATGGGCCATAGATGACAGAGGTGAACAAGGGCTGCAGAGATAAGTACGGGCGAATAGACGTGCAGCTATCGAGCAGTCCAGATCAACCAAGGGGCTACAAACTGTGACTCCCCAACAAATGTTCAGCGAACGTTGCTGGACGTTCGCAGCAGGCGCCTGGTTCATTGTAGCTATTGTTAATCGACGGCGAATGATGGATTTAGCAATTTGCCATCTGTCTGATGGAACAAAAGGCGTGATTCATCTGAAAAGGCCACCTGTCGCTATTTAGTTGACGTTCAGTCGTGGTCAACTGGACTTCAACTAAGTGGTAACAGGTGGCCTTTTCAGATGAATCACGCTTTAAGCTCCTTCGGACAGATGGCCGTTGACGTGGACTGCGTGAAACGTCTGAAAGGAAACATTGTGCAAGCAGGAGTAAGCGTTATGATCAGGGGAATCTTTTCGTTGAATCCTCTGGGTGACATCGTCATTCGGGAAGCCACAATGGATCAACGAAGTGAGTATCTATCAGTTTGTTTTTACCGGCACAATGGCATCTACCAGCTGGACAATGCAATGAGTCACACAGCTCGTGCTGTACACGCGTGGTTCGAAGAGCACCAGTATGAGGTTAGCATGCTCCTCTGATCACTAGTCTCTCCGTATTAAAACCCAATTATCAGACAACCCGAATCAAGCTGTTTGTGACATGGATGCTTAGGCGAGAAACCTAGCGCAGCGAACTACGGCACTGGAACCGCTATGGCTGCACATCCCTGTCGATACCTTCTAGAACCTCACTGACTCTCTTCCTGCACTGTAAGAGATGGTTATTCAGCTTTTGGCAAGTCATCACATTGCTGTAATTGGACAGTGTAAAACAACAGAACATGTAGGAAGCGCTATTCTCATTAATAAATACGACTTCAATGCGAAAAATTGCGCAATTAAGTACATCATTGAAGATTTTATTCGATTTTCATTAATGTTTCATATTACTACTGTGATCGACTATATATGTAAGATCCATCTAAATAGTATTCGGAAGTGACGTGCTCGCATAACAACAAAACAACTTATTTTACGGAAATTGTATGCTGTCATATTTGCACCAATGATGAACGAGAATTAATATACATAAGGACCTAACCAATATGGCTTAGTTAGTGAATTTCAGAAATATAATTATAACCTTCTTTGCTTCGGTACATAAAAAATATCGACCCTATACAGAAGAGCTTTGCAACAACTGCTCTAAAATAACATACTCCTAAAATTACGAAGAACTATTTTCAATTTATTTTGTGAAAATTATATGCAGTCGTAGGAGCAAAAACATACATGACATGATGTACTGTTAACGACTGCTCTATAAAGTAAGTTATAATCCCTCTAGTAGATCTTGGGATATGAATTATTCTTGCGATAAATGCGTAAGTGATACTAATGCACCTAAAGCGAATCGATACGTTGTAGCTAACTGGAAATGGCTTAAAGCCGAAACTGTACAATCTTACATCAAATAACGAAATTTCAGCTGAAGGCATCAGAAAATCATTTTAAAAAAAGTCAACGGTTCTGTTGGTCCTTGTTGTTGCAAGTAGCAGAAAGTGAAAGTCATGTGGAGATTGGCAGGACGCCTCGAGTAAGTCTTCTTAAAGCCAATAAGAGCTTTACTCCTTAACAGTCCAAAACCTGTATTATAAGGAGCTGATCGGGATTTCAAGGCGCAACCTTATGACTAAGTACTACCTTTTCGAAAACCATCACCTGATATTAACAGGTCCAAAAAAAGTTGTTTGTAAGTTCTGTAATACATTATTGAAAAATATAATTTGGTTTGACATTGACTCAGATCGTTTAATTATAAGCTGTGCCTGTCCTAACGTTCATACATCTTACATAGTAACACTCTCCTCTCACTAGGGGGTACCGTAAGCGACAGGCTATTATGACCACAAACAATAAGAATATCCTTCGTAATCAATAAATGGAAATCGTGAGTTAGACTATCAGGTGTGCCTTGATAGCTCAGGCGATAAGAGTACTGTGTACGGAAGTCTCGATTCCTGTCTGTCAAGGAAGTGTGATTATTAAGAAACATGCAAATTCCACCCGTAACGGGACAGGTGGACAGACTCTAATATACGGTACAATAATGTCACGCATGACAGGGTGGTCTACAGCGTGCGAACATAAAAGTATTCATTGTAATTTTAATAATGAGCAGCCTCAGATGCACCGTTTACCTAGAATTTCAGTCGGGATAAACCAACCTTCTTCAGAATAACAGTATCTACCGTTTTTCCATAGTAGACATCGTCAAGCTAAAACCGCAAATCCATAAATTATCGTCAGACTATAAAACTTATCTGGCACTGCCTCGGCTCCACTTCGCGACCGCGATGCGACAGACACGAGTGCTGTACTGGGAGTGAGTTCACTATGGACAAACGGCAGATCCTGTTATTCTGAAAAAGGTTGGATTATCCCGACTAAAACCTAGGTAAATTCTAGGTAAACGGTGCAACTGAGGCTGCTCATTATTAAAATTAATTATTATTAAAATAAATATTTATACAGTTGCTGACAGGGACGCGAAATGTGGAAGATATAAAAGTATTCGATCAAAAGTATCCGGACTTAACGACAGTTTAGGCTCTTGAGAGTTGTCCGAATGCCACTGTAGAAATGTTAGCTCATTCTTCGTCAAGGGTCAAGACCAGAGATGGTAGTGCTATTAACTTCGTAAATTATTTGAAATGTGTCTCATTGTGTTCAGGACGGGACTGCGGGTTGGCCAGTCCACTTTAGGAATGATATTGTCCACAAATCGCACATACTGCTTTATGACAGGTTGCATTGTATGCTGGAAGAAATAATCACCGTCTCCAAATCGATCCTCTCCTGTGGGCAGTACACAACGCCGTCAAAGGTGTCCATCTCCTTCCGCGTTTAACCATTTCTTAAGCGCAATAAGGTGAGCACATACTAACCACGAAAAACATCATCATTCCGCAACACCATCTCTTCTGTACTTGGCTACCGGCACTACACATTAGGTAGCCATTCGTCAAACCCAAATCCATCAATCAGAGTGCCACAGAACATCATTCCAAATCACTCGTTTCCAGTGGTGCACTGGCCCGTTGCATCCCACCTTACACCACAGCGAACATCGCTTAGAATGACTACAGCAATGTTTGTCTTTTGAGGAGCTACTCGACCGTTATACCGCATTCTTCCTACTCATAGACATAGTTATTATGCTAGCTGGACTGCTGGTGCCACTTTGGAACTCATGAGCATTCGTTCGGCTAACTTCATGCAATTTTTTACAACAAATTTCCGCAATTCCCGACTGTTTTTGCCCGTCAGTGTCTAAGGTGTGCCTGGTTTTGGTTCAGGTGTGGTTCCTCCTTCGCATTTCAACATCAGAATCACATCGCAAACAGTCAACTTGTGCAATTTTGAAAGGGTCGAAGTGTCTACGTCGATATCTATATCGACGTCTACGTAGATACTTCAAATGTTCAAATGTGTGTGGAATCTTATGGGACTTAAATGCTAAGGTCATCAGTCCCTCAGATTACACACTACTTAACCTAAATTATCCTAAGGACAAACACACACAGACACACCCGTGCCCGAGAGAGGACTCGAACCTCCGCCGGAATCAGCCGCACAGTCTATGACTGCAGCGCCGGAGACCGCTCGGTTAATCCCGCGCGGCTACGTATATACTCAGCAAGCCATCGTACGGTGCTTGGCGGAGGATACCCTGTACCGCTGTGAATCAGTACCTTTCCTGTTCCATTCAAAAATAGAACCAGGGAAAAAAGACTGTCTGTATGCATTTTCGTGATACTTACTCGAAATGTTTGTTGGCGGCAGTAGAGATCGTTCTGCAGTCAGCTTCAAATGCCGGTTCTCTAAATTTTCTCAATAGTGTTTCTCGAAAAGGACCACGCCTTCCCTCCTTCCAATGAGTTCCCGAAGCATCTCCGTAACACTTACATGTAGTTCGAACGTACGGGTAACAAATCTAGCAGCCCGCCTCTGAACTGCTTCGATGTCTTCTTTCAGTCCGATCTGGTATGTGTCCCAAACACTCGACCAGTACTCAAGAATAGGTCACACCAGTGTCCTATAAGCGGTTTCCTTTAACAAGTGAACCACTCCATGCTCATTCCGTTTCATATCGATTTGCAACGTTACACATACATACACATACATACATACACACACACCCACACCCACACACACACACACACACACATATATATATATATATCCCCCATGAACCATGGACCTTGCCGTTGGTGGGGAGGCTTGCGTGCCTCAGCGATACAGATGGCCGTACCGTAGGTGCAACCACAACGGAGGGGTATCTGTTGAGAGGCCAGACAAACGTGTGGTTCCTGAAGAGGGGCAGCAGCCTTTTCAGTAGTTGCAGGGGCAACAGTCTGGATGATTGACTGATCTGGCCTTGCAACATTAACCAAAACGGCCTTGCTGTGCTGGTACTGCAAACGGCTGAAAGCAAGGGGAAACTACAGCCGTAATTTTTCCCGAGGGCATGCAGCTTTACTGTATGATTAAATGATGACGGCATCCTCTTGGGTAAAATATTCCGGAGGTAAAATAGTCCCCCATTCGGATCTCCGGGCGGGGACTACTCAGGAGGATGTCGTTATCAGGAGAAAGAAAACTGGCGTTCTACGGATCGGAGCGTGGAATGTCAGATCCCTTAATCGGGCAGGTAGGTTAGAAAATTTAAAAAGGGAAATGGATAGTTTAAAGTTAGATATAGTGGGAATTAGTGAAGTTCGGTGGCAGGAGGAACAAGACTTCTGGTCAGGTGACTACAGGGTTATAAACACAAAATCAAATAGGGGTAATGCAGAAGTAGGTTTAATAATGAATAGGAAAATAGGAATGCGGGTAAGCTACTACAAACAGCATAGTGAACGCATTATTGTGGCCAAGTTAGATACGAAGCCCACACGTACTACAGTAGTACAAGGTTATATGCCAACTAGCTCTGCAGATGACGAAGACATTGAAGAAATGTACGATGAAATAAAAGAAATTATTCAGATAGTGAAGGGAGACGAAAATTTAATAGTAATGGGTGACTGGAATACGAGTGTAGGAATAGGGAGAGAAGGAAACATAGTAGGTGAATATGGATTGGGGCTAAGAAATGAAAGAGGAAGCCGCCTAGTGGAATTTTGCACAGAGCACAACTTAATCGTAGCTACACTTGGTTTAAGAATCATGAAAGAAGGTTGTATACATGGAAGAACCCTGGAGATACTAGAAGATATCAGATAGATTATATAATGGTAAGACAGAGATTTAGGAACCATGTTTTAAGTTGTAAGACATTTCCAGGGGCAGATGTGGACTCTGACCACAATCTATTGGTTATGACCTGTAGATTAAAACTGAAGAAACTGCAAAAATGTGGGAAATTAAGGAGATGGGACCTGGATAAACTGAAAGAGCCAGAGGTTGTACAGAGTTTCAGGGAGAGCATAAGGGAACAATTGACAGGAATAGGGGGAAGAAATACAGTAGAAGAAGAATGGGTAGCTATGAGGGATGAAGTAGTGAAGGCAGCAGAGGATAAAGTAGGTACAAAGACGAGGGCTGCTAGAAATCCTTGGGTAACAGAAGAAATATTGAATTTAATTGATGAAAGGAGAAAATATAAAAATGCAGTAAATGAAGCAGGCAAAAAGGAATACAAACGTCTCAAAAATGAGATTGACAGGAAGTGCAAAATGGCTAAACAGGGATGGCTAGAGGACAAATGTAAGGATGTAGAAGCTTATCTCACTAGGGGTAAGATAGATACTGCCTACAGGAAAATTAAAGAGACCTTTGGAGAGAAGAGAACCACGTGTATGAATATCAAGAGCTCAGATGGCAGCCCAGTTCTAAGCAAAGAAGGGAAGGCAGAAAGGTGGAAGGAGTATATAGAAGGTTTATACAAGGGCGATGTACTTGAGGACAATATTATGGAAATAGAAGAGGATGTAGATGAAGACGAAACGGGAGATACGATACTGCGTGAAGAGTTTGACGGAGCACTGAGGGACCTGAGTCGAAGCAAGGCCCCCGGAGTAGACAACATTCCATTAGAACTACTGACGGCCTTGGGAGAGCCAGTCATGACAAAACTCTACCAGAGACAGGCGAAATACCCTCAGACTTCAAGAAGAATATAATAATTCCAATCCCAAAGAAAGCATTTGCTGACAGATGTGAAAATTACCGAACTTTCAGTTTAATAAGCCACGGCTGCAAAATACTAACGCGAATTCTTTACAGACGAATGGAAAAACTGGTAGATGCAGACCTCGGGAAGGATCAGTTTGGATTCCGTAGAAATGTTGGAACAAGTGAGGCAATACTGACCTTACGACTTATCTTAGAAGAAAGATTAAGAAAAGGCAAACCTACGTTTCTAGCATTTGTAGACTTAGAGAGAGCTTTTGACAATGTTGACTGGAATACTCTTTTTCAAATTCTAAGGGTGGCAGGGGTAAAATACAGGGAGCGAAAGGCTACTTATAATTTGTACAGAAACCAGATGGCAGTAATAAGAGTCGAGGGGCATGAAAGGGAAGCAGTGGTTGGGAAAGGAGTGAGACAGGGTTGTAGCCTCTCCCCGATGTTATTCAATCTGTATATTGAGCAAGCAGTAAAGGAAACAAAAGAAAAATTTGGAGGTATTAAAATTCATGGAGACGAAGTAAAAACTTTGAGGTTCGCCGATGACATTGTAATTCTGTCAGAGACAGCAAAGGACTTAGAAGAGCAGTTGAACGGATGGACAGTCTCTTGAAAGGAGGATATAAGATGAACATTAACAAAAGCAAAACGAGGATAATGGAATGTAGTCAAATTAAATCGGGTGATGCTGAGGGAATTAGATTAGGAAATGAGACACTTAAAGTAGTAAAGGAGTTTTGCTATTTAGGAAGTAAAATAACTGATGATGGTCGAAGTAGAGAGGATATAAAATGTAGACTGGCAATGGCAAGGAAAGCGTTTCTGAAGAAGAGAAATTTGTTAACATCGAATATAGATTTATGTATCAGGAAGTCGTTTCTGAAAGTATTTGTTTGGAGTGTAGCCATGTATGGAAGTGAAACATGGACGATAAATAGTTTGGACAAGAAGAGAATAGAAGCTTTCGAAATGTGGTGCTACAGAAGAATACTGAAGATAAGGTGGATAGATCACGTAACTAATGAGGAGGTATTGAATAGGATTGGGGAGAAGAGAAGTTTGTGGCACAACTTGACTAGAAGAAGGGATCGGTTGGTAGGACATGTTTTGAGGCATCAAGGGATCACAAATTTAGCATTGGAGGGCAGCGTGGAGGGTAAAAATCGTAGAGGGAGACCGAGAGATGAGTACAATAAGCAGATTCAGAAGGATGTAGGTTGCAGTAGGTACTGGGAGATGAAGCAGCTTGCACAGGATAGAGTAGCATGGAGAGCTGCATCAAACCAGTCTCAGGACTGAAGACAACAACAACATATATATATATATATATATATATATATATATATATATATATATTCGACTTGCTGTGTCAAGCAGGAAACTAATAATACTATATCCCAACATTACGGGTTTGTTCTTTCTACTCTCCCGCATTAACTTACAATTTTCCACATTTAGGGCTAGCTGTCATTCATCATACAAACTGAAAATTTTGTCTAAGTCGTCTTGTATCTTTCCACAATCACTGAACTTCGACACTTTACCGCACACTATAACATTACCAGCAAACAATCGCAGTTTGTTGCTCACTCAGTCCGCCAAATGATTTATGTATATAAAGAAAAACAGCGGCCCTATCACACTTCCCTGGGGTACCCCTGACTATATCGCTGTCTCTGATAAACACTTGCCGTCCGACAACAACATACGGGTTTCTATTACTTACGAAGTCTCCGAGCCACTCGCATATCTGGGAACTTATTCCATATGCTCGAACCTTCGTTAACAGCCAGAGTGGGACACACTGCCAAAAGCTTTACGGAAATCTAGAAATACGACATCTGTTTCCCTTTCCCTTCATCCATAGTTCACAGTGTACAATATGAGAAAAGGGCCAGCTGATTTGCGCACCAGCGATGCTTTCTAAAGCCATGCTGATTCGCGGACTAGCCCTCTCAGTGTCAAGAAAACGCATTATATTGGAAATGAGAATATATTAAAGGATTATGCAGTAAACCAAAGTTCTTCTATCCTTCTTATCTACTGGAGTCACATGCGTTTCTTTCCAGTCGCTTGAGATGTTGTGCTTGAGGAGAGACTCACGATAAATACAGGCTAGTTGTGGGGTAACGCCGTAAAGTGCTCTTTGTAAAACTGAATTAGGATTTCATTCGAGCTGCTGATTTATTTGCTTTGAAATGTTTCAGTGTTTCTCTACGCCAGCGATGCTTATATCATGTCGTCCATATGGGAGTGTGTCCGGTAGTCAAATGATGGTATGTAGGATTCTCCTGAGTGAACGATGTCTTGAACATGAAATTTAAAGTTCAGTTTTCGTTTTGCTGTCTTCAGCTGCCACTCAGACTGGCCAATAAGGGGTTGAATGGAAGCCTTAGACCTGCTTAGCGATTTTGCAGGATCAGAATTTTCTCGAGTTCTTCTCTGACAGATCTTTTGCTAAGGTGTGACGGTGGTGGCTGCTGTATGTTTCGCCCATAGATCTTTTCACAGACGCACTAATCTCTACTAATATTCGCTCGTTGTCATTAGTACGTTCTCTTTTGAACCGAGAGGGCAGGAGTCTGTGCTTCAGATCTTTTCACAGACGCACTAATCTCTACTAATCTTCGCTCGTTGTCATTAGTGCGTTCTCCTTTAATCGAGAGTGCAGCAGTCTCTGCTTCAGATCTTTTCACAGACGCACTAATCTCTACTAATCTTCGCTCGTTGTCATTAGAGCGTTCTCTTTTGAACCGAGAGTGCAGCAGTCTCTGCTTCCTCTGCATCTTCCGAATTTCGTTATTAAACCACGGTGGATCCATCCCATACTTCATCCCCTGCTTATTACTCATATAACCGTCTAGACCACGATCTACAATGTGCTTAAACTTTGCCTGTAATTCCTCTACGTCCATCTTACAGGAAATAAGTGATGTCAGCCGGCCGCGGTGGCCGTGCGATTCTGGCGCTGCAGTCCGGAACCGCGGGACTGCTACGGTCGCAGGTTCGAATCCTGCCTCGGGCATGGGTGTGTGTGATGTCCTTAGGTTAGTTAGGTTTAAGTAGTTCTAAGTTCTAGGGGACTTATGACCTAAGATGTTGAGTCCCACAGTGCTCAGAGCCAAGTGATGTCAATTCACTGTCGGAGCGAGATATTAACGACTGCTTATCTAGCAGAAACACTCTCCTAGTCTTCTTGACTTCACTTTCGCAACCATACTTGCTATAAGGACGTCATGATTGCTAATCCCCGTTTCTATACTGACATTTTCGATAATGTCCAGCCTATTGTTTCTGAAAGTTCTAAGATATTTCCATCGCGTATTGACTGCCAATACTGCCAATCTAGCTGCTCAAGACAATTTTCAGAAAACGTGTTTATAAGTATTTCGCATTACTGTCTGTAACCCCCCCCCCCCCCCCTCCTCGCAAAGAGTCCAGTGTCCCTGTGGATTTGTTCCTCAGTTGACATGTAGTGACTAATCCACATTCGAAGTCACTGAGCTCTTCTGAGAGGCCCATTCTCGCGTTACTGCACCTCGACTGACAACACAATTCTTCCTGGGCCGGCTGCTGTGGCCGAACGGTTCTAGGCGCTTCAGTCTTGAACCGCGGTGCTGCTAAGGTCGCAGGTTAGAATCCTGCCTCGGGCGTGGATGTATGTGGTGTCCTTAGGTTAGTTAGGTTTAAGTACCGGTAGTTCTAAGGCTAGGGGGACTGATGACCTCTGATGTAGCCCCACAGTGCTTAGAGCCATTGAACCATTTAAAA
This sequence comes from Schistocerca gregaria, assembly GCF_023897955.1. NCBI lineage: Eukaryota > Metazoa > Arthropoda > Insecta > Orthoptera > Acrididae > Schistocerca > Schistocerca gregaria. The sequence goes on from NC_064927.1 coordinate 181,220,885, forward strand.
TATATATATATATATATATATATATATATATATATATATATATATATATATATATATATATATATATATATCTGCCTTCCTTTACGCTGGCGGGTCTGCCTCTGTTGTCACCTAGCAGTCAGTTCTGAGTTACACAGGGGTGGCCGGATACGTCTGATCAGATAGTGCACGTGTTAAGAGAAGGTGGCTTGGCTCACAATGGTACCATTCCTACCTGGTTTCTGTCTCACTGGCGGCTACGTCCGTCTTGCTGGAACTAAGTGATGTGAATTCACTAAGTGAGATACTAACGACTGCTTATATAGCAGAAACACTCTCCTAGTCTTCTTGACCGTTTTACTAACTTTGGCAACTATAATTGCTATAATGACGTCATGATTGCTAATCCCCGTTTCTATACTGACATTTTCGATAAAGTATAAGATATTTCCATCGCGTATTCACTGCCAATCTAGCTGCTCAAGAAAACTTTAAGAAAACGTGTTTATAAGTATTTCGCATTACTGTCTTTCTGTTCCTTCCCCCCCCCCCCTCTCCTCCTCCCCGCAATGAATCCAGTGTCCCTATGGCTAATCCACATTCGAAGGTATTGAGCTCTTCTGAGCGACCCATTACCCATTGTCGTGTTACTGCACCTCGACTGACAACCCAATTCTGCCTGGGCCGGCGGCTGTGGCCGAGCGGTTCTAGGCGCTTCAGTCCGGAACCGCGGTGCTGCTACAGTCGCAGGTTCGAATCCTGCTTCGGGCGTGAATGTGTGTGGTGTCCTTAGGTTAGTTAGGTTTAAGTAGTTCTAAGTTCTAGGGGACTGATGACCTTAGATGTCAAGTCCCATAGTGCTCAGAGCCATTTGAACCATTTTTTGAACACAATTCTTCCTGGGCCGGCCGTGTGGCCGAGCGGTTCTAGGCGCTTCAGTCTTGAGCTGCGCTGCTGCTACGGTCGCAGGTTTGAATCCTGCCTCGGGCGTGGATGTGTGTGATGTCCTTAGGTTAGTTAGGTTTAAGTACCGGTAGTTCTAAGTCTAGGGGGACTGATGACCTCTGATGTAGTCCCACAGTGCTTAGAGCCATTTGAACCATTTTTTAAAAATTCTTCCCGGCTCCCTTTACTCTGGTGGGTCCGCCTCTGTTGTCACCTAGCAGTCAGTTCTGAGATACACAGGGGTGGCCGGATACTTCTGATCAGATAGTGTAGGTATTAAGAGAGGGTGGTTTGGCTCACAATGGTACCACTCCTACCTGCTTTCTGTCTCACTGGCGGCTACAAGGCGACAGATTTCCGTAGCAGCATGGGTGTTCTTCTGCATCAGGTCTGTCCAGCCGGCAGTCCTCATGACCGCCGCATGATGGTTCTTGATGAAAGCGACCGCGGCGTTCGTCAGCGCGGTACAGTAGTTCTCCAGGGCGAGCCCTGCGACACTGGCCGCATTCTCCACCGTTATGTGCCGGACCGCTTGCTCTTCGCACATCTCCTTCAGCAGCGGCAGAGCGATCTTGTCAGCCGCGGCGAGCAAGTCGAGCGCCAAGTCGTCGATCCGCGGCGCTTTGTCGGTGTAGATGAAGTGGAGCAGCTGCCGCGCGACCTCTTCCTCCACGCCCAGGACTTGGACGCAGGCTCCGCGGCCCGCCTTCCGCAACATGGCGGCGAACACGGGACTGCGGGCCGCGAGGACGGGTGTGTGCGCGGGCAGGCGACAGCCGCCGGCCAGCAGCACCACGTCGGCGCCGCGGCCGGACTCCAGCAGACCGGCCAGGTCCTCCGACAGGCTGCGCTCCGACACCTGCCACTCCAACATCGCGGTCCTCCTGGAACACAGTTAGCCGCCACATTGCAGAACTCCAACGGGGTCATTTCATTTATCGTATATCTAAAAAATCTTGTTGTCGTTGTTGTGGTCTTCAACGGGGTCATTTCATTTATCGTATGTCTAAAAAATCTTGTTATTGTTGTTGTGGTCTTCAGTCCTGTGACTGGTTTGATGCAGCTCTCCATGATACTCTATCCTGTGCAAGCTCCTTCATCTCCCAGTACCTACTGCAGCCTACATCCTTCTGAATCTGCTCAGTGTATTCACGTCTTGGTCTCCCTCTACGATTTTTACCCTCCAGCTGCCCTCCAATACTAAATTGGTGATCCCTTGATGCCTCAGATCATGTCCTACCAACCGATCCCTTCTTCTAGTCAAGTTGTGCCACAAACGTCTCTTCTCCCCAGTCCTATTCAATACCTCCTCATTAATTACGTGATCTACCCACCTAATCTTCAACATTTTTACGTAGCAGCACATTTCGATAGCTTCTATTCTCTTCTTGCCCACACTATTTATCGTCCATGTTTCACTTCCATACATGGCTACACTCCATACAAATACTTTTAGAAACGACTTCCTGACACTTAAATCTATACTCGACGTTAACAAATTTCTCTTCTTCAGAAACGCTTTCCTTGCCATTGCCATTCTACATTTTATATCCTCTCTACTTCGACCATCATCAGTTATTTTGCTCCCCAAATAGCAAAACTCCTTTACTACTTTAAGTGTCTCATTTCCTAATCTAATTCCCTCAGCATCACCGACAATAATTCGACTACATTCCATTATCCTCGTTTTGCTTTTGTTGATGTTCATCTTATATCCTCCTTTCAAGACACTACCCATTCCGTTCAACTGCTCTTCCAAGTCCTTTGCTGTCTGTGACACAATTACGAGTACAATGTCAAAATCTTACGATCCTACAATCTTAAAATGATAGTTCATGTCGCACGTAACAAACTACGCTGAAGAGTCAAAGAAATTGGTACACCTGCCTAATATCGGCACCCGCGAGCACGTGACATGGACTCGACAAATGTCAGATGTAGTGCTGGAGGTAATTGAGACCATGAATCGTCCAGGGCAGTCCATAAATCCGTAAGACTACGAGGGGTTGGAGGTCTCATCGGAATAGCGCGTTGCAAGGCATCCGAAATATGCTCAAAAATGTTCATGTCTCAGTAGTCTGGTGGCCAGTGGAAGTGTTTAAACTCAGAAGGGTGTTACTGGGGCCACTCTGTAGCATTTCTGGACGAGTGGCGTGTCGCATTGTCATGCTGGAATTGCACAAGTCGGTCGGAATGCACAATAGACATGAATGGATGCAGGTGATCAGACAGGATGCTTACATACGTGTCACATGTCAGAGTCGTATATAGACTTATCAGGTGTCCCATATCACTTTAACTGCACACAACCCACACCATTACAGAGTCTCCACCAACTTGGTTCAACTGGCTCTAAGCACTATGGGATTTAACGTCTGAGGTCATCAGTTCTCTAGAACTTAGAACTACCTAAACCTAACTAACCTAAGCACATCACACACATCCATGCCTGAGGCAGGATTCGAACCTGCGACCGTAGTAGCAGCGCGGCTCCGGACTAAGCGCCTAGAATCACTCGGCTGCAGCGGCCGGCTCCACCAACTTGAACAGTCCCTGAGGATATGCAGCGTCCATGGATTCATGAGGTTGTCTCCGAACCAGATCACGTCCATCCACTCGATACAATTTGAAACAATACTCGTCCGACCGTGCAACATGTTTCCAGTCATCAACAGTTCAGTGTCGGTGTTGACGGGCCCAGGCTTAATGCTCTGTGTCGTGCAGTCATCTAGGGAACACGAGCGGGTTTTCGGCTCGAAAATCCCATATCGATGATGTTTCCTTGAATGGTTTGCACGCTGACACTTGTTGATGGCCCTGCATTCAAATCCGCAGTAATTTGCGGAAGGGTTTCACTTCTGCCACGTTGAACGATTCTCTTCAGTCGTCGTTGGTCCCAATCTTGCAGGATTTTTTTCCGGCCGCAGCGACGACAGTGACTTGATGTTTCAACAGATTCCGGAAATTCACGGTACACTCGTGAAATGGTCGTGCGAAAAATTCCAACTTCATCGCTACCTCGGAGATGCTGTGTCCCATCGCTCGTGCACCGACTATAATACCATGTTAAAACTTGCTTAAATCTTGATTACCTGTCATTGTAGCAGCAGTAAACGATCTAATAACTGCGCCTGAACTTGTTGTCTTATATAGGCGTTGCCGGCCGCAGCGCCGTATTCTGTCTGTTTTCATCACTGTATTTGAATACCCATGCCTGTATCAGTTTATTTGGCATTTCATTATACAATGTGGCTTCAAAAAAGCAACGAAATTGGCAAAATGAATTATGCCGATTTTGGCAAAAAAGCAAAAGGCACCGAATTTGCCACTAAACACCGAATTAAGCAAAAAATAACACCAAATTAGAGAAAAAAGCGTGGAAACTGGGAACATATATACCGATATCGACAATAAACACACCGAAATTAGGAAGATAACCAACGACGATGGTTAAAAATCACACCAAATTTGGCAAAAGAAACACTGAATCTGGAAAAAAGTGGATCGAACCTACCAAAAAAGTTAAAGCTGGCGTAAAAGTAAACCCGAATCTGGGAAAAACGTAACACCGAACTGGAAAACAGTAACACTGAACCTGGGAGAAAATGACACCCAATCTGACAAAAAATAGCGACGAAATTGATAAAAAATAGCACGTAATTAATAAAAGAGTAACACCGTATTTAGCAGAGTAGCAACACCGAATTTGGGAAAAAAACACCAAAATTGGTAAAAAATAATATCGCTAGCGTCAAAAAAGCACCGAATTCGACAAAAAACGTGGAGTTTGGCAAAAAATAACAACGAAATTGGCAAAAAATAGCGAAAGTAAGAAGAAACACACCAAAATTTGGAAAAACAGCGACAATGGCAAAAAATTACATAGAGCTTGCAAATGAAACCTTCAATGTAGCAAAAAAAAGCAAGACCGAATTATGGAAGTAAATAACACCGACTCTGGCATAAAAGTAACTCAGAATCTGGAAAAAAATTAACACTGAATCTAGGGAAAAAGTAATACCGAACGTGGCAGAAAAGTAACACTGAACCTGGGAAAAAAAGAATATCAAATCCGTGAAAAATGTAACACTAAACACGGGAAAAACGTAACACTGAATCTGGGAAAAAAGTAACAATGAATCAATGAAAAAAAAACTCGGAATTTGGAAAAAGATAACACTGAATATGGCAAAAAGTAATAAGGAATTTGGCCATAAAATAAAATGATTCTTTCCCCTCCCTACGGCATAGCAACGAAGTACTTCTAACTTCTAAATATCTGCAATTCACACTTAATTGTGAAAGTCTCCTACTTCTTCTTCTTGAACTAAGCTGAATACAGAAGATATGTGACTTCAGTAACATGCCTTGAAAGCGTTGCAAGCATATTGGCTGGGATACGCTTGAGAGTTCCTTACTCTCAGTCAGATTAGCAGTCTTAGATAGTACCCGGCAGAATTTTTTACAGTACGGACCGAGTTTTTGCTGCTAATTAATGTGATTATTTTTTGTGATTGAGAGTGTTGTTGCAACAGCTGTCCGAAGAGTTTACTCGTTGCAGGGTGAGAGAAGCGTTGAGAGCTGAGAGATCAGTTCCAGCGAAATTTTTCAGTCGGAGCTCTGTGTTTGAAGGAGGAGGTTGGAAGAACGTCGAACTGCAGCTGTGCTTGCAATGCTTTTGGTGGGGAAGGAAAAACGTAAACGAGTTCGCGCTGGATAAGAGAGGGGATCATTCGGTGGGATGATTCTGGAGCCTGCAATGAGCTCATTGCAGAGTTTGCTCTGGAAATACACAACATTGTCGAAATTTTACGAGAGTGACAGAGATGGAGACGGAAAAATACTCATTTATAATTAGACCCAAAAGTGCCTAGTAAGTACCTATTAAACTTAAATCCGTTAGCGTTAAAGACAGACTGCTTGTGACGCTAAAGTGTTTAGCATCAAGTACGGTTATTCTCTTTAATATCTGGTAAAGCATCAGTTACAGTGAAATAACATCACATCTTGATACCCACACTCGTTCAAAAGCCAAATAGGGCGGATATCTGAAACATGAAGCATTTCTGGTAGATATTTATTTAAAAGTTTTTACTTGTATTAAGTTGCGGAACCACTCGTAAATTCCTGAGGTTCCATTCTCCAATACCCAGTATAATAATATAACCAATAACACCAAACCATACAAATTTTATAGTTACAGGTGTATTACTTGGGGTAAACGGCAATTCTCGGAATTCCAAAACGATTACTTTAAAATATAACTTCACTTGATTCTCTACTTTAATTAATCTTTGTTACAAACGTACTTTGCCTGATTAATTAAATTATGAATATTCTGGTAAATTTCTTCGACGTGTTGAACACTGTAGCCGTTTCAGCCAATTAACTTTGCTACTTATTTCCGTTTCTGTAGTCCCGTAAGTGTACATTCTATAATGCTGGACATTTCTCGTGCAAATTAATTAAATACACAACTTTCAGTCCACTTCCTGGCACCTTTCTTCATTACGTTTTCGCCATCACATCGCTGGCATTCACTTCACCGTGCTTATCCATGCGAGAGTAGCCTCAGATACGAAATTTCAGTGCCTGTGTTGTGAAGAAATATGATGCAAAGGTCCTTCGGACATGCATGAATGTCCTAAGGAACAGGCATTGCGGCGACTACAGCTGTTATGCGAGACATGAAATGTGTAACGGAATAACGACAACGAAAATTTATGCTGGACCAGAACTCAAACCCGGATTTTCCGCTTACCGCCATCTGTCGTCTTACGTTTAGGCTAACCGAGCACACGCTCCACGCCAGACCTAGACTTCCATACCTCGTCAACCATGTGTCTACAACCCGCATTCGTACTTCCTTTATCTACGTTTCCTTCCAGGTCAGACATTTTAACTGAAATTGGCTTGCCCGGTGTCGGTGGGTAAATATGATATTGCCATGACTGCGTTGTTCAGAAATACCATACAATGATTCTTCACACATGCATAATTTCCGTTGGTACCTAGGATTCTGAATGGAGTTTTACATTTCGCTGCAAAAATCTTACAGAGGATGCTGGCAGATATCGCAAATGAAACTTCCTGACAGATTGAAACTGTGTGTCAGACCGAGAGTCGATCTGGGGACCTTTGCCTTTCGTGGGCAAATCAGCAAGTTCTCTACCGACTTTCTTTTAAATTCCTCTAGATCTCCTCCACTTTAGGTGTTGGTCCCTAATACCCAAACTACCCCAAAACTGTCGAACCTAAAAGAAAAAAAGAAAATAATGTCACCGGCACTTTCGCACTAAAAGCCAGATACAATGGATTTTTGCAACAGTTTCAGGTTCCAGGCACACAAAAAAAAGCGAACATGTCTCCAATGGTTCTGTAATGAAAGGGGGAGAAAGGAGAGGGTACTATCTTTTTTTTCCGGTGTGTCCACAGCGGCCAGATGGTGGGGTGCCCACTGTGTCTTTATGATCATCGACAGTTAAACGACTCAAGCCAGTCCATCCAGTACTATATCTTCAATATCTTCTCACACTCGGTACACCCAGTGTTCTGGAGGATACGTAAACAATAAACCTAAGTAATTCGCATAAGAGGGAACAATACGACGGCTTGCGCCGTAAAATCTTGTAATTGCTTGTTAAGCAGTGCCAAAATCTATCAACTCTGCAGTAGCCTCACTAAAAAAGTATGACAACTCCATACGTTAACACACACCGTGTCATTGTGCCCAGTAGCAGGGAAATAAGTGACTTCAGGGCGAACCTGTTCAGTGGACTCTATGACCGAGGCGTCCGTCGTAACAACAATGCCAAAATGCGGTGTGTGAGGAGCCAACAGTCGGCAGCCGTATCACAAACGAAACGTTACATGTCGGAGTCCCATCTGGAACAGAAAGCGTCCTCTCCAAGGTGATAGTGTATAAATGTTGGCGAATTGGGAACTTTTCAGGAGCTGTCACATATCACAGCACCTTCACTGCAGTGGGAATGAAAAGCGAGTAAATGTTACTCTACACCCATTTCCAACCGACTGCCTGATGTTGACCTTCAGTCACATTAGTTTAGTCACATTAGCAGGCAGTGTCTGTTGAAAGTAGTAGCGTAGGCTCCGGCATGGTCTGTTGGACGTCCAACAGATACATCACCAGATCTGTGCGAATGTGACTTACCGGCGGCACGATATGTCCCACAGATCAGCGGGTGGAGGCATTGAGGTGCCACATGCTCAATCATTGTGCCAGTGAGAGTGTCCTTGTCCAAAGCATATGTAGAAAGAGAGCATGTGTGCTATTTTGCACATGTATCATTCCAATGCTTCCAGCATGTATGGGCAACGTTAGTGTCTCATAAGGGTCCTTGAAAACCCTACCATCCCTGACGAAATGACTAAAGGCCGTTTGGAACCTGCCAGCAATTGAATCAGACATTTGCGTAATGATTAAGTTGAGGGGCGAGGTAGACATTCAGAAAATGTACCTGCGTGATCAGTTCAAGTTTTCGAAATGTATGGAGACGATCTCGGGTGTGGGTAATATTAACTAGTCGGTGAAAAGTAGCTGCTGCTGTATGCTACACGTTTCCATGGAACATTACTCCCAAATATTTCATCGCTGGGACCTTGGTAATGGTAAATGGTGTACTGATCGACAGTCTTGTCCATGTCCATGTAGTGTGACTTCTTCAAGTGGATATGGCTACTGGTCGCTTCGCCAATCATCGTGTATATGTCTTCTGCTGACCAAGAAAACTACATTGTCCACATAGGCACAACACTCAAGATGCACACTGTGGTGGCAAATATCCTCCAAGCTCTGACATTGGCCATGATGTACAACCTCGAGGGCGAGAGCAAAGAGAAAGGCTCAGGAGGCAACCTTGTTCCAATGAGCGCTCAAGAGAATGGTAGCGAGTGGTAGCCATTGCAGAGGACTGTGAAAGAGGCGCTGCAGATGAGACGGAGAACCACACCAGCCAGTACTGGGGACAGACCCATCTCCCCTAAGATATCTTGCAAGAAGCCATGCTCACCTCAGTCAAAAGCATGGTTTAAGTCGACCACCACGAGGGCGCCTTCTAAACGACACGCCGGCATGAGTGCCACCACATCATAATAGCTTAATGCTATGTGTACATTACTACACCTCCCAGTATGAATGGCATCTTTGACAACAGCGAGCAGTCTGAAACCTCCATTCAGTTTTGGCATAAGAATTCCCATGCCCTCCAAAAATTCGAGGGGGACATGAACGTCCAGATGCAGGAGTTTGCAGTACATTTGTTGCCAAACTTTCTCCATCAGGTTAGAATAGATGATATAAAACTCAAGACGAAGAGCACCATATGCTGAAGATTTGTTTCTCGCTCCCTGCGATAGGGCTACGCTCAGTTGGCCAGATATAGAGCGCGATGATGATCTATGAAGACACAGGATATGGCAGCCTGTGTCTCTGCTTGTTGCCATCGGCCATAATAGCTGCAGTGACGAGTCGCCTCTTACAATATCTCTATTCTCAGATGATGTGACAGAGAGATACACACTCATCTGGGAGGGAATTTTGCAGCTCACTCGAACCCACTTACCTTCCAACTTGGCATAGGTGATCTACAGGGGCCCTGCCATGCCATGTTTCTGGTGGGTGGTGATTTGGCGCTCTGGCGAAAGTGGTTGCAACGCTAGTTCCTTCAAGATCTTGTAATAAAACTCAGGGGTCGTCTATTGCAAAAGCGCCTTGCCTCGCACATACACCACGAGAGAACAATGAATAGCTGGTTTGGCACAGTGTGTCCACCAGAGCAGTGCAGAATCATAGGGCTAACATCATCGGTCACAATATCGGATAGATGACAAAACCACTTCCTGGAGAATGGTGATATTATGAGCTCATGGTCCTCTGATACAGCTCGTCTGATGGTGCGTGAATGGAGTGAGCCACTGCTTGGCATTAACAGTTGCTGCGCAAAGACCATGGGTCATGTAAATGTAGTCCAACCTGCTGGCCAGGTAGCTGGTTAGGTTCATATATCCACTTCGTCCGCCGTGGATATACTGTGCAATGCTAGTTCCCTGATCACTGCATGAAGGGCCAGACATGGGATATGGTGAGGGATCTGATCCTCAGGGTGTAAGATGCTGTCTAAGCCGCTACCTACCACTAAGTGCCGCATGGGGCTCTGAAACAGCAGTCACCTCAGTAGGGTACAGAGAGTTCGCTGTCTATGCTTTTACACTCTAGATGGGACGTAAGATTCACAAGGTGAACTGTACTTGTGGTGAATGCAATGCTACGATTACTGGAATCAAAGGGACACAGTTTTCAGGTTAGAGTCAGGTTCCAGACAGAGAGTATTGAAAGAAATTAAAGCACTGAGAGGCCATAATACGAATAAGTTTCGAGAAAAATAAAATTAGCTTCATCAGAACATTGGAGGGTTCGAAAACAAGGTTGAAGGGCTTATTGTATGCTTAGAAGATGTGGAAAATTCTTAAGTGACAGATGATCTGTGCCTCTCTGAAAGCCATACAACCACAAAGATGAAGTCAAATATGATGCATTGTAGACTTTCATCATTTTCGTGGAGAGCTGATATGGAAAAAACAGGATTCGCAAAATACGAAAATGTTGAACACAAAGTCAGAAATACTGAAACAAATAGTTTTTGTGTTGATTAGAACCCAGAAGCATGTGCTTGTGAGTTATTACTGCAGAATAATTCTCTAGGAGACTAACAGCTGTTTATGCGAAATCTACTGGCATTATTGAGCTACCTGTCAGACAAGAAGAAACAGTAGTTTCTTCTTAAAATCTACAGACGTGTAAAATGAACTAGTGTTATTATTTGGGTGTTTCAATCTAATTTCAGTCATTAATTTTCAAACTCGTGTGCAGAAAAATAGTAGGAAATGACTGATAACATTTCTATAGACAGTGCTCAGGCCGAAATAATTAAAGTATACCCAAGTGCTAACAGACTATCTGAAAACGGTTACACGTTAATGGAAATAAACAGCATGGTACCTTACAATCATGAAGCAAGGGTATACAAAACAGTGAGGCTTATTAGTGAGAACAGGGGAGTAAGCTAAAAAGGGTGATATGGGATGTGGTACATGTAGAAAGAGGTGCTAATGTCAAATTCAGTTTATTCCGTAGTAAATCTGTTTCAATACTTGACAGACGCTTTGTTAAAGAATTATCGAAAAGATCCATAATAAATGAAATACAAAAAAATACATGTAAGCCATGAATAAGTAATTAAAGTCCCATGTGAGAGGAAGAGGGATGTGTAAAAGTCAGAGTAAGTCAAGAAACGACATTACTGGTATACTACAAGAAAAACTGCAGCGTTTTAAAGAAAACCATTAAAATGTCAATACGTTTACCTGTCCTGACAGAAATTAATAATATAGATAATAAAATTGAAACTATATGGGACTTTGTCAAAGGGGAGGCCAAACAGCCAGAAAACTGTACAATTAAACTAAATGAAGCAAATAGTTCTAACAATCACGTCCTAAACTAGCAGAAATATGGGACTACATGCGTAAGTTGAAGAATTAAGAGAATATTTTAAAAAGATTATTCCACAAAAAAGTAGCGTACCATCCTTCAGTGAAATAAATACAGTTCTAAAAATTCAAAAAAAGAAGAACAAAGGCTCATATGGTGTTGATGGAATTTCGAACAGACTTCTGAGAAGCTGTTCAAACTTAATAAGCAATGTTCTTAGTGATACACGCAATGCATCACTGCCACAGAGAATTTTTCCAACAGGTTAAAATAAGTGATTATTAAATCACATCATAAGAAAGCTAATGAGACAGACAAACAGTTACTGGCATCTTTTTCCAAAATATTATAAAAAGTATAGTACTAAAGAGCAGTCGCACATTTAAGTGGAAAGAATTTACTTAGCGTATCACAGTTTGAATTCCAGAAAAGTTGCTCGTCTGAGAAGGCTATTTACACATTTACTCATCGAATAGTACAAGCCTTAAATAATAATGTATCGCCAGTTGGCGTTTTCTGTTATCTTTCTAAGACGTTTGATTGTATATATCATCATACTATCTTAGAAAAACTCAAGTTTTATGGAAGTAATGACTTTACACACAGCTGATTTGAATCGTACTTGACGAACAGAATGCAAAAGATTGAACTCAAGAATTCAGATATTGTTGGAAAGGTAGAAAATTTTAGAGACTGGGAAAAATCCACAAAAGGAGTCCTATTGAATTCAGTTTTGGATCCACTTCTGTTTATTACACACTGATAAACCAAAACATTATGACCACTGCCTATCGCGACGTTGGTTGCCTCCCGACGACGTTGTGGGCACATGATACCGTAACAAAAGTATGTAAGCGGAGCAGATACGGACGGGGAATCACCCTAGCGACGATATGGGACGCAAAGGGGGAAATCCACTGAGATAAGCGACTTGGGAAAATGAGAGATTATTATTACGGAGAGCCTGTGTACGACTACCTCGGAAACAGCGAAGCTGGTCGAAAGTTCATGTGCCACTGTCGTGAGCACCTACGGAAAGAGGTAGAACGACAGTAAAACTACCTCTAGGATCTGAATGGTTAAGTTCAAGACTCTTGACAGGACGTGGGTATCTGAGGATTGTCTGCTCTGTCAAGTAGGATAGATGGCGATCTGTAGCATCTCTGCCGAAACAGTACAATACTGTCCCACGCATAAGTTTCGGAGCACACCGTTCATCGTACATTATTGAACAGGGAACTCCCTAACGTGTTCACATGTTGACCCAGCGACTTCGTTAGTTACGATTGCAGGGAGCACGGGACCATCGGGATCCGACCATCGATCAATGAAAACGTGTCTGCTCGTCGGTTGAATCACAGTTTTGCTACTCTAGGTTGTCTCCACAAACGCTATCATTGAAGTGAAAGGTGGCTCGAGATGTGCAGCGCTCCACGGACGCAGGCTGGTGGGAGCAGTATTGTGCTATGGGAGAACCTCTCCTGTGTTTGCATGGGACCTATGGTAGTACTCGAAGACAGCAGCGAACCAGCTGCATCCCTTCATGTCCTGCCTGACGGCGATGTCATCATCCAGCAATATAATTGTCCGTGTCTCGGAGCCACAACCGTGCTAGAGTGGTTTGAGGAGCATTATCATGTTGATGACTCAGCGATGAAATTCGCCTGATGTAAACCGTACGGAACCCATCTGAGTCGCTACCGGGCACTATCATCACGTAAGCATATCAGCGGCCCGTTATATTCGCGAATTACACAACGTATTCGTAGACATCTAATGCCACATACCTCCACGAACCTACCAAGAAACTGTCGGGTTCCTGGTAGCCAAAATCAGTGATGTATTTCGTTCCAAAGACGGCCAAACAAGCTGTTAAGCAGGTGACCAAATGTTTTGGCTCATCAGTGTATATGTGAATGATCTTTCACTTGACATTCTACAAACAAAGTTGGTACTTCTTGCAGATGATACTAGTGTTATAATAAACTCCATTAGAGGGGATGCAACAGAATAGTTGAGCAATGATATTTTACAAGGTATTATCAAGTTCAAAATGGTTCAAATGGCTCTGAGCACTACGGGACGTAACATCTCAGGTCGTCAGTCCCCTACAACTTACAACTACTTAAACATAATTAGTCTGACATCACACACATCACATGCCCGAGGCAGGATTCGAACCTGCGACCGTAGTGGTCGAGCGGTTCCAGAGTGAAGTGCCTAGAACCGCTCGGCCACACTGGTCGGCAATTATCAAGTGGTGCTCTGAAAATGGACACCTCCTAAAGTTTTTAAAAAAAGATAGAGTCATACCAATAACTGATGTAGCACATGAGTAAATGACGAAAAACGAAAATGTTCATTTTTTTATTCAAATGAAATTACGCAAATAATTATTTAAATTATCGTTTTTGTAAATAAAGATTAAAATAAATAAATAAATAAATTTTCTTGTAAACGCGATCTTTGGTCGGATGCAGCGAAGACAAGGCATTGCTATCTCTGACCAAAGAGGTGCGGTAGCGTTGATAAATATCCTCCACTCGAGAGCGGCAGCAGTTGCAATTAAGATCTCTTACTGTGATAACACGTAGAGCAGATCATAGGAACAGTGCAAGTGACTGATGTATTCTTGTAAATGATATTGACCATTTTGATGATTCTATAATGTCAGATTTCATTGCAACGTAATTTCGTATGGTCGTAAATAAGTGCTAGCAATAAATGAATATGAAAAACAGCAGGATCAAGAGTTAGAAAAAAAATAATTTCCATACCTACCATAATTTACTACACACAGTGTGTCCACCACCGCAGTGCAGAATCATAGGGATAACATCGTCGTTCACAATGTCGGATAGATGACAAAACCACTTCCTGGAGAATGGTGATATTAAGAGCTCATAGTCCTCTGATACAGGTTGTCTGATGGTACGTAAATGGAGTGAGCTGCTGCTTGGCATTAACAGTTGCTGGGCAAAGACCATGGGTCATGTAAATCCAGTCCAACCTGCTGGCCAGGTAGCTGGTTAGGATTATATACCCGCGTCGTCCGCCTTGGATATATTGTGCAATGCTAGTTCCCTGATCACTGCATGAAGGGCCAGACACGGGACATGGTGAGGGATCTGATCCTCAGGGTGTAAGATGCTGTCTAAGCCGCTACCGACCACTAAGTGCTGCATGGCGATCTGAAACAGCAGTCGCCAAAGTAGGGTAACAGAGTGTTCGCTGTCTATGCTTTTACACTCTAGATGGGACGTATAGATTCACAAGGTGAACTGCACTTATGGCGAATGCAATGCCTGGTGCTGCGATTACTGGAATCAAAGGGGCACAGTTTTCAGGTTTGAGTCAGGTTCCAGACAGAGAGTACTGAAAGAAATTAAAGCAATGAGAGGCCATAATACGAATAAGTTTCGAGAAAAATAAAATTAGCCTCATCAGAACATTGGAGGGTTGGAAAACAAGGTTGTTGGGCTTATTGTATGCTTAGAAGATGTCGAAAATTCTTAAGTGATAGATTTTCTGTGCCTCTCTGAAAGCCATACAACCACAAAGATGAAATCAAATATGATGCATTGTAGACTTTCAGCATTTTCGTGGGGAACTAATATGGAAAAAAGAGGATTATCAACATGTAAATGTTGAGCAAAAAGTCAGAAATACTGAAACAAATAGTTTTTGTGTTGAATAGAACCCAGAAGCATGTGCTTGTGAGTTATTACTGCAGAATAATTCTATGATAATTGTAACAGTCTATATACCCCCCCCCCCCTCCTATGAGACTTTCAGCTGATTATGAGAAATTTACATGCATTATTGAGCTACCTGTCAAACAAGAAGAAACAGTTAGTAGTTTGTGGAGATTTCACTGTAGACTTCTTACAATCTACAGTCGGGCAAAATGAACTAGTGTTATTGTTTGGGTGTTTAAATCTAATTGCAGTCATCAATTTTCAAACTAGTGTGCAGCAAAATAGTAGAAAATGACTGATAACATTTCTATAGACAGTGCTCAGGCCGATATAATTAAAGTATACCCAAGTGCTAACAGACTATCTGAAAATGGTTACACGTTAATGGAAATAAACAGCATGGTACCTTCAATCATGAAGCAAGGGTATACAAAACAGTGAGGCTTATTAGTGAGAACAGGAGAGTAAGCTAAAAAGGGTGAATTGGGATGTGGTACATGTAGAAAGAGGTGCTAATGTCAAAATCAGTTTATTCCGTAGTAAATCTCTTTCAATACAAGACAGACGCTTTGTTAAAAAATTATCGAAAAGATCTATAAAAAATGAAAAACAAAAAAAAAAAAATACATGTAAGCCATGAATAAGTAATTAAAGTCTCATGTGAGAGGAAAAGGAATGTGTAAAAGTCAGAGTAAGTCAAGAACCGACATTACTGGTATATTACAAGAAAAACTGCAGCGTTTTAAAGAAAACCATTAAAATGTCCATACGTTTTCCTGTCCTGACAGAAATTATTAATATAGATAATAAAATTGAAACTATATGGGACCTTGTCAAAGGGGAGACCAAACAGCCAGAAAACTGTACAGTTAAACTAAATTAATCAAATAGTTCTAACAATCACCTCCTAAATGTAGCAGAAATATGGGACTACATGCGTAAGTTGAAGAATTAAGAGAATATTTTAAAAAGATTATTCCACAAAAAAGTAGCGTACCATCCTTCAGTGAAATAAATACAGTTCTAAAAATTCAAAAAAAGAAGAACAAAGGCTCATATGGTGTTGATGGAATTTCGAACAGACTCCTGAGAAGCTGCTCAAACTTAATAAGCAATGTTCTTAGTGATACACGCAATGCATCACTGCCACAGGGAATTTTTCCAACAGGTTAAAATAAGTGATTATTAAATCACATCATAAGAAAGCTAATGAGACAGACAATCAGTAACTGGCATCTTTTTCCAAAATATTACAAAAAGTATAGTACTCAAGAGCAGTCGCACATTTAAGTGGAAAGAATTTACTTAGCGTATCACAGTTTGAATTCCAGAAGTTGCTCGTCTGAGAAGGCTATTTACACATTTACTCATCGAATAGTACAAGCCTTAAATAATAATGTATCGCCAGTTGGCGTTTTTGTTATCTTTCTAAGACGTTTGATTGTATATATCATCATACTATCTTAGAAAAACTCAAGTTTTATGGAAGTAATGACTTTACACACAGCTAGTTTGAATCGTACTTGACGAACAGAATGCAAAAGATTGAACTCAAGAATTCAGATAATGTTGGAAAGGTAGAAAATTTTAGAGACTGGGAAAAGTCCACAAAAAGGAGTCCTACTGAATTCAGTTTTGGATCCACTTCTGTTTATTACACACTGATAAACCAAAACATTATGACCACTGCCTATCGCGACGTTGGTTGCCTCCCGACGACGTTGTGGGCACGTGACACCGTAACAAAAGTATGTAAGCGGAGCAGATACGGACGGGGAATCACCCTAGCGACGATATGGGCCGCAAAGGGGGAAATCCATTGAGATAAGCGACTTGGGAAAATGAGAGATTATTATTACGGAGAGTCTGTGTACGACTACCTCGGAAACAGCGAAGCTGGTCGAAAGTTCATGTGCCACTGTCGTGAGCACCTACGGAAAGAGGCAGAACGACAGTAAAACTACCTCTAGGATCTGAATGGTTAAGTTCAAGACTCTTGACAGGACGTGGGTATCTGAGGATTGTCTGCTCTGTCAAGTAGGACAGATGGCGATCTGTAGCATCTCTGCCGAAACAGTACAATACTGTCGCACGCATAAGTTCGGAGCACACCGTTCATCGTACATAATTGAACAGGGAACTCCGCAGCAGACCACCCTAACGTGTTCACATGTTGACCCAGCGACTTCGTCAGTTACGATTGCAGGGAGCACGGGACCATCGGGATCCGACCATCGATCAATGAAAACGTGTCGGCTCGTCGGTTGAATCACAGTTTTGCTACTCTAGGTCGTCTCCACAAACGCTATCATTGAAGTGAAAGGTGGCTCGAGATGTGCAGCGCTCCACGGACGCAGGCTGGTGGGAGCAGTATTGTGCTATGGGAGAACCTCTCCTGTGTTTGCATGGGACCTATGGTAGTACTCGAAGACAGCAGAGAGCCAGCTGCATCCCTTCATGTCCTGCCTGACGGCGATGTCATCATCCAGCAATATAATTGTCCGTGTCTCGGAGCCACAACCGTGCTAGAGTGGTTTGAGGAGCATTATCGTGTTGATGACTCGGCGATGAAATTCGCCTGATGTAAACCCATCTGAGTCGCTACCGGGCACTATCATCACGTAAGCATATCAGCGGCCCGTTATATTCGCGAATTACACGACGTATTCGTAGACATCTAATGCCACATACCTCCACGAACCTACCAAGAAACTGTCGGGTTCCTGATAGCCAAAATCAGTGATGTATTTCGTTCCAAAGACGGCCAAACAAGCTATTTAGCAGGTGATCAAATGTTTTGGCTCATCAGTGTATGTGTGAATGATCTTTCACTTAATATTCTACAAACAAAGTTGGTACTTCTTGCGGACGATACTAGTGTTATAATAAACTCCATTAGAGGGTATGCAACAGAATAGTTGATAAATGATATTTTACAAGGTATTATCAAGTTCAAAATGGTTCAAATGGCTCTGAGCACTACGGGACGTAACATCTCAGGTCGTCAGTCCCCTACAACTTACAACTACTTAAACATAATTAGTCTGACATCACACACATCACATGCCCGAGGCAGGATTCGAACCTGCGACCGTAGTGGTCGAGCGGTTCCAGATTGAAGTGCCTAGAACCGCTCGGCCACACTGATCGGCAATTATCAAGTGGTGCTCTGAAAATGGACACCTCCTAAAGTTTTAAAAAAAACATAGAGTCATACCAATAACTGATGTAGCACATGAGCAAATGACGAAAAAGAAAAATGTTCATTTTTTTATTCAAATGAAATTACGCAATTAATTATTTAAATTATCATTTTTGTAAATAAATATTAAAATAAATAAGTAAATAAATTTTCTTGTAAACGCGATCTTTGGTCGGAAGCAGCGAAGACAAGGCATTGCTATCTCTGACCAAAGAGGTGCGGTAGCGTTGATAAATATCCTCCACTCGAGAGCGGCAGCAGTTGCAATTAAGATCTCTTACTGTGATAACACGTAGAGCAGATCATAGGAACAGTGCAAGTGACTGATGTATTCTTGTAAATGATATTGACCAGTTTGAAGATTCGATAATGTCAGATTTCATTGCAACGTAATTTCGTATGGTCGTAAATAAGTGCAAGCAATAAATGAATATGAAAAACAGCAGGATCAAGAGTTAGAAAAAAAATAATTTCCATACCTACCATAATTTACTACACACAGTGTGTCCACCACCGCAGTGCAGAATCATAGGGATAACATCGTCGTTCACAATGTCGGATAGATGACAAGCCACTTCCTGGAGAATGGTGATATTAAGAGCTCATAGTCCTCTGATACACGTAGTCTGATGGTACGTAAATGGATTGAGCTGCTGTTGTCATTAACAGTTGCTGGGCAAAGACCATAGGTCATGCAAATCCAGTCCAACCTGCTGGCCAGGTAGCTGGTTAGGATTATATATCCGCGTCGTCCACCTTGCATATATTGTGCAGTGCTAGTTCCCTGATCACTGCATGAAGGGCCAGACACGGGACATGGTGAGGGATCTGATCCTCAGGGTGTAAGATGCTGTCTAAGCCGCTACCGACCACTAAGTGCTGCATGGCGATCTGAAACAGCAGTCGTCAAAGTAGGGTAACAGAGCGTTCGCTGTCTATGCTTTTACACTCTAGATGGGACGTACAGATTCACAAGGTGAACTGCACTTATGGCGAATGCAATGCCTGGTGCTGCGATTACTGGAATCAAAGGGGCACAGTTTTCAGGTTTGAGTCAGGTTCCAGACAGAGAGTACTGAAAGAAATTAAAGCAGTAAGAGGCCATAATACGAATAAGTTTCGAGAAAAATAAAATTAGCCTCATCAGAACATCGGAGGGTTGGAAAACAAGGTTGTTGGGCTTATTGTATGCTTAGAAGATGTCGAAAATTCTTAAGTGATAGATTTTCTGTGCCTCTCTGAAAGCCATACAACCACAAAGATGAAATCAAATATGATGCATTGTAGACTTTCAGCATTTTCGTGGGGAACTAATATGGAAAAAAGAGGATTATCAACATGTAAATGTTGAGCAAAAAGTCAGAAATACTGAAACAAATAGTTTTTGTGTTGAATAGAACCCAGAAGCATGTGCTTGTGAGTTATTACTGCAGAATAATTCTATGATAATTGTAACAGTCTATGTACCCCCCCCCCCCCCCGTCCTATGAGACTTTCAGCTGATTATGAGAAATTTACATGCATTATTGAGCTACCTGTCAAACAAGAAGAAACAGTTAGTAGTTTGTGGAGATTTCACTGTAGACTTCTTACAATCTACAGTCGGGCAAAATGAACTAGTGTTATTGTTTGGGTGTTTAAATCTAATTGCAGTCATCAATTTTCAAACTAGTGTGCAGCAAAATAGTAGGAAATGACTGATAACATTTCTATAGACAGTGCTCAGGCCGATATAATTAAAGTATACCCAAGTGCTAACAGACTATCTGAAAACGGTTACACGTTAATGGAAATAAACAGCATGGTACCTTACAATCATGAAGCAAGGGTATACAAAACAGTGAGGCTTATTAGTGAGAACAGGAGAGTAAGCTAAAAAGGGTGATATGGGATGTGGTACATGTAGAAAGAGGTGCTAATGTCAAAATCAGTTTATTCCGTAGTAAATCTCTTTCAATACTTGACAGACGCTTTGTTAAAAAATTATCGAAAAGATCCATAAAAAACGAAAATAAAAAAAATACATGTAAGCCATGAATAAGTAATTAGAGTCTCATGTGAGAGGAAGAGGGATTCGTAAAAGTCAGAGTAAGTCAAGCACCGACATTACTGGCATACTACAAGAAAAACTGCAGCGTTTTAAAGAAAACCATTAAAATGTCCATACGTTTTCCTGTTCTGACAGAAATTAATAATATAGATAATAAAATTAAAACTATATGGGACCTTGTCAAAGGGGAGACCAAACAGCCAGAAAACTGTACAGTTAAACTAAATGAAGCAAATAGTTCTAACAATCACGTCCTAAACGTAGCAGAAATATGGGACTAGATGCGTAATTAAAACTCAAGGTGTTCACATTTGCCACTTGAAGAACAGATCTGAAACGCGATGATTTTTCTTTTATATAGTTATTGAGAAGCCACATCAGCCACTGTAATTTACAACAAGTTAGATAAGTAATTAAAGATAATTGAGGGTCACTGTAGACCAGTTTGATAGTTTTCTCTTTTGTGAAACTTAAGTTAAACCTAGATTCTAGATGTGATATGGCATAGGTCATCCTTCGATAGATTGTAGAACTTGGAAACCCATTTAGGGAATATTCGTTCATATTTTTGTTGAACGCTGTTGGTTTTTACCATCCTGTATTAAAACATTTCCTTTTATCAATACTGCAATTTATAAACGATGTTTTGTGATTAGAATAAATTTCCAATGGTAAACTTAACTGCTTTTTCGACGTTATTTTACCAGCTAACTAAAAATAGGAAAGCCTTGAACCCTTTCCACTATATTTAGTTCGAATTAAGATTCTTTTACAGGGAGTGCAGTGGAGCTGACGCTGAGATCATTTAGTATTTGGTTATATCATCGCTAGTCTCACTGAACTCTTCTGAATTCTACATGTCATGTGTGGTCTGGCGTCTCCTTACCAGCAGCAGGTCCCAGGTTCAAACTAGTTAATTCCCTAAAAAACACGCTCAGAGCGTCGTTGCGCGAAAGTGGCAGGGAGACACGATATAGTACAAACAGACACCACCATGATTGTTTAGAAAATGGCGACCCTGCCAGGATGGTAAAATACCATGATTGAAGGTCGACCACATGCCTAAGTAGGTCAGAAAAATATCTTATTTAAAAATTTTTGTAAAAAAAAAATAATTTTTTTTCTTAAAGTTTTACATAGTAAAACAGTAGCTGCAGCGATAGATAGTAAATGTTTAAAATAGAAATGAGTCTGGCAGTGACGATTGCATAATTAAATTATGAGTTTTGAAAATTGTTAGAATTAAGTTTTCTCTCCAATGGAAGCGCGCAGGTGGCGGATACATCGTTGACAAGTTGGTTCTGTCCCAACAAGTAAGTGAATGGATTGTCAGTCTTGGTAATGTCAAGTCGTGTGAACAAAAAATTTATGAAATTCGTGAGAACGTTTGAGCGCCCTGTGAACAAAAAGGTTATGAAACGTGTGAGATCGTATGAGCGCATTTTGACGCGAAGCAGAGCGCGTGAATTGCTTTTAAAACATAAAATAAGGGATTCGGAAAGATTAGCAATGGCAGATCGAGACCGAATTGAGGTAGAGACCCAGCATGAAAATGGACAGAGAATAGAGGACAATGCAACAGACGATGCAGTATCGCGAGAAATAGGAAAGATAACGCACCATAACGAGCATAATGTACGCCAAGGCACAGAAAACCTAGGTCAGCATACGACAGGGGAGCAGCAAAGTAGAGAGACAGTCGATGAGGATTTTAACTTGCGTCTTGAATACGTAGAACCCACAGTACAAGTAATCAGAGCTCCCTCACCACAGAGTACAAGGAATGCGAGCAGAAACGTGTCACAGCACAGTTCAATGCAATCGGTTGCGAACCAACACTTGGGCGAAAACACAGAGCGTAGGACGTCGGAACAAAACGTAATAGGACCCACCAATCTCGCAGAATTATTACAACAAATTACGGAAACGATGACAAAGAAAAATAGAGATATAGCGAACCAAATTCAAATTCAGAATGCAGAAACCACGAGACAAATGCGTGAGATTAAAGAACAAAACAAAAAAATTCAGTTACACCTAAGTCATATTGAAGACGAGGCCAAAGAATCTCGAGAAGTGATAGGAAACTTAATAACAGGTTACAATCAATTGAGAACAGACATTGACAAGGTAGAAGCGGACGTACAAACATTGCGTAATGACACCCAGGACGAGATCAGAACATTACGTAACAACACCCAGGGAGAAGTCAAGAAACTAAAGAAACAGATAAACGTAATTACTAGACAAGCAGCAGGTACAGCGCGTAAAATTCTTGAAAAAAGTGTGTTACACAAACGTATCACAAAAGCAGCGCTGAAAAGATATGATGACCGCATAGCCAAAATAGAAGTGCAAACGAAGCGACAATTTCAGAAATTGCGAGCAGAGTTGTTGCAAACCACTGAAGAGCGTAGTGAACAGGATCGAACAAGCACTGAGTCTGCAGCCACATCCGTATCTGTAACAGCTCCGGAAAAACAAGCAATTAACGAAGATATTACGCATTTGCGATTCCAATCACAGGCGGAAAGTAATATACGTGAAATACGACAGCCTGCACCGTGGGTACGCGAAAGCTACAGTGGACAATATCCAATGGATCTACCACAACCGGAAAGAACGACGGGAGAAACGATCAGAAACAAAAGCGGCGAAGAATCGCGGATTTCATATGGAACTATGACGAAGTACGACAACGATCATTTCCTCACAGTCAGAAAATTTCAACACTTTCGAGAAGAAAACTCATTACATCCACGAACTTTTATTGATCAATTCCGAGTAGGATTACCAGAACACTGGACGCTAGCACACAAATTAGACTTTATATGTGCACACATGTCAGGAACAGTCGCAGAAACCATGCAGAATGTTGCAGCGACATGCCGATCGTACGAAGATTTCAGAGAGAAGTTTCTCTCACGATATTGGTCCAGCGAAGCACAGAACAGAGTGAAGTACGAATTATTACAGAACCCATACTTTGAAAATTCAGGAGAGAAGAGTCCCGTGAAATTTTTCGAATTAATGGCAAACAAAAATCAATTCTTAGATGTACCATACAGTGGCGGAGAGTTGATTAAATTATGCGCGATGAAGCTGCCATTGAAATACCAGCAATCATTAGTAGGTCGCGGAGGCAATGACGTCGAAGCATTTAAAGGTATTCTAAGGGAACTAGAGTTCATATTTTCGGAAGATGACGCAAGAAAAAGACAAAGCGCACGTGAAAACGAAAGCAAAAAGCAGTGGAATCCACAAGACACAGTACGAAGAAACAATAATTACGAACCACGTGATAACTTCGCACCAGGAAACGACAATAGATTTCAACAGAGAACCGGTTATGGATTTAGAAGAGAATATGGCAATAACTATAATTCACCCAGGAACGGCAACAACTACACTCCTGGAAATGGAAAAAAGAACACATTGACACCGGTGTGTCAGACCCACCATACTTGCTCCGGACACTGCGAGAGGGCTGTACAAGCAATGATCACAAGCACAGCACAGCGGACACACCAGGAACCGCGGTGTTGGCCGTCGAATGGCGCTAGCTGCGCAGCATTTGTGCACCGACGCCGTCAGTGTCAGCCAGTTTGCCGTGGCACACGGAGCTCCATCGCAGTCTTTAACACTGGTAGCATGCCGCGACAGCGTGGACGTGAACCGTATGTGCAGCTGACGGACTTTGAGCGAGGGCGTATAGTGGGCATGCGGGAGGCCGGGTGGACGTACCGCCGAATTGCTCAACACGTGGGGCGTGAGGTCTCCACAGTACATCGATGTTGTCGCCAGTGGTCGGCGGAAGGTGCACGTGCCCGTCGACCTGGGACCGGACCGCAGCGACGCACGGATGCACGCCAAGACCGTAGGATCCTACGCAGTGCCGGAGGGGACCGCACCGCCACTTCCTAGCAATTTAGGGACACTGTTGCTCCTGGGGTATCGGCGAGGACCATACGCAACCGTCTCCATGAAGCTGGGCTACGGTCCCGCACACCGTTAGGCCGTCTTCCGCTCACGCCCCAACATCGTGCAGCCCGCCTCCAGTGGTGTCGCGACAGGCGTGAATGGAGGGACGAATGGAGACGTGTCGTCTTCAGCGATGAGAGTCGCTTCTGCCTTGGTGCCAATGATGGTCGTATGCGTGTTTGGCGCCGTGCAGGTGAGCGCCACAATCAGGACTGCATACGACCGAGGCACACAGGGCCAACACCCGGCATCATGGTGTGGGGAGCGATCTCCTACACTGGCCGTACACCTCTGGTGATCGTCGAGGGGACACTGAATAGTGCATGGTACATCCAAACCGTCATCGAACCCATCGTTCTACCATTCCTAGACCGGCAAGGGAACTTGCTGTTCCAACAGGACAATGCACTTCCGCATGTATCCTGTGCCACCCAACGTGCTCTAGAAGGTGTAAGTCAACTACCCTAGCCAGCAAGATCTCCGGATCTGTCCCCCATTGAGCATGTTTGGGACTGGATGAAGCGTCGTCTGACGCAGTCTGCACGTCCAGCACGAACGCTGGTCCAACTGAGGCGCCGGGTGGAAATGGCATGGCAAGCCGTTCCACAGGACTACATCCAGCATCTCTACCATCGTCTCCGTGGGAGAATAGCAGCCTGCATTGCTGCGAAAGGTGAATATACACTGTACTAGTGCCGACATTGTGCATGCTCTGTTGCCTGTATCTATGTGCCTGTGGGTCTGTCAGTGTGATCGTGTGATGTATCTGACCCCAGGAATGTGTCAATAAAGTTTCCCCTTCCTGGGACAATGAATTCACGGTGTTCTTATTTCAATTTCCAGGAGTGTATTACAGAGGGAGTAACGACAACCGGAACGGGTACTGGAGAACCAATAGACCGACAAATTATCAACCAAGAAACCACTATCAACAAGGTGAACAAGTAAAGCGAATGCAGATAGAAGAGGTTGAGGCAAAACCACCAAACCCCAATAAAAGTTCGATTTGACAGCTAAGCGCCCATGCCAAAGAGAATGACGCACCGACCCAGGACAATTGCAGTACCTTGAACAGAGAAGTAAAAATGTTATCAAGAGAAGAGAAGAAGGATGAAACAAATCCGCAGGGACCAGCAGAAAACGAAGACAAGAATATAAGAATATCGTGTTGGGACGAAATTAACTGGGAGAATACTGACGAGGAAGATGAATTACCAGAAGCATGCACAACGAATGTAGGAGGAAAGGACGAAGTAATGAGTATTGCAGAGCTATTTGAGATGGAAACCAGGGAAAGCGAATTCAATGAGGATAATGCGCAGTTGACAGAAGTTGAAAATAAGTTACGAGTGGGCACACAACCCAACGTATATAATGAAGGAAGTTATGAAGCGATAATTAGTGCATTTAGATGCGATTACGTGGAAGTAGCGACGAAGAAGGAGAAGATAGACGAGGATGAGGAAAAAGTAGAGGATGCAGAAGAAAGCGTAAATGAAGGAAGAAATAGAGAAGAGAAAATAAAAAAGAGAGAAGTAGCAGTCGAAGCTTATCCTACAGAAAGTTCGAATTCACAAGGGAAATTCCTAAAAAGACTCATGTATCATTCAATGGAGGATTCGTTGATGCAAGAAGGAGAAGAACAGAACCAACCCTTTCAAATTCAACCAATTGTGAAGGCCATGGTAAAGAATATCCCAATCAATATTGTAATTGATAGCGGAAGTGAACTGACTGCGATCTCAGAAAATTTATTCATGCAGTGTAATGCCAATGAGGAATTGCCAGTTCTGAAAACACGTAAGATTAAAGTAAGAGGTCCTATTAGAAACAATGCTGCGGAAGTTACGAGACAAACAAGGTTAACTCTTTCGTGCCAAGGTCAAAAGATCGAAGCCAACTTCGTGATTATACCTAAACTAACTGTAGATTTGATTATAGGTGCAGATTTTTTAAATGAGAGGCGAGCGGTAATAGATATGGGGAAAGGTAGCGTAACATTCGGGAATGTCACACTTCTCTTTGAGCAAAAGCTAAAATTAGAAGAAATACCAGTTATAAACAAACAATTAAGAATGACGCGAGATAAAGAGGATGAAGAATTAGAATGGTATGCACTAAAGAAGGAGTCGCCTCAACTCATGTTAGAAGTCCATAAAGAAATCGACGAAAAATTGCAAGAAGTTCAAGGTATTTCGGAACACAGTAAAAGAGAATTAGAGGGTATTTTACGAGATAAAGCAGAGGTACATTTACCTAAGGCTGGCAGTATTAAACACTTTCAGTACAAGTTTGAAGATTAATTTTATTACTCGTAAATAATCAGCACAATATTTCAAGATTATGTTGCAGATAAGATCGTCAGGTGAAAGAAGAATGAAGAGAGAGGAAGGTGGGAAAAAGAAAGTAGTTTCAACAATAACACCAATAGTACGATAGATTAAGGTGAAGGGATCAAGCGTAGATAGTCTAACAGCATGAAATACTAAAATGCCATACACCACGACACTACACAAAAATAAAAAACGAATTTGAGGATTCTTGAGTAGACGTTAAGACTCCAAATATCTTAGAATTGTAACATGGAAAGGGCGCCGAAATTTGTAAAGCTTTTTAAGTAGGCGCAAAACAAGTAGATAGTAGATATATGTTAGATGATTATAAGTAAAACTTTTTGTAAGAACCATTGTAAAAACTCCAGCAAGGAAGAGATGCAACGACCCACAAGTTGCAACGCGAGAAGTATCAAGAAAGAAAAGGACGTAATTAGCAAGACACGATTCCTACATAACAGGAGCCTCGAGAGAAGGTAAAGGACAGCGGAACTAACAGAATGCCCTTGTAGCGAAAGTGGGCAATAAATGTGCCCGCTAGGTAGAACCTTGCTGGGATGGAACAGGAAGCCGCACAGTGACAGCCCTGCAGAGGCGCCACGGGACGCCAGGACACCGGATTTTCACCGCTCGTAAACCCCAGGGCGCCCCGACTAGCGGAGCGAGCAAAAAAACGGCCGGACGAGAAGACCGCTTGGGCAAGCCACCGCTGGCAAAAAATATGCGTAAAAGTCACACTACTGCTATTAAACAGCACGCTGATGCACGAAACTGAAGGACTTCCACAAAGTAAAAATGACGCGCCCAAACAATCTATCAAACTGTTACTAGGAGGAGAACTTCAAAGCGACTAGTTATCAATAAACATTTCCATATCCTGCCCAGAGAAGAATCAAGAAGCAAGTAAGAAGCAGAGAAAAAGCGGGAAGAACAGAAGATGAAGATTCGCAAGATTGAGACCAAGAAAGAAGATGGGTGAAGAATAGACGACATACCTTCCCAAATCCCTATCCTATTGTAAACTAGTCGTCTGCGAAGTATTACAACGACAAACGACCGCTTTCAGCGACACATAATGATGACTTTCACGCATACAAAGCCAGTAAACCACGAGATTCTGCACTCACAGCTCCATTCCATTAAGGGACCTCCACAACAGCAACACACACTTGCAAAGCCATCAAGGAACGAAGAACGAAGCTGTACATGAAATACTTGCCCACATCCATCTCGCTCAAGTCCATCACCTTCGTGCAAAAACATTCGCCAACCTCTTGCATAAACATTCACAGGATTGTGTGAACGTGTGAAATCAAATTATGTGATGTAGGAATTGTGCAAAAGAAACGTGTGAAAAACTAAATAAGTAAAGCACACCAGACAGCTAATAAACTATAAAGTAACAGTCATTGACTATGGACTTAAGTAAAAAATATAGACTGTCGATAAAAACAAGTCATTAGTTCTGAAATGGACAGTATATAAAGAAACTATATACCACTTATTTTCTCCTCATAAAAATAAAAGAATAACTATATTATACTTATTTTCTCCTTATAAAAACAAAGAATAAAAATATATCTTGTTGGATGTTTTCCCTTTCTTTAACATTTGTACCATTTATTAGGATAATACCTCAATACGTGTGTATGTATATTTCATTGTCAAAGCATTTTTTTTAACATTTGTACCATTTGTTACGGTAATATCTCGATACTTGTGTATGTATATTTCTTTGTCAAAGCAATTCTTGGAAATAATTCTTATTTGTTATTGTAACAATGTTGAAATGAGTGTCTCGAAACAAAAACATTTTACTTGTACATGATATTTAGAAAATGTGTTAGGAATAGATTTTACTTAATTACTACATTTATAAAAAAAATATTTCTAAGAAAATCGATGTGAAAGACTCCTCACTTTCGAAAACAAACTTCTTAAAAAAAACTTCACACTTAAATAAAGAAAGAAAATAATTAAATATTAATAATAGCATAAAAATATTCTTCTCTTGTCATTTTTAATTATAATGTGGAAGAATATAAAAATATAAATTAGTAATACAAACTAGCAT
The DNA here is from genome assembly GCF_023897955.1 of Schistocerca gregaria. Classification (NCBI taxonomy): domain Eukaryota; kingdom Metazoa; phylum Arthropoda; class Insecta; order Orthoptera; family Acrididae; genus Schistocerca; species Schistocerca gregaria. The sequence continues at coordinate 181,249,657 of NC_064927.1, forward strand.
AGAACAGAATGACGTGGCTGAACAATACGCAACAAAATTTAGATAAATTAGATAATTTTTGACTGACTTAGACAACGATTCAATCATTGCCTAAATTCAGTGCAAAAATTAAGTTCGAAGGGTGGTGATATGTAAGGTGTCAGTCAAATCCAACACCTTACATGAAAACCCTGACATGATAAGCAAATCCAGTAGTATGTCACATAGCTCGGAATAAATCGTAACATTAAATTAACCAAAGTAATACGAGTAACGAGTGAGCAAATGGAATAAAAGAATGCCTAAATGCATGTCCTACCTTCCCACCGTGAGGCAGACGCAGTTCCGAGGGGAGAAACGAGGACAGAAGCCGAGAGCAGAACCGTGTTAAGCTAGATAAGGGAGGGGCTGGGCACCCACGCCTCGAGCCTACCTGTACGACTATACAATGCGCACGTTTTAGCGTGAGGCTTTTTCGCGTCTCAGGTATGTCAAGGACCACCCCCAGCCCATGTTAAAAGCTAGAGCCCTCCAGAAAAGCAGTATAGATCTTACGATAACACAAAAAGGGCCACTACCACCCGCAAGTTTTAGCGAAGGACTTTTTCGCGTGTCTGTTACATTAGGATCACTCCCCAGCCCATGTTAAAAGATAGAGCCCTCCAGAAGAGCAGTATAGATCCTACGATAACGCTAAAAGGACCACACTAGCTGCAGGTTTTAGCGTGAGACTTTTTAGCATCTCTGTTACGTTGCAAACTTTAAAAACATTGCCCCACCACGAAAAGTATAACGTTTCTCATTGGATAGACAGAATTTTTGTAGGCGGAGCTTAAGGTTAACATTGAGACCCTGATTGGTCAGATTAAAACACAGCCAAATAGTTTTTTAAACCAACTTCGGTAAATTGTAGTAAGGAGAAGTTAGAAAAGAGTTGGTTCCGAGACGGCGAGCTGAATGGCTGCTGCGCCGGCCGCTGCCGCCCTGACGCTGCTTAAACACCGACAAGGTAATGAACGCACGCGATGCGGCATTTTTGAGCGCATAAGGCTTCACTCAGAACTGCAGAAGTCTCATCTGTTACACCCCCTTTTTGCGTAATACTAGTGTCGATCGTTAATTAAAACTCAAGGTGTTCACATTTGCCACTTGAAGAACAGATCTGAAACGCGATGATTTTTCTTTTATATAGTTATTGAGAAGCCACATCAGCCACTGTAATTTACAACAAGTTAGATAAGTAATTAAAGATAATTGAGGGTGACTGTAGACCATTTTGATAGTTTTCTCTTTTGTGAAACTTAAGTTAAACCTAGATTCTAGATGTGATATGGCATAGGTCATCCTTCGACCGATTGTAGAACTTGGAAACCCATTTAAGGAATATTCGTTCACATTTTTGTTGAACGCTGTTGGTTTTTACCATCCTGTATTAAAACATTTCCTGTTGTCAATACTGCAATTTATAAACGATGTTTTGTGATTAGAATAAATTTCCAATGGTAAACTTAACTGCTTTTTCGACGTTATTTTACCAGCTAACTAAAAATAGGAAAGCCTTGAACCCTTTCCACTATATTTAGTTCGAATTAAGATTCTTTTACAGGGAGTGCAGTGGAGCTGACGCTGAGATCATTTAGTATTTGGTTATATCATCGCTAGTCTCACTGAACTCTTCTGAATTCTACATGTCATGTGTGGTCTGGCGTCTCCTTACCAGCAGCAGGTCCCAGGTTCAAACTAGTTAATTCCCTAAAAAACACGCTCAGAGCGTCGTTGCGCGAAAGTGGTAGGGAGACACGATATAGTGCAAACAGACACCACCATGAATGTTTAGAAAGAGCAGTCGCACATTGAAGTGGAAAGAATTTACTTAGCGTATCACAGTTTGAATTCCAGAAGAGTTGCTCGTCTGAGAAGGTTATTTACACATTTACTCATCGAATAGTACAAGCCTTAAATAATAATGTATCGCCAGTTGGCGTTTTTGTTATCTTTCTAAGACGTTTGATTGTATATATCATCATACTATCTTAGAAAAACTCAAGTTTTATGGAAGTAATGACTTTACACACAGCTAGTTTGAATCGTACTTGACGAACAGAATGCAAAAGATTGAACTGAAGAATTCAGGTAATGTTGGAAAGGTAGAAAATTTTAGAGACTGGGAAAAGTCCACAAAAAGGAGTCCTACTGAATTCAGTTTTGGATCCACTTCTGTTTATTACACACTGATAAACCAAAACATTATGACCACTGCCTATCGCGACGTTGGTTGCCTCCCGACGACGTTGTGGGCACGTGATACCGTAACAAAAGTATGTAAGCGGAGCAGATACGGACGGGGAATCACCCTAGCGACGATATGGGCCGCAAAGGGGGAAATCCATTGAGATAAGCGACTTGGGAAAATGAGAGATTATTATTACGGAGAGCCTGTGTACGACTACCTCGGAAACAGCGAAGCTGGTCGAAAGTTCATGTGCCACTGTCGTGAGCACCTACGGAAAGAGGTAGAACGACAGTAAAACTACCTCTAGGATCTGAATGGTTAAGTTCAAGACTCTTGACAGGACGTGGGTATCTGAGGATTGTCTGCTCTGTCAAGTAGGATAGATGGCGATCTGTAGCATCTCTGCCGAAACAGTACAATACTGTCGCACGCATAAGTTTCGGAGCACACCGTTCATCGTACATTATTGAACAGGGAACTCCCTAACATGTTCACATGTTGACCCAGCGACTTCGTCAGTTACGATTGCAGGGGGCACGGGACCATCGGGATCCGACCATCGATCAATGAAAACGTGTCGGCTCGTCGGTTGAATCACAGTTTTGCTACTCTAGGTCGTCTCCACAAACGCTATCATTGAAGTGAAAGGTGGCTCGAGATGTGCAGCGCTCCACGGACGCAGGCTGGTGGGAGCAGTATTGTGCTATGGGAGAACCTCTCCTGTGTTTGCATGGGACCTATGGTAGTACTCGAAGACAGCAGCGAACCAGCTGCATCCCTTCATGTCCTGCCCGACGACGATGTCATTATCCAGCAATATAATTGTCAGTGTCTCGGAGCCACAACCGTGCTAGAGTGGTTTGAGGAGCATTATCGTGTTTATGACTCGGCGATGAAATTCGCCTGATGTAAACCGTACGGAACCCATCTGGGTCGCTACCGGGCACCATCATCACGTAAGCATATCAGCGGCCCGTTATATTCGGGAATTACACGACGTATTCGTAGACATCTAATGCCACATACCTCCACGAACCTACCAAGAAACTGTCGGGTTCCTGGTAGCCAAAATGTATGATGTATTTCGTTCCAAAGACGGCCAAACAAGCTATTAAGCAGGTGATCAAATGTTTTGGTTCATCAGTGTATGTGTGAATGATCTTTCACTTACTATTCTACAAACAAAGTTGGTACTTCTTGCGGACGATACTAGTGTTATAATAAACTCCATTAGAGTGTATGCAACAGAATAGTTGATCAATGATATTTTACAAGGTATTATCAAGTTCAAAATGGTTCAAATGGCTCTGAGCACTACGGGACGTAACATCTCAGGTCATCAGTCCCCTAGAACTTAGAACTACTTAAACATAATTAGCCTGACATCACACACATCACATGCCCGAGGCAGGATTCGAACCTGCGACCGTAGTGGTCGAGCGGTTCCAGACTGAAGCGCCTAGAAACCGCTCGGCCACACTGGTGGGCAATTATCAAGTGGTGCTCTGAAAATGGACACCTCCTAAAGTTTTAAAAAAACACATGTAGAGTCATACCAATAACTGATGTAGCACATGGGCAAGAGACAGAATGTTAGAATGCTCCAAATTTTTGGATGTACATATGGATGAAAACGAACTGAAAGAAGCAAATTAAAGAAATTTTCGAACAGTTAAGATCATTTACTTTTCTTCTTCTTGCAGTTGCTAATCTTGTAAAAAAACAATCTCCCGAATTTTTGCATATTTACACTAAATAATCACGTAGAAAAAAGTATTGATTCCACAAAAGCGAGAAGTAAGTATATGATGTTCACCCACGGGCGCCATGTAGGTATCTCTTCTAGGAGCTAGATATTTTAAATTCGCCCTCACAATACATATATTCGCTAATGAAATTCGTCATAAATAATCCATCACAACTGGAGAAGAACTGTGATTTACTTACCTACAAAACTAGAAAGAAAATTACCTTTATTACCCATTCTTGAAGCTGTCAGTAGCTCAGAGAGTAGTTCATTAAGTGTAACAAATAATTATTGATCATATTTTCAAAGACAACATGTCTGACAGGTAGCGAACCAAGTTCTACATCTAATTCAAAATCATTTCTCCTGGACAACTTCTTTAATTCAATGATGAATTTCAACTAAAGAACTGGTATTTAGCAAACAAAAATATTTCGTGTATTTGAATGGGTCGGATAAAAATAATACTGTCCCAATTAGCGTTGATACGGATAGGGTATGCATATTTTGTAAATTGACTCATCCACATCATTTCGGTAAAAGAAAAGTGATTTATGGAACGTGTAACTAACTAACCAACAGATCGTATTGAAGAAAGTGACTAAAAAAGTTCAGAGGATTGCTGCTAGTTTTGTTACTCATAAGTAAGACGAACATGCGAGTAGTACAGAAATGCTTCCCTAATTCAAGTGGGAATACCTGAAGGGAAGACGGCGTTCATTTCGCGAAACACTGTTCAAAAAATTTACAGTATCGGAAATGTAGCTGGCTGCGGAACATAAGATAGGAAAAATTAACGTTCGTACGGAAGCGAACAGACAGTCGTTTTTCCGTCGCTCTGTTTGCCAATGAAGCAGGAAACGAAACGAATAGTAATGGTACAAGTTAGCTTCGCCATGCACCATACTGTATCTTACGAAGTACGTTTCACAACTCGCGCAAAAATGAATAGTTGGAAAGGCGACTTCTAATGAACGAAAAATGTTCAAATGTGTGCGAAATCTTATGGGACAACTGCTAAGGTCATCAGTCCCTAAGCTTACACACTACGTAACCTAAATTATCCTAAGGACAAACACACACACCCATGCCCGAGGGAGGACTCGAACCTCCGCCGGGACCAGACGCACAGTCCGTGACTGCAGCGCCTGAGACCGCTCGGCTAATCCCGCGCGGCTTCTAATGAACGACTTCCTTGTCTACCCACTATTATAATATTGCTCCGAGTCTTTAGTCTATGGAGTTTTCTTCCTCCTGGTTATCATGTTCTGTGGAATGTACAAGATATGGTCTATCATAGGACAAATACAATTTTATAAAAGTAAGTGAAAAAACAGTCTCTATGGTGATGATTATTTTATTAAAATGACCCATTTCGGCCTCGTCTCAGACAATTTTAAGACAGCATCATCCGGTGAAGTCGACAATGCGTAAGGTCAGCTGACCTGAGGCGTGAAACTGCTGAATGATCTATGGAACATGCAACTAACTAACTGACTAACTTACCAAAAGATCGGACTAAAGGAAGACCGAAGAAGTTCAAAGGGGTGCTGCTGGTTTTGTCACCGATAGGGTCGATCACTGTTGTAGCGGCAGCTGATGATGCTGTATGAAGATGGGCTAAGACTAAACAGAAACCGATCATTTTCATAAAATAACCATCTAGACTGTATTTTTCGCTGGTTTTATATAGCTTCATGATCGCTGTTTCCAAAAAATGTTACCAAAAATATAATTTTGTTAGTGCCACTGCTTACTGTGTTACTTATTAATAACCAGGGATTTCACTACAGTACTTTCGATTAATATTCATCATACAGTCATACATGAAGTTTTCACGATTTTTGGGCTATCCACACCTGCTGATATATTTTTACATGAGGCTGCATTTGATTAGAGAACAAGTTATCTGAATATTTTGCCTTCAGCGGAATTATTAGTAAGGAAAAACTGCGATCAGCAGTAGTATTTTGAATTTTTTTCATGAGTTTTTCAGCCAGTAAGGTAAGTCACTGATGGCTATACATGGACATTTCATGCAGTTCCAGAGCATGTTCGACATGACTATTATGTTTCATGTACTTTTTGAGGATAGACGTTAGACGTACAACATGAGTCAGCACATCATGATTGCACAGTCGAGGGAGAAAGCTGGTGATTCCAAGCTGGTGATTCCAATTTCGAGGAAATACTTAGCTGTAGAACAAAACGTCATCGTTTTTATTATTGTCATCCCAAATTGTTCATAGTATAGATTACACTCTACCCACCATTTCAACATAATTCAAAAGGAACTGGCTTTATTAGAAGGATCAACGGTACCGACTGTCTACCAAGTGATCCTCAGACGATAGCCGTCGTTGGATGTGTATTGGAGGGGCATATGGCCAGCACACCGATCTCCCCAGTTTTTGTGACAGGAGCCGCTACTTCTCATTCAAGTAGCTCCTCTATTGGCCTCACAAGGGCTGAGTGTACTCCACTTGCTAACAGCACTCGGCAGACCGAGACGGTCATCTATCGAAGTGCTAGACAAGCCTGAAAGCGCTTAACTTTGGTGGACTGAAGGGAAACCGTGTTACAACTGCGGCAAGGCCATTGGCAAACGTCCAATTGCTGCGAACATATTCTAAATCGATAATTTTTCATTTTACTATGCTCGGATGATATTCCATGTACGTAATTTTATTTAATACCTTCTCCTTGGACAACCATTGTCCATTACCGCGTTTCACTGGAGTCGGGATCTGTGGCTCTATACTCGACAAGGATGATGAAGAACATGGCTCGACTCGTGTTTTAGTATGACTTTCACTTACTAAGTACGTATCGTCATCATTGTGCTATTCATGTACATTGCCGCACAGTTGATCGCAGAAGACACCACACATTCAGCTGATACATTTTGCAGAAACCATAATGTGTTATCTGAGACTTCTTTCTCACTCTGAAAAATTGCTTGGAGTTACATACTGACGAAATGTCAACTTTGGCAACTGGTGCTGTAGATTTAATACAATATTTGCTTTGTTTATTGTTGTCATTGCTCTGCTTTGCATCAGCGTTACTAACATTGTAGCACTGTTGCGACTTACTCGTCGACTAAGCAGTTCAGCTCTACGCTCCGTAGCCTCGTGCTATTGGATATCTCTAGTCCCTCCCCCTGTTGCCCTTAGGAGCCAGTATGTGGTTGGATAGTAGACAATAATTGGGGTGAGGATTGCCGTAAACACCAGTGGCCTTTTGAGACCTCGCACTCAAGGAGTTCCATATCAGTAAAGGCCTATTTCTCTTGGCCAGGAATGCCCTCTTTACCTGTGATAATCTACTTTTTATGTCCCTCTTGCTTCGTCCGAAATGTGTCATTTTACTTAGAAGGCAGCAAATATCCTTACTTTATTTACGTCCTGGTCATCACTTTTGATGTTAAGCTTTTAGCTTATCTGGTTTTTGCTACTCCTCATTACTTAAGGTCTTTCATCGGTTTAATCTCAATTATATTCTGTGCTCAGTCGACTGTTCATTCCATTCAGTATTCCTGTACTTTTCCTGCACTGTATCTTCAATTTCATCGAGCAAAGCAATGTAATCGGCAAATGTTATAATTGATATCCTGTCGGCCGGAATTTTAATCCCACCCCTAAACCTATCATTTATTTCCATCATTGATTCTTTGACGCGCAGATAAAGCAGAATCAGAGAAAGATTGCACCCTCACTTACACTCGTTTTATACGAACTCTTTGTTTTTAGTCTTCCATTCATATTGGTCCCTCTTGGTAATTGCACATGTTATATATTATCGGTCTTTCCCTATAGCTTATTCATTTTTTTCACAGAATTTCGAACATGTTGTACCACTGTAGAACTTTTTTCAATTTCATCAAATAATATGAAGGTGTCTTGATTTTTCTTCTTGCGTCATTTATCAAGGGCACCGTGAGAACTGCCTCTCTCATCGGCATCTAACAGACAGTGAAATTTAATTGCCATTCCTCTGCATATTATTCTTTCACATCTTTTGTCATTGGATTCTTCAAACTAGTGCTGTTGCGGCTTATCGTTTCTGCCGTCTTCTCCCACCGGCGCGCTGCGAGTCTACTTGCCGCCAGGAGGCGCTGCCCATCCTCTCACGCACTATCGGTGCTCTGTCCGTTGGTGTATGAAGGTTTCGGTCGTTGTAGCTGGAATTCAGTTCCGGCGAGGAAGTGCACTACCATTAACTCACCTGAAGATGGCTGCCAGCTGGTCCGCCGAAATATTGTGTCTGGACGATGACATCATCCGGCTGCAAACCCGTGAAGAATATCAGTAGTTATTATGCCAGGAAAGTCTACGAAATCAGATTTACCCCCAAGTATTACGTCACTTCCTTTTCTACAATAAATTACCCAAAAATTGGCTGCGAAGGATTTTTGCCTCCAGAGTTGTTTTAATTTCCTGTCTTTGCGCTCATTTCCTATAGGTACTCACAACGTGTGTTTCTTTTTATGCATTTATATGTAGAATAACTGCCAATGTGAGTGGGTTTTTGGGATCTGAGCTAATGTTTAGAAAGAATAAGGGCCACAAATTTTATTCATTGATTCACCACAGTACCTTTTGGAAGCCTTTTTTTGTCTTTTTAAAAGTAATAGTAAAATCACAGATACTCCATTTTTTTCCACTTATTCACAATTTTTCTTTGTTAGCAGTAATTTCGCACAGTATATCCAGAAATAAATTTTCTGTAATAAAATTATTAGTATCATGAAATAGAATAGAATCTATTTTTAACAACATTTCAACATCCCTGATTTAGAGACCTGCGCTAAACCTTATGTGGGTACAGATGTACACTTACTTGCAACAATTTTCGAGAAATTCCATAGCGTATTCTGTCCTCTATTACACTGCACCAGGGCTTTTGTGTGACACTACGTTGGGGAAAAAAAAAGAAAAAGACATAAGAGTCGAGATTTTGGTTGCTGTCGACATTCTACTATTTTTCGAGCAAGGGATTCGAAGAGGATTTCGTTAATATATCCATATTCAAGCCAAGACAAGAACTCGAGTATCAGTGAGAAGTTCAGCCCATCTGACGGTTTGGCCTGGATGCAAAAAATTTATATGGGAGGGTTTTGATTGTTGTCTGATCAAGAAGTAGCCTGATAACTTAAAATTCGGTGCTATAGTGGCACCCTTTGGTGTAAAATATGTTATGGAGGTGGACATTGAATATCGTAATTGTCTGTATGATATAAACAGCGATTTGCCACTCTGTCCAGAGCGCCCAGTCCGACGAGACAGTTTCCTTCTCTAGCTGATGGAGATGCTGGGGCATAAACGGAGATATAAAATATATTTTACAAACCTCCAGAAATGTCTCAGCTTGGAACTAGAATCGAATAGTCATGTACACTATTGGATTCAACCAGTACTCCTGTCTGGAAGAATATATTGACAATAACACCAAAAAGAGGGCTTCTGAAATGTGTAGATTTGAAAAATATTTTTTAAATTTATCAACAATCCTGTTTCCGGCAAAACGTTGGAGAATGTTAGAGAGGATCATGAAATTCATTTAGTAACGAAATGGGATGGACGTTATGGTGCCATGAATTAAATTTCCGGGGCAAATTTTTAATTGGCCACTATCTTCAACGGAGATTTTTGTTGCTCTGGAGATGGCTAAGGTTTTCATCGAGTTCACAAAGTCATTTTATGTTGCCATGTGTATACTGGGCCAACCCAAACTCCACATATACCGTTTCCGGTATGGGTTCGCGAAAAATAATTTTGCAGACCAAAAGTGGGTGGGTATTAACTCCTTCATGTACTGGGTGAAGGGCTGTGATCTATATGAAGTAATAAAGTGCCACCCAGATCCATTTGACACACATGGATATGCAGCTGATAGTTCTTATGGCATAATACATGCAAATTATAAGGTTATCGGGTTATCAGACTAAGTAAAGACAAGGCGAATGCGTTGCACATTGAGGAATTTGCAGGCCATAGATCGAAAATGTACGTATAACACATAGTGATACGTGCTACCCAAAGGCAGCTGAAAGGTGTATGTTGAGCGGCCTCAGTGGCATCTGAAGTTGACGTGCCTCCTCAGTGGTATTGGTGATGCTCCATCTCAGCCTCCGCACATGGTGGAGCAAGTTACTATTCAGTTGTGTGACCATGTGGCACATACTGTATTCCAAACTGAAAATCTGTCTGTTGCCTCGTGATGATAAATGAGCAATTTGTGCTATCGGGATTGAAACCTTACTGTACACACAGTATTTGGGCGATACAACGTCAATTTATTTGTAAATAGTGTGTGTGTGTGTGTAAATGTGTGGGCCCGCACGAGCTCGCGTGTCTGTACGAGTTATGCAGAATAACGTAAGTAGTTGCGTATGTGCGTACACTGGCGCAAAAAGAGTCGCAACGCCAAAAACTAATGAATTTAGTTTCATGAAATTTCGGGTATACATTTGTCTAGGTAACATATTTAAGTGATTAACACTGCATGACCACAGGTTAATGTAAGTACCCGATAAGCCATTGCAAATGTGAAATGCTCGTTCATTAATAACCTGTGTAATCGCCAAAACGTTGAATGTAAGCATGCAAATGTGTGTGCGTTGTGTTGCACAGGTACCGGATATTGGTTTGTGGGATGGAGTACCATGCGGTCAGTATTGGTACGGGTAATACTGTTTCGCAATAGTATTATGTTCAAAATATGTGTGAAAGAAAGTATTAGGCAGCTATTTTTCGATACTCTGAAGAACATACAGAATTCGGCGATATATCACATCTGCCGTCATACAGTGTTGGACATAAGATGTTATCAAAGGAACTCTCAGACGGAGTTGAACTCGAGACATACGGCAAAGCTTACGTCTTGTAAAAGAACAAGCTAAGTTCAGGCTGAACAAGTTAGATTTAAATTCTGACACAGCAAATCGAAAATGATTTTGAGAAGAAAGAGCTGATGTGGACTTCGTGGGTCTACCTGTAACGTACGATGTTAGCCAAAAGACTTTCTCAGAACGGTAATCAATGAAATGTTCTGACTAGGTCATGTAGTGTTACGAGAAATTATTTAATCAAGACTTCCTTGTCACACTTCAGAAGAAGAGAAAGCGATAACGGAATCTTAAACACTATCTGCGTCATAACTTGACATTAGCACCTCAGGTTTCAAGCCTCGGACAAATGGAGAGTAAGCTGAGAGGAGCTATCGGAGATCTCGCCAATTAGTACATGCTGACCTTCTTTAACCAGGTCCAGAAAAGATTGAACATTGTGATTTCTACCCACATAATCAAGAAGACGAGGTAGAATTGGGTATAAGATAATATAGAAAGGTGCCTCTAGAGTTTAATTTTGAACAGAACCATGATTTTCAAGAAACATTGCCTGAAAGAGTGCCAGAAATAGACAGACATAACGCAATAATTCCTTCCACTGGAATGCAAATTCCAACCGCCTCTGTATATCCTCCCTTTCATTGGGGTATTTTTCTGGGGGATGTATAAATAACCTTTGACTTGAGTTTCAAAAAAAGCAAATTTCATCCTTTTCTGCAGACAATTGATGTCCTATTAGTGAAGAGACAGCTAATTAAATACTTGAAAACATCAACAAATGGTTCATTGCAAATGGCTTATCGTTGAATTTTGCGAAGACTCAGTACATTATTGTCAGTATTGCACATAGAACTCCACAAGACCTAAAAGCAGTTTTCTCACGTAATTAAATACAGTAAGTAGAATGGCAAGCTTTAGGACTACACACAAATACCAACCTCAATTAGAGAACCGACTGCTCAGATTTAATGAATCACGTAGTTCAGGTGTGTGTGCAGTACTCATGATTACTGCTATAGGTGACGCAGAAATGAAGGAACTCTAACATGTCTGGGACTGGTTCTGATCTATCTTCCTACCACAGTTGCGCAAGGATGCTCTGTGATTGTTTTAGGAATTTGGTGTTGAACCTACGGCCTGCAAATTAGGAAGATATCATCTCCCGCATGCAGAGTTCGGAAGAGTACAGCAGTATGGACAGTGATGTCATCAGACAATGATCTTAATGTCGGTTCAAGTACACTCCCTATAAAGAAAATGAAGTCGCTAACAGAAATTAGTGTACGGATTGAGGCGTAACTACATGTTAGCAAAATTTGAAAATATTAGATTTTCATTATTCAGTTTTAGATTTTCTCTAAGTATGACTTCATAATATCATAATTATAATACGTACAGGATAGTAAAATATTGACATTGGGTGTTCACAAATGTGAAGCAAAATTCTTAACTATTCTATCGTTCTTTAATAGTAAGATGGTTGACGACTACTACGAATATATTAAATGCAGTTGGGGCCAGAGATATTAATTACGTTAAAACGCACAATGAAAATACCCAAAATTGAAAGGGGGTCGATAAAGAGTAATACAAAAGAAATACACAGTTAAAACAATTTAATAACTCCAGGGTGTAAAGCACTCTACAATGGCTAATCAATCCTTTACATTAGATCGGGTACCTCGTGTTTGTGCTTTAATTAAGCCTGACAATCATGAATTTGTTTAACTGCAGGTCATGGTTGAATGTACGAAAAAATGGAGAGACAGAGACGACCACAGTTCTGAGTGTCATTGAATATCGCTTGCTGGTGTAGCGCAAGCACGCATGTTTATCTTTCGTCGTCAGCGGCAGTGGCGACTGTCGGCGCGAGCTATGAACCTGAGAATCTATTCTAAATCTTTCTTGTCTGTTAATCCCCAGTCTGACACGTTTCCTATGTCTTCAGTGAAGCTGAGACTCGAAGTTGTTCCCTAGCGAAGTTAATTGGTATGGTACACACTATTTGATTGGAATAGCACATACGTTGTTGCCATCAAATCGCTCGCAAGAGTTAAACTGTCAGTGCTCGGTGCGTTTCTCCAGACTAGAAGACTTTACAGTTTAACTCCTTACGAGTTAAGACGAACCTGTGAACAAGTGTTCACATAATTTCTCTCGCAATCGTCTCAGCTCAGCGCGAGTCACCTTGCTCAAACACTTGACGATTTGCTGCAAGGGGAAAAACGAATTTTTCAGTCTGTCATTTACCTACGTATATAAAAGCTGGTGGCCACACGTTTACTTTCTCGCCAATTAGATCGTTCGTACTTGTTTTGAAGCCTATCACAGGAGTCGTTTCTCTTGCAGGGCAGAATTTAGCTTCTGCTCTGTAATACTGAGGTAAACAGCTTTTTATTTCATGTGTGTTTTAACATCAGTGGCTACAGTGAGTCACTAATGTTTTGAGTTGAATTTTTCTGGACGTTTATCTGCTCAGTGGCTTCGGTGTCTCATTGACTCTGCTAGATGTCTCGTTGTGTGGCTTTTGGCCTTACAATGGGACGGGTGTTTCCAATGTAAAATTCTGCTTTCCTCAAAACTGGGTCTCATAGCACGGGTCTGGAAAATTAGTTGCATATAATTACTAGTGTGAGTGTTAGTGGTTCATATTCATGAAATTCCGGCTTGTTTATTCACTTTATTTATAAATAACTCGTAATTTTCATGTAACTATGTCATGTGATATATCGATTTAACTGGAATTGTTTTAGTAATTCAATGTAAGATGTGTTATTCGTTTGACACCTTACGAAACTAGTTTAATTGCACATTTCTATTCATTGATGAGTTACGGAATCGTTTTTTGAGGAAATTCAGCTTACACACACAAGTTCTTCAGGATATGAAAACTTATTTTCAGAATATACAGGGGTGGACAAAAGTATGGAAACACCATTGTTATTAGAGTGTAGGGATTCGCTGGCATTCAGAATAGCTCTCAGTCCTCTCGGATAAATACAGATCCTGAATAGTTTTCAATGGAATCTTATAGCATTCTTCCTGCGAAACAGTGGCAAATTCTGTAACTGTCGTCGAGGAGGATAGTGATCATGCACCCTCCTCTGCGTAGTAGATCACAAGGGCTCAGTAGTGTTAAGATTATGATGGCTAGGGGAGATAGGACAACTCATCCTTGTGCTCATCCTGGGCGATGTGAGCTGTGTAAACAGGCACCCTGTCGGCCTGGAACACAACATCACTGTTGGGGAATACACATCGTACGTGATCAGTCAAAATGGTCACATATTTCTTGATAGTAATGCGAAACTGCAGAGTACCATGGGGCCAATTGGATACTACGATATGGCTGTCCAGATAATCGCCGAACCGCCGCTATGTTTTTACTCTTGGACATAAACTTTGATAGAAGTTGGAAACAGTTGGAAAACGACCAAATAACATTCTTCCGAAGGCAGAATTAGCTTTAGCGCCATATTTTACTGTTACGTGCATTTGAATTAGTGATGAGTGGATCTGAAATTTCAGCTCGTCCCAAAATTCCATGCGTTGTTTTGGTGCGACGTTCAAGTTCTGCAGCTGTCTTCCTCTTACATTCCTCACGGTCCTACTCAGTGACGTCTGTGTCAGTCACTCGACACATACTTTCCTCCACTTTATGGCTTAGGGATGCAGTGTTTCTTTATTTTTGTCCAGTTCTTGTATTTGGTACTAACTGTAGAATGTACTCCAGAGAAATTTTCAAAATATCTGATATTTTGACTTATTCATTAAAGTCCTTTAACGTTACCAGTATTTCTCATTTCACACAAAATAGTGAAAAGCGTGGCTATAACACTAGGACCAAAAAAACTTCCACAGAGGCTTCAAGTGGCTAACAGCAATAACAGTAGCTTTAAAAAGCCATTAGCAGTGAATACGCAATCGTAGTAGGGATATGGTATGTTTTCTGTGGAAATGGACCAGTATCACACAGTCCAGATCCGGCATTGGCTGGGTAAAGGGCGCCGGATGGACAGTCTGGGATATTTTCATTAGAACAACGGACACCGAGCGAGGTGGCGCAGTGGTTAGCACACTGGACTCGCATTCGGGAGGACGACGGTTCAATCCCGTCTCCGGCCATCCTGATTTAGGTTTTCCGCGATTTCCCTAAATCGTTTCAGGCAAATGCCGGGATGGTTCCTTTGAAAGGGCACGGCCGATTTCCTTCCCAATCCTTCCCTAACCCGAGCTTGCGCTCCGTCTCTAATGACTTTGTTGTCGACGGGACGTTAAACACTAACCACTACTACTACTAGAACAACGGCGTCGTCAGCGAACAGCCAGCCACTATAATTTCACGACATTCCGGTAGGTGGCAGTGCTATGTGTATGTTTCAGAGTGGCGTGTGCAGCGGAGGAACGTTCCATGCAGAGAGCTGTCAATGAGTCTCTTTTGGCGAAGGAACAGACCATTCTAGATATTCAAAGGCGCTTGCGGAATGTCTAGAGAGTCCCGACAGCAAACAAAAGCATGGTGCGTCTTTGGGCGAGGCGTCTGTCATCATCGCAACAAGGTCGTGCAAACCCGTCTGATATCCTGCGAGCCGCACACAACTATGAGTGCTTCAATTTTGGAACGTGCTGACACTCTCATTCGAGGTGATCGACGGATGCAAACCAACTTCTCTTTCTCCATGAAAACGCAGGGCCTTACAAAGGTCTGCACACCCGATAGGAACTCACAAACCTTCATTGTACTTTTCTTCCTCATCCACCCTACTTTCATCTGTTTGGCCCAATGGAGGATGCACTCCGTGGGAAGCAGTACATAGATGATGAGAGATTATTGATTCAGCAAAGCGTTGGTTCCGACGTCGACCAGTGGTGCCATGTGGGTACACAGGCTCTCCAAGTAAGATGGAGTAGGGACTTCACATTGGGCGGAGATCATATTGAAAAATAATTGTAGCCGAAAGAGTGGGGAATAATACGGTGTTTTGTAATTCTGAATAAAACCAACCCCCTGTCAGAAAAAAGAGTTGCGTTTCTTATTGAACGCTCCTCTTACACTGATTCCACCAGCGTTTCTCTGACGCCTCTTGGGTCATATACAATGTAGCTTTGGTTTCTTTTGAAGATTATACTTCCACACACTGTACTGGATCATACAAAAATTCGACGGCCATATCCTGTACTTGTGAAAATAAATTGCGCGTATGTATGCTGTGTGTCAGTTGACAATGTGGTACAGAGTCAAGTTTTCCCAGGAGGAGAATGGACGCTACCTTTTCACATCAAAATTAAGTGGAGTTACTTTCGCTCTTTACCAGTCATGTAAACTATGTGCTGGGCCAGAATTCCTGTATAAAAACAATATGACAACGAAAATAATGCCGCCGCGTATTCTACGTTAAACGTAATCGGAATTACATCAGAGCAGCCACAGGCGTTTTGACTAGATTCAAAGATCCAATTTTTCTACAACGTCGGAAGTACTAATCGAATCTGAGAGAGACTACTTTTTATTTATGTATGAGATATACATCTTCAGCGGGATCTGCATTAAAAGACAAAAAATTTGTTTGAAAATATTTATCTTCAGTATATAGTACCTCATATTACTGAATATGGCTGCTATTTTTCGTATAGTTTAACTTGCCTTAATATATCTTATCACATGCCAAAGACCTCTGGCAATAACCGTCATACGCTATCCGGTCACATTAATGTCACCACCTTTCGAAATGCCACCTTTCAAAGTGCGGACAGCTGCGAGACGTGCAGGAAGAAAGTCAAAGAGTTTCTGTAAGATATCCTCAGGGATGTGGAGCCATGCTGACTCCAGCAAAGGGCCAGCTGTGCTATGTTTCCGGTTGAGAATCCATCGCGCGTACAGCCCGATCGACGTTGTTCCAAAAATTCTCGACTAGGTTTAAATCCGGGAAGTGTCGTGTTCAGGGGAGTACGGGTTGCTCTTCGAACCGAGCACGTAAACTGTGAGCTGTGCGACACGTTAAACGAGGGGCGTTTGAAAAGTCGTTGCAAAGTCCGACAGATGGCACCACCGGCGCGTATCGAGGTCATGTTTAGTAAGTAGCATCTTTGGAAAGAATGCACACCAAGTTTCAGCCATATTGGTCTATCTCTTTGTGTTTGGCATATGTGTGAATCAAGGAAGTCAAGTGATTGTCAAAAAATGGGCGAAAAAGAATTTCGTGTTGTGATTAAACATTACTTTATGAAAGGCAAAACGCCTCAGTTGACTAAAGAGAAAATTGATAAACATTACGGTGACGCTGCGCCTTCGATTAGAATAGTTTATAAGTGGTTTCAAAACTTTCGGAGTGGCCATATGGGCACAAGTGATGCTGAACATTCTGGACGCCCTGTGGAGATTACAAATCCAGAAATCATTGATAAAATCCATGATATGGTGATGGATGACAGAAGAGTTAAGGTGCGTGAAATTTCTAGTGCTGTGGGCATCTCGAATGAACTGGTACATAATATTTTGCAGAAACATTTGGACATGTGAAAGCTATCCGCAAGATGGGTTCCGCGATTGCTCACCCTTGACCAAAAACGGAATCGTGTAAAGTGTTGCAAGGATGATTTGCAGCTGTTCAGGACGAATCTGCAGGACTTTAAGCGTCGTGTCGTCACTGTGGATGAAACATGGATATATTACTGTACTCCTCAGATAAAACAACAATCGGTTACCGCGGGAGAATCTGCACCAAAAAAAGCGAAGACTATTCCTTCGGCTGGACAGGTTATGACGACTGTCTTTTGAGGTTCGCAAGGAATAATCCTTATCGACTATCTGGAAAAGGGTAAAACTGTTGCAAGCGAATATTACTCATCGTTATCGACCGTCTGAAAACCGAGCTGCAAGAAAATCCAGGCGATTGGACCGCAAAAAAGTCCATCACGACAATGCACCAGCATACACCTCAGCAGTTGTTGTAGCAAAATTAATGGAAATAGGATTCCAACTCGTTTCACATCCCCCCTTTTCTCCAGACTTGGCTCCCTCAGCCTACTATTTGTTCCCCAATTTGAAGAAATTGCTGGTGGTACAAAGATTTTATTCAAGCGAGAAGGTGAATGCAGTAACTAATAGCTTTTTGCAGACTTGGACAATTCCTATTATTCGCAAGGTTCAAAAATGGCTCTGAGCACTATGGGACTTAACACCTGTGGTTATAAGTCCCCTAGAACTTAGAACTACTTAAACCTAACTAACCTAAGGACATCACACACATCCATGCCCGAAGCAGGATTCGATCCTGCGACCGTAGCAGTCGCGCGGTTCCGGACTGAGCGCCTAGAACCGCTAGACCACCGCGGCCGGCTATTCGCAAGGAATCAACAAATTAGAACAGCGTTGGACAAAGTGTGTAAGTCTAAAAGGAGGCTAGGTCGTAAAATAAAAAAAGATTTACCCCAAACACATAAGTAGTTTTTATTTTTGCACGGACTTTTGAAACGCTCCTCGTACTGTCCAGCTAGTAGAGCCCTCGTACCGAGAAGAAACCAACTGCATGTAGGGATGGACATGGTGCCAAACGATAAATGCATACTTGTGTTGATCCATTGTGCCTTCGAGAATGATGTGATCACCCAGGGAATGCCACGGAAACATTCCCAAGATGATAACGCTCCATCCTCCGGTCTGGAGCCTTCCGACGACTGTTGCAGGGTGTTTGCTTTAAGACATTTCATGCCGTGCACGCAAACTGACACCTGTCATCTAAAAGGGACACTTGTCGCCACGTAGTGACCGTCCAGTTGCGGTAATGGAGTGCTAACTCCTGCCTTCGCCGCCGACGAACAGCTTTCAGCACGGGTGCAGGAACCAAGCTCCTCCTGCAGAGAGGCCCCTACGCAGCACGTTTGCTAAGCGATCGTTGACGAGAAAACGTTGGCAGCCCCTTCGTTCATCTGGACGTCAGTTGCTCAACAGTTCGACGTCCATTCGCCCGTACACATATCCGCAGCCGTCGTTCACACCTGTCATCTATGTCCCGTGATGCACCACAGTTGCGTCAACGTCGGATTTGGATATCGGCATTTTTCCACGTACAGTATGTTTTGACCAGGTAACACGCGAGCAATTTGCTCCGAAAATGCTTCCACCCTTAGTTCGAAAACCAATGATGGTATCCTTTTTGATGTCAGATGAACCACTTTGTTTCCACATCACGACAACGACTGCGCCGTTTTCCAGGTCTCTACAACCTCGTTTATATACCCTCCGCTGCTAATGCTGCCACCGGCCGTCTCTGAGTGCTTATTGCACGCTGACGACGAACATAGGCGGTGGTTATATTAATGTGAGTGGACTGTGTACAGCCTAACGTACAAAAACTTTCCTCGTCGATGAGTCCGTCTATTAGTGAAAACCGTTTCAAAATGCTCAAGAAGTTCCCAAGATCGGCCTTCAAATATAGACAAAAAAAATAAAATAAAAAAAGAAACACTGCCGGTGACTTTATAATATGTAGTGATAAAAAACATATCTATATCTTGCTCAAGATTGGCTGCTGTCTGGCGTTACGGCGGCCGTTTACTGCTTTCCCCGCCAGATACCACCTCAACTGTAGCTCACCAACTTTTAGCTCCCGTCATTAGCATGATATATCACTTTAGACATCAGTTAAAATTAGAACAGATGACAATATGTTTATTGTTGTTGTTGTAGTTGTTGTTGTTGTGGTCTTCAGTCCAGAGACTGGTTTGCTGCAGCTCTCCATGCTACTTTATCCTGTGCAAGCTTCTTCATCTCCCAGTACCTAATGCAGGCTACAGCCTTCTGAATCTGCTTAGTGTATTCATCTCTTGGTCTCCCTCTACAATTTTTGCCCTCCACGCTGCCCTCCGTGATACCTCGATGTCTCAGAATATGTCCTACCAACCAATCCCTTCTTCTAGTCGTGCCACAAGCTCCTCTTCTCCACCAATTCTATTCAATACCTCCTCATTAGTTATGTGATCTACCCATCTAAACTTCAGCATTCTTCTGTAGCACGACATTTCAAAAACTATATGTATATGTATATTACACAGTCTCATAATTATACATACAAATATGTCTAATGAATGAGTCTGTCAGTGAAAATCGTATCAAAATTCTTACAATAGTTTCTGAGATTGGCCTTCACATAAAGACAGAAAAACTCGAAGAGGGACTTTAATTTAGTAATATGTGTGACGGACAACGACCTTGCCGCAGTGGCTACACCGGTTCCCGTGAGATAACCGAAGTTAAGCGCTGTCGGGCGTGGTCGGCAGTTGGGTGGGTAACCATCCAGGCCGCCATGTGGCGTTGCCATTTTTCGGGGTGTAC
Organism: Schistocerca gregaria; assembly: GCF_023897955.1. Classification (NCBI taxonomy): domain Eukaryota; kingdom Metazoa; phylum Arthropoda; class Insecta; order Orthoptera; family Acrididae; genus Schistocerca; species Schistocerca gregaria. Next base: position 181,269,803 of record NC_064927.1, read on the forward strand.
TCAGCCTCGTGATGTCAATTGAGGAGCTACACGACCGAATAGTAGCGGATTCGATCAAGAATAACATCATAACGACCGGGAGAGCGGTGTACTGACCCCACGCCCCTCCTATCCGCATCCTCCCCCGAGGATGACACGGCGGTCGGGTGGTCCCGGTAGGCCACTCGTGGCCTGAAGACGGAGAGAGTGTGACGGACACTCCACGTCGATCTGGACCGTTATCATTTCCTGATGAAGGTGAGATACAGTAGCGGCCAAAACGTTAGATTACTTCATGACACAGTGTCGAAACCTGAATAAAGTTGTTTACACCGACAATAGTCTTAGAAGACACATATTCTATTATTCGTTAACTGTGTTTCACTCAGTCTTCACTTTTCTGTCTTGCATTACTTGATGGGTGTGAAATGCAGCATCCGATCCACGAATCTTCTTTGGATGACGTCTTTCTTAGAAAAACGCTATCGTTCTGGCCACAGGCAAGCCATAGGGGCTCGATTCGCCGCCATGTCGACCATCAGACCATGATGTCATTGAGATGCGATGTGGAGGAGGATGGGGTCAGCACACCGTTCTCCCTGTCATTATGATGTCAGCAGACCTTATGCATCTACTTCACATTTAAATAGCTCCTCAATTGGTATCACGAAGCTGAATGCATCCCGTTCCAATGATCCCACCAAGGAAGAATACCTAGCATTGGCAGGAAACGAACACGGGACAGCCACACTTACCACTCAGCTATGAAGGCAGACGTCGTCTCCCTTAACTCCTCTCATAATTTTTCAATTTTGAAGAACTTCTTCATGAATGATTTATGTAACACAAAGATGTACGTTCGAATGGATTACTTAACTTTAGAATCTGGCAACAAAAGCTAAGAAGATGTGGAAGCATCAGGGTACATATTGTAGAGATTCGATAGTCGACTTTCTCTTCATGGTAGCAATATACAAATTTGTGGTCACCACACCTGAAGAGCTTTTTCTCGCCTTCGTTTTGACACCTGTTTCTGTGTCCAGATGCTCCGATGATGTAACCTTAATCTAAGGTTAGGAATAACAGTACGGTATCTGTCAGGGGACTGATTGGTGTCCGTTCTGTTTGTTTTTGTGCTTTTACTATTGTGCATTGTGTTGAGGCACAGTTTCAGAACAACCAGATGTTCGCCTAAGCAGATGTGTGATGCTACCTTAGTCACGTCTCTAGCCAACTGATGTCCCAAACCAACGGCGATTAATCTGGCTAACGAATTCGATCGAACTCCAGGTCGATTTACTATCTCGCAAGATAAGGTTCCGCGCGTGTCGATGTACGGGCAGGTGACTCGGTAAATGTGTAAACATACGTTATGAAAGCTGTCGCTTCCCCAGATTGACTGGAAAACTCTCCTGAAACCACCGACTAATTACAGGGTGTCCATCACAGCAGGCGATCGAAAATTTTATTCCTGTCCTTTCCATAAAACTCCTCAATTCTTCTAAACAGAAACTGTGGCTTTCTGTCCTACATCTACAACTATACTCCACAAGTCAGCTTAAGGTATGTGGTGGAAAATACTTCATGTTTCCCTGTCACTTCCTCCCTTTACCTGTTCCTATCGGGAATGGTGCACGGGAAGAACTATTGCTGTAAGCCTCCAAGCGACCTTGGATGTCTGATTTTGCATTAATGGTGTTTCCGTAAAACATACGTGGCAGGGACCAATATGCTGCTTGACTATTCTAGGAACGTGTGCTTTTGGAATTTTAACGGTAGAGCACATCGTTATGCACAACGCCTCTGTTGTAGTCTGGCATTGGACTTTAGCGCTTACTGAAACAGTTTTGTTCATCATTTATCATTATCTGCTTGTTATCCAACAAAGAGAGATTGTTCATACAGCGATGCATGCTGTAAAGTTAAACTTCTCTCAAACTCTGTACTACATGAGCTACACTGTATTAAGTCATTTTTACTGACTGTTGTCGTAACTTACCGAAAGCACTTGATTGCGTCGATAATAATATTCTGTTATAAGGAACTACGCTCTTATGAGATGCATATTTCCGCTCAAACTTGGTTTAGGATCTATTTAACAAACGGGTAGTAGAAAGCTATAGTAGTATCTTCAAGTACAAACAATCCCGTTGGACGAACATCCGCAACTGAGAATTATACTAGAGGTTGAAAATACCGCTTCAGTTGTAAATTTGTTTTATTGTCACGACCGGTTTAGGGCTCTCATAAGCCGTGAGGATGGGCTTATGAGAGCCCGATACTGGTCAGGATAATAAAACAAATTTACAGCTGAAGCGGTATTTTCAACCTCTAGTATGTTCGAGTAATAGAAATAAGGACGCTACTTCATGTAATGGGAGTGTTACCGTTTTCGCTATATGCTCATGTTCTGCCATTTTATTTGAACCGGGGCGCAGAATTAGTCCTTATTACAAGTGGTACAAGCATTAAAGTCAAGCCGAGAAAAGGAGCATCAACAGGAAAAATAGTAACTGGTGTGTTATAATGTTCTTAATTGATTTTGCACAAACAGGTTAGGTATGAACTTTGAAACAAAGAAAAGCACATCCAGTTTCGTAATTTTGAAAGTACCTCACCTCCTATTAATGCAGTCTACCAAAAACAAAATAAAAAAATAAAAATAAATTTAGTAGAAAGTTCCATGTTGATCAAAACTTAATCTGGGGAAGCCATTTGGTAGATGTGCTAAAATATTCAGGTCTAGCTGATTATGTCATAAGAATAGTGGCCACCTTGGGTGATATGAAGACCAGTCAATTAACATATTTAGCATATTTTCATTCACTGATATCCAGGATAATATTCTGAGGTAACATTTGACTTATGTAAATATTATTCATTACACCAAAGAATAATGTGTGGAGTTCATGTTCGTATTGCAGGCATCTAGTTAAGTCTTTCGGAATATTAACCACGGCCTCAAAGTGTATTTATTCACAGACGAAATCTATTGTCAAGATGTATTGGAGTTTGGGAATACACGCTATAAAATTATTTGACAATGTTCTCTTTGAAATAAAGTGTCTCACTGACAGCAGCAGAATTTTCAAATGGCGACAGGAACTATATTCAACAACTCCTATTCCAGACAGGAATTCTTGGCCAGAAATAAGTACCCAATTTCAAATGGTCAGCATGTGGCGATATACATTTATGAAAAATCACCGAAAGAATGGGTTGCATCACAATACGTCAGTTACACACCGAAAACCTGAAAAGCGAATTTGACACTTGACGCTTGAAATAAACAAAACGCGCCGCTATTAGACAACCCGAGATGCAAGCGTGAACCCCACGTTGCTCGTAATCCTGATGGGATTGACGTACTACAATGTGACATACGGTGTACACTGTTTACACTGTTATTAAGTGGACTGGAAACAATACAGATGACCAGCCACACACTATGAAAAATTAGAAAAGGGTTTATTTGTTCGTGCTTTGTTGATATTTTCTACAGCACTAGAAAGGACATAACGGTAACGCAATACCGAATATCATAGACCAGGGTAAACATAATTAATGTCTGACCAAGGATCTAATAGAGGGGTAAATGCTAGTTGTATCTGGTTGTACATTTGCATGAACTGCGTAACGGTATATGACATGTACGCGACATGTCCCTGAACAAAAAATGACAATTTCACAACCGAAATTCTTACAACAATTACATAAACACACAACAGTATCTACAATACAAACATACGTTTTCTCACAATCTCACAAAATACTTGCCGGTATGTAATCACATGTCTCACAGCGGAAATGCTACAACTTTTTTTCTTCTTTCGTATCCGGATGCACCAATTATATCTTCCTTTCCCAGTAATTAGCAAAGTAGTTTGCTTTGTCATTGACTTTCAAAATATCATCTTTAGTGCATGTTATAGAGATATCTGGGCAAATCAGTAGGTGGTCCAAGTCCTGTATTGCTCCGCATTCACACCTATCGCTATCACTGTAACCCCATTTAAATAGGTTTGATTTGCACCCAGTTACTCCAGTACGCAGCCGGTTTAATGACCTCCAAGTTGTAAAAGGTAGTTGAAATCCTGCAGATCCCTCCTCAAGTAGTTCCATTGTGGAGTGTGGCATGATTTCTTCCCAAAGAGATAGCCGCCTTGCGACGGGCTTGGTTTCAATGAAACTCCTGCGGGATTTCAGCCGGACACGTTGTTTTCGGTGCATAAGCATCGGGTGTCGAGGATCATTCATTTGTTTTGATCTTTCAATCTCAGCGGCTACTTGTCTGCGGATAGTGGGTGGTGCTATGCCTATGATGGGATAAATGATGTCTGTGGGAGTTGGTTTGAGGCATCCTGTGGCAATACGTACAGTTTCGTTTACGGCGACGTCTACTTGCTTAGTGTGAGCGGAGTTCCTCCAAACTGGCGCCGCAAATTCCGCTGCTGAGATACTCAGCACCAGACCCGTGGTGCGCAAAACATGTGGTTGAGCTCCCCACGATGAACCTGTTAGCTTCCGCAGTATGTTGTTCCTGGCACAGACCTTTTTTTTAGTGTAGTGACAGTGGTGCTTAAAAGTAAGTGCTCTGTCCAATGTTACTTCCAAGCTCTTCCCCTTTCCAGATGACTCGGAGTTTCCGTTTGGCTTGTTTGTTCCTAAGATGGAAGGCGGATACTTGAAATTTACTAGGGTTTGGTTTGAGATTATTGCCATCGTAATAGGTAGCAAGTTCTGTTAAGGCTACTGTGAGATTCTCCTCCACTTGTTCAAAGGTTTTATCCTGTGTGGCCACTGCTGCATCATCAGCATATATGAACATTCGTGTCTGGTGGCTGATGGGAAGATCATTGATATAGATGTTAAATAATATTGGAGCCAAGACACTACCCTGTGCGAGTCCATTTTTCTGTGTCCTCCTTCGGCTGTTTTTAGATTTTAAGGTTACATAGTAGCGTCTGTTCTGTAGCATGCATTTCACGAACATGCAAAGGGTGTAGTCCTTAGTGACATTATACACTTTCTGGGTAAGCAACTTATGGTTAACTGTGTCATATGCAGTACTGAGATCCAGGAATGCGACCCCAGTTACTTCTCCTCTCTGATAGCCGTCTTCGATGTACTGTGTGAGATTAAGGATTTGGCCACAGCATGATTTTCCTGGTCGAAATCCAGCTTGTTCGTTAATGAGGGCTTTGTTCACATAATCAGCTATGCGTTTGAGGATCATTCGCTCCAGCACTTTAAATAAATGATAAAGCAGTGAGATAGGCCGAAAATTTTTAGCTTCAGCTGGGTCTTTCCCTGGTTTTAGTAACGCAATAACCCGAGCTGTCCTCCACAGTTTTGGAATTTGCATTGTTGTAATACAGTTATTCATTAGCTCTAGGATCCATGCTTGTACTCCCGGTCCAAAATGTTTAATTTGCTCGAGTCTCAGATCATCGAGGCCAACGGCCTTAATGTTTTTCAAACCGTTGATGGCATCTTGTAGCTCCTGACTAAAGAATGGGTGAGCTAGGAAGCTAATCTCCTCGTTCAGTTTTCTTTTAATTTTGCCATTCCTGATCTTCCTTTTAGTTTTTTCATTCATGAGTAGTTGGTGAGCTATCTGATCAGGTGTAACTTCACGGTAATTTCGTTGTGGTTCTGTTGGGTCGTTGTTGAGACTTTTGACCAGTTTCCATGCCTTCCTACTGCTGTGCTTCATGTCCGTCTCTTGTAGGAGGTTGCACCACTTTTCCTTTCTCGCTTCGGAGATACCAGACATCAGTACCTCACCTGCCTGGATCGTTTCCTCTGAGAAGGGGTCCTTATTGTACAGTTCTTCATACTTTTTCAGAGCTTCCTTGCTGCTACCATTGAGTCCAGCAATATACCGGGTGCGGCACTCTCTAGGTATGCGTCGTCTAGAGATTTTCTTGACAAGGTCTATAAAAGTGTCATATGATTGTATCTCTGGTTAAATTTCCAAGATCTCCTTATCAAGGTCCTCTGTGAAAAGTTCCCAATGAGCTTTTTTGAAACTGAAGCGTCTCTTGAAGGGCATTACATCTGATTTGATTACTGCAGTAATGCAGCAAGTTATTGCTCTGTGTTGCGATATTGGAATTGGGTCCTCGATTTGCTTTACAGTTTGCAGGGATACCTTTTCGGAGACAAAGATGTTATCTGGATTATATCCTCGTTTCCATCTTCCGCTGTTAAATGATGCAGGCAACTTTGGGTCATGTATCAATTTCAGTTTAGCCTGGTCTGCCCAGATCTCCAGCATTTCGCCATCGTCATTTGTCTCTTTATAGCCCCATGCGAGACCGTGACAGTTAAAATCTCCTAGTACAACTTTAATTTTTTTTTGAATGGAAAAATATAGCACTTCCGTACCTTTCGTGTGGTCTCTCAAGAACTAATTTCATGCCCTGTGTTTTTGGTCTATGGCTAGTTGGTCCCCTGTGTGTTTCTTGTAACACTAAAACATCACAGTTGTTTCGTTTGCACATGCCAGATAATAAAATTTCTTTATTTACTGTGTTACTGTGTCCCCCAATGCTACAATGCAGGTGCGAAGAGATTGCTACTTACATGGCAACACTGCTGTGCACGCTCGAACACTGATCGACTCATTGTCGTCAGTGTTTCTGGTTATTACGGCACATGCATCGGTAATACGGGCTTTTATATAATGAATTGGTGTTGGAACCTACTGAGACATCACATTTTTCACATATCTCCAGACAAGGAGGACCATGGGTGTGAGGTCCGGCGACCTCGCTAGACGTTCTCTGAACAGTACTTTCCCGTCCCATTCATCAATACGGGACTTGTTGGTTTAGTGTATTTCTTGCCACAGTGCGATTACGCACAGGGCGTCCATCATGTTAATACCACATTATCTGACGCAAGTGAAGAGGTAGGTCTTCCACCAGTCCAAGCAACGTACATCTCAAGAACCGCCCTTACTGTCGCCCGTTAACATTGCCGTCAATGAAATATAGGCCAATGGTATGTTGTCCTTCAGTACCACACCATGCACTGACACTCCACTGACGTTGATGTTCTACTTGACAAAGCCAATGTGGGTTTTCTGGTGACCAGTAGTTCACATTCTGTAAGTCGACGTTCTCATGGGTTGCAAACAGCTTCATCGGTAAACAGCTCCCTGTGCATAAAGTCATAGCCTTGCCACAGAATCTACTAACAGTGTTCCAGGCGAATTTGGAAGACATTGGCATGAAGCCCTTGATGTAGCAACACATGCTATGTGTAGTATTTGTGCCCGTGAAGACTGCCCAGCACGCTTGTTCGAGAAACTCCCACCAGTCTCTTCATTTCATGAGAACTGGTATGGGGGTTTATTGGAGCGACCTCCAGAACAGCTACTGCTGCTGCTTCATCTTTACTCTTTTGCTCCGGATTCGCGTTCGTGGAGAGACGCGTAATGTCGCGAGAAGCCTTCTAACAATTTCGTGAAAGTACGGAGGGACGGATGATGTCTGTTAGAGTAACGCTGGGCATACAGTTATGCCGCTTGAGCACCATTTTGATGACATTCTCCGTAAAGTAAGAACATGTCAACCATTTCTTCATTTGTGGAAGCCGTGTTGAATGCGTAGACCGGATGGACAAGTAAATCAATGTCCCATTGACACCAATTACAGTGTACAGTACACCAGAGTCATTTACATCTTCGAGATTACTCTGCTATTCACAGTTGTGCCTGGCAGAGGGTTCAATTAACCACATTCTAGCTGTTTCTCTGCCGTTCCACTCCCGAACGGCGCGCGGGAAAAACGAGCACTTAAATTTTTCTGTGCTAGCCCTAATTTCTCTTAGTTTACCGTGATGATCATTACTCCCAATGCAGGTGAGTGCCAATAGAATGTTTTCGCAATAGGAGGAGAAAACTGCTGATGGAAATTTCATGAAAACATCCGGTCGCAACGAAAAACGCCTTTCTTTTAATGACTGAAACTGCAACTCACGTATGATGTCAGTGGCACTATCTTCCCTATTTCGCGATAATACAAAACGAGCCGCCCTTCTTTAACCTTTTTCGATGTCATCTGTCAGTCCCACCTGATGCGGATCCCACACAGGAGCGCAATACTCCAGAAAAGGGAGGACAAGTATAGTGTAAGCAGTCTATTTAGTAGATCTGTTTGCACCTTCTAAGTGTTCTGCCAATGAATCGCAGTCTTTGATTTGTTCTATCCACAACATTATTTATGTGATCATTCCAATTTAGGTTATTTATAATTGTAATCCCTAAGTATTTAGTTGAATTTACAGCCTACAGATTTGTGTGGCTTATCACGTAATCGAAACATTGCTGATTTCTTTTACTACTCATGTGAGTAACTTCACACTTATCTTAACTCAGGGTCAATTGCCATTTTTAGCAAAAAATGGTTTAAATGGCTCTGAGCACTATGGGACTTAACTACTGAGGTCATCAGTCCCCTAGAACTTAGAACTACGTAAACCTAACTAACCTAAGGACATCACACACATCCATGCCCGAGGCAGGATTCGAACCCGCGACCGCAGCGGTCGCGCGGTTCCAGACTGGAGCCACTTTTAGCACCACACATATATCTTATCTAAATCATTTTGCAATTCATTTTGGTCATCTGATGACTTTACAAGACGGTAAAAGGCAGCATCATACAGGAAATCACGAATCCAGTCGGACAACTGAGGCGATATTCCATAGACACGCAATTTGGTTAGAACACCCCTGAGAGGAACGGTGTCGAGAGCCTTCTGGAATTCTAAAAATATGGAATCAATTTGACGTCCCCTGTCAACAGTACTCATTACTTCATGAGTATAAAGAGTTAGTTGAGTTTCACAAGAACGATGTCTCTTGAATCCGTGCTGACTCTGTGTCAATAAATCGTATGTTCCAAAACCGTACTGCAAATCAAAAATGTTCAAATGTGTGTGAAATCTTATGGAACGTAACTGTTAAGGTCATCAGTCCTTAAGCTTACACACTACTTAGCCTAAATTATCCTAAGGACAAACACACACACCCATGACCGATGGAGGACTCGAACCTCCGCCGGGACCAGCCGCACAGTCCATAACTGCAGCGCCTTAATCCGCTCTACTGCAAATAGACGTTAGTGATATGGGCCTGTAATTCAGCGGATTACTCCTATTTCCCTTTTTGGGTATTTGTGTGACATGAACAATTTTCCAGTCTTTAGGTACGGAACTTTCTGTGAGCGAGCGGTTGTATACAAATGATAAATATGGAGCTATTGCCTCAGCATACTCTGAAAGAAACCTGGGTGGTATACAATCTGGACTGGAGGCCTTGCCTTTATTAAGTGATTCAAGCTGCTTTGCTACACCGAGGATATCTACTTCTATGTTTCCCACCTTCGCTGTACGTACCTTCAAATAGATCAACCAGTTTCGTAGTGAGCTGTTTCTACACAAAGCGCCGATTGTGGTCCGTCGCAGCACACAGGGTTGTTCTGAGTAGTGCAACGGATCAGCGTACACTCACCAGCACCGTTAAGTGTGTGTGTACACACAGATAAATAACACACGCAAGGGGAAAATCGTTATGTACATACGATTGTTTGTGGCAGGAAATCCTATTGTTACTTTCGGCCCACGTGATAAAAGTGAAAGTAATATAACGTACGTCAATCACATCGCGATTACAATCAACGTGGGGATCACGCTTGCATCTCGGGATGTGCAACATTGGCGCGTTTCGTTTATTTCAAGCTCAACTTCGATTTTCAATCTCTCGGAATGTAACGTATTGCGATGCAAGCTGCGCCATTCTTTTTGTGACTTTTTATGTTATGGATTGCATAAGGAGTAACATAGAATGTCCATTGAAGAAAAACGTAAGTTTGTATTGAAGTTAAAATTAGGTTCATAGAATGAAGGCTTTCACGGCAGTTGTTGTCAGCACTTAACACTTCCGGGCTGAGATGCCCTGGCCCATACATCAAACTCTCCCCTGACGTTTCGCCTTCGACTGCAGAAAGGATCCTCAGAGGACAATGGGCGAAGTGCAACGAGAGCGCGAGTGAGCGCCATATATATAAGCCATCCAGAGGGCGCAGTTGTCAGTCACGTGACGTCAGTTGTGCTACGATCTTTGATATTGCCAACTTTCTCAACTGAAATTAATCGATTGTCACGCTGTTGCTGCAATGTTGACATCCATATCTTATTCGTCTTAAAAAAGAATGTTTAAGATCCGCTAAAGATAAACGACATCCTCTAGCTACACCAGGTGTCTTTAAAATTCCGTGCAGTTTTGGAAAGGTCTATATAGGCACAACAAAAAGAAGCGTCAACACCCGTCTGGGTGAACATAAAAGGAACTGCCGCCTCGGACATATTGATAAATCGGCTGTAGCGGAACATGTGTTTGAGGAAGGTGATCATGAAATAAAGCTTAGTGAGACGACGGTCATAGCAAAGACGTCACATTATTATGCTCGAATGTACAAAGAGGGCATTGAGATTGCCAAACACTGCAATAATTTTAATAGAAAAGGTGAAGGCATTAAGCTGGATAGGGTATGGATGTCAACAGTGTGACAATCGATTAATTTCAGTTGAGAAAGTTTGCAATATCAGAGATCATAGCACAGCCGACGTCACGTGATTGACAGCGGCGCCCTCTGGATGGCTTATATATACGGCGCTCACTCGCGCTCTCGTTGCAGTTCGCTCATTGTCCACGGAGGATGCCTTCCACAGTCGAAGACGAAACGTCAGGGGAGAGTTTGTGCATGGACTACGGCATCTCAGCCCAGAAGTGTTAAGTGATAATATTAGGTTGCTATTTAGAATGTCTCATGGTATTTACTTCACGAGCCTCTGCCTTACGTTCATACCTATGAAAGTCGTGTTCCAGAAATATTTGCGCTGAAACGTTTAAGTGGGATATGAGACTCAGCTTTTCATGAACTCTTGCATTTGTTGCCACTGTTGTGAAAGAGGTTGCCTTGCTGGAGACCAAGATTGTTATTTGTGGCAGGCGTGTCTTTTGTCTGTTACTCAGACAAGCACTTCTGTCTTTTAATATTTTGTATTAAGCTCTGCGTTCTCAGCCAAGCTGAACATATACTACACAAAAAAATTCATACAGCAGTCATCGTCCACTTTATTCTATAAGTGTTCTACGACATTAGTCCTTCATCCAAACAACTTTCTCGATTGGGATTTCTTTGAAGCTTTTACTGAAAATTTCATTTCCTCAATCGATAACACACTTTACGCAGGCTCAAAACACAAGCAGGCGGGAGCACCCTTTAGATACGCTGAACAAGCAGATGAGGCCATTTGGCAGGCGTCTGCGTTCTAATGACGATGCTGTCACTGTTCCTCTATGGCTCTGCCTCTCCTCCCTAACGGTGGAGTACAGACATGAAGGACCTTAACGCTTCTACACTTGTTCCTTGTATGGTGATATGACGAACACTGTGTCAGTATGGCTCGTGGCCATTCCATCAACAAGTGGAGGTGATGCAGTCTATGCTGAAATTCAGAACAGTCACTTGTATTAGATGTTTCAAGGAAAACTGTCAACTTCAGTTGCAGTAAATGGCATCACTGAGATACATTCAGTTTTATTACCAAATGTAGTGAGTAGGCTTTATTATGATAGTGTGGCATAACTGTCACATATCGCTACACGATGTTGATTCAGTTTTGCTATTATTTCGCTGTTAATTTTATTTAGAATGTACTGGGTGCGTCTGCCGTAAGGAGAACCTTGCGTTTTGATCACTCGGAAGGTGTTCTTCCGGTGTGATCTCTGGACCCTCTTTGTAGGCAGGAGGCAGTCAGTGAATCTCATTAGGTGGGACAAAGCTCCACAGGGAGTCCGGCAGTTTATGCCGAAGCAGGCTGTAGTCTACCGAGCGCTTTTGTTGGCAGGGTCAGCAGCCATCCTAGCCCCGAACGGAAGGCTCCTTGCCGCCATTGCCATCCACAGAAAATAATTAACCACTTCATTAGTGACACCGAGATGCCGTCCGCACACACACACGCACACACACACACACACACACACACCTAGTACCCATCTCTCATTATGGCAAGTGTGGGAAGTTTCTGCGGTGTTCTCATGTTTTTTCATGGAATAAGATACAGTCTCATTCATGACACTGAATTTGAGTCGTCTTCATATAGTTTTTTGAAGATAGAGAGTTGTGGGGGGAGCTCTGTGTTTCGTAGTCATTCGATTGCCGCCCACTGTGATGCTATTTGGTGCTGTTCGGCGCACGGTTTGTAGATTCTGGGGATTTGTTGTAAGTGTTGCAACTGCGGTAACGTGATCCATATTCTGGTAGCTCGTTACTAGCTTGCTTTACCCCGCTAATTGTCTTCCTTAGTTTGATTACAGTTTTTAGCATATTGTTGTATCACTGATTTCGTGAGCTGCCCAGGTTAACAAATCTTGCTGTGGTTCCTCCATATAGTCTTCCACACCTTTTGGTACCTCCATAATAGTGTTATCGTATTTTTGTGATAACATTTGAGTTTTAGAGAGTTTGTTTTTTGTTAATGTTTATTGTGATTTTTTAAGTCGTTAGAGCAAATAAATATGTGTCAATCTCAGTCCTGACTTAGATTCCAAGATCCTTTATGCTGTCTTACAACTTTTCCATTGTTGGACGACCCACTAATAACAGGTATAAACTGGTGCTCACTTAAGCTCGCTGTGCCCAAACTCAGTGATAAATTGTTCTAAGAATTCAGAGTAAAGAGCAAGCATTGCACTCGCTCGTATGATTACAGAAAGATTTGTTTTATAGCGACCATTGCACTTACTCTTCTTCGATCAACTAGGACCCAACTTTCAGTAGCAAACGGACTGTGTTAGTAGGATAGTGTATGACTACCTCATACAAACATCAATCAGTATTATAGTACTAGCTGTGGCAGGCTGCTACCAATGTTCGGACATTTATAAATGTTCTGTTTGATAGTATTATGCTGCCATTGGTTGTAGAACGTTGGCCGTCGCGACACTGCTGCAGGTGCACCGAGCAAAGTGACGCAACGGTAAGACACTGGCCAGACTCGTACGTAGGAGGACATCTAGTCAAATCCTTTACTGGTCGTCCAGATTTAAGTTTTCTATGATTTATGTAAATCAATTAATGTAAACGACTGGGGTAGCTCCTTTTCTCTTTGATAGGTCACAGTCGATTTTCTTCGTCAATCCGAGCTTGTTCTTCGTCAAGACCTCACCGTCGACGGTGCGTTAAAGCCTCGTCTTCCTGTTTTCCCGCTCGGCACAATTAAATTTCCGTGTATCAAATATTTATGAGTTGGTAGAGGAAACTAAGCTGAGTTTTCTGAGATCAGGAACAAACAGTAGGAATGTGTAGCTATATCTCCATTGACTTAATATCTTACGTCTTATAGCAACTGTTCAGAGTGACAGCTCTCATTCTCAGTGGTAGCATTACAAAGGGATACAACATATCTCTTTTATCTGTTGGATAATGAAAATGCCGTGTGGCTGGAGCCTCCTGTCGGGTAGACCGTTCGTCTGGAGCAAGTCTTTCGAGTTGATGCCACTTCGGCGACTTGCGTGTCGCTGGGGATGAAATGATGATAATAAGGACAACACAACACACAGTCCCTGAACGGAGAAAATCTCCTACCCAGCCAGGAATCGAACCCGGGCCGTTAGGAATGATATTCCGTTGCGCTGACCATTTTTTTTTTCATTTTGTTCGTTTTCTTTCGTTGTATCTGCTAGGGGCGGATTTCGAAAGACACCCGTTTCAGTTCGTTGTTGATCCATTAACTCAGTTTTTTTTTATTACAGTGGGCAGCTAGCCCTCTGACCGAACACGCTGAGCTATCGTGCCGGCACCATTCAGCTACCAGGAGCGGGCTATCTGTTGTATGATTTGTACGATGTAACAGGTACCGTGGACCCTACCAACCATTTTCTCTGTCCTTTTTAATGAGCTTTTGGGCTTTCCCATACACACGGCCTCGGATAGCTACATGGGAAAATTTTTTAGCGGGGTTCTCTGACGTTCGCACCGGAGATTGGACAGAACATCGTTGAAATACAGCAGGATAACCGGTTGTTCAGCTATAATAATACGGAAGTTGGGTGGTGTACCATCATGTTAAAACCATATACTATAGTGGACAACAATAACAACCGTAATCAACACCCAAGGAAGTCCAGCTACATCATGGGAAAAATAACACTGGCCCGCAAATATTAATGCACCTCAAGATAGGCAATCAACCTGACATAATCCGCCATGGCTGTAGAAGATGCAAGTGGTTGAAAGATGTATCATCTGTGTATAATATAACGGAAACATTGGAAATTTGGCAATGCAGTAATGATCTGTATAATGTATTGGCAGAACTACACTCTGCGGTCATAATCATCTATTTGTTCGAGTAAGCAGCGGATGTTCCGCTGGTAAGCCCATACCTATCCTCCATACAGTCCCGATCTCTCCACATGCGATTTCCAAATGTTTAGAGCCCTAAAGGAAGACATTTGTGGCCGTCGACTTGCTTCGGACGAAGAGGTGCATGACTGGGTACAATCATGATTCCGTACCCAAATGGAAACATTTTTCCATGAGGGCATTGGCCATCTTGTCTCGCAGTCGGATAAATGTATCAAGAATTATGGTAATCAATTTTAAAATAATAAACAGTTAAATTACTTTTTATTCATCCCTTTCATTTGGCTGCCCCTTCAGTTAAGCGATGTAGACTAGTTTATTCACAAAACATACATCATTATCGCAGCTTAGTTTACGAAATTTATTTCCTTTATTAATAGATTATTGATTTCCAAACTCAACTTCCTTCTCTCAAAGTACTGAGTTTAGAAGTTTTCATTGCCTTATAATTTTAACCCCATACATACATCTGAACGGTACACTTCCGTAGCTGGGTGGCCAACATAGACGGCTGCCATGGGAAGGACCCGCGTTTTGCTGCCGGTACTGCCAAGAATTTTTCCTTGGTGGATGGACTGGAAAGGGGCGCACTCATCCTCGTGATACAATTGATGAGCTATCTGAATAAGTCCGCAGCCCCACGTTCTGGAAAGTCTGAAAAACGACAGGAAAATTGATGTGCTGATCACGTTCAAAAATAGTTCAAATGACTCTGAGCACTATGGGACTTAACAGCTGAGGTCATCAGTCCCCTTGAACTTAGAGCTACTTAAACCTAATTACCTTAAGGACATCACACACATCCATGCCGGAGGCAAGATTCGAACCTGCGGTCATAGCGGTCGCGCGGTGCCAGACTGAAACGCCTAGAACCGATCGGCCACAGCGGCCAGCGCTGATCACGTGCTCCTCCATTTTACATTCTTATGACGCCACACAAACGTGTATCAGCATGTGCTCTATGAAATAAAAGAACAGTGGACGCCGGGAATCCAATGACAGCCGTCAGTGGCTCAGCAGCATCAGTGATTCTCAGCGTTACGCACATGATCTGTCTTGTTTGTTGCAGCAACGAATTGCGCCGGTGGTTTATCTGCGGCGGAGACGTCTCGTTATCCACTGGTCTGCGCTTCATGTTCGGTTCTGGACTAGGAATGTTATAGCCGACATACACTCCAGACTCCTGCTAAAGCCTGGGTTGCCCGTGAGTGCTGAGGCTAAGGCAATGGCTAAGTAGAAATCCCTACCTACTAGGATTTTAAATACGCTTCCTTCGAATATAGTAGAACAATCGAAACAAGTTGTTGTTGTTGTCTTCAGTCCTGAGACTGGTTTGATGCAAGCTCTCCATGCTACTCTATCCTGTGCAAGCTTCTTCATCTCCCAGTACCTACTGCAACCTCCATCCTTCTGAATCTGCTTAGTGTATTCATCTCTTGGTCTCCCTCTACGATTTTTACCTTCCACGCTGCCCTCCAATGCTAAATTTGTGATCCCTTGATGCCCCAAAACATGTCCTACCAACCGATCCCTTTTTCTAGTCAAGTTGTGCCACAAACTTCTCTTCTCCCCAATCCTGTTCAATACCTCCTCTTCCTTCTGTAGCACCACATTTCGAAAGCTTCTAATCTCTTCTTGTCCAGACTAGTTATCGTCCATGTTTCACTTCCATACATGGCTACACTCCGTACAAATACTTTCAGAAAAGACTTCCTCACACTTAAATCTATATTCGATGTTAACAAATTTCTCTTCTTCAGAAACGCTTTCCTTGCCATTGCCAGTCTACATTTTATATCCTCTCTACTTCGACCGTCATCAGTTATTTTACTTCCTAAATAGCAAAACTCTTTTACTACTTTAAGTGTATCATTTCCTAATCTAATTCCCTCAACATCACCCGATTTAATTTGACTACATTCCATTATCCTCGTTTTGCTTTTGTTGATGTTCATCTTATATCCTCCTTTCAAGACACTGTCCATTCCGTTCAACTGCTCTTCCAAGTCCTTTGCCGTCTCTGACAGAATTACAATGTCATCGGCGAACCTCAATGTTTTTACTTCTTCTTCATGAATTTTAATACCTACTCCAAATTTTTCTTTTGTTTCCTTTACTGCTTGCTCAATATACAGATTGAATAACATCGGGGAGAGGCTACAACCCTGTCTCACTCCCTTCCCAACCACTGCTTCCCTTTCATGCCCCTCGACTCTTATGACTGCCATCTGGTTTCTGTACAAATTGTAAATAGCCTTTCGCTCCCTGTATTTTACCCCTGCCACCTTTAGAATTTGAAAGAGAGTATTCCAGTCAACATTGTCAAAAGCTTTCTCTAAGCCTACAGATGCTAGAAACGTATGTTTGCCTTTTCTTACTCTTTCTTCTAAGATAAGTCGTAAGGTCAGTATTGCCTCACGTGTTCCAGTGTTTCTACGGATGTAGAACAAGTATGATCATTAAATCTGGGGTGTTTGAAAAAAGATATGTAACAGAAGATTCGTTTCAAACCAAAACTAAGAAAGGCCAAAAACCAGTAAAAAAACAGAAAATCTCACACAATATCGGTGCGACAATAGAATAAGAAGCAAAGAAAGTTCTTAATTGAAAAAAAAATCTACAGGCTCTAATCCCGATATCGACGACTAATACTGAAAATATCTCTCCGGCTCCAAGTGACAAGTGACTATCATCGATATTGGTAGGTGACAGCAGGTCAACACCGTTTCATCCAATCTCTAGAGTACTTAAATGAAGAATATTATCGCCTATTCTTTATACGTTTTATACATCAGATATTCCTCTGCAAATCAAGTGGAAGGAAGACTTAGGCCTTTCTGCAAATGATACGGCTTACTAGGGCCATGCATCCACATCTCAAAGCAGATTAGCAACACAATAGATCACTGTATTGGGGCCGCGGCTTGCCAAATGGAAAATACGTCAGAATACCCAGAAAATCCAGTCAATAATATTTCATCATAGAAATTTGACAAATCACAGTCCGAAAAAGACAGGAGATTTTACATTAAATCGCACTCAGGAAATCTGTTTTGGAATCACCTTGAACGCGACGATGACATATAGGCAACCAGTCAATGAATTAATCATCAGAACAAGGAATACAATAAAGTTACTAAAATTAATAAAAGGAAAATTCCACAGAGCGTCTTCACCTACGCTCACATACATATACTGTACTTTTATAAGACCGATATTAGAGCATGTAGCGCCAAAATGGATAGCAACTACAGCACACATCCCAAAAATCTTCAGCGCTGAACGACGGATTTTAAGAATACCGTCAAGACTGAGTCCCAGCACCAATAGGAGAGAACATTATAATTATACCAATGTACAGCCACTAGAACAATGTTTAATTAAATGAACTGCAAACTTTGGATGATCAAGATTGATAATGGAAACCAAAACAACTGAATTGCTAAAGCAGGTACTGTTTCAACTTAACATTCCACAATATAAAAATTCATACCCTCCAAGCATAGTTGCTGAAGCCTAACAAGCAATCTATCTTCAAGAAAACAGTATACAGGCGAACCTCCAAGAAAATATTATACGACTTCTTAAAGAACGCAGTCAAGAAGAAGAGCGAATTAACTTATGTCAGTCCTTAGTGATGTTTTTTAAGAGGGGTTTTTCCTCGGTATTTAGGACGAATTTATGGTTTATAATTTCCTCCCTGATGCAGCCAAAGAGATAAAATGTGTTAGTAACAAAATAAGAACTCAAAGTCCAATATTTAATAAATAAACAGTGTCACCAGAGAACAACGACCCAACCTTGGCCTAAACGATCTCATCATTCTGTTCGAAAATGCGCCCGCTATCCCCATCAGGCATGGAATGAGAATAAAAATCTGGTTGGAGTCCAGGCAACGAGTACACATACTCGTAATACCATAACCCACAGCACCTGAAAAAGACTGCTGGGTCGTCGTCAAAATACTGTGCAGTTAACGGAAGCTACTACTCGGCTGAATACCCTAAGCTCACTAGTAATCAATCACGCTGAGAAAACCTGAGGGACCTGAACTAAAGAGTTCATTATTTGTGTTGTGCAGAGCATCAAGCACCATGCGTCAGATAGTTACCAAAGCTCAGTACATTTGTTGCAACATCCCTATTAGTACGCTCTTGATTGTGGTTTGATTAGTGTGTTGCCACATTTCTGTTACAGTGCTAGCCCTGTTGCTGCAGTTTATGCCATTTACCACTAGACACAGCCTCTCGCCTGGTGTCTCTTAGCTCTGTGCAGCAGCCTCCAGATGGCGCTCACAAACACAGACCACTTCCTGCCTGTGCATCACTTTCTCCAGCACATCGTGTAGGTCTGCAGAGTGTGTGGACAGCCAATAGGGAATGCTGTCAACTGTGTACTGCTTGGCTTCTGCTTTGTACTTGTGGACAGGGAAATCCTTCTTCTGGCAGACACCAAGACACAACGCACTGAGGACATTCAGAAAATAACGAACCAACAGTTGGAGAGTTCGCTTCAGCGCCTGCAGTCAATTCATTACAGTACACTGAAGACTGCTTTCCGACCTAGCATTCACTAGTTAAGGAGTAAGTGGGTTATCGAGTTTCCGCTCAGTTATGATAAGTTATAGTGACAGCATGCAGACTGCCAAGATACAACCAAGTTATTTAGACCTCATTGTATTATATATAGGACATCAGGTGCCATGCATCAAATTGTACCATAAGTCAAGTAGCATTTTGCAACATACTCTTAATAAATGTTAATTGTTATTCTTTAGTGTGTTGCCACATCTTTCTTATAATGTTGTTAAGAGGCTGCACGGGCAGAGACTCTCCAAAATTATGGAAGAACTAAAGATGGATGGGAAAAGACCTAGAGGGCGCCCAGGAACACGGTGCCAAATGGGACTGAGAATACCTGTAGAAAGGAGAGGTGTGACGTGGCAGCAAGTAGAGGAAGAAAAGTGGTGGGAGGACCGAGCCAAATGGAGAGGACTCGTCAGCACCCAGACCCGGCAGTAGCTAGAGCGGGATTCGGATATAGATAGATAGATTCAGTTACCACATTCACAACAGTTATCGGGGGTATACTTCTACTTTACAGAGAGCAATAGTAAAAATTTCACTTTGTGCTACCATGGATGTTTGGGGTGAATTGATTGTAAAATTCACTTTCAATACCCCAACAGGAACCACCCCGGCATTTTCTTGAAGTGATTTAGGGAAATCAGGAGAAACCTAAGTCTGACTGATCGGACGTTAATTTGAATTGTCATTCTCGCGGTTCTAATCGTTGTGTAACCTCCCTCGGCTTAAAGTTGATCAAAAATTACAATACTAAGCAAACAAAAAATAAGCAGGTCACTTTACATAATAACTGAAAGAACTAAAATATAAAAGTAGATAAGTTATGTTATTTAGGTAGCTTAATTATAGAAGAATAATTGAAATCAATAAAAGAATTACAATAGAAGACAGCTGGCAGCAAATAATTTGTTTAGTACAGAAAAGGAAGAAAATATAATTTGTCACACCGTTCATTTGCAGTGCTCCTGTATAACAGTGAAAGCTGAACACTGTTGAAGACAAAACACCTAGCAGTTGGAAGCAATGGAAAGAAGGCTTTGGATGAGGCTAATGTGGAGCCAGAAGAAAGCCCAATGAAGATGTATTAAAAGAAATCAATGACAAGAGAGAATTCCACTGCGACAGTCCAAAAAAGAAAAACAGAAGTTTTGGAAATTTCTTTGAAAACAACAAGTATTTAACAAAAATGCTAAACGGAACATTAATGAAAAAAAAAACGAAGAAAGACGCAAAAAATTGTCAAAATTACCAAGGAATAAAGACAGCGCGATAACGGAGACTGCAGCAAAAGTCGTGGCTTTCAGATGATGATTTTGTTTACTGATGGTGGAACTGTTTTGAAAATCAGCTCGTGACACGCTTGCGGCTAGTGTTGAGGAACTTTGTGTGGTGGATTAAAGGATAAGTCGTAACAGATTAGATTTATGAAGTGGTTCCCAAGCTGTATCACCCAGACATACATAGTTCAGATAAGACGCTACGAAATATCTGCAGTTCGTCATGTGCCACTCATACAATCTGTTCAACGATAATTTAATTTCTTAGTTAAAAAGAACCGGACGTTCCATCTCGATATGTTTCGGCTACGTTGATACTTGCGTGCTCATACATTACGTAAACATCACGATTATCAAGGGAAAGTAACATTTAATGTACTTCTAATTGTTACCAGCTCTAAGTAGCTCTTTATAGCTTTGTATAGATACTTCTAAAGTGACTGACACGTCAGGTGTCCTACATCACACTGTTTACTCTAGAGTTTTCTGCGACGTTACAAAGATTGTTGGACTTTAACCAGTAAAACATTGTACTCTGGAATTAAGATAAAAGTTAGTCGTTATGTTAGGGCTACTATTATGTGCTTCCTGGACTTCAACAAAGCTTTTGACGCTGTTGAATTTGACATTCTGCTTTCTAAAATGACATGACAAAATTTTTATTCAAGCGCTGTACAGTGGTTCCACTCATACGTTACATTCAGCCAGTAGTGTATAATGGTAGGTACTGAAAGGTTGCAGTGGAAGTTTGTTGTATCAGTGGTCCCACAAGGATCAGTATTGGGCCCATTACTTTTCTCATTATATGTTAATGATGTGTCAACTATTCTCTCCCATTGCAGATGACCTTCAGTTATATCTCAGTGCAAGTCCAGCAAACGTGCACAGTCATCGATCATGAAAATGCTGACTTACTTGCTTTATCAGAATGGTCTGAAACTAAACCCTTCCAAAACGCAAGCAGTCTTAGACCCTCCCCCCCCCCCCCCCCCAAAAAAAACTTATTACAACACAGCACAGAGAACCTCTTCCATGCTTAATTTTAAATGGCACCGAAATAACCTTGTCTCCTTCTGCAGTCCACTTACACTGGACTGAACACACTACTGCAGTCTGTAAGAAAGTTTCTGCATCCCATCATTGCCTACAGAAACATAAAAAAGTATTTCCATTACAGCTTAAGAAGACTATGGCGATCCTATTCTTCAACGACCTCCATACTAAAACTATCGCAGGCTTGAACTGGCAATGAATGCTTGCGTACGATATATTTGTGGGATTCATTATTACAATCATATCACTCCAGCCTATGAACAGTTATCCTAACTATGTACTGATAAACGTAGGGGATACCATACTTTATGTTTACACAACCGTCTTCTCAATCATCAGAGTTCCTCTTACTTGTCTTCAGCCATCACATTTCTATCTGAAGAGAAAAGCAGAAATACTCGTTCTCAACAAAGTAATATCCTCTCGGTACCACCACACAACACCGTCATGTTTTCTAAATCATTTTCTGTATCCCCAACTCGATTTTGAAACAATCTTCCTCTAAATATCAAAGAAATTAACTCACTTCCAAGCTTCAAAAAGCAGCTAATGGCTCACCTTCTCTTGCAATAGCTGTCCCACATACTGGTCTGCAGCCCACACTCTGCAATCCCCCCTTTCCCCTACAACTTTTCCCTTCTCCTCGCTTACAACCTACTTAAATCCTCTCCCAGCAGCCACTATTATGTAATTCCAGTTTTCTTGTTCATCATCCTTTCTTTTTGTGACAATACTAGACATGAATTAAGTTGTTCTAAACTAGTCTATACTATTTTTAACGCACTTTGTTTTATTATTACTGTTATTATTGCCATTCCTCCTTACTTTCATTATTGTCGGCTATTATTATTATTATTATTATTATTTTTCTTTCTTTTCTCAGACGTTATGTCTGGTCAAAAATGGAAAGTGACACGGACATTGATGAAGCGTGACTTCCTTTTAACTGTACGGTTTATGTTACATTGCATTTAGGAACTTTTGGGTAATTGAACATGTATCAATAATTACAGATTTCTGTAGTTGTCTATATATACAAGTTTGGGTGTAGCTGTATTGCGTTGATGTACTGGTGGATATTGTTATGGTATGACTCCTCTAGTTGATAGTATAATTGGTATAATGTCAACTTTACCCTGATGCCACATGTCCTTGACTTCCTCAGCCAGTTGGATGTATTTTTCAATTTTTCCTGCTGTTTTCTTCTGTATATTCGTTGTATTGGGTATGGATATTTCGATTAGTTGTGTTAATTTCTTCTTTTTATTGGTGAGTATGATGTCAGGTTTGTTATGTGGTGTTGTTTTCCATCTGTTGTAATGGTTCAGTCCCAGTATAATTTGTATTCATCATTCTCCAGTACATTTTGTGGTGCATACTTATATGTGGGAACGTGATGTTTTATTAGTTTATGTTGTATGGCAAGTTGTTGATGTATTATTTTTGCTACATTGTCATGTCTTCTGGGGTATTCTGTATTTGATCGTATTGTACATCCGCTCGTGTTGTGATCTTCTGTTTCTATTTGTTGTTTGCAAAGTTTGCATTTACCTCTTGTGGTACTGGGATCTTTAATAATATGCTTGCTGTAATATCTGGTGTTTATTGTGTGACCCTGTATTGCAATCATGAATCCTTCCGTCTCACTGTATACATTGCCTTTTCTTAGCCATGTGTTGGATGCATCTTGATCAATGTGTGGCTGTGTTAGATGATGCGGGTGCTTGCCATGTAGTGTTTTCTTTTTCCAATTTACTTTCTTCGTATCTCCTGATGTTATGTGATCTAAAGGGTTGTAGAAGTGGTTATGAAATTGCAGTGGTGTAGCTGATGTATTTATATATGTGTGATTGCTTTGTGTATTTTGCTAGTTTCTGATCATTCTTAAAATAATTTTCTTAGATTGTATACCTGTCCATAATATAGGTTTTTTATGTCGATAAATCCCCTTCCTCCTTCCTTTCCGCTTAATGTAAATCTTTCTGTTGCTGAATGTATGTGATGTATTCTATATTTGTCACATTGTGATCGTGTAAGTGTATTGAGTGCTTCTAGGTCTGTGTTACTCCATTTCACTAATCCAAATGAGTAGGTCGATATTAGTATAGCATAAGTATTTATATATCCCCCCCCCCCCCCCCATGAACCATGGACCTTGCCGTTGGTGGGGAGGCTTGCGTGCCTCAGGGATACAGACGGCCGTAACGTAGGTGCTACCACAACGGAGGGGTATCTGTTGAGTGGCCAGACAAACGTGTGGTTCCTGAAAAGGGGCAGCAGCCTTTTCAGTAGTTGCAGGAACAACAGTCTGGATGATTGACTGATCTGGCCTTGTGACATTAACCAAAATGGCCTTGCTGTGCTGATACTGCGAATGGCTGAAAGCAAGGGGAAACTACAGCCGTAATTTTTCCCGGGGGCATGCAGCTTTACTGTATGATTAAATGACGATGGCGTCCTCTTGGGTAAAATAGTCCCCCATTCGGATCTCCTGGCTGGGACTACTCAAGAGGACGTCGTTACCAGGAGAAAGAAAACTGGCGTTCTACAGATCGGAGCGTGGAATGTAAAATCCCTTAATCGGGCAGGTAGGATAGAAAATTTTAAAAGGGAAATGGACAGGTTAAAGTTAGATATAGTGGGAATTAGTGAAGTTCGGTGGCAGGAGGAACAAGACTTCTGGTCAGGTGACTACAGGGTTATAAACACAAAATCAAATAGGGGTAATGCAGGAGTAGGTTTAATAATGAATAGGAAAATAGGAATGCGGGTAAGCTACTACAAACAGCATAGTGAACGCATTATTGTGGCCAAGATAGATACGAAGCCCACACCTACTACAGTAGTACAAGTTTATATGCCAACTAGCTCTGCAGATGATGAAGAAATTGATGAAATGTATGATGAGATAAAAGAAATTATTCAGGTAGTGAAGGGAGACGAAAATTTAATAGTCATGGGTGACTGGAATTCGTCAGTAGGAAAAGGGAGAGAAGGAAACATAGTAGGTGAATATGGATTGGGGGGAAGAAATGATAGAGGAAGCCGTCTGGTAGAATTTCGCACAGAGCATAACTTCATCATAGCTAACACTTGGTTCAAGAATTATAAAAGAAGGTTATATACATGGAAGAATCCTGGAGATACTAAAAGGTATCTGATTGATTACATAATGGTAAGACAGAGATTTAGGAATCAAGTTTTAAATTGTAAGACATTTCCAGGGGCAGATGTGGAATCTGACCACAATCTATTGGTTATGAACTGTAGATTAAAACAGAAGAAACTACAAAAAGGTGCTAAATTAAGGAGATGGGACCTGGATAGACTGAAAGAACCAGAGGTTGTAGAGTGTTTCAGTGAGATCATAAGGGAACAATTGACAGGAATGGGGGAAGAAATACAGTAGAAGAAGAATGGGTAGCTCTGAGGGATGTAGTAGTGAAGGCAGCAGAGGATAAAGTATGTACAAAGACGAGGGCTGCTAGAAATCCTTGGGTAACAGAAGAAATACTGAATTTAATTGATGAAAGGAGAAAATATAAAAATGCAGTAAATGAAGCAGGCAAAAAGGAATACAAACGTCTCAAAAATGAGATCGACAGGAAGTGCAAAATGGCTAAACAGGGATGGCTAGAGGACAAATGTAAGGATGTAGAGGCTTATCTCACTAGGGGTAAGATAGATACTGCCTACAGGAAAATTAGAGAGACCTTTGGAGAGAAGAGAACCACTTGTATGAATATTAAGAGCTCATATGGAAACCCAGTTCTAAGCAAAGAAGGGAAGGCGGAAAGGTGGAAGGAGTATATAGAGGATTCATACATGGGCGATGTACTTGAGGACAATATTATGGAAATGGAAGAGGATGTAGATGAAGACGAAATGGGAGATAAGATACTGCGCCAAGAGTTTGACCGGCACTGAAAGACCTGAGTCGAAACAAGGCTCCTGGAGTAGAGAACATTCCATTAGAACTACTGACGGCCTTGGGAGAGCCAGTCATGACAAAACTCTACCATCTGGTGAGTAAGATGTATGAGACAGGCGAAATACCCTCACACTTCAGGAAGAACATAATAATTACAATCCCAAAGAAAGCAGGTGTTGACAGATGTGAAAATTACCGAACTATCAGTTTAGTAAGTCACAGATGCAAAATACTAACGCGAATTCTTTACAGACGAATGGAAAACTGGTAGATGCGGACCTTGGGGAAGATCAGTTTAGATTCCGTAGAAATGTTGGAACACGTGAGGCAATACTAACGTTACGACTTATCTTAAGAAAAGGCAAACCTATGTTTCTAGCATTTGTAGACTTAGAGAAAGCTTTTGACAATGTTAACTGGAATACTCTCTTTCAAATTCTGAAGGTGGCAGGGGTAAAATACAGGGATCGTAAGGCTATTTACAATTTGTACAGAAAGGGAAGCAGTGGTTGGGAAGGGAGTGAAACAGGGTTGTAGCCTCTCCCCGAATTTATTCAATCTGTATGTTGAGCAAGCAGTAAAGGAAAAAAAAGGAAAATTCCGAGTAGATATTAAAATTCATGGAGAAGAAATAAAAACTTTGAGGTTCGCCGATGACATTGTAATTCGGTCAGAGACAGCAAAGGACTTAGAAGAGCAGTTGAACGGAATGGACAGTGTCTTGAAAGGAGGATATAAGATGAACATCAACAAAAGCAAAACGAGGATTATGGAATGCAGTCAAACGAAATCGGGTGAAACTGAGGGAATTAGATTAGGAAATGAGACGCTTGAAGTAGTAAAGGAGTTTTGCTATTTGAGGAGCAAAATAACTGATGATGGTCGAAATAGAGAGGATATAAAATGTAGACTGGAATGGCAAGGAAAGCGTTTCTGAAGAAGAGAAATTTATTAACATCGAGTATAGATTTAAGTGTCAGGAAGTCGTTTCTGAAAGTATTAGTATGGAGTGTAGCATTGTTTGGAAGTGGAACATTGACGATAACTAGTTTGGACAAGAAGAGAATAGAAGCTTTCGAAATGTGGTGCTACAGAAGAGTGATGAAGATTAGATGGGTAGATCACATAACTAATGAGGAGGTATTGAATAGAATTGTGGCACAGCTTGAGAAAAAGAAGGGACTGGTTGGTAGGACATGTTTTGAGGCATCAAGGGATCACAAATAGGGTTCAAGCATCGTCCTCAACCATGACAGCACTTGTCCGAGGCTTCATTAGTTCTGTCCTGAACCAACGAATCACACTAAAAGGGGGTTAGCCCTATTAGTGGTTTGTTCTTTTCGTCGCCTTTTACGACTGGCAGAACATACCGGAGGCCTATTCTTTTCCTGGCCCTCCATAGGTATTATTATTATTACTATTATTATTACTATTACTATTATTATGCATATTATCATTCCTAAGATTGTTATAATTTTCATGAATGTTTTGGTAATGTATCTGAATCTGTTGTTCCTGGTCAGATGTAAGAGAGGACCCAAAGGCCCTAATCTGTTCACGCTAAATAAGCAAATAAATAAATAAAATAAATAAATGAGCAGACGGTTAACACATTAAGCTATAATCGATGGATGTGTTCGGAGATTTCAGAATGAATTCCGTAACATGTACCAAAACTATTTAAGATGTAGTAAGCATATAAGTCGGCATGAGCATTCGTGTAACTAATGCTACGTAAGTCTATGTATGCAACATATTGATTGGCGACTCCATGGAGTGTCCTGTGCACCACGACCAGATAATGGATATACTTGGAAGGAGAGACAGCTTTGGTCGTATTTTGTTGTTTTATTAGCCGCAAAATCGATTTTCGGTCACTTAGTGACCATCCTCAGTGCTTTAATATACAATTTAAATTGGTAGGCACTGCTGTCAACAACCTTAGAGCGATCACATAATCTCATGTTTATGTGATCGCTCTAAGCTTGTTGACAGCAGTGCCTACCAATGTCTATTACAGCACTGAGGATCGTCACTAAGTGACCGAAAATCGATTTTGCGGTTAATAAAACAACAAAATACCACCAATGCTGTCTCTCCTTCCATGCAACATATTTGCTCGTATCTTTGAAGAAATCTTTCTTGTCACGTATAGTTCGCTTTCAGCTTTAAGTACAACATCCAGAAAATCAAATATCTTTGATAATTTTACAGATCTTTACGATAAAATCATTTGTGCCCACTGTTTCTCAAGTCCTACTTCAATGATTTTCTTTTTTGATTAACTACTTATTTTTTATAGTTGAGACATGAAATCTCGTAGAAGGTTGGCAACCATGGTTATTTTATAATGTAGTACTGTGTTGGATCTGAATAGGTCGCTTCAAAAAAGTTATATTGCAGGATGAAAAATAACTTTATTACAGAGATTGCTGATCTGACGCATTTAGAAATTATTTCCATCATTAGATATCTAAAAAGTAAGGTGAGAAAAAATGTCATAAAATATGAAAAGTATAGCAGCATTAACAAAGTACAAACAGCAATACATGAAAACTTACCCATGTGCACAGAGGATCACATAATACGAGAGTTACTAGATGAACATGTAACGTAAGCTGACAGACTATCAGCTATAGTAGGGAGACGAATGGGGAAGGAAGACAAGGTTGGTCATCAGAGGGCAGGGATTACATGGTGGAGCCAAGGGCGTAATATCTGAAGTTTCGCATAAAAAACGTCAGACTATTTTTACAATGATTTCAAATTGTGTAGCAACAGGAAATTGAAAAATTTCTTAATTGATAAGGTTTACGAAACTACAGGTAACAAACATGAACAAATGCTGGGCTCGATGTAGCAAGCATGCAGGATGCGTACAAACAAAATATCTAGGACTCATATTTTCATTTGTCTCTATCACTTATTATTAAATTTAAGAAGTGATGTGCATTTATTACATAAATATGTCTAGTTTACTTAGCATTCCATATGTAAAAAAAAAAAATGGTTCAAATGGCTCTGAGGTCATCAGTCGCCTAGAACTTAGAACTACTTAAACCTAACTAACCTAAGGACATCACACACATCCATGCCCGAGGCAGGATTCGAACCTGCGACCGTAGCGGTCGCTCGGTTCCAGACTGCAGCGCCTAGAACCGCACGGCCACTTAGGCCGGCCCATTTGTAAAACATTTGTTTTGGAAAAAGCTTACGGTTTGAGCTTTCAGTTCTTTAAATATGCATTTTTGTATTTTTTAGGCAGTTATGTATTCTGTGTAAACATGGCTTCTCGACGGCTAAGTAGAGTACAAGCTCTGGAGGCCAAATAGAATAAGCAAACAAACAAATACTTTGTTTATGCCTGCTATATTTTTTTCATACTTTATGTGCAAATTTGTTCTCATATTTTAGATGTCTCATGATGGAAATAAATAAGAAACTCATCAAGTGAGCAATTTGAGTAATGAAGTCATTTTTCACGGCCTGTTTGTCTTTTCTGAAGAGATGTATTCAGCTTCAATACAGTACTGCATTGTAATATCTGCATTTTGTTTTGAGGTATGCTGTGTTTCATAATAAGTAAACTTAATATTGACATTGATTGCAAGCAAAGGAAGTAGAATTGTATCTCCTGCCATTTATGTGTATCCACTGGCTCTTTTAGATGTAGTTCTGGACTCAAAGTTTTACGGTTAAATGTTTTCACTTAACTGCAAGTCATAATTCTGGCACCTATTGAAGTTCATGCTAGATTAGCAGGATATCTTCCGGAGCTGTATACTGGTGAGCGGAAACTGTTAAGATTACATGCTAAATAGCGTAATGGCCCAACTTAAAATCGCAGTACGACACCGATTCAAAGTGGCATGTATTCGACAAGTTCTTAACATATTTCCGGATGCATGTGCTACCAGATACCTACGCGCAGGTCACGCTGTTCACCTAAATCAAGGGCCAATGGTTTATTCTCATCAAGCTGACGCCCGGTAGCGCCTCAGAAGCCTTCCCTGGCGTTCAAGGCAGACGAATTTGAACGCCAAAATATCAGCATGAGTTCCTCATAGTGCTCCTCAAATCACTGTAGTGCCATTCCAGCCTTGCGAAACGGACATTTATCTTGCTGGAGGATTCCATCGCTGTCTGGGATGACATCAAGCAAGAAGAGATACAGATGGCCCATCTTGATGTTCAAATAGTTCACGATTGCTACCAAACCTGTCATCACAGCCCAGGTGAATGCCCCTGATAGCATAGTACTGCCCCCATCGGCCTGCCTCTTACGTCCACGTTCTGTGGTGCGGGATGAGCACTCTCGCCTACTCGTGGTTTCATCGACTTTCAACCACTTTCCATACGTGATCACTACAGAAGCGCGAGAAGGGCCTACTAGCCTCGTCGTTTCCGAGACTTACCTGGCCATAAAAACCTACCCTTATGCCAGTGGATTTACGCATTAGTCTCTGCTCCACTTATATACTTTCCTTACCGCGCCACGTGTCCAAAATCGGGACCAATGAGATGTAGCAGCCTTGTGGCGTACGTCACAGCACGTGAAACTTCACGTGTTACTGAGCCGCAACGATCGTTTCCAGCGGGAAGAGAGTTACTATTCCAGACCAGTTTAATATTTCGTAACTGCACGTTTAAATACACTCTCTCTCTCGATAACATATGACAAAGTTAAGGACTTTGTTTTTTCAGTGACTGATTTCCCGCCTGGCCCCAAACGTAGCCAAGCGTATGCAATGTATGTTGGGTAAGGCAACTCGAGGCCTACAAGAAAGACAGGCCGCAGCGCGTAGGTCACGAAGGTAGGCGTGCACTCGCTCGCTCGCTCAAATCAGCAGGCAGACTACGTTTCTACACCTGTTAACTCGTATCTAGGCGTACCTCTGCAAACGAAAACTGAATCTTCTACTGGAATCCGCTATTATGGAATCTTACTGCTATTAGTCCTGTAATGATAGGAAGTCCATGGACCTACTTATAATTTGTTACAGCTGTACTGGCGTACAATAAAATAAAATCATGCTAAAATGATTATCAGTTCATAAGGCATCACTTCCAGCATGTACTGAGTACTGTTAAGGAGAAGAGACTGAATGCTATAAACTAGCCGTTATACCATTTATATCGAGTAAATTAAATTTTTCTGTAGTATTGTTAATCAGTAAGTCATCATAATAGCACATTCCAGTGGAGGATGCAATTTTCGTTAGTACTTACACGCCCAGCTGCGAGTTAACAGGTTTAGAAACGCATTTTGTCTGCTGAGCTGAGCGAGCGAGCGAGTTCAGCGCTACCTCCGTGACATCGCGCCACAGCCTGTCTTTCTCGTGGGCCTCAAGGCAACTAGTGTGACGTCACAAGTTCGTTGCGGGGAGCGTATTTCCCATGGGCTCATTCGAAACGCCACTAGGCAGCATTGAATCTCGTGGTGTGTTTTGGCTCATAAGTGCACTATGTGGCAGTTATAATACGTAGATTGTGTGCTAATGTGGTACCTATGTCATGAAGACATCCTGGTTCATGTTCAGCGCTCTCACTGGATTTCTTTCCGTATGAGGCTACATATAATTATTGGCAGAACCCCAGCAGAAACTTAACTGGTTGGTAGGGCTAGCTGGCTGTCTCATTGTGTGACAGGTTACAGGGATGTTTGAGAGAGTATGGTAAAAATATACTCGTCATTATAATACATACACTGGACTGGTATCGTCACTTTGAACAGTACTTGTACAGTTCAGTTGATGCTATAACGACTAAGCTGTTTATTTCAGTGAAAAAAAAGTTATTCATTTATGGCCTTTAGTTCCTGATGTGAAAGTAATCGGTTTAGGACGTTAAACAACTGCATAATTTGGAGCCAAAGGATTTTAGACATCCAATTGTATATAGTAGGTCCACGAGGAATGTTGGATATTCAGGGCTGAGGCAGGAACAATGACTCGGAATAAAAAATGTTCGGTAAATATGGGCTCTAAAGTGTTTACCTTAATACCTATGAGCACTTGTTCATCTTCGCTACTGTGAAACATGTCTCTTCTACTGAACAAGTGCTCATAGCTCTAAATATGTACAGTTTAGAGTTCATTTGCTAGACATTTTATTATTCTTTGGGTACATACTGTCTCCTTATCGAAAGCAAAGAACTTGCAGATGAAGAGATTTGTTTCACAGTATCGAAGATGAAGAAGCGCTCATATCTCTTAAGGTCTGTTTTTTAGAGGTAATGTTACTAGACTTTTTCCTCGCATGATAGTTCTTGTCATATCCCTGAATATTTTCCAATTCTCCTGGGACACCATGTACAACACTGCATATCTATAAAACAAAAAAAGCATATTCATTGGCAATAACGAACTCTTGGGTAGAAGAAACTTCTTACAATCAGCCTTGATTAAACTGTCGTTAAACCAAAGGCTAAGATAAAAGAAAGCAAAGACGACTATGCGTTGTTTCTTAGAGTACTGCAATTAAAGTAGTCATGGTCGTGTGAAACAGTGAAGGTATGTTCTGTGGAGTGGTGAGTTACTGTACACTATGTGGCATTAACACGGGTGCGAACCCAGCGAATTTATAACGCACGGTATTTACGCGAATGTACTGTAGCGATGATGAAATCCGATCCAGCTGTATGGTGGGCTGAAACTGAGTTTCTGTTTTGGACTCGTCGTTGGTTCCGTCGACTGAGAAGTTAACACGTTTCTGAACATGTTTGAGAGAACAACATTCGTCCTGCAATGTGGTGGTAGTTTGGAATTGGACCCATTTTTTATCGGCATGATACAGTTACAATGACTGGACATCTGCCCAGTGGTTCAAAAAAAAAAAGAAAAGTGGATTTGCTTCAATGGTCCAGTTTGAATCCCAACAAATATCTTCGGTTTAAATGCAACACTCAGAAAGACAAAGGACAGTGTTCGTGATCAGGAATGTTGGGAATAGTTTTGATTCAGTGAGTCAGAAGTTACTGAGAGGTTCTCGCCGAAGATTAAACACTACAACAGTCACAATAAATCAGTCATCCTTTGAAATTCAAACAGATCGCAAACTAATGGATAAGATTGTATGCTTGGCACCTAGAAATCCTCTCACTGCATTTACCTGCAGACGGGATTATTAGCCTATTTCGCATCCTTTCATTCCAAATTGTTCGAATGGCTCTGAGCTGTATGGGACTTACCATCTGAGGTCATCCGTCCCCTAGAACTTAGAACCACTTAAACCTAACTAACCTAAGAACATTACACATATCCATGCCCGAGGCAGGATTCGAATCTGCGACCGTAGCGGTCGCGCAGTTCTAGACTGATGCGCCTAGAGCCGCTCGTCCACAACGGCCGGCTTCCGAATTGTCCTATGCAGTGAAGGTTAAAGAAACGTGCAATAAGGATATCGCGCAAAGTTGGCAACTGAATATATTGTATTAGCCTCTTCAGGACTTATAGCATTCTTACACTTACGTAACAATATATTTCCTCCTTAATGTTGTTTGTGGGTAATAATATGAGTGAATTTGGAACGAACTATGAAATTCGCAATCATAATACTCTCGCCTGTCCGAGAACTCACCGTACCATTCTTGACTTTGCCCAGCTTAGGAAATAAATGTTTGTTTTATCGGCATTCCAGCTTTGAAGCTGATGAAAAGGGTAGTTTTGCTCGAGTGGTGAAGCCAACGGTGAAGTGAGACTGTGGATGGGGGCACGATCGTCCACAGACAGGACAAACGATGACAGATGTTCGATCGAAACAAATTCGAAGAATGCGAATAACTTGGCGTCGGCTCTCTTAGGTGAAGATGTTGCACTCATTGGTGACTTAAGACTGCTAGCGCCAAGTTATCAGCATTCAGCGAATTTATTTCGGTGTAACTTAGACCAGCTGTCAATCACCACAAATGTGAAAATGACAGACATTATGAGAGCGTTGGGAGACCTTTTTGGCAAGCTCCTACCTCGTAGAGCAGCCCTGCTTGATTGGAAGACACGTGTGATTTTTTTCAGGCTGTGACGCAGACAGACTGCATAGCGGACAGAAGAAAACGCGAGAGGGGTCATGTCGCCGTCGCTCAGTCAACTGGGCAGAGTGAATTGCGATGAACCATCAAATTCGTAACCATAACAAACTTAAAATACAACAGTAAGTATGTTCTCTGTAATTATTAGAGTGGCCGATCGGTTCTAGGCGCTTCAGTCCGGAACCGCGCAACTGCTGCGGTCGCAGGTTCGAATCCTGCCTCAGGTGTGGATGTGTGTGATGTCCTTAGATTATTTAGGTTTAAGTAGTTCTAAGTTCTAGGGGACTGTTGACCTCAGTCCCATAGTGCTCAGAGCCATTTGAACTACACTCCTGGAAATGGAAAAAAGAACACATTGACACCGGTGTGTCAGACCCACCATACTTGCTCCGGACACTGCGAGAGGGCTGTACAAGCAATGATCACACGCACGGCACAGCGGACACACCAGGAACCGCGGTGTTGGCCGTCGAATGGCGCTAGCTGCGCAGCATTTGTGCACCGCCGCCGTCAGTGTCAGCCAGTTTGCCGTGGCATACGGAGCTCCATCGCAGTCTTTAACACTGGTAGCATGCCGCGACAGCGTGGACGTGAACCGTATGTGCAGTAGACGGACTTTGAGCGAGGGCGTATAGTGGGCATGCGGGAGGCCCGGTGGATGTACCGCCGAATTGCTCAACACGTGGGGCGTGAGGTCTCCACAGTACATCGATGTTGTCGCCAGTGGTCGGCGGAAGGTGCACGTGCCCGTCGACCTGGGACCGGACTTCAGCGACGCACGGATGCACGCCAAGACCGTAGGATCCTACGCAGTGCCGTAGGAGACCGCACCGCCACTTCCCAGCAAATTAGGGACACTGTTGCTCCTGGGGTATCGGCGAGGACCATTCGCAACCGTCTCCATGAAGCTGGGCTATTGTCCCACACACCGTTAGCCCGTCTTCCGCTCACTCCCCAACATCGTGCAACCCGCCTCCAGTGGTGTCGCGACAGCCGTGAATGGAGGGACGAATGGAGATGTGACGTCTTCAGCGATGAGAGTCGCTTCTGCCTTGGTGCCAATGATGGTCGTATGCGTGTTTGGCGCCGTGCAGATGAGCGCCACAATCAGGACTGCATACGACCGAGGCACACAGGGCCAACACCCGGCATCATGGTGTGGGGAGCGATCTCCCACACTGGCCGTACACCTCTGGTGATCGTCGAGGGGACACTGAATAGTGCACGGTACATCCAAACCGTCATCGAACCCATCGTTCTACCATTCTTAGACCGGCAAGGGAACTTGCTGTTCCAACAGGACAATGCACGTCCGCATGTATCCCGTGCCACCCAACGTGCTCTACAAGGTGTAAGTCAACTACCCTGGCCAGCAAGATCTCCGGATCTGTCCCCCATTGAGCATGTCTGGGACTGGATGAAGCGTCGTCTCACGCGGTCTGCACGTCCAGCACGAACGCTGGTCCAACTGAGGCGCCAGGTGGAAATGGCATGGCAAGCCGTTCCACAGGACTACATCCAGCATCTCTACGATCGTCTCCATGGGAGAATAGCAGCCTGCATTGCTGCGAAAGGTGGATATACACTGTACTAGCGCCGACATTGTGCATGCTCTGTTGCCTGTGTCTATGTGCCTGTGGTTCTGTCAGTGTGATCATGTGATGTATCTGACCCCAGGAATGTGTCAATAAAGTTTCCCCTTCCTGGGACAATGAATTCACGATGTTCTTATTTCAATTTCCAGGAGTGTATTTAATTACTAGAATTAATAATAATTTTCGTACTGAAGTTCTGTTCGTTTCTCGGTTCCCAATGGTGTTTTATATTCCTGGGCAAACATTTTAAACAGTATGCTATCAGACATCATAGCTTGGTTTATCCTATGTAACACTCTTCGTTTCAACGTAAGTATTGCAACCAACATACAGGCACACATGAACCGGCTTTCGGTTGTAAAGTTTTGGCCTGTTTCTACAAATTTTCGCCTCCTCTCCCCCCTGCTCTGTCGCCTGCTTAGCTGGTAACTTGCTCGCCTCCCATGACACGGGCTCTGTTCGATTCCCGGGCCGGTTGGAGATTTTCTCCGCACATGGACTAGGTTTTGTGTTGTCCTCATCATCATTTCATCTTCCACACCGGCACGCAAGTCGCCCAATGGGGCGTCGACTGTAATAAGAGTTGCACTTGGCGATCGAACCCGGATGGGACCTCCTGGCCAACAATGCCATAGGATCATTTCATTTCATTTTCCCCTGCTCTTCTCTCTAGCATGAAAACTATTCCTTGATGACCCAGAATGTGTCTTATCAACTCGTCTCTTCTTTTACTTTAATTGTCTAAACTCTTTTTCCCAAAATACGATTATGTGCGTCTTAATTATTGACGCGATCTATCACGCTAGTCTTCCGTATGCCTCTGTAGCACCACATTTCAAATGCTTTAGTTATATTCTCGTCTGAAATGCTTATCGTGCAAGTTTCACTTCCATACAAAACTGCAGTCCAGACAAACACCTTTAGAAAAAGTTGCTAACACTTAACTTTATGTTAGCTGTTAACATAATTCCCTTTGAGAGAAACGTTTTTCTTGCGAGTGCCAGTCCACATTTGATATCCTCTTTACTTCTGCCATTGCCAGTTTTTGCATAAAGAGTAATTCTTTCTTTTAATACTAGTGTCCCATTTCCAAATCTCATCCTCTCAGCATTTCCTCATTTAGACTACACCCTACAAACTTGTTCTAATTTTGTTTATGTTCATCTTCTAAATACATTAAAAGAATTCCTTATTCGGCACTGCTTTTGCAAATTTTCATAATATACAAATTCTCGGAACGCTATGCTAGAGAACTTTTAATTTTTTCAGTACATACACAGTCCGCAGCCTTGTCTGGAATCAGTAAAGTTGTATAAATGCTTAGTATCTGAGAATAGTT
Organism: Schistocerca gregaria; assembly: GCF_023897955.1. Lineage (NCBI taxonomy): Eukaryota > Metazoa > Arthropoda > Insecta > Orthoptera > Acrididae > Schistocerca > Schistocerca gregaria. Next base: position 181,306,033 of record NC_064927.1, read on the forward strand.
TAAGAGGAAGAAGAGTGCTTACCTCCAGAGCTCTTCTGTTCTTCTGATACGAATAATACCCCGATTTACAGCCCATTAAAAAGCAATCCGCAAGTATTTTCGATAATTAACAATGAGAGTAGTTCGGCGTAAGTCGTAATAGGTTTGTATCACACAGGTAGACTTTAGGGGCCCCTTCTCTGCCTCTTTTGTATGTCACTTTATTTGTTGCACATCTCTGTTTTGCTTCATGTTGATGTTTGCAGAACACGGTGCATGAATGAATGAAAAAAAAGTGGTTCTACACGTTATTACTCATATGATTCGCGTTCGTGTCTCCCCCCGTCGGAGGTTCGAGTTCTCCCTGGGGCATGGGTGTGTGTGTTGTCCGTAGTGTAAATCAGTTTAAGTTGGATTAAATAGTGTGTAAGCTTAGGGATCGATGACCTAAATAGTTTGGTTCCATAACATCTTACCACAAATTTACAATTTTGATTCGCGTCTTTGGAACAAATAGCAGAATTTTCGGTTACTTCGCCTTGATAGTGAACATACTGTAAGATGACGGCTTTCTATTATTATGTGGCTAGAGTCAAACAGTTACCGTCAGAAGGCAGTGCGGAACATACAATAAGTGCTGTACCCGAACTGCGACAAAGTGATGGGTGATGTTCAGATATGGTTCAAATGGCTCTGAGCACTATGGGACTCAACATCTTAGGTCATAAGTCCCCTAGAACTTAGAACTACTTAAACCTAACTAACCTAAGGACATCACACACACCAGTGCCCGAGGCAGGATTCGAACCTGCGACCGAAGCAGCCCCGCGGTTCCGGACTGCAGCGCCAGAACCGCATGGCCACCGCGGCCGGCTTGTTCAGAGATATTTTCGGTCTAAGAGACAGGTGGACTCTGGAGAATGGTTGCAGAGTAGTCTAACTGTAAGTCGTCTAAGTACCTTTCTACACATGTGTTGCACTAAAATCTTTCACAAGAGCCCATATGTCTTGCAGAGTAGTCTAACTGTAAGTCGTCTAAGTACCTTTCTACACATGTGTTGCACTAACATTTGTGCTCAAGACCCCATATGTCTACGGAAACAGAAAGGAAGGAAGACTAGAGTTTAACTTCCCGTGGATAGCTCGCGGTCGTTAGAAAACTTGATCAGATTTCGAAAGGATGAAAAAATGAGTCATACCCACATTTGCGTGGAGCGATTAAAAAAGTCATGAAAAACCTAAATTAGGATGACTGGATGAGTATTTGAACCGTCATCCTCCCAAATGCAAGTCCAGTGTGCTAAATATGTCGATAGTATCCGCTGTGTACCCTGTTAGGAAACAAACTTGTTCCATCCACTTACAGTACTTGCTGTTGATAACAGTTAATGCAACTTAGCTCTTCGTCTGCATTCAATAAAGTTCGGTACTATTACGTTTCTTTTCCGATAGCGAAGCCGTGCGTTAGTTGTAATACATAGCGATACAGACAGATTTACCGGTGAAGAGTCGATCAATACGCACCTATATTTTGGGGTCACTGAATTTATTGGAAGAGTTGTCAATGTCACTATGCTGAGCTGATTCCACAGCGGGAGCAAGCAAATCACAGTACTTATGCAGATTAGACTTGTTCCGTTATTCAGTTTTTTGTGTTTTTGTTTGTTGATTGCTTATTATAAATTTTTTCAGTGTTGTAGAGGTATTTTCGCAGAAACGAAGATAACTGGGAAACAAACGAAATAAAGCATGACTATATTGTTATTCTGCAGCTATCCACCGGAGACCAATGTTCCCTGAAACCAAAACGCCCAGAAAACGTCCCAGAACAATCTAAGTGGTTTCGTCAACGAAGCTGGGGTTCACTCTGAAGAAAAAGGATAACCATACTGTTTTATACAGGGTGATCAAAAAGTCAGTATAAATTTGAAAACTTAGTAAACCACAGAATAATGTAGGTAGAGAAGTAAAAATTGACACACATGCTTGGAATGACATGGGGTTTTATTAGAACCATCCTATATTGCTAGACGCCTGAAAGAAGTCTTGCGCGCGTCGTTTGGTGATGATCGTGTGCTCAGCCGCCACTTTCGTCATGCTTAGCTTCCCAGGTCCCCAGACCTCAGTCCGTGCGATTATTGACTTTGGGGTTACCTGAAGTCGCAAGTGTATCGTGATCGGCCGACATCTCTAGGGATGCTGAAAGACAACATCCGACACCAATGCCTCACCATAACTCCGGACATGCTTTATATTGCTGTTCACAACATTATTCCCCTACTACAGCTATTGTTGAGGAATGATGGTGGACATATTGAGCCTTTCCTGTAAAGAAGATCATCTTTGCTTTGTCTTACTTTGTTATGCTAATTATTGCTATTCTGATCAGATGAAGCGCCATCTGTCGGACATTTTTATTACCCGCAATAGGACTCGGACAGAGCAGATCTTTCATTAAATTGCTCGAATAAGTGTTAGAGGGAGCAATCTCTTAGAAATACCCGGCAAGACTGTATTTGCCTAGTGTACTCTCTGTGCAGAACTTTGGCTGCTTCGCAGGTGGAGGGAGCTTCGGTGTTATAACGTACTGCAGAACACGCCAATTAGAACTGCGAATAATCAGACAGTCACTCACCTGCCTTCCTCCGTCTCGCCACTTCCAACGCTCGCGGTTCACTATTCCCCCAGCGGTCGCCGTTTGGTTTATATCTCTCAGTACGTGAAAGCTGCACCAGTGCTGCCGCCATCAGCAGGAGTCTCTGACAACGTATCTCTTTTACGGGCGGCTCAGTACCGACCGATAACAGGACACTTATCGGCTCCGATATCCGTCCAGTTCTCGTTGCACTCCCCGTGATCTATTTCGGCGAAATCGTAACTCAAAGGTTAGACGTTACATTGATTGATAGTATCCCGGAGTATCGCGGAAAAATTTTTTTCAGTAGATAAATGTGCGCTGTTAGATACAGAAATTTTTATATGCTGCTTTTGTAGGCTTGATTACATTGATTTATTCGTTCAGGTAGACTTGCCCCAGTACATAATCTTGGTTCTGTACATCTACAGCTACATCCACAATCCGCGAGCCGTGTTACGTTGTGTGGTGGAAGGTATTTCCGACATAAATATCATCTCTTTCTCCCTCCCCACCCACCCCTTTATTTCATTCGCAAATGGTGCGTGGGATTATGAATGTCGCTAACCATCTGCACGAGCTCTTTCTTTTTGCACCAGTGGAGGAGATTTCACTTGATATATCTAAGAGGAAGTAACACTTTGTCCTACTCTTCTTCTAACGCACACTCTAGAAATTTTAACATCAGTCCTTCCCATGACACACAATGTCTCGTGTCACGTCTGCCAGAGGACTCTTTTGAGCTTCTCGCCGTTACTAAGTGAGCCTGTGACGAAACGCACTGCTATTCGCTAGATCTCCACTATCTCTCAAATTAATCCAACCCGATAAAGAATGGTAAAGCTACCGGTCCCGATGAACTTCACGCTAAAGTTATTAGAGTTCTTCCGGAGTTGACTGGCCTCGGCCTCCTAACATCACTGTCATCACTGCATCAGGAAAGACACCTTATGAATGGCCGATATCAACTTTAATATCACTGCCGTAGAACACAAACTTCTCACAGAGTAATGACTGTTGTACGATTAGTTTGATATATCACGTATTGAAAATATGTTTTGCGAATCGTACACATACGAGTTTCCAATAAATGTGACGACCAAATGGACGTGATGTTTGGTTTTCGAAATAGGGTTGGAAATCTCAAAGCATTCTTCTCCTTAAATGTACTACAGCAGAGGTGGATTGATGTGACTGCCGATGTATACGCCTATTTCATCGAGTATTTTGACTCCGTGAAATATAAAAAGATGGTAGAGATTTTGAGGTTAATTGGTTTTGACAAAGTCGGTTTATGCGTCATCAACAAGCTGTATTTGAATCAGACTTCAGGTGTAAAAACTGACCAGAGGAACATCAGAAGCGACTAAAATTGGTAAACGCGCTCATCAGCGTTGTATACTATTTGCTTGTTTAACATTTACTCCGAAACAATTTTCAGGAAAGCACCGGTGGAAGAAAGCAGCACTATCTATGTAAACGGAAACATAATTAATAATATCAGGTAGGCAAATGACACTGTTGTCGTAGTAAATGATCTAACTGGGCTCTAACTAACGATAGACAATTTAGTCCGGTACAGTGAAAAGTTTGGTCTGTATGTCAACACTACCAAGAACAAAGTTTCAGTCTTCTCTGAGAAGATCCAAGGAACCTCTTAATGAAAGGAGATAAGACTGAACAAGTATCCTCCTTGGTTACTTTGATGCATAAGTGGTGTGACTGCAAGAAAGCGGATGAGACCACCGAAAGAACAACCCAGAAGACAATTTATTAGAATGAAAAAAATTATTATAAGCGAGAATCTTATTGTGCAACTGAGAGTGTTCTCCATTTCTCTCTATGGATGCGAAGGGTGGACCCTTGACTAATATCTAGAGAAATGAATTAATGCCCTTGAAATGTACCTGTTAGCCATCTCTTACGCATACCTTGGGTGCTAAAAGTATCAAACGAAGAAGTCCCTCGTCGGATTAAGAAACAAAAAGAATTATGGCTCACTATAAAGCAAAGGAAAACTCAATGTCTAGGACACTTTATAAGAGTCGAAAGGTATCAGTTGTTACAACTCATCATTGAAGGGAAAATACAAGGGAAAAGGTTTGTTGAAAGACGAAGGAACTAGTGGCTGAAGCACATTCGGATTGGTACAGTCCGCAGCTCGTGGCCGTGAGGTAGCGTTCTCGCTTCCAGCGCCCGGGTTCAATTCCCGGCGGGGTCAGGGATTTTCTCTGCCTCGTGATGACTGGGTGTTGTGTGATGTCCTTAGGTTAGTTAGGTTTAAGTAGTTCTAAGTTCTAGGGGACTGATGACCATAGATGTTAAGTCCCATAGTGCTCAGAGCCATTTGAACCATTTTTGATTGGTACAGTTGGACGTCAGAAGATTCATTCTACGCTGCCACGTCATACCCTGGTGGACCGCTAATCTCTGTCAGGAAAACGAGCCTTAAGAAGATAAGACTCCCACCATTGATGACCAACAATGGATTGGCACTCGCAAGAAAAACTTTTCTCTCAAAGGGAATTATGTTAACAGCTAACATAAAGTTAAGTGCTAGCTACTTTTTCTAAAGGTATTTGTCTGGAGTGCAGTTTTTTTATGGAAGTGAAACTTGCACGATAAGCATTTCAGACAAGAATATAACTAAGGCATTTGAAATGTGGTGCTACAGAGGCATACGGAAGATTGGCGTGATAGATCGCGTCAATAATTAAGACGCACATAATCGTATTTTGGGAAAAAGAGTTTAGACAATTAAAGTAAAAGAAGAGACGAGTTGATAAGACACATTCTGGGTCATCGAGGAATAGTTAATTTCATGCTAGAGAGAAGAGCAGGGGAAAATGAAATGAAATGATCCTATGGCATTGTTGGCCAGGATGTCCCATCTGGGTTCGATCGCCAAGTGCAAGTCTTATTACAGTCGACGCCCCATTGGGCGACTTGTGTGCCGGTGTGGAGGATGAAATGATGATGAAGACAACACAACACCTAGTCAACGAGCGGAGAAAATTTCCAACCCATCGGGGAATCGAACCCGGGTGAGCATCTGGTAAACCTGTAGCGCCATGTACTGTGCTTCTGTTTCAACACGCTCCTGTCTAAATTCAGTGCCGTTCTTTCCATTGTCGCCGGAGTAAAGTTTATTCTGACCGATATTAGTGCTGTCAGTCAGGTTGCAACATTGGAACAAAACCACGAATCCAGTAATAAGAAGAGAAAGATAAATGTATCTACAAGTGGATCTTAGGCCGAAATAACACATTGGCATCAGACAAATTTATAATCAACGTAGCATTTGTAAACGAAGACTAATTAGTGGATTACGCTCAAATAACGATACCCGATTTTGAGTACTTACACTGTTATACTCTATTAAAAACTAGGATGATCACATGAGAGATGCAGACCTAGCTTGAGTGATCATCTTTCCAATATTTGTACGAAATGCTCAAACGTACAATTTTAGAGTTCATGTGCACTGAAGCTGAAATTACACTTCGAGCAAAAACTTTGATACTTCCTTCTTCAAATATATTGGGCAAGCACTTGAGAGCAGTGAAGTTGCCATTACTAGAATATACCGCCAAAATTACATTAATTTTCAGAATTTGTAGAATTAAGTGAGCAACTGTGAAACAAGAAATCACTTTGCATTGCTTACTCAATAATACTTGCCTACTCACACACAAATTTTATCGCTACATCATAAGCATTATGTGATCGTAATTGCAATGGCAATACCTTCAACTTCAGGCAAACTCGAATACAGGAAGTTAATGTTATGCACCTGTTAAAACGCACACCATGTTGTTCTGGTTCTGGCCATACACCATTTAGAATAATAGCACACATCATATTGTCAGAGTTGCTAGGTACTCATCATACACAACGAAATCGTACTCTACATAATTTTACTGTCTTGACAGCTGTGTAGCTGTCTTCGTACAGTATAAGGCAATGATTTTTTTGTGTTTGCTTAAGTACAGAAATAGCATTATTTTTATTAAACGTTCACAACAATCTCATTTCTGTTTGAAAGAAAATGCATTTCTTTTTTTAAATACACATAAAAAGAAATAAGTTTTAAAGAACTCTGTAATTTATTTTATGTACAAGTATACAGTTTCTGCATCATTTTCAGAAATACATATTTCTGAGTAGCGAGTGGAACTGGAGACGCATCACTCGTAAAAGATTATGACAGTTTGTTATTTCCATTGATGTAGGAATTGGGATTGATTGTGTTTCAGCTTTTACAATACATAAATCGGAAATCAGGACTTTTTCCACATACCATCCACAATTCCAAGCAATGCTTGCTATCTTAAACTTTGTAGCGTTCGTTTTTGTGTCTTTATAAACAAGGCTGCTATTTTTGCAGTTCAATCAACTGTGCAATTGCTACGATCGCCTTTCAGACATTTCTCGGTACTGCGAAACACAAAGAGGGTAAAATTACTAAAACGTAAAATCGAAATACCACAATGGTGCTTCGAAATCCAGCCACGAGATGGTAGCCGAATGATCGGGTGGTGCTGGCGTCACAAAGTGGAAGTGACTTTAACTTTTGTGGCGTAACTAAAAGTGGTGTCACAGGAATTTGTGTTTTCCCGCACGCAACGTAGGTGATGCCACTTAAGTGGCGGTCAACTTACGTCACTGGCGTTGTTTGTGAAAACCTGGCTTAGCACGTTTTAGTTTGTTTAAACTAAATAATCGATTGGTTATGGGGTGACGAATAAGAACACTGACCGTCAACGTGATGGATTTCTGGTGTGTTGGTTTTCTGGCTTAAGAAAGAACTTAAATCAGTATGTGCATCATATCGTGTGAAACGTAGGAAGACAGTGATTAATAGTCCGCCCCCGGTAGCTGAGTGGTCAGCGCGACAGACTGTCAATCCTAAAGGCCCGGGTTCGATTCCCGGCTGGGTCGGAGGTTTTCTCCGCCCAAGGACTGGGTCTTGTGTTGTCCTAATCATCATCATTTCATCCCCATCGACGCGCAAGTCGCCGACGTGGCGTCAAATCGAAAGACTTGCACCAGGCGAGAGGTCTACCCGACGGGAGGCCCTCGCCACACGACCAAAAAAAGTGATTAATAGCGAATACACTGTGAACTGTGCGCCGTACTTTATACGTAGATGTATTTATAGCATGTGTAGCGGACGCAAATATGAGGGTCACGATGCATATGCAGAATATCAGGTTCTAATATTTCGAGGACTGTTCTTTGATGTGAATAAGCCTTGAGTTTTGTCTTATCCGTCCCTGAGCTGAAACTGTTTCACGGATGCCTTCGAGTAAGACGCTGTATAGAGCAGTGCATTTCGGACATACGTCAGTGCAGCATATTTAAAGCAGTGCATATGCTGCAACTTCAGTCCCACGACACCGATATCACGGCGACAGCTGCGACAGTACAGTGGCCTGATAACTGTCTGCAACAGATATGATACAACGGATCTCGAGACATTAACTTCAACGCTGGATCATCGGATACCAGCAGCGTGCGTCATCGTCGCCACATTATCTCGGAAGTCTTCAGCGGAGGGAGGTGCCGCCAAAACAGAAATGTTTGGAAAACACTGCTACATGAAATTGGGCTCTAATTTGCAAAAATAATGTACTGACTGTTTTCTCTTTAAAGTGGTATGTTGTTTCAGACCTAATATAACAATATGTCGATCTACTATGCCATTACCACACTTCGAACACACAAGTGTTGTGTTTGCTCCACATCACTCGCTACTATTTTTCAACTACTGTATTTGGTAAATAACAGTCGTACATGCTCCCATTCATTAAGTGCATCAACCATATTTCGGAGGTTCTGATTTCTAAGGCAGTAAATAAATATTTTTCTGAAGTGAACAACTTTGCAAACCGCCATTGTACTGCGGGCGCATGAAGCTATCACAGAAATGAGTTTTGTTGTGACTGGTCGAGAATCATAGCACGCGCGGTATTTGAAATTGACAGAAGCTGTACAGGTGTTTCAGGAGTTTGTTTATAATATTACATGCGTTGCATGGTTTGCGCGGCAATGCATTTATAGTAACTGAATTCATTTATGGGTCCATCTGAACGTATTATTCAACAACATATATACTGTGTACTTGTTCGAACTATATTTAATGTCGCACAATGATGTTTATTCAGTTTTCTTTATCCTGCTTTTTGCATGTTTGAGTAAAGGTACAGGTCGATTATACGAGCGCACCTGTACTGGTTTTGAGTTATGTAGTTAATTTAATTTAATTCTTTTTTTCCCCGAATCCCAAATGTGGAGTTAATCACTGTTAACTAGCACACTTAATTTCAGTGAGAGTAACAAAACGACATTGGATCAACACTTTATTACACGATTATTTACACAATTTAAATTTCGGTCGACCATTTCCATTGTTTTATACAGGGTGATCAAAAAGTCAGTATAAATTTGAAAACTTAATAAACCACAGAATAATGTAGATAGAGAGGTAAAAATTGACACACATGCTTGGAATGACATGGGGTTTTATTAGAACCATCCCATATTGCTAGACGCCGGAAAGATGTCTTGCACGCGTCGTTTGGTGATGATCGTGTGCTCAGCCGCCACTTTCGTCATGCTTAGCTTCCCAGGTCCCCAGACCTCAGTCCGTGCGATTATTGACTTTGGGGTTACCTGAAGTCGCAAGTGTATCGTGATCGACCGACATCTCTAGGGATGCTGAAAGACAACGTCCGACGCCAATGCCTCACCATAACTCCGGACATGCTTTACATTGCTGTTCACAACATTATTCCCCTACTACAGCTATTGTTGAGGAATGATGGTGGACATATTGAGCATTTCCTGTAAAGAAGATCATCTTTGCTTTGTCTTACTTTGTTATGCTAATTATTGCTATTCTGATCAGATGAAGCGCCATCTGTCGGACATTTTTTGATCTTTTGTATTTTTTTTTGTTATAATAAAAACCCATGTCATTCCAAGCATGTGTGTCAATTTGTACCTCTCTATCTACATTATTCCGTGATTTATTCAGTTTCCAACTTTGTACTGACTTTTTGATCACCCTGTATATAGCTTTAGGCGTCGACACACATCGTGTTGATCGATCTATATTTCAGGCATTTTTATTGAGTTAATTTTTCTTTGTAATTTTTTTTCATTCATGTAGTTAAGGTTAATGGGCCATTGACCTTCTTCTTCTATGCTGGATGCACACTCATTGCCCGAACTCTTACGGGACTCGGTAAGATTGTCTGCCACGAGTAATGAGTGTAATGGGCAGGGGCACTACGAATGTAGCGTGTGGACATTGAGTTGGGAATGTGGGTCTCAGTATCTTCTGTGCCGTCGGTGTCTCAGATGGATAGAGCATCTGCCATGTAAGCAGGAGATCCCGGGTTCGAGTCCCAATCGGGGCACACATTTTCAACTGTTGATGTATATCAAATTCTGTCGGCAGCTTAGGGTCTTGATTTAATTTTCATTTCATTCTAATAGAGCTGCATGGTCACCGATGGTATCTGTACTTTCGGACATGTCTGAAAGAACAGATACTATCTTCATATATTTCTTTTATTTTTGTCCAGTAAGCCCACTATGAATGAGGAAACATTGTTAAATTCGAAACGATGTAGCTAGTTGTCAAAGTTCCTCAATTATTTTCCTTCCGTTGATCGGTTTTCATTCTTCTCCTACGTTATGGTCTGTGGTCCCATAACACAACTTTAATTTCGATCTGCACATTCTATGCTGAGTGTTTTCTTATATGGATGTCTAGTTGGTCTCTTTTTCGCAGATATCTTTCCGCTACTAGTTTTAGTGGGAAAGTGTACTCTGAGACTTCTATTCTGGGTGTACATCATGGCAGGGTTAATAAGAAATTTTTGACCCTTGACTGATCTAATTTGTTCCTTGTTTTGGTGTAACCATTTACTCTTCAGATTGTTATTTTGCTGTGCTCATTTCCTACGATGTAAGTAGCACTGAATTCTTTTTATGACCCCAAGTAATAGCTATGTCTTTTCTGTTCCCTGGTATGTTCTGCATATCGATAAGCATTGGTAACTGCTTAAGTTCACAGCCTGTCTTAGCAGCTTGACTTCTCCATCGGGGAACTACAGCTGTACCGAAAACATCAAAATAGAATACACTTCTAACAATCGTGTTACGTGTTTACCTTCTTTTACAATATCAAAGACCTCAATATTAATTTTAATCTGCATCAGATACTTATCTGACAATCTGAAGTGAATGCAATTTCGAGTATTTTACTGTAGGTGCTAGAAATCACTTGTAACAGTAATTTTCAATATTACACTCCTGGAAATGGAAAAAAGAACACATTGACACCGCCCACCATACTTGCTCCGGACACTGCGAGAGGGCTGTACAAGCAATGATCACATGCACGGCACAGCGGACACACCAGGAACCGCGGTGTTGGCCGTCGAATGGCGCTAGCTGCGCAGCATTTGTGCACCGCCGCCGTCAGTGTCAGCCAGTTTGCCGTGGCATACGGAGCTCCATCGCAGTCTTTAACACTGGTAGCATGCCGCGACAGCGTGGACGTGAACCGTATGTGCAGTTGACGGACTTTGAGCGAGGGCTTATAGTGGGCATGCGGGAGGCCGGGTGGACGTACCGCCGAATTGCTCAACACGTGGGGCGTGAGGTCTCCACAGTACATCGATGTTGTCGCCAGTGGTCGGCGGAAGGTGCACGTGCCCGTCGACCTGGGACAGGACCACAGCGACGCACGGATGCACGCCAAGACCGTAGGATCCTACGCAGTGCCGTAGGGGACCGCACCGCCACTTCCCAGCAAATTAGGGACACTGTTGCTCCTGGGGTATCGGCGAGGACCATTCGCAACCGTCTCCATGAAGCTGGGCTACGGTCAAACACACCGTTACGCCGTCTTCCGCTCACGCCCCAACATCGTGCAGCCCGCCTCCAGTGGTGTCGCGACAGGCGTGAATGGAGGGACGAATGGAGACGTGTCGTCTTTAGCGATGTGTGTCGCTTCTGCCTTGGTGCCAATGATGGTCGTATGCGTGTTTGACGCCGTGCAGGTGAGCGCCACAATCAGGACTGCATACGACCGAGGCACACAGGGCCAACACCCGGCATTATGGTGTGGAGAGCGATCTCCTACACTGGCCGTACACCTCTGGTGATCGTCGAGGGGACACTGAATAGTGCACGGTACATCCAAACCGTCATCGAACAAATCGTTCTACCATTCCTAGACCGGCAAGGGAACTTGCTGTTCCAACAGGACAATGCACGTCCGCATGTCTCCCGTGCCACCCAACGTGCTCTAGAAGGTGTAAGTCAACTACCCTGGCCAGCAAGATCTCCGGATCTGTCCCCCATTGAGAATGTTTGGGACTGGATCTACATCTACATCTACATCTACATCCATACTCCGCAAGCCACCTGACGGTGTGTGGCGGAGGGTACCCTGAGTACCTCTATCTGTTCTCCCTTCTATTCCAGTCTCGTATTGTACGTGGAAAGAAGGATTGTCGGTATGCTTCTGTGTGGGCTCTAATCTCTCTGATTTTATCCTCATGGTCTCTTCGCGAGATATACGTAGGAGAGAGCAATATACTGCTTGACTCTATGGTGAAGGTATGTTCTCGAAACTTTAACAAAAGCCCGTACCGAGCTACTGAGCGTCTCTCCTGCAGAGTCTTCCACTGGAGTTTATCTATCATCTCCGTAACGCTTTCGCAATTACTAAATGATCCTGTAACGAAGCGCGCTGCTCTCGGTTGGATCTTCTCTATCTCTTCTATCAACCCTACCTGGTGCGGATCCCACACTGCTGAGCAGTATTCAAGCATTGGGCGAACAAGCGTACTGTAACCTACTTCCTTTGTTGTCGGATTGCATTTCCTTAAGATTCTTCCAATGAATCTCAGTCTGGCATCTGCTTTACCGACGATCAACTTTATATGATCATTCCATTTTAAATCACTCCTAATGAGTACTCCCAGATAATTTATGGAATTAACTGCTTCCAGTTGCTGACCTGCTATTTTGTAGCTAAATGATAAGGGACCTATCTTTCTATGTATTCGCATCACATTACACTTGTCTACATTGAGATTCAATTGCCATTCCGTGCACCATGCGTCAATTCGCTGCAGATCCTCCTGCATTTCAGTACAATTTTCCATTGTTGCAACCTCTCGATACACCACAGCATCATCTGCAAAAAGCCTCAGTGAACTTCCGATGTCATCCACCAGGTCATTTATGTATATTGTGAATAGCAACGGTCCTATGACACTCCCATGCGGCACACCTGAAATCACTCTTACTTCGGAAGACTTCTCTCCATTGAGAATGACATGCTGCGTTCTGTTATCTAGGAACTCCTCAATCCAATCACACAATTGATCTGATAGTCCGTATGCTCTTACTTTGTTCATTAAACGACTGTGGGGAACTGTGTGAAGCGTCGTCTCACGCGGTCTGCACGTCCAGCACGAACGCTGGTCCAACTGAGGCGCCAGGTGGAAATGGCATGGCAAGCCGTTCCACAGGACTACATCCAGCATCTCTACGATCGTCTCCATGGGAGAATAGCAGCCTGCATTGCTGAGAAAGGTGGATATACACTGTACTAGTGCCGACATTGTGCATGCTCTGTTGCCTGTGTCTATGTGCCTGTGGTTCTGTCAGTGTGATCATGTGATGTATCTGACCCCAGGAATGTGTCAATAAAGTTTCCCCTTCCTGGGACAATGAATTCACGGTGTTCTTATTTCAATTTCCAGGAGTGTAGTTTTTGAGGCACTTCTCAGAAGAAAGGGACGATTGGCTAAGAGAGGAAAAAAAAACCATGCAAACTGACAATCACATATGAAAACTACTCTTTTTTTCTAAATCGTCACCATTTTTCAACAAACAGTTTTGGTGCTTTGGAACTAGCTTATTTAAACACTTTGGATACATTTCCATGTCACTCCAGAACTGAAGTTGCCAACACTTGACTATATTAAAAAGAACTGTTAAGGAAGTCACTTCTAGCAGTCTAGGAAAATGTGAATGCCTCTGAGTGAGGCATCAGGCCATTAAAGGTATGTTCGAGAAATTTACACAAAAATTTTGAATCATCTATACAGTAAGAGTTACAGTACTTACAACTTGTGTCTTAAGCCCCTGCACAGTTTCAGATCTCAGTTTTCCACATAGATGGATCCGATTAGGCCATTTCTATACTGAGCTTGTTTGAAAACACATACAGATGTTAGCAATCATTCTGGTGTAACAACTCATTTGCTTTTATGAATTTTATGAGTGAAAGTGACATCTGAGGTACATGATATTTTTGTTTTGAGAATATGCAATAAAAGGAAGTGTTATGAACTGATGATTAGTATGGGCAACGATGATAATATCTTGATTAATTTCTTAATTTTTTTTTCATTGTGAAGAGACCATTAAATTTTAAATTAATTGGACATGCACAACCTTCTTGGATTTCATTCTTGAATTAATGCTACTTACAAAGGATTTGCCTCCTGCAAAAGGCATATTGCCAGTTAAGGATAGTAGTGGGGCAACAAGGACATCGCTCCATATTCAGGTTACCTACATTAGGGGCAGGGTTAAACCTATGTTCTCCTTTGACTGACAGATCATCAACCTCTAGCTCTGAAAAGAGGATCCTTAGTTTTTATTGACAGTTCATTAACCTATTGTTCTGCTAAAAGGATCCTCTTAGCAGAACATGCTGTTAAACCTATTGTTCTGCTGAAAGCATCCTCTTAGCAGAACAATCGGTTAATGACCTGTCAATCTAAGGAGAACAATAGGTTTGCCCCTGAGTGTATAGCTGCCCCTGAGGTAGGCAACCTGCAATGTGGGGCGATGTCCTTGTTGCCCCACTACTAAGGACGTAATACAGATCTCTGCATTGTAATTTTAACTTGATACCACTACTATCTTCATAATTTTAAAATTCATTTGGCTGCAGGTTTGCAACCTGGTTTGTTTACGTTGGTGTTTTTAAACTACATGCTGTTATGATTTTGGTATTTATGAATGCATACTATTGCATGATTAGAGCTAAGGAAGCTTTCGAATGCTTATTCATCACCTTCTCACATATCGAATGGTATGTTATAAGCAATACCATATTTTGTACTACACTATTAAGTGGATTTCTCAAATATTCGCTGTTACTTTTATAACTGGCTCTCCATTATTTTTGTTCAGATTTTGAACAGTATTTTTATATGCTATCAGCTGTACATAATTTTCTTGGGCTGCATTTCTTTCATTTATTACAAATCTGAAGATGGTCACATATAGCATCTGAAACTAGTTATCACACTTTAATTGTGATACTGTAGGAACATCATAGTTTAGGCATTAAAAGTGTCTTACTTTAAAAAACTTATTTAATAAACCCCACTAAGACTGCCATTTCTTCTCTGACAAAGTCAAGCTTCTATATATATATATATATATATATATATATATATATATATATATATATATATAGTCGTAGTATTCCACCTAGGACTAAAACGTAATGGAAGTGCGCTCATTCAGTCAACAATGAATGTGTAGACGTGGTACTTGACTTTATGTAACCATACTACGAAGGATGAAAATAAACATTATCTCAACAGCTTACAGGATGAAAGTATAAGAACATTATTTGCTACCAGAATGAAGAGCATATCAGTCGTATGTAGGAAGTTGAGAAGAATCTATGAATACATAGTAGCAAAGATGTTGGGCCGCAGAAAAACAACCACAAGCAGAAAGTAGAATTGTGATCGGAAGAAATAAATATAGCAATAAAAGAAGAAAGACAATACAATCGTTTGGTTCTTAAATGAGAAGTAGGAAAAAACAAGAACAATCTATAAAGGAAAAATTATAGCGTGAAGAAAATACAAGAATAGCAAAGAATGAAACAAGTGAAAGATCATGTGTCAGTGTCATTGATAAGCTGGCATTTGGAAGAACGAAAGAAGACGATCAGATTAAAAAGACTGCAGCAAGAGTCGAAAGTTGATAACACAAAAGAAAGAATATTTTTAAAAAAATATTAAATGAGGATAGAGAAGAATATATGGAGAGAGGAGTAGCAGAAGAAAACGAACACTAAGGTGGTGATACCCTATTGTCAGAAAGAGAAGCTAATAACACCATCATTCAACAAAATATTACATGGAGAGATAATATCTACCAAATTAAGATTCTATCACTACCATATTTAAAAAAAGGAGTAAAATTCGTTGGAACTGTCGAGGAATTATTGATAAAAACTGATTTTGGGAATTTTAGGAAAATAATTAAGAACAGAGTTGAAAATAATTTTAGAACTCAAGAAGAATAATGTAGTTTCACGGCTGTTAGGTCATTATAGATCACATTTTCATATTTCGACAGGTTTTGAAAAAAATGTAGAGGTTAGAGATTGTGGATGGAACATATCTGCACTATTTAGTATTTGCTTTTGACAAAGTTATCATAGCACAAGACGGGGAGGATGTAGATTATATATGTAAACATACAGTAACGAAATAGAAAGAAAGGGTTTGCAGATTAGTAATAAAAAAACAGAATATTTCACAAATGACAGCGATGAAGAGCAGAGAAAATAGAAATGGACAACCGTTTTTGCTACCTGACTTCCAGTGTAGAAAAAAAAGGTAAGTACGAAGGCAAAGGCCCCGAGTCCGGGTCTGAGTCTCGGTCCGACACACAGTTTTAATGTGCCAGGAAGTTTCCTGTCAGCGCTCACTTCGCTGTAGAGTGAAAATTTCATTCTCGTAGGTAAATACAAATTTAGAAATTAGTAAGTGCATTAGTAAAGGAAGCAAGGTCATTGGGATGCCTAATTCCATCTTATAGAGAAGATGTGTGACGAACAGAACAAAAAGATTCATATTCAAATCGATATTGGAGAGTATAGTCCTGAATAGAACAGGGACTCTGACAACAGCATGCGCACATAAAAACAAACTGAAAGTATCAGAGCTGGATTTCTGGAGAATACCTGGAAGAATCTCAAGGAAAGACTTGGTAAGGTTGGGTTGCGTTGTTTTGGGGAAGGATACCAGACAGAGAGGTTATCTGTCTAATTGGAGTAGGGAAGGATGGGGAAGGAAGTCGGCTGTGCCCTTTCAGAGGAACCATCCCGGCATTTGCCTGGAGTGATTTAGGGAAATCACGGAAAACCTAAATCAGGATGGCCGGATGCAACCGTCGTCCTCCCGAATGCGAGTCTAGTGTCTAACCACTGCGCCACCTCGCTCGGTACCTCGTAAGGAACAGTACAGCTATAAAGATAATGGAAGTGGGAGAAGGAACATGTGATGGATCGAACAAAATTACAGTGTTACTTACACGTAAGAGGAATGGAAGAAGAAAGGACGATCGATGTCGATCTGGCTACAAAATATACAGGTGACAGTGAGAAGATTTGGTACAGACCAAGAGGATACGTAAGATCGATGTGCCCGGAGGAAAGTGAAGAGACAGTGTTGACTAGTGAGTTTCGAGTGTGTCGTTATGTTAGTGAGAAAACTCTGTGTTGAGGATAGTCTCAACAAAATAAAATAATATACTTTGTAAAGGAATAAAGTAAGTTGCAGAATATTTGAACTGTGAGGAAGATCATTAACTTAGCAATTTTTTGTTGTGAATACAAAAGTTGCAACATTTTTCATATTAATGAAAAAAAACACTGCATCCACGAATATTTTTCTAAGGCCTGGAGCAAGGATATTAACAAACTACAACCGCCTCCCGCTGTCTGACCACGATATTCGCTCAGAGATCAACCTACCCTTCCAGCGTTAAAGAATACTCCTACCTCCTTTTCCACGCTAAGGTTTCTCTTCACCCCCTCCCCCAACACCGTACTTTCTTCCCACCCTTTCTAAATACTTGTTTCAGGTTCCTCCTCTCATTCTTCTATTCTACCACAAGACGCTTTCCCTCCTACAGCTCTCTTCACCTACTGCATATTTTCCTCGAATTTCAGTACAGTGAAGTACTCTATATTTATAAAAGGTGTCGCCAATTAATTGTGTTTAAAAAAACAACTGAGCGAGGTGCTGCAGTGTTTAGCACACGGCACTCACATTCGGAAGGACCACGGATCTCCATCCAGTCATTCAGATTTAAGATTTCTGTGTTATCCCCGAAATACCTTCGGGTGAATGCCGGGGTGATTCCTTCGAAAAGACATGACAGATTTCCTTCCTTACTCTTCCCTAAACCTGTACTTACTCCGTCTCTAAAGACCTCGTTGTCAATGGTGTAATGACTCTGATCGCCCTTCCTTGCGACAATATACCGTCACCTGCCCGTCCTCGCTCAAAGCGAGGGAATGAAATAACAATATAGAGAAAGAAGGAGACTGTAACAAGAAACATAGGGAGTCTCTTAGCATACTACAGGCTGTTTAGGACTACTCAATAGTGCTTCAGAATCGCTAAACAGTTCTTCGTCGTGGTTGCACCGTCATCCTATGAAGAAGCATGGCTGCCACCGCAGCCATCAGTGGACATTTCGTGGGATACTCTTCGAATCTATCATCGCCACTTGAAATGTGGCTCGTTTCGTAGCGAGCTTCTTTCATACATAGCGCAACCACAGTCTGTATAAGTCACTCGTTGATTTACAGACGGCTAGTCACTAGTCTCTGTTGGCGGGAGTGGCTCAACTTTGTTATAATAGTAGAGTGCAGGGCCAAATCTCTGACCAGAGATGGCCAATCAGAGTGCCAGGTGGGCATCGTTCACTTAGCTACTGAATGCTGTTGGAAATTCAAGGGAACTCTCATCTAGTCTTTTGACATGGTTAGCAAGCTCCATGCAGCAGTATTCACTCATTGGTTTTGTGTGTTTGATGTGGAAGCATTCGGGCGGCAAATTTTGGTATAGTCGTGGCAGTGCAGCAAACAGCGAGCATTCAAGGTGAATTCACATAACTGGGAACAGTCATAAAATACTGTCCTTTTTGGGTTATCTTTTACATTTTGGATTGACGTACATAATACTAAACTTTTGTTCTCATTTTCGATTGTTTCAGAACACATGGTGATGGAAATCCGTCTGCGGGTTAACCATCTGTAAATTCAGATGACTTAGTAGAGCTTCTCTCACTCGCGGGTATGTTTCTAAACAGTTTGTGTAGTTACTTTTATGTAATTCTTTGATATGACGTTAGGAAAGTAAGTTAAACGTTCTGACTCTATATGATCTACTTTTGTATATATATTGGTTTATTCATATATCTGGATTCCGCAAATTCATTACCTTACGCCTTTTTACTTTATTAGCCAATTCTCCCACGTGCACTTTGCCTCTCTGTTTGAATACGTGATATTGATTTTGTGTGAAACGTGTTCCAACCACTTATGTTCCATTTTGCTCAGGGGCAACACTGCACAAGCGTTGCATGCTTACATTTATTTTTCTTACGAAATTTGAGCAATGCAAACGAGCTGAAGCTTATGAAGTTCTTCGAGATATACGTGAGCGAAGATGACTACATCATAAATTATTCCTTTCACTACTCCAGCTTCCGATTTCCAGGTAATTAGGTAGTGTAGGTGCAGACGTCACAATCATTTGACCCCGCACAAATCAAACCTATAACGTTCAACTTCTTACACTTTGACGCTGTTTAGTATGAGGTTTGCACTTCATGTTCAAGTTCAGTTTTCATTTGTGTTAGTTCTGAGTAACTTTGTCCCCTCTCGTTGCGATTTGCGTAAGCTTTACCATCTCCTGTTATTATTTCAAACTCAGATGGCTTTATTAATGGTTCATATTCACCGCTAAAGGTTATAATTTTGCGCATAAACTGTTTTAATAATTTTTATGAACACTCGAGTATAGTTTTGAAGGATTGGCGACTTAAACAGCGTCACTGCAGCCACCGTCCGGTGTGAGGTATCTGAAGCGACATAGGAAACTGTCTCCATAAGCAGTCCTCACACGGGACGTGAAAGCATTCGTGCGTGATGGATTGTCAGTGATTTGTAAATTCGCCACTTGGAATCCCATGTGTCACAGCGTTCTGAAGCGTGAAAGATTCTGTAAGACAAGTCAGAGTTTTGCTTCAATGTGGGAACGTGTCCAACGAGATGCAAGATCGCTTTCTTCGTCAAAAGGAAAACTTAGGAGACGCCGTTTTGGATTCTATAATTTACTGTTGAAGCCCATATTTCTTGGACTTTATACTATATTTCACATCGTAAGGAAATACATTGCTTCAGAGTACCAGAACATAGAGTAGTATTTGATGTAGTATAATGAGGGGAAACGTCATATTGGTGGTTAAAGAATTTTCGTATTTTTTCTTTTCTTGTTATAGCGCTTAATAAGAAATTCAACTTTATTTGAATAACGACATTCTAAAGATTACTTTGCGTTAGTACACTTATGTAGACAAGAATGAACTTTTCAATTCTAATTTTTATTGTAATTAGCGATTTCAGTGTGGAGAAGGCTAACGGGCTCGAGCAATGTACTAGAGAGCAGTCTTTTGCAGCAGATGTCATGACGTCGATCGGAGTAAATCGCTGAATGTTGGAAGATATGTTGGCTAATGTGTGGCGACAATAAACAGCGGTCAAATGATTCGCGAAATTGGTATATATATTACAAAAGCGTCGTGTTTAATTTTTATTTTCATGTTCAATATATCATGTCCCAATTCCGTCAGTCTAATCTAAATCAAATACTTTACAAAAGTAACACATGTACTCAATGAAAATACTTTCTGAAATTTTCATGAGCGAATTTATTTGTATATTTCGAAAATAATTAATTCAAATGAGGGTGCTATTATAAATACGTTTTCGATTCGTTTTTAAACTGTTTTCATGAAACTGAAGAATTTACTTCTTTGCGTTGTTCTGTCAAGTCATGAACTCTGAAACTCATATTTACTTCCAGTGTTATATTTATGAATGCTGCTGCTGTATTCAAATAGTGCCCTCTTGATAACAAGACGCTTCATAAGGTATTTAATAAACTCTTATTTTAAAACAGTTGTGTGGTGGAATTTTGTTGATGCAAGCTGCGTGTTGTGCAACGAATTTTGTTTCCAGATGTAGCACTCCACTAACTAACATGTTCTGCCTGCGACATCAGATTATTTCAATCTTAAGAATCTTCGTACGATGTACCCAGTCACAGTAGGCAGCTCGTGGTCGCCGTTTGTTGATCACTCATCTTTGCGCTGCGTTTATCACTATGAAGAAATGGGACAGACAGCAGCTGACAAACATTTTTTAACTGATTGTCTAGTATGTCACAACATTTTTAAGCGCAACAATGGCTCATACATCTGGTGAAATGAATAAAACCTTCCTAAATTATCGTGAGGGCTAATTTTCCACCGGTAATTGACCAATACCCATAAAATCAGGCATTACTGTTACACAAAATATGAGAATTCGTGTGTACATCAGTCCCCATTATTTACATGGGCTCGATCCCGTGTAACCATCCACAACTCCGATCGCCAAACGTGTTATGCGTCCTTTGTTTCTACTGCCTAGCAGTGGCCTATGTTTTTCTCACGCAGCCAAACAAAAGCGAGGAATAAGCTACGGTTCATTGTAAGGTAATGCGACGTGTCTGTAGCTTTGGCCTCAAGTTATTTTTATCCACCAATGACAGTCAAGAAAACACGTTGTTACCTCATAAGGCAATTATAAGTATCTCACCTCGCTTCAAGCGTTTGAGTGCAATCCGCTGTCTTCAACATTTCGCCCTAGTAAAGCCTATCCCTCAAACTGTTTGACAGCTCTAGTTAGTGTAAAGGGCTAATTACCCATCAGAGATTCAACGCGATGTTTTTCTGAAGTATTCTACAAACATTCTTTAATATTATATTTTATTTAAATCATGGTCTCATTGTTGCGTTTCCTATACACGTACTTTTACAGTTTAATCGTTCAATGCATTTGAGTCAGAAAAAAAGTAACGGTCACTAAACTAACAATGAGGCCCGCTCTACTTGCGATGTCGCTGCATCTGAACCCCAAAAAATAAATTGTTCCCCGCAAACGTGGTTCACCCTATGACGCACAAACAGCCGTTTCAGGATATCAAATAAGACAGTCATGTAATGTCATTGCTTCTTACAACGTCATATCATACAACTAGATATTGTTTTTCGACACGTTTTGTATCAAATGAGTATTTCAAAACCTTTCTACATTCGTAAATTTCTTCTATTTTTTATGTCCTTGCTGCGAACAGTGTTTTGTACATAGAGTGGACTAAAGTACAGCAACTGTAGTGCGTAGTACTATAATGCGTAGTACTTGCTTTTAAATTTTTTTGCTTATTGATATTTCGTTCCCCTCCCGCCATATGGGTGGCGATGGGCTGTCAGCGGTACAATTCTCTCCTCTTCAGCCAGGCGAAAAAAATTTATAGCGAGAAATACAAAGAAAATGGGGGCAGTTTTTAAATTTTAAATTAAAAATCAATGACGGACAGTTAAAAACTTCAGATAAAAACACTGAAGCATTGCACTTTCACGTAAAATCTGAAGGACCTGCACAAGGGTGAGAGGTACTGGTGGAGGAGAGGATGTATTCCATAGGCCTGAGTGTAGGAAGATAAGGGTCTGTTAGATAGCAGAATTATGGAAAAGAGAGGTAGAAGCTGAGGTGATAAGTGGGAAAGACAATCGGTGGGAAAGACTGAGTGTAAGTAGTAGTATATTGGGTAGGTAGGGTAGAGTTTGCAAGAGGAAAGGGATGGGGACGGATGGAGAGGGAAATGAGGGAGGAGCTCTGATGTGGAGTAAGAGAGGTGGGGAAAAGTTAAAGTTGGTAGGAAGAATAAATATCGGGGCAGATCTTATTGTCTGGGAGAGGGAATTGGTTGAGGTTGCGCTGGGGTAGGATGTGTATTGTGTGTAGGGAAAGGGACGGAGGGATGTGTTTGTAAAGGCATGGCATCATACCAGGTTCAGTGATCAGAGTGCAGACAATGAGGGTGTAAGAGATGTATAGGAGTTTGATGTGGGTGAGGAGAAGGGAGTAGAATTTGTTGAGATGGTAGATCTAGGTGGGGGAAGGTAAACAGATGCAGAAACCGAGGTGGAGTGTATGGCATATGAGGATTTGGAGGGATTTTTCGAAATCCATGCAACATTTGCATAACAACAGATGGATCAGATTAGGGTTTTGTAGATGTGGAGGGCAGTGGAGGAGTGGAATCCCTCGGTTCGGCCTGTTAGCAGTTTAAGTTTATTGTGAACTTTCTGTTGGGTGATTACTATGTGAAGGTTCTACAATAGTTACTGATCGAAGGTCAGTCCCAGACATTTTAGTATGTTAGTTAGCTGCATAGGACAGTTGTAAGTGGCTAGGTAGAAGTCACAGAGGTGGAAGGTGTGGGTTTTGGAGGGATTGATCTTGAGGAGCCGTTGGTTACACCAGAAGCTAAACTGATTGAGGTGAATTTGGAGGTATCGTTGGGATTTCTGGAGTGTAGGAAAGTAGGTAAAAGTGCTTTCAACAGAATAGTGAAGGAGGTAGTTTGGTGACTGTTGTTTTGGCATATCAGCAGTGTAGAGGAGATAAAGAGGAGGAGAGAGGACAGAGCCTTGAGACACTCCTGCAGTGGGATGAAAGAAGGAATTGGTACCGTTAATAGCTACAAAGGATGGGCGAGTAGACAGGAAGGATGGATGCAATAAGACAGACATTATTAACTGGAAGTGCATATGTGTGGAGTTTGAAAAGAAGGCAAGGATGCCATACATGGGTTTTTCTAGATCGAGAGAGACAAAAATGGCCGATTTACAGAAGTGAGTTTGAAGGATATGAGATGGGTGAGGTGCAGGAATTGATCATCGGCAGAGGAGGGACTGAAGCCACAATGGTTAATGGGAAGAAGGTGGTGTTGGTTCAAGTGTTGATGGATTCTAAGACCATGCTAAACACTGAGATGAGGGAGATGGGGTGGTAGGAGGGGTATCAGTTCGAGGCACTTGAAATTGAGAAAAAGTAGGCGTTTGGATGTTTTCCATTGTTGAGGATAGTAACCCATGGGGAGGATAGTGGCACGAAGGTTTGCATAAGTAATGAGAAAGGAGAGGGGACATTCGTGAGGTGTTGATATGTAATGCAGTTGTGACAGGTCGAAGTGTAGTATTTTTCGTGGAGTACTTGTTTTACGTAACTTGCTGTAATTGGCGAATTTAATTCTATGTGTTCTGTCCAAGTACAGGAAGCTGGGAGCCGGGGTTGGGCAGTGGTACCTATACATTCATGGAAAACGAGAGTAATCAAAATGTGGATCATCATGGATGGAGAAGATGTCAGACAGCTTGAAAGCAAAGTGGTAAGCTTTGCTCAGGTTGTCAGGTAAGTGATGGTTATCGTGGAGGATCGGGTAATATGGTATCGAGCTATAGTCAGTGAGTCGATGGAACGCTTTCCAGTACTTGGAAGAGTTAATGGGGGGTGAAGCGTTGAGTTTGGTGCAAGTCTGGCGCAAGTCCTGGCGTTCATTAAATAAATTCCTGATATGTCTCTGTATTTACCAGTGGTGTATGAGTGTATCCCATTCACGAGTCTGCACAAAGGAGTGGTACACACGACAGAATTCTCAGAGGAGGAGTAGGAATTGGGGGTAGGAAGGAGCATTGAGGATATACGATCTTTGTAAGACTGTGGGTGGATATATCATCTGACAAGCAGGAAGGATGTGGCATGAGGGAATCATCAAGTTGCTGCAAAGACAGGGGGTGACTTCGAATCTGGGTTTCTATGAATTCCCAATAGGTATTCCATTTGGTGCAGGAGCAGACTTGGGTAATCAGATCAGGTGCAAGGTTATGAGGTTGTGTGGAGGAGACGCTGAGGAGAACATGTCGGTGGTCACTTCCAGTTGCATCGAAGACTACTGCAGTGAGGTGTCCAAGGAGATTGAGAGATGTCAGGATGACATCGATAATGGTGTCGCTTTCAAAATGAACGTGGTGTGAGATGGGAGCAATGTCACCTTGCAGAGAATCAGTAAACTGATGCCATTCCTGGAGATATGTGGGGCTCTACTATAGATGTGGAGATCTGTGCAATAATATAGGTGGAAAAAGGTATGGTGTAGATGGGTGTGGAAGTCATATGGGATGGGGTGATTAGGTCAGATGTAGATGGTGGCACACGTAAAGGTTAGGGTTTGGAAAAAAGAGTGTAAGGATAAGGTGTTCTGTGGGAGTATTGTATAATGGTTATGGGCAAACAGGGATGTTATTGTTGTGGCCAACTGCAGCTCCTCCTCTGGCCAGGGGATATAGGATATAGGGAGAGACTTGGATGGCATGATAGGGTTGGAGGAATGTTTCATTATGGAGGTTTTGTTGGGATTGGGTATGCATGAAAAGATGTTCATTGGTGGGGAGAGAGCAGATGCCTTGTTACAGCATTTTGAAGTGCTGTCACACCATTGTAAGGGATATACGTGGCTTGTGTGTATGAGTCTGAGGTGGTTCAGACAAGGGTGTCTAGCTGGATGAAACTGGCCTACTTGTGGAAGTAGGTAGTTTGGGTGTTGAGGTGGAAGATGGAATAGGCAACAAGGGAGATTTGTTGGAGGATTTTGTGGACATTGGAATGGATGGATGTTTTGGAGGATGCTTGAATTTGATAACTTCAGCTGTGGGAGTTGGACATAGGGATTTGCTGAGGTGAGTTGGCCTATTAATGGGATGGATTGGGGCTGTGAGCTCAGGTTTAGTAGGTTGTGGTTTAGCTTTGCATTTTGCAGAGTAAGTGGGGTGGGAGTCATTGTAAGTGTTGCAGGTAGGAGAGTGTACTAAGTTAGGGCACTGTTTAAGAAAGTGGGAGGCTTTGCAGGTAGGTGAATTTTCACAATCTGCAGTAACGTCGTACTTGTAAAGGAGGCATTTTTGGTAGCAGTA
Organism: Schistocerca gregaria; assembly: GCF_023897955.1. Classification (NCBI taxonomy): domain Eukaryota; kingdom Metazoa; phylum Arthropoda; class Insecta; order Orthoptera; family Acrididae; genus Schistocerca; species Schistocerca gregaria. The sequence goes on from NC_064927.1 coordinate 181,331,594, forward strand.
AGACTGATGGTGGGATTTTGAAGATTCAACCTTTTGGCCACTGTGGTAGATCTGGGCTCCCTCTTTAAGGAAAAAATCTATGGTGACAGCACTCAGAGAAGACACGGATGAAGCAAGTTGGATCCAAGTCATTATTGATTTGTAGTTTTTTTCTTTAATTTCTAAATCTGGGTGGTTGTCAAACTCCTTTTTCCAGCAGAGAGGTTGAGCTTGTTTGACCTAAGTATGGTAGTGAGAGGTGTTAAGGAGGCTTTGGGACGAAAAGTAGTGTGAGGAATTTTGAAGAGGAGGGCAGTATCGAAGTTGGGCTTTAGGGACCTCAGTAAGACGGAATCTTTTCTTGGGATTATTTGTTGGATGTGGTGGCTGGGTATGTATTTTCTGCTTTCAAGGACGAGGTATTTGTATTTAAGGAGCTTTGGGTCAGGGCTGCAGAGGGTAAAGATGTGAATGACAAGGGAAGAAACTAGAGAAGGAGGAGTTATATCCATGTGCTGAGTGTCTTTAGGTTCAGCTTGTGGCGTTCTAGGTCTGGGAACGGGTGAGACGTCATTGGTTCGGCGTTTTGTAGTTTTCTTAACGGCTGCTAGAGGGAAAGATGGTCTTGAGATGGTAGGTGTCGTGATATGACGTTGGTGATGTTTGCTTGGGAGTTGCGCACATGCTTCAGCACAACGTTTGGTGGTTGGTGCATTCAGGATCGATGAGAGGATGCTTGAGACGTCATTTGTTGTAACTGTTACACGGTGGGCGGTGACACGGCAACAGTGGAGGTGCCTAGTTTGTTGTGGCTGATGGAGGAAGGTGGAGCGAGCTGGGAACAATGAGAGATGCAGCAGGATAGGATACAGCCGGTAAGGGGGGATGGATGTAACCAGAGTGGGTTAGGTGAAATGCTCCATGTGGTGACAGTGGGAGGAAGAGATGGAGAGGTGTAGATGATTGACTTATTAGGGTGGTCCATGATGGCAGGGAGTGATTGAATGTGGTTAGGGGTCTCATAGCGCCACAGGGACGTTGGTGGCGAGCTGTGGTGTTGTGGATGATGATAATGGCTCCACAGGGATGGGATGGGAACAGCTATGTGAGGCGTGATGCGGTGGTGGCGATCAACAAATGGGGGTAATAGCGATGATAAACAGGCGACGAAGCGGTGGTGGAGGCGAAGACTGGCAGCGAAGAGGCGGATTGATTATGATGTGTGACGAGGGAGAGATGTCGATGCGAAGATGAAGACTTAGCTACAGGTAAGGTGACGACGAAGACGACTGTAAACTATTGCCTATCGAAAGTTAAACTCTGAAAGCAGCCCAGCCAGTTCTTATCCCTGAGAGGAAGATGGGTTCCAACCCTCGAATGTTGTACTTTTACAGTTATTGCCATGGCTCCTAAGACACATTCATTCCCATACCAATCTGTGAGCACTGTCAACGATCTGACATCGTGCATAACTGTCATGCGTTGGGTGCGGTATTAATTTGTACAGTACAGGAATATATATCACTGTAGTTAGTGCTAGTTCGGTGCAGAGATTATGTTCAGTCAGTATGGGATGAATGGGGGGGGGGGGAGGGGGAGGAGGGAGGGGATAGACTGTGAAACCTCGTGTCGGCGCACACACTATCTAATTGAAAGTTTCTGTACACCCTCATGTGAAGCAGAATTGACCACTATATGTCACCAGAGGCAGAACCGCAAGTATAAAAGGAGGCAGGGAGTATTGTTGTCAGCTGAGAAGCAGTAACACAAGATCGGTCAGTCAGTAGAGCACAGTGACTTCGAAACTGCAGTAGTGATTGGATGTTGCCTCAGTAATAAATCCAATAGAGACATTTCAAACTTTCTAAATCAGTTCAAGTGGAATATTAGCGATGTGAATGAACTGTGAAGGAACATCCAAAACTGAACCAAGAACAGGAAGACCTCGTGCACTGACAGACAGGGACCGTTGAGGGTTGCAGACGGTGGTGGTTATAAAAACCACGATAAGAAGGGAATTAATAACTCATTTGTCCCAACGAGCTACCAGCAAAACAGCTAGCACACTGGACGCTCGAGGGGAGTAAAATGGAATGGGGTACAGTGAGTAAGCAGCTAATAACCCACTAATTTGTGTAGTCACTGCAAAACTACTCTTGAGATTGAAATGGGGAAGGGCCAGGGGTATGGTCTTGGGGTAGGGAGAAGGGAGAGGGGCTGGGGAGGGGCGAGGAGGAGATGTGTGTGCATCCATGGCAAGTACTAGAATACGAGATGGAATCGAGGTTATTCCCTGGCCCTTATTATTGAATCTCGGCACTCATATTCTCTTGTTATATATGTTATCTTCTACTTTTTTAAAGATGTTCTTAACAATCACTTTTTGGTACTAAAACTTTCTCTTCTTTTTTTGTTATTGTAGCTAGTTCAGTTATAATATACTTGCTGACATACCTGGCATTACCCGGGTAATGATTTTGCCAATTTTCTATTGGAAATTTAACAGAAATGAACTGTATTTACAGCGTAATACTGAAAAAATGTCATTACCATGTATTCATGAAAACACCTTTGAAATCACGAAACAACCGTACATTGAAATATGCGGAGTGTACAAATATATTGGTATAGTTTCTTCACGTGACTGCAGCACAATTTTGTTAACATCTCTGTGACAACGCCTCTTCATAGCTCTATGGACGCCTATTGTTTTCACTTCAACCGTTTGCACTTCGCAGTTCAATGTGGTCAAATTCTCCGCCAGATGACAGGGATTCCTTTAAGCTGACTCGAGTGTAGCCGTGTTCTGGTAGCAAAGAATAAATGCGTTAAAAATTCATGGATGCTGCTGCATTTTTTTCACGCATCTCAGTTTTTATGACTTCGTATCTCGTCAACAGTGCGTCGCACAATGATGTATTTGTGTAGATAGATTGAGCGCCATATGTAGATACTGTCCGTAAAATATGTTACCAGTAGAGCTAACAGCAAAGGCGTTCAAATGGCTCGGAACACTATGGGACTTAACATCTATGGTCATCAGTCCTCTAGAACTTGGAACTACTTAAGCCCCACTAACCTAAGGACATGGCACAACACCCAGTCATTACGAGGCAGAGAATACCCCTGACCCCGCCAGGAATCGAACCCGGGAACCCGGGCGCGGGAAGCGAGAACGCTACCGCACGACCACGAGCTGCGGACAGGCAAAGAAGTAATAGATTTAAACGTCATGCATGAAGCAGTAGCTTTTTACGCAATTCATTGTTTACATCATATCTCCTGTACTATGATTAGACAGTAATTGTTATCCGGCGGTAAAGGATATGTGTACCTAGTTCGGGTGAAATTAGTCCACTGGTTTAGGAAGAGATGTGGAATACACACACACACACACACACACACACACACACATACACACACACACACACAACCACTTATCCATTTTTTTATAATATGTAAGAATGTGTCGCTAGAGGGAGAGGTAGGACTGGGTTGAGCAGTGAGTGGTCTGTTACTTTTTAACATCTTTATTCAACAATTTCTCAAAATTAATTTTACAACAAATATTCGGCACATTTATGCGGAACAATTGAAATCTGTATTGTAGCACTAATGCCTTTAACAGTTCAACACTGTAGAGAGCCACACTCAAACTTGACAGTTTAAAAAACAAAATCAAAATTTACAATTAAAAAGCAATTAATACACTCCTTCTATCCAAAAATAGTCTTAGAACACAAGAGTAACATATTGGATAATTCTACGAGTTCTCGACTCATGAAAATTTTGCAATGGCAGTCTCCGAAAATGGCTTTCATGAGAAGCTTTTGAAATGTAACTGAAGTCCAGTTACGCAAGGAGCGTAGCGCTGAACACTACGACATTTAAGAAAACAGTAACTGCTCTCACATGAAAATAATAAATAACGCCTGCTGCAACCAACGGACCATCTGACCAAACGTCTCAGATACTAAAACACCTCTAGGTACCACAAATGGCCAATAATGTTTAAAACGTCTTGTGCAACTGTAAGTTCATATTCAGAGCGGGTTCATAGGAACATGTTAAAGAAAAGAAACAATCTTGCAACATAGTTAAGTGAGAAGGAACCCGATCGAGACATTCGTACTATGAAACAAGTATACACTCCTGGAAATTGAAATAAGAACACCGTGAATTCATTGTCCCAGGAAGGGGAAACTTTAATGACACATTCCTGGGGTCAGATACATCACATGATCACACTGACAGAACCACAAGCACATAGACACAGGCAACAGAGCATGCACAATGTCGGCACTAGTACAGTGTATATCCACCTTTCGCAGCAATGCAGGCTGCTATTCTCCCATGGAGACGATCGTAGAGATGCTGGATGTAGTCCTGTGGAACGGCTTGCCATGCCATTTCCACCTGGCGCCTCAGTTGGACCAGCGTTCCTGCTGGACGTGCAGACCGCGTGAGACGACGCTTCATCCGGTCCCAAACATGCTCAATGGGGGACAGATCCGGAGATCTGGCCAGGGTAGTTGACTTACACCTTCTAGAGCACGTTGGGTGGTTGGGTGGCACGGGATACATGCGGACGTGCATTGTCCTGTTGGAACAGCAAGTTCCCTTGCCGGTCTAGGAATGGTAGAACGATGGGTTCCACGACGGTTTGGATGTACCGTGCACTATCGACGATCACCAGAGGTGTACGGCCAGTGTAGGAGATCGCTCCCCACACCATGATGCCGGGTGTTGGCCCTGTGTGCCTCGATCGTATGCAGTCCTGATTGTGGCGCTCACCTGCACGGCGCCAAACACGCATACGACTATCATTGGCACCAAGGCAGAAGCGACTCTCATCGCTGAAAACGACACGTCTCCATTCGTCCCTCCATTCACGCCTGTCGCGACACCACTGGAGGCGGGCTGCACGATGTTGGGGCGTGAGCGGAAGACGGCCTAACGGTGAGCGGGACCGTAGCCCAGCTTCATGGAGACGGTTGCGAATGGTCCTCGCCGAAACCCCAGGAGCAACAGTGTCCCTAATTTGCTGGGAAGTGGCGGTGCGGTCCCCTATGGCACTGCGTAGGATCCTACGGTCTTGGCGTGCATCCGTGCTTCGCTGCGGTCCGGTCCCAGGTCGACGGGCACGTGCACCTTCCGCCGACCACTGGCGACAACATCGATGTACTGTGGAGACCTCACGCCCCACGTGTTGAGCAATTCGGCGGTATGTCCACCCGGCTTCCCGCATGCCCACTATACGCCCTCGCTCAAAGTCCGTCAACTGCACATACGGTTCACGTCCACGCTGTCGCGGCATGCTACCAGTGTTAAAGACTGCGATGGAGCTCCGTATGCCACGACAAACTAGCTGACACTGACGGCGGCGGTGGACAAATGCTGCGCAGCTAGCGCCATTCGACGGCCAACACCGCGGTTCCTGGTGTGTCCGCTGTGCCGTGCGTGTGATCATTGCTTGTACAGCCCTCTCGCAGTGTCCGGAGCAAGTATGGTGGGTCTGACATACCGGTGTCAATGTGTTCTTTTTTCCATTTCCAGGAGTGTAACTGATGATAGTTAGAGAGGATATAAAACGTAGACTGACTATGGCAAGGAAAGCGTTTCTGATGAAGTGGAATTTGTTAACATCGAGTATAGATTTACGTGTCAGTAAGCCTTTTCTGAAAGTATTTATATGGAGTGTAGGCATGTATGGAAGTGAAACGTGGGCGATAAATAGTGTAGACAGGAAGATAATAGAAGCTTTCGAAATGTGGTGCTACAGAAGAATGCTGAACATTAGATAGATAGATCATGTAACTAATGAGAAGACATTGAACAGATTTCGGGAGAAGAGGAATTTATGGCACAACTTGAGTAGAAGAAGGGATCGCTTCGTAGGACATTATCATATTGGAGGGAAGCGTGGAGGGAAAAAATCGTAGAGGGAGACCAAGAGATGAATACACTAAGCAGAAAGAGGTAGGTTGCAGTAGTTATTCGGAGATAAAGAGTCTTGCACAGGATAGAGTTGCATGGAGAGCTGCATCAGACCAGTCCAGAGACTGAAGACCACAACAACGACAAGCCCTACTGCAACCGTTCGCCGGCCTGTTTGGCCGAGCGGTTCTAGGCGCTTCAGTCTGGAACCGCGCGACCGCTACGGTCGCAGGTTCGAATCCTGCCTTGGGCATGGATGTGTGTGATGTACTTAGGTTAGTTAGGTTTAAGTTCTAGGGGAATGATGACCTCCGATGTTAAGGCCCATAGTGCTCAGAGCCTTTTGAACCATTTTTTTGCAACCGTTCGGGCAGATCACTTTTCTTACGGGAGTACACGGCAAGTGCCATAATCAGTTTTCCCAGGAATTTCGTTCAGTGGAAAAGGAGACGAAATAAGCGAACACGTGTCTTGGCTTATCCGTAGTTACCCGACCATTTCTGAGAAAACGACTATCAAAGTTTTCGACGTAATTTAGATGCCTTTAAGAGTGAGCAATAAGCACGGTCAAACTGGTAACGTACTGGCTAGCATCCCAGCATTTCGCTTGTGCATCCTGTCTTCGAAACTACATTATTCTTTTTATTTATTCATTTTTTTCATTTATCTACCCATGTCTGTAGAAGGTTACTACACGACTATTACTTACAAAATTAGGGGATACAAGGATATTATTACATTAATCGCAAAATTACAACTGGGTTTCACAGTAAGTACGATGTATTTATTATATAACATATGTGCGTGTATGATATTTTCGGAGGCTACAATCTTTTCAAATTCTGATACACTTGTATTGAATTCTTATATCAATTCTTATTTTTTATTGTTATGTTAATTCTTCAGGAAAATGTTTGGGTTCCCTTGGATAACACAAATCGTAGAAACAGCCGAAACATAGAAATTTTGAACACATTGAGCATCACTTTAAGTCACAGTGAAATTTCTTCATATGAATCTCACTCGGGAAAGAAACAAAATTAGCACTGCTGTTAATTTCACACGTTTGCAATAATTTCGTGGAAAACCGCTCTTAACGGATCACTTTTGCGAAAAGACACGCTTGATTATGAATCAAGATATACCAGAAGAATTTCGCCGAAAACAATTTCAAATAATTTTTCCTTCTTTTTTTATATATGTATTAATTCAGCAGACATACAATTCTAACCGAATAAATACAAAGTTACTTCCGTATATATTAGGAAACATGTCAGTTGAACTATTTACTCGGTAAAAGGCACATAAAGAACTTCGACCGTTCTTCTTTTATCAAAAATGGTTGAATATCTAGGCGCCTGTTTGCTTAATTTGACACTTCTTCCACTGAGTGGTGTTTTTCGGAAATCGGGTTGTGACACTTGCTGTGTTCTCCTTGTTAGTGCCAGCCGACTCTACCACATCTGCCCAGGCGCACTGTTAAACGCGTACGGCCCACTCATCGGGCGGTGCCGCCGGCTTCCTCGCCTATGTTTCTCTTCCGGGCGGCTCCACTGTTATCTCTGCACTATCACTAGCTGGCGAGTCCCAGTGCCTTGAGGTGGCGCCCGTGCTGCGCCCAAAACCAATCGCTAAGCTGTTGCCACAGCGTCACCGGCGCGGTTCTTGAACAGCTGTGGCTTTTGACGGTACAATACAGGGTGGTGCATTGAGCGTGACCGGGCCAAGTATCTCACGAAAAAGCGTCAGACGAAAAAACTACAAAGAACGAAACTTGTCTAGCTTGAAGGGGAAAACGGCGCTTTGGTTGGCCCGCTAAATGGCGCTGCCATAGGTCAAACGGATATCAAATGCGGTTTTTTAAATAGGAACCCCCATTTTTATTACTTATCCGTGTAGTTAGTATGATACATGTACCTTTGTGAATTTATCATTTCTGAGAACGCATGATGTTACAGCGTGATTACCTGTAAATATCACATTAATGCAATAAGTGCTTAAAATGACGTCCATCAACCTCAATGTATTTGGCAATAGGTGTAACGACATTCCTCTCAACAGCGAGTAGTTCCCCTTCCGTAATGTTCGCACATGCACTGACAATGCGCTGACGCATGTTGTCAGACGTTGTCGGTAGATCACGATAGCAAATATCCTTCAACTTTCCCCACAGAAAGATCCGGTGAACGTGCGGGCCATGGTATGGTTCTTCGACAACGAATCCACCTGTCATGAAATATGCTATTCGATGCCGCATCAACCGCACGCGAGCTATGTGCCGGACATCCATTACGTTGGAAGTACATCGCCATTCTGTCATGCAGTGAAACATCTTTTAGTAACATCGGTAGAAAACTACGTAGGAAATCAGCATACATTGCATTATTTAGAAGCCATCGATAAAATGGGGGCCAATTATCCTTTCCTCTCATTATGCCGCACCATGTATTAACCCGCCAAGGTCGCTGATGTTCCACTTGTCGCAGCCATTGTGGATTTTCCGTCGCCCAATAGTGCATATTATGACGGTTCACGTTACCGCTATTTTTGAATGATGTTTCGCCGATAAATAGAACATGTGGAAAAAATGTCATCGTCCCGTAAATTCTCTTGTGCCCACTGGCAGAAGTCGTCACCATGCAATTCCTAGTGTGCAGAAATATGGTACGGATGCATTCGATGTTGATATAGCATTCTCAGCACCGACGTTTCTGAGATTTTCTCGCAATTTGTGTGCTACTGACGTGCGGATTAGCCGCGACTGCAGCTAAAACACCTACTTGGGCATCGTCGTTGTTGACGTTTCACATGTGGCTGAACAATTACTGCTTCCTTAAATAACGCAACTATCCGGCGATTGGTCAGGACAACGAGCAACATACACAGCACACGCCCATTGGGAATTTTGATCACAATAGCCATACATCAACACGATATCGACCTTTTCCGCAATTGGTAAACGGTCCACTTTAACACGGGTAATGTATCACGAAGCAAATACCGAGAGCACTGGCGGAATGTTACGTGATACCACGTACTTATACGTTTGTGACTATTACAGCGCCATCTATCACAAAGCGAAAAATGTGGTCCAGCTAAAACAGTCATATTTCTTTACGTACTATACGAATATGTAATAAAAATGGGGGTTCCTTTAAAAAAAAATGGTTAAAATGGCTCTGAGCACTATGGAACGTAACTTCTAAGGTCATCAGTCCCTTAGAACTTAGAACTATTTAAACTTAAGTAACCTAAGGACATCACACACATACATGTCCGACACAGGATTCTAACCTGCGACCGTAGCGGTAGCCCCTAGAACCGCTCGGGCACACCGGCCGGCCTATTTAAAAAAAAAGCGCAGTTGGTATCAGTTTAACTTCTGACAGCGCCATCTTGCGGGCCCACCGAAGCGCCATCTGGTTTCCCCCTTCAAGCTAAACGAGTTTCGTTCTTTGTAGTTTTTTCGTTTGATGCTTGTTTAGTGAGATATTTGGCCCGGTCACTGTTGATGGAGCACCCTGTATACTGCGGTGATTCAAAGATAGAGAACAAAGACTTCTCTATAAATCAAGAGAAAATATTGAGGTGGCCTTTCAGTGTACGTATATAAAAACAAAGATTTTTTTCAAGAGACCAGCCTTATTTCATAAGGGAATATCTCTTATCCGCATCTTACATACAACCTTGCAGTACTTTTTACACTTACATTTGGGGTCAGTGTTTTCATATGCCTTTCGCAAATGTTCAATGTGCCCTTCACTGGACGAACGACATGTGGTATCGTCCATAGGTTGCAATGCCACAACAAAGTCGGCATCTTGCATCGATGGGACAGAAGATAAAGATGTCTTGCTGCACTCTGCAAAGACGAATGGAAGGTGCTGGCGAAGCCACACTCTCTCTTCCAGCGCCGCAGCGTCTTCGCACGGAGGCCAATATACAGCCGAGCAAAGGAATGCTCGGCCCAGTTGTTGACCTCCGATTAAGCAGACAAAATTGCCTACTTAGGACACATGTGTTACTCATGTCTTAAACTGAATTGTCATTCCGAACTTTTGTACTTCAAGAGAAGAGCTCAGTAAATGTGTGCATCAAGTGATGCTTTAAAATTCAAATACACCTGTAAATTTTCTACCCATTCCTGTGACATCACAATCCAAGTTTGTGGAATCCTTTACTTCATAGTAGTGGGGAAATTAAGAAATGTAAGAGAGCGTAAATTGGCGCTGCCTTCAAGTAAATAAAGGTACCGAAGAGGCTGATACATTATCTCCATATCTGTGGAAGAAATGCCAAAACTTGACATAGTGTTTTAATTTTTTTAATACAAAAAAGTAGAAAATTAGGTTTAAAAACAATGAAATAATAACTTTATAATTTCATGCACCTTTTTTATTTTACTTTTTTTTTTTTTTTTAGTCGTCAGTCTTCTGACTGGGTTGATGCGTCCCGCTACGAATTCCTCTGCTGTGCCAACAACTTCATATCGTAGTAGCATTTGCAACCTACGTCCTCAATTATTTGCTGGATGTATTTCAAAATGGTTCAAACGGCTCTGAGCAGTATGAGACTTAACTTCTGAGGTCATCAGTCCCCTAGAATTTAGAACTACTTAAGCCTAACTAACCTAAGGACGTCACACACACCCACGCTCGAGGCAGGATTCTACCCTACGGTGTATTTCAATCTCTGTCTTCGTCTACAGTTTATGTCCTGTAAACCTCCCTCTAGTACCATGCATATGGAACTCATCCCCTGTTGTTTTGGCAGATATCCTATCATACTGTCCCCTCTCTTTGTCAGTGTTTTCCACGCATACCTTTCCTCTCCGATTCTGCATAGAACCTCCTCATTCCTTACCTTATCAGTCCGCCTAAATTACAACATTCGTCTGCAGCACCACATGTCAATGCTTCGATTGTCTTCTGTTCCGGTTTTTCCAATGTCCATATTCCACCGTCATACAATGCTGTGCTCCAAACGTACATTCTTAGAAATTTCTTCCTTAAGCTAAGACCTATGCTTAATACTAGAAGACTTCTCTTCGCCATGAATGCCCCTTTTGCCAGTGCTAGTCAGCTTTTGATGCCCTGCTTGCTCCGTCCATCATTGGTTATTTTGCTGCCTAGGTAGTAGAATTCCTTAACTTATTCCACTTCATGACCATCAATCCTTACGTTAAGTTTCTCGCTGCTCTCATTTCTACTACTTCTCAATACTTTCGACGTTCTTCGATTTACTCTCAATCCATATTCTGTACTCACTAGACTATTCATTCCATTCAGCAGATCATGTAATTTTTCTTCACTTTCACGCAGAATAGCAATGTCATCAGCGAATCGTATCATTGATATATTTTCATCTTGAATTTTAATTCCACTCCTGAATCTTTCTTTTATTTCATCATTGCTTCTTCGATGTGCAGATTGAACAGTATGGACGAAAGACTACATCCTGTCTTACACCTTTTCAATCCGAGCACTTCGTTCCTTGTCTTCCACATTTATTATTCCCTCTTGGCTCTTCTACTTATTGTATATTACCCATTTCTCGCTATGGCTTACCCCTATATTTCTCAAAATTCCGAACATCTTGCACCATTTTATATAGCTAAACGCTTTTTCCAGGTCGACAAATTTTATGATCGTGTTCTCATTTTTCTTTAGTCCTGACTCCATTCCCAACCGCAACATCAGAATTGCCTCTCTCGTGCCTCTACTTTTCCTAAAGCCAAAATGATCATCATCTGACGAATAATTTTCTTTTCCATTCTTGTGTATATTATGTATCAGCAACTTGGATGCATGAGCCGTTTATTAGATTGTACGATAATTCTCGCACTCGTCAGCTCTTGCAGTCTTCAGAATTGCGTGGGTGACATTTTTCCAAAAGTCAGATGGTAAGTGGCAAAACTCATACATTCTGCACACAAACGTGAATTGTCGTTTTGTGGACACTGCTCCCGACGATTTTAGAAATTCTGATCGAATATTATCTACCCCTTCTGCCTTATTTGATCTTAAGTCCTCCAAAGCTCTCTTAAATTCTGATTTTAATTCTTTGATATTGGATCCCCTATCTCTCCTGAATCGACAGCTGTTTCTTCTTCTAACACATCAGGCAACGCTACCCCCTCATAGAGGCCTTCAGTGTATTCTTTCCACCTATGCGCTCTCTCCTCTGCATTTAACAGTTTTACCACCCTTGCTTTTAATTTCACCGTAGATTGTTTTAACTTTCCTATATGCTGAGCCAGTCCTCCCGACAATCATTCCTTTTTCCATTTCTTCACATTTTCATGCAGCCATTTCGTCTTAGCTTCCCTGCACTTCCCATTTATTTCGTTTCTCAGCGACTTGTACTTCTGTGTTCCAGAATTTCCCTGAACATTTTCGTATTTCCTTCTTTGTTCGATCAGTTGAAGTGCTTTTTCTTCTATCCGTGGTTTATGCACAGTTACCATCTTTGTACCTATGTTTTTCATTCCAACTTCTGTGATGGCCCTTTTTTAGAGATGTCCATTCCTGTTCAATTGCACTGTCTACGGAGCTATTCATTATTGCAGTACAGCCTTAGAGAACTTCAAATGTATCTCGTCGTTCCTTAGTACTTCCGTAGCCCACTTCTTTGCTTGTTGATTCTTCCTGAGTAATCTCTTGAACTTCAGCCTACTCTTCGTGACTACTACATTGTGATCTGAGTCTATATCTGCTGCTAGGTAAGCCTTACAATCCAGTATCTGATTTCGGAATCTCTGTTTGTCCATGACGTAATCTAACTGAAATCTTCCCGTATCACTCGGCCTTTTCCAAGCATACCTCCTCCTCTTGTGATTGTATTCTTGTTAATACACATGACTCATGAGAAAACATGTGTGCTGCGTCAAAGAATAACTGGACACAGATCAATGTCACTGTTATATCCTTGCGACCAAAAAGCACGCTGTTTCTGTATTCTTGTGGTATGGCTACCTGCGTTTGTCGTCTAACAGAGAGCTGTAAATTAATTTTTGGAAGAATATTAGAAATTTATTTTAACAATTATTCACCATTTAGAGACTACACTTCATCCTCATGTGATACTTTCTGGCACTGTGGTTACGGAGTCAGTAACGGCACGAAACTGTGTATTTCTCAACGTAATCGTTAGCCATTCTCAGAATAGATATTAAATACTGAAATAAATGTACAGCAGTCTTCGTTAAACGTCTATACATATAGACAGAAACACACAAATAAACTATATTGTGAGGAGTCCACTTGTACGTGGAGCCCGATTTTGTAATATAATTAGTGAAAAATGACCTGTAACGATTGTCATATGTAGAAGAGATCGTATTTTTGATACCACTGAACCAAAGATGTTGCCGTTGCACTCTGTTATAGGTAGGATGTAAGGATTAGAGCTAGAGGTTATCTGTGAGAATTTAGTTGCTGGTCTGTGGACACAACATAATACGGTTTTTATAAATTGAAGAATTGATATTGTAACTCAAAGGTAAAGCAACTGGAACAAATTTGTAAGGTAATGAAATTTTGTGTATTTAGTGGATTTCGCTAATTTTTTATTGTCCCTTGAATTTGTGAACCAAGTATTTTTCATTAGATTTTATCCATAGGTTGATTAGGTATACCCGAGTTCTAATATTTTCTTTGTTTTGTAATCCTGATACAGAGAAGTGAAATTTTGGGATCTGTTTTGTCAAACGACATCACGACTTTTATTTATTTATTTATTTATTTATGCATTTATTTTACCTGGCAAGATTAGGGCCTTCAGGCCCTCTCTTACACCTAACCAGGCATACTCAGGTTGAACGAGTTACAGTTTCTACTTAACATTAAGGACATATAGCCTATTATGCAGTATTGATGTTAAACAAAAAAATAGATATTATAACAGTAGTACAATGATAATTATAACAATAAAAAATAATTATAACAATCAATAATAATAATAATAATAGTAATAGTAATAATAATAATAATAATAATAATAATAATAGTAATAATAATGACTATGTATATGAAAGTAAACATACTTTTCTTTTCTGAATGTCAGTCCCATTGTTAGTTGGGAATTTTCTCGTTATGTTCTTGCAGCTTGTGAGTTATTCTCATCGAGCAGAGACATAAGACGATAGAATGGGGTGAAAGAGATATATAAGAGGTAGATAGGTTAGAGGAAGAGAAATAGAACGGTAAAATTAGAAGCTGTGATGGAGAGGAGAAAGAAAGAGATGGGAGGGGCACAAGAATGGTGGTTATACCGTCCCTAATATGTAAGCTTTGAGTTCCCTCTTGAATGTTGAGTAGTTCTGGATAAGACGCAGATCACAGGGGAGCGCGTTCCATAGTCGTATGGCTGAGATGGAGAATGACACGGAGAAAGATTTTGTGTTATGTAAAGGTACAGCCAAGATGATAGACGTATCCGATCTGGTGTTGCGATTGTGGAATGATGATAGGTGTTTAATGTGAGAAGATAAGTATTGGGGGCACCAGTGGCTAAGAAATCGATGAAGTAAGCACATCGTGTGGAGATCGCGTGCCGTATGTGGGCGTATCCAACCTAGCTGGGAGTATGAAGGACTGATATGATCATACAACCGAATATTGCACACGTATCTAACGCAAGCATTCATCACTAGCTCGAGGCATCTAGAATTTTCACTATTTGTGCCGTGTTGAACTACATCGCAGTAGTAAAGATTAGGCAAGACTAGTGTTTGGACTAATTTTTGTTTAACATGGGTTGGAAATATTTTTCTAAACTTTTGAATTGCATGTAGGGAGGAGAGCGATTTCCGGCAAGCTGTGACTGTTTGTTCTTCCCAGTTTAGGTGTTCATCCAAGATTATTCCAAGGTCTTTTACTGTTTTTTGGTATGGTAGTTGGGTACCATTGAGGAGTATTTTAGGGACTGTTTCGCGAAAGTACCGGCTGATTAACTTTGGATGAGATATAAGTATGACCTGGGATTTCTTGGGGTTTAGTTTCAGACCTAGGTTCTGCGCCCATCGAGAAACAGAGCAAAGATCTGCGTTCATACTCGCTACTGCGCCAGCAATGTTTTTGGGGCTTGCACTTATGTACAGTTGGATGTCGTCGGCATAAAGATGGTAGTTGCAGGAGTGAATCACTGAAGAAATATCATTAATGTACAGTGAGAAGAGTAGTGGACCAAGGACGGAGCCTTGGGGAACTCCAGAGCGCACGTTTTTCCATGATGACTTTTCCGACCCACAAATGACTTTTTGACTTCTGTTTTTGAGGTAGCTGTCGAACCATTGTATTGCGCTGTTTGAGAAATTCAGCTGTTTCATTTTAATTAGTAATATATCGAAGTCAACTGTGTCAAAAGCCTTGCTAAAGTCAAGCAGTGTTAGGATAGTAGCTTCACGTCTGTCCATAGCATGTTTAATGTCATCAGTTACTTTGATTAATGCGGTTGCTGTACTATGGTGCTTTCGAAAGCCTGACTGATATTCGTCATGGATGTTATGAGTTTTGAGGTAATCCGTCAGTTGTTCATGGACAATGTGCTCTAGGGCTTTAGAAATTGCAGGTAGTATGCTGATCGGCCTGTAGTCACCTGGCGACTTAGGGTTGTCAGTCTTGGGTATAGGCTTAATTAAACTTTGCTTCCACTCAGTAGGATATGTACTACTGACAAGAGACAGGTTGAAGATGTCTGTGATAACTGGAATAATAGTGTCTACGACGTTCTTAATCATGCCAATGCTCACTCCATCATTTCCTACTGCCTCGGAAGAGATTCTCATAATTGCCTTGTGTACTGTGCCGGTAGTGACATGTTTTAGGAAAAACTTGTCTCTCGAGAGATTCATATCTTGGGGCTGGTAATTTGTCGCTGCGTGGCAGTTTGCAGCTGTTGAGAAGAAATCGTTTAATTCTTCTGCAGACGCTTGATAAACAGCGTCAGGTCTTCGCTTCCCTATACCGAAACTGCGCAGCTTTTTCCACAGTGCAGCAGGTTTTGATATGCCGCATACGACAGAGCGGGCATGTCTGATTTTGGCATTCCTCACGCTTTGCTTGGTTCTGTTTCGGAGTTTCCTATAAGCTTCGTACGCCTCGGGAGTTGGGTTACGCTTGAAGGCCCTATGTGCAGCATCACGTTTATTCATTAACTGACGTAATGCAGTGGTGAGCCACGGAGCGGGAGCTCTCTTTACCTTAACAGTGCGTTGAGGAGCATGTTTATCATACAGTGCAATAATTTTGCGACATAATTGCCGAATTTTTTCGTCTAAAGTCGGTTCATCGTTTATATCATGCCAAGGGATGTCTGAGCAATCCTTTTGAAGAGCGTCATGGTTAACATTTTTTAAGTTTCTGTAGGTTACCAGGTGAGATTTTTCTTTGGTAGTATGCATTGAGTAATTTAAAAATATCACGTCATGAGCAGAGAGTCCCGGAGCCGATGTCTGATTGGCGTGGATTATTTTATCTGGTCGCTTTGTTGCTATTATATCTATGATTGTGTGGCTGTGTGGCGTGTGATGAGTTGGATCCAGCGGTGTTAAACTCATATCATTGGAGTGGAACAGTCGCCTTAGTTTTTCGGCAGAGGGAGATTTTAACTGTAAGTCGATGTTTGTGTCGCCCATAATGATTATGTGTTCATACTGTGTCACGAGTGAGGACAGGGCAGACTGAAAGGAGGACATGGCACCGACGTTTGGAGGTTTATAGATTACTCCAATTAGCAGTTTCTGATTTGATGTATTTATTTCGAAAAACAAGAACTCTGCTTCTCCTTCGCCCTTTGCATCCGATGTGCATAGCACAGTAGGTGTCAGATCAGAGCGAACATAGGCACCCACACCACCCCCGCGTCGTGTTTCACGATCTGCCCTTAGGAGAGAGTAACCAGCGATTCGGATAGCGTCGGAAGAAATGTTTGGTTTCAACCAAGTTTCAGAGACGAGGATAATGTGGAACAGCGATTGGCAGAACAGGTCACAGAACTCGTCGAAGTGAGCCGTTAGCGACTGCGCGTTCGCGTGGGCCACAAAGAGCCCGCCGCCTGAACCGGTCCGTCCCATTGTGGCCGCCTGTAGGACCGAGCGCGCTCCGTTTACCTGCTGGCCGGAAGAGGGACAAAAGCTGGATTTCGCGGGGCAAGACATGTTTACAGGTGTCCAAGGTCGTGACTGACTCAAGCGTCTGTGAACTAAAGGTGAAAAACACGCTGGAAGTATCGAAGAAGGGAGTGAAAAGAAAGATGGAAAGTGGCAGTAGTAGTTACGAAAAAGATAGTAGTAGTAGTAGTGGTAGTGGCGAAGATGGAAATAACAGATATAGAAAGGCGGTTGTAAGGAGATTCCTGTTAATGGAGGATGTTAATTCCCATTTGACTGACAATATGAATATACATGAGCACTTATAATAGACAAATAAAGAAACAATATTTTTGTGAAACAATTGACTGATTTTAAATAGAGTACTTATGGTACTTATAGAAATAACGGAGCAGTATTTAAGCTAAAAAAATGAAAAGAAAGAATAAAAAATTAACTTATATTAGACAGATTACAATATGAGACTTTGTGTCTCGCGAGATTTCGCTCAGTCTTTCAGTTCGAACATGTTTGTCACCGTTTTCCTCCCTCCTTCCGTCTTGATTACGATCCTGCCATCCTGGGTCCATACATTTTGAAGGCCAAACTGTGTGATCGCAGCGTTCAAAACTTTTAGTCTTTCGCGCGTCAGATCTTCCCTCAGGGTAACCCCACTCTTGGCGAGTTTTCTTTTCTGAGCAAACACTTCAGCTCTTTTCCGGTAAGACACAAATTTAATTATTATGGGCCTGGGTTTCATGGCACCTGGTATCCTGCGCCCAACACGGTGGCTTCTGTCAATATCGGCCACGTCGATCTGCACGCCTAGTTTCTCACGCACGAGGCTAATGGCCAGATCGTCGGTGTTTTCGCGATCGTTTTCAGCTACCCCGAACAGGCGCAAGCTGTTCCTTCGCTGATACTGCTCAATTTCATCGGTGGCAGCAGACAGTTTAGCCTCTAGGTCGGCGGCTTTTTTCTCTTGTGCGGCCAGGGACTTTCTAAGAGACTGGATTTCGGTGCTGTTGCGCCCGACAGACTCTTGTAGTTTGTCCATGACCGCGGCCGTCACGGAGTCCGTGATGGACTGGACGATTACGTCTAGCGTGTCTTTGCTGTGCAGCGCCGCACTCACCTGGGACCGGACGAGCTCCCCGATGTCGGGAAGCGGGGCCTCACCTGCCGCCGGAGACCGGGCGCCCGCGCTGCCTGCGCCCCTGTAGCCTCGCCTGCTGCCGCTTACTCGTGCTCTTCCCATTTTTCACTCACTTATCACTTATCACTTGTGGTAATCGACGGAGAACAATACACCACGGCAAGTAACACTTGTTTAGTCAGATGCACACGTTGTGGACTGCCGCACTTCTCTGTAACACCTTCAATGAGCGGAAAAACTCGCGAGCCGAAGAAACGCGCGTCACTCAGTGGCCGCCATATTGATCTTTAATTCCAACAGTAAGTGAGAATTGTAGAACAGTTGAATAGTTCACTGATTTTTAAATTTAATGAAAAATGTTTCACATTAGATTTTATGAAGGAGAAACTTAATTTTGAGTACAATTTTAAAACTGAAGCATTTCGTCTTAGGATACTCCCTTATCAGTGCCTCATCCTCTTCCCTGTCGTGTTTATTTGAAACCAATAAATAATTTTTTAAAGAAATCGTTTTTCAATCAGAGTCCAAAAATATTAATGTGCCAGAATCAGAAAAGTATTAATGTTTGTAACAGTTTCAATGCGGGCAGCACTGCATAGCGCTGAGCCAATATCCAGAATTTTTACTGAACTTTTGCAGGGTTACTCATTTATCAACCAATCTACTGACGTTATTTGTATGAAGCTATTTTACGGCCGGCATTGCACTTCTCTGTGCCAAGATTGAATATTTTGTATGCCTACTGTGGAGAAAACAGAATACCAAGATTACATCCGTTGCGACTTTAGAGCTAAGAAAATGTATTTGATTGTTCCTTTGCACAGGAAATTTTGTCAGTTTTTTTGTACAGGGTCATAGAACTCGGTGCTCACGAGACTGGGTAAATTTCGGAGGGATTGAATTCATTATAGGCATTACATACTGATTTTCCAGATTAAATTGGTTGATTTTTTTTTGGATTACAGTAAAAATGATTAAGCACACCATCTGCTCAACAACGCATCACAGAGTAAATTTGCATGAGACAAACATTACGCATTTCATATTCATTGGCAAACAATAACAAAAAACCTTTGAAAAAGAACGTTACAATATATACACATACATGCTTACCA
This sequence comes from Schistocerca gregaria, assembly GCF_023897955.1. NCBI lineage: Eukaryota > Metazoa > Arthropoda > Insecta > Orthoptera > Acrididae > Schistocerca > Schistocerca gregaria. The sequence goes on from NC_064927.1 coordinate 181,350,870, forward strand.
GTCAGTCACTATATTCGTGTATAATAATCGCCATGTATAATGAATGATTATGTCATTTAGGCAGATTGGACACTTCATGATAACTCGCACTTGAGAATGCGTATAATGCCGAAAATATGATTGTGCGAAGTAAAGCTATAGTAGTTTGTAATCTAATGGTGGTAGTTTCCTTCAAAAGGAATGACGCGAAGTCCACGGTTTCACTTGAGAACTCGTGTGTTCGCTCTCCTTTCGTAGCGTGTCGAAGCCAGTGATAAGTGGGCAGCGGTGGACCCTCATGAGTCGAGTATATGGGCATTAGGAGATGGAGAGTTCGGAGATGACGTCATAGGACTCGCCGGCGAGTTTGAAGCGAGTATATGGCATTCACTTCTGATCTCTAATAACTAGAAGGAACGGTCTATTGACACAGAGCACGGGTTCGGGAAACGTCGTTCGTGTAAAACACAACTATCACTTTGTTCGCACGAAATAATGAATGCTATCGACAGATGTCAAATAGATATATACAAGTGTCACAACAGACTCACACATATATTAACATACACACAGTAAATAAACAAATATCAAACTACATGTAGATATCACAACACAAACAGGGGGGAGTGACAAATATATAGCGACAGTAGGCAACACACCTCACTGTAAACACACACAATCAGAACATAGCAAAAAGTGGGAGTGAAGTTCTCGAATAAATATGTCCGAAAGAAAACTCCGAAAATCGGCCGTCTGAAGTAGCAATCCAACTAAACAAGACTCCAAAGTGGGAGTGAAGTTTTCAAATAAATATATCCCAAAAAAGACACCCGAAAATCGGCCGTTTGGAGTAGCAAACCAACTAAACAAGACTCCAGGACGACACACGTGGTTCAAGACATCAGAAATAACACCAAGCAGTAATTTAGCCTAACGACACTTGTGTTGCAAAAGTTGTCTCTCGTATAGAAAACAAGAAACTATGTAATGCAGTAATATGATTGTAATTATTTTACATCCCAGATATCATACACGTAAAACAAACATATACACTAAAGAGCCAAAGAAACTGGTATACCTGCCTAATATCGTATAGGGCCCCCGCGACGACGCATATCTGCAGCAAACGACGTGGCATTGACTCGACTAATGTCTGAAGTAGTGCTGGAGGGAATTGACACCATGAATCGTGCAGGGCTGTCAATAAATCCGTAAGAGTACGGGTGGAGATTTCTTCCGAATAGTAGGTTGCAAAGCATCCAAAATATGCTCAATAATGGTCATGTCTGGGGAGTTCGGTGGCGAGCAGAAATGTTTAAACTCAGAAGAGTGTTCCTGGAGCCACTCCGAAGAAATCATTGTCCTGCTGGAATTGCCCAAGTCCGTTGGAATACACAATGGAGATAAATAGATGCAGGTGATCATACAGGATGCTTACGTAGGTATTACCTGTCAGAGTCGTATCCACACGTACCAGGCGTCCCTTGGTATTCCATATACTAACTCCCTGCTGACACCCAGGACCCATGGATTCATGAGGTTGTCTCCTTAACCATATACTCATCAAGGGTACACGAGTGGGCCTTTGGCTCCAAAAGCCCATATCGATGATGTTTCACTGAATGGTTCGCACCCTGACACTAGCTGATGGCCCAAAATTGAAATCTGCAGCAATTTGCTGAAGGATTGCTCTTCTGGCACGCTGAACGACTCTCTTCAGTCGTCGTTGGTCCCATTCTTGTAGCATCTTTTCCCGATCGCAGCGATGTCAGAAATTAGATGTTTTACCTAATTCCTGATATTCACGGTACACTCGGGAAGTGGTCGTACGGGAAACCCCCCTTCATCGCTACCTCGGAGATGCTGTGTCCCATCTCTCGTGCGTCGACTGTAACACCACGTTCAAACTCACTGAAGTCTTGACAACCTGCCACTGTAGCAGCAGTAACCAAGCTAACAACTGCGCCATACACTTGTTGTCTTTTACAGGCGTTGCCGATCGCAGCGCCGAAATTCTGCCTGTTTACATACACTGTATTTGAATACGCATGCATATACGATTGTCTTTGACGCATCAGTGTATTACAGGCTGCTGAAGATGTTTCACAAATAAAAGAAACGAAACACGTATAGTACAAAACAAACTGCTTTTCATTTATTAACACAGAAGCAACTACGGAATGACGCAAAACGTAGAGGATGACAATGGAATAACTTTGTTATGACTGGCTATTCCACAATCTCAATAATTCTGAGGGAATCTCGTCTATTATAGGGACCTTTATTCGAATTAGGTCGCTTAGTACTCTAATCTTCCTCCCAGTATCGTATCTCCCGTTACATTTTGGTCTACGTCCTCCTCCCTTTCAATGATACTGCTCTTAAGTCCACTTCCCTCGTACAGCTCCTCTACATACTCCTTCCACCTATCAGCTTTACCTCCTTTATTTAGTACGGGATTGCGATCTGAGTTCTTTATATTTATACGGTTATTTCTCGTCTCTCCAAAGGTCTTTTTAATCTTCCCGTGTACGGCATCTATCTGTTCCCTTGTTATGCATACTTCTACAGTCTTGCGTTTGTTCTCTAGCCACTTCTTCTTAGCTGTTTTGAAAATGTCGTCAGTCTGTATGTTTAGATTGTATTCCCTTTCGACGTTTCCTTTGCTGCATTTCTTATATTTTCTTCTGTCGTTAATTCAGTATCTCCGGAACCATCCAGGGATTCCTACCTGCGCTTGGCTTTTTATCTACACCATATGATTAAATGTATCCGAACACCACAAAAAAATACGTTTTTCATATTAGGTGCATTGTGATGCCACCTACTGCAAGGTACTCTATATCAGTAGTCAATAGACAGCGTGAGAGAGCAGAATGGGGCGCTCCGCGGAACTCACGAACTTCGAACGTGGTCAGGAGATTGGGTGTCACTATGTCATACGTCTGTACGCGAGATTTCCACACTCCTAAACATCCCTATGTCCACTGTTGCCGATTTTATAGTGAAGTGGATACGTGAAGAGACACGCACAGCACAAAAGCATACAAGTTGACCTGACTGACAGAGACCGCCGACCGTTGTAAAGGATCGTAATGTGTAATAGGCAGACATCTATCCAGACCATCACACAGGAATCCCAAACTGTTTCAGGATCCACTGCAATTTCTATGATAGTTAGACGGGAGTTTAGAAAACTTGGATTTCATGGTCGAGCGGCTGCTCATAAGCCACACATCACGCCGGTAAATGCCAAACGACGTCTCGCTTGGTGTAAGGCGCGTAAACATTGAACAATTGAACAGTGAAAAAACTTTGTGTGGAGTGACGAAACACGGTACACAATGTGGCGATCCGATGGCAGGATGTGGGTATGGAGAATGCCCGGTGAACGTCATCTGCCAGCGTGTGTAGTGCCAACAGTAAAATTCGGACGCGGTGATGTTATGGTGGTCGTGTTTTTCATGGAGGGGGCTTGCACTCCTTTTTGTTTTCAGTGACACTATCACGGTACAAGTCTACATTGATGTTTTAAGCACCTTCTTGCTTCCCATTGTTGAAGAACAATTTGGGGATGGCGATTGCACCTTTCAACACGATCGAACACCTGTTCATAATGCACGACCTTTGGCGGAGTGGTCACACGACAATAACATCACTGTAATGGACTGGCCTGCACAGAGTCCTGACCTGAATGCTATAGAAGACCTTTGCGATGTTTTGGAACGCCGACTTCGCGCCAGGCTTCACCGACCGACGTCGATACCGCTCCTCAGCACAGCACTCCGTGAAGAGTGGACTACCATTCCCCAAGAAACCTTCCAGCAACTGTCTGAACGTATGCGTGCTTGAATGGAAGCTGTCATCAAGGCTAAGCGTAGGCCAACACCATATTGAATTCCAGCATTACAATGGAGGGCACCACGAACTTGTGTGTAATCCTCAACCTGGTGTCCGGATACTTTGGATCACATGGTGTATGTGATGCTATGCTGTCTTCCCTGTTTAACCTCTCAAACCTACTGATTCATCTTCTAGGGTATTCCTTGACCCTGTTTCAGTAACGCGTTACCTGAACCTCTAAAATTTTCAACAACCTCTCGTTCCTTCGCTTTATCTCAGCTCCTACTGTTTGTAATTTCTCCAATCTCCAGCTCATAATCAATAAAATTATGATCAGAGACCACATTTACTCCTGGAAACGTCTTACAGTTTAAAATTTAGTTTATAAATATCTGTCTTACCGTTATATGATCAATATGAAACCTTCCATTGTCCCTAGGTCTCTTCCACGTATGGAACACTGCCTTGTTACATAATTCTTAAACCAAATGTTAGCAATGGTTAAATTATGCTGTGTGCAAAATTATACCAGGTAGCTGCTTCTTTCCATTATTTCTCCGAGACGATATTTTACTACTGGTTTTCTTTCCTTTCTTTTTCTACTACCGAATTCCAGTCACCCATCACAATTAAATATTCATCTCTCTTAATGATCTAAACAATTTCCATTATCTCATCATATAGTATTTAAATCTCTGAATCAACCACAGAGTAAGTTGGCGTATACAATTGTAACATTGTTGCTGGTGCTAGTGTTACGGTTAAGCAGGTTTACTACGCTGTTCGCAGTACTTCACCCATGTTCACATTCCTGTTTTCTTGTCCATTATTAGGCTCACTTCCACTTTACCATTTCGTGTTGATGACCCTCACTTGACGAGAAGTCTTGTTCTTCCTGATACCGCATTTCACCAGTTCCGACTATATATAACCAGCTTATTCATTTTCTTTCTTTTTTTTTTAATTCTCTAACCTACGAACCCGATTAAGGGATTTAACACAGCTGGCTACAACCCGTAGAATGCCAGTTTTGTTCCTTTTGATGGCGACATTCTTCTGGGTAGTATCCGCCCGCAGATCCGAATTAGGGACTACTTTACCTCTGGGATATATTATGCAAGAAGATTTCATAATCACTAAACTATACAATAGAGTCGCATGGCTCCAGAGAAAAGAATCAATGATTCAGTTTTGTGGCTTTCAGTTGTTCGCAGCATCAGCACAGCAAGGCAGATTTGGCTAACGGTACAAGGCCAGATCGTTCACTCAACCGGACTGTTGTCACTGCAACTACTGAAACTGTTCCTGTTCCTCCCCTTCAGGAAACGGGGGTTAATCTGGCCTCTCTGCAGATACCACTCCGTTGTGACTGCTCCTACAGGACGGCTTCCTGTGTTGCTGATGCACACAAGCCACCCCCACCTCGGTAAGGTCCACGGTTCATTAGGGAGGGGGGGGGAGTTATATTCCGATAGTTGGCGAGCAGCCAAACGCTATAGTTGTGGCTTATTTAATAAATTTGATACCATAGCATAAATCAGGAAAGACCGAGCTATTTAATGTCTGTATTGAAATCCATCACTTTAGCATTTTATTCAGAATTAGAGGTAACTATACATTACTGAGCGGTATTATTTAATGTCTAAAACTCCATCTAAAGAAATAGAGGCCGTTTTCAATGTATTTACCTCATTAATTTCTACGGTGATTAGTTTGGAAGGAAGAAGGAAGGAACTTCACAGGTGTCAGGTCTTCAGACACAAAGCTCTAAAGAATCCATACGTGCCTTTATGAATCTCACTCAAGCCGATATAATAACCCTCGCGTCTCTCTCGGTATTTTACTTCTACGTAATTCACGCAACATGATTATATTGAAATTAGAGCTAATATAGGAGTTCACCGACAAATTCTTCCCGTGCATAATTTGCGAGGGGAGCAGGGAACGGGGAAAATATCTGTGTACCTGAAGAACCTTCCGCCACACATCGTAATCTGGACTGGGATGTAGATTGGGCTCTGGCTTGCGGGTGTAGATGTAGAATTCCGTGCAACTGGAATCTATTTTAACGTAAGTTTTTTCAGTGAGAAAATGTTTCGACGAAGTTACTTGTCGTTATTTTAAAGACTGTTTGTCATTTTAAAATGTAATCAAATAACATTATCACCACTAATGCAACTGTTCCCTCACCATAACCGAGCTGCTTCTTTAAAATGTCCAGACAGTTTTCATGACAGTACTGTCACAAAGACTAACGGCTATCCACTACCCTGTTTTTTCATCAATGCCTATAACACTGTGTAAGCGAACTAAGCACGTTCACTCGTTATTTGCGTTCAACATTACAGTGGTAAAATTTTCGTGAGTTCGGAATCCCTCTGACACTGATCTCCAGGCTATTAAACCATTAAGCGCAGAAGACTTTGGCTTCGATGAGCGAGGTACAAACTCTCATAAGGTCAACCTGATTTCGCTGAGAGGAGAATGCTGGGATGGTTCCTTCAGTGAGGCCACGTCCGATCCGTTTTCCCATTCTGGTCCAGCTGGTCTGGTGCTCCGCCTCTAGTGACCCCGTTGTGAAAGATACGATAAACTCTGACCTTCACTCGTTTTCCTTGTGTCGCCTCGTAGCCACCAGCAACAGCGCTTGGTAACTGTCTGATCTGATCGAGGTCCTCGAACAGTCATCTGTTAAGGTCGACTGACTCTTTCATGTGTTCCAATGTGCAGCACGATTTAACATTTACACTGAAATTTCAAGTCATTTCACGGAGCTACTTCTGATCTCGTTAAAGACAATATGTTTTGTTTTTGTGATGTGTCGTGGAATTAAGCCTAAAACAAAGCCTGCTGTTAGAGCGATACATGTGTCCCTCGTTAAAAACAATATGTTTTGTTTTTGTGGTGTGTAGTGGAATTAAACCTAAAACAAAGCCTGCTGTTAGAGCGATACATGTGTCCCTCGTTAAAAACAATATGTTTTGTTTTTGTGATGTGTAGTGGAACTAAGCCTAAAACAAAGCCTGCTGGTAGAGCGATACATGTGCCCTTCGTTAAAAACAATATGTTTGGTTTTTTTGGTGTGTAGTGGAATTAAGTCTAAAGCAAAGCCTGCAGGTAGAGCGATACATGTGCCCCCTAATTTCATCGAAAAGTAACAGTTTAATTACTAATGAAAAACACGATTGTACAGTATTAACTTTTTAACCGGTTTTCGGCTCACAGGACCATCATCAGACGTGTACTGTCTATCGTCGCGAACATCTTTGAAAAAGATGTTAGTACATTGCACAAGTGCTGCAATTAAAAACGTTGAAATTAAACTGTAAACAATTATGAGGTAAACAAATCAGAATGAAACAAACGCTGAACTTAAAAAACAGTGGCTGAAAAACAATTTAACGTATATTAACATACCAAAAAATAAAATAAGTTAGTACGTAACAAGGGTAGTCAAGAAGAGCTGGAAGGCGTATTATAGGTGATACAGGAACGGCGTAAAAGACAGAATTGGCAATTGTAATCACAGAATATATGGAGTACATAGCTAATCACAATAAAATAAACAAGCACAGGAAAAAATTGAGAAAAAGAATAAAAAAAGACAATGTGGAAGGTATTGGAAAACTGAGGATTAAGCATAATCAGGAGAGGGAAAATAATGAATTGCGTTTGGTTATTTATTATTACATCAGGACTGAGGGACACTTGTTGGTCGATTTCCAGAGCTTCCAACAGATTAAATTTTTAGTCTTTGTTTAGTAAGTGAATGATCCTGGACTGTGGGTAGCGATTTTACGTCTCACTCAGTACAAGCTCATCAGTTATGCAGTCATAATTATACAAACCCAGATCTGTTTACGTTCAGGCACCCTAGTAACTATGTCTCAGCATGACCGATAATATAGAATTTATCATATACCCCACTGTTGCCTAGCAATTGTGTCTTTACTACTGAAAATGTACTGGACAGTGGAGTTCCTCATACAGTAGTAAATCCTATAGCAGCAAGGTCCCAGTGTTTTCGCTACACTCAGTCAAACCTGTCCTATTAAAAATGTAGCCAGCTCGTGTTCTGGTTACATCACATGACGAACATCAATGTGTTGTATCGGTATCGTGGAAATGTCTATTTTTACTTGGTGTCTGAATATTAGTTTTTAGTTTAAAAAGGGGCGACATTGCTTTTTTGATCACTTAGTGGCGAGTGCCAGCTTTGAGGTGTCTTAGAAGCCAGTCCGTAACTAGGAGAACAAATTTCTTTGCACAGTTCAAAAAATGCTTTATTATTTGCAGCCCCACTTTTGCTGTTTTCTGATTATTCATTCCATCGCTATAATGTCAAACTAAAGACGCTAAGCATGGGTATAAATCTAGAACTTGTCTTATTCACATTGTATATCCTTAGGAATGAATACTCCAAGTGTTCGTAGGTTAAGAATTTGTAAAGCAATTCCGGTTGTAGTCTATGCGAGGCTGTGGCGGAGTGTAGTTGTCATACCAGCGCGCTGCCACTGTCGTGATGCACGATGAGCGCCTATTTAGCAGTGAAGACTGGCTACTTCGTATTCGCATTCCGATACAACATTACCACGTCAATTAGTGTTGCAAGTAGAGGGCAGTAAAGTGGAAAAATTTCAAATGAACACTTGATGCACAAGCAGCTCTCAACAAACGAACGATGAAATGTGTTGCATATTTCAACAGTGAATGAAAAATCGATTAGCTCGAAAACGTTTTGTAGGAAAGGACGATGCATGAAATAAAAACTTTTCCTTTGACTCCCGCTTTACTCGTCAGCACGTGGAATTCTTGGGAGGGTTCGTAACATGATGCGTTACAAGGTACTGTTCGTTGTCAAATACAACAGCGCAGCCTGCAGACTTCCACAGCGTTTTCGTTTATGCTCAAGCACGCATTTGTGGCAGAGTTTCCGTTAGAGATGGGTCGTTCGCGAACTAACGGGTCTAAAGGAACGGTTCACCAAGATGAACGGAACGAGCGAGGAACGAATTCTAAGGAACAGTCTTTCATAGTTCACTTCGCTCGCGGCTTTCTATTTATAGTTCCCGGGAACGAGATACGGTCGGTCTCGATCCCGTAACGGCATGTCGGTCGGTCTCGTTCCAGCCTCGGTTCCGTTCCCCTCTGTCTGGGTCTCGGTCGCGGCTTCCTAGTTATAGTTCCCGGGAACGGGAAACGGTCTGTCTCATTCGCGAACTGCACGTCGGCCGGTCTCGTTCCAGCCTCGGTCTTGTTCTCGTTTGTCTCGGTCTCGGTATCGCTCGGCCGGAATCGTCCTTCTTCGCGTGGCCACTCGTCGCACTTCTACTGCCGACTGCTCGTAGTTCAGTACCGAGTTGTTGTTGTTTGTTTCGTTCGCTTCGCACGCCCATTCTAGATCTGTTCCAAACCTTTTTTGACCTCTAAACTTCTAGTTCTTTCGTATTCTATTCAGTATCCACGACCGACAATTAAAATATATTTTATAATTATACAAACTACATAAAAATTACCTGGTATGTAATACATACATCATTTCAGGTAACAAAACGGCGTATTTCGATAAACAGCAGAAGAAATACTTGTAAAAAGGCTAGATTTTTTGTTATTACACATGCAAAGGACGTCGGCACGGCACACACTAGTGGCAATTTTCCGACTTTTTTCGATCCATGGCAAAAGAGCATGTTCATTGTTATGGAAGACAGATCGACTTACAACTGAATGAAGCCTGCGCTTCGTAATCGAGTGTCACATTTTGTAAACAGAATACGATAACTCCTACAATATTATTTCAGTGGCTCAGACTGACGCACGAAAAGTCGGCCCTGAATACTAGACTGCTCATTGTCGCTTACCAATCGTCTTCTATTGTTTCGAAGTTGTTTGCATTAGCTTAGTTGTTATTTATTCACTGCCTAATTATTACACGTTTATCTATTCTGCTCGTAGCGGTCAACAAATCGTGTGTAATTGGCGAGCAGTCTGTGCTCGGGGCCGGTTTTTCGTGCGCCACATTATATTATTTCACTGCGATCAGCCACATAACGCTACAGTTGGCTAAACGAGATGTTTTGCAGAATCACGAAAATTACAAGTGTGTGAGCTGTTATGAATAAAAACTCTGTACTCCAGTGGGGAGAAGCCTTCCATCTCCAGTCACCTATGCTAATAATAATAATAAAAAAAAAGGTTCAAATGGCTCTGAGCACTATGGGACTCAACTTCTGAGGTCATTAGTTCCCCAGAACTTAGAACTAGTTAAACCTAACTAACCTAAGGACATCACACACATCCATGCCCGAGGCAGGATTCGAACCTGCGAGCGTAGCGGTCCCGCGGTTCCAGACTGCAGCGCCTAGAACCGCACGGCCACTTCTGCCGGCTACTAATCTTAAATTTTTCATAAGAACCATATACCAACACAATGACCGATGAACGAGTGAAAATGAACGGTTCCCATAAAAGAGCGATACCAGTGAACTAGTTCCCAAGGATGGACGACTTTGCCCATCTCTAGTTTTCGTACCTCTGTCCGACCCCCGTGCATCTGGCGACCTGAGGCGCATGAGACAAATTCTTGACGTACTGCTCCTCGGATTTAATCGGAAATGTTTACTAGCGGAACACTGCTCTGTTACACTATGAAATCAATCTAAATAATGCTCAATAGTCTCACTTTGACCTGCGAGGCAGAGCTAAACTTTCCAAGTACTTGCAGAAAGATTGCGAGATTCGACCACTCGACTGGAATATGTATCCCGCTAACTTCATACACCGCTTCCAACTGGTTATTAGCTTCGCCTACTCATAATCAACACAAAAACAAAACAGGAATACAGTACAAAGGCAGTGGGGGAAGAGCCACACCAAAGCATCGCTCTCGAATATGCACGGGGACACCTGTGATTTATTTGGTGTCAGTTATCTATAGCCAAGTCCTTCACTTTTAGGGAACACCATCTCCGACAAGCTAATGGCTTGATGCTCTGCTTTGACACCTTTGTTTGCCGAACAGGTCCACGCTCACTACTCCGCCACACCTTGCAAGAAAAGCAGCAAAATGCCTAAGACGAATTCCATTCCCGCACTCGGGACACACTTTCGAAAGCTTTCTAGGCCTTCCATAACGTATCCCCGTTGATCATGAAGGATAATTCCAGAGTTCCGACATTATAACCACTTTAAAACACCACCTCCACCCAGAGGGACTATAATTTGACACAGGGCTTCTGGCTCTGCTGGAGATAGCGAATCTCAGCATTCAGCTGCGTTATGCAGTCATGACACCGTGGAGATGTCATGAACTTGGTATCTATCCCGTCATGTCCGAAAGAACAGACACCATATCCATATAAGTAGGTAGTTCTGGCAATACCGTCCATGATCTTCTTCTTCTGTGCGGATGCACACATATTCCGCGATATCTTACGGGACTTGGCACGAATGTCTTCCACGAGTAATGAGTGTGTTGTGGTGAGACACTACGGATGTAGTCTGTGGACATACAAGGTGAGAATGTGAGTCTTGCGGGATGCGTGCACGAGATGGTCCCTGTAGTCGCACTGTCCTCTGTGCCCTCGGTGGCTCAGCTGGATACGCAGACTGTCACCGCAGCCGGCACGGTAGCTCAGCGTGTTCGGTCAGAGAGTTAGCTGCCCTCTGTAATAATAATAAAAAAAAAAAAAAAACTGAGTGCACCGATCAACAACGAACTGAAACGGATGTCTCCGCCCCGAGCCAATGCAACGGGAAAAAAAAGCTGGATGGAGCGTCTTCCATGTAAGCAGCAGATCCCGGGTTCGAGTCCCAGTCGGGGCAGATATTTTCACCTGTGCCCGTTGACATATATCAACTCGCGTGAGCAGCTGACCGTATTAATATATTTCTAATTTGGTATCTATCGTGTTGTAACACATTACCAATGTGTTCTTCCTGTAGCTATGTCTACGACGGGGTGTCTGGATTTCGTGAATTCTGAACCGCCTTACTGAAATGCTTAGCATACACATATACTCCTTTCAGCCATTCAGGAGCAGAATGTAAGCTTTCTTGTTGGCCGTCATCTGCTGATGCTTAGGGCACTTTTGTAAGACGATGCGTCCTGGCAGCATTTTTTTCTGCAACACTTATTGCAAACGCAGACTGTCTCCGGAATGACTCGCTCTTGAGTCGAACCGAGTCGTCCCCGACCAGTTCTCATTATAAGGATTAGAGAAAAACAGGCCCATGAACTCCTCCGAGAAACCGATCCCGTCGTAGACGTAGCTACGGGAAGAACATATTGGTAATAATGTGTTTCGACATAACAGATATCAAGTTCACGACGATTCCACGATGTGATGGCTGCATCACGCAACTGAAGCTAAGTTCCCTATCTCTGTAAACAGGGTCAACATTAATAAAACCGACAAACTGCAGGGACGGATTATGACTAGAAATAGAGGAAAAAGTCCTATGAACGTGTGTCCGGAAATGCATCTTTGCCACAATAGATGACGTTGGCGAATGAAAGTTCTTCTGACCACGTCTCGTGTGTTCCTTGGGTGTTGTGGATTGTGTGATTTACGCAGCGTACTGTAAGCAGCAAGTTGGTCCGGTATTCAAATGGCTCTGAGCACTATGAGACTTAACTGCTGAGGTCTTCAGTCCCCTGCCGGCCGCGGTGGTCTCGCGGTTAAGGCGCTCAGTCCGGAACCGCGTGACTGCTACGGTCGCAGGTTCGAATCCTGCCTTGGGCATGGATGTGTGTGATGTCGTTAGGTTAGTTAGGTTTAAGTAGTTCTAAGTTCTAGGGGACTGATGACCACAGATGTTAAGTCCCATAGTGCTCAGAGCCATTTGAACCATTTGTCTTCAGTCCCCTAGAACTTAGAACTACTTGAACCTAATTAAGGGCGTCACACACATCCATGCGCGAGGCAGGATTCGAAGCTGCGACCGTAGCGGTCGCGCGGTTGCAGACTGTAGTGCCTAGAACCGCTCGGCCACCCCGGCATGCGGTCCGGTGTTCATGTCGGGAACAAACCGAGATGGTGTTTGCGTACGGCCAGGCAGACGGAAGTGGCCTAGAAGTAGCCTGGCTATACCAAAAAAAAGTACTCTCACATCACACAACATTTCAAGACGTTTTTGGGCTTTTGTACTATCATGGGTCCTCTCAGACACACGAACGTGCAGGGAGGCGGCGGTCTGTAGAGGACCGAGATCTGCCTATATGTATACTATCGCAACCTTTACAAACATAAAACCCGCACAACTGAATTCGTCAGTTGGGTTTGCTTACGTTCCTGGCTGTATGGACATCTACGCAGTCGAGCTTCCTCAGTGTCACGTACCAGACTGCCTCTTATTTGCTCGTTGGTTCGTATCACCATGATTAGTCATCACTGTCAACAGCTGACACATTTGCCGATAACAGTCTTATTATCGTGTTTTTGGAGCAGCGAAACATGTCGCCCATGCAAATGATACATAAAACTCCACCTATCCTGAGATAAACGTAGGCATCTTACTTGCCACTATCATTGTGCTTAATGAAGTAGTATCTGAAATTCGCAACATGAGAAAATAGGAAATTTGGCTTTGCTGTCATTGGGAGTGTTCTGCTTCTGATGTGTTTGTGGTATTTCGGATGTGCAACAAGATAGTGAAATATCGGTTTGTCTTCTTTCGGTTTAACCAGAATTATAAGGAAAACAATGCCTAGCGTTGGCACAGAAAGGTTTGGAAGGCAACCGTGCGTTAAGTTGCTATAAAGAGAACAGTATGCCGTAAAATCCAATGTCCATACTTGGATGCCAAGCCATAGTTTGGTTATGACGAAAAGTGCAAATCATATACAAATATTATTTTTCAATTTTTATTCAATATGAGGCGTTTCAGAGCCTGCGCTCCACCCTTAAATTACATATTGGCTACACGGTTCCTTACTGTAGCCATCCGTCTTGCAGCTTGTGGATGTGTATCATTTTGTTACTTCTTTGCGTTCTGTTCCCGCTATTGTGTGCTCGTGGCGATGCGTAACCTTTCATTGATACGATACTGGAAAACTGCAATGGCTTACAAAAGAGATTGCATACAACTCGTATAACCCATTCGTGTAGGGCTCACACAGGCTAACACGGAAGAATGTACAAAAGGAGGACATAAAATTTTTGAAAACATTTTCACCGTTCTTTAAAATTAAAATTTAAAGATTAAGAACAGTCTTGGTTGCAACTTTTTATTTTTATTGGACTGAGCGGTTTCGGTTCTACTTAAGAACCATCTTCAGACTCCATCACGGTGGGTGGACTCCATGGTGCAAGTAGCGCCCACCCTAGATGCGGAAATAACTGCTTAGTGGTTCTTAAGTAGAAGCGAAACCGGCCAGTCCAATAAAAATAAAAAGTTGCGATCAAGACTGTTTTTAGTCTTTAATAGGAGGACAGTCCAAATGGTCAAAGTCTTGACCAAAAATCGCAAAAACTGAATTCACACATAAAAAGACGCCGAACTTCTTACGGGAGACTGCGCAATTTCTAGGACAAATACAAATGAATGTTAAACTATGTGTGGTGAGCCCCACTCGTATTCCTTCAAAGAAGTAATCAAATTAAATAACTTGCTGCCCTATTTGCTACTGATTCCCTATCTCCAGATAAAGTTAGCTTATCTCAAAGCCTTCTGTACCTCTACCCATAGCAGCATTGGAGGTTGAATCTACAACTCTCTCTTTACTCTGACGACAGGATTTGTACAGGTCTGTACTAAATTCATCCCTAATGATTGCGTCACTGTTATATCAAAAAGTTATATTTATGTTCCAAAATTTATATTCAAAAACCAGTTGTGTGGTATTCTGGCCTTATCAATGTTTTGTTGAGATATAGGACCATCGAATGTTGAAGTCAGTGTAATTTTAGTATCCATCAACCGTCTTGTTTAAGAAACGATTGTAGGCCACCGGGGGTGGAGGGGGCAGACTCCATGGCACTTACATTGGGCATTCTACGGTGGCACCGGCTGGACACTGTTGCGAAACGAAGGTCTCCCTACGTGGCAATCAGAACAAAATGCGCTCCCTTGTGATTCAGAACGGTGGGTGGACTCCGTGATGCAATTTGCTCCGACCCTCGACGCTGGAATAACTAAGCAGTTGTGTGATGTGAGGGTACAAGCCCAAAAACGTCTTGAAATGCTGTGTGATGTCAGGGTACTTGTTTTGGTATATCCGGGCTGCCTTCCGTCTGCCTGGCCGTACGCAAACACCATCTCAGCTTGTTCCCGACATGAAAAGCGGACCAATCTGCTGCTTACAGTACGCTGCGCCAATCACACAATCCGCAACACCCGAGGAACACACGACACGCGGTCAGAGGAACTTTCATTCGCCAGCGTCATTTACTGTGGCAAAGATGCATTTCCGGACACAATTTTCATAGGACTTTTTTTTCTCTATTTGTAGTCATAATCCGTCCCTGCAGTTTGTCGGTTTTATTAATGTTGACCCTGTTTACAGAGGTGGGGAACTTAGCTTCAGTTGCGTGATGCAGCCATCACCTCGTGGAGACGTCATGAACTTGATATCTGTCATGTCGTAGTACATTATTACCAATATGTTCTTCCTGTAACTACGTCTACGACGGGGCCGGTTTCTCGGAAGAAGGACGCTGTCTTCAGCGAGGAGTTAATGGGCCTGTTTTTCTCTAATCCTTCTGATGAGTAATGGTCGGGGACGTTGCGATTCGGCTCAAGAGCGAATAGTTCCCGTGACATTCTGCATTTGCAATAAGTGTTGCAGAAAAAATGCTGCCAGGACGCATCATGTTACAGAAGTGCCGTATGCATCAGCAGCAAACGGCCAACAAGAAAGCTTACATTCTGCTCCTGATTGGCTGAAAGGAGTATATGTGTATGTTAAGCATTTCAGCAAGGCGGTTCCGAATTCGCGGATTACAGCGACCGCGTCGTATAGCAGTTGCTGTTGCAGAGAAAGTGCTGACTGCAGTTGTTATGGCGTTATGGCAAATGTGACACCAGCAAATTTATGTAGATTTATGTGATTATGAGGGTATCTGTACAGAACGGTAAGATTATTACTGGAGCAGTCACTATCAGGTCATGATATGTCAAAGCAGAGTATCAGGTCATGATATGTCAAAGTAGACACTGGTTGAAGTAGTAATAGGAAATGGAGCTACAGTCAGCCTGTTCCTGATTGTAAGTAGGCTGTTTGTAGGATGTATTTTTTGGCAGGCAGAGGGACGCAAAGATCTACTTCTCGTCAGGCATGTGCTTCCTGAACACTGATGGCGAGAATATACACTCCTGGAAATTGAAATAAGAACACCGTGAATTCATTGTCCAGGAAGGGGAAACTTCATTGACACATTCCTGGGGTCAGATACATCACATGATCACACTGACAGAACCACAGGCACATAGACACAGGCAACAGAGCATGCACAATGTCGGCACTAGTACAGTGTATATCCACCTTTCGCAGCAATGCAGGCTGCTATTCTCCCATGGAGACGATCGTAGAGATGCTGGATGTAGTCCTGTGGAACGGCTTGCCATGCCATTTCCACCTGGCGCCTCAGTTGGACCACCGTTCGTACTGGACGTGCAGACTGCGTGAGACGACGCTTCATCCAGTCCCAAACATGCTCAATGGGGGACAGATCCGCAGATCTTGCTGGCCAGGGTAGTTGACTTACACCTTCTAGAGCACGTTGGGTGGCACGGGATACATGCGAACGTGCATTGTCCTGTTGGAACAGCAAGTTCCCTTGCCGGTCTAGGAATGGTAGAACGATGGGTTCTATGACGGTTTGGATGTACCGTGCACTATTCAGTGTCCCCTCGACGATCACCAGAGGTGTACGGCCAGTGTAGGAGATCGCTCCCCACACCATGATGCCGGGTGTTGGCCCTGTGTGCCTCGGTCGTATGCAGTCCTGATTGTGGCGCTCACCTGCACGGCGTCAAACACGCATACGGCCATCATTGGCACCAAGGCAGAAGCGACTCTCATCGCTGAAGACGACACGTCTCCATTCGTCCCTCCATTCACGCCTGTCGCGACACCACTGGAGGCAGGCTGCACGATGTTGGGGCGTGAGCGGAAGACGGCCTGACGGTGTGAGGGACCGTAGCCCAGCTTCATGGAGACGGTTGCGAATGGTCCTCGCCGATACCCCAGGAGCAACAGTGTCCCTAATTTGCTGGGAAGTGGCGGTGCGGTCCCCTACGGCACTGTGTAGGATCCTACGGTCTTGGCGTGCATCCGTGCTTCGCTGCGGTCCGGTCGCAGGTCGACGGGCACGTGCACCTTCCGCCGACCACTGGCGACAACATCGATGTACTGTGGAGACCTCACGCCCCACGTGTTGAGCAATTCGGCGGTACGTCCACCCGGCCTCCCGCATGCCCACTATACGCCCTCGCTCAAAGTCCGTCAACTGCACATACGGTTCACGTCCACGCTGTCGCGGCATGCTACCAGTGTTAAAGACTGCGATGGAGCTCCGTATGCCACGGCAAACTGGCTGACACTGACGGCGGCGGTGCACAAATGCTGCGCAGCTAGCGCCATTCGACGGCCAACACCGCGGTTCCTGGTGTGTCCGCTGTTCCGTGCGTGTGATCATTGCTTGTGCAGCCCTCTCGCAGTGTCCGCAGCAAGTATGGTGGGTCTGACACACCGGTGTCAATGTGTTCTTTTTTCCATTTCCAGGAGTGTAGTATAAACAAAGGCTGAGCCTGGTAAATAATGCCAAGGCATAAAAATGAAATTTGCCAGGTGATTTTAAAGTGTGACATGTGTCCAAGCAAGATGTAAGTGATGAATTATTTTCACCATTTTTATGATGTGCTGCGGTCTACATGACTTGCTTGTGCAGTTGTTTGTATACAATTTATGCTACACTTTTGTATTCTTTTGGCTTTTTAAGCACCACTTGATAATGTCACAATGGTTGAAATAGCAATTGTGAAATAAATTAACCGTGTTTAGAAAATTCTACATGATATGAACGCGACCATGAGTAATCAATCAGTTGTAGTTCTACATGTTAATGTATGTAAAACGGCTCGCTTCTGGTCTGGATAGCGCAAACTCTGTATGTTGAGCCATCAGCTTGCGGTATGCGGAAAGGCCGAGACATTCGCCCGATTTTCGTTCAATCGAAACACAAAAATGGAAACTTTCTTCCTCTCTCATTCTCGACAGCGAATGTTTGTGTGCATGTGGTTCATTTGACTGAGGCGGTGTTCAAGAGTTCTGACGACTTGTGGTCAGACCACAAACGTGTGGTAAACGTATCGATGACATGAAGTTTGGTAAAAGGGAGCTAAATTTAATGCACACTCTCCAAAATACTGTCTAAATAAGGTGGCTATTGCCGAAGACAAACGAAAACCCATGGCCATTCCGTCGGTAATGGCATAAAATTTACCATAGCTCCAGCAAGTCGTCAAAGCATGATGCAATATTGTTTCAGGACGAAAGTGGTCTACCAATAGGTTCAACATGTCCTCCAAAGGAGCCTTTATAATCAGAGGTACTGCATCCAGACTGACTAAAATATTACTTGAGTCGATTCGTTTTACTTGATTTTGTCAATGAACATTGTAGAGTTTTAAATATGATATTCGCAGCGCCCAACTGTGACAGTGGTAAAGTAGTTTCTGTTTTATTTCATCTGAAGTTACCTACACTCCTGGAAATGGAAAAAAGAACACATTGACACCGGTGTGTCAGACCCACCATACTTGCTCCGGACACTGCGAGAGGGCTGTACAAGCAATGATCACACGCAAGGCACAGCGGACACACCAGGAACCGCGGTGTTGGCCGTCGAATGGCGCTAGCAGCGCAGAATTTGTGCACCGCCGCCGTCAGTGTCAGCCAGTTTGCCGTGGCATACGGAGCTCCATCGAAGTCTTTAACACTGGTAGCATGCCGCGACAGCGTGGACGTGAACCGTATGTGCAGTTGACGGACTTTGAGCGAGGGCGTATAGTGGGCATGCGGGAGGCCGGGTGGACGTACCGCCGAATTGCTCAACACGTGGGGCGTGAGGTCCCCACAGTACATCGATGTTGTCGCCAGTGGTCGGCGGAAGATGCACGTGCCCGTCGACCTGGGACCGGACCGCAGCGACGCACGGATGGACGCCAAGACCGTAGGATCCTACGCAGTGCCTTAGGGGACCGCACCGCCATTTCCCAGCAAATTAGGGACACTGTTGCTCCTGGGGTATCGGCGAGGACCATTCGCAACCGTCTCCATGAAGCTGGGCTACGGTCCCGCACACCGTTAGGCCGTCTTCCGCTCACGCCCCAACATCGTGCAGCCCGCCTCCAGTGGTGTCGCGACAGGCGTGAATGGAGGGACGAATGGAGACGTGTCGTCTTCAGCGATGAGAGTCGTTTCTGCCTTGGTGCCAATGATGGTCGTATCCGTGTTTGGCGCCGTGCACACAGGGCCAACACCCGGCATCATGGTGTGGGGAGCGATCTCCTACACTGGCCGTACACCTCTGGTGATCGTAGAGGGGACACTGAATAGTGCACGGTACATCCAAACCGTCATCGAACCCATCGTTCTACCACTCCTAGACCGGCAAGGGAACTTGCTGTTCCAACAGGACAATGCACGTCCGCATGTATCCCGTGCCACCCAACGTGCTCTAGAAGGTGTATGTCAACTACCCTAGCCAGCAAGATCTCCGGATCTGTCCCCCATTGAGCATGTTTGTGACAGGATGAAGCCTCGTCTCACGCGGTCTGCACGTCCAGCACGAACGCTGGTTCAACTGAGGCGCCAGGTGGAAATGGCATGGCAAGCCGTTCCACAGGACTACATTCAGCATCTCTACGATCGTCTCCATGGGAGAATAGCAGCCTGCATTGCTGCGAAAGTTGGATATACACTGTACTAGTGCCGACATTGTGCATGCTCTGTTGCCTGTGTCTATGTGCCTGTGGTTCTGTCAGTGTGATCATGTGATGTATCTGACCCCAGGAATGTGTCAATAAAGTTTCCCCTTCCTGGGACAATGAATTCACTGTGTTCTTATTTCAATTTCCAGGAGTGTATTTGGCCGCATGAGGATATTGCTTTGGTTTGGAGTCTTTAGTAAAATCGGGAGCAGGATGCGAGCACTATTCTCGTGCTACTCTCCGTTATTTATCACAAGCTGCGGCCTCATTCGTTTATGGATTTAAAACTCGTTCACACAACAGCGACCTCTCGAGTTTTTGTGAGTGATAATTCCACGAACTAAACAAAGAAAGTCAAATAATCAACCCAGAGAGCCTTCACGAACAATGACTGAATGCGAGTATCAATTTATTTGTATATTAGAAAGAATCAACTTATGATATTATAGTCATTATTGTCAGTTTAGACTATACATTGATCATCTTCAGATTTTAGACATCGTAGAGGTTCATTACAAGTCCATTTAGGATGTCCGAAAGTGGTAGACGCAGGAAGGAAGGCGTTCTGCATCACGGTGTGGTTAACTTTTAAAATTTTTGACAGTTTACGTACTAGAAGAGTCAAACAATACGTTTCATCCTCACGTATATCTCGAGAAAAGATCAAGAATGTAAAATTAGAGATCGTGCACACATGGAGGCTTACCAGCAATCGTTATTTCCATGAACCATTCGCGACTGGAGCAAGAAAACAAGGAAATGATGCACAATGTGAATGATCTTTATGACATCCACGCTACTTTTTGATCCATGCATGGAGGTTGCAGGCAGAGTGTCACGACGAAAAGTACTCCCTCTTCAGGCCACGAGTGGCCTACTTGGACCGTCCGACCGCCGTGTCATCCTCAGAGGCGGATGCGGATAGGAGGGGCTTGGAGTCAGCACATCGCTCTCCCGGTCGTTTTGATGGTATTCTTCACCGTAGCCGCTACTATTCGGTCGAGTAGCTCCTCAATTGGCATCACAAGGCTGAGTGCACCCCAAAAAATGGCAACAGCGCATGGCGGCTGGATGGTCACCCATCCAACTGCCAGCCACACCCAACAGCGCTTAACTTCGGTGATCTCACGGGAACCGGTGTATCCACTGCAGCAAGGCCGTTGCCCACGACGAAAAGTGGAGAACATATTACTGGAAGCGGCTTTAAGTTTTTGAGTTGACTTCCATCGCTTATCACTGACATCTCGCCGTCGACAACCAAGACTTCCATGGTGTAGAGCCAGTTAACTGGGACCCTGGTGTTCAACGATGAGTCTCGCTTCTATCTGTGGCAACTAGGTCTACACCAGCGTGTCTGCACAACACCTGGTGGTACAACAAAGCTCCCATTTAGGATCAACGAGACAATAGTTTTTACAAATCTTTCTATGGTAGTTTTCTACTAAGTAGTACGTGCTCCAGTCAATTAATAGACAATAATGAAATACTTTAAGTAATTATGCACGTAGTTATGTTTGTCCTATTCTTAACTTAATGGCTGTTGCTTTATATCAATACCGTCAAGCAAAGTAATATGCAGCTTAAACAAACATTATAATATTAGTGATTAATGCAGCTGTGTTTATAATGTATTTATCAATACAGATTACTTGGAATAAGCAATGGGAATGTATGTGAAGTTCAATGACTACAATGGGCAAGATAATTGTTTCTCAATTTGTTGATTGTCATTCTGTTAAGGAGAATACATAAAGGCCACTATTTCTTTCACAACGGATTATTGGTCTGCAGTAACACGGAACTTGAGAGCAAACAGATACAAGATTCTTTCGATTTTCTCGGCATCTAACGAACATAGAATCATTCACTTGAACAAATACAGTGCTTTCTCAGAGCCACTTCTATGGAACCCCTTTTCGCTATTGTCTTGCCCCACATGTAGCAATCGGTTTTGTTTTCTCCTTCATTAAGAACCATGAGATTGTACACGGAGAGCATCCTTTCATACACTATTACCTTTGCGTACACTTTAGAGGAATAAAGGGCAAGCTGAGTTTTTCACGAGTCATGATGCTTTCTAAAACCATACTGATTAGTGGACATAAACTTCCCAGTCTGAAGAAAGTTTAATGTATTCGAAATGAGAATATGTTCAAGGATTCTGCAGCAAACCGAAGTTACGGATATTGGTCTGTAATTTTGCGGGTCCGTTCTTTTAACCTTCTTGTATAATGGAGTCACCTGCGCTTTTTCCAGTCACTTGGGACTTTGTGCTGGGCGGGAGATTCACAATAAATGCAGCGTAGGTTAGGGGTCAATGCCGTAGGGTGCTCCAGTAGCCGGCCGAGGTGGCCGAGCGGTTCTAGGTGCTTCAAACGGGAACCGCGCGACTGCTACAGTCGCAGGTTCGAATCCTGCGTCGGGCATGGATGTGTGTGATGTCCTTAGGTTACTTAGGTTTAAGTAGTTCTAAGTTCTAGGGGACTGATGACTTCAAATGTCAAGTCCCATAGTGCTCAGAGCCATGTGAACCACTCAGTGTTCCAGTAAACAAGTGCTGTAAAGTGCGTACCTTAAGAGCTATGAGCATTTGTTCATCTTCGCTACTGTGAAACACATCTCTTATATCGAGCAACTATCCATAGCTCTTAAAGTATGCATTTTAAAGCCCATATGTACTACAAATTTTTGTTCTTGTGTCTATGCATGCTGTCTCCTCCAAAAATATGGCCGGCCGGAGTTGTCGAGCGGTTCTAGGCGGTACAGTCTGGAACCGCGAGACCGCTACGCTCGCCGGTTCGAATCCTGCCTCGGGCATGGATGTGTGTGATGTCCTTAGGTTAGTTAGGTTTAAGTAGTCCTAAGTTCTAGGGGACTGATGACCTTAGAACTTAAATCCCACAGTGCTCAGAGCCATTTTTGAACCAAAAATATGGAAACCAACGAGTTTGCAGTACAAAGAGATCTGTTTCAAAGGATCGAAGATGCACAAGTACTCATAATTCTTAAGGTATGCGTTTTACACCCCATGGTTCCTAAACATTTTTCCTTGTTTTCTTCCACATTAGAATCTTAGAATGTTGTCCAAGCTACAGTCACAGCAACAACAGTATCGGTACATGTATTCCGCTGTCAAAAGTATCAGAACGATTTTCCCTAATGACTTTCGACTCGGTCGTTACGGGACCAAGGACCCATACCTCAGACTGATACAGTTACCCGTCTCCATCATCCCTGAAAGTTAACTGTGGGGGTCCTCAAAGGAGTGTGCGCACTGGGTTCCACGCCACCTAACAGGAGACCATAACACTTGTACTCCGTCGGAAGTAGTACGTGGATATTGGGGAGGTTACTGATGGAGCAAGATGTTGGCTCCAGCGTCGACCAGTACAGTGGTACTTAGCGGGAATACATTCCCTCGTAGAAAAATAGTGTAAGGCTGTCGCACTGAACAGAGTTTATGTTGAAAAATAGTATTCTGTAGCTAAAAGAAAAGTGGTTCAAATTGTTCTGAGCACTATGGGACTTAACATCTGTGGTCATCAGTCCCCTAGAACTTAGAACTACTTAAACCTAACTAACCTAAGGGCATCACACACATCCATGCCCGAGGCAGGATTCGAACCTGTGACCGTAGCTGCCACGCGGTTCCAGACTGAAGCGCCCAGAACCGCACGGCCACACCGGCCGGCTTTAGCTAAAACAGTAGGAATTAATTTGGTGTATTGGATTCCTGAATAAAACCAACCTCCTTCCAGAAAAAAAAATGGATAACTTATCACATGCCCCTCGTATGATGTATATAAATCCATCACGTACTACAGACCACTGAAGATGCCTGACAACTACACTGAAGCCCCAAAGGGACTGGTATAGGCATGCGTATTCAAATACAGAGTTATGTAAACAGGCAGAATATGGCGCTGCGGCTATATATGATAAGTGTCTGGCGCAGTTGTTAGATTGGTTACTACTCGAACAATGGCAGGTTATCAAAATTTAAGTGAGTTTGAACGTTTTCTTCAAGTCCGAGCGCGAGCGATGGGGCATACAATCTTCGAGGTAGAGATGAAATGGGGCTTTTCCTGTCCGATCATTTCACGAGTGTACAGTGGACACCAGGAATCCGGTAAAGCATCAGATCTCCGACATCGCAGCGGCTGAAAAAAGATCCTGCAAGAACGGGACCAAAGGCGATTGAAGAGGATCGTATAACGTGACAGAAGTGCAACCCTTCCGCAAATTACTGCACATTTCAGTGGTGGGCCTGTAACTCTTATGTCGATAAGAAATAGGTGTAGCTGCAAATATGGAGCGTGTATTCTGTGTTAGTTGAGGTCATTGATTTGTAATAGGAAATTTAGAGGTTTGTAAAGTAATATGATTTGTTAGAATAATGAATTTTTATAATGTGTGTATGTTTATAAGAAAGACAATGGCAATTGAAAGCTGGTTCATGCTTAGGGAACTTTGAAAATCTAAAAGATATAGTGAAGTCCCTCCGCAAGGGCCGGCTGGTGTGGTCGAGTGGTTCTAGGCGCTTCGGTCTGGAGCCGCGCGACCGCTACGATTCCAGGTTCTGAATCCTACCTCGGGCCTGGATCTGTGTGATGTCCTTAGGTTAGTTAGGTTTAAGTAATTTTCAGTTATAGGGGACTGATGACCTCAGAATTTAAGTCCCAAACTGTTCAGAGCCATTTGAACCATTTTTGAACGTCCGCAAGGGAAGTTGCAGGGCGCAATGTGAAAGGTGGTTTTGGCGGTTAAAATGAGTGGCTCTTTGATGTGAACAGTACGCAGTAAGTGGCCAGCCGTAGCACGGTACACTTCGGCGGTGTCAAGAGAGCAATTGGAAGCTGCTTTGCAAGGCATTTTAGCCTCGGATGTGAAGCTGGCTATTATTTGGTATTCTCGGCCAAAAAGGAATGGCTCTAATATGTTGAAAAATCTGACGCCAATGAGAGATTTTATAGAGCATTCGATCTTCAAGATCCGTGAGTACAGTTTGCCGCCATCTCGCTTGCCACCTAAATTTCGCCGCTGCTTCGCAAACTTCATACATGCAGATATGTATATGAGCATGGACCCGTTATTTTGTGTGAGTGGTTTTAATAATAATCTAAAGGCTATAAATCTTGTTGGGAACCTAATCTTCTATCCTTATCAAGAAGCTATGCAGGGTGCTACTAAAACCGAGTATTCTTGCCTTCAAGTGTTTTGAGAGAGGTTTCTTTATGTTTGTCAAATGTGAAAGGAGTAGCAAAAGTTGTAGGTAAAACCAGTAAAGTGAAGTTAGATGGGATCTGGTTAACAGACTCTCAGTTTATTGCAAAGTATAGTTTTGCCAGAATACGGTGCTATATTGTGTAAATATTATTATCTAAAATACCTGCTTCACAGGTGATAAAGAAAAACGCAAATAAGTTAAGCACATTTTAAACATAATATAGTCTTGAGCACTATCATGAATGACTCCTTTTTTGAAGTTAATTAAGATCAATGCTGAATTTTTTGCCTTGGAAAGCAAAATAGAAACTATTCCACGTGAAGTTAAGCATTAGCTTTGTTTGAAAGTCTTTTCTATTGAAACAATCATAGAGCCTGAATATTAGTTTATGGGCCCCCATCATATTCTTCACATTTTAGAAAGTTAATTTGATTAGTATTGCTGCTAAGGAAAAAACTTCATATGCCAGATTCAACATCAAGGTCTGCTTTCAGATCCAACAGCAGCGAAAACAGGAGTCAAGCAAGACTGCTTGCTCTAACCTATTTTTTTTAACATAGTACTTAATCTTGTAATGGCACAAGCAATAGATAAAGTGGAAGGAATAAAATGGAGCAATGGGACACATCTAGAAGACCTAGATTATGCAGATGACCTTTGCCTTCTATCCCACAGCTTCAGTGACATGAAAGAGAAGCTAGAAATCTGAAATCTGCAGCGAAGTGAGTTGGCTTGAAAATTAACTCCCAAAAAATTAAAGACATGCGGGCAAATGATAACAGCACTGCAGAGCGTAAGCTCGGGAGGCAGATAATTGAAAAGGTGGGTAAGTTTTGTTACCTTGGAAGCATGATTACACCAGCATCCTTTGTTGCAACCCTATGCTCCTCATAAGGAGTTAAAGGAATTGATATATATATATATATATATATATATATATATATATATATATATATGTGTGTGTGTGTGTGTGTGGGAGTATGAACGGTGTAATTATGATATTATTTTTTCTTTGTTTGTGTTTTTACCTGTCAGTTAAGACAGAAGCCCCTCATGTGAAATTTAGTTCTGCATTTCATGCAGTAACATTTCAGCATTGGTTTGAGTAATGATCTTGCGTGTAGCTGTTATTGGTATGAGCTTGGTGCAAATTTGCTTTCTATGATTACTGGTGTCTGCATTATTGGTAACTGCTGCTACGCACAGCTCAGAGTGCCCTGTGTCAGTTTGTATCCTGTGTGATATTCGAGGGGAAATATTAATGAAAGTAAATTCAAAAACCAATATTTAATTTTCTTAAAAAAATTTATTGTCAAATTAATGTGCCCAATTGGGCTGGCGACCGTTCATTTATTTAATTCACATATGAATTTTATCACTTTTATTAACTTCCAAGGTTAAAGTCTGTTTAGTTTTTATGTTAATTTCACCTTATTCAAGATTATAGTCCGATACCTTTACCCATTAGACACACACACGGTCAGAATTCAAAATACTCTCTGAGGGTAACATTAGCTGGTTTTACGGCAAGTTAGCGTCACACGTGGCTTTTCCCACGACAAGAATAGCAGGTTCGGTTGTTAGAGAAGAGTGACCTATAACGACAGGCTAGGGTTATAGGCCATCAACAAGTGTCAGCGAGCGAACCATTCAAGGAAACATCATCGATATGCGCTTTCGGAACCGATGGCCCACTCGTGTACAATTGATGACTGCCTGACACAAAGCTTTATGCCTCACCTGGGCCTGTCAACACCGACATTGGACTGTTGGTGACTAGAGACATGTTGCTTGGTCAGAGAAGTCTCGTTTCAAATTGTATCGAGCAGATTGATCTATGCGGATATGGAGACAACCTCATGAATCCATGGACCCTGCATGTGAGCAGGGAACTATTCAAGCTAGTGAAGGCTCGGTAATGGTGTGGGGCCCGTGCAGTTGGAGTGATATGGGTCACCTGTTACGTCTATATACTACTCTGACATGTGACACATACGTAAGCATCCTGCCTCATCACCTGAATCCATTCATATCCATTGTGCATTCCGACGGACTTGGGCAGTTCTACTAGGACAATGTGACACACCTCACATCCAGAATTTATACAGAGTGGCTCCAGAGATATTCTTCTGAGTTTAAACACTTCCGCTGGTCACCAAACTCTCCAGATATGAGCATATACGGAACGCCTTGCAACATGCTATTCAGAAGGGATCTCCACCAACCTCTTTTTTTTTTTTTTTTTTTTTTTTTTTTTTTTGTCATCAGTCTACTGACTGGTTTGATGCGCCCCGCCACGTATTCCTTTCCAGTGCTAACCTCTTCATCTCAGAGTAGCACTTGCAACCTACATCCTCAATTATTTGCTTGACGTATTCCAATCTCTGTCTTTAGCTACAGTTTTTGCCCTCTACAGTTCCCTCTAGTACCATGGAAGTCATTCCCTCATGTCTTAACAGATGTCCTATCATCCTGTCCCTTCTCCTTATCAGTGTTTACAACATATTCCTTTCCTCTCCTATTCTGCGTAGAACCTCCTCATTCCTTACCTTATCAGTCCACCTAATTTTCAACATTCGTCTATAGCACCACATCTCAAATGCTTCAATTCTCTTCTGTTCCGGTTTTCCCACAGTCCATGTTTCACTACCATACAATGCTGTACTCCAGACGTACATCCTCAGAAATTTCTTACTCAAATTAAGGCCGGTATTTGATATTAGTAGACTTCTCTTGGCCAGAAATGCATTTTTTGCCATAGCGAGTCTGCTTTTGATGTCTTCCTTGCTCCGTCCGTCATTGGTTATTTTCCTGCCTAGGTAGCAGAATTCCTTAACTTCATTGGCTTCGTGACCAACAATTCTGATGTTAAGTTTCTCGCTGTTCTCATTTCTACTACTTCTCATTACCTTCGTCTTTCTCCGATTTACTCTCAAACCATACTGTGTACTCATTAGACTGTTCACTCCGTTCAGCAGATCATTTAATTCTTCTTCACTTTCACTCAGGATAGCAATGTCATCAGGGAATCGTATGATTGATATCCTTTCACCTTGTAGTTTAATTCCACTCCTGAACCTTTATTTTATTTCCATCATTGCTTCCTCGATGTACAGATTGAAGAGTAGGGGCGGAAGGCTACAGCCTTGTCTTACACCCTTCTTAATACGAGCACTTCGTTCTTGATCGTCCACTCTTATTATTCCCTCTTGGTTGTTGTTTATATTGTATATGACGTGTCTCTCCCTATAGCTTACCCCTACTTTTTTCAGAATCTTGAACAGCTTGCACCATTTTATATTGTCGAACGCTTTTCCAGGTCTACAAATCCTATGAACGTGTCTTGATTTTTCTTTAGCCTTGCTTCCATTATTAGCCGTAACGTCAGAATTGCCTCTCTCGTGCCTTTACTTTTCCTAAAGCCAAACTGATCGTCACCTAGCGCATTCTCAATTTTCTTTTCCATTCTTCTGTATATTATTCTTGTAAGCAGCTTCGATGCATGAGCTGTTAAGCTGATTGTGCGATAATTCTCGCACTTGTCAGCTCTTGCCGTCTTCGGAATTGTGTGGATGATGCTTTTCCAAAAATCAGATGGTATGTCGCCAGACTCATATATTCTACACACCAATGTGAATAGTCATTTTGTTGCCACTTTCCCTAATGATTTTAGAAATTCTGACGGAATGTTATCTATCCCTTCTGCCTTATTTGACCGTAAATCCTCCAAAGCTCTTTTAAATTCCTATTCTAATACTGGATCCCCTATCTCTTCTAAATCTACTCCTGTTTCTTCTTCTATCACATCAGACAAATCTTCACCCTCATAGAGGCTTTCAATGTATTCTTTCCACCTATCTGCTCTCTCCTGTGCATTTGACAGTGGAATTCCCGTTGCACTTTTAATGTTCCCGCCGTTGCTTTTAATGTCACCAAAGGTTGTTTTGACTTTCCTGTATGCTGAGTCTGTCCTTCCGACAATCATATTTTTTCGATGTCTTCACATTTTTCCTGCAGCCATTTCGTCTTAGCTTCCCTGCACTTCCTATTTATTTCACTCCTCAGCAACTTGTATTTCTGTATTCCTGATTTTCCCAGAACATGTTTGTACTTCCTCCTTTCATCAATGAACTAAAGCATTTCTTCTGTTACCCATGGTTTCTTCGCAGCTACTTTCTTTGTACCTATGTTTTTCTTCCCAACTTCTGTGATGGCCCTTTTTAGAGATGTCCATTCCTCTTCAACTGTACTACCTACTGCGCTATTCCTTATTGCTGTATCTAGAGTTAGAGTCCTTCAAACGTATCTCGTCATTCCTTAGAACTTCTTTGCGTATTGATTCTTCCTGATTAATGTCTTGAACATCAGCCTACACTTCATCACTACTATATTGTGATATGTCTATATCTGCTCCTGGGAACGCCTTACAATCCAGTATCTGATTTCGGAATCTCTGTCTGACCATGATGTAATCTAATTGAAATCTTCCCGTATCTCCCGGCCTTTTCCCAGTATACCTCCTCCTCTTGTGATTCTTGAACAGGGTATTCGCTATTACTAGCTGAAACATGTTACAGAACTCAATTAGTCTTTCTCCTCTTTCATTCCTTGTCCAAAGCCCATATTCTCCTGTAACCTTTTCTTCTACTCCTTCCCCTACAACTGCATTCCAGTCGCCCATGACTATTAGATTTTCGTCCCCCTTTACATACTGCATTACCCTTTCAATATCCTCATACACTTTCTCTATCTGTTCATCTTCAGCTTGCGACGTCCGGGTGTATACATGAACTATCGTTGTCGGTGTTGGTCTGCTGTCGATTCTGATTAGAACAACCCGGTCACTGAACTGTTCACAGTAACACACCCTCTGCCCTACCTTCCTATTCATAACGAATCCTACACCTGTTATACCATTTTCTGCTGCTATTGATATTACCCGATACTTATCTGACCAGAAATCCTTGCCTTCCTTCCACTTCACTTCACTGACCCCTACTATATCTAGATTGAGCCTTTGCATTTCCCTTTTCAGATTTTCTAGTTTCCCTACCACGTTCAAGCTTCTGACATTCCATGCCCCGACTCGAGGAACGTTATCCTTTAGTTGATTATTCAATCCTTTTCTCATGGTATCCTCCCCCTTGGTAGTCCCCTCCCGGAGATCCGAATGGGGGACTACTCCGGAATCTTTTGCCAATGGAGAGATCATCATGACACTTCTTCAACTACACGCCACATGTTCTGTGGATACACGTTACGTGTCTTTAATGCAGTGGTTTCCATTGCCTTCTGCATCCTCATGTCGTTGATCATTGCTGATTCTTCCGCCTTTAGGGGCAATTTGCCACCCCTAGGACAAGAGAGTGCCCTGGACCTCTATCCGCTCCTCCGCCCTCTTTGACAAGGCCGTTGGCAGAATGAGGCTGGCTTCTTATGGCGGAAGTCTTCGGCCGCCAATGCTGATTATTTATCAAAATTTAGGCAGTGGCAGGGATCGAATCCGAGACCGAAGGTGTTTTGATTATGAATCAAATACGCTACCCCTGATGATGATGATTAGGACATTACAACACCCAGTTCCTGAGCGGAGAAAATCTCCGACCCAGCCGGGTATCGAACCCGGCCCTTTGGATTGACAGTCCGTCGCGCTGACCACTCAGCTACCGGGGCGGACAGTATTATAGTGAAACCACGTTGATGTCTAGGCGACTAAATTCGACTGAAGTAAATCCTATGGAACACATCCGAGGCGCTATCGGGCGCCGTCACTGCGTACGAAAATCAGCGGCGAATTACACTAATGGCCATTAAAATTGTTACACCAAGAAGAAATGCAGATGATAAACGAGTATTCATTGGACAAATATATTATACTAGAACTTACTACATTTTCACGAAATTTGGGTGCATAGATCCTGAGAAATCAGTACCTAGAACAACCACCTCTGGCCGTAATAACGGCCTTGATACGTCTGGGCATTGAGTCAAACAGAGCTTGGATGGCTTGTATAGGTACCCATGCAGCTTCAACACGATACCACAGTTAATCAAGAGTAGTGACTGGCTTATTGTGACGAGCCAGTTACTCGGCCACCATCGACCAGACGTTTTCAATTGGTGACAGATCTGAATGTGCTGGCCAGGGCAGCAGTAGAACATTTTCTGTATCCAGAAAAGCCCGCACAGGACCTGCAATATGCGGTCGTGCATTTTCCTGTTGAAATGTAGGGTTTCGCAGGGATCGAATGAAGGGTAGAGCCACGAGTCGTAACACATATGAAATGTAACGTCCACTGTTTAAAGTGCCGTGAATGGGAACAACAAGTGACCAACATGTGTAACTCATGGCACCCCATACCATCACACCGGGTGATACGCCAGTATGGCGATGAGGAATACACGCTTTCAATGTGCGTTCACCGCGATGTCGCCAAACACGGATGCGACCGTCATGATGCTGTAAACAGAACGTGGATTCATCCGAAAAAATTGTGTTTTTTCATTCGAGCACCCATGTTCGTCGTTGAGTACACCATCGCAGGCGCTCCTGTCTGTGATGCAGCGTCAAGGGTAACCGCAGCCATGGTGTCCGATCTGATAGTCCACGCTGCTGCAAACGTCGTCGAACTGTTCGTGCAGATGGTTGTTGTCTTGCAAACGTCCCCATCTGTTGACTCAGGGATCGAGACGTGGCTGCAAGATCCGTTTCAGCCATGTAGTTAAGATGCTTGTCATCTCGACTGCTAGTGATACGAGGCCGTTCGGATCCAGCTCGATGTTCCGTATTACCCTCCTGAACCCATCGGTTCCATATTCTGCTAACAGTCATTGGATCTCGACCAATGCGAGCAGCAATGACGCGATACGATAAACATCAATCGCGATAGGCTACAATCCGACCTTTATCTAAGTCGGAAACGTGATGGTACACATTTCTCCTCATACACCATGCATCACAAGAACGTTTCACCAGGCAACGCCGGTCAACTGGTGTTTGTGTATGAGAAATCAGTTGGAAACTTTCCTCATGTCATCACGTTGTAGGTGGCGCCACCGGCGCCAACCTTGTCTGAATGCTCTGAAAAGCTAATCATTTGCATATCACAACATCTTCTTCCTTTCGGTGTAATTTCGCGTCTGTAGCACGTCATCTTCGGGGTGTGACAATTTTAATGGCCAGTAGTGTGCGACTGGTGCTTCATGGAGTAACACTTTCCATTTCGTCATCGTAGATAACGGGAGAGTTGTGTGTCGCCGTGCGGCGCCGCTATCAGGAAGCAGCGCGGGTGTCCCTGCGCGTGGTCCCCCAGTGAATGAGGACCCAGGCCGCCCTCCCAGCATGTGGCAGCCGGGCCTTGGACTGTGCGCCCACTGAGTCAGAGGTCGGGCCCGCCCCCTCACCTCACAGGGCCAGTGGAAACACACCGGCTGAGGCGGATCCCGGCAGCTACGCCCTGTTCTGAGGGCCAGGGCCGCTCCTCAAGGTCGCTCACGCACCGCCCGGGCCGTTGACTCCGGACCGCACGTAAACACACTGCCGGCCGCCTCGCGCCGCGCCGGTCTCCGCGTGCTTCCGTACCGAGTCGGCCGCCGCCACGTCTCAGTCTGGTGAAGTTGGCACCCGACTTTATGGAGATATACATTTTTCAGAGACTTGACAGACATGCTGTAGTGATACAGTTATCTGCACACGAAATTTGAATAGTTCTGCAGAATTTTGCGAAAGAAACAATACTCGGAAATATCAACTAATGGAAAATCCAAGATGGAACAATACTGTGAAAAAGATAGTTGCTACTCGTCATATAGCAAAGATGCTGAGTTGCAGATATGTCCAAAAAAACAGAGAAAAAAAGACAAAAAATGATCCAGACTCTGGCTTCAGCAGCACGTGTGAGTGAGTTGCGTTTTCGCGTGTGTTCTAACAACCCTACCACAACAAAGGTCAAAAATTAATTATGATTGTAGTGTTGCTCACGCTGCTAAATACTGCATTTTCGAGCAACAACAAAGTTATATTATGTGGCAGGTGTCATTAGAGCACAGTTAATAAAGTCATTTCTTGAAATAATGGATAAACTAGGCACTCATCTTTTCGCGTTTCCCACGCTGGTTTCGTTGTGAACTCATGGCTCAATAGTCGCAAATGTAGGTAGTGATGATTCCAATCTCGGATGCAAAGAGGCCTGGGTGTTATTCTGTAACATTCAAAAGTTTTATATATCTGTTTCATAAACCATTCTTGAAGATTAAACTTTTGCAAGTTAGGACAATGGTGATGTAAAAACGTAATCAGGGCTCTGAATTTAAGTTACACTTGCTTTTTATTACTTTTGCTGCAATATCACGTAAATTGTTCCAATAACATCACTTCACAATATAAAACATACTTGCAAATATCTTCCTCACTGTTAAAGTTCACATTTCATAAACTGACTACAATTTGCGTCTTTTTAACATGACGACCAAAGCTTGACTCACTAAAAACCGCTTACGCACCCAAAAATCAGAGTTACAAGTACGTCAAAGGTCAGAGTGACAAAAGAAAGAATACACATAAGAATAATATCTTTGCAATATATACATATCGAAGTACCTCTACATTAATGAAATGAAATCTGAATGTTGTCACAGAAATACGGTAACTATTTTACAGAAAAACTATAGAATATTGCTGGTATCGAGAAGTTGACGTGCCGTAATGGTTACGTAATTCAAGTACCATCACAGTGTGTGTTTGTGTATGGTGTACCCTTATGTTGTCTATTTCCGACAAAGACCTTGTCGGCCGTAAACTCACTTTGTGACGGTCTTTTTGTTGTACCTGCGACTCAGCGTCTCCCTTATATGGTGAGTAGCAACTATCCTCATATTGATACTCTGAAAAATTGTAGTTTTGTTAAAGAAAGACTTGCTAAATTAAGAAAATAATTGTGATAAAAATTTTGAGAGGCTGCCCTTCGGAAAGCATTTTTTTCTGCAGATAATAATTTATGCCTCCCCTTCATGAAACATGGACCCTGCCGTAAGTGGGGAGGCTTGCGTGTGTCAGCGATACAGGTAGCCGTACCGTAGGTACAACCACAACGGAACGGTATCTGTTGAGAGGCCAGAAAACGTGTGGTTCCTGAGGAGGGGCAGCAGCCTTTTCAGTAGTCGCAGGGGCAACAGTCTGGATGATAGACTAATCTGGCCTTGTAACACTAACCAAGACGGCCTTGCTGTGCTGGAACTACGAACGGCTAAAAGCAAGGGGAAACTGCATCCGTAATTTTTCCCGAGGGCATACAGCTTTACTGTATGAGTAGCATGGAGAGCTGAATCAAACCGCCGGCCAGAATGGCCGAGTGGTTCTAGGCCCTACAGTCTGGAACCGCGCGACCGCAACAGTCGCAGGTTCGAATCCTGCCTCGGGCATGGATGTGTGTGATGCCCTTAGGTTAGTTAGGTTTAAGCAGTTCTAAGGTCTAGTGGTCTGATGACCTCAGACGTTAAGTCCCATAGTGCTCAGAGCGATTTAAACTTTTTTTTTTTTTTGCGTCGAAGCAGTCTCTGGACTGAAGACCACAACAACAACAACAACAGTTTATGAGACAGCTGCTATAACGAGGGACCCAGTTTCACCTCTTGTGATGTTGGCATTCGATAAACATTTTCTTCAGATACCTTGATAGAATGCTGTAGTTCTAGAATAACCTGTACAAAATTTGAATAGTTCTACGGAATTTCGGAAAAAAAAATCAGGAAATCTTTTTACGCAGGTAATGATTGTGAGATATTTTCAATAATGAGGGATACATTTTTACAACATAAAAAAGTAGTACAACAGTCCCGATCATAGTTCCGTGTAGCAACCCAAGAGCTCTATCGAAGATGGTCAGGTAGACCCTAATTAGAACTCGCAAAACTTTGTCCTCAGGTAGCAGGACGATCCAAAAGCTAACTAGTTGGGCGTCCATTGCCTAATTTAAGTTTTCCATTTTAAGTAACATTGTGGAAGAGGTAGATTTTGCTGCGTTTATAGTGATCGTGGTTGCGTACATCTAATTTGCAGTGCAAAGCGTTCTAGAATCTGAAGTACTGTGGACATTCTGTGGTAAGAATTTGCGGTGCTCTTAATTTATTTACTGGAGACAGCCGAAATTTATTCTCAAGTGTGAACGACGTTAAGATCACACATACGCTCCAGAATATTTATCAGCCAGGAGAATATCAAGCGATTCTGAGGGAAAGATGATATGGATGATATGCCATTACAACTTATTTGTAGAGAAGTACATAGCAATCAGACAACAAAGAACAAATTAGCTTACTAAGAATTAGGTAAAGTATATGTTGTAAATATACTAGGTTTCGTGTAACTGCTTACAGTGGTTTTGTGCTTTGCTAGTCTTAAGACGGCAAACTGATCGACAACTGAAATTTACGAGGGTAATCCCAAAAGTAATGTATCCTATTTATTTATAAGTACATAGACCTGTTTATTTCTACAATGGTTTGTATCAGTTTACAGCTTGAACATTTAGCTATTTTTCGACATAATCACGATTTTTGTCGATGCATTTTTGTAGACGCTGTGGCAGTTTTTGTATGTCCGTGTCATACCAGCTCGCCGCAATGCTGTTCACAAAGTTATGAACCTCTTCTTTCACCTCGTCGTCGGAGCTGAATCGCTTTCCGGCCAAATGTTCTTTTAACCTAGGGAACATGTGATAGGACTGTAGAGTGGGTGGGTGATAATGTTCCAATGAAACTGTTGCAGGAGAGCAACGGTTTGCCGAGCGATGTGTGGGCGAGCGTTGTCATGGAGAATGTGTACGACCTTGCTCAACATTCCTCTTTTCCGGTTCTGAATTTCCCGTTTGAGTTTTTCAGAGTCCCACAGTACCTGTCAGCGTTAATTTTGGTCCCAGCAATTCAGCTCCGACGACGAGATGAAAGAAGAGGTTCATACATTTCTGAACAGCATGGGGGCTAGCTGGTATGACATGGGCATACAAAAACTGCCACAGCGTCTACAAAAATGCATCGACAGAAATGGTGATTATGTCGAAAAATAGATAAATGTTCAAGCTGTAAACTGATGTAAAGCATTTTAGAAATAAACAGGTCTATGTACTTAAAAAAAGATAGTAGACCTTACTTTTGGTATTATCCTCGTATTTCCACAACAGGATGAGTATATTATTGTGAACCTAGGTTTCACGTATGTAGCGCATACGCCGATGGACACTACTCTCTTTTATCCGTATTCCTTAAGCCAACTATTTCTAAGGGTTTTGTCACAGCTTAATGACTCAGGTAAAAGGTTACACCTGTTCTCTCTTTTATTCCTTGCTTTTAATATTTCCAATGTTACTGGTAAATGAACAGGACTGATTATGTAAAGCTCCTTAAGTTTTTCATTGCTGTGTTGTTCGTGTCTTTAAGTTTGTTATTTTATGGTGTTGTATGGATGTTATGAATGTAATTAGATTTCAGTGACAAGTATGGGTCTATTGTTCTGATATTACCTCCTTAGTACAAGTCACTAACAGGTTGTACACCTCAGAGAGTACGCTCATTTCTCTCGCACTAGCGTGCATCCACACAATTTGAATGCATCTCGGTGTATAACAGTGATCATGTTTGACCATATCTATACCTGGATATTCTTTACTATGTCTTATTTGTTTGAGTATTATGTCTACTCCACAAACGCTAACAGTGTAGAGAGTGTTATACGTCACTGCCATCTTGTTTTGAAAATATGCAGCTAACCTTTTACGGTAGGATTTCAGCAATTTTTAATTCATACCATTAAAAAGTTGTTATTCAATATTGTCTGATGACCACTGAACCGTTCTGCGGCTCGCATTGGTGCTGTTGTAGGTTTCTGTCCCCTGTTGGAGGCCAGACGGTATCGTTTAGTTGGCATGGTTGCGGTTTTTGTATTCTTCTTGCGTTGACTGGCGCCACTTGGTTTCGCAAGCGTTGCCTGTCCGCTAGTGTCAGCAGCGGTGTTATCGATATGTAGTAACTGTGGCCCTATCTTTGGGGTGACGTCGTTGTTCTTCCGGGTCATGTGAGTGAGCAATTCGGTTGGGGACTCCGGGAAGTGCGAGAACACTCTGGGACCACCGGCAGTACGCATGCACTGCCAAATGGAAGGGCTGCGGTCGCGAGGGTACCCGACATACTCGTCAACCGGCTCCAACAAGCTTTAAGTTGAGTGGATTTTATTCCTAGCAGTGAAACCTCCACCATTGTGAGATGTCGCGATTCTCCAGTGGCTTGGGTTCGTGTGTCGTCGAGACGAAGAGCAGCGAGTGGAGTGCTTGGGGAAGGCGGATCTAATTAGCTTTCCTCGACTTCTTGTTACTAATTGCTACATTCTATGTGTTACTACATGTTAAGTTCAACCAGCGGTATTTTTCCTGCCTGTTGGCCGCAAACGCCCCATTGATCTGCCCTGGAGGTTAATGTATGTTCGGCAGTGTACGTTTCCTCGCCATCCCACTACTGTCCGGTAAGGCGTGTAGTTTTGAGAGTTTCCTTGATTTGTAGGTAGGTTGGTGTTTCTTCCACTCTGGTAGTAGTGGTTTATTTCTCCTTTCGGACGCTCGAAACACAGCATTCTGAGGACGACGTAGTGCTCACCGCCGGTTCCGGCTTTGGCGTGATGTTCCACCGTTGCATTGGTTATCAGACATTAGGTAGCTTCAGCAGATTATCATTAGTCATCCGTTCGACTGCCACTAGTCTGAGTTGCCATCTTGTGAAGCGAATGCAACTCTTGGCTGCCTTTCTCATCTCTCGCGAAAGTGTTTTCGGCCTGACCAACTCAGAGGTCGATTCCTGGAGCACCGTGACTAGCCCTTGTGTTTTATTATTGTGTTATTATTTGATAATTGTATTACCAAGTTACCATCATTTGCCTCACATGTTTGGTGATCAGTTGCTTCTCCTTTTGAATTAACCTTGTTATTATATTTTCTGTTTTATTGTATGTTTCTAATTTTTTTTAAATATAATTGCCATTCTTGGCGTTACAGCATGTTTAAACGGTTGTGCTACCAACCATTTTGTCTCACCTGTTTGGTGATCAGTTTCCTGTCTTTTAAATTAACATTTGCTATTGTCTTGCTGTTTGACAATATGTTTGATAATTTTTTTTAATAATTGCCATTCTTGGCGTTAAAGGCCTTCAGCTACTGTCGCTACTTGTCTTAAAATTCTAATGTGGAATTGTATTTTAGCAGTTAACATTTAAGACCTTGGTGATATGTCTTCAATACTTTAATAACTGTAGTTTGTAAGTTGCAACAAGTTAAACAATTCTTAATTTATTGCCATTAAGGGCTTCAGCCGTGGAACTGTTCTTAATTTATTGTCATTAAGGCCTTCAACCGTGAGTGGAGTTACTTGTCTTGAAATTTTAATTTGGCAATTGTATTTTTGTAGCGAACTATAAGACCTTGGTCACTTGCCTTTTATAATTTAATAACTGTAATTGCCTCCCCATGAACCATGGACCTTGCCGTTGGTGGGGAGGCTTGGGTGCCTCAGCGATACAGATGGCCGTACCGTAGGTGCAACCACAACGGAGGGGTATCTGTTGAGAGTCCAGACAAACATCTGGTTCCTGAAGAGGGGCAGCAGCCTTTTCAGTAGTTGCAGGGGCAACAGTCTGGATGATTGACTGATCTGGCCTTGCAACATTAACCAAAACGGCCTTGCTGTGCTGGTACTGCGAACGGCTGAAAGCAAGGGGAAACTACAGCCATAATTTATCCCGAGGACATGCAGCTTTACTGTATGATTAAATGATGATGACATCCTCTTGGGTAAAATATTCCGGAGGTAAAATAGTCTCCCATTCGGATCTCCGGGCGGGGACTACTCAGGAGGACGTCGGTATCAGGAGAAAGAAAACTGGCGTTCTACGGATCGGAGCGTGGAATGTCAGATCCCTTAATCGGGCAGGTTGGTTAGAAAATTTAAAAAGGGAAATGGATAGGTTAACGTTAGATATATTGGGAATTTGTGAAGTTCGGTGGCAGAAGGAACAAGACTTTTGGTCAGGTGAATACAGGGTTATAAATACAAAATCAAATAGGGGTAATGCAGGAGAAGGTTTAATAATGAATAGGAAAATAGGAATGCGGGTAAGCTACTACAAACAGCATAGTGAACGCATTATTGTGGCCAAGATAGACACAAAGCCCATGCCTGCTACAGTAGTACAAGTTCATATGACAACTAGCTCTGCAGATGATGAAGAAATTGATGAAATGTATGATGAGAAAAAAGAAATTATTCAGGTAGTGAAGGGAGACGAAAATTTAATAGTCATGGGTGACTGGAATTCGTCAGTAGGACAAGGGAGAGAAGGAAACATAGTAGGTGATTATGGATTGGGGCTAAGAAATGAAAGAGGAAGCCGTCTGGTAGAATTTTGCACAGAGCATAACTTAATCATAGCTAACACTTGGTTCAAGAATCATAAAAGAAGGTCGTATTCATGGAAGAATCCTGGAGATACTAAAAGGTATCAGATAGATTATATAATCGTAAGACAGAGATTTAGGAATCAGGTTTTAAATTGTAGGACATTTCCAGGGGCAGATGTGGACTCTGACCACAATCTATTGGTTATGACCTGTAGGTTAAAACTGAAGAAACTGCAAAAAGGTGGGAATTTAAGAACATGGGATCTGGATAACCTGAAAGAACCAGAGGTTGTACAGAGTTTCAAGGAGAGCATAAGGGAACAATTGATAGGAATGGGGGAAAGAAACACAGTTGAAGAAGAATGGGTAGCTCTGAGGGATGAAGTAGTGAAGGCAGCAGAGGATCAAGTAGGTAAAAAGAGGAGGGCTGCTAGAAATCCTTGGGTAACAGAAGAAATATTTAATTTAATTGATGAAACGAGAAAATATAAAAATGCAGTAGATGAAGCGGGCGAAAAGGAATACAAACGTCTCAAAAATGAGATCGACAGGAAGTGCAAAATGGCTAAGCAGTGATGGCTAGAGGACAAATGTAAGGATGTAGAAGCTTATCTCACTAGGGGTAAGATAGATACTGCCTACAGGAAAATTAAAGAGACCTTTGGAGAGAAGAGAACCACTTGTATGAATATCAAGAGCTCAGATGGCAACCCAGTTCTAAGTAAAGAAGGGAAGGCAGAAAGGTGGAAGGAGTATATAGAAGGTTTATACAAGGGCGATGTACTTGAGGACAATATTATGGAAATGGAAGAGGATGTAGATGAAGACGAAATGGGAGGTAAGATACTGCGTGAAGAGTTTGACAGAGCACTGAAAGACCTGAGTCGAAACAAGGCCCCCGGAGTAGACAACATTCCATTAGAACTACTGACGGCCTTGGGAGAGCTAGTCATGACAAAACTCTACCAGCTGGTGAGCAAGATGTATGAGACAGGTGAAATACCCTCACACTTCAAGAAGAATATAATAATTCCAATCCCAAAGAAAGCAGGTGCTGACAGATTTGAAAATTACCGAACTATCAGTTTAATAAGTCACAGCTGCAAAATACTAACGCGAATTCTTTACAGACGAATGGAAAAACTGGTAGATGCGGACCTCGGGGAGGATCAGTTTCGATTCCGTAGGAATGTTGGAACACGTGAGGCAATACTGACTTTACGACTTATCTTAGAAGAAAGATTAAGAAAAGGCAAACCTACGTTTCTAGCATTTGTAGACTTAGAGAAAGCTTTTGACAATGTTGACTGGAATACTCTCTTTCAAATTCTAAAGTTGGCAGGGGTAAAATACAGGGAGCGAAAGGCTATTTACAATTTGTACAGAAACCAGATGGCAGTAATAAGAGTCGAGGGGCATGAAAGGGAAGCAGTGGTTGAGAAAGGAGTGAGACAGGGTTGTAGCCTCTCCCCGATGTTATTCAATCTGTATATTGAGCAAGCAGTAAAGGAAACAAAAGAAAAATTTGGATTAGGTATTAAAATTCATGGAGAAGAAATAAAAACTTTGAGGTTCGCCGATGACATTGTAATTCTGTCAGAGACGGCAAAGGACTTGGAAGAGCAGTTGAACGGAATGGACAGTGTCTTGAAAAGAGGATATAAGATGAACATCAACAAAAGCAAAACGAGGATAATGGAATGTAGTCAAATCAAATCGGGTGATGCTGAGGGAATTAGATTATGAAATGAGACACTTAAAGTAGTAAAGGAGTTTTGCTATTTAGGAAGTAAAATGACTGATGATGGTCGAAGTAGAGAAGATATAAAATGTAGACTGGCAATGGCAAGGAAAGCGTTTCTTAAGAAGAGAAATTTGTCAACATCGAATATAGATTTATGTATCAGAAAGTATTTTTTTGGAGTGTAGCCATGTATGGAAGTGAAACATGGACGATAACTAGTTTGGACAAGAAGAGAATAGAAGCTTTCGAAATGTGGTGCTGCAGAAGAATGCTGAAGATTAGATGGGTAGATCACGTAACTAATGAGGAGGTACTGAAAAGGATTGGGGAGAAGAGAAGTTTGTGGCACAACTTGACTAGAAGAAGGGATCGGTTGGAGGACATGTTTTGAGGCATCAAGGGATCACAAATTTAGCATTGGAGGGCAGCGTGGAGGGTAAAAATCGTAGAGGGAGACCAAGAGATGAATACACTAAGCAGATTCAGAAGGATTTAGGTTGCAGGAGGTACTGGGAGATGAAGCAGCTTGCACAGGATAGAGTAGCATGGAGAGCTGCATCAAACCAGTCTCAGGACTGAAGACAACAACAACTGTAATAGCAAGTTGCAGCAACTTTAGTCAATTCTTAATTTATTGTCATTAAGGTCTTCAGCCTGAGCCGTGGTGCGCCTTTTCTGGCACACCACCTCTTTGGCAGTACTATCGATTACCCTGCTGTACTACGATCCTTGCCCCTGTTGTGATCTGGTGGCGGGTATTTGCGGTAGGGGAGATGGCCGTCGATCTCCCTGCGAGGCGCTAGCACGTGCTTGAGGGTACGACGGAGCAAACACGCGGTCTCGGCCAGCGGTAGCGCGGCCGTTCAACCTTGCAAAACGGTCACGAGTTGTGGTGGACCTGTCTGATGTCAGCTTCGGGCGATGCTCGTCGCATCGCTTTGGGCCCTATTTTCTCGGAGAGACCCATCCCTCGGGACCTTCTCGAACAACGCTCTCCATCGGATGAGTAAGTTGTTTTGGTGCCTTCGTTTCCTCAAACGATTTGCGTTGCAGCCAGTGAACTTGTTGATTGGTTGGTTCTAATGTACTTGCTGTCGAAGTAAGAGCAGCCGGCAGAGTCTGTGTGTCTGTATGCAGACTAGTAGTTAGTATTTGCTTTAAAATCCGCTAGTTGGATGACTATTAAAAGGCAGATTAGCACGAACGCGTGGGTGTGATTTTGGGTTTATTGCCATCAAGCGACGTCCCTGGTATATTGCTGTAAAAGAAACAAAATTTTCTTGCAACCAGATATTCTGTTATTAGTAAAACTTGTATTTTGTAAAGCTAGTCATTTATATGTACTTTCTTATACACGTGCGCTTATTGAATGCGCTCACTCAACGTAATTGGTTTGTCTATTTTATTGTTTATACAACAACTGAAAATAAAGATGGGAAATATTCCTTCGAATACTAACTGGATTTTATTTTGTACTTCCTTTTCAATTCTTAATGATTTTCAAAATTCTGAAAGTGTTATGTTAACTGTCTTAGACAAAACATAGTTGGCCAACGGCTTTGTCCCACTGTTTACACCGGTTCCCGTCACGTGACTGAAGCTAAGCACTATAGGTTTTGGTTAGCACTTGGATGGATCACCACGCAGATCCGCCGAATGCTGTTGGCAGTTGGGGTGGCCGCAGCCCTTCAGAGGCCAGTCGAGGAGCTACTTGATTAAGAAGTAGTGGCTCTGCTAACAAAAACTGACAACCGTCGGGAGAGCAGTGTGCTGATGACACCCCCCGCCCCCTCAACATATTCGTATTCAGTGACGAATATTGCGCCTTCGCAGGCACAGCTTTATTACCCAGTACTTTGTTACCACTTTGCTCACTATAACTACATAATTTGTTTCTATTTATAGAAATATGATTAAAAGTGAATTGAAAACAGGATACTGGGTAAGATTTCTGTGTGACTAAAGCTTGTTTACATTGAGACAAACATGCATTACTCGAAAGTCCTCATTATCTTCTTTTATGCAACCATTTTATTTTGTCTGAAAATTTATTAGTTTGAAAGTTATTATTACTCCAAATTCTCATATTCCAGGAGCCTATAATGTTAAAAC
This sequence comes from Schistocerca gregaria, assembly GCF_023897955.1. NCBI lineage: Eukaryota > Metazoa > Arthropoda > Insecta > Orthoptera > Acrididae > Schistocerca > Schistocerca gregaria. The sequence continues at coordinate 181,394,146 of NC_064927.1, forward strand.
TTCATATTCTGGTTATGAAACTGTTGTAATTAAGATTATTATTTTTGGGAAAATTTCGGCGCAAAACAATAATAAATACGAAACTTCCTGGCAGATTAAAACAGTGTGCCGGACCGAGACTCGAACTCGGGACCTTTGCCTTTCGCAGGCAAGTGCTGTGCCATCTAAGCTACACAAGTACTACTCACATCCGCTCCTCAGAGCTTTACTTAGACCAGTACCTCGTCTCCTACCTTCCAAACTTCACAGAAGCTCTTCTGCGAAACTTGCTGAGCTGGCACTCCTGGAAGAAAGGATATTGCGGAGACATGGCCTTGCCACAGGCTGGGGGTTGTTTCCAGAATGAGATTTTCACTCTGCAGCGGAATGTGCGCGGATATGAAACTTCCTGGAAGATTAAAACTGTGTGCCGGACCGAGACTCGAACTTGGGACCTTTGACATGTCTCCACAATATCCTTTCTTCCAAGAGTGCTAGTTCTGCAAGTTTCGCAAGAGGGCTTCTGTGAAGTTTGGAAGGTAGGAGGCGAGGTACTGGCAGAATTGGAGCTGTGAGGAGGCGTCGTCAGTTGTGCTTGGGTAGCTCAGATGGAAGAGCACTTGCCCACGTAAGGCAAAGGTCCTGAGTTCGAGTCTCGGTCCAGCACACAGTTTTAATCTGACGGGAAGTTTCATATCAGCGCACACTCCGCTGCAGAGTGAAAATCTCATTCTGAAATCAACAAATACTCTCAAAGTGCGCCAGAATTTCACTTCCGTTCTTAAGTTATTATCTCGATTTCGAAGTGTAAAGATGTATTCAATATTTCTTTTGTGAGCCTGCAAGCGCTTATGTTATTTTGTTCAATAGAGATTATTAAAATTATGGAAGGCTGAAAATAGAACTAGCAGAAAGTAAATAACAGTCACTTCAAACAAAATGTTTCAGTTTGAAGAGTTAAGGAACTTCCCCTTGCACAACGACTAACTTAATAATCAGAAGTCAACATAAAAAGCTGAGTAAATACACATAGCGTTTCTAATAGCTCCTTCCAAATTCCAATCTCGCTTCCGGCCATCCTGATTTAGGTTTTCCGTGATTTCCCTAAATCGCACCAGGCAAATGCCGGGATGGCTCCTTTCAAAGGGCACGGCCGACTTCCTTCCCCGTCCTTCCCTAATCTGATAGGACCGATGACCTCGCTGTCTGGTCTCCTTCCCCGAAACAACCAACCAACCATCCTTCCAAATTCGATCTATAAAGTGAAATGCAACGGTAATAATTTTATATGAAGATAGTAACTGTTCTTGAAAGAACAGATACCATTGATGACCTTGCAGCTTCTCTAGAATAAAAGATAACTAATTGAAACCCTCAGCTACCGACAGGTGTTGTTGATATACCTCGATGGGGACAGCTGAAAATGTGGTCCCCGATCGGGAGTCGAACCCGGGATACCCTGCTTACGTGGCAGACGCTCTATCGACATGCGCCACCGAGGACACAGACGGATAATTTTATTTCTAGAAGTGCACTTAAATTGTTTGCGGATAATACACTATTGTTTGTGAAAAGTAAAACACTCAGAAGCAGCGGTCAGCAACACGCCTCGATAAGAGGACCATAATCAGAGATTTAAATGGCAGACAGGTGGTGTAAACGTAGGTCCAAGAGCGTCCTCTCCTATGTGGCCGGAGACGTGAATGTTACGACGCAACGCTCAGTCATTGCGGAGCCTTCGTACGAAGTGGAAACGGGTAACCGAGTGCCACTATGCCTCGCCGATATCATACAGTGCAATATCGGCATGTGAGTGCTTTCGAACACGGCAGAGTGATTGGTCTCCAGTAAGCGTTCCGTGACACTGCCACTCATGCGGAACACACTTTCAGTAGCGAGGATATATGGAAAACCACTGGGTAAAAGAGAGTTGTACATAGCTCCGAAAGGGTATCGGACGGCTCATTGTGAGCACCGTGCGCGACTACCGCCATCTTGTCCGCTTGAACAGAACAGCATCGTCCACAGTGTTGGCGCGATGTTGGAGCACTGTAGCGGGTGTTGGCTTGGCTGTGTCGACGATTCTTCTGCTTCCACTGACCAGAACCCCCAATACCGAGGATTGCGATGTGCACGTGAACTTCAGGCCCTGGCTTGCTGAGTCCCAAAACGTCGTGTTTTCGGATGAGTCCTGCTTCAACTTGTCCTACAGTGGTGGACACATACGTGGGCAAACTGTATTGTTGGGCGGCATAGCGGACAAATGCGAAGTGTGACGGTTTGGGGCGCCATTGCTTTTAACGCGATCTCACCTCCTGGGTCTTAAGGGCAATCTGAACAACTACTGCTCCATCAGGGAGCTTCTACGGACTGAGGTACTGCCCCTCCTGCAGGCCGTTCCACAAGCCATATTTCACCAGGACAACGTCAGGCCGCATGTGACGAGGAATGTACAAGCCCCCGTCCAAGAACGACAGGTATCATTGCTCCCCTGGCCTGCCCGTTGAGCTGACATGTCGCCCATCGAGCATGCCTGGGATAAGATCAGTTCTCCCTGCAGCCACAGCTGATGCCTTGTGGACGCTCCTACAAGCCGCGTGGTAGAGTATTCCATAGCAGCGTATTCAAGTGCTCTTTGATTCCATGCCGAGACGTCTAGCAGCTCTGATTGTAGCACGTGGTGACTGCAGTCACATGATGTACCGATTTGTAATGCTAATCGTTTGTGGAGTGTCTTGTCCCTAATAGTGTTGTTGTTGTTGTGGTCTTCAGTCCAGAGACTGGTTTGATGCAGCTCTCCATACTACTCTATCCTGTGCAAGCTTCTTCGTCTCCCAGTACCTACTGCACCCTACATCCTTCTGAATCTGTTTCATGTATTCATCTCTTGATCTCCCTCTACGATCTTTAGCCTCCACGCTGCCCTCCAATACTAAATTGGTGATCTGTTGATGCCTCATAATGTGTCCCACCAACCGATATCTTCTTCTAGTCAAGTTGTACTCTTCTCCTCAATTCTATTCAATACCACCTCATTAGTTATATGATCTACCCATCTAATCTTCAGCATTCTTCTGTAGCACCACATTTCGAAAGCTTCTATTGTCTTCTTGTCCAAACTATTTATCGTCCACGTTGCATTTCCATACATGGTTATACTCCATAAAAAAAACTTTCAAAAACGACTTCCTGACATATATATTCTCGATGTTAACAAATTTCTCTTCTTCAAAAACGCTTTCGCCGGCCGGAGTGGCGATGCGGTTCTAGGCGCTACAGTCAGGAACCAAGCGACCGCTACGGTCGCAGGTTCGAATCCTGCCTCGGGCATGGATGTGTGTGATGTCCTTAAGTTAGTTAGGTTTAGTTAGTTCTACGTTCTGATGACCTCAGAAGTTAAGTCGCATAGTGCTCAGAGCCATTTGAACCATTCAGAAACACTTTCCTTGCCATTGACAGTACATTTTATATCCTCTCTACTTCTACCATCATTAGTTATTTTGCTCCCCAAATAGCAGTACCACTTTAAGCGTCTCATTTCCTAATCTAATTCTGTCAGCATCACCCGATTTAATTCGACAACATGCCATTATCCTCGTTTCGTTTTTTTTTATGTTCATCTTATATCCTCCCTTCAAGACACTGTCCATTCCGTACAACTGCTCTACCAGGTCCTTTGCTGTCTCTGACAGAATTACAATGTCATCGGTGAACCTCAAAGTTTTTATTTCTTCTCCATGGATTTTAATTCCTACTCCTGATTTTTCTTTTGTTTCCTTTACTGCTTGATCAATATACAGATTGAATAATTCGGGGATAGGCTACAATCCTGTCTCACTCCCTTCCCAACCACTGTTTCCCTTTCATGCTCCTCGTCTCTTATAACTGTCATCTGGTTTCTGTAAAAATTGTAAACAGCATTTTGCTTCCTGTATTTTACCCTTGGCGCCTTTAGAATATGAGAGAGAGTAGTGCGGTCAACATTGTCAAAATCTTTCTCTAAGTCTGCCCCTAATCAGAGGAATAAATTCCATTCCGAACAGTTGTGTGCTTTTTTTTAGGGTATAAACGTCACAACATACTGGCTAAAGTGTTTTTTATTTATGAATATGTCATCTGTTTCAGATGAAGTATTTCAGTAAAGTTAATCTGGGAGGGAACATTACAAAAAAGAACATTTCATATCGATGCTGCACATGCCAGAACTTCGAGGTGTACGACGTTTTGAAGTTTTATGGCTTCTTGTTGTCAACTGTTAAGGATGGTAAGGTATTAAAGCGTTCTCATAATGTGCGTTATGACCGTGTTTACAAATGATTACGAGGTTGAGTCATTCATGCCTCACTATTTGTGGACTAGCTGTACACAGCTTAGTTTAGTGTCTAGGAAAAGATTCTTTGGAGTTGGATCACTCCTCACGGGAGGCCAACATCTGCGAACTAATCGCACTCTGTGACACAGTTTTAACATGTACAGATGATCTGTATGCAGAAAGACTTTGATGCTCTTGAAAAAAAGAAAGGCGGGGGAGGAGACTGGATGGAGTGGGTGGTGGAGGAGGATGCGTGCCTGAATGCTGTAAAACTCGAACACTAGGGACGGTTATTGCTGGAGCCGGACCTCAGACTGGTACACATCAGAGGCATGTGGCTGCTGCAATAAGTTCCGTAAGTTTGTGCCCTCGATGCACCGCAGACAAAATGACACTGCACCGATAATTGCCACTACTTACGCCGCGTGGACCCCGCTTACACGTCCACTTCACGTCTCGCTTTCTTCCCAACCGGCTCACTGCTCGATAAGTAATCGTCAGGGACAGCCAGTCGCGTTGGTACTGTCGATCGCCTCTGAGTTGCGTTGTTACATTACGCTCACCATGTCTGGATGAACACAATTTAGGTTGCGGAATCGCTAACAGACACATCAGGAAAGTTTTGCATCACCTCGGTCCCGAGAGTTCCGGAACCTGTACAGAAAATTGGAATAGAAATCAACATAAACATCATTTACACCTTTTTTATTGTTCACCAAAAACCACACATTGCAAATGTGTCTCCATTCGAGCACATATGGGACACCATCGGACGACACCTCCAGCATCACCCACAACCAGCATTAACCGTCTCTGTATTGACCGATCAAGTGCGAGAGGCATAGAACTCAGTTCCACAATCTAACATACGGCACATGTACAATACAATGTATGCACGTTTGCATCCTTCCATTCAACATTCTGGTGGTTACACCAGTTATGAATGTACCACCATTTCACATTTGCAATGCACCAGAGGTTGAAAATGCCGCTACAATTGTAAGGTTCTTTTATTTAACACACGGCCGGTTTCGGGCTCTTATACCCCATCTTCAGGTGACGTACTGAAAACAGCAAGAGACAGGACATAATTTTTACAAGCAGCAATACTCAAATAAAACAAAGATCCATAAAAATTTAAAACCATTTAAAAACTGACGGTCGGGCTAGGTGCTGTGAAGTCTAAGTCAATACCAAAGTGACTCCAGATAGTACTACTGATGAATCCCTGGGTAAAGAAAAATGCAAAGAATACCAGGACACATCCACTTGGTGCTGTGACCTAGAGCGCCGCGGTGGACGTGTACAAGACGCGGTGTGCTACCAACGAGCGCAGAGCCTGGAACAGCAGACGCGACGGTGGAAGCAGACTGGTGAACCAGAGTGTCAAAAGCACTGCCATCTGTTGACGGAATGACGAACGCGGGGTCACTAGCCTGGCCATTCACAATTTGAGTTATTGATTTACATTTAAAATGACGAATAAAAAATAAACATTATATAAAAAGTTACATGAAAAACCTTAACAGTGCATTATGACTCGTAAAAATGGCTCTGAGCACTATGGGACTTAACTGCTGTGGTCATCAGTCCCCTAGAACTTTGAACTACTTAAACGTAACTAACCTAAGGACATCACACACATCCATGCTCGAAGCAGGATTCGAACCTACGACCGTAGCGGTTCCGCGGTTCCAGACTGTAGCGCCTAGAACCGCTCGGCCACTCTGGCCGGAATGCCTCGTAAAGGAAGAGAACTGTAGTAAAACTGAGAGGAAGCTGCGACATAAAATTTATGTACAAACCGTAAAACGCAATCTAACTTTTTCCTTTTAACGAGTAGCATGCATGTTTTTAATTTAGTGGGGATATAAATGTGGCGACATGGAACAACACGTCACAGTCACCAGTTTAAAGAACATTCACATGTGTCACTCCTGCTTACAAGCATCTTGCTACTGACCAAAAAGGAAAGTAGTGGAACTCTACAGTCCACACGTCAAACTATTATGCCAATTAATAGCTAGCAGAAATAGCACTAAAAGAACACATTGAAAGTGAGGTCAATTTAAAACATGCTAACTCAACGTCGACAACAATCGAGGCCTACACGGGGTAAGACCTGAGGCGCATTTTACATCATGAAAGACAGGTAAATTTTAAGATAGTGAGGACACACATAATGACGCAGCACTATAATGCACCATAGTCATAGGTTCAAATGAAAAACATGTAAACTCTATTAAAAGAGGACAATTTTGCAGCTATGTAAAATGAACTGGATGGACCTCGCAGTAGTGACTATAGGGAACAGGCATATGCCGTACATTCGTTAAGCCTAATTGAGGATCACAAAAATAATGGCGAAAAACACTGACCCAGTTAAGAAATATACATGTATGGCGTAGAATAATCATAAACCAGGAAAAAAAGGAAATGAGGCTCGATGCTGCTTTAAAACAGAAAAGTTATTCAGCAGGACTGCGTGATAAGCGTGCTCATTTATTTATATATTTATTTATTTACACGTCCCGTTCCGTAGGACCAAATTGACGAGCAAATCTACAAGGTCATGGAACGTGTGAGTACATGAACTTACAACAAAAAAGTAATAACAGATAAAAATAAAATGTCTATGAATCCGAAAAAAGTCAAGCCAAGTCACAGCCAACAATACAACAAGACTCAGCTTAATTTTTCGAAGAACTCCTCGATAGAATAGAAGAAGTGACCCATGAGGGAACTCTTCAGTTTCGATTTGAAAGCGCGTGGATTACTGGTAAGATTTTTGAATTCTAGTGGTAACTTATTGAAAATGGATTCAGCAGTATACTGCACATCTTTCCGCACAAGAATTAATGAATTCCAATCATAATGCAGGTTTGATTTATGCCGAGTATTAACTGAATGAAAGCTGCTTATTCTTGGTAATAAGCTAATATTGTTAACAAGAAATGACAGCAAGGGATAGATATATTGAGAGGCCAATGTCAAAATACCCAGACTTGTGAACAGCGGCCAGGAAATGCATTTACTTACTCAGCTCTTGGTGATTTGCCTGAAACCATTGTAGTGGCATTTATGATTATGTACACGAAATTTTACGTAGTAGAAGGATGCCTTCTGTCTCCTCTGTCAGGACCACTGCTGTTGGAATGAAACAAAAGCATCTTCATATATAACTTAAGTCTCACCCATGGTCCATCATTTCGTTTCTGCTTCTTATTTCCTGATCTGCGGTTCGCCACTCTACCATGACTTGCACCTGTCCGTGCTGATTCACCATAAACAATATTTCACCGACGGCGCTCACATGGCGTTGGCAATATTCCACTACGAGACAGAATTCTTCGCACGGCAGACGATGGCTCATATCACACAGAGTATTAGCGTGGACGCGCGCCCAAAGCGTGGGCCGCTAGCACCATACGAAACACATCCGAAGATCGAGGCACAAATGCTCATATCACACTGAGTCTTAGTGTCGAAACGCGCACAAAGCGTGGACCACTAATACCATACGAAACATATTCGAAAGTCGAGACGCACATACTCTATGGCACTATTTACCGTCTTTATACCACGAAAAAAAAAAAAAAAAAGAATTTGACGTACATCTGTCCCTTGGGCAGTGTACAAGAAACCACGGAAAGTAAACGCAAACAGTTTCATCGAGCATGGTGGTAATTTTGAAGGCTCTTCTACGGGAACGCTATGACAGAGTACGACGCTCAATTGCAGAAATAGGACAATAATTATGAGGTCCAGAGAAACAATAGCAGCACTCAGTTGTTGGGAGTACTCCGTACTGCAACATACCTGGTTTGGTATGTCACAAAAAGTGCCAATTGTAGATGACATATCACTTGCAACGGAATTATAATTCAATCTGCCACCTGCTATTGAAAGTTGGCGTGAAGACGTCACAAATACGCAACTCATTTGATCAGATTCAACAAGGACTCATTCTGAAAACTAATGGAAATGACAAATAAGCAAAAGAACACTGAAACAGAACAAATGGAAAATTACGCTAAGCAACACAATATTAACATTAAATTGCGTTATTACGTTAAACAGTTCATCCATGGAGTCTATTTACATGCTGCAACTTCTCTTCCCGTTGCAGTTCTCTTGTATCCTAGTACTCACTTGTTCCGCAGCGACTGTGTACTAATTCCTGATTCAATTTTCTCTACATAACTCCTGCGATGGGTTGGGTGGCCTCAATTCCACATATTCGCTACGTTGGTCATTCCATTGACCTCGACCGTTGTATGTTCTGCTTTTGCTTCGCTGTTGGTCTCTAGAATACTATTGATTCTGGTTCGAGTTCTGTTGCTCTCTCCAGTTTCCGTTTCGTCGGTAGTTGATGTTGTTGTTATGATTATAATTTCCTCGTCTTCTTCTGTTTCCCTATGGTAGCTGGATATTCCCATTGAAGTTTGAAGTTTGTTTGCAATTCGATGTTTTCCCCATTTCGCAATCGTCATTCCTCTCTGGCGAATCTGTACAGTTACGGTCATTATTTCCCCTTCTTTCCCGGGAGTTGTGAATTTCAATCACGTAATCGAGTTTGCACAGCGTACACTTGAAATATTCATTTGAATCGATGCATTTAACGAAGAGCAGTTGCTCGTCACGTAAAGGTAATTTGACGTAGCAGTACCTTATAATTTCCTTGGGACTGTACAGTTGATCCAAGAATCGGTTCTTCCTGACGAGGGATTCGAAGAATTTGGCAGGACTGCGAAATCCTGACGCTTCTAAGTCCTTTCCTAACATGATCCCCTCCTTTATCCTCTCCTGTGTGTCTTGCGACCAATATGTGCTAAGGAATGCTTCCTTAAATTCTTGGTAGCAGCGACAACTCTTCGCAACTCCGCGCGTATGTTCTGCAATCGACCCTTCTAATAAACCACAGATAAACTGGAGCTTGTATTTCAGTGGCCAAGATTCTGGAAGCACGGGATCGTACTGTGCCATCCAGGTCTTTAGATGTAATGTATTGTTTGCTTCCCTGTAGACTTGAAAATTCTGGATGGTCAAGAAAAGTTTGTGGTGGTAAGGTTCGACGTATCCGCCGTTCGAATTTTCCCTCTCGTTTGCAGCGCATGACTCATGTATCCGTGCCCCAAAGATCCTCGTGCACTGTTGTGGTATCCCCTCGTGTAATAATATTTCTGACATCCGTAGACGGGTACAATTGTTTTCCGGCTCTGTCTTTAACATGCTGCGTGTTGCCGACGGATCATTTTCTATTACACGTTCCACCGTGGCAGGAGCATACTCCTGCTGCATTCTCCCATGTGCAGGGGATGTGTCCTCATAGAGCGATTCGAAGAGTGGCAAAACATTTTTTTTTCACTTATGTGACGCTCTAGATGGCGCTCTACCGGACAAGATTGTGTTTGCAATTGCGCGACCCGCCCATGTGTCTGCCGAACGTCCTTAGCCGACTCGTTTTGTTGCGCGGCGACTCGGGTCTGCTGATCTTTAACTTCAGAGATTTCGGCCTGTTTGATTTCTTTATGTTCGATTCGCTTCACCGGCTCACTTATTTTTTTCCTACGTTTCTTGAACTATTTTTTTTTTGCCTTATTTTTGGAGAGTTGCAAGTGCCTTTCATGTGTTACACACCTAAGTTCTTGCCAGTTTAACTTGTTGTTTGGCCACTGATGCGTCCTTTCGTGTTACTTGCGCTACCAATCGCGTTGTTTTGGCATCTCGCTTGGCCTGGTCCGCGACGTCACGCGTATCAAAAAAATGGTTCAAATGGCTCTGAGCACTATGAGACTCAACTACTGTGGTCATCAGTCCCCTATAACTTAGAACTACTTAAACCTAACTAACCTAAGGACATTACACACATCCATGCCCGAGGCAGGATTCGAACCTGCGACCGTAGCAGTAGCACGGTTCCGGACTGCGAGCCTAGAACCGCGAGACCACCGCGGCCGGCTATCACGCGTATGACCCGTCCTTTTCTTGACATTCTTTAGCTCTTCTTGGACCCCTGCGATTTCTTTCTTGATTCTATCTATACCGTCCGTTCTTATGGCTGTGTATTTCCTCCTCTTCCTCCTGTCTCTTTTTCTCTGTCTTTTGTTTCTTCCTTTCTATCTCTCGCCTATTCGTTTGTGCCTCTTGTCTGTTCCTTTCTGCCTCTTGCATGAATTGATCGAGAGCCGCAAACTGAGAGCCATCGATAACACCTGCGGGACTAGATGAATGAGAGTCCATCATTCTGTGACGTTTCGTCAGTGATTCGGGTCTGCCAGCCTCACTGATGGTGCGCCTCGTACCAGCAGCGCCTACAATTCGTTCACCTACGGTCCCCCGTTCACTTTCGTCACGTGACTGAGACATGTCGTCGTTCTCTGCAGGTTCTACGTTAGACATTTGTTGCCCGGTACGCAACCGCATTTACCTGAGATTCCCGTGTAATATCTGCCTGGTCACCGCTAATAATCTGACGTGAATCCATGGTTAACAAAACACAATTAATTCGGCGACTCTGTAGCAAACGGGCCTTGCTTCTTGTAAGCATGAACTCTAATTCTGTCCTCAAAGGAATTTGAAAACCACACATTCCTGTGCCACACAAATTCTGCTCTAAATTACCCTCTCGTGAGCTACTGATTCCTAGTTCCTGACAACGAATTAAAATAACAGCACGCTTGTCTATGCTCGAAAACGAAAATCTCTATCAGTCGCCATTCGCCATCAGAAACAAACAATCAAGTGACACATAAGTCACAACCACAACATGAAAATACACGTATATAGTAAATATTAGTACTACTTCTAGGCACCAACAACGCGAATATACTCTACCGAGTGCACCAAATTAAACACGGGGCACAGAAACTTCACTAGGCAATACTATCTACGATCTGACGGTCACAGAAAGTGCCAACAATTCAGAATTCAGAGCAAGGGATATAAAACTGAATAACTTCGCTAGACAACGCGATCTAACGGTCACCATAGGTGCCATCTATCCGAGATTCTACGCTTGGGGCGTCATATTGAGTGACTGTGCTAATCAGCATGATCTGACGGTCACAGAAGATGCCATCAATCCGAGTTCCTTGCAGGGGACGCCACAATGAAAGTTATTTTCCCAAAACAAAGACAGACATAAATTATACTAAACAAGTAATTGATTGGTTCAAATGGTTCAAATGGCTCTGAGCACTATGGGACTCAACTGCTGAGGTCATTAGTCCCCTAGAACTTAGAACTACTTAAACCTAACTAACCTAAGGACATCACACACATCCATGCCCGAGGCAGGATTCGAACCTGCGACCGTAGCAGTTACAAGGTTTCGGACTGCACGCCTAGAACCGCGAGACCACCGCGGCCGGCAAGTAATTGATTGAATACCGTAAACAACTAACAGTTGTGTTAATAGTACAATGGACAAGGATCCTGGGGGCAGAAGTGAGTCAAGTACTCTGGCCTTAAAAATGTGGATAACGCAATCTGAATTGATCTGACGATGAGCAGGCTTTGATTGATTAAATCTACTGTTCTTTCACTACACTGTTGCATCTGAGAGCAAGTGGCGATTGAGATCTGTAAGCCCTGACAATGCCGGAGTGGCAGTACATTACCCTGTTTGCTTGGCATGGCGATGTAACTTGCAGCTAGCGAGATGGGTGCGGCGGCGGTGAGACGTGAGGCGGCAGCTGTGAATCTATCTCGCCCACGAAAGAAATGCAAAAGTCTCACAGTTTAGCGATCAGACAGATGGATCGCAATTTACTCTCCACCAGAGCCCTGGAATCACCGTAGATTTCAGTGTGTGACACAGCTGGTCGTACTAAGGACCAATTTGGCTGACTTATACGACAGAGCACACAAGGATACCAAACGTCAAGACTGGTAAACCAAAAACGAATAAATGTGCCCTCAGCTCCGAGCGGGATTAGCCAAGCGGTCTGCGGCGCTGCAGTCATGGACTGGGCGGCTGGTTCCAGCGGAGGTTCGAGTCCTCCCTCGGTCATGGGTGTGTGTGTGTGTGTGTGTCAGGATAATTTAGGTTAAGTAGTGTGTAAGCTTAGTGACTGATGATCTTAGCAGTTAAGTCCCATAAGATTTCACACACATTTGAACATTTTTTGTGCCCTCTGCAAATGAATACTCCGAGACGTTTGAAGTCACACTGTCGGTTCAGTAATAACTTCACTAAAGCCTCCCCAGTGTAACTACTCACAAGTGACGTTAGGACAGGTCCCAAGTACCAACCACACACGCGAGACCTTCAAACAGAAGTCCTCTTACCAGACCAAAGTCCAGCACCCAAGTGCTTCTCACTTCTTCAGAAAAAAAAACCGTTTTCGCGCAAAGTGCACGAACGGCACCGCCTTCACGCCGTCTTGAGCCAATCACAGTGATTTAGAGGCGCTAAATCACCCCTCCCACACGGCAGCACAAACTTATGTCGAATCAGGGCAAGTTACGAAACCTGGATTTCTTAAGAAAACAGAAACCGCCAATTAATGGCTTTTTTAAGTTTTCGCAAAGGGGAAGATGATTTTCTACGAAGTCGCATCACTCCCCCAGCAACAAGCGAACAGATACAGCTTTAAATATCTTTATCTAAATTACCTGTCTTGGAGCTTGTTAGTTATATCTATGAACTGTAATAAAGATTCTATCTCTAAACGTTTCTCAGACGCTAGAGTTTCTTATACAACCAAGGTGGCTGATGGAACAGGGTCACAAGCATATTTGCAGTATTGGTGAACACAAAAACACAGGTGAATTTTTATTACACATGGCTCTGCACACAATGCTCGGCTTACGGCTCCACTGTGTCGATGCGTTCCTTCATTCCATCGTCCCCCACCCAACCTTCTGCTGGCGCTGTGACAGGTAGGCGCGTTCCTTCATTCCATCGTCCCCCACCCAACCTTCTGCTGGCGGTGTGACGGGTAGCTCAGCATTGTTCTACCGGAGATCTATCTTGATGAGTGGAAGCCCTGTGTGCCCTGTATGCTGTATGCCTGTCCAGCAAGATTTACTGAAGGATGGACTTGCCACCAATTGCTTCCAACATGCCATTTCTATAAGTTAAGAACCATAAAAATACCTCATGCTTCTAGCACTCTACCAGGCTCCATCAACATCTACTTAGGCCATTAACTTTATAGACTCTCCCTCAAGGTGCATCAGGTTGTAATAAACTGTTTAATAATCCCCCCCCCCCCCCCCCCCCCATGAGCCATGGACCTTGCCGTTGGTGGGGAGGCTTGCGTGCCTCAGCGATACAGATAGCCGTACCGTAGGTGCAACCGCAACGGAGGGGTATCTGTTGAGAGGCCAGACAAACGTGTGGTTCCTGAAGAGGGGCAGCAGCCTTTTCAGTAGTTGCAGGGGCAACAGTCTGGACGATTGACTGATCTGGCCTTGTAACAATAACCAAAACAGCCTTGTTGTGCTGGTACTGCGAACGGCTGAAAGCAAGGGGAAACTACAGCCGTAATTTTTCACGAGGGCATGCAGCTTTACTGTATGATTAAATGACGATGGCATCCTCTTGGGTAAAATATTCCGGAGGTAAAATAGTCCCCCATTCGGATCTCCGGGCGGGGACTACTCAAGAGGATGTCATTATCAGGAGAAATAAAACTGGCGTTCTACGGGTCGGAGCGTGGAATGTCAGATCCCTTAATCGGGCAGGTAGGTTAGAAAATTTAAAAAGGGAAATGGATAGGTTAAAGTTAGATATAGTGGGAATTAGTGAAGTTCGGTGGCAGGAGGAACAAGACTTCTGGTCAGGTGACTACAGGGTTATAAACACAAAATCAAATAGGGGTAATGCAGGAGTAGGTTTAATAATGAATAGGAAAATAGGAATGCGGGTAAGCTACTACCAACAACATAGTGAACGCATTATTGTGGCCAAGATAGATACGAAGCCCACACCTACTACAGTAGTACAAGTTTATATGCCAACTAGCTCTGCAGATGACGAAGGAATTGAAGAAATGTATGATCAAACAAAAGAAATTATTCAGATAGTGAAGGGTGACGAAAATTTAATAGTCATGGGTGACTGGAATTCGGTAGTAGGAAAAGGGAGAGAAGGAAACGTAGTAGGTGAATATGGACTGGGGCAAAGAAATGAAAGAGGAAGCCGCCTGGTAGAATTTTGCACAGAGCACAACTTAATCATAGGTAACACTTGGTTCAAGAATCATAAAAGAAGGCTGTATACATAGAAAAAGCCTGGAGATACTGACAGGTTTCAGATAGATTATATAATGGTACGACAGAGATTTAGGAATCAGGTTTTAAATTGTAAGACATTTCCAGGGGCAGATGTGGACTCTGACCACAATCTGTTGGTTATGACCTGTAGATTAAAACTGAAGAAACTGCAAAAAGGTGGGAATTTAAGGAGATGGGACCTGGATAATCTAAAAAAAAAAACCAGAGGTTGTACGGAGTTTCAAGGAGAGCATAAGGGAGCAATTGACAGGAATGGGGAAAGAAATACAATAGAAGAAGAATGGGTAGCTTTGAGGGATGAAGTAGTGAAGGCAGCAGAGGATCAAGTAGGTAAAAAGACGAGGGCTAGTAGAAATCCTTGGGTAACAGAAGAAATATTGAATTTAATTGATGAAAGGAGAAAATATAAAAATGCAGTAAATGAAGCAGGAAAAAGGAATACAAACGTCTAAAAAATGACATCGACAGGAAGTGCAAAATGGCTAAGCAGGGATGGCTAGAGGACAAATGTAAGGATGTAGAAGCTTATCTCACTAGGGGTAAGATAGATACTGCCTACAGGAAAATTAAAGAGACCTTTGGAGATAAGAGAACCACTTGTATGAATATTAAGAGCTCAGATGGAAACCCAGTTCTAACCACAGAAGGGAAAGCAAAAAGGTGGAAGAAGTACATAGAGGGTCTATACAAGGGCGATGTACTTGAGGACAATATTATGGAAATGGAAGAGGATGTAGATGAAGATGAAACGGGAGATACGATACTGCGTGAAGAGTTTGACAGAGCACAGAAAGACCTGAGTCGAAACAAGGCCCCTGGAGTAGACAACATTCCATTGGAACTACTAACAGCCTTGGGAGAGCCAGTCCTGACAAAACTCTACCATCTGGTGAGCAAGATGTATGAGACAGGCGAAATACCCTCAGACTTCAAGAAGAATATAATATTTCCAATCCCAAAGAAGGCAGGTGTTGACAGATGTGAAAATTACCGAACTATCAGTTTAATAAGTCACAGCTGCAAAATACTAATTCGAGTTCTTTACAGACGAATGGAAAAACTAGTAGAAGCCGACCTCGGGGAAGATCAGTTTGGATTCCGTAGAAATGTTGGAACACGTGAGGCAATACTGACCCTACGACTTATCTTAGAAGCTAGATTAAGGAAGGGCAAACGTACGTTTCTAGCATTTGTAGACTTAGAGAAAGCTTTTGACAATGTTGACTGGAATACTCTCTTTCAAATTCTGAAGGTGGCAGGGGTAAAATACAGGGATCGAAAGGCTATTTTCAATTTGTACAGAAACCAGATGGCAGTTATAAGAGTCGAGGGACATGAAAGGGAAGCAGTGGTTGGGAAGGGAGTGAGACAGGGCTGTAGTCTATCCCCGATGTTGTTCAATCTGTATATTGAGCAAGCAGTAAAGGAAACAAAAGAAAAATTCGGAGTAGGTATTAAAGTCCATGGAGTAGAAATAAAAAGTTTGAGGTTCGCAGAAGACATCGTAATTCTGTCAGAGACAGCAAAGGACTTGGAAGAGCAGTTGAATGGAATGGAGAGTGTCTTGAGAGGAGTATATAAGATGAACATCAACAAAAGCAAAACGAGGATAATGGAATGTTTTCGAATTAAGTCGGGTGATGCTGAGGAAATTAGATTAGGAAATGAGACACTTAAAGTAGTAAAGGAGTTTTGCTATTTGGGGAGCAAAATAACTGATGATGGTCGAAGTAGAGAGGATATAAAATGTAGACTGGCAATGGCAAGGAAAGCGTTTCTGAAGAAGAGAAGTATGTTAACATCGAGTATAGATTTAAGTGTCAGGAAGTCATTTTTGAAAGTATTTGTATGGAGTGTAGCCATGTATGGAAGTGAATCATGGACGATAACTAGTTTGGACAAGAAGAGAATAGAAGCTTTCGAAATGTGGTGCTAAAGAAGAATGCTGAAGATTAGATGGGTAGATCACATAACTAATGAGGAAGTATTGAATCGGATTGGGGAGAAGAGAAGGTTGTGGCACAACTTGACCAGAAGAAGGTATCTGTTGGTAGGACATGTTCTGAGGCATCAAGGGATCACCAATTTAGTATTGGAGGGCAGTGTGGAGGGTAAAAATCGTATAGGGAGACCAAGAGATGACTACACTAAGCAGATTCAGAAGGATGTAGGTTGCAGTAGGTACTGGGAGATGACTGGGAGATGAAGAAGCTTGCACAGGATAGAGTAGCATGGAGAACTGCATCAAACCAGTTTCAGGACTGAAGACCACAACAACAACAACAACAACAACAATCTTCCGTATCCGAAAAAATGGGTGAGAGAGTAACTTGTTCTCTCTCGTACACCATAGTACTCCCCACTCTTTTGCTACAAAACCGTATTTTTCAACATGGTCTCCATTCGATGTGATGGCCTTACGCCACCTTACTTGGAGGACCTCTGCAGCAACATGATACCACTCTACCGGTCGATGTCGGAGCCAGATGTCATACTGCATCTATAACGTCTCTTATCATCCAAGTACTGCTTTCCATGGCGTTTCTTTTCCAGTTCGAAGTGATTAATCTATATTTCACTGCCGCCAGTGACAATGTCCTACAAAAAGTTGTCACGATCAGCCTTGTAACTAACAAGTAATTTTGCAGCGATGCTCCTTTGTTGCTCTTTATGGTCTTCTGTTGCACAGCGAGGATCCCAGCGGTCACATATGCTTGAGTACACCAAGTGGTGGATGGGTATGTCAGCACTACCAATAGAGACGTCCATTTGAGCATTGAAAGGTTTTTATTGTGACCCATTGGTCACCTCGAATGAGAGTGTCCACACGTCCCAACGCTGCAGGAGTCACAGCTTTGTGCGACGTCGTTGCGATGATGACATACCCCTCCCAACGACTTACCGTGCTTTTGTTCACAGGTTTGTCTCTGTAGACATTCTGCTAGAGCTTACGAATATCTGCGACGCGGTGGTTTTCCACAAAAACAAACTCAATGACAGCTCTCTGGTTAGAATGCACTTCCGTTGTAGATGCCAATTTTGAAAGGTACATGCAGCACCGTAGCCTATCGGAACATCATGACCCTTAGGGGCTGCAGCGGAGATATTTCACGATGACCTGCAAAAAAATTCCCCGTTTTTAAAAATAATTTTGCATTACTTATTGAACACACCTCGTTGGTGGCGGCTTAGTCTAAATATTTACGTTAGTAATATATTTGACTAGGTTACCCACTTCAAACAGGGCAAGCTCGTAAGGTCATAGCTGTGGTCTAGGGGTAGCGTCTTTGATTCATAATGAAAACTAATTCGGTCCCGGGTTCGATCCCCGCCAGTGCCTAAACTTTGATAAATAATCAGCATTGGCGGCCGAAGACTTCCGCCATAAGAAGTCAGCCTCATTCTGCCAAAGTCCTTGTCAAAGAGGGCGGACGAACGGATAGAGGTTAAGAGCACTCTCTTGTCCTAGGGGTGGGAAATTGCCCCTAAAGGCGGAAGAATCAGCAATGATCAACGACATGAGGATGCAGAAGGCAATGGAAACCACTGCATTAAAGACACGTAACGTATATCCACAGGACATGTGGCCTGTAGTTGAAGAAGTGTCATGATAATCTCTCCATTGGCAAAAGATTCCGGAATAGTCCCCCATTCGGATCTTCGGGAGGGGACTGCCAAGGGCGGGGGTTACCATCAGAAAAAGACTGAATAATCAACGAAAGGATAACGTTCTACGAGTCGAGGCATGGAATGTCAGAAGCTTGAACGTGGTAGGGAAACTAGAAAATCTGAAAAGGGAAATGCAAAGGCTCAATCTAGATATAGTAGGGGTCAGTGAAATGAAGTGGAAGGAAGATAAGGATTTCTGTTCAGATGAGTATCGGGTAATATCAACAGCAGCAGAAAATGGTATAACAGGTGTAGGATTCGTTATGAATAGGAAGGTAGGGCAGAGGGTCTATTACTGTGAACAGTTCAGTTCCCGGTTTGTTCTAATCAGAATCGACAGCAGACCAACACCGACAACGATAGTTCAGGTATACATGCCGACATCGCAAGCTGAAGATGAACAGATAGAGAAAGTGTATGAGGATATTGAAAGGGTAATGCAGTACGTAAAGGGGGATGAAAATCTAATAGTCATGGGCGACTGGAATGCAGTTGTAGGGGAAGGAGTAGAAGAAAAGGTTACAGGAGAATATGGGCTTGGGACAAGGAATGAAAGAGGAGAAAGACTAATTGAGTTCTGTAACAAGTTTCAGCTAGTAATAGCGAATACCCTGTTCAAGAATCACAAGAGGAGGATGTATATTTGGAAAAGGCCGGGAGATACGGGAAGATTTCAATTAGATTACATCATGGTCAGACAGAGATTCCGAAATCAGATACTGGATTGTAACTCGTACCCAGGAGCAGGTATAGACTCAGATCACAATATAGTAGTGGTGAAGAGTAGGCTGAAGTTCAAGACATTAGTCAGGAAGAATCAGAACGCAAAGAAGTGGGATACGGAAGTTCTAAGGAATGACGAGATACGTTTGAAGTTCTCTAACGCTATAGATACAGCAATAAGGAACAGCGCAGCAGGCAGCACAGTTGAAAAGGAATGGACATCTCTAAAAAGGGCCATCACAGAAGTTGGGAAGGAAAACATAGGTACAAAGAAGGTAGCTGCAAAGAAACCATGGGTAACAGAAGAAATACTTCAATTGATTGATGAAAGGAAGAAGTACAAACATGTTCCGGGAAAAACAGGAATACAGAAATACAAGTCGCTGAGGAATGAAATAAATAGGAAGTGCAGGGAAGCTAAGACGAAATGGCTGCAGGAAAAATGTGAAGACATCGAAAAAGATATGATTGTCAGAAGGACAGACTCAGCATACAGGAAAGTCAAAACAACCTTTGGTGACATTAAAAAAAGCAACGGTGGTAACATTAAGAGTGCAACGGGAATTCCACTGTTAAATGCAGAGGAGAGAGCAGATAGGTAGAAAGAATACATTGAAAGCCTCTATGAGGGTGTAGATTTGTCTGATGTGATAGAAGAAGAAACAGGAGTCGATTTAGAAGAGACCGGGGATCCAGTATTAGAATCGGAATTTAAAAGAGCTTTGGAGGACTTACGGTTAAATAAGGCAGAAAGGATAGATAGCATTCCATCAGAATTTCTAAAATCATTAGAGGAAGTGGCAACAAAACGACTATTCACGTTGGTGTGTAGAATATATGAGTCTGGCGACATACCATCTGACTTTCGGAGAAGCATCATCCAAACAATTCCGAAGACGGCAAGAGCTGACAAGTGCGAGAATTATCGCACAATCAGCTTAACAGCTCATGCATCGAAGCTGTTTACAAGAATAATACACAGAAGAATGGTAAAGAAAATTGAGAATGCGCTAGGTGACGATCAGTTTGGCTTTAGGAAAAGTAAAGGGACGAGAGAGGCAATTCTGACGTTACAGCTAATAATGAAAGCAAGGCTAAAGAAAAATCAAGACACGTTCATAGGATTTGTCGACCTGGAAAAAGCGTTCGACGATATAAAATGGTGTAAGCTCTTCAAGATTCTGAAAAAAGTAGGGGTAAGCTATAGGGAGAGACGGGTCATATACAATATGCACAGCAACCAAGAGGGAATAAGACGATCAAGAACGAAGTGCTCGTATTAAGAAGGGTGTAAGACAAGGCTGTAGCCTTTCGCCCCTACTCTTCAATCTGTACATCGAGGAAGCAATTATGGAAATAAAAGAAAGGTTCAGGAGTGGAATTAAAATACAAGGTGAAAGGATGATGACATTGCTATCCTGAGTGAAAGTGAAGAAAAAGTAAATGATCTGCTGAACGGAATGAACAGTCTAATGAGTACACAGTATGGTTTGAGAGTAAATCGGAGAAAGACGAAGGTAATGAGAAGTAGTAGAAATGAGAACAGCGAGAAACTTAACATCAGGATTGATGGTCACGAAGTCAATGAAGTTAAGGAATTCTGCTACCTAGGCAGTAAAATAACCAATGACGGACGGAGCAAGGAGAACATCAAAAGCAGACTAGCTATGGCAAAAAAGGCATTTCTGGTCAAGGGAAGTCTACTAGTATCAAATACCGGCCTTAATTTGAGGAAGATATTTCTGAAGATGTACGTCTGGAATACAGCATTGTATGGTAGTGAAACATGGTCTGTGGGAAAACCGGAACAGAAGAGAATCGAAGAATTTGAGATGTGGTGCTATAGACGAATGTTGAAAATTAAGTGGACTGATAAGGTCAGGAATGAGGAGATTCTACGCAGAATCGGAGAGGAAAGGAACATGTGGAAAACACTGATAAGGAGAAGCTACAGGATGTTAGGACATCTGCTAAGACATGAGGGAATGACTTCCATGGTACTAGAGGGAGCTGTAGAGGGCAAAAACTGTAGAGGAAGACAGAGATTGGAATACGTCAAGCAAATAATTCAGGACATAGGTTGCAAGTGCTACTCTGAGATGAAGAGGTTAGCACATGAAAGGAATTCGTGGCGGGCCGCATCAGACCAGTCAGTAGACTGATGAGAAAAAAAAAAAGCTCGTAAACACAAATTGAAAATTATCTGGATAGCGATTTGTTTGCGGAGCCATGTTTATTAAAATGTCCCCGTTTCAATGATGGTATAGTTTCCCCTGTGTCTGATTTCGCTACTAATTATGACACACACTGTACGTATTATTTTCGGTGAAAGTTATGAAAGTAACTAAAGGAAGAGACTGAGCGTTTTGTAAATGCAAAGTCTCTTGAATATGCCTAGAAAATAGAGTTTTACTCTGTACAAATGAATAAGAAATGCCGGCCGCGGTGGTCATGCGGTTCAAGGCGCTGCAGTCCGGAACCGCGGGACTGCTACGGTCGCAGGTTCGAATGCTGCCTCGGACATGGATGTGTGTGATGTCCTTAGGTTAGTTAAGTTTAATTAGTTCTAAGTTCTAGGGGACTGATGACCTAAGATGTTAAGTCCCATAGTCCTCACAGCCGTTTGAACCATTTGAATAAGAAATATAAATTATGCGTACTGTTTCTTTTCTTACATCTCATCTCCTAATACTATCCTGTAATTTTTCGCTTTTTCCCTGGCCAGTCGCCTTCTTCTCCACGTTCAATTCCTTCTGTGTTGCTGCCATATTTTTCTGTTATCATCAATGACGTTCGACAATAATGTTATGAGCAAATCTCTTAAAACAACGTTAATAAGATACATTTTTAAATGTCATATGACTGGAAAAGTCACTCAGCTGAAGATAGAGATGACAGGCCGGAACTAGTTACAGCACTAAAATAAAGGTTTCTAAGAACAATCAAAGGCAAGGAAAAATGATACTCCGATTTTTTTTCTCCGGACTGGAAAGAGATAGAAACATGGGCATTGTTTTAAAATGAGGCCGCGTTCATTGTCAATACGTCCCAGAGATGGCAGCACCGTACGGCAGATGGAATTTTACAGCCAGCGGCGAGAATGAGAACTGTTTTAAATACTTAAAATGGTGACGTTTTCCTTACTTGAGCAGCGTGCAATCATTCGTTTTCTCAATTTTTCGTGGTGTGAAACCAATTGAAATTCATCGACAGTTGAAGGAGACATGTGGTGATGGAGTTACGGATGTGTCGAAAGTGCGTTCGTGGGTGCGACAGTTTAATGAAAGCAGAACATCGTGTGACAACCAATCCCCTCGGGCTCGCACAAGCCGGTCTGACGACATGATCGAGAAAGCGGAGAGAATTGTTTTGGGGGATCGCCGAATGACTGTTGAACAGATCGCCTCCAGAGTTGGCATTTCTGTGGTTTCTGTGCACACAATCCTGCATGACGAGCTGAAAATACGAAAAGTGTCATCCAGGTGCGTACCACGAATACTGACGGACGACCACATGGCTGCCCGTCTGGCATGTTGCCAAGCAATGTTGACGCGCAACGACAGCATGAATGGGACTTTCTTTTCGTTGGTTGTGACAATGGATGGGACGTGGATCCAAGTTTTCAATCCAGAAACAAAGCGCCAGTCAGCTCAATGGAAGCACACAGATTCACTGCCACCAAAAAATTTCGGGTAACCGCCAGTGCTGAAAAAATGATGGTGTCCATGTTGTGGTACAGCGAGGGCGTAATCCTTACCCATTGCGTTCCAAAGAGCACTACGGTAACAGGTGCATCCTACGAAAATGTTTTGAGGAACAAATTGCTTCCTGCACTGCAACAAAAACGTCTGGGAAGGGCTGCACGTGTGCTGTTTCACCAAGACAACGCACCCGCACATCGAGCTAACGTTACTAAACAGTTTCTTCGTGATAACAACTTTGAAGTAATTTCTCATGCTCCCTACTCACCTGACCTGGCTCCTAGTGACTTTTGGCTTTTTCTAACAATGAAAGACACTCTCCGTGGCCGCACATTCACCAGCCGTGCTGCTATTGCCTCAGCGATTTTCCAGTGGTCATAACAGACTCCTATAGAAGCCTTCGCCGCTGCCATGGAATCATGGCGTCAGCATTGTGAAAAATGTGTACGTCTGCAGGGCGATTACGTCGAGAAGTAACGCCAGTTTCATCGATTTCGGGTGAGTAGTTAATTAGAAAAAAGAAATCGGAGGCCTTAGAACTTGAATGCACTTCGTAATTACGGAAATCAGTAAATGCGATGAGCATGTACAGAGAAACAAATCATAACGATTTCAGACAAGTTATTCAAGAGAAATTACATTACAAACTGAGCAAGTCAATAATGTGTTGGTGTATATTTGGCTTCTGTGCAAGCAATTATTCGGCTTGGCACTGATTGACAGAGCTGTTGGATGTCATCTTGATGGATACCGTGCCAAAATTGATCATTTTGTATTCAGAACATGTCGAGCCCTATGAAAATCTGTAAATGTTTGTCAACTGGCAAACTTACAAAATGTGGTCAGTGCATGTATGTTAGAACTTACGGGCACCCACCGCTGGAGGCCCGGGGAGGGGAAGCTTGTACCTCACTGGCAGCCGCGTTATCGTTCGTGGCGCCGCCCTCGGGGCGCCGTGGCGGCTGTAGGAAATGCGTCGACGTAGCTGGCAGCGCGCGTATTTGAAGGTACGCGGGAGGCCTGTGCCGTACACTGAGATGAGGCTGGTTGCCAGGCAGGGGCAGAGCAGACCACTCCGCGTTGCAGCACTGCGTCTTGCGATCCCCAGGGAAACTTCTCTGGAAAATCAGACGCAGGATGCATCCGACAACACAGGTAGGAGCATGGCAGGTGTTGCAGAAGGTACCGGGACTTTGGAGACGGCGTCGATGTCCATGGGAGAGGCGACCTGCAGGGTCACGTGGACAGGCGGAGACTTCCATGGGTGAGACGGCCGCAGTTGGAGCCACATGTTCGGCGTGTTTTTTAAGTAAGTACTGTTTTGAAATTAAAACGAGACGTGCTAAGATATCTGAATAATTTTATTTTTACGTGAAAGCCTGTACCTTAATCTACTTTTCTGCATAATTTCCGCCCATACTGAGGCACTTGTCCTAACGCTGTTCCAATTTTTGAATACCCTCCTCATAGAAGTCTGCCGTCTGACTTGCTAACCACTGCATCACCACTGTTTTGACTTCGTCATCGTCTTGAAGACGCTGAACTCCCAGGTGTTTCTTCAAGTGCAGGAAAGATCGGGGCTGTACGGAGGATGATCTAGAGTTTCCCATCGAAAACTTATGATGAGATCTTTGGTCTGATTCCCCACATGCGGACTGACATTGTCTTGCAGCAAAACGATGCCCTTGCTCAACTTCCATGGACTGTTGCTTTGTTTCTGGTGTGACGTAGGCCACCCATGTTTCATCGCCCATAACAATTAGGTTTAATAAATCATCACAGTCGTTGTGTTACCGCTCAAAGAAAGTGAATGTATTGTCTAAACGTTTGGTTTTGTGCATATCCGTCAACATTTTCGGTACACAACGTGCACACAATTTTCGGTAATTCAAGTGCCCGGTCACAGTGCCTTACAAAACACTAAGAGAAAAATTAGGAGCGTCACCCTGCAAGGAGGAAATCATAAAGCGTCTGTTTTCTCTCACCTTATTGTCCATTTCATGCACCAAACTTTCATTAACGACCGAAGGACGCCCACTCCGTTGTTCATCATGCACGTTTGTGCGGCCATCTTTAAATACTCTCACCCACTTTCTTACTAGCCATCACTCATAACGTTTTCTCCGTAAACTGCGCAGATCTCACGATGAATATCGATCGCTTTTAGGCCTTTAGCACTAAGAAATCTTATAACAGCCCGTACTTCACAGTCGGTGGGACTCACGATTATCGGAGCCATCTTACACAGTACACAACGTAAACAAGGAAGAATCAGACTGAAATGGCGTCAGTGCGTAGATTAAAGTATAGGATTTCATGTAAAAATAAAATTATTGAGAGATCTTAGTACGTGTTTTTTAATTTCAAAACGGTAGTTACTTAAAAAACACATCTCGTAGGAGGCTGTATTGTAACGGGCGGATGTGGATACGTCACGACGGCCGGACTTCGTGCACTGAGGAAATGTGACACAGTTTGATCTATGGCAGGATAACTGGATTCACACAGCCATAGATGATTTTGGTGGCACTGATGCGTGCTCTGTGAACTCATCTGAGAACAACACCGGCATCACATGAATGTGGCTTGATGTACACTCCATATTGAACTCTGACGTTGGGGTGAAACTCCGTGGTGTAGTATGATACTGGAGCACAGCGGTAAAGACGATGCAAATGCAGCAAGGTCCGATGGCGCCTCCCACGCACAGGTTCCGACGGCGAAATGTCAGGAGTAGGCAAAATACGATATGAACTCAGAAACATCAATAAGGCATCTTCACGTGACTGTGAAGCGTGAAGTTTTATCAAAGCTAGACATGATTGTCTTACTGGGATTGCCGCGATCGTTCTTTAAATAAAAGTGTGGCATTTGAGTCTTTGATCGCTATTTTTTATTTTCGATGACCGGTTTCAGGCTAGCTGCTCAGCTTCAGGTCTGTTAGATGAAGTTAAAAATACAATTAACAAGAGGTATATAGTTACTGATAGAATTATCTTAGTCTACAAGAAAATTTTGGAACGTACAAATGCCAACATCCCATGTATTGCAGTTACAGAGTAACCTGTCAGTACAGAACTATTTCAACCTTTTATCACATTTTGGAGAAACCTGATTGATGAAAAATAAAAAGTGCCCTCTATCTGTAAAAATTGTACGTACGTTCAAAATGCCTCTGAGCACTATGGGACTTAGCTTCTAAGGTCATCAGTCCCCTAGAACTTAAAACTACTTAAATCTAACCAACCTAACGACATCACACACATCCATGCCCGAGGCAGGATTCAAATCTGCGGCCATAGCGGTCGCGCGGTTCCAGACTGTGGCGCCTAGAACCGCTCGGCCATCCCGGCCGGCTGTACATATGTACTAAGATGTTATTTTTTCACCATACGTATTAATAGCGAATATACTTTTTTTAAAAAATAAGACAATTTTTAGAGAAATAAAATACGAATAATCTTTTTTGGGTGGACCATGAACTGAAATAATTTACGCTAATTTAAATTTTTTATGAAGAAACTTAAAAATATAATTAAAACATATACATAGTCTGTCGAAAATGTGCGTTTCCTCTTCTTTGTATCGATTGGTGGTGGAGAGGATTTCCCTACATTAGAACGTACCCAGCGCCACGCTAAGTCCTCTACCGCCGCGCCCAATTCACCTCGCCGCCAGTACGCTGAGGGCCGTTCCACTGCTGCTGGTTCTTACTGGAGCGTACTGTTGCATTCAAGAGTAAGCCTAAAACATATCTTTAAAAACTTCATAATAACTCCTGTGTATAAAATCACTTTGCTCATTTAGTAGTAGGTCTGGGTTTTTCCTTTGATGAGCGTATATTTCAATCTCTTCGAGCACGTTGAGTTATAGACTTTTTGGAGCTTTACGTAGCACCTCAATTTGTTTGTTTATATTGATTACTTCATGTTTATTATCCTTTACATGCACCCCAAATGCTGTCTGATTGCTATGACTGCAATGTTCCCTGTATGAATTTCAAAATTCCTCCCTGTCTGTCCTATATAATAACTGTCACATTCGGCACATTTGATCTTATATACTCCGGAATTGTTGTATTTCATTTGTTTTGTCGTTGCTGGTTTATGTCTTAGTCTATGTGCCATTTGCCATTCATTCTGGAATGCCACATGTTTTTTGCAAAGCGTTTAGCAATTTTTTCCGACACACGCCCTTTGTATGTCAGGTTGACTTCTTAACTTTAATTTTCCTAGAATCATTACTGATACCCGCGGATTTATTTTTGATCTTGTTAAACATACGTGTAACATCATGTGTCCTGTACCCATTAGCTGCTGCTACTTGCTTAATAATGCCTAGTTGTTTCTGCAACTCATCTTCCTTTAGCTGCAATCTCAGGGCTCTGTTGCACATTGCATGAAAGTGCGCTCTTTTATGGTGTGGCGGGTGGTGCGACATCGCTGCTATGATGTTGTCGGAACAAGTGTCTTTTGTGCTGTACCTGTCCCTGCACGTTTCCACTTCCACATCGGAAACAGTGAAACTAGTGATATTTATGAGTTTGGAAATGTCGCATACAGACGTATGACACAAGTGACGCCGAAAACGTGCCTACCTACCTCCTTTCTGACGCTCAAATCTAAATAGTTAATCGCCCCATTGTTCTCCATTTCTAGCGTGAATATAATTTTTGGTTGGTGCTCGTTTAAAACTTTAGTGAAGCTTTGACATCTGCGTGCTGAACGTTCGAAGGAAACTTTTAGCCACACCGTTACATTCCGGAGAGAATTGTGCTGTTCTGACATGCTGTATTTCATTGTGTTTCCGAAATTGTGCAAATTCCTTGGAAAAGAAAGGAGGCCGTTTGCCAGTAATAATTGTGTGTGGAAAGCCTTCGAGAGAAAATACGGAAGCGAGCGCTGTGATAGTACAGGTGCCATTTTTTGAACGCAGTGGGATGAAAAAAAGGATATTTTCTGTAGGCATCGACGATAGTCAATAAACGTGTTTTCTATAAGGGGAAAGCGAAGTCTATATGGTGGCATTGCCGTGGATTATCAGAATGTGACGAGGGGAAAAATTCACGGCGCGGAGCAGCCTGATTGTCTGTGCAGGTGCGACATTGTGCCGTCACACGTCCTATTTCCTTATCGAAACCAAGCCACGTACAATGTTGGCGCGTCAGCTGGTTAGTGCTAACTGTTCCCCAGTGAACCCTACGTAGAAGACTTAACACCTGCTGTTGCAACGAGGCGGGGATACCACTTTCGCCTGCTCGTTAGGCGTGTGAAGCACAAGTACATCATTCAGAAGAAGTAAACTGTTGCGGTGCACAATGCATCTTCGCACTAACGGATCGGTAATACGTTTCTGAGAGAGAATTTTATAATATCATCTGTGCGCTTTAAGAGCTTAGTTTCTGAGTGTTCATTTAATATCTAATAGCCCCAGTTCTCGCGTTTTCGTTTGTATCAGAAAATAAACCGTTTTTGTGACATATTACAAGTTCCTAATCAAGGGCGAATTACTTAGTTTCACCTGAGTGCTTCGGTAGTTAGATTTTTGAATCTCTGAATACTAATCTAATTTATTAGTCAGTGTCAACAGTATAGTTGCGCAGCATGAGCCGACAGTCCGTTTATCTACATAGCTTAGATTTCCACTGTCTTTAGTATGGGCAGCGCGGGGTAGCCGAGCGGTCAGGAGTGCCTTGTCACGGTCCGCGTGGGTCCCCCAGTCGGATGTTCGAGTCCTCGCTCGGGCATGGGTGTGTGTGTGTTGACCTCAGCCTAAGTTAGTTTAATTAAATAGTGTGTTTGGGACCGATGACCTCAGCAGTTTGGTCCCATAAGACCATACACAAATTTCCAATTTCTTTAGTATGGACGGGGACTACGATTGTTGTGTGTGGCTGCGAGCCGAGTTGGTGACTCCAGGCTGTGATGGATACTCTTACACAGTTTTAGGTTGCAGTGGATGGGCATCATTGTGGACCGGTCGTGGGGATCCAACGGACGTCCAGCATGTCAGAGTCCTCCGATAGGACCTCACCGGTGGCCAGCGCAGTTACTGCTTGTACTGAGGTTGACCACTCACGTATGGTCGAGTGGAAGTCGCCCAGGGGCGTAGCAGGAGGCGAAAGACTTCCCAGGCGGCTGCATATAAGGCCTCCCTGGATTGTTGACAAACAGGTTCCAGGTGATGTCTGTGGCTGACACTGTCACTTTGGATCAGAAGAGATTCTCTCTGGTTCCGAGCGGCTAACAGAAGTAAAGGCTGCCAGTCTTGCTTGCGAGATGAAAGCAGAGCTGACCATTTGCAGCATAGTCGACAGAACCGATTGCGGACCTTTGGTATAGAGCCGAGTGGAGAGTCTGAATCAGAGGCTCAGACGGTTCTGCGACCGTGTAGGCTGCAGATTTCTCGATGTGCGGCAAACGGTGGTAGTGTATCGGGTTCCGCTGAATAGGTCACGTGTCCACTATACGCAGGAGGCGGCTACAGGGGTAGCAGGGTCTGTGTGGCATGGACTAGGTGGTATTTCAGGTTAGAGTGTCTCGGGAAAACACAATAAGGGCTTCAGTCACAAAGGGTGCCGGCCGAACACAGGAAGAACGTAGATACAGGAACCATCGTTATAACAGTTGTAAATTGTCGTCGCTGTGTTGGGGAAGTACCAGAGCTCTAAACGCTAATAGAAAGCACCGATGCGCAAATCGTTATAGGAACTGAAAGCTGGCTAAAGCCGGAGATAACCTCAGCTGAAATTTTCTACATCTACATCTACCTGACTACTCTGCAATTCACATTTAAGTGCTTGGCAGAGGGTTCATCGAACCACAACCATACTATCTCTCTACTATTCCACTCCCTAACAGCGAGCGGGAAAAACGAACACCTAAACCTTTCTGTTCGAGCTCTGATTTCTCTTATTTTATTTTGATGATCATTCCTACCTATGTAGGTTGGGCTCAACAAAATATTTTCGCATTAGGAAGAGAAAGTTGGTGACTAAAATTTCGTAATTTGATCTCGCCGCGACCAAAAGCGCCTTTGCTTTAATGACTTCCATCCCAATTCGCGTATCATATATGCAACACTCTCTCCCCTATTACGTGATAATACAAAACGAGCTGCCCTTTTTTGCACCCTTTCGATGTCCTCCATCAACCCCACCTGGTAAGGATCCCACACCGCGCAGCAATATTCTAAGAGAGGACGAACGAGTGTAGTGTATGCTGTCTCTTTAGTGGACTTGTTGCATCTTCTAAGTGTCCTGCCAATGAAACGCTTCCCTTTTTGCGAAGAACCTAACGGTGTTCCGAAATGATAGGCTAAACACGGTGGCGGTGGCGTGTTTGTTGCTGTTAGAAGTGGTTTATCTTCGTGAAATTGAAGTAGACAGTTCTGATGAGTTAGTATGGGCAGAGGTCATTGTTAGCAACCGGAATAAATAATTGGATCCTTTTACCGACCTCCCAGTTCAGATGATACAGTTGCTGGAAGGTTACAAGAAAACCTGAATTTGATTTCAAACACGTACCAGACTCATACGATTATAATTGGTGACTTTAACTTACCATCTATATGTTGGCGAAAATACATGTTTAATTCCGGAGGTACCCATAAAACATCATCAAAATTGTGCTAAATGCAGTCTCTGAAAATTATTTCGAGCAGTTAGTTCATGAGCCCACGCGAATGGTAAACGGTTGTGAAAACACGCTTGACCAGTTTACAACAAATTATCCTGAGTTAATATTGTGCATCAAAACAGATACAGGGATTACTGAGCACAGGGTTGTCGTAGCGAGATTGAATATAGTAACACCCAAATCCTCTAAAACGAAAAATATACCTATTCAAAAAATCAGATAAAATTCTGTTGGCGTCTTTCTGAGAGACCATCTCCAAATTGATAAGTGTAGACCAGATATGGCTTGAATTCAAAGAAATAGTATCGGCAGCAATTGAGAGACTTATACCAAATAAATTAACAAACGACGGAGCTGATCCTCCTTGGTACACAAAACGGGTCAGAACACTGTTGCAGAAACAACGAAACAAACATGCCAATTTCAAACAGACGCAAAAGCTCCAAGGCTGGCGGTCTTTTACAGAAGCTCGTAATTTAGCGCTGACTTTTGGTTGTTTTTGTTGACACAGACCTACATACGGAGAAACGATCACCTTGTTGAAATAAGGGAAATCAGAGTTTGTACGGAAAGATGTAGGTGTTCGTCTTTCCTTGCGTTATGCGAGACTGGAATAACAGCGAATTGTGAAGGTGGTTCGATGAACCCTCTGTCAGGACTTAAACGTGATTTACATTTATCCGTATAGATGTAGATGTAGATGACTAGGAAAAATCTTCTGCCATACAGCTAATGATGAGATTTGGTGGCACCATATTTTATATCCAGAGCTTCCTTTTCTAACTGACTGAAACCAGTCTGAACGCTGTTCAAAGTTTTGGAATCATATGTGATGGGGCATTCTGTTTTGCCAGTTTTATTCGATAAAACTGCCCCGATGCCATGGGACGAGGCATCGATTTGCAAGCACAAGTGGTTTGGGGTGATCGTAGCGCATATGGCAAGGTTGACGAAGGAGTGCATGTTTGAGTCTTTGAAAAGCTTGGTCACAGTCTTTTATCCAATGGAACGAAACATTTTTACATGTGAGTCGGTTCATAGGCGCAACAATTTGGGCAGCGGTAGGAGTGAACTTTATGTAGTAAGGCAGTTTTCCAAGAACAGCTTGCAGTTCACGTACATTCTCAGGAAATGGGAATTGCTGAATTGCTTGCAAATGTTTTGTCGAAGTACGAACCCCATTGGAGTTGTGGATATATCCTAAGTATTCAGTCTTTGTGTTGAAATAAGACCATTTCTACAAATTACATTTGAGGCCCGCCGCAGTTAAAACTTGAAGAAGACAGTCCAAATTTCTAAGGTATTCTTCCGGTGTTTGTCCGGAGATGATTATGTCGTCAAGATAATTGAAACAAGGCGGTAAATTGGACGTTACTTGTTCGAGAAATTTTTGGAGCAACGCAGCCGACATGAGTATTCACAAACAAAAATTTTCCTTTTCTCTTCGTCCCATGGTAACTGGAGATAGACGTCTGCAAGATCAATTTCCTCTAAGAATCAGTGAATGTGAATGTATCGTGCGTCTGAAATCCGCACAAAGACCAGTCTTCGCATTCGGCCTACGAATGACGACTAAGGGTGATGCCTATTGACTTGCTGAAAAAGGTTTTAAGACTCTAACGGTTAACGCGGCAGAATTTGGGTTGCGCGTTATCTTTCAGCGCAGTCTGAGTGTGAAAATCTTTTACTTATCCTAGAGTACCGTCGAACAAATGTTGGTACTTGTTACAGAGTTGTACTGCGGCATGGGAAACTTTGGTGTCAATAGCATGCACATTGTTCTGTACGCAGGAATCAAACGCATCCATGCTGGAAATAAACTAGCAGCAGCCTATACCAAAGATTAACTATAGAAGAAAACTACCACATCCAAAAATCAATAGCTCAAGGAAAGAAAGTACTCAATGAATACACATCACTGTGCAACAAAACTCTCTTCGCCACAATAGAAGAACTATACAAGTAACACACACACACACACACACAAACACACACACACACAAACAAACAGGTCCTCCCCCCCCCCCCCCCCCTCTCTCTCTCTCTCTCTCTCTCTGCCCCAGTACTCATCACACACACGCAAACCCACATAAACCACACACCACTAACGCCAAATACAATTCAAATTTGCGCGCCTCACCCAGCAGAACACGCTACGAAACAAATGAACACCACACAGCTACAACAACACGTTATGGCAGCGAAAACTCCGCCTATGTTTTGAGTAATCGGAAAAACTTCATTGCCACGCGAACACAGGCAAAGAAGTAAGCCTATTTACTTCGCCAACAACACAGGAAAACGTACCACAACTTCAAAAGTGTAAGTTTCAGAAAGAAAACGTGATACAGTCTTATTTCCGTTCGTAAATGCATAACAAACAGAAAATAAATTACGTTTTGCTGTTTGCAGATGACAAGTTGTACATTGTGCAGCATAACAGCTACCAAAACAAGAGGACAATAACATAATGTAAGGTATGTTACTTTTCGCCAATTAAGTTATAAATGCAACTTTTACATAATGTTGTAAACGACTCAAATGTTAATATGTTAACAACAAATTTCCATTTAAAAAATAAAAATAGCACCCTCTGACGATAGCTGTAACATGTATGGGTGAAACAAAAGAAAAAAGTGTCTTGCATAAGGCGGAACTTCTCATCCCATTTTAGACGAACAGTTCGTAACAGGTAGTTTTTAAAAATTAAAATACAGAACGTAGGTACGTTTGAACATATTATTTCGGTTGTTCCAATGTGATAAATGTACCTTTGTGAACTTATCATTTCTGAGAACGCATGCTGTTTCAGTGTAATTCCCACTGGACTCGCATTCGGGAGGACGACGGTTCAATCCCGCGTCCGGCCATCCTGATTTAGGTTTTCCGTGATTTCCCTAAATCTCTCCAGGCAAATGCCGGGATGGTTCCTTCGAAAGGGCACGGCCGACTTCCTTCCCCGTCCTTCCGTAATCCGCTGAGACCGATGACCTCGCAGTTTGGTCTCTTCCCCCAAACAACCAACCAACCAACAGCGTAATTACCTCTATATACCACGTTAATGGAATAAATGCTCAAAATGATGTCCGTCAACATCAATGCACTTGGAAATACGTGTAACGACATTCCTCTCAAAAGCGAGTAGTTCGCTTTCCGTAACGTTCGCACATGCATTGACAATGCGCGGACGCATGTTGTCAGGCGTTGTCGGAGGATCACGATAGCAAATATCCTTCAACTTTCCCCGCAGAAAGAAATCCGGGGCGTCAGATCTTGTGATTGGTGCTTCGACGACCAATCTACTTCTCATGAAATATGCTATTCTATACCGCTTCACCGCACGCGAGCTATGTGCCGGACAGCCATCATGTTGGAAGTACATCGCCATTCTGTCATGCAGTTAAACATCTTGTAGTAACAACGGTGGAACATTACGTAGGAAATCAGCATACATTGCACCATTTAGATTGACATCGATAAAATGGGGGCCAATTATCCTTCCACCCATAATGCCGCACCATACATAACCCACCAAGATCGCTGATGTACCACTTGTTGCAGCCATCGTGGATTTTCCGTTGCCCAATAGTGCATGTTATGCCAGTTTATGTTACCGCTGTTGGTGAATGATGCGTCGTCGCTAAATAGAATGCGTGCAAAAAATATGTCATCATCCCATAATTTCTCTTGTGCCCAGTGGCAGAACTGTACACGACGTACAAAGTCATCGCCATGCAATTCCTGGTGCATATAAAAATGGTACAGGTGCAATCGATGTTGATGTAGCATTCTCAACACCGACGTTTTTGAGATTCCTGATTGTCGTGCAATTTGTCTGCTACTGATGTGCGGATTAGTCGTGACAGCAGCTAAAACACCTACTTGGTCATCATCATTTGTTGCAGATCGTGGCTTACATTCCACATGTGGCTAAACACTTCTGTTTCCTTAGATAATGTAACTATCCTGCGTACGGTCCGGACACTTGCATGATGATGTCGTCCAGGATACCGAGCAGCATACATAACACACGCCCGTTGGGCATTTTGATCACAATAGCCATACATCAATACGGTATCGACCATTTCCACAATTGGTAAACGCTCAATTTTAACACGGGTAATGTATCACGAAGCTGTTACCGTCCGGACTGGCGGAATGTTACGTGATACCACGTAGTTATACGTTTGTGACTATTACAGCGCCATCTGTCACAAAGCGAAAAAAGTGGTCCAACTAAAACATTCAAATTTCTTTACGTATTACACGAATATGTAATAAAAAATTAGAGTTCGTATTAAAAAAAAACGCTGTTGATATCCGTTTGACCTATGGCAGCGCCATATAGCGGGACAACCATAGCGCCATCTGGTTTTCCCCTTCAGGATAGACGAGTTTCGTTCTTTGTAGGTTTTTTCGTTTGATGCTTATTTCGTGAGATATTTGGTCCGGTCACTATCAATGGGCCACCCTGTATACTCGCACCGAAGTCTCGTTACATTGCATATACAGGGTAAAAAGTATTTAAACCGACAAACTCTGGGAGGTTGTAGGGGACTTCAAAACAAATATTTTTCGCTAATGTCTTTTTTTCTTACGAGGATTATTTAAACCGTTGGAGCCCTTATTACGCTCTTCAGTAGTTAGAGGCCGTATTACGATCTTCAGTAGTTACAGGGCGTATTACGATCTTCAGTTGTAGGCAACTGCTGTCCACCATTGTAGTGGTGCATTGTCTTTGTTTACTAATGGAGCGATTCATCTGGAGTGAATACACTGATATGGTTGGTGCGTACTATACAGGGTGATTCAAAAATGCATGTAAATATTTTAAGGGTGTATTTGTGAGGTAAATATAAGACAAAAATGTTCTATACAGTTTTTGCTATACTTGGCTTATTACAGAGTTATGAACAAAACATGATAATACATTCAATACAACGTAAAGTATTTACTTCCCAGAGTTCACAGTTTAATTACAGTGCATTTGGACTAAAAAAGCAAACTGGTAAATAAACGTGACGTAACAAACTGAAACAATTCCTCGCGAATACTGTATTACTTTAGTTCCTGTTGATTGAACTAAATCAATGCAAAATAACTAAGGAAAATACGTGAAGAATTTACAGACTGTACTGTACTGTATTTGCACAAATCTTAATGCAATGCATGTTCAAAATGCTGTCCCTGAACTTGCAGACAGACCCGTGCTCGTCGCCGCAATGATCTCTGCACATTACACAGTCCGTTCAACTCTCCACGAATAATTTCACAACCACCTTCAATTCTTTGTTGTAGCACTTCTCTGTTCGGTACTGCAGAAGAATATACCAATGTCTTTAGTCGGCCCCCTAAATAAAAGTCTAAAGGGTTCAGGTCAGGTGATCTGGCTGGCCAAGCAATTGGTCCTCCGCGACCTATCCATCGATGTGGATACGCATCATTGAGGTACGCCCTTACGTTGCGGCTGTAATTGGCAGGAGCACCATCGTGCATAAACCACAAGGTGGCTCGTGTTGCAAGAGGGACATCCTGTAACAATCCAGGCAATTTCCCCTCCAAAAATTCGCGGTAAGCGTGCCCAGTCAGCCTTGGAGGTAGAACATGAGGTCCGAGTAAGTCATTCCCCACAATACCACACCAAATGTTTATGAAGAATTGATGTTGATATCCACGCACAATTCTCGCGCCAGGATTCTCGACAGCCCACTGGTACATATTATGCGAATTGATTACACCCGCACGAGTAAACATGACCTCATCTGTGAATAATATCCACCGAATGAACATTGGATCATTCAAATGACGCTCTTGTAACCACTGGCAGAATTGCTGACGGCGAGGATAGTCTGCAGGTGTCAATTCGTGCACTTTGTGCAGGTGAAATGGATGCAACTGTTTCTCCGAAGCAGCCGCCATACAGTAGATTGTGGAAGTCGTACAGCTGCACTAATTTGTCTCGTACTGATGGCTGGATCTTGGTCTACCAGGTCCAAAACATGTTCCTCGACGTTCACTGCATGCTCAAGTGGTCGACCTGAATGTGGCCCAGGACGAATGCCATACTCCCGCATACGTCTGTCCACAGATACAAACGTCTGATGACTTGGTAACCGTCGTCTTGGAAACAGCTCACTGTACCTTCGTCTTGCTGCAAGTGCGTTTCCATCTGCTGCACCATACACAAGGTGCATATCAGCATACTCACTGTTTGAGTACGTCATGTGCACGAAACCTGTAGCCTTCCGACGATGAATGAACGACAGGAAGTACGTTTCCGTTACCAACAACATCAGCGCCATCTTGTGTACAGTAGGAGTAAACAGCAATTGCAAACACAAACAAACACTATTCATGCAGTTTCGAATCAACTGTTGGGAGATACGTATGTGCATTACGTACCAGAATATGGCATCCTGCTGCTTGCACTGACGTCGTTTTGATACGGACATGACTTTCGTATTTTAACGATAACTCTGGAATTAAACGTTTATGGAAAAACATTTATAGAACATTTTTGTCTTATATTTACCTCACAAATACACCCTTAAAATATTTACATGCATTTCTGAATCACCCTGTATAGCGCACCCCAACGGACGAGCTGCACAACGGGCTTACCAATCGCCGTATCCCGCATCATACGACCTTTGATGCTGTGAACCAACGTCTGCGTGAGACCAGGTCATTTAGCAGATTATCTGGACAGGGATGCCGTCGCACGGTAAGAACGCTGCAATTTGAGAAAGCTGTCTTGCAGCTTGCGGAGCGGGATCCTTCAATCAGCACTCGTGCAATTGCACGTAACATGGGGACGAATCAGACGGATGTAAGGACAGTCCTTCGAGAGCAATTGTTACGTCCATTTCATTTACAGCGTGTCCACAACCTGGAACCACTTGATTATCCACGCAGAGCAGTTTTTGCAGTGGTACCTGGAGCAGTGTGAAATGCATCCTACATTTCCATCCTCTATGTTGTTTGCCGATGAAACAACGTGCGGGCGTGACGGAGTCTTGAACATGCACAATTCGCATGTTTGGAGTGAGGATAACCCATATGCCACAGTTACTAGCTCTCATCAAGTGCGGTTCTTAGTTAATGTGTGGGTCGGTGTTGTTGGAGACTGTTTAATTGGGCCGTATCTGCTATCTAGTTGTTGTCTCTTGGTCATTAAAAATTGGAAAAGCGTTTGTTGGTTTAATTAATTTGTCGCCAGAGAAATCTTCCACTATCGGTTTAAATACTCCTCATAGGAAAAAATGACATTAGGGAAAAATATTTGTTTGTCCCCTACAACCTCCCCGAGTTTGTCAGTTTAAATACTTTTAACCCGGTACACTGTAACAACGCCCTCAAACGGAAGCTTTTTGATCGCCTCTTATAGTTGCTGATCGCTGTAGGCCTTTGATACAGCAGGAGGGGCCGCGGCGCTGGGCGGTGAATACGTGGAGGAGTGGTGTGGGGAGATGGCGCTCGCCGGCTGTGGAAAATCCCCGGCGCCGCCTGCCGCCTCCGCTGCGACCTCTCCTGGAGGGGGCGCCGCTGCAGCCACCCCTGAGGCCTACACTCATTCAGCTGGCCGCTCCTCTGCAGAACCGGAGGCGTGGTGCCGAACTCTCTTCCCAGTCTGCACGAGGCGACGCGCACCGACACCGGCTTGCGGTAAGTTCCCCCGCTTTTCGGCGCTCGTCTGCTCGGTCCACTGCTGCATGGCATGCGTGTCTTCTCACATATTCCACTCTTACTTCGTTATTGTACGGTTACCTGCATCTGCACTCCGCAAGTGAGGTGTACTGTTAGCAGCCGCGCGAGATTAGCCGAGCGGTCTAGGGCGCTGCAATCATGGACTGTGCGGCTGGTCCCGGCGGAGGTTCGAGTCCCCCCTCGGGCATGGGTGTGTGTGTGTTTATCCTTAGGATAATTTAGGTTAAGTAGCGTGTTGGCTTGGGGACTGTTGACCTTAGCAGTTAAATCCCATAAGATTTCACACACATTTGAACATTTGTACTGTTAGCACTGTCATTTTCTCAATTTCTTTCCATTGTTAAATGATGCGTGGGAGTAGTGATTGTCGACAAACTTCCGTATGAGTTCTGCTTTCTCAGATTTTAATAGTTGTGGTAAGGTCGCGAGATTTATGAGAGTGGAATCGGAAAACTTCTAAGTGACATTTTTTTTACTGTAATGTGTTTTCAGTGTTGTTGTTCTCGGTACATTGTTGCATTCCCTAGATTTGATCCAAGTGCCAAATCGTGGAGTAACTCTTCAACATACGTTAGTAGATTTTATTTATTTATTTTGAGTATGGCAATACAGCGACAATATTTTATATAAGTACAACAATATCTAAACGTAATGTATAAAACAAAACAATGTGTAAATAGTGCATGTGTAATAAACAAGGATAGCACAAAAGGATAGAGTACAAACACTCAAGACAAAATAACTACACGTTAAAAGCTTGGAATGCCTGACTAGAAAGTCATTCATATATTTAAAGCTCAATATCTAGATTGAACACCCAATCCAAAGCAGGGGGTTTCACATATATAACCTCAGAGACAGGTCCGTCGTGTCGTCTTAAGGGGAATTCCTCAATACCATGGTGCTCCACAGTCACAGGCTGGTGAGTCGCATAGACCCCACTTGTACTTATATGCATTGCAACTTGCATGGCCCGTTCTGATACGGTTTTATTTAGTCCAGGTACATCTCTTCAGGTCAAAGCCCGGTAATTCCAGGGAAGGATCTTGATTACCTTGTTTATTAATTCCAGAATCATTCCAAAAGTGCCGCCATTGCTCCTTGATATCAGGTTGATGTTCTTGTGGATTATCC
Source organism: Schistocerca gregaria (assembly GCF_023897955.1). Classification (NCBI taxonomy): domain Eukaryota; kingdom Metazoa; phylum Arthropoda; class Insecta; order Orthoptera; family Acrididae; genus Schistocerca; species Schistocerca gregaria. Next base: position 181,433,253 of record NC_064927.1, read on the forward strand.
CAAATAAGGATTCCGTGACTTCAAGCGGGTCGATGGTATTAGATGTATTAGATATTAGTAGAATAGATGTTAGTAAATGGTGCAAGGCCTTTGGTTCCCTGTGATTCCCTTCGCAGTTCCAAGAGGTATGAAGAGTGCTTTTTGTTGACAACAGTTCTACTACTTAGAAACCTGTCTCTGTTTTTTCTGTAGTTGTGTTATAACAAGTAAAACGTTGTGTATCAGTATCAGTGGCACCTGGAATAAAATGTCTTCTTGCTATCTCGTCAGAACGAACATTTTGAGACGGTGGCTGTGTACAGGATACAGTTACTCGCCCAAAGTAGAAAACAGCAACCAGCCACTGCTGATAATGCTACTGATTTCAACAAATAGCGCCGTTATTGACTTCGAACCAAGAGCTTCATTAGGCGGTCGCTGAGTTGGCGAGATAGAGTTACAGAGATGTTCAACAAACACCAGTGCCACCTGTTGCAAGAGAAGCGTTGTGCATCGCTGAGAGATTTATAATTGAAATTTCGAGAGAGAACGCCCCGTTTGACAATCTATTACTTCCTCTGACATATATCCAGCGGAATGAGTACGATGAGAAATTTCTAAAAATTAGAGCTAATACAGAGGCCTACCGACAATCATCCTTCTTACGCGCCATACGAGATCGGAACAGGGAAGCGTATGGTGGGGGGGGGGGGGGGGAGGGGGGGGGGAAAGGGGGGGGGGAAGAGGGGGTGGAAATTAATCAAAAATGGTTCAAATGGCTCTGAGCTCATCAGTCCCCTAGAACTTAGAACTACTTAAACCTAACTAACCTAAGGACATCACACACACCCATGCCCGAGGCAGGATTCGAACCTGCGACCGTAGCGGTCGCGCGGTTCCAGACTGTAGCGCCTAGAACTGCTCGGCCACTCCGGCCGCCGGAAATTAATCAGTTGGTAGTACCAGAAGTACCCACTGCTACACACCGTTAGGTAGCTTGCCGAGCGTGGTATAGACCCAAAGGTTCATCTGCAGACGGCGGTACATGTTTGTTATTCTTTACATTAATTGTTGGGAATTTTTAAGTCCCATAAAATTTCACACACATTTGAACATTTGGTACAATTTGTGTAATCAAGTACCATTATTGACGGTGGTTGGTTGCTGTTTCCTTCTTTGCTAGAATCAACTACTGAAAACTTTCTTAGAAATTCTTGCAATCCATCTGTGGCATACAGCAAACCAGTGCTTAGTAGTATTCGTTGAAAACAGTCTCGGTTGCAATTTTAGTTTTTTATTTTTCAACTACGCGTTTCACCTTATTTAGGCATCTTCAGGTTGATCTTAATTTGGTGTTTATTAGAACGATCCTTTAGACAGTGTAGCGAAAGGGCAGTGTCGAATACAACAGGACAACATCACCTTCGTTAAACTCAGTCCATCTAGGAAGTTTTTACTGAGTTTAACTAAGGCGATGTTGGCCTGATGTATTCGACGATGCCCTTTGGCGTCACCGCCTAAAGGATCGTTCTAAGAAGTACCAAATTAAGATCAATCTGAAGATGCCTAAATAAGGTGAAACGCGTAGTTGAAAAATAAAAGACTAAAATTGCAATCAAGACTGTTTTTAACCAATACTAAAAACTTTGTTGTTGGAACAGAACCAATCAGTTTCCTGGTATGGCACTTAGAAAGTTCTTAATAAGGTATTCATTTTCTAATTTAGCCCACTATTTTTTTTTTTCGGTGGTGCGGTGAGCAGCGTAATTCTGTGGTGTCGGAATAGCTTCTTAATTTTTTTTTATACAAAACCGTTGTGTACAAATAAAGGTACGAGTACATTGTTTTTTCATTCAAGTGATAGATGTTAGATTTGGCACTTACATTCTCCATTTCCAGTTGTCGTATGTGCGAGGAACTGATGTTTTGTCCAACTCTTCTTCAAACGAACCGTCTCGAAAGTGCAACAATGATCATATACGTGATTACCAACGCCTCTCTCGTAACATATGCAACTGTGAGTTAATTGAACGTCTCCGTAACGTTCTCGCACTTGCTAAACGGTGCTGTGACGAAACGTGCTGCTCTTATTGGTTTTTGCTATCGCTTCTGTTAATCCTATTTCGTAAGGATCACACTTTGATGAGAAACGCTGAAGAATCGCTCGAAGAAGTGTTCTACAAGCCATTTCTTTCGTGGAAGAACTACATTTCCTTACGATTCTTCCAATTAATTTCAGCCCGGCATCTGATTTTCTCGGTATTTGTTTTAAGCAGTCACTCCCTTTAGATCGACTAGGTAATTTACGGTCGGTACTGTTTAAAATAATTTTTTCACCAATAGCGTAATCCAACAGTAATGGATCTCTTCGCCTATTTACGCTACACAGTTTACAATTTCTCCATTTCGCTACCGTCTACTGGTGTTGTTACATTCTTATAGACAAGAGCACCTTCTGTAAAAAGCCTTATAGATCTTTCGATGTTATCCACTAGATCATTTATAAAAATTGCACACAGTAATGGCCCTACAACACTCCGTTGCGGTACTGCTGAAAATACCTTCACACCTATCGAAGAATAAAGTAGAGAAAAGGTGAATAAGCTTCTGTTTAAAAGACTGTGATTGAAAAGTGCCGTACTCCCACAACCATCACTAACTGTGACTCGCTCACACCCCACTAGTCCATCACTGTATGTCGCTCATACCCATCCACTTCCACCGCCTCATTCTCATTCAGCCCAGCTCATTGCCATTATCTCTTTGTGACTGTGAATGCCGCCATCTCCTGTCTCACAGCCACACTCTCTTTCTTTCTGTCCTACTACCACTGTCGCCCCTATCACTGTCTTCTCTTTGTTCTCTCGTGCTGCTACTGTCTCCTTCATTCCTTCCCACTGTTGCTGTCTCTTCTCTTCGTCACTATCTCTCTCTTCCTCGTTGTCATTGTCATAGACGCTGCCTCTCATTATCACTGGATCTCATCCACTTCCATGTTCTTCACTGCCTCCGTCACACTTTAACCAACACTGTTTTGTCTCTGTCGACTGCCCTCCAGTGCCACTGCGTCCCTCTATTTCTCACACTCCGTCATCTTCACACCGTCTGTACCACAACCACTATCTACTGCGTTGCAGTATTTATTACTTTTTCGTCTCTTTCGCACTGCGTGATAAAGTGCGAATATGTTCTCATGTTAACATATTTGGGAAAAATTTTATCGGTGCTGTGCAAGGTAGATTGAAGCAGCTGGTAAACCAGTTTGTCATAACCTTTTAAAAAGGAGCATATTCGTCTTTTTTGGAGAATTTTGCCACTGGCTCCTGTCTTTTCCCTGCCACAGCAAGGCTTGTCGTTCATATCAAATGAACCTTATGTGTCTGTAAAATTTTGGAAATTTACTGAAACGAAACTGAACTAACGTAAAACTATTTTTACACCTCAGAGTGGATTTTGCGTCCATGAAAATTTTGCATGTGCTGCAGTACTACAACACGGTAGACACATAAAATTCAAAAAAAGACCAATGGATTTGCTCCATTTACCAAACAGAAGGATGTGTGTAATATTCACACTTTGACCCTGTATTTCGAGATAGTGAGACTATGAAGATTTTTCTGTCGGGTATTGTCCCTAGCACAAGAGCTATCCCCATCTCTGGACCCTACCTTTCTATCACCAGTAGAAATCGACCAGAGATATGAACATGTTAGGTAGCGCATGCTGTCGCATGTGATCGATCTTGAGTTCTGTCTCCTAGATACTCCTGAAATCAGTTAAAAATCTGGTCCGATGATCGGTAAACTCGTGTTTTCTTTACTAAAAAACAGTGAAGAACTATAACGAATGCCTACCGCAACTCAAGGAACGAGGTATCAACCCGGGTGCTGATGTCTGCTGCATTCTGGATTTTGGGGACGAATAGAGCGACCAGTTTACGGATCCCACGTTCGTTTTCATCGTTATGCCTTCCGTTGATGTGTATTACTTTATCACCTTCCGTAAATTTCTTTTGACGAATTCTGCGTTTCTTCTTCCTTCTGTAATCCGAGCTACGGTTCAGACTGTAATAGGACAATCATGTCAATCTTTCTGCCTTTCATTACTAGTACCACAAATGTTAATCTATAACCAAAACGCCTTTTTCGTGATACAAACCCGTGTTTCATTTTCCAGATAGGAATGTTCTGTGGATGAAAGCTATTTCTTATCTGCTTGACAAAACTAAACAGTTCTACTATAAAAAATACAACAGGTATTGTGATAATCTTTAGTCATCAGTAACGCGTTCACATCACTTAGTAACAAAGAACAAGGTCTGAAAAAACAACATAACGGGCAATTTAGTCTCCAGTATGCGCTGGATATTGTAAGTGAAGCGAAAATTTCTATTTCAAGCCATGGTCGTGTGACAAAAAACACAGAAGTCGGCAGGAGACAAAAAAGGTACTAACATCAGTTGAAGATGCCTTACATATGCCAATCAAAACGCTGCAGTGAAATTAAATATCAATATTACAGAAAGAAAAAACGCGTTTTTAAGCCACTTCTCTGCTGTATCCTTGCTTCCAAGAGTGCTATTCCCGCAAGATACGCAGCAAAACTTCTGCGCAGTTCGGAGGGTGGGAGAGGAATTGCTAGCGGCAGCAAAGGTGTGAAGACGGGTTCTGATTTGTGCCTGGGTAGCTCAGTCGCAGAGCACTTGCTCGCGAAAGGGGAAGGTACCAGGTCACCTCCCGCTCAGGCGCACAGTTTTTATCTGCTAGGAATTTTCATATCAGCGCACATTCCACTGAACAGTGAACACTTCTTCTGCAAATGTATGTAGTTAATTCGCAAAAACAGTTTGAAAAACGTGCTTTTTGTGATCGCTCCATAAGGGAATAAAAGAACATAACAAATCACATATGTCCACCAAGGCGTTTCTTACGCATAGCACGCTGGTTTCTATTGGTATTCTGCCATTTACGACGACATTGCTAGAAGGATATCTGGTATGTTAATACCGAGAAGAAAGGGAAATTATTTCGACGTTAGCTAGCTAATAGTGAAAACTGTTCTCTTTCCACCGATAGTGTTGCTCTATCTGGCTAACTCGCTTTCTACTGGCAAAATGATAGGCATTATGTTAAGAGACAACCTGCTCCTTCTTTGCTTTCAATAAAAAACATCTCCTTCACCTACTTCTCTACTTTTTCTAGTTATCTTACAACTAAGCCTTCCTGCTGCTGTATAACTGTGAATCAGCAGCCGGCATGGGTGGTCGAGCGGTTCTAGACGCTACAGTCTGGAACCGCGAGACCGCTACGGTCGCAGATTCGAATCCTGCCTCGGTCATGGATGTGTGCGATGTCCTTAGGTTAGTTAGGTTTAAATAGTTCTAGGGGACCGATGACCTCAGAAGTCCCATAGTTCTCAGAGCCACTTTAACCATTTTGTGAAGCACCTAAAATAGCATCCGTATTTGTTGTACTTAAAGATTATCCAAGAGTTTGTGCGAAAAGTGGGTGCTAAATGTTCAAGCTACAACACTATTATACGCGTGTTTTAGAGATGACATGGCATTTTGGGCGCACTTGACGGAGAGGGGGATGTCTGGGGGAGGAGGGGCGGGTGAGAGAAGTATGTACCGAGCAAGGTCTGCAAGGGGTGGGAGAGACCCACCGTGGTTTAATAGCTGTGTTAGAAAACTCCTACGCAAACGAAGAGAGCTTCATCATGTACCCAAGAGAAGTCAAAATCTAGCAGAGAAACAAAAGATGAATATAAGGAGAGCAAGGGAGAAGCTTTAGGGTTCGATGACTTTGAAAGTAAAATTTTGTCAACAGATCAGACTAAAAACCTAAGAGCTTTTGTTTTGGAATTACGTAAAATCAGTAAGTGAGTCGACATCATATACTCAGTCACTCAGTGACCATACAGACACCGAAGGCCAAAATAACGGACAAAAGGCCGAAATACTGAAATTGTCTGGCCGCGAAAAATCGTAGTACAGTACTTCCTTTCAATCGTCGACGAACGTCGAAGCAGCAGATATAAAAATAACCGATCGCGGAATACAAAAGCGACTACAGTCACTTACAAGTGGAAAGACATCAGAACAAGATGAGATACCTGTAAGATTCTACAGTGATTATGCGAAAGAATTGCTCCCCTTCTGAAAGCAGCTTCTCGTAGTTCGCTAGAGCAATGAAGGGTACCTAGAGACCGGAAAATTGAAGAGGTCATATCCGTTTTCAAGGAGGGTCGTACGACAGACGCATTTAATCGTAAGCCTATATCGTTGACACCAATCCGTTGCAGAATCATGAACGTGTATTATGCTAAAGAATTATGACGTTTGTGGAGGATGAAAATCTCCTCTACGAAAATCAAAATGGATTCCGCAAACACAGATCTTGCGAAACTCAGCTCGCTCTGTTCCTCAAACGCTCAATATGGGTGTGAATTCCTGAGGGACCAAACTGCTGAGGACATCGGTCCCTAGACTTACACACTACTTATACTAAGTTAATCTAACTTATGCTAAGAACGACACACACACCCATGCTCTAGGGAACAATCCAAACTCCGACAGGAGGGGCTGCGTAATCCGTGACATGGCACCTCAAATCGGGCGGAAACTCCGCGCGGCCCTCAACGATACATAGCGGTGTAGGCAACAGCGCTCAAGTTGATACCGTGTTACGTGATTTCAGGAAGGCATTTGACGCATTTCCGCACTGCCTCCTAGTAAAGAAAAATACAAACTTACCGAGTGTCGGACCGTATTTGCGACTGAATGCAGGACTTCCTTGCAGATAGAACTCAGCGTAACGCTCTTAAGGATTAAAATCGGCCTTCCTGAGTGGCAGAGCGGTTCTAGGCGCTACAGTCTGGAACCGCGCGACAGCTACGGTCGCAGGTTCGAATCCTGCCTCGGGCATGGATGTGTGCGATGTCTTTAGGTTGGTTAGGGGACTGATAACCTCAGAAGTCTTATAGTGCTCAGAGCCATTTTTGATTAAAATCGACAGATGTGAATGTTATTTCCGGAGTATCACAAGGAAGTATGGTAGGGCCGTTACTGTTTACAGTGTATATGAAGAATCTAGCAGCAAGCGTCGGAAGCTCTTTAAGACTGTCGCCATATAGAGCGGTTATCTATAAGAAAGTAGCGACGCCATAAGTCGCTATTGATTTCCAAAATGACCTGCTGAGGATTCATGAATGGTGCAGACTTTGGCAGTTGATGCTGAACATGAATAAATGTAACATATTGCGCACACATAGGGAAGGAAATCCGCTGCTGTACGCCTACACTACCGATGAAATATATCTAGGAGTAACTATCCAGAGCGATCTTAAGCGGAATGACAACATAAAACAAATAATAGGAAAAGCAGACACCAGAGAGAGATTCATAGGAAGAATCTTAAGGAAATATAACTCATCCACGAAAGAAGTTGCTTACAAGGCGCCTGTCCGACGGATTCTTGGGTAGTGTTCATCAATCCGGAACCCTTATGAGGTAGGACTGATAGAAGAGAGAGAGAAGATCCAATGAAGAGCGGCACGTTTTTCACGGGATCGTTTAGTTGGCACGAGAGTGTACAGAAATGCTCAACAAACTCCAGTGGTAGACGCTATAATAGAGGCGTTGCGCATCAGAGATTGTGCATCATAGGGAGTTTGCCACTGAAATTGCGAGAGAGTACTTTTCGGGAAGAGTCGGACAACGTATTACATCCGGAATGAGGTTTTCACTCTGCAGCGGAGTGCTTCAAATGGTTCAAATGGCTCTGAGCACTATGGGACTCAACTGCTGTGGTTATTAGTCCCCTAGAACGTAGAACTACTTAAACCTAACTAACCTAAGGACATCACACACATCCATGCCCGAGGCAGGATTAGAACATGCGACCGTAGCAGTCGCACGGTTCCGGACTGCGCGCCTAGAACCGCGACCGAGCGAGGTGGCGCAGTGGTTAGCACACTGGACTCGCATTCGGGAGGACGACGGTTCAATCCCGTCTCCGGCCATCCTGATTTAGGTTTTCCGTGATTTCCCTAAATCGTTTCAGGCAAATGTCGGGATGGTTCCTTTGAAAGGGCACGGCCGATTTCCTTCCCCATCCTTCCCTCACCCGAGCTTGCGCTCCGTCTCTAATGACCTCGTTGTCGACGGGACGTTAAACACTAATCTCCTCCTCCTCCTCCTAGAACCGCGAGACCACCGCGGCCGGCGCAGAGGAGTGCGCGCTGATATGAAACTTCCTGGCAGATTAAAACTGTGGGCTGGACCAAGACTCGAACTCGAGACCTTTTCATTTCGCGGGCAAGTGCTTTACCATCTGAGCTACCCAAGCATGACTCACGACCCGTTCTCACAGCTTCAATACTGCCAGTACATCGTCTCCCACGTTCCAAACTCCACAGAAGCTCTTCTGCGAAGAGCTCCTTAACATATTACATCCTCCCACACACATCTCGCGAAATGACTACGACGGAAAAATTCGAGAAATTAAATGCAGAGGCCCACCGACAATCATTCTTCAAATCTTCATATGTTCAGATGTGTGTGAAATCTTATGGGACTTAACTGCTAAGGTCATCAGTCCCTAACCTTACACACTACTTAACCTAAATTATCCTAACGACAAACACACACACACCCATGCCCGAGGGAGGACTCGAACTGTAGCGCCAGAGACCGTTCGGCTAATCCCGTGCGGCAAATCATTCTTCCCACGCTCCATTCGTGAGCGGAAGAGGGACGGGGGGGGGGGGGGGGGGGCTCAATTAGTGATACCAAAAGTACCCTCCGCCTCACAGGTGGATCGCGGAGTATTATATAGACGTAGATAGTGGAAGAGAGAGAAAGACAGAGGGAGAACTTAAGAAAAGATTAGGTTTAACTATTACAGCGACGACAAGCTCGTTGGAGTACAAGCTTTGAGCTGTATCTAGGCTGGGTGAGAAAATCGATCACGTAACTTCCAGAGGCACCGTCCCAAGCCGAGTGCGCGCGACAGTGTGTGTGTGTGTGTGAGAGAGAGAGAGAGAGAGAGGGAGAGGGAGATAGAGAGATTACTGGATACGTAAGTGTCGGAGTGCAGTGGGAGTCCCTTGACGTCAAAGATGCCAGTGGGCTGTGATTGCATCCGTCAAATCTTCCGATCGATGGCGGCGACAGCCGAAGCGCCATGGAGACAGCCAAGAAATAGGGGCGCTGCGATCTGGCGTGTCCAGTGTGCGCTCACGTCGTGGCCAGGTGTCACAGCAAAAGGTCTGCGGCAGTCAACTGTCCTGTCGTGTGTACGTAGCCAGCCGTGGATGAGGTACTGTACGCTAGCATACTTCTAACATGGGTGGCTTGATAAGAAATCGTTTGCTGTCTAGAAAAAAAAAAGAGACTGGATTAAAAACGATGTCCAACGGGAACAAATTTTAAACAGTGGGTTATGGTTCTAGGAGATATAATGTAACATGCGTGGGGCTCCAAAAACCTCTGTGCGCTCTGGTGCGCTCTGATAGGTACATCAGTCAGACACTTTCTTAAAGTGCCTATTCGTTAGAGACCTTAACTGCCCGCAAGGTACTTCTGTCAGTGTTTGGAACTGTTCGATCAGTGTCATTAGATGAAAACTGAAACTGATTTCTTAGTCATGAGACGTGAGATTCACTCCTTTCACGCCCGCCTCTGCCCGCTATTTTAACAGTAGTAGTTTTAATAGTATTCACGCAGAACAAAAAAAAAACATATTTGCAAGCATTTACATACTTAAGGGGGTAGTTTGACTAGGGTATGGTAGGCAGTACGGTAGGAACAAACCAGAAATTGTCTGGAATAACTGAGGGAAAACTTAGAAAACCAAATTCGTCATAGCCGGATGCAGGCTGGAGGCCAGTCTGTGTATTACCTTTTGCGGATGATTAGTGCAAGTTTTTCCAGAAAATAAAAACAAAAGTTGTGCGAAAGTGTGTTGTGAAATTACAGACTTATTTATCATTAAGTACTTGTTACATTTTCATCCCATCCCTAATCTGTGTTATCGAAGAAATTCTTCACTGTGTAGAACTTACTGTTTAACACACAATTATAACTGTCTTCTTAAACAAGTCTGAGTAGTCTTTTTAATATTTACGCAGTCTTGTTCCTTGGTTGGAAATTTTGTTTAGAGTTTTACCTACAGGTGTCAGCAGGTGGGACCGATACCTCACACGATGCTAGAATGCATTGCAAGATATTCACTTTTCCTTTTCTTGGTGGTGCTTACAATTTCAACTATTTATTAGTTTTTCTCGCTATTTCTCATTGTGCACTGCATTCAGGAAACTGAGTGTGCTTCTAAAGACCACTGTCACCAGCGCATTTATTTTTCCATTGTGGCCTCGTTCATTGCCCGTGTTTCATCCGTGTACAAGAGGAGCGGCAATACGCAGTTTCGTCTGAATGATCTGGTGATTTGTTAGAGCGGAATTTCGTATGAAATGCCGGCCGGACTGGCCGAGCGGTAGTAGGCACTGCATTCTCGAACCGTGCGACCGCATGGATGTGTGTGATGTCCTTAGGTTAGTAGTTCTAAGTTCTAGGGGAGTGATGACCGCAGCAGTTACGTCCCATAGTGCTCAGAGCCATTTGAACCATTTTTGGTATGAAATCTGACATCAGTTGAGCTTTCGCAATTGATATTAACGGTGGCCCTGAAGGATATAATCTTGCCAATTCCGTTTTAACATAGTCTTAAGACTTACTGGCCTGAATCTCCCCCGTCATGCTTGCCACCACCTTTCTTAGATTAAAATCGTATCTTCAGAAAACATTTGATTGTTGTTCAACGGATTTTAGGTTACTTTTTTATTTTTTTCGTATTCTCATTTAAAGTCTCTTCGTTTGATGACAATCAAAGTAATAGATTAAAGATCTAAGCAAAACAATGGCTTACGTGAAATCTTGTCGAATATATTAGAGGGAGAAACGTTCTCACTTCTGGCGCCACTTTGCAATTGGATAACATCTCGAGCCTGCTAAATGCGGATGGTTCTCTCATCATCATTCCGAGAATGCAACTGACTCTAAGAGATATATCTGTATTTATCGTTACGCAGTATTTAAAGTTAAATGATCTCTACGATGCCTTGCTGACAAACGCTAGGCACTCAAAGGTTTGCTAGTAAGCGAAGTCCGAAAATCCAGATGTATGTCCAACATTTAGTAGTTAGTTTTAACGAGGAGGGCTATGGCAGCGGGAGAACTGAAAACGTTTTATTCATTTTGGAAATCAGTTGTCTGTGGGCAGAGGTGGGACGCCTCCAGGCTAATTCAGAGACTTGGCGTTGTTACAGTTAATTTCCACCTTCATTTCAATGTTCGACATGATAGCTGAAACGTCCCTTTCTCTATTTCATGACGAACTACAGTTCCAAATATTGAAATTTCCCTCTCAAATTCAATTTAACTTTAATAGGTATCGATGCACTACCTAAAGCGACATGTGGAAATTCATGCCAGACCGGGACTCGAACCCCGATTTTCCACTTATCGCGAGAGGTCGCCTTACTACTTAGGTTTTCCGAGCATGTGTCACACACCTATCCATATCTTCTCATAGATTATTAATTTATTTACCCTCACTCGCACACGAAGTGATTCCCGGGCAGGTTTTGAGAATCAAGCCAGCGAGATGGGATGGTGCTGAAAATACGATAGTTTGACTTCTCGATGTCTTGATTCTAAAAGCCTGCAAGGGAATCCCGTGATGTGTGAGAGTGGGTAAATGAATTAATAATGTATCAAAAGAAATGGACAGGAGTGTGACTTGTGGAAGTTTGGGTCGGTCCGGGGAGCGAATTCGGATAGTGTGAGTGATAAGGCAACAGCTCGCGATAAGCGAAAAATCCACATTCAAGTCTTGGTCCGGCAAAAATTTTAATTTGTCGCTTTAGGTAGGAGATTTGTAAAGCTAAATTACGGATGAGCTGAATTTGAGGGGCCAATTCCTGTTCACTTTCCGCTGCAGTGTTTCATTCTGCTGGCCAGGGTCCATGATTACATGAATTTTTAATTTTTTTCCCGTGTATGTGTAGAAGATGAGAGGAGAACACTACGGTAACATAAATAAAATATTTCGTCTACTTTCGTATTTGTGTCTCACTTTGTAAAACAGTGTTCTGTTTTTCTGTGACAGTAATGTCTCGATACTGAGTCTCGTCAATAAAGGAGAGGTCACTGAAAAAAGTTGCTGCAGTGAACACATAGTGTGTTGTGGGGCGATCACTCTGTTGTATAAAAAATTCAAAATCCAAGATCGCTTAAACGCTGTTTATTAGACAACCGGTTTCAACACACTAAAAGTGTCATCATAGGATCTGTGAAGATATAACATTACAGGCCTGAGTGAGGGCTCACACGAGTTACACTATATACATTACTATTAGTACAACACCACCGCAGCTGCGCTCAAGTGTCAAATAGTTTTATCTTGTAACTTCGGTTGTATATAGCTGATGGAATAGAATGACCATGAGAGCAATTGTTTTTTTATTTCTGCGACAACGATTTTATATCATCTGGTCTGCCTCATGTATCGTTATATCCAAATGATTTCTGCATGTTAAGCTACATTCAGGTATGTGGTGCTATTAGTGATGTATATATTGTAACTCATGTAAGCCTTCCCTCAAACCTGTCATGTTATATCTTCACAGATACGATGATTGCACCTTTAGTGTGTTGAAACCGGTTGTCTAATAAACAGTGTTTAAGTGATCTTGGCTTTTACTTTACTTATAAAAAATTACTGCTTTAGTCCATTAGAACACGTGAAAGAACCAGAGGAATTACGATGCCTCGTTGCGGCAATATGCTTGTGATAAGAGTTCTGTTCTAGTTTAGTTCTTTTTACAGCCACTACTGAAACAGAAGTTCACTTCTGGGACGAAAATAATGGAGGTACAGAGCTTAATGTTACGTCAACACTGGGGCTACAGAGAATAGCCCCTGTTAATACTTTTTAGTACGGGACCTACTTGCTTGAGCAATATTCCGGGTGAAGTTGCAAGAGTGTTTTGTAAGCAATCTTAGTTGCAGATTGACTACATTTTCCTAGCGTTCTACCAATGAACCGAAGTCTGCAATCTGCTTTCCTTTACACGCAAGAATTTGTGTATGAGTTTATCAGTTGCAACTGTGATTTCTTGACATAATGGTCTTAGAAGAGGATGTTGTTTCATTTTGTGAAATGCACAGTTAGACGTTTGTCAACATTTAAAGAAAGTTGACAAACTGCGACTAAGTTTTAAACGTTATCGTCATCTGATTGAATATGCTATAACACAAAAAAACAACGAAGGAATTATCCGAATGGGACGCAACTTTCTAGATGTGATGTACACGTAAGAACAAAAACAAAAATGATTAAAATTTCAGAAAAATTGAATGCCTTATTCAAGAAAAAGAACTTCACAATTTGAGCGAGTCAACAACATTGGCTCACCTCTGGCTGTTATGGAAGCAATTATACTTGGCATTGATTGCTAGAGTTGTTGGATGTCCTTCCCAAGAATCTAGTGCCAAAAACTCTCGAACTAGTGCGTTGGATCGCCCTGCCCATAACTTTCTCAATTTGGGAGAGATTCAGCGACCTATCTTGCCAAGGTGGGATTTGGCAAGCGCGAGGACAAGCAGCAGAAACACTCGCCTGTGCGGGCAGGCACTGTCTTGCTGAAATGTAGGCCAAGGACGGCTCGCCGTGAAGGGCAACAAAACAGGACGAAGACAATCGTCCACCACTGTGCTGCATGGGTACCGCGGGCGACAATCACAGGGGTTCTGCTACTAAAAGGAGTGGTACCCCAAAGCATCGAACACAATTTTCGGTGTGTATGGCAGGCGACAGTCAGGCTGGTATTCGACTGCTGTCTGGGGTGTGTCGAGAACCGTCTTGGGCTTGGAACCTCATTGACTGGAGTAGAATTGTCTTCAACGATGAGTTCCATTTCGTATTGTAACCGATGACCAGCGCCGACACGTCTGGAGGTGCCTCGGATAGTGGTGGGATACCAACCTGTGGCCCGCCGTAAGGCCTGACAACCAGCAGTAATGGTGTGAATTGCCATTTCTTCATTTCCTTTCATATCAGAACGCATTCGGTTGTCATCCGCGGCACCCTTCAATAAAGCAGTAGGTCGACGGTATTCTGCGCCCCGTTTTGTTAACCTTCATGGATAGCTATCTTGGGCTTACACTTCAGCAAGATAATGCCCGCTAGAAGAGGACGAGCATTTCTACTGGTTATTTTCGTGCTTGTAAAACCATACTTTGGCCTGAAATTTCCCCGTATATCTTCCCAATTGAGAACTTTGGAGCATTATGGGCAAGGCCTTCCATCCAGCTCGGGTTTCTGACAATCAGTTGGATGGAATTTGGCAGGATATCCCTCAGAAAGACATCCAGAAACTTTATCAATCAATTCCATACTGACGACATGTGGACCAATGCGTTAATGACTTGCTCAGTATGTGAAGTGGTTTCTCTTGAATACATCACAGTTCTTCGAAATTGTGATCACGTCTACCCATTTCCGTCTCATGCGGGTAATTACATCGTGGTGTGTTACGGTTTTTTTCTTTACAGTGCATTTGTGCAGATTTATTTTCAGGCAGTACTTCGTTACAGACAATTGCATGATTTGGTAATAACCTAAGGTTACCATTAACATTGTCTGCAATGTCATTAATAACATGACCAGCTACGGCCCCAACGAACTTGTGTGGGATACATCTGAAATTACTTCTCCCTCTATGGGTGACACTCCATCCAAGATACCATTTTGCATGCTCCTTACCAAGAAATCTTCAGAGTGCTCACCAACTTCTTTTGGTGGCTCAGACGATAGTACTTCCGATAATATACGCATATGTGGTTCCATAGGCGTCCGCGAATGGAGATAAGAGGGATCCTTGTCCCATCCTGGTGTTTGGAATACAGAATTCTGATAAGGCTGTTCCTTTTCTGCAGCCCGATGGTGATTTCGGCGTCGTTCTCCATTTAGGGAACATGAGACGATTTGCAAAACGTTGCCGATATACTGTCCTGAAAGTACTCGCTGTTCCTTCCTCGTAAAGACGACTGAGGTCTACGGAATGCATTGCAGCTCAAGTGCAATTACATAATTATGAATTCAACAGTCCAGATGCAAAACTCAGAAAAACTAGGAGGTGGGGCATAAGATTCATTTTCAACCCAAGGATGTTAGAAGGCGACTGCACCGGGCTCTCTGTGATTGTTTTGGAACGTATACCAAATTCATCTTGTTTCACACTGGACTTGGTTACACTTTAAAAAAAATAGCCGTTAATTATGCCAGTCATAGAGTCGAAAATTATGTGGTAAAGCCCATTAGCACGAACAGACGTGGATTTTTTTGGAAAAAAAAGAGAAAAAAGAAGAAATGGTTGAAATGGCTCTGAGCACTTAACGTCTGACGTCATCAGTCCGATAGAACTACTTAAACCTAACCTAAGGACATTACATACATCCATGCCCGAGGCAGGATTCGATCCTGTGACCGTAGCGGTCGCGTGGTTCCAGACTGAAGCGCCTATAACCGCTCGGCCGCAACGGCCGGCGATTTTTTGCAAACACACTGTTGCTGTGATGTTGAGTTGAAAAAAAAAAGTTTTTAAGTTTGCTGCTTCCAGCAGGATAACTGTCAATGTCAGAGTCCAGAATCGAGGTATAGTGGTTTAAGAATCGTGATAGTGACTGCTTGTTTTTGTTAATCAAAAGAAATGTCTCTAGCTTCCTAATATCAGAAATGTGAATTTTAGAATGTCGCTCCCTCTTGCATGATTTCAGAGGACGCACATGTGAGGTACTGCGTCGAATGGAAGTAACACGAAGGAGCAGGCCGCTCTGGTTATTACAGATGGCGCCCGTGGCGCGCGCCAGACGTGCCGGGCAGGCGGGCTGAGTGTGGAAAATTCCGAACGACCAGCACCCGTTGTGAGTGGCGCTTACTGAAAGGCGCTCGCTCCAAGGGGGGGTGAGAACTCGGGGGAACCTGGCCTGGCTCGGGCAACACTGCCAGGACAGGCCCGCCGACTGTGGAAAATTCCGAAGTGCTGCCGGCGGCCGCAGTGATGAATGGCGTTGTAGAACACGCGCTCAGGCCTGGGATGTAGGGACGAGGGGTCTGCGGTCGGCCGCTGGATCTGTTCCCCACACTCCGCTGTCAATGCGATCCGTCTACTCGTCTGTACAAGAGGCGCGGTGACAAGGCGACGTCTAACTGCAGTTATGCTTCATGGCACTATGCTGAATCAGCCCTAGGATTTTATATAAGGTTTATCACTTCTTTAGGCTTTGGCAAAGACTGTTGATGTGAGCCGGCCGGAGTGGCCGAGCGGTTCTAGGCGCTACAGTCTGGAACCGCGCGACCGCTACGGTCACAGGATCGAATCCTGCCTCGGGCATGGATGTGTGTGATGTCCTTAGGTTGGATAGGTTTAAGTAGTTCTAAGTTCTAGGCGACTGATGACCACAGAAGTTAAGTCCCATAGTGCTCAGAGCCATTTGAACCTTTTTGTTGATGTGAAATATGCCAGGTTGCACTGTGTTTCGGAATTCACGCCGGTTTTCCGTTAGTCGCACGCGCCTCACACCTACGTGAGTTTTTTTTGTATTTGGCTCCACGGAGATGAACAGTGGCTTGGCGCTCCTCCCGCAGGCCAGTGATGGGCAGTATTATGTTATGGGACTCCCTTTCGACCTGTGGTAGTAATCGAAGGCCCCATGACAGCTCCGGCTACGTGAACATCACTGCAGACCAGCTGCATTCCTTCTACCTGGTAGCTCGCTCGAGGCGAGGGCATCTTCCAGCAGGATAACTGTCCATGTCAGAGTCCAGAATCGAGACACACGATAGTGAACCTACATTGATGTCCCAGACACCAAATTCGCATTATCTGAATCAGATGGTACACAGTTGGAACGCCATCGGTCGATAACTCAATGGCCGCAAGCCGCCGGCCAGTAATTTACGGGATTTCAGCGGCCTGTGCTCAGACATGTGGTGCCACATACCTCCGGAAAACTACCAGCGACTGATCTAATGCACCCCATTCAGAATCTCTGCGGTATCCATTCATTCATACATATTATAAAAATAGATGCACGTACGTGTGTTCCACATGTCCTAAACGACCTGACAGACTTCAACCAAACTTGGTGCACATATCACTTACTGTCTGGAAAGAATCTCATTCGGGGTAATCAAAGGGTTGTGGACGAAAAAGCAGTGTAGCCCATGACACCTGAAAACAATGTTATATTGATCCAGTATTTGAGAATGAGAGCACGTAATGCCTTGCAGAAACCTTTACACATAATTTTAAATCTTAACGAATTTTTTGTCGCCGACTACACCCACAAAAGAAAGTTTATCACGTACAGTACTACATATTCGCTGTTCATGCACTAAAAATACCGCATGAAGCATGACGTTTTAATTTACTATTTTCTCACTACTAACTGTATTATAGACATAGTTTGAAGACAGTATTCACATATACCTCTGAAGGTACCAGCGCCATTACATCATTGTAAGGAGTAGGGTGGGTAGGATCCCAGCCGTATCACGGCGTCAGGTGGTTTTGCGGAGTACTGATGTAATAGTCGTGAGGTTGTTATTCTGTGGAGCTGTACCAGACCTTCACTCAGGTTGTGCAGTGCTACTGTATCTTCAGTTTCGCGCCTCTTAAGAGTCTTGAATTCAGTCTTGCTGTTAGTATTCAAAGGAAAGTGTGATAGGGATCAGAAAAGCTCAGTGGCATGTGTTACTGTGAAGTGAGGGTAAGTGGAAGAGTAGAAAATTGGATCTGAAACAGACGACACTAACACCACATTATCTTTGCTGCAATTAATGTACTCTTGCGAGGAATTGGGGGGGGGGGGGGGGGGTTGTGTCCTCGGTATATTTGTGGTGTGACATGAGAACACCATATTTTGAGAGTGAAGTGATCGGAATGAATCTTGAAGCAGCACGCGTGCTAAGGGCCGTGCTATGGAAACAGGTCACGTCTCTGTTTGGAGAGCATTGCATGCATTCTATCCTCAAAAGGATGCAGGATTTCGGATCAGCTGTTTACCCACATCGTATGCTTTTTGTGCAGTGATTCGTGCACTGAAGAGTGACGGTGCTGTTTTCCACACACGTTTTATTTCCATATGGGGCCTTCTGTACAAGAGACGAGTATTTTAACAGCAGGAACAGTCACATCTGCTGTTCTATCGCACCAACGAATATTCTCCGTAAACATGTGTGCCGGAATTGCGTATAACAATCTTCTAGGTCCTGTGATACTGCCGCCTAGGTTATCTGCACCAGCTTCCTTAGTGCAGGCCACATTCCCGGAGCTGCTTGAAAATCTGCCAGTTTTTGTGCGTAGAGGCCTCTGGTTCCTGCATGAAGAAGCTCCAGCATACTGCAGTATTGGTGCTCGAGCACAGCTAAATGTCGATTTTGGGAAACATTAAATAAGACGAGGGGGGGGGGGGGGATCTGTTGTGTGACCTGCGCCTTCTCCTGACTTAACGCCCCTTGATTACTTTCTCTGGGGAAACGTCAAAAGCATGCTTTAAGTTACTCCATTGCCACTAAAGCTGAGCTGATAGCCCGAATTACTGATACATTCCACCAAATTCGATAGCACCCAGAGTTTGACACGCATTGATACGAATCTATTAACCATGTATATAGATACAGGGAGAATTGATTGAACCATTCATGTTAATTTGTCAGAACATGCCTAATAATAATAATAATAATAATAATAATAATAACAAAAACGGTAATTTTTGTGCATTTATGGTTATTCATTATTTTAACCTTAAGGGTGCGTTTAAGTCAATGTTCCTTGATAAAAGGATGCTCTTTGTGTGACCTATCGTTCCTCAGAGTATGTCGGTGACTTCCTGAAGCATCTTCTACATTCATTTAAAGAAACCAAGTCGGTGTCGCAATTCTACAGCTATAAACGTAAAAACTTACTTGAGTACGTCTACAAATTAGCAAGATTAACTGCTCTAACATACTTATTCCATCTAGGAAAAAAAAAAGAGAAACAAACTGGAGTGGCCTTCTCGCTCCCTCTCCCTATTGAGGATAACCCAGTATATCTTTTACATAGCCAAATAACTTTCTGTTCAGAAGCAAAAGAAAAAAGGGTTATGCATGTCGCTTTGTTACCAGTGCATATTAACCAGCAAGATTGCATTTCTTATACCTTTGTACATTAGGAAAATGAACTGCTGCATTTTTTTTTTTTTTTTGCAGTCTTCCTCCTATGTTTTGCATTCCGTAATCCATTTCCTCTAATGAAGATCTGTTCAAGAAACTTTCCACAGTGTATCACTCAGTAAATATGACGTAAGCAAAAACGTAACTCAGAACTGATTTTGGATAGGCTGACTCTTTCAAATAAGAAGACAGCTGTCAGCCACTATTTATTACGTAACTAGCGCCGTAACCGGTTTCGAACGGACAGGTTCGGCTTCAGACAACTATTCACGTCAAGATGCATATTTGCTGAAGTTTTTGGCTCTTTATCGCCTCTTGTAATGAAAGATTCTTGGGATGGTGGTGCTGGCGCCGAAGGGATAACGTTATTCGTCCTCTTCCTTGGAGTGCCAGTAGGCGAAGGGAACACAAGGGAAATGCACTGGTCATTCCAAAGGTCTTCTGTTGTATTTTTGTTTCACTACAGCATACAACAATGAAGAGAAGCTAGGAATGCTACTCATTTAGCCAGACCGTGAAACAAATCAGTTCTGCGACACACGCAACAACACTAGAAAAAAAAGAGTGCAGAAAGATTCGTACTGATATATCGTTATTTCTAGTTAGTTAATTATTTATTAGTTAATTGCATGTATCATATCATTTGAACGATTATTTAATCGTAACATGCAGTTTACATGATATGTATAAATGATTAGTGTTAACGTTAATGAACACTTTACTTTAGTCCTACTCATACAACCACTTCTTTTTACTGGCTGCTAGATTTTATGTAGAAATTCGTCAGTGGAGTAGAAGGTGTTCTCTAGGAGAAATATTTTTAAACTGTGTTTAAAATTTGCTTCGCCATTTCTCAGAAATTTTATGATACTGAGAAAAGATCAAAAATTTTTGTTCCTGCATATTGAACTCCTTTCTGAAGCACAGAGAGCTTTGACAATGGGTAATTAAGATCGTTTTTCTCTCTCGTGCTGTGGGCATTGACATCACTGTTTTTCTCTTATTGTGACGGATCACTTATGTTGAATTTCATTAGCAAATATATGTACAGTTAAAATGCCCAACTCCTTGAAGGTACACCTACATGATGCTCATGTGTGAACACCACATGTTGTTATTACTGCTCACTTTTGTATAGTCATTACTTTCTTTCTAAGTGACAAGTTACCTCAGAAAATTATTCTGTAAGACTTAATTGAGCGGAAATACGGAAAATGCGTGAAACGGTTGATACGTTTGGTCCCAATATTAGCAACTGTACGAAGAGAAAAAGTGGTTACTTGGGAAGCTCAGAAATATGCTTCTTTCAGTTGAAGTTTTCATCTGTACGTACACAAGAAAATTTGTAGTATTTACCCTATTCACTGACTCATGCTCATGTGCTATTTAATTGTTAGGACGACTCTACTTGTCACACAGAATTGAATATAGAGCGTTTTACAAAATTTAGGAAGAGTCCAGTAACAGTTCTTTCGATAATAATATTCACCAACTCTTCTGTTGCTTACCGTCTAATGGGATTTATTATAACAGTAATATCGCCTGCAAAAAGTACCAATTTTGCTTGTTGAATGTTAAGTTGAATGTCATTCACATATTTCAGGAATAGGAGTGAACTCAAAATTGAACCCTTAGGACTCTCTTCATGATTTTCTTTTCTCCAGTCACTAAATATTTTTGCCTTTCCAACACTGTCTGAATTATTCAGCTCAAACTTTTGAATTCTGTCTTAAGTATGATTCAAACCAGCTGTGTGTAAAGACAACAGTTGCATAAAACCTGAGTTTTGCGGAGACTGTAAGACGTGCTACGTAATGAAATGCCTTGTAAATCTCACGAAACATACCTCGCGATGTATTATTAATGAAGGCTTCTACTATTTGATGAGTGGTGGTGGTGATGTTTGGTTTGTGGGGCGCTCAACTGCGCTGTCATCAGCGCCCGTACACAGTCCTAATTTTTACAGTCCAGTCTAGCCACTGTCACGAATAATGACAAATATTATGACAATACAGACACCCAGTCCCTGAGCACAGAAAATCCCAGACCGGCCGGGAATCGAACCTGGCACTCCGTGATCCAGAGGCAGCAACTCAAGCCACTAGACCACGAGCTGCAGACTATTTGATGAGTGAATGTATGAATACTATTCTCAAAGAAGTAGCTGTTCTGGTATGCAAACTGTGATATGCTGAGAAAATTGTTTCTATTTAAATGTGCGACTAATCTTGAGTACATTACTGACAGGTAGCTCAATAATGTATCTAGATTTTTCATAAATATTTGAAAGTTCGCTAGAGCACATCTGTAGACTGTTACAGTTATCAGAGTAGCGTCTGCAGTAACAGCTCACAAGCACATTCTTCTAGGTTCCGATCAACACAGAAACTATTGTGTTTGCACTGCCTACATGAAACATCAAGTTTTGCTCCATGTGCCTGTAGATGATGTTAGGTTCTGCGTATGAAGCTATTAATCAGCAATATTCCGACTGGTATGGAGTCCAGAGCAGACAATAGGAATGTTTCTGTTTATTATTTAGTGTGGCCCCAGTAGACCATTATGTGTTCGTTAGGTAACAGCTGAGAGCCGCTGTGTATTTCCCACCTCGCGCCTTAGCATATGAGCTAAGTGGCCTCTATTAGCCTCTGGCCTCGCATCTTGACTGTGTATACAGGTGCTCGCGTCAGCCTGACCTGCGATCGTACATGCGTTTGCTGAAGCCTTTGACAAAGCTGCTGATCTATCATAGTGGACAAGCTGCCCAAATCGTTTCGTTCATCTCTGGTTTTCACTTCGAGTTGCACCTTCCTCTACTATTGAGAGAGAGAGAGAGAGAGAGAGAGAGAGAGAGAGAGAGAGAGAAGTTAAGCACGACAGCTAGAAGACTTTTTTCTTACTACATTTCCAACGTGCTAAACATTCACTGTAATTCATAGAGTTTTATGTAGTCTTTGGAAATAAACGCGTTTATTTGATGGTATGTTTTTCACTTCTTTTACTTATGAATCATATTTACTAGCCTGTAACGAAGTATAATAATAGTGGTATGTAGTGACTAAAAATATTTTGCTACGTTACATTTTTCTTGTTAATCTCTTCTTTTTTGTTTTAAGATGAGCAACATCTTCTGCAGCGTAAGTTTCGTGAGGTTACGTTATCATTTGGTGTTGCTTACGATTTCTGATGTTATTAATCCGCGTGTGTTGCCCTGGAGTTGTATTTAGTTGGTCTTCATACTCCAGATGGTCGATTTTCGGACATATTTATTTGAACAATTTATTCCACTTTTCACTGTGTGTTGATTGTGCGTGTATAGTGTGTAGTACTGCTAGCCGTCGCTGTGTGTTTATCATTCGTCTTTTAGGTGCGTAGTTAGATATTTGTTTGGTTGTCATGTGTTAAGAAAAATGCGACTCTCACAGAAACACAGACCCACAAAGAAACAAAAATCATAGCACATATAGACACAACATCAACAAAAGACTAATGATAACCACACAATTACAGTTGGCAGCAGTACATACTATAAAGACACGCAATTAACACACATTGAAATGTGGAAATGAAGTGTCCACTTAAGTGTGTTCGAAAAAGTGCCGAAAATCGGCCATCTGAAGTGTGCAGACCAAATAAATACGACTTCAAGACGACACAAATCGATTAAGAACAATTAACACCAAATGGTGACTTAATACACGAATCTTATCCTGCAATTCTTGTTTCTCACCTAAAAACAAAACATCAAGAGAAAATGTAATGCAGTGACTTATTTCTCATTATTATATTTCGCAGTTATCACATACATAAAACTAACTTGTATTACAGGCCACTGAAGATGACTCACAAAAAAAAGTGAAACGCGGCTGTGCTAACCGTCACTATGACACTCTCACATCTGTCCCAGTAAACTACGGAGACAACAGAGAAACTGAGAGTGTGAGAATTTATTTCTGATGGTAAAATATCCTGAATCGTTAGGACTGCCTCATATTCCTCTCCGAACGTCAATGCCCGACGTTCCGATGTGTCTTTTGGATCTTCTTCAGGATTCCACTGGTGACCCTGAATGGCTGATAACTCGAAATCCTCTCCTGTAACAAACTCTTCATCTCGGAGGTAGGACGTACACCCTGTATCCTGTATTATTTGTTGGATGCATTTCGACCTCCGTCTCCCCCACAAATTTTAGCCTCTACAGCTCTCTCAATAATAACAGTAGTTACTCTTTGAGGTGCTGAGACATGTCTAACCATCCTGCCATATTCTTGTCAGTGTTTTCCATATGTTTCCATCTGCGAAGAACCCCATCATTCGTCATCTTGTCAGTTCATCTAATTTTAAACATTTATCCTGTCGAACCATATCTCAGATATTTCTATCTTTTTGTCCGGTTTCCCCACAGTCTGATTCACTAACCATACAATCTCACGCACCAAACGTGCATTTTCAGAAATTTTCTCCCCAAATTAAGGTTTAAATGGCTCTGAGCACTATGGGACTCAACTGCTGTGGTCATCAGTCCCCTAGAACTTAGAACTACTTAAACCTAACTAACCTAAGGACATCACACTCATCCATGCCCGAGGCAGGATTCGAACCTGCGACCGTAGCAGTCGCACGGTTCCGGACTGCGCGCCTAGAACCGCGAGACCACCGCGGCCGGCCCCAAATTAAGGTCTGTGTTTGATACTAGCAGACTTATTTTGGCTATGAATGCTCTCTTTGTCTGTGATAGTCTGATTTCTTGGGTCCTCCTTGTGTCCTCGCGTCATGTTGCTTCCGAGATAACAGAAGTCCATTACTTCGTCAACTTCTTGGACCCCAGTTTTGATAAATATATCATTAATCTTATTTCTGATAGTACTCATTACTTTGTCTTTCTTCACTTACGAAAGAGTATTTTCTAGCGCTTTTCAGGACAGTTGGATTTGCGCATCAAAGTACTCAGGTTACTATTAGTGGGCTGTCGTCACTGGATAAATACCAAAACAAATACTGAGATGAGGGAGTCCAAAAGAGGGGGCGGGGGAAGCCAAAAAATATTGTTGCTTCCTGATAGTAGATGCACATTTGCTTCTGTGTCGTGTAGGTCTAGCAAAGTGCGACGGATTTTCCATCTTTTTTTTTTTTCCTTATTTCCACAGTCAGATCGGTCGCGAAATGGAAACCACAATGAAAATCTCGTAGCGTTGAACCAACTCCACAATATCCTAGCCATAGATGGCACACGTCTGTGCTTTCTGTCAATTCACTACGCTGGTTTGCAGTTCGTTGTCTCGTAGCCAGCCTTCATATGAGGAAAGAGATGAAAATCAGAGCCAAGGCCAGGCTGTATGGTGGGTGCTCAAATACTTCCCATCGATTACTATGTGGGCGCGACTTTGTTGCAGCTGCAGACGCGGTAGAGCATTGTCACGAAGAAAGATAGTGCCTGTTAACGCTCCCCTTCGCTGGTTCTGAAGTGTTCTTCGTAGACAAATTTCTCCAATCGCTCAATTCACTTGCTGAACAGCATCATCGGTTGACACTCGCCTCTTTCCCTGACCGCTTGCATCATGTATGTTTGCACGTCCTACACCAGTGTCGCACTTTGCTGTTCCGCATGCTAGTTACGTTATACAAGCTGCATGAAATCACGCAGAACACCTCAGCTTGAAGAATGATAGCACACACTTAACGCTTGGAGGGAGACTGTTGTTGATGGCACCTTCACGCGCTCAGTGTGTGCTCAGAACTGAGAAATGCGACGAGTCGCTATCAACGACCTTACTAGAGAGACAGCACAACGCATCTGCGCAAAGCTTAATCGGGTTTTCACTGTGTTTTTAATTTCGAGACAACTCGGAACATAAAAAAAGCCCTGCTATAGGTCGATGGAACTGATAGGAAAGTACCGCGGTAACGAGCACGAAAGTCACACACATTTGAGATGAAATGAAAAAATCATCAAAAAGAATGTGACCAGGCGATGAATTTTAAAATCATACGAGTGTTAGGCAATGGGTGCAACATTGGTGAAGGAAAGTCCGTGAAACAGACGAAATATGAAAGAACGAGGTGCAATTGTAATAGAGATGACAGCTGCCGGTTTTCATCTTCGTGGCTATCCGCTGTAGAGGAAATAAACTTCCATCCTCGGCAAGCGAGGAAGGTAAACAACTGCCATGGAACAACCGAGGTGGAACAACAACAACAACAACAACAACACTGACTCAATTGTGGCGAGTGAGCAGCTTACTACAGACTTTGTTTCATAAGGGTAGATGTGACTACCATAGATAGAGTTCCTGCCGGAAAGGTATAAATGATCTTTACAAAATTAAAGACAGCAACCAGACATCATTGATAATGCCTATATTCTTACAGTAACGATTACACCGAGCCTGTTTTCGACAAAGTAGCATTCTGATTGAAATCATCCTGAGGATGCAGCGCCACGTTCTTACAAGGATCTTTCGTGCTTATCGGACAACATCGGTAGGACTGAGTGTTACTTGAAATGTCTCCAACCGACCTACAGATTAGTGGAAAGGGTACTGAATTTCGGCTCAGAAAAGGAAATTTTGAAAAAGTAAGGGAAATTATCGGGAAACTAATAACTGGAAGATTTAAAAGGATGAGGGACGAATGGCAACGAATCTGGGACACTGCCAGTGCACGAAGAAGGATGTATAGAATACAAGCAAACGTTAGGGAACGTACAAAAATGAGTCGCTTAAGTCCTTCGAAGCGGGCGAACCACAAATACTGACGGGTCGCGGAGCTTATCCGTTTTACCTGTACAGATTCAATAAAAGAAGCAAAGACAGATGCGACTGAGGAGAAACGGGAACACCTGAACATGTAGAGCCTCGATCAAAGCTCCTCAGGTGATGTAGACAGACAGTTTAATAAGTTGTAGTTTATATGATATTATACGCGACAGAGAAGCACGTCCTCTACTGCGCAGTCAAACACGTATTCCAGGAAAGAGCTACGAAAATATTTTACAGCGGTAATCAGTTACAGCAGTACTTGAGTATAGATTCGGTATTAGAGGAGACAGTGCAAAGGAAAGATGACTGACGTCAGCACCTGCCACAGAGGGCGTGATGTCTCCACATTATACCGGAAGTCTGGACTCCCTGCTTGCTGACAAGAGTCGGCGGTTCCGGCCTTGCTCGAACTCCAGCAGGCAAATGGAAATACAGTATGTCACTTCAACAGGGTCAGCAGAGCCGGGCAAAGGAGAGGATCTCAGTTACATGAGATGGATGACACCCCACGTGCCAATAACGTGATGGCAAGTGTTGACATCTGCTGGAATGAATGAGGCCACGGTGGCGATGTTGATGCCGAGTGCCGGGGGTCCTGCAGCGCTCTGGATACGGAGTCTGACGACTGCGATTGGTGCGCTCCCTTCATCAGATGCTGATGCACCATGAAAATTATGAACATTGCCTTACTTAGCTACGTTTTTCTTATCATTGCTCGTAATCTCTTTCCATTACTTTTAACGTTTGTCTATAGCTAGATAGTAATTTTTTATTCTCAGTCTGAACTAATCCTTCTTTGCGTCACTTTCTTTTTCTGCTTTTTAAGTAGTTTAGCTGTGTAATGTGGTGTTGGGTTTTGGTACTGCGAGATACCTGTTTATCTAAGAAGGAAACAAGTCTATTAATATGCTTCTAGGATGCAGGTCATATGTAAAAAGGCAAAAATAAATTATGACTCATTGTCATTCTTTGGTCATAATACATCATCCCGCTAAGCCTGCCGAGCGGTTCTAGGCGCTTCAGACTGGAACCGTGCGACCGCTACGGTCGCAGGTTCGAATCCTGCCTCGGGCCTGGATGTGTGTGTCCTTAGTTAGGTTTAAGTAGTTATAAGTTCTAGGGGACTGATGACCTCAGATGTTAAGTCCCATAGTGCTCAGAGCCATTTGAACCATCCCTCTACATGGCGGACCCAAAATGAGGTAACTGCAGACGATCACTCCACGAACAATCACCTTTGTCAGTGCCACAGAGCACTGTCTTCCACGTTCACTTGTTTGCCCAGTCTTCAAGAAGAAAAGAAAATATCGGAATATAAATCTATTAATTGTCTGTCGTGTACTAAGACACGTAAAAATATACAAGAACACCTAAATCCTGTTGATAGGACGTCCAGTTATAGGAAAGGCACAGCCGTCGCTCTCACTTCCTTAATTTTTTTCGAAGCAAGTTCTCTCAGCGTCCGCCCTTCTTGTTCCAACAGCACAATCTTTGGCAACTACTTCGCAAATCGGCGAACGGAGGAGCGGCTTTCTCCTCTGATGTCTGCTTGTGACAGGGACACCTCTCCCTGTAAACCTACAGATCAGAGGCCTGGCGCCAGCCAATAGCTGAAGGAACCGCGCAACCTGTGGATCCCATCTCTACCCGTCCTTCATCTGTGCCCGTGCTCGCCGCAGATACACCACTGAACGAATGCCGGCCGGCGGAGGCGGAGGAGGAGGAGGAGGTGGTGAAGGTGGAGAAGAAGTATCGGGACAGGGCTACTCAGATGACTACGGAGGTGCCGATCCTGTGGTTCGGCCACCATCGATGACAGGCAGTGATCCTGAGGCTTGATCAATTTTCCTGGTGGCTCCTTGACGCCTAACATAGACCTCCATAACGTAGTCATTAAGTGGAAGTCTAATTCTTCCTCTTCTGCTATTCGCATTTCTCTAAGAGAATCACACTTCACTGATGATCTTACTGCGTGGTTATCGTGCATTCTGTCAGAATTGTACTAGCAACGAGAGGTCAGTCATCTCTAGGGATTTGTACACATGTGATCGGTGAGTGGAATCCCTTTGTACAACTTTGGAAGTAATGTCGGTGCGAGCACAAACGAGTTCAGCGACCACCATTTGCAACGTTTGCTTACCTCCAGGCAGGCTACTTAATTACCTTGAGCTGACCGTCTTAATCCAAAGATTTCCTTCAGAATTTCTCCTCTTTGGGGATTTCAGTGCATATTATCTCCTATTGGGGAGTACCATTTAGTCCGGTTGGCGCCTTTTGTACCAAAGCGTTGGCGCTCGCTGTGTACTTGCGTCCCACTTAATGACAACATTGGCATCCGCTTCTTATCTAGGCTACCTTTCCCTGCAGAAACAAGTTGAAGACCTCCCTACATGTGCTAATCCTCGCTAAGCCTTTCACTGAGAGGGGAACTGCTTCTGGCTCTTGCCTCATCTCACGATATGGTCCCAGACACTGGTTACTTCATACTCAGACGATTCAACCTGAATGTCACAAAGAATATTATTAGCCAGATTGCAGAAAAGTTGGCATTGAATGGAATGTTCATAGAAGATTCAATTTCTCTTACACATATATTAATACCTACATGAGGTCTGCACTATAAATTCTAGCTTCATTCAACAAAAATTTTCTGGGTTTGTGACCTCATTATCAATATA
Source organism: Schistocerca gregaria (assembly GCF_023897955.1). Taxonomy (NCBI): domain Eukaryota; kingdom Metazoa; phylum Arthropoda; class Insecta; order Orthoptera; family Acrididae; genus Schistocerca; species Schistocerca gregaria. The sequence continues at coordinate 181,461,951 of NC_064927.1, forward strand.
TAAACTACCGTCGTTTCGCTCCCTGTTGCAAGCGACCTTCGGTAGTTTTATTTATATATATGCGGTCACACACCCAGAAAATTTTTATTGAAACGTCGGTGGTTTTATTTATATATATTGACAATGCGGTGTCACACCTAGAAAATGTTTATTGAATGTGACAACGACCGCGGAAGCCTACGTTTATAATTTTTGCTTCAGTTCTGTCTTGATTAACTCTGGTTAGCCCCTCACCCAACTCCTCTCCCCTTTTATGATTCCATTGTGCTTTGCGAAAATTGTTGCCACTCCGAAACTAAAAAAAAAACTTCAGACTGCCTTGATTCACTTATGGTTATTATTAAGGAGTAACATTTAAGGGAGTAAAAAATCAGCATCATATTTCTTACTAACTTCTGGGTGCAAGGTGGCTTCTGTGTTACGCAAGTAGTATCTTTAAGCACTGATTTTGTGAAAGTATGCCTTGTCACAAACAAATTCATGAAACAATATGCAGTATCGTAATGCTATTTGACTTAGAAAGTGAATAAGAAATTAAGTCATTAGGTCACACTTACAGTACATAGCGCAACTAATAAAAGATGGGCTTAGCTTCTATCGTTAGTGAACGATCGTAAGGAAACGGAAAAAAAGTTGAACAAAATTTGTACTACGGGATGTGACTGTGGATAATTGCAGTATAATTTTCAGATAAAGAGGAATAACTTCAGAATATCCAATAGAATGACGACTAGTGAACTTGTGAAGCCAATAGTATTGTATAAATATTCAGAGCTTAAATCTAATAAGTGAAGCGGGACGAACACATTACATTTGTGGTAGGGAAGTAGAATACATAGAAAAGTTGAAAAGGTTCTGTAGACGTTACAACCTCATTTTTCTAGCGACGATATTTCACAAATTAAAATATTAGATTTATCCAGCATCTTTAATGGCGAGCATTATTCAGAGTTACTAGAAAGGAAAATCTAAAATGAAGTAAGTTACTTAGCTTATATCCTCCTTGTGATCTTCTGGAACTTCGTGTACATTAGCTCAAATTCGAGATATATCCCAGATTTACAAGGAGAAATCAAGACTTTTGCTTAATCCGGTTTTTTCTATTATTTTAGAAGTAAAATATAGCAAAACCTTTTTGGTCGTCGTCATGGAATTCACTGTTTCCTTAAAAATTTTCAGCCGGCCGCTGTGGCCGAGCGGTTCTAGGCGCTTCAGTCCGGAACCGCGCTGCTGCTACGGTCGCAGTTTCGAATCCTGTCTCGGGCATGGATGTGTGTGATGTCCTTATGTTAGTTAGGTTTAAGTAGTTCTAAGTCTAGGGGAATGATGACCTCAGATGTTAAGTCCCATAGTGTTCAGAGTCACTTGATTTTTAAAACCATTTCATAAGCGCTTAGATAAGATGATAGGAACCAAATCTCTCGAAACCTTTATCAAATAATGGACAAAATACTTTTTTGCTATCCTAGTACAGCAAACCAATAAGGGCTTCCAAACGAGGCCCAGCAAGAAAAAGGCGAAACATGTAACAACTACGTAAAAGTGGATTTATAAGAAATCCGAAACTGTTCATGATTTGATCCAAATAAACCTCGGTAAACTCGATGCTATTCAAATTGTAATCAAAAATATTATTATTATTGTTTTTATAATAATTATTATTAGCAGTAGTAGTAGTAGTGATGTTGTTGTTATCATTATTATACCAGATGATTTTCTCAAAATTAAATGAAAATTTTTTTCAACGCAACTGTTCGTAGTTCGGTTTTTACCTAGAAATAATTTCTATCTGCACATTTTTATATTTGTGCAGAAGTTGAACACTATTTAACTTTATCACAACCAAAAACCAAACTTTTTGTGCCGTGAAGGATGTCGATGTATGTAGTAATACATACAGGATGTATCACAGTATCGTAAACGAATACAGTTAAAAACACACGATACTAGAAGCAATAAAGTTTCAGTAAAAATAGGGTAGAAAATGCAGACCTTAAGGGCTACGAGCAATTTTTCATCTTCGATACTATGAAGCAAATCGCTTCTACTGAATTTTGAGAAACGGTAATGTGGCCCAAAACAAGAAGAAAATGTCCAGTAAACATGTGCTCTAATATGCATACCTTAAGAGTTATTAGTATGTGCTCATCTTCACTACTTGGAAACACTGCTCTTCCAATGAACAATAGCTCATAACTTTTAAGGTACGCATTTATGAGCAAATGTTTACTGGACATTTTTCTTGTTTTCGTCCATACTACTACCTCCCAAAATTTGTAAAGCAAAGAGCTTGCAGTAGAAGAGATTTGCTTCACAGTAGTGAAAAATTGCTCGTAGCTCTTAAGGTATGCATTTTCGACCCCATGTTTACTGAGACTTTCTTGCTTCTAGTATGGTGTGCTTTCAACTATGTGCGTTTACACCACTAATTATGATACATCCTGTATGTGTGAGAGTATCGAACAGTACAGTACGTAGCGAAAGTGAGCCATTGACCAATTCCAGAAAAGTAGAAGTAAAGAAGATCCTATACAAGACCCATTCCAGAACACTTCGACTTTCATCATGTGATGACAGCAGACATCCAACAAATTCCTGATAACGCAGTTAGGATAGCAAGAGAGATGCTCATGAAACGTAAATCAGAATCTTTGCAGGAAAGAACTAAACTCCGTCTGAACTTGTCTCAGAAGACCCTAAGATACTGACCGACCACCGTGTCATCCTCAGCCTACAGGCGTCACTGGATGCGGATATGGAGAGTCACGTGGTCAGCACACCGCTCTCCCGGCCGTTTTCAGTTTTCGTGACCAGAGCCGCTACTTCTTAGTCAAGCATCTCCTCAATCTGCATCGCAAGGGCTGAGTTCACCCCGCTTGCCAACAGTGCTCTGCGACGAACGGTCACCCGTCCAAGTATTACCCAATCTCAACAGCGCTTAACTTTGGTAATCTGATGGGAATCGGTGTTATCTCTGCGGCAAGGCTGTTGGCTACTTTGGAAAAAAGGCGATATTTTTTATCTCGAAACCATTTTGGGTAAATGTAGAGAACAAGCCTTTGACGAAAAATATGGGACAGTTCTGCTACTCCCATGTATGTGTCATGTAGTGAACATGAGAGAGAACATGGAATGTGCAGGGGCAATAGCGACTGTATTGCCACGAAGGTGCCCCCCGGCTCACTGTGCGGTCTCTCTGGGCGTATATGATGATGCATATCAAGAAATTAGGTGCGTTCCTGCCAGCAGTGGTATGCAGCTTCACGTTTTGCCTTGTTAACACAGCTTACGTTCAGTTAGAGCGTCCTACTCGACTCGTCTGGCACGTAAATCTGCGCACCAGGATGTCACGTGCGCTTGTTAGAACCTCCTGCGCATCAATCTCACACTTCGTCGCCATCAACAGCCCCTATTAGCTGTCCGCGGACAGACGTCACGCTTCGATTACTGTGAACAAACATATCGGCTGCTCTTATGTAGACACACAACAGAAAGTCAGCACTGTTGATCCGTTGAATGCTGCTGTTTACTCGTCTCCTGCCAAATACCAGCTACATGAAGTCGTTTATACGGATATTTCCAAGTACATGTTTATACTGATTATTAGCAACTAAACGTTTGCGATAGGAAGGGCGTCCGGCCACCCCTTAAAATTAACAAGTCAAATCCGGTTAACCATAACAGCAGATCACACGTCGGGGTAATTTCTTGGAAAGAGAGAGAGAGATTAGCCACTTACCGTGTTATTTAGTACAAATTAAGCCCATCACATTTAATACATTATAAGAGAAGTTTAATATAACAATAAGAAGGAGTAGTTAATAGTTGAGATCAAGAGAATAAACTAAATATATAGCTTTCATACATTTACATTTTTTTTCGCTTTCGACTGAGAAGTTCCTTATAAAAGAGACAATTGCGACTGGGATGACTTGAGAATAAAAATAAATCAAAATTGGCCGTTATTTTTGTGTTTTAAGGAATTTTATCCCAAACAATGACCTTACCATCAGGCTTTTTAAGCAGTTGGACACAATGAACTAAATATTATAAAATGGTTCAAATGGCTCTGAGCTCTATGCGACTTAACATCTGAGGTCATCAGTCCCCCTAGAACTTTGAATTACTTAAACTTAACTAACCTAAGGACATCACACACATCCATGCCCGAGGAAGGATTCTAACCTGCGACCGTAGCGGTAGCGGATAACATAGGAAGTCCCATGAAACTGTAAAAGTTAATTGTATAGCTGGAAACTCTATGCACAAACTGGGTGTAACTGAATTTCACAGTAACAGTGTGTAAACTGACTTCCAAAATTCCGATTATAGTTTCAGATCTAGAATCGGCGTAGAAATCCTAATTTTGAAATTAACTAATTTATGCATATTATTTTCACAGAATCTGATTTTAATTATTCTGAAATGCATCTGTCACTCTGTAAATTAGATTTCATAAAAGATGACTGTTACGTAATTTAAATGTGCTCTATCACAAAAACGCGTCCATTGAATAGATTTACATGGAATTCAAGTAACTGAAAACTGTCTAATATTATGTAAAAAATGTTGATTCAGGTCCTACAACACATTCTCACCTAAGCTTTTCTTCTGTTTTTTAGTTTCGCTCCCATTGCTAATGATTTCCATTTTTTTAGTCTTTCCTAAGCCACAGAACGGGTGCTAATGACCGTAGCAGTTTTGTGCCCTCAAACCATAAAAAAAAATTATCACCTCACAACGGATACTGGCTGTACTGCAAGAGGGATGAGCTGAAATAGATCACTGCACGGCATATTTCATTCTTTTTCTATTTTGATATATTAGCAGATTAGTTTTTTGAGTCTCTTTTCAAAATGATTGATTGCTGTTAACTCAAAAGTGCAAGACATGACAAATCAGTTTTTACCGAACATATTTCTTCGAACAGTGAGGGTACGATTTGTGAAATATCTGTTGTTGTTGTTGTTGTCTCCTGTCCAAAGGCTGGTTTGATGCAGCTACCCATGCTACTCTATCCTGTGCAAGCGTCTTAATCTCAGAGTAACTGCTGCACCTACATCCCTCTTAATCTGCTTGCTACATTCATGTCTTGGTCTCCCTCTACGATTTTTACACCCCCAAGCTTCTCTCCAATACTAAATTGGAGATCCTCAGAATTCTTCTATAGCACCACATATCAAAAGTTTCTATTCTCTTCTTATCTAAACTGTTTATCGTCCATGTTTTGTTTCAATACATAACTACACTCGATACAAATACTTTCAGAAAGGACTTCCTGATCTTAAATCTATATGTTAAAAAAATTCTCTTCTTCAGAAACGCTTTTCTTGCTATTGCCAGTCTACATTTTATAGCCTCAGTACTTCGACAATCATCAGTTAATTTGCTTCCCAAACAGCAAACCTCATCTACTATGTGTCTCATTTCCTAATCCCTCTCCTGATTTAATTAGACTACATTTCATTATCCTCGTTTTACTTTTGTTGATGTTCATCTCATATCCTCTTTTCAATACACTGTCCATTCCGGGCAATTGCTCGTCCAAGTCCTTTGTTGTCTCTTACAGAATTACAATGTCATCGGAAAACCTCAAGGTTTTTGTTTCTTCTCTCTGAACTTTAACCGCTACTCCAAATTTTTCTTCTGTTTCCTTTACCGCTTGCTCAATATACAGGTTGAATAACATCGGAGATAGGCTACAACCTTGTCTCACTCCTGCACTCGTATAACTGTAAGTGACAAAAGAAAGTAATATGAAGTTCTTTTAATAACGCAAAAGTGAACTCTAACACGAACAATCCGCATTCTCTCTCTCTCTCTCTCTCTCTCTCTCTCTCTCTCTCTCTCTCTCTCTCTCTCAGATAATGCCTGCTTCTACAAAATATTTCCATTACAAAATTTGTTTTCTTCAATTCCTGATAGAATATTATTTAACTACTCTAAATTGGGGAGCACTAATTAGAATACTGAACGCATGATTGACAGTTCTCCCTGATTACCAACACGTGGGTATTACCGGATGCAATGAAACCTTTGTATAGCAATTATTACTCAATTCTCACTTCCAGGAAACGAAGTCAAAACAAGTTACCTTTTTGTGAAGGGCTGTCCGTTTATACATCCTTCTTAAAAATCACCCCTCATCTTCAGGTTACACAAAATGGAAAGTCTTAAATATGAATCACGGCTGTCGAATCTATTCGCTTCACCATTATAAAACAGCCTCTCTTAACAACTCCACAGCTATTACTGTGCAAGGCTGCCACCCGCCTCGACTCGACTCGATTTTAACCTATTAGCTTGTACGCACTTTTCTCAATAATTTAACCACTGGAAACCAGAGACGGTGTATCGCTCATATGATCAGCATGTAAAGTTATTTAAAGTGGCAGTATGCGGAATAAACGGATAATATTCATTATACGTGCATTCAAGGTTTCGGCAAGTGGTAATACATGAAAGTAATTGTGATTTACTAGTGTTTCATTCAGTGTACAAAACTTCCAAGTGTTGCACGTAGCAAAGCTGGAAAGCCAGGAAATGCTTGTCTAATGCAAGATGATTTGCAGAAGATTGGCGACTGCACATAAAGAGGCATAAATACCCACTACTCTTGGTAGTATCCTTAAAACACTACCTGACCAAAAAAGGAAAAAAAATAGCTGAGCACACAGAAGACGAGAAGTATGTGATGTTATTTCTGTGATTACACAATCGAATTAAATTTATAAAGAACTTGGCAGTATGAGCGCACTTAACAGTGTAATGTTGCACACTTTCTGGCCTAAATGTTGTCCTGATTTGGTACGGAATGGAGTCATAAAGCCGCTGTATTCTCTTCTTAGGCAAGCCGGTCCGTAACTTGTTGTCTCTTGGACATTGGCATTGGGACCGAGCTGATGTGAGGGTTGGAACGACGAGTGTTCTTTGAGAGACTGATGTGAGGATCTTGCTGGTCACGGAAGTACCTCAACATCAACAGATAAACCGAGGAGCCAAAGAAATTGGTAAGCCTGCTTAATATCGTGTGGGGGCGCTCGCGAGTAAGCAGAACTGCCGCAACACGACGTGGTATGGACTCGACTAATGTCTGAAGTAATGCTGGAGGGAACTGACGCTATAGATCCTGCAGGGATGTCCATAAATCTGTAAGAGTACGAGGGGTTGGAGATCTCTCCTGAACTGCACGTTGGAAAGCATCCCAGATATGCTCAATAATGTTCATGTCTGGGGAGTTTGGTGGCCATCGAAAGTGTTTAAACACAGAAGAGTGTTCGTGGAGGCACTCTGTAGCTATTATGGATGTGTCGCATTGTCCTTCTAGAATTTCCCAAGTCCGTCGGAATGCACAATGGACATTAATGGATGCACTTGGTCGGATAGGATGCTTACGTATGTGTTGGGAAGTGCGGTCCGTCTGTCGGCTTGATTTTGATGCATGCACCGAAATCTCACAGCGTCCTATATATCGCGGGACGGAACAAATCTTCGTCATATCACTCTCCTCTCCACAGGTTACAGTCCTGACCTGTGGAAAACCTCCAAAATCCTGCTTTTCCTCAAACCAAATAAATCCCCCTTGTAGAGCCACAGCTGCCTCATCTCAGTGTTCAGAAAGGTCCTTGAATCCGCCCTCTACTCTTGCATCCGCAACTATTTGCTTCCATTTACTCACTGTGGCTTCCTTCCCTCTTCCTGTGCTTACGATCGACTCAACCACTTCCAGTCATAACAGCTCAACAATGGTAAATCTGCCATATTTCTCTCCTTCGACCTAGAGAAAGCATACGACCGCTTATGGCATTTTGGTCTCCTTTCCAAACCTTGTACTTTTGCGCTTAATGCATCCCTCCTTTCCAATCGCACAACCATGTCATTGTTAACAACACCAATTCACATAGCCTCCATCCCACTGCCGGAGTACCCCAAGGTTCCGTTATCTCCCCCTCCATTAATCTCTAATAGACTACTGATATGCCCATACCTTTTCCCTACGATCCAGTTCCTTCAATACGCTGATGACACTGTTTTCCTTGCTCTCTACGCTCCAGAAATCCCTAACCGCCGTCTGCTTCACGTCTGCTGTGCAGCGAGCTACCTTAATTTAAGTATTAACTGTATATTTCTTACTTGTCACTTCTTCTTCCGTGTGTTTTTGCTTTTAGGAAGCTTTAATTGTCGAGTGCTATTAATAGTGTTCCATAGATTTCGTGTTTGTTTTGAACACAGTCAGAGGGAGTCCCTTTAGTCAACCATAGTGCCAGTAGTGCTAGTGTTTGTTTTCAATACAGTCCAGAGACAGGTAGTGCTATTTTCATTGTTTCCTACAGGAAGTGGCTAGCAGTCACAATTTAGTCAATAATCAGCCGCCTTTAGTGAATTAGCAGTGTACTTCAAAGCTGATTAAGTCTCTTCAGTAAATTGATTCCTTAGGATGGATAGGATGTGTGACTGCTGTGTACGGACGCAGGAGGAGCTGGCCACTCTTCGCGAACAGCTGAGCGTGTTGATGGCCGCGGTCAGCCGTCTTCAGGCTGCTGCCTCGGAGTGTAGCGGCAGTAGGGAGTCTGGTGCGTCGCAAGGTAGACCCCAGGTGTTACATGCTTCACCCACTGTCCCTGCTGTCGAGACATCTTCGCGGGTACCGAGAGCTGTTGGGCCACCCTCTCCCCAAGGGGAGTGGCGGGTTGAGCGGCGTTCGCGGCGCACGAGGCGGAGGGTAAATGTGGAGGCTGGCCGTGTGGCATCGCCCGCTCTGCCTGTGAGTGGACATGTGGCTGCTCCTTCAGCAAGGTCCGAGCAGGCACACCGGGGGAGGGGTTTATTAGTTATTGGGAGCTTCAACGTTAGGCGGGTGATGGAGCCCCTTAGGAAAATAGCGGAAAGGTCGGGGAAGAAGGCCAGTGTTCACTCTGTCTGCTTGCCGGGGGTCTCATCCGAGATGTGGAGGGGGCCCTACCGGCGGCGATAGAAGGCACTGGGTGCACCCGACTGCAAGTTGTTGCTCATGTCGGCACCAATGACTCCTGTCGTCTGGGTTCAGAGGTCATCCTCAGTTCGTACAGGTGGTTGGCGGAATTGGTGAAGGCGGAAAGCCTCTCTCGCGGGGTGGAATCAGAGCTAACTATTTGTAGTATCGTTCCCAGGACCGATCGCGGTCCTCTGGTTTGGAGCCGAGTGGAAGGCTTAAACCAGAGGCTCAGACATTTCTGTGGAGAGCTGGGGTGCAAATTTCTCGACCGCCGCTATCGGGTGGAGAAATGTAGGGTCCCCCTGAATAGGTCAGTCGTGCACTACACGCCGGAAGCGGCTACAAGGGTGAAGTGCACATGGGTTTTTTTTTAGGTTGCAGAATTCCCTCCCTAGGCCCGACAAGACGCCTCCGGAGAAGCGGCAAGGTAGGAGTAGGCAAAATGCAACAGGGAATAACAATATTAATGTGCTAATAGCAAACTGCAGGAGCGTCTATAGAAAGGTCCCAGAACTGCTCTCATTAATAAACGGGCACAACGCCCATATAGTACTAGGGACAGAAAGTTGCCTGAAACCAGACGTAAACAGTAATGAAATCCTAAACTCAGATTGGAATGTATACCGCAGAGACAGGCTGGACAGTGAAGGGGGAGGCGTGTTTATAGCGATAAGAAGTGGAATAGTTTCGAAGGAAATTGACGGGGATCTTATTTGTGAAATGATTTGGGTGAAGGTCACGGTTAAAGCAGGCTCAGACATGGTAATTGGATGTCTCTATAGGCCCCCGGGCTCAGCAGCTGTTGCGGCTGAGCACCTGAATAATAATTTGGAAAATATTTCGATTGGATTTCCCCACCATGTTATAGTTCTGGGTGAAGATTTTAATTTTATAGACTGGGAGATCAAACGTTCATAACGGGCGGCCGGGAAAAAGAATCCAGAGAAATTTTTTTAAGTGCTTTATCTGAAAACTACCTTGAGCAGTTAAACAGAGAACCGACTCGTGGCGATAACATATTAGACCTTCTGGTGACAAACAGACCCGAACTATTTGAATCAGTTAATGCAGAACAGGGAATCAGCGATCATAAAGCGGTTACTGCATCGATGATTTCAGCCGTAAATAGAAATATTAAAAAAGGTAGGAAGATTTTTCTGTTTAGCAAAAGTGACAAAAGCAGATTTCAGAGTACTTGATGGCTCAACACAAAAATTTTGTCTCAAGTACAGATAGTGTTGAGGATCAGTGGACAAAGTTCAAAACCATCGTACAATATGCGTTAGATGAGTATGTGCCAAGCAAGATCGGAAGAGATGGAAAAGAGCCACCGTGGTACAACAACCGAGTTAGAAAACTGCTGCGGAAGCAAAGGGAACTTCACAGCAAACATAAACATATCCAAAGCCTTGCAGACAAACAAAAATTACGCGAAGCGAAATGTAGTGTGAGAAGGGCTATAAAAGAGGCGTTCAATGAATTCGAAAGTAAAGTTCTATGTACTGACTCGGCAGAAAATCCTAAGAAATTTTGGTCCTATGTCAAAGCGGTAGGTGGATCAAAACAAAATGTCCAGACACTCTGTGACCAAAATAGTACTAAAACACAGGATGACAGACTAAAGACCGAAATACTAAATCTCTTTCTCCAAAGCTGTGTCACAGAGGAAGACGCCACTGTAGTTCCTTCTCTAGATTGTCGCACAGATGACAAAATGGTAGATATCGAAATAGACGACAGAGCGATAGAGAAACAATTAAAATCGCTCAAAAGAGGAAAGGCCGCTGGACCTGATGGGATACCAGTTCGATTTTACACAGAGTACGCGAAGGAACTTGCCCCCCTTCTTGCAGCGGTGTACCGTAGGTCCCTAGAAGAGCGAAGCGTTCCAAAGGATTGGAAAAGGGCACAGGTCATCCCCGTTTTCAAGAAGGGACGTCGAACAGATGTGCAGAACTATAGACCTATATCTCTAACGTCGATCAGTTGTAGAATTTTGGAACACGTATTATGTTCGAGTATAATGACTTTTCTGGAGACTAGAAATGTACTCTGTAGGAATCAGCATGGGTTTCAAAAAAGAAGGTCGTGTGAAAGCCAGCTCGCGCTGTTCGTCCACGAGACTCAGAGGGCCATAGACACGGGTTCACAGGTAGGTGCCATGCTTCTTGACTTCCGCAATGCGTTTGACACTGTTCCCCACAGTCGTTTAATGAACAAAGTAAGAGCATACGGACTATCAGACCAATTGTGTGATTGGATTGAGGAGTTCCTAGATAACAGAATGCAGCATGTCATTCTCAATGGAGAGAAGTCTTCTGAAGTAACAGTGATTTCAGGTGTGCCGCAGGGGAGTGTCATAGGACCGTTGCTATTCACAATATACATAAATGACTTGGTGGATGACATCGGAAGTTCACTGAGGCTTTTTGCAGGTGATGCTGTGGTGTATCGAGAGGTTGCAACAATGAAAAATTGTACTGAAATGCAGGAGGATCTGCAGCGAATTGACGCATGGTGCAGGGAATGGCAATTGAATCTCAATGTAGACAAGTGTAATGTGCTGCGAATACATAGATAGATAGATAGATCCCTTATCATTTAGCTACAAAATAGATCAGCAACTGGAAGCAGTTAATTCCATAAATTATCTGGGAGTACGCATTAGGAGTGATTTAAAATGGAATGATCATATAAAGCTGATCGTCGGTAAAGCAGATGCCAGACTGAGATTCATTGGAAGAATCCTAAGGAAATGCAATCCGACAACAAAGGAAGTAGGTTACAGTACGCTTGTTCGCCCACTGCTTGAATGCTGCTGAACAGTGTGGGATCCGTACCAGGTAGGGTTGATAGAAGAGTTAGAGAAAATCCAACGGAGAGCAGCGCACTTCGTTGCAGGATCAATTAGTAATCGCGAAAGCGTTACGGAGATGATAGATAAACTCCAGTGGAAGACTCTGCAGGAGAGGCGCTCAGTAGCTCGGTACAGGCTTTTGTCAAAGTTTCGAGAATATATCTTCACCGAAGAGTCAAGCAGTATATGGCTCCCTCCTACGTATATCTCTCGAAGAGACCATGAGGATAAAATCAGAGAGATTATAGCCCACACAGAAGCATACCGACAACTTCTTTCCACGAACAATACGAGACTGGAATAGAAGGGAGAACCGATAGAGGTACTCAGGGTACCCTCCGCGACACACCGTCAGGTGGCTTGCGCAGTATGGATATAGATGTAGATATAGATGTAGATGAACAATCCCTCGAAATCCACTTCACCCTGTTTACCGCCTGGTGTAAGCAAAACTGCTTGATATTAACCCTTCCAAAACTCAGGCAATAATTATAGATTGTACCACTGGAGCCTTCTGTCTCCATGACGTCTACGTCACCATTTACGACTGTCTCATCCTGCTAGCTAACACACTAAAACACGTTGGACTAATCATCCAACAGAAAGCCCACAATAGACTAAAAGTATTAACTGGCCGGACATGGGGACTACACCCTTCCACTGCCCTCCATAAGTACAAATCTCTGATCGACCCATCGTTTGCAATGCAAATGTTGCATGGATCTCCGCCTCTCCCAAGCTCCGTAAGTCCCTCCACATCCTCCTACGCCATGCTCTCACTTCCGACATCCGCGTACTTTCCTACACAACAGTCCTTTAGTAACTCATTAACTTTCCACCTCGCGCACATTGAACACCTCGAAATATCATACAACATCTATAAACTTGACTCTAATAATAACTATTGTGCCCCCTCTCCTTTCCGATCCTGGTGTGCGGCCGCGTCTCTCCCTACACATCCCACCAGCCTTACACTTACACATCCTGCACGTCCTCTTCCAAAGAAATTTCAACCGTGTCCTTGTCTCGGGCTTCGAACTCGGCCACGACATATACTCGCCCTACAACCTCTGAATCCACACAACCCTCTCCCTCCTTCTCCTCCTCCCCCTCGCCCTCCCCCCCATACTACACTTCCTCTTTCCTATTGTCTTCCACCCCCTGTTCCTCTCAGATCTATAGATCCCAATACCAGCTATCCCCCTCTCCTTGTCCTCCACAGGCACCCCTGTGTCATCAGCACCCCTTACTAGCCATCAATCCTCACCACTCCAAATCTCCATTCTCTTTCTGTACTCGTCCTCTTTTACCCTTACAACCTACTGTCCTAGGACAGTTCCTTTTCCAGTTTTAGTGAAAGTGCTCATTGCTCCGTTTTTAATGGCCAGCGTATCTACGGTCACGTTTATTGTTTCTTTTTCGTTTTTTAAAGCGTTTTTCAAGAGTTTCTCAAGTGGTTTAACTACGCTGTCTGCCCACGTTTTTATCAGTGATTTTAAGCAATTAATCAAGACAGCATTATTTCACATACATTGTCCCATTAAATAAGTAATTTTAATTCATGATACGCCTGTCTCCTTGTTTTGCTTTTGTTTTACCATATACACTAGAGACATGTTAAACTGGTTGAAGAGTGGGTTGTTTGTACCAGTGCCAGTCCCACCTCGTCCAAATGGGGCGAGGGGGGATGCAAAGAACAGAGGCCCACCTGAGGACGACTGGCAGATGACCAGCCGAAATATCGTTGGATGAATTAAACAGCGATCGCAGCAAACCCGAAATTTGTTTGTAAATAAAGTAGTTGTCAACTTCATACGGGAGGTGAGGAGTGAAGATTGTAGCGCCGGCCGATGTGGCCGAACGGTTCTAGGTGCTTCATAGCCATCTGAACGATTTTGAAGGTAGTAGATGGCTCCGAAAGTTGGACTTCAGCAGGCAAGTTAAATGGTTTTGAAATGAAATAGTTATGCAGACGTGAAGAGGCTCGTGTAGGATAGACGAGCGTGGAGAGCCGCATCAGAACAGTCTTCCACCTGAAGACGACGACGGTAATGACAAACAACCAAATACTTGCGGTATTTTGCCGCTTATGATTTATCTTCATGTAGAATATCTGACATATAAGAAACCATCAAGGCTTCCGTTTGTTACCTCAGACTGAATGCTTTCGCGATCCACAGTTCAATTCAGCGATGAAGAAGGGAATGAGCCGCAGATCTCACTTGACACACGTGGAGGTTTGTTTGTCGTACGCTCCGACGCAAATAAGGGGCATCGACACGCTGAGTCAAAACAAGACTGGAATATAAATTAGATAATACGCGTTACGGGAAAGAGTCCGGAGCAAACAGATTAGTTACTGTTTCCACAAAGAACGTGTACGTCACTACGGATACGGTAAAAACCTGCACCATCAATGAGAACACGGAAAAGAGCAGCCGGAAAGTTAAGGCCAAATCTTCAAGCGGATAGGTGGAGTGTATCAGCTGTTAAGCGGCGGGCATGATGTCAATTTCTGGCTTGTTTTATTGCTTTCAGTAAAGTACACCGTGCTTCGTCTCTACTCCGCACATTACTAATACATACCTCCGCTGATAACTTTGATTATCTAATAAAAGCGAAACTCCTTCACGGGTCGTAGCTCATATGAGCACACGCAGTAAAGACTCAAGATTATTTTTAATACAAGAAGTCGCTGCGTCGTACACAGTTACACACAGGATGCCCAGCGGAGCCTTTCATTTCAAAATTAAATACGAGGGTTGCCCAGAAAGTAAGTTCTGATCGGTCGCGAAATGGAAACCACAATGAAAACCAGAAACGCTTTATTTGCAACAGTTAGGTACACCATCCACCTACTTTTCTACTAGTCGCCTCTCCAACTTCGAATGTTGTCTTAGTGTTGTATCAACTTGCCAATATCCTCGTCATAGAAAGCAGCCGCATGTGCTTTAGTCCAGTTATCTCCATTGGTCTGCAGCTCGTTGTCACTTCTCACCGGAAACTCCGCAGGAGCGTCTTCATTGCCCCTGCAGTGTGAGGCCGAGAATTGGCATGAAGAAGGAGCTGCTCGACAGTTGTGTTATGTGGGCTGCATGACACAGGCGAAATTTCTAACCAGGCCCTCGTACTTGGCGGGAGACGCTATTCCCTACACATGTTTACGTGCTAACTCTTCACTCAAAACTGAAAAGAACGACGCGACACGATCTACGGCCATACTAGAGACACTGCCCAACACATCTGTGCAAACCTTTACCGGATTTTCCCCGTGGCTTCCATTTTGCGACCGATCGTAACTTACTTTCTGCCGGGTTCCCGGGTTCGATTTCTGGCGGGGTCAGGGGTTTTCCCCTGCCTCGTGATGACTGGGTGTTGTGTACTGTCCTTAGTTAGGTTTAAGTAGTTCTAAGTTCTAGGGGACTGATGACCATAGATTTTAAGTCCCATAGTGCTCAGAGCCATTTACTTTCTGCACAACCTTCGTATTTCGAAAACTAAGATAGACGAATGCAACAAAAGGTCTGTTTACTGAGAAAATTGTCAGAATTTTATATAGAAGTAATACAGAAGTTTAGAAATAGTTCGAGAAGCTGCTAACATGGGCCACTGTTTACTGAGCAGCTCGTACAGTATCAGCGTGGAAAATTAAACTCGCCTTCAGCAAGCAGTCTTTGCAACCACATCGGAGCCCTTCGGAATGTTCACTATTCCCAGTAGGGTGGTGATGCAAATGAACAATGAAATTTGCCATTACATCCTGTAGTGTCTCAACGGAAATGAATTCCGATCCCACACAGTTTACTGGTTCAAGCTCATCCAGCGTGGTGGGATTGTTCCAGTAGTCAAAATGAGTCAGAACTGTCGAAATTGCAGGCCAATCCATCTCTGTGCCAGAAAATTTCCAATTATACAACGCAATGACTCTGTTCCCGAAATCTTCATCAAGAAAATGGAACATCTGATCCGTGCGATATGGTCGGCTCCTTCTTTTAATGAACTACTAGGTGCCTGGTAGATGTTCCAACGCTAGCTGTGTGGCTATAAACTGTTTCAAAACTGCAAAATAACGTTCACTAATGATTGTTTCTAGCGTGAAAAAAGGTCAAATAATGTCTCTCTTTGACACTGCAGCCCAAACAGTAACTTCGGGTAAATGTACTGTTTTCGTTTCAACACAAACAGAATCGCCAGTTTTGTTTATTGATGACTACATTGAGGCCAAATGGTGCGTCATCCGTGAATCAGATCCAGCCAAGGTGAAGTCTTTCATTATCAATCATTATGACAACATGGTTTGCACAGTCAGTCTCTTGTCGCGCATTTCCTACAGGTATGACCTGGTAAATTCGGATTTTGAATAGAAATGTCTCAATATTCTCTGCATACTGGACTGCTTTAAAGTAGTCTTTGCTGCAATTCTTTTGACAGATTTCCTCGGAATTGCTGTATAATTCCAGAAACGGTGGCGACATTTTCAGGTGTAACTATTGAGGGGACTGTTGGCCCCAGGCAAACAAGATCATCATACAGGCTGCCTGTCCATTAGAGTTTGGCGAAGAACTTGCGAGTAGTTTTCGCATCGTCTTTTTGGAACACTAAATTGTGTTGCCATAGGTCTGCGTTCCAGCTTGTGGTATTCTAGTACCGGAAACCCACGTTGTTCAATGGAATACGTGGTTTCAATCTCTTATTTCGGTACGCTAACCTCCTTTCACCTTTCGAAAATGGAAGTGGTCGCTCTGGGATGCGACGCACTCATTGTAGACACTACCTATTGCGATTACAGCGCCTTCTGTTAGCAACTTTTCCAACTATTTCGAAATACCTGTATAAAATTCTTACAGGTTTTACAGTAAACACACAGTTTGTTGCACTTGTCTATCGATCTTAGTTTTCGAAATATTTGATTTTTAAATCAGGGATTCCAAAACAGACTCTACAATTTGTGGAGCGGAGTGCTTTTTACCACTGACAGTAAACTTCCTGGACAAAATACGAGGGGCGTTCATTAACTAATGTAACATGGTCTTTCTGAAAGCAGGTTGGTTTTATTCAGTGTTCCAATACTCCGTGTTATTCCCAACTCTTTTGCCCACAAAATCCTATTTTTCAACACAACTTACATTCAATGCAACGGCCTTTCGTCACCTTATTGAGAGGGACTGTATACCTGTATAGTGCTACTCTACGGGTGGACTTCGGAACCAACGTCGTGCTGCAGCAATAACCTCTCCATCATCCACGTACTGCTTCCCGAGGGGTGCACCCAAGTTCATTTGCATTTCTGAGGCAACGAAGAGGCGGAAGTCGTTTCTTTAAGGTCTTGATGGTAATACAATACAACTCAGAGTTGATCGTTGCACCGTGAGAGAAGACACCAACTAGAACGACCCATTCAGAGTTCCAGAAGATCGTCGCCATGACGTTAGCTGCTGAGGGTGCAATTTCAACATTATCTTCGGAGGTGACGTGGTATGGTATCACTACCGTATTGCCGTTTTGTTTCGATTCGAAGTTATGAACTCATGTTTCCTCGCCTGTAGTTTCCTGAGAGCGGATCAGGGTGGGAGCTACACGCTAAATCGAGTAATGATATGGCTCGTCCAACTCGAAGTCCTGGTGCTGGAAAACAAGCTGGAAATTCTTTGTATATAAGGGAACTCGGTGGGAAAAAGGACGTACACTTCTGATGAAATAACTGAGATGAAACACGAAGTAGGATAAGCCCACTGGCGAACCCTAAGAGGCACCAACACATTGAATGGAAGTTGGGCAATCCTGCAAGTACCCTGTGCATCTAAGTGCCACGAGAAACTAAGTACCGTCCCGAGGGCAGAGTAACCCAGGTCCAACGTCTAACGCAACTGTCGAAGCAGCACCAGCGGCCGTGCTTAAATAGGTTCGTCTGATGCAATCCCTCGCGATCACGCGTGTCTCCTGTGTTCTGTCGTCATTCTAGAACATTCTGTCGTAGCTAGTCATGTAGCTCCAGCGCCCCTTGAAACAAAAACGCAACCTCTCTTGCTTTCCAGCACCCTGAATGACGGTAGGTTGCTTTCCTACACGTTCATGTTATGCAATCATGCATTTCTACTCACATCCGCGACCCATTTGCGACACTGTGACGATGTTGGACAAAAAATTGTCACCTTCAGCTTCTTAACGTGCAAAGAACTCGGCACAGATGTTCCTTCGTTGTTCTTGATCCTTTGTCAGGTGGCGAGGTACCCAGTGAACTCGCACCTTTTAGTACCCAAAATAGTGGATGAGTGTGTTGGCACTACCAATAGAGACGTTCAGCTGAGCAGCGAGATATTTCATTGTGATCCGTTGAATACTTCGAATGAGTGTGTCCGCAAGTCCCAACGTCGCAAGAATCACAGCTGAGTGCGATCGGCAGGAAGCCAGGTTAGCGCGACTTTATTGCAACGATGATAGACGCCACGCCCAATGGCTCACCGTGCTTTTGTTCATTGCCATGTCTCCGTAGACTTTCTGCAAGCGTTTTTGAATATCTGAGATGCTCTGGTTTTCTGCTAAGAGAAACTCAGTGACACCTCTCTGCCAGGGACGCACTGCTGTTACGGACGTAGTTCTGAAGGCTACGTACAGCGCCGCCACGCATCGGAACTCCTTGAAACCATAGGGGTTGAAGACGGAATATTCTGTGTCACAACAAATTCTACGTTTTTTCCAGCCGAAATTGGCCGAGAAGAAAAAGGTCATCGTGTTAGTCAACTCCATGCGAAAGCACACTAGTCAGTGTGGAACGCTGCAGATGGTGCAGAACTGGTATAAATCTGTCATGTGACCCTCCACTTCTGACGTATGTCATGGTACTGAAGTGGAGCGTATGTGCCAGTCGGCTGTAAAAATCACCGCAGTGTGATGGGTCGACGTGGAAACGTTTCAGAATGGCACAATGACCATGACCATACTGCGAATAAAGTTTCCTTATTTGTTGGTGTGAAACAAGGAATAATTTACGAAGACTCGCAGCCAAGTAACACGGCATAAAAGCAATGATCGTAAAATGATACTAACTGCTAGGGACTGAAGCCGAGTAAACTAAAATGTACGTGACAATAGGTTTGAAAGCAGGTAGGACCTGCTGCTCTCAGGGGCTGCGCTGCGATCGCAGTCAGCTTCCGGGTGAACACTACAAAGACAGATTCATGCAATAAAGATTTGAAAGAAGATAGGTCTTGGCTCACAGCAGTATATTAATTTGCATTCTCCAGTTGGTCAGACAACACAGAAACCGAGTAGCGTATGTCTGGAGGTGTGGAGTATAGTCTGATGCGTCACTGCATTGTCTCTTTCCAAATGATACAAGATGCAGAGTGCACAGACAGCTCATTGAAGCATTTAACCGGTAGTCTGTCTGGAGGGTGTGTTTAAGACTATAGGTGGTCCTATGACGTCTTGTGGGTGTTGTTCTTATCTTGACACGGGCCAACTAATTTAGGTTTCAGTGAACAGATACTAGCAGGTCTATTTCAACATTATAGCTGACTGAGCCGTGCACGGCTAGCGTTTATACATTTATTGTTTGTCATATATTTCGGTACTCCGCCTCGTTTTCTTATTCAATTTACTGGCGTCACTAACTTCCTGCCTTACTTGCCCACGAGCGGCAGCAGCAGCGCGTATCGATAAGTACAGTATCATACCATCTCTGTAGCGACAGATAGTATTTCCGGGTCCTCGTGTGTCTGGCAGTCAGTGGGAGACGGACTATCAGTGCAGTCGGGACGCAGCAGCAGTGAAGTCGACGGGGACGGAGCGCCAGTGCTCCCGATGCTGGCGACACACAGGAACTGTCCAACGGAGGAAGACTGGAGTGGGACGACAGTTGGTTGGTCGTCTCATCGGCCGACGTATATTTGGCCCTTTCACCGTTTCCGGGCCTGGGAAGTGCACCAATGAGGAAATCAGCGCGGCGCGTAGCTGGGCCGGGCCCACTGGCAGCCTCTATGTTGTGTCGGAGTGTGATGTTCCCATACTACAAGGTTCGTGGCTCACCCATCCTGGACATGAAAGTTGCGTTTCGACTTAATCTACCAGCAAGCCACGACTGTTCACATTGTGTCGTTTGGAGTTCGTTGTTGGCTGTTGGGATATTCCCGCGAGCAACAACGTGTGTTTTCAAGTTGGAAAATTTTATCCGCCCTCTTGTGGAGTTTAACTATAATTGATTATTTGAACTGAAGTGCACCAGCGGAATCTTCTGCCTTGTAGCCGTTAACGTTCCAGTTACCTGCCCTCGCCATTGACGTAAATTCAGGCAGTGTATTTTCCTCATCGTGTTGTCGCTGTCGAGCACGGTGTGTTGTTTGACAGCCCAATGTATAATTGGTTGTCGAAGCTACCCACAGGGCTGAGGAATCATGCCGACCCCACTGCCGTGGTCAGCTGCGCTAGGTTTCTCGTTTGAGGATCCATGGCGTGAACACCCCGATCGAGGTGGTCCCACAAGTTCTCTATTGGTTTAAATCTGGGAAGTTTTTTGACCAGGAGAATACGGCACGCTCACTATGCTGCTGTTCGAAGCACGTGCATACACTGCGAGCTGTGTGACACGGGACATTGTCCTACTGATAGATGCCGCCGTGCAGAGGGTAAACAAACTACACTTAGGGGTGGACATGGTCCCCATAAACAGATTATGCCATCCAGAATGACGAGATTGTCTAGGGAGTGCTAAGAAAACATTAAACACACCATAACACTCCCTCCTCCGTCATACCGACGGTTATTGCAGGGCGGCACACGCCGAAGTCAACTTTCCGATGGAACATAAAATTTGACTCATCTGTAGCCACTCAGTGGACGTCCATTTGTGGTACTAGCCTGAAAATGTCAGCCTTCATCGCCGATGGATGGCAGTCGGCATGCGTGCATGAGAACGAGGTACCTACTGCGGAGGGCCACACGCGGCAACGTTCGCTGAACGGTCGTTGAGGACACGGGGTAGCCTCTTGGCCCTCCTGGGCGGTCAGCTGCTCAGCAGTTGCAGGTCTCTTCCCCTGTACACATCTCCGCTGCCGATGTTCACTCCTGTTATTTACCACCCGTGGAACAGCAAAGCTGGCTCGTCGCAGTCTGAGATAGCGCCATTCTGTAAATAAATGTCGTGTGACCAGGGCCTCCCGTTGGGTAGACCGTTCGCCGGGTGCAAGTCTTTCGACGTGACGCCACTAGGGCGACTTTCGCGTCGATGGGAATGAAATGATGATGATTAGGACAACGCGATATCCAGTCCCTGAGCGGAGAAAATCTCCGACCCAGCCGCGAATCGACCCCGGGCCCTTAAGTTTGACAGTCTGTCGCGCTGACCACTCAGCTACCGGGAGCGGACGCCAGTCTGTCATTCACGGTATACTTTAACCCCGCTGCTGTGTCACGCGAATAGTTTACAGAATTAGCCATTTCGGAAATGCTTCCATCCTTGGTCCAAAAACCAATGATTATGCTCTTTTGGACGTCCGATAATTCCGTCCGTTTCCGTATTACCACAACGACTGCACTATTTTCCGCGTCCCCTTGACACGATTTACACACCCTCCACTGCTGCCACATGCCATCTGTGACTGGGCCGGCCGGGGTGGCCGAGCGGTTCTAGGCGCTACAGTCTGGAGCCCCGTGAGCGCTACGGTCGCAGGTTAGAATCCTGCCTCGGGCATGGATGTGTGTGATGTCCTTAGGTTAGTTAGGTTTAAGTACTTCTAAGTTCTAGGGGACTGATGACCTCAGAAGTTAAGTCCCGTAGTGCTCAGAGCCATTTTTGAACAATCTGTGACTGATCACTGCAAGTTGACGCCGAATGTTGGCAGTGGTCACGTTAATGAGTGCGGACCACGTTTTTGTCTGGAGTGTACTCTCGCGAGGAACCGTGAACGATACAGGAGTTCAGGTAGGATGAAAATGGAAGCTTCGGAAAAACGGTGGTTCAGTAAAGAGCTGAAGATTAGATGTGTAGCTCGGTAACCAAATTAGAAGTTAGAGAAAGTCGAATTGGTGAAAAAAGAAATTTACAGCACAACTCTACTAAGAGAAGGGATCACGTGATAGGACAATGTTTGAGGCATGAAGGATTCGTCGGTTTGATAACGGAAGGAAATGGGCATGGCAAAAGTTGTAGACGGAGACCAAGGGATGATTAACTAGTTTCATGTGAATTGTAGATAGTCGGAGTTGAGGAGTCTTGCACTGGAGTACCAGAATAAACTTGTGGGCCCTCTTCTTCGCTAAATGGAAACCATTAGACAGTATTGGAGTGGTGTCTCCTGAGGAGGGGCGATTAATTGCAAGGTGGGATTACGTAATTACATTTCCTCTCGAAAATGTAACAAATGGAACAACATTGCTCTGAATGAGACCTACCCTCCTCCTTTCTACTCTTACGGTTCATACGCTACACTAATATTGGAGGCAGTAGAGTCGTTTGCAGTCTGTTGCCGCTACTGAATCTCTAAACTTCCTCAACATCGTTTCATCAAAAGATGTTTTTTCCTTCGGGGATACCCAAGTAAGCTCGCGGACCAACGTTCACGCTGAACAAAGCGGCGTTAACTACAGTAGCACTACAATTTTGAATTGCTTAGATGTCTCTGTTTAATCCGACCATTTCTGGCTGCAGCACTCTTGGGATGCACAAGAGTCTTGCATGCAGACTCGGTTATTGGTGACATTCACTTTCCCAGCTCATAGTCTGGAATGAACATGCTGTCAGTGTAGCCGTTACATCAGTAGGAGTGCGACACACGTACAACTACTTACCTACATGCACACTGCGCAGAGCCACCAAAAGAGTGTAGCTGAGGGTTCTGTGTGCTAATACCACTCAGTGAACTATTATCGAGTCTGTGTCATCATGTCTGTCTCGTCACGTTGATGTCACTTTTCTTCCACTTTCTCATGGTCTTGATTTTTCTATGGTATCTTTTTCCAGGTTTATTCTGTCTTGCTTCATTAAATCACTCTCTTTAGTGAACTTCGAGTCTATCTTCCCCCCTTTAAAAAAAAGATCGCGTGCATTATATTAAACACTGGCTCTATTTTTTGTAATTGTTTCAATTCCTTTGCTAAGACTTATATTTTACTGCTTCTGTATGATCTACGTCCTGTAGAGGAATCCGCTGCTAAATCACGTATACCTGTTTCTGAGAAGACTGCGTGTGTATGTGTTCAAATGGTTCAAATAGCTCTGAGCACTACGGGACTTAACTTCTGACCCCTAGAACTGAGAACTACTTAAACCTAACTAACCTAAGGACATCAGACACATCCATGCCCGAGGCAGGATTCGAACCTGCGATCGTAGCGGTCGCGCGGTGCCAGACTGTAGCGCCTAGAACCGCTCGGCCACCCCGGCCGGCATATTCCTTGTTTCACACCAACAAATAAGGAAACTTTATTCGCAGTATGGTCATGGTCATTCTTCCATTCTGAAACGTTTCCAAGTCGACCCATCACCCTGCGGTGACTTTTACAGCCGACTGGTACATACGCTCCATTTCAGTGCCATGACATACGTCAGCAGTGGAGGGTCACGTGACAGATTTATACCAGTTCTGCACCATCTGCAGCGTTCCACACTGACTAGTGTGCTTTCGCATGGAGTTGACTAACACGATGACCTTTTTCTTCTCGGCCAATTTCGGCTGGAAAAAACGTAGAATTTGTTGTGACACAGAATATTCCGTCTTCAACCCCTATGGTTTCAAGGAGTTCCGATGCGTGGCGGCGCTGTACGTAGCCTTCAAAACTACGTCCGTAACAGCAGTGCCTCCCTGGCAGAGAGGTGTCACTGAGTTTCTCTTAGCAGAAAACCAGAGCATCTCAGATATTCAAAAACGCTTGCAGAAAGTCTACGGAGACATGGCAATGAACAAAAGCACGGTGAGCCATTGGGCGTTGCAATAAAGTCGCGCTAACCTGGGTTCCGGCCGATCGCACTCAGCTGTGATTCTTGCGACGTTGGGACGTGCGGACACTCTCATTCCAAGTGATCAACGGATCACAATGAAATATCTCGCTGCTCAGCTGAACGTCTCTATTGCCCGAGGCAGGGTTCGAACCTGCGACCGTAGCGGTCGCTCGGTTCCAGACTGTAGCGCCTAGAAATTCTCGACCATCATGGCCGGCTGTGTGTGTGTGTGTGTTTGTGTGTGTGTGTGTGTGTGTGTGTGTGTGTGTGTCGTTTTAACAAATTTCTTTGAAAACTCTTCATTATTTGTTCCGCGAATAATGATATCAAGAAACTTGTGGTATCAGTAATCATAAAGTGAACAAAATAATACTCAAAAGAATTACAGACCTTGGCTGCGAGTGGGCATCCATTGCAGTCATTGAGGTACGATGAAAATTTGCGCCTACTGGGATTCGACCCCAGGTGTCCTGTATACTAGGCAAATACTGTGACCACTGAGGCATTCGGACACAGTGGTCATTGAAGTTGTACGGGCTACCCTAGCACGCCTCCACTCAGACCCAAATCCTCATCTCACCCACACACACTACAAACGTAGTGCCCCACCACCCTCATTATTCGCGGCATTTCACCTACTTCCATATTAGCTGCTGGGCCATAAACAAACAAAAAAAAATGTGTTCTGTCGGAATGTTTCGTAAACGTTATTGAAACTTTTTTTTTCTTTGATATTTCTACGAAATCGAGTTTACCGAGTTTACTTTTATCAAGCTTGTCCCGTGAAATTTGACTAAACCGGATTTTTTATGGATGTTAATCAAGGTCAGACATAAATTTAATTGTATGGTCTAAACTGATTAAAACATCGATAGTTGACTATGTGAAGAGCCATTTATTTCGGTGCGGTACACATGACTTCCGAACCTACACACGAAATCTTTGTAGAACACCGCACATCAGAGCACACTACAAAGAACTACATTGGAACGCCTAAAGCCATGCACGGCGGCAACCCGCAACTACGCACTGCCCTGTGGTATCTCAACTTGTAGGCGAGAGCTGTCAACTTTTACTGTTAGACGTTTGCTGCAGTTTACTTATACAGGGTCTTCGGAAATTCCCGTTACAAACTTGTAAGACTTGTTGATTGGAGTGAGTAGGTATATTCCGAACTGGAACCAATGTCCAGAAATGTATCGTTTCCGTGCTACAACGATTTGAAAAGATGTGGGTAATGTAACCACTTTTACAAGTAATTTATTAGGCGTGACGCAGCACATCAGTCGTTACACTTGTTTCACAAATAAATGGCTCTAAGCACTATGGGACTTAACGTCTGAGGTCATCAGACCCCTAGACTTGGAGCTATTTAAACCTAGCTGACCTAACTACATCGCACACATCCATGCCTGAGGCAGGATTCGAACCTGCGACCGTAGCAGCAGCGCGGTTCCAGACTGAAGCGCCTAGGACCGCTCAGCCACCGCGGCCGGCAGTTATTTCACTGTTCCACTCATTAATAGGGAAACAAATTACTTGTGTACCATCTATTCAATGTCTTCCAGTTCGGGTCTCCTTGGAAGACCACAGCCAAGTCTGTTGACGGTGAAGGTATCCCTTCTTGACGCCGTTGTGTAATTGCGGCGAAAACGGTATGCGATGGAGTGAACGTTGTGGAGAAACTTCTTAACAAAGGCGAGCTTAGCAGTTCAAAAGGATGATGTCGGTGTATTTTGCAAAGATATACTCAACCATGTTTCACTAACACTCACAGACGCGAGAATGAAGGTCGACCCAGGTCAGAGAGGTAGGACGGACGTCAAAGGACATCAGCCGATCCGACGTAACCACTCCTCACCATGACTACACTGCTGCAAAACCTCCCTAGCAAACATGTTTTCAAACGGCTGTACCACAGAAGTAGTACATTCTGGGTACGGGTTCCTATACAAAATATTACGTACTCACTCTCCTCTACTGTTTCACAGTTTCCCACAGTATTTCTTTTCAGATAGTAAATACCATGTTGTAACGGGAATTTCAAAACGACCTGCGATTTACAAAACTACAACTTCTACGTGCATGAAGATATAAGGGCAGGGTAAGATACATTTTAAGTTGTGCATAGATCTAAAAAGTTATTTCCGAGAGAATGATCCAGTTTCGTAACTGTATGTATTTTACGTGCTGGCACATATAGTTTTGGGATATTTTTACAACTACGTTTAACATAAAATTTTTGAGAAACGCTCAATGTGGCCATACACAGAAGGCACGGCAAACATCCAGTCGAAATAGGTCCTACATTTTCACCAGCTTGTCTGTACGTACTATTTTTGCGATGAGGTATAGTAATATAACAAACGTCTTTGAAAGGGGAAGCACGTAGACACAGTGTTTCATAAAGACCTACAGAAAAAAGGATGAGATCTGACGACCTAGGAGGTCAGTGGAGTAATGAGAGATCCGTACGCCCTTTATGGCTGATCCACGGTTCAGGCAGGTTATCGTTAAGAAATGCTCTTACGTAAAAGTGCCAGTGTGGTGGTCCGCCCGTCTCTTGGAAACTGAAATTTTCGACATATTCTCGCAATTATGGAAAAACCCGCAATGAAACAACGAGCAAGGAGGCTAACAACAATAGAAAGACCATAACCAGCAACTGCACGAACTGGAACTTATAGTTGTCACCAAAGTAAACTTCTATTTCAGACGTACCTGGAATTTCCCGGATACATATTTATTTGCTTTCTATTATTCCAACTTCTCCCCCCTAACTCTGTCTCTTTCTGCCCAGCTCTTCGTCCATCTACCGTTACCCTCTTTCCTTGTCAATCTGTTCCTTTCCACCACTCTCTATCCACCTCCTCCTACCCCCTCCCCCTCTGCACATCTCCTGTTGTCCCATTCTCTGTCCATCTTTTTCTACCCCCCCCCCCCCCGGTCTCTCTGTCCTCCTCCTCCTCCTCCTCCTCTCCCTCACCCCCCCCCCCCCTCCATATCTGTATCCATGACTATCTTCCCCCTCTTGTCTATCCGTATTTTCCTCCGCCTTCTCTTTACTTTATCACCCCCACAGTTGCTGGTTCTTGCCGCCACGGCATTTCTTTCCGGATAGTAAATAATATGTGCATCATGTTTGGTTGAAATCGATCCAGGGGCTTAGGAGGAGTTTTTATCTGGGGTTTTGCCCACATGCGCACACCTCATATACAGGGTGCGTCGCTAACTATTGCCACCAAGAACGAAAGTATGATAGGAGCTGAAAAGTTTGTGGGACAAAAGTTGCATGGGACAATGGGGGCCATAATATGACGTTGGTTTTTTGGTGTGGTCGCTTCAGAGACATGAAAGTCAACTTTATTTTTTTAAATGGATGCTGTAGTTTGGTCTTTATTTTCTGATAGCGGCTATCGGGACGAATCCAATGATGTTTAACAGTAAGGTCTTTGAAGTTCAAAGAAAGTCACAAAGTTGCATGAACGTCCATTTACAGAATTTGTTTGAAGTGATGACCATTGGTATCAATGCAGTGCTGCAATCTTATCATGTAATGAGTGGTATTCTCTATCACATCGGCACTTATCGAAGCACATGCTCTAACAATTCTCTCCAGCATATCTTCAGGTGTGGTTGGAACATCTCTGTAAACAATGTCTATTACGAATACCCACAAAAAAATAAAATAAGTGCAGAGGCGTCAAGTCTGGCGAACGAGCCGGTCGTGACACATCTCTTCCGCGTCCAATACACCGATTTTGAAATTGTCATTTATAGCCATCAGCGAAAAATGTGACGGACACCCATCGTGTTGATACCACGTTCTGTTCCTTGTTTCTAAAGGTATTTCTTCCAATAACAGGGTAAGGTATAAGGAGAGACAGGTCATATACAATATGTACAACAACCGAGAGGGAATAATAAGAGTGGACGATCAAGAACGAAGTGCTCGTATTAAGAAGGGTGTAAGACAAGTCTGTAGCCTTTCGCCCCTACTCTTCAATCTGTACATCGTGGAAGCAATGATGGAAATAAAAGAAAGGTTCAGGAGTGGAATTAAAATACAAGGTGAAAGGATATCAATGATACGATTCGCTGATGACATTGCTATCCTGAGTGAAAGTGAAGAAGAATTAAATGATCTGCTGAACGGAATGAACAGTCTAATGAGTGCACAGTATGGTTTGAGAGTAAATCGGAGAAAGACGAAGGTAATGAGAAGTAGTAGAAATGAGAACAGCGAGAAACTTAACATTAGGATTGATGGTCACGAAGTCAATGAAGTTAAGGAATTCTGCTACCTAGGAAGTAAAATAACCAATGACGGACGGAGCAAGGAGGACATCAAAAGCAGACTCGCTTTGGCAAAAAAGGCATTTCTGGCCAAGAGAAGTCTACTAATATCAAATACCGGTCTTAATTTGAGGAAGAAATTTCTGAGGATGTACGTCTGGAGTACAGCATTGTATGGTAGTGAAACATGGACTGTGGGAAAACCGGAACAGAAGAGAATCGGAGCATTTGAGATGTGGTGCTATAGACGAATGTTGAAAATTAGGTGGACTGATAAGGTAAGGAATGAGTAGGTTCTACGCAGAATCGGAGAGGAAAGGAATATGCGGAAAACACTGATCAGGAGAAGGGACAGGATGATAGGACATCTGCTAAGACATGAGGGAATGACTTTCATGGTGCTAGAGGGAGCCGTAGAGGGCAAAAACTGTAGCGGAAGACAGAGATTGGAATACGTCAAGCAAATAATTGAGGATGTAGGTTGCAAGTGCCGTCTCCGGCCATCCTGATTTAGGTTTTCCGTGAGTTCCCTACATCGCTTCAGGCAAATGCCGGGATGGTTCCTTTGAAAGGGCATGGCCGATTTCCTTCCCCATCCTTCCCTCACCCGAGCTGGCGCTCCGTCTCTAATGACCTCTTTGTCGACGGGACGTTAAACAATAATCTCCTCCTGCTCCTCCTGCTACTCTGAGATGAAGAGGTTAGCACAGGAAAGGAATTCGTGGCGGGCCGCATCAAACCAGTCAGTAGACTAATGACCCCCCCCAAAAAAAACACAGACCTAATGTTTCTTGCACGAATGTGGTGTACTTCCTGACATTAAGATTTCCTTCGATGAAATGGGGGCTGACAATTCTGTCCTCCAGAATCGCACGCCGTACATTCACCGACCACGGTTTTCGCAGGAAACATGGATTTTCTGTTGCCTAATAATGCATGTTATGCAAATTAACATTTCCATTGTCGTGAATGTAGCCTCGTCAGTAAATAAATTAAAATTAATAAATGTCTCATTCCTCTGAATCTGAAGTTAAGCCCATCGGCAGAATTCAATGCGTCGCTTATAATCCATACCTGTTAATTCTTGGCGGAGACTGATATTGTAAGGAAGATATTCATGGCGATACAGAACACGAACAACCCTACTCAGGCTCTTGCAAGATTCCCTTGCGATTTGACGTGAAATAACGCAAGGATCTCGAACCACAATGGCAAGAGTGCCACTTTCCGTTTCCTCGTTACTAACTGTCCTTTGCCGGATAGGTTTCCGATGCGTTAAAGATCCGGTTGATCTCAATTTATTTTTCTGCTGCTGCTGCTGCTGATAATGATGATGTCCCATGCTCAGGAGCGTAGGGGGCGATGCTGGAGACCCGTACCGCTTTACTAGGCAAGCTCCTAGTGGAGGTGGTTTGCCATTGCCTTCCTCCAACCGAATGATGATGATGATGAGATGATGATGATGCAGACGACACAACACCACCCAGTCACCTCGAGGCAGGAAAAATCACTGACCCCCCGGAACCCCGTGCGCTGGAAGCGAGAACGCTACTGTAAGGCCACGAGCTGCGAACCAATGTATCGTACACATATTTCAATGTACGACGTGTAGGGTGAGTACGTTGAGAATATGTTTCAGTGTATATAGCTCTGAATTACTTTGGAATTCTCCGTAAATGACAAGCATATCGACTTTGTCTTCGAAGGAGTACATCATTCACATTTGCTCGATTCGACGACACCAGTCTTACCGTTTCTATTGGTGTAGTATTGCGAAACCGTCGAATGGTGTTTACATGTCAATGGCACGTTACATGGATACACCGTATTCGGCAAATATTTAGTATTTGCAGAATATACGAGAGAGAATTGTCAGAGCATGTTCTTCGATAAGTGCCGAAGTGATGAGGAATACCACTCACTCCATGATAAGATTGCAGCACTGCATTGATACGTTCATGCCACGTTTTTGACCTTTGTCGACCTTCAAAGACCTAACGGTTACACATAATTGAATTCATCTCTACAGCCGCTATCAGAAAATAAGTACCAAACTATAGCATCCCATATCAGATATGTTTCACACATACTTGTACAAATGTTTCATCCGTATCTCCAGCGAATTTCGCCCGAAGTTTCGTTTACACGCACCTCAAGTGTTTATGACGTCAGATCTTCTGAGCTATGTGTCGTACAGAGATATAAATTTTGTAGGTTCATCAGCATATGCGGATACTGCATGCGAAATGTGTGGCGAATAGAGAAGGTAGCATAGAAGTAATAAATTTAAACATGGTATATGATGTGACACTTGCCTGCATGAACATCGATTATGTAGTAAGCGACGAACTTTCATCCATCATTTTGTGGAGGTTGCTAGCGAGAAAACATTCATAAAGAAATAAAATTATATATAAAGTTTGCTGCAAGTCAATAAATTCTCTCATTTTCAAATACTCTAGGAATAAATTCTTGGTATGCGCTTGTGGTGAGCTACACTTCTTCTCACGCCCACCCCCACAACGTTAATAGGTAGGTGTTTCTTACCACCACAGTATTTCTTTCCAGACAGTAAGTGATATGTGTACCAAATTTTGTTAAAACCAGTCCACTGGTTTAGGAATTGATTTGGAAAATACAGGCATATATTTTTATTTACCGATGGATTTCATTTCTATCTTCATTCACGTAGAAGACAGAGTCTTGAGAAACCAGAGGAATAATTTTGGATCACCCTGCAGTTAGAACATTGAACTGTCTTTTGTGCATACTACTTAGGCTACAAATGGTAACCATTTTATTACCCCAAATATCTTTCGATTAGTTATCAAATCTGTTTTCAATCTCTGTTGTTCGAGAATCACGAAACGCAAGTAAATTCAATCTTCCTATTTACTGCAAAATATATTCGTTTTTTAGACGTTTGCCTATTAGTTACTGTTTGTAATTACTGAACTATAATCTAAACGCTTTGTCTTTTTGTCTATTTCAGAAACCGATTCACGGTAGCATCTCCGAAGGTTTTTGTTCCAAGTAACGTCGTGAGAAACCAGGAAGTAGCAGGTGACAATCACAGAAGATACGTTGCTGGATTTCATTCAAGGCAACAACTACTGTAGGAAGTATCTTCGTCAGCTCAACAAAAAAGTTCGGTAGACACACTGAGAAAATTACAGAAGTATCAATTAGAACACAGTACACTTGCCTAACTGAAGCTTGCTTTACTTTTCACAGACTTATTGAAGTATTTGATCACTTTGACTTTTATGTTTTATATCAGATATCTTGGCAGAATTATTCATCAGAAAAGAATTCTAGTAGCAAGAGGTTTCACAGTGTTTCATAAATTTCCTTTATGATAATTTTATGTTTCTTCAAAATGGCCTTTTATCCATAAAATTTGAGTGTCATTAGAGAGGAGAAAATCTAAAATTTCTAGCTACTTAGGGAGCAGGGAAAATTTCTTAGAAAAAGAAATAAAATAAGCAAATATATCTCAAGGAGACTCTGTAACGAAACAGATCAACACACGTCTCTTGCGTAAAGTTCCTGTTATTGCAGTATTCATAGTTTAAGATAATAGTTCCTTTTGTTTCAGTATTACTTGTGTTTAAAAGCATAGTATGTATGCTTCGTACTTCTATACAGTATTTTGTTGTAACACCGACATTTACTGACAGGAATCGAGTGAATTTTCCAAGAAGTATACTTTCAGTTTGATAATACATCCTGAGGTACAAACAGAGGAACAGGGAAAAAAGTCGAAACCATCGTCACGAAAAACAACATAGGAAGAATTACACAGATTGTGCGAACCAGCCTGGCTGTACGCAGAAGGAAATTACAGAATAAAGTAGTAGAGAAGAGTGTAAAGAAATTGCAGACAAGAACTGAACGTTTGGAACCGTTAACAGATTTAAGGAATCTGAGTTGAGATAACTCCAGGTTGGCACAGATCCAGTTTCCATAGCTGTTCAGGAAAATGGGCGGAATGTACTCAAAGCATGGACCACAGTGCGACACGTGCGTGACCGCTAGTGCCCTGGCAGACCGCCAGGGGCAGCACCAGTGCTCCGTTGCCACGGCCGGTCAGGAGTACGCAAAGCCGCCGCCAGAGGTCATCAGTGTGCGTTGTCCGCCAAGTCTCGCCGATGGCCAGAAGGCGCCACAGCGTGATGACGATATACCGGTGGATCCTTGCTGCGAGATCATCGTTCATGGTACGTGTCCATAAAAATTTTATTACAAAGATTTTTTTCCTTCATGTTCCAGCCATAATATACACGGGGTGTTCCAGGAGGAGCAGTAAATATTTTAGGAGGTGGTAGTACAGACTAAATAAAACAATCATGCATACAGAATGTCAAATTTTAGTTGGTCGTTTCTCCAATCACACTACACCATCCCTATCCCTTCCTGCGCCCTCCACTGCTCTCCCTCTGGCTATAGGTCAAGTAGCAATTGGCCATCACACGATCACCTCTGTACGGAGAAAATCGTTGCTCAACAATCCCTTTGAACACCTTATTATTTTCTTTAAAGCAACTGTTACGTATGCTACTACCTTCATCTGAGCTAATAATCTCACCATCCATGATTTCCCCACCCACATCGGCCCTCCTGTGTTATTTCTGCTGATCTCAATATTCAAATAGATCCCGTCCAGAACTCGAGTTTACAGATTTCCTCCAAGGTAACATTGTCCCTGTACCACAGCACACCTGTTCTGAAAGCAACATCACCCCAGATGTGACTCTAGCATCTCCCAACCTCCTTGGACATCTCATTTCAGAAAACCTCATTCGACTTGGAAGTGAGCACCTACCTCTCCTCCTCACCATATTCTACACACTACCCTACCCCACGCACCCCATCCCAATCTGCATCTAAAAGCTGTCCACAACTACTCCTGTGCCTACTGAGAATCCATAGATACCCAGATAGGAAGGCTAATCCAGTGACATTCTCCATGTCACAGCCTTCCTGCATCACACATTCTTAAATGCTGACCCAGCCTATATCCCTACAAAAGCCATGCATCCTCATCACCCTACTCTGTACTACTTCGCTTTGAATCCAGTCACTGATATCGCTCCTTGCCATGGGCTCACGACCAGGATGCACTCACATGCCACCAGCAAATACAGTGAGACATTAGAAATTCACCCAATGCCAGAAAACACTGGGACTGGTGCCACACATGCTTAAGACTCAACGCTACACTTCCAGTTACATCTTTCAAGTACTGGAAAGCAGTCCACTGACTTACCAGCGCCCATATAATTCCCCACTATCCAATCCTTCACAACACCCTTACCTGCCCACCGTAGCATAGCCAAACACCTTGCATCCTATCTCTCCAATATCCTGTCAATAGTTTGTGATCTTCAATTTTATTACCCCCAATTCCCTACTGTCTACAAAGGCACAGTTACCATAGTCCTATGCGCCATAAAACAAAACAAAACAAACCACACTCCTACCCCTGGCTCCCAGCTTTGGTACTTAAACAAAATACCAGAAACAGAATTGA
This sequence comes from Schistocerca gregaria, assembly GCF_023897955.1. Taxonomy (NCBI): domain Eukaryota; kingdom Metazoa; phylum Arthropoda; class Insecta; order Orthoptera; family Acrididae; genus Schistocerca; species Schistocerca gregaria. The sequence goes on from NC_064927.1 coordinate 181,495,546, forward strand.
ATAGCCCAATCAGAGCACAGGGCATGAAATAAGTATTTCACAGTAAACACCACACTTCCCCTGTTCCCGAGCATATTAACTATTGACACCTCAAAGAATGCCCTGTCTCCTATCTCATCAACCTTGCAATACTGTATGTCACTATCCTCTCCACAGGCTACTGATTCGGCCTGTAGAAAACCTACAAAATCACACTTTTTCTTAAACTAAATAAACTACTGACTGATACCTCCTCGTGCCACCAGTCTGCCTCACCTCAGTGTTTAGTGAGGTCTTTGAATCCACCCTCTCCTGAAGCATCCACTGACATATGCACCAACACCATCTGCTTCTTGCTACCCAGTGTGGCTTCTGTCCCTCCTCCCCAGCTCATGAGCTGGTGCTCAACTTCTGAACCCCGCCCATCTCCTATCCCAACAGCTCAACAGCTGTTAATGCGCCATATTTGTCTCCCTTGACCTAGAGAAAGCTGAAAACTACATATGGAATTCCAGTCTTCTTTCCAAACTTCAGACTTATACACTTCTAGTCAACCATATCCACCTTATAAAATCCTTCCTACTCAACTGTCCATCCTTTTCATGGTTAACACCAACTCCCATACTTTCTATGCCACTGCCCCAAGGTTCCTCCGACTTACTGACACCCATCTCATCCCCCAATATCTGATGCTTCACACCATCCCTTACCTGAGACCTGAGCAAAGCTAGTCCATCAGAAAGTCCACATAGACTGAAACTACTGAAACGACTAAGTGGCCGAACATAGGGACTACACTCCTTCACTGTCCTTCATGCATACAAACCCTGGACCTACCCCTTCGTTTGCTATGCAGATGTTGCATGGACATCTGTCACACCCGAATTCTGTAAGTCCCTCCAGATCCTGGAATGCCATGTACTCCGCCTCGCTTACTGCATGCTGTTAGTTCCACCACAAGGATCCTCTATAAACTACTCAAATTCCCACCTCTCCTCCCTCACAGTGAACACACATGAGTAAATTACACCATCTGCAGACTCAACTACAACGAACCTATTGTGTCCCCTCTTCTTTCTAATCCTAGGGTGCTGCCACTCCTCTGCTTCCTCAGAAACCTCATAATTTCTTCATTGAACCATAGTGGGTCTTTTCCATTCTTTATCCTCTTACTAGCTACATAACTCTCCACACTACGATCTGCAATCTACTTAAACTTTGCCCATAATTCCTCTACATTCATCTTACTGGAACTAAGTGATGTCAGTTCACTAAGTGGGATGTTAATAAATGTTTATCTGCTCTATCTAGCAGAAACACACTTCTATCCTTTTTGACTGATTTATTAACTTTAGTAGTTGCTAGAATAACATCTTTGATCGCTATTCCCCCTTCCTATACTGAGTCTGTCGGTATAGTCTGGCTTATTTGTAACTAATCGTCTTAATATTACTCTCGGCCGGAATAATTAACCAAATATTCTTCTTCCTTTAGTTAAAATGAATAAACTTCTGTTTTTTATACGTGGTAATGAAATGGCGTTTTGATTATGAATCTAAGACACTACCCCGAGACCACGGATCCCGGTTTCGATCCCCGCCAATGCCTAAATTTTGATAAATTATCAGCATTGGCGGCCGAAGACTTCCGGCATAAGAAGTCAGCCTCATTCTGCCAATGGCCTTGTCAAAGAGGGCGGAGGAGCGGATAGAGGTTCAGGGCACTCTCTTGTCTTAGGGGTGGGAAATTGGCCCTAAAGGCGGAAGAATCAGCAATGATCAACGACATGAGGATGCAGAAGGCAATGGAAACCACTGCATTAAAGACACGTAACGTGTATCCACAGGACATGTGGTCTGTAGTTGAAGGAGTGTCATGATGATCTCCCCATTGGCAAAAGATCCCGGAATAGTCCCCCATTCGGATCTCCGGGAGGGGACTGCCTAGGGGGAGTTTACCATGAGAAAAAGATTGAATAATCAACGAAAGGATAATGCTCTACGAGTCGGGGCGTGGAATGTCAGAAGCTTGAACGTGGTAGGAAAACCAGAAAATCTGAAAAGGGAAATGCAAAGGCTCAATCTAGATATAGTAGGGGTCAGTGAAGTGAAGGAAGACAAGGATTTCTGGTCACATGAGTATCGGGTAATATCAACAGCAGCAGAAAATGGTATAACAGGTGTAGGATTTGTTATGAGTAGGAAGGTAGGGCAGAGGGTGTGTTACTGTAAACAGTTCAGTGACCAGGTTGTTCTAATCAGAATCGACAGCAGACCAACACCGACAACGATAGTTCAGGTATACATGCAGACGTCGCAAGCTGAAGATGAACAGATAGAGAAAGTGTATGAGGATATTGAAAGGGTAATGCAGTATGCAAAGAAGGGACGAAAATCTAATAGTCATGGGCGACTAGGAATGCAGTTGTAGGGGAAGGAGTAGAAGAAAAGGTTACAGGAAAATATGGGCTTGGGACAAGGAATGAAAGAGGAGAAAGACTAATTGAGTTTTGTAACAAGTTTCAGCTAGTAATAGCGAATACCCTGTTCAAGAATCACAAGAGGAGGAGGTATACATGGAAAAGGCCGGGAGATACGGGAAGATTACAATTAGATTACATCATGGTCAGACAGAGATTCCGAAATCAGATACTGGATTGTAAGGCATACCAAGGAGCAGATATAGACTCAGATCACAATATGGTAGTGATTAAGAGTAGGCTGAAGTTCAAGACATTAGTCAGGAAGAATAAATACGCTAAGAAGTTGGATACGGAAGTTCTAAGGAATGACGAGATACGTTTGAAGTTCTCTAACGCTATAGATACAGCAATAAGGAATAGCGCAGTAGGCATCACAGTTGAAGAGGAATGTACGTCTCTAAAAAGGGCCATCACAGAACTTGGGAAGGAAAACATAGGTACAAAGAAGGTAGCTGCGAAGAAACCATGGGTAACAGAAGAAATATTTCAGTTGATTGATGAAAGGAGGAAGTACAAACATGTTCCGGGAAAATCAGGAATACAGAAATACAAGTCGCTGAGGAATGAAATAAATAGGAAGTGGCGGGAAGCTAAAACGAAATGGCTGCAGGAAAAATGTGAAGACATCGAAAAAATATGATTGTCGGAAGGACAGACTCAGCATACAGGAAAGTTAAAACAACTTTTTGTGACATTAAAAGCAATGGAGGTAACATTAAGAGTGCAACCAGAATTCCACTGTTAAATGCAGAGGAGAGAGCAGATAGGTGGAAAGAATACATTGAAAGCCTCCATGAGGGTGAAGAATTGTCTGATGTGATAGAAGAAGAAACAGAAGAAATAGGGGATCCAGTATTAGAATCGGAATTTAAAAGACTTTTGGAGGACTTACTGTCAAATAAGGCAGAAGGGATAGATAACATTCCATCAGAATTTCTAAAATCATTAGGGGAAGTGGCAACAAAACGACTATTCACGTTGGTGTGTAGAATATATGAGTCTGGCGACATACCATCTGACTTTCGGAAAAGCAGCATCCACACAATTCCGAAGACGGCTAGAGCTGACAAGTGCGAGAATTATCGCACAATCAGCTTGACAGCTCATGCATCGAAGCTGCTTACAAGAATAATAGACAGAAGAATGGTAAAGAAAGTTGAGAATGCGCTAGGTGACGATCAGTTTGGCTTTAGGAAAAGTAAAGGCACGCGAGAGGCAATTCTGACGTTACGGCTAACAATGGAAGCAAGGCTAAAGAAAAATGAAGACACGTTCATAGGATTTGTCGACCTGGAAAAAGCGTTCGACAATATAAAATGGTGCAAGTTGTTCGAGATACTGAAAAAAGTAGGGGTAAGCTATAGGGAGAGACGGGTCATATACAATATGTACAACAACCAAGAGGGAATAATAAGAGTGGACGATCAAGAAGGAAGTGCTCATATTAAGAAGGGTGTAAGACAAGGCTGTAGCCTTTCGCCCCTACTTTTCAATCTGTACATCGAGGAAGCCATGATGGAAATAAAAGAAAGGTTCAGGAGTGGAATTAAAATACAAGGTGAAAGGATATCAATGATATGATTCGCTGATGACATTGCTATCCTGAGTGAAAGTGAAGAAGAATTAAATGATCAGCTGAACGGAATGAACATTCTAATGAGTACACAGTATGGTTTGAGAGTAAATCGGAGAAAGACGAAGGTAATGAGAAGTAGTAGAAATGAGAACAGCGTGAAACTTAACATCAGGATTGATGGTCACGAAGTCAATGAAGTTAAGGAATTCTGCTACCTAGGCAGTAAAATAACCAATGACGGACGGAGCAAGGAGGACATCAAAAGCAGACTCGTTTTGGCAAAAAAGGCATTTCTGGCCAAGAGAAGTCTAATAATATCAAATACCGGTCTTAATTTGAGGAAGAAATTTCTGAGGATGTACGTCTTGAGTACAGCATTGTATGGTAGTGAAACATGGACTGTGGGAAAACCGGAACAGAAGAGAATCGAATCATTTGAGATGTGGTGCTATAGACGAATGTTGAAAATTAGGTGGACTGATAAGGTAAGGAATGAGGAGGTTCTACGCAGAATCGGAGAGGAAAGGAATATGTGGAAAACACTGATAAGGAGAAAGGACAGGATGATAGGACATCTGCTAAAACATGAGGGAATGACTTCTATGGTACTAGAGGGAGAGGTTAGCACAGGAAAGGAATTCGTGGCGGCCCGCATCAAACCAGTCAGTAGACTGACGACAAAAAAGAAATGGCACACACAAACTAGTTGACCAATTTTCAGTAGAACACGTGACCACTATTTATTCACGGAACTTTGTACGCGCATGTTGCATCATGCTGTCATGCTGTTAATTGTGAAATATTTAATAGCCAATACAGGCTTCACAAAATAAATGGCTGTACAAAGCAAGACTCAAATCTAGACTGTATACAATTTTAGAATCACACGTTATTTTCAGTATCTGTTCAGTTTTCATATTTTCACATCTGAATGTTCGCAACAGGTTTTGTGTAGCTTCGGCTTCGGCCGGAAAGCTATGATTTGCATCCAGTAACGTTAATGCGCAAGCTGCGTAAAATTTAGTGGTCTGGTCTTCACATATCTTCGCAAGCGTACGTGCATCAAGTGACACAAAAACTTCGTATTACATATGAAACTAATAACATTATTACAAATGTAAACCAAATACAGTGCCTGAAAAAAAGTAAAGCACTCAGAAAGGGAGGGGAAAACGAAACGAAACTTCACGGATTGTGAGAATATATATGTGGGTTTATTTCAGTTACTTCGATTTCAAGTCAAATTTTCACAGAAATAGGCAGTAAGAGCCCAATTATCAGTGTCACCTTGGGTCCCCCGTGGCCTGGATGCATGTACTGATTAGATGGGGGTAAGGTGTCATGCACCCATTCTGTCTTCTTCTCAGACAAACTGGCTTCTGTTATACCCTGGATACTCACTGGGAGGAGTAGTTGGGGTCCGAGCCAAGTCCTTGGGGGTACAGGCCTTGGGATCTCGACGATCACAGGGATAACTCAACATCACGCAGGCAGTTCATAGAGACACGGTCGGCGTATGGGCGAGCATTGCCCTGTTAAAAAGTGGCACCATTATTAGTGTCGCATGAGGGTAAACACATGAGGACGCAGGATATCCGTTTTGCCAAGAGAGTACACTCAATAACTACCGAGGTGACATCAATTAAAACCCAATGGCTCTGTACAAGACGTGCCTATCCAAAGCATTGGGAGGTTGGGACCTCGCCGTTATACTCGCAGGCAATGGTTATTTTATGTAGCGCAGAATGCGAGGCCATTCACCAGCAGTTCATGCTTCCGTCCACGGCACATCATCGAACGCAACGGTTTTCCTTATTTTGTTAACGGCAGCTTACGCATAGCATGGTAATACCCAGTCCACCTGTTGCTATTCTTTGACCACTGGTGTGTGATGCTACAGAATGCTAGAGTGAGTCCTTTACTTGTCGGGTACCGTGTGTAGATGTGAAGGGGCTACGACTTGTTTGCTGCACAAGACGTTGGTCCTCCTTGCGGTGGTCAGACGTAATTTACCGGTATCTTGACGACGAATGTACCAGTCTTCACGTTCCCATGCAGTCCGACATCGGGCGACTGTCTCATTCGAATGTCCTAGAAATGTGGACATTGCACGATTCGAATAGCTAGCCAAATGAAGTTCCACAGAGAGGCTGCTTTCAGACCCTGTTACGTGTTGATAACGCTGCCTCAAACTATTACGCGGTATTTCGGTGCCTTTTGTGCTCAAGCTGTTGTATATCATACCAGCCCTGGTAACAATATTAAACGCGAACATTACTAATGCACCCAGGTTGCCGTTCTACTTGTCGCTGAGAATTACAATTGTTATCATTTGCGTACTCGCCGATTGTGTGTACGTAGTTATATTAACGTCCGACCTTGTCGTATGGATGCTTCATTTTCTTAACAGGTACTGTATAAACTGATGAGCCAAAACATTATGACCAGCTGCTTAATAGCTTGTTTGTCCGTCTTTGCAACGAAATACATAACTGATTCTGTGTATCAGGGATCCTACAGTTTGTTGATAGGTTTCTGGAGGTGTGTGACATTACATGTCTACGCTCAAGTCATGTACACTACTGACTGGACATTAAAATTGCTACACCACGAAGATGACGTGCTACAGACGCGAAATTTAACCGACAAGAACAAGATGCTGTGATAAGCAAATTATAAGCTTCTCAGACCATTCACACAAGGTTGGCGCCGGTGGCGACACCTACAACTTGCTGACATGAGGAAAGTTTCCAACAGATTTCTCATACACAAACAGCTGTTGGCCAGCGTTGCCTGGTGGAACGTTGCTGTGATGCCTCGTGTAAGGAGGAGAAATGCGTACCACCACGCTTCCGACTTTGATAAAGGTCAGATTATAGCCTCTCGCGATTGCAGTTTATCGTATAGCGACATTGCTGCTCGCGTTGGTCAAGATCCAATGACTGTTAGCAGAATATGGAATCGGTGGGTTGAGGAGGGTAATACGGAACGTCGTGCTGGACCCCAACGGCCTCGTATCACTAGCAGTCGAGGTGACAGGCATCTTATCTGCATGGCTGTAACGTATCGTGCAGCAGCATGAACAACAACTCGGAGACCATGGTTGCGGTTACCATTGACGCTGTATCACAGACAGGAGCGCCTGCGATGGTGTAAACGAAAGGCAAAACGGTCTGTTTACAGTATCATGATGGTCGTATCCGTGTTTGGCGACATCGCGGTGAGCGCACATTGGAAGCATGTATTCCTCATCGCCATACTGGCGTATCACCCGGTGTGATGGTATGGGATGCCATGAGTTACACATGTTGGTCACTTGTTGTTCCCATTGACGGCACTTTAGTGGACGTTACATTTCATATGTGTTACGACTCGTGGCTCTACCCTTCATTCGATCCCTGCAAATCCCTACATTTCAACAGGAAAATGCACGACCGCGTATTGCAGGGCCTGTGCGGGCTTTTCTGGATACAGAAAATGTACTACTGCTGCCCTGGCCAGCACATTCAGATCTGTCACCAATTGAAAACGTCTGGTCGATGGTGGCCGAGTAACTGGCTCGTCACAATACGCCAGTCACTACTCTTGATTAACTGTGGTATCGTGTTGAAGCTGCATGGGTAACTGTACCTATACACGCCATCCAAGCTCTGTTTGACTCAATGCCCAGACGTATCAAGGCCGTTATTACGGCCAGAGGTGGTTGTTCTGGGTACTGATTTCTCAGGATCTATGCACCCAAATTTCGTGAAAATGTAGTAAGTTCTAGTATAATATATTTGTCCAATGAATACCCTTTTATAATCTCCATTTCGTCTTGGTGTAACAGTTTTAATGGCCATTAGTGTAATTCGCGTACATAACGGGCCGCTGATTTTCATACGCAGTGACGGCGCCCGATATCGCCCCGGATGTGTTCCATAGGATTTACATCAGTCGAATTTGGTCGCCTAGACATCAATGTGGTTTCACTATAATACTGTCCGCCCCGGTAGCTGAGTGGTCAGCGCGACAGACTGTCAATCCAAAGGGCCCGGGTTCGATTCCCGGCTGGGTCGGAGATTTTCTCCGCTCAGGGACTGGGTGTTGTGTTGTCCTAATCATCATTATTTCATCCCCATCGATGCGCAAGTCGCCGAAGCGGCGTCAAATCGAAAGACTTGCACCAGGCGAACGGTCTACCCGACGGGAGGCCCTCGTCACACGACGACTATAATACTCCTCAAACTACTGTAACACGGTTCTGGCTGCGATACACGGACAACTATACTGCTGGAAGATGACATCGTTGAAGACATCGACCGTGAAGGGATGCTGCTGGTTCGCAGTTGTCAGTGTGTCTTCGATTACAGCCATTGGTCCCATGCAAGGGGAGAACAGTGTCTCCCATAACTTAATACTGTTCCCACCAACCTGCGTCCGTGGCGCGCTGGACTTTTCGAGATGCCGTTCTCTTCGATGACGGCGTTTGTGGAGACCATCAGCGAGATAGTGCAACAAAAATGTCCTTCGCCAGAAGAGCCGACACGTTTCCATCGATCAACGGTCGAATTCTGATGGTGCCGTGCCCACTGCAGTCGCAGTTGTCGTTGGGTCAACATGTGAATGCGTAGGGGTAGTCTGCTGCGGAACTCGGTGTTGAACATGGTACGATGAATGGTGTACCATCCTGAACACTTATGCGTGCACCAGTACTGTGCTCTCTCGGCAGAAATGCCACAGATCAGTATTTATCCTACTTTACGAAGGAGACAAGCCTCGAAACCCCACGTTCTGTGGAGAGTCGTGAACGTGCAGCCATTTAGCGCCTTTTCTGTCTTTCTACCCTTTTCCGTAGATGCTGACGACAGTAGCACGTGTACATTCGACCAGCTGCGCCGTTTTCGAGATGTCCATAGAATCTGCGTAATAGTAATCTTCTCTTTGTCAGAGTAGCTTATATCAATGAGTTCCTCATTTGCAGCCCTTATCTTCGCTAGAATTATCCCCCGTTTCTGTTCCGCTTATATACTTTTGTAATCGCGTCACGTGTCCGCAGTGCCACCATGCGACATCCAACGTCGCGGAAAGCATTGGTCACGATGTTTTGCCTTATCAGTGTATAGTATACTGTCAAGGCAGATAATGCTTGGTGAATTCCAGGAAACGAACGTGTCGATCGGTTGGCCAAGCAGGCCATCACTTCGCCACCCCTGGAGCTTGGTTTCGTGGAAAGAGACCTCCGGTCAGCCCTGCATCGCAAGGTCCGTGATGTCTGGAGCTCAGAATGGCCTGTCTTGAACACTCCTAATAAGCTACGCATGGTCGTCCACGGCCGTATGGAACTCATCCTTGAGGGGCATGCGTAGGCACTCAGTTGTTCTCTGCCAATTGGACATACGCGGTTGACCCACAGCTATCTCCTTCGTCGTGAGAACCCTCCCAAGTGTCGCTGTGATGCAGAGCTGACAGTGGTCCATCTTCTGATGGACTGTCCCCTTTCAGCCCCTTGCGGCAGTCCTTCAATTTACTAGCTGCACTTCCTTTAATTCTCGGTGACGATGCCTCTATAGCTGACTCAGTTTTACGTTTTACCCGTGCAGCTGGGTTTTATCACTCGCTCTATTGTAGGCGCTCTCGCATGATTGCTCAGGCTACATCCACTCCAGCGACTTTTAATTGCGACGTGGGTACAAAAATAGTGTCTTTTAAGGTAACAAGTTCTGTTGGTACCTCTATCAACGCTTTCCAGCTGGAGGTTCTTCATTTGTAGTTGAGAGGTTGACCTTATATCTGATCAATCAACCACTGTAGTCTGTTTTACTCTAGTCAACTGTTTGCTCTTCTCCTTTTAAGTGTCCTCCATTTTGTGTTACTGCGTTGTTCATTTTAGCTCTGTACCCCTCCCTCTGGGTGCAGAGGTTATGCTTTTACTGTATAGGACTTTTACAATATGTCTGTTTGGAACTGGGGACTGATGACCTCGATGTTTAGCCCCCCATCAAACCCCAAAACCAACCAGCACGGACAACTGTACTGCTGGAAGATGACATCGTCGTGGTTGAAGGCATCTGCTGGTTCACAGATGTCAGTGTGTCTTCGATTACAGCCATTGGTCCCATGCAAGGGGAGGCAAGTGTCTCCCGTAGCATAGTACTGTTCCCACCAATCTGCGTCCGTGGCACCCTGCACGTTTCGAGCTGCCGTTCTGCACTTTCACTTCGATGACGGGTTTGTGGAGACGTTCAGCGAGATAGTGTAATAAAAATGTCCTTCGCCAGAAGAGCCCACACGTTTCCATCGATCAACGGTCGAATTCTGGTGGTGCCGTGCCCACTGCAGTCGTAATTGCTGTTGTCATTGGGTCAACAAGTGAACGCGTAGGGTGGTCTGCTGCGGGGCTCCATGTTGAACAATGTACGATGAACGGTGTGCCCTCCTGAACACTTAAGAGTGCACTAGTACTGTGTTCTTTCGGCAGAGATGCCACAGATCAGCATTTATCCTACTTTACGAAGCAGACAAGCCTCCGGACCCCACGTTACCGAGCTAGGTGGCGCAGTGGCTGGACACTAGAGTCACATTCGGGAGGACGACGGTTCAATCCCTCGTCCGGCCATACTCATTTAGGTTTTCCGTGATTTCCCTAAATCACTCCAGGCAAATGCCGGGATGGTTCCTCTGAAAGGGCACGGCCGACTTCCTTCCCCATCCTTCCCTAATCCGATGAGACCGATGACCACGCTGTGTGGTCTCCTTCCCCCCCCCCCCCCCCAAAAAAACAACAACAACAAAAACAACCGGACCCCACGTTCTGTGGAGAGTCGTGAACGTCCAACCATTTAGCGCCTTTTCTGTCTTTCTACCCCTTTCCATAGATGCTCACGACAGTAGCACGTGAACATTCGACCAGCTTCTCCGTTTTCGAGATACTTGTCCACAGGATCTGCGTAATAATAATTGCTCTTTGTCAAAGTCGCTTATGTCAGTGAGTTCCCCATTTCTACATCTACTCAAGAATAGATAGCACCAGCGTTCTATAAGCGGTCTCCTTTACAGATGAACCACATCTTCCCAAAATTCTACCAATGAACCGAAGATGACTATCCGCCTTCCGCAGAACTGCCATTACATGCTTGTCCCACTTCTTATCGCTCTGCAATGTTACCCTAAAATATTTAATCGACGTGACTGTGTCAAGCGCTACACTACTAATGGAGTATTCAAACATTACAGGATTCTTTTTCCTATTGATCTGCATTGATTTACATTTATCTATATTTAGAGTTAGCTGCCATTCTTTACACCAATCACAAATCCTGTCCAAGTCATCTCATATCCTCCTACAGTCACTGAGCGACGACACCTTCCCGTACACCACTGCATCATCAGCAAACAGTCGCACATTGCTATCCACCCTATCCAAAAGATTATTTATGTAGATAGAAAACAACAGTGTTCCTACCACACTTAAAAAAAAAGGTTCAAATGGCTCTGGGACTTAACATCTGTGGTCATCAGTCCCCTAGAACTTAGAACTACTTAAACCTAACTAACCTAAGGACATCAAACACATCCATGCCCGAGGCAGGATTCGAACCTGCGACCGTAGCAGTCGCGCGGTTCCGGACTGAGCGCCTAGAACCGCTAGACCACCGCGGCCGGCTATCACACTTCCCTGGGGCACTGCAAAGGGTACCATCACCTCCGATGAACACTCACCGTCGAGGACAACGTACTGGGTTCTATTACTTAAGAAGTCTTCTAGCCACTCACGTATTTGGGAACCAATCCCATATGCCCGTACCTTAGTTAGGAGTCTGCATTGGGACACCGAGTCAAAAGCTTTCCGGAAGTCAAGGAATATGGCATCCGTCTCATACCCTTCATCCATGGTTCGCAAGATATCATGTGAAAAAAGGGAGAGTTGCGTTTCGCAGGAACGATGCCTTCTAAAGCCGTGCTGTTTCATGGGCAGCAACTTTTCTGTCTCAAGGAAATTAATTATATTCGAACTGAGAATATGTTCGAGAATCCTGCAACAAACCGATGTTAAGGTTACTGGTCTGTAATTTTGAGGATCCGTTCTACCGTCCTTATATACGGGCGTCACCTGCGCTTTTATCCAGTCACTCCGGACTTTACGTTGGGCAAGTGGTTCGCGATAAATGCAAGCTAAGTAAGGAGCCAATACAGTAGAGTACTCTCTGTAAAACCGAATTGGAATGCCATCAGGACCTGGCGATTTATTTATTTTCAACCCATTCAGCTGCTTCACAACCCCAGGGAAGTCTATCACTTTGTCGTCCATACGGGAATCTGTACGAGACTCAAATGGCGGTATGTTTGTACGATCGTCCTGCGTGAAAGATTTCTCAAATGCTAAATTTAAAATTTCAGCTTTCGTTTTGCTGGCTTCCATTGCCAGGCCATACTGATCAGTGAGTGATTGGATGGAAGCCTCCGACCCGCTTACCGATTTTACGTAAGAGCAGAATTTGCAGCACACATCTTAGCTAGAATTATTTCCCGTCCGTTACCGCGTCACGTGTTTGCAGTGCCGCCAGGCGGCATCCAACATCGCGGAAGGCAGTGGTCACGATGTTTTGCCTTATCAGTGTATAGTGTACTGTGTAGGCAGATAAACGCTTGGTGATACGATATAAGCCCTTTGTCAGTGCAGTGTTCACAACTCGCTGCAACAACTTTGCGTGCTGCAGGTGTGACGTCGGCGTTCCGGCGGCACCCCGGGACGGGCTACCCGTTCGGACACCTGTCGCCGCAGCGCATGCTGGTGGCGTTCTGCGCAGAGCTGCTGGGCACGGCTCTGCTCCTCTTCATGGGCTGCATGGGCGGCGTCGCGGGGCTCGCCGGCCCCACGGACCAGCCGCACCCCCTGCAGGGGCCGCTCGTCTTCGGCATGACCGTCGCCTCCATCATACAGGTCGGTGGCGTCGTCCACGTCGCTCTCGCGCAAGCGACATGCATGTTGCCGGCAGCTATAAACTGCCGTACCATCGAGACAGTAAGCCTCAAACTGTACTGAAATGCAGGAGGATCTGCATCGAATTGACGCATGGTTCAGTGAATGGCAATTGAATCTCAATGTAGACACGTGTAATGTGCTGCGGATTCATAGAAAGAAAGATCCTTTACCATTTAGCTACAATGTAGCAGGTCAGTATATGGAAGCAGTTAATTCCATAAATTATCTGGGAGTGCGCATTAGGAGTAATTTAAAATGGAATGATCATATAAAGTTGATCGTCGGTAAAGCAGATGCTAGACTTAAGATTCATTGGAAGAATCCTAAGGAAATGCAATCCGAAAACAAAGGAAGTAGGTTACAGTACACTTGTTCGCCAACTGCTTGAATATTGCTCACCAGTGTGGGATCCGTGCCAGATAGGGTTGATAGAAGAGATAGAGAAGATCCAACGGAGAGTAGCGCGCTTCGTTACAGGATCATTTAGCAAACGGGAAAGCGTTACGGAGATGATAGATAAGCTCCAGTGGAAGACTGCAGGAGAGACGCTCAGTAGCTCGGGACGGGATTTTGTTGAAGTTTCGAGAATATACCTTCACTGAGGAGTCAAGCAGTATATGGCTCAGCCTGCCGGAGTGGCCGAGCGGTTCTAGGCGCTGGAACCGCGCGACCGCTACGGTCGCAGGTTGGAATCCTTCCTCGGGCATGGATGTGTGTGAAGTCCTTAGGTTAGTTAGGTTTAAGTAGTTCTAAGTTCTAGGGGACTGATGACCTCAGAAGTCCCATAGTGTTCAGAGCCTTTTTTAGTATATTGCTCCCTCCTACGTATCTCTCGCGAAGAGACCATGGGGATAAAATCAGAGAGATTTGAGCCCACACAGCGGCATACCGACTATCTTTCTTTCCACGAACAGTACGAGACTGGAATAAAAGGGAGAACCGATAGAGATACTCAAGGTACCCTCCGCCACGCACCGTCGGGTGTCTTGCGGAGTATGGATGTAGATGTAGAAACTGGCTCCAAGTGTACTACATGTCTTAAGGTGGGGGGGAGGGGGCGGAGAGGGTGCAAATTCAGTGTAACTCCACAACGTAGGAAAGAGTAACCCCATGACGTACTGTACATTCTGTATACAAGGAAAGACTACGCAGCCGGTTTCAGATTCAGGAGAGGCATTTGAATTGTTGATTGGTGGAAACATCGTGTTACGTATCTAGTGACAAGAACAAATGACTATGAACACCAAAGTTTTAAACATGGCAACATGTGGCTGTGCAGGTATGAGCAGCCCTTAGAGGCTCGCCTTCACACATTATTTTTGCATTCTCGTGACTAAAGCCGTTCTGGCCTGTTATATATGTTATACTTGACATGTGAATACTGTCTCTGTCTAATATTGTTAGTCAGTACTTCCATTTTTTTTCTAGAAAAGAATTTTCTTCCATAAATTTGTAATTATGTTATAAACTACCTTGTATGTCTAAATTCTGATGAAGGCACTATTAGAAGTGTTGAAACCAGGTCAATAAGATTAAAAAAGTGTGACCGAGGGCTCATTTGTTTCATTTTACACAGTTTGATAGTAGCAAGATCGTGGCCTGTCGAGAATGTAGTTAACTGTTCTGCATACTGGTGTTTGGGTTGCCACGTCAATTTGATATCAATGTAAAAACTACTGCTGCTAAAGAAAAACGAACGTTTCGGCCTTCTGGGCCGCTGCAATCGTGGCCGAAACTTTGGTTTTTCTATAGCAGCAGTAGTTTTTACATTATGACGCGGTACCAAACCCAGAAAACTTTTATGTCGAGGAAATGAGCTTGTTTGTAGGAAGCCTCCCTTGACAGGGAGGCAAAGAGAGGCGCGCTGGTTGTGGTTCAGCCAGCGACAACACTTGAAACAACAGTGGCACACCGTTCGTTCAGACCAGTCCCACTTCCACAATGGCTGTGCTTTGCACCAAAGTAAATGTTACTGGATTATATTCCTCTTTGTTTTTGAAACGTAATACACAGTCACAGTCTGTATCACTTAACTTGGACAGCACACCCATCAATGTCCCATCTCGTTGCACGCCATTATCTCATTTTCTGATAGATGCATCATCCGTCAGTAGGAAACTGAATGGTTGCAGGTGTCGGGCAACAAACTGCGGTCGCTCAAACTGACCAATAAAGCTTGGCGGACTTCTTGTGAGCCTCGCATCGGGCATAGCCCTTTCACACACGGCTTCCTCCTCTGGGGAGAGAGCCCACCTTTCTGTGAAGTTTGTGGCGTGCCGCTTTCAGTTCAGCATATTGTGGCTACGTGTGTCCTGTATACTGATATTACGGAAGCCCTAGGTCTCGCTGGAGATCTACCCACCGTCCTCGCAGATACCGATACCAGTGTTAACAGAGTGGTGAAAATTTGTGAACTATCAGGTCTCATCCCTAAACTGGTGGGGAAGGACGGCAGACTTAAGTACGTTATAATATGCTCTGCATGTGGGGACAGCCTTGGTCCCCACCCATGAGCTTTCATGTTGACTTTTCGTCAGGACGCTGATGACCGTGACGTCGAGCGCCCCCTCAACCCAACTCAGAATCATCATCTTGAACAGCACACGTTACATTTGTGACGTGTTAAGGGCAGTGCCTGTCCACTACGTTTAAGGTCTGCATGTTGTTGTCTTTCAACAAGATAACGCAAGACTGCACCTTGCCCGTCTTGTCCTGGCCAATCACGATGCAAAGGTTGTTTGACTGCTGCCCTGGCCAGCACACTCTTCAGGTCTCCAAGAACTTCAAGTCACGGGTTGCCGAGAGGCTTACACGCCACCACTTCCCATCTATTATGGCATAAAGTTGAAACAGTACCGAATGGATTACCTATATTTGTCATCCAAGATCAGCTCGACTCAGTGTCACTACCAAAGGCAGCAGGATTTTGTACTATATTTTACAGCTAATATACCGTAAAATCACCAGAAAATTTAATAATTTATTCGTCCTAATATACACAAATAATAAGTCACATTTCGGTACTTTTATTATTCTTGGTGCTGCAGTGTTAGTGGCCAGAGGCGTGCTAGACACGATTTTAATCAAATTTATCTGCTAATACAATATGTCACCATTTCGAACAGTTCATGTAATATTATGCATATTTTCGTGTTCAATCATTAAGGATATGTCGTTACATTAATGGTTATGAAATTGGCAAGTGGAATAAGTGCATAAATAAATAACATCGGTGTTTATTGCACACTGCTTGCCACACCTATGTAGTATCGTGCCCGGCTGTGAATGTGGGTCACATTAGTTTGTTAGTCTCACATGCTCCCCCGTAACAAGAGGCAGCGCTGTAGCCTGGTGGTGTTGTCAGATGGTGGGCCACATCTCGGTGGCGCACCTCAACCCCGCGGTGACGCTGTGCGCCGTGCTGAGGGGTGACCTCACCGTGCCCGCCGCCGCCCTCTACGTCATCGCACAGCTCAGCGGCGCCCTCCTCGGCTTCCGCCTGCTGCTGGTGAGTACTGCTTTCGCAGATGTGTTGGCGTTGGCACTAGTCCGATGATGGGTTTGCCGGCCGCTGAAGCCGAGCGATTCTAGGCGCTTCAGTCCGGAACCGCGCTGCTGCTGTGGTCGCAGGTTCGAATCCTACCTCGGGCATGGATGTGTGTGATGTCCTTAGGTTTAAGTAGTTTTAAGTCTAGTGGACTGATGACCTTTGATATTAAGTCTCATAGTGCTCAGAGTCATTTGATGATAAGTTTCAGGGTGCCCATCGAGGTAGGGTACCCTCTGCGAGACACCTCATCCATTCACAATCTATACGTTCCACGAGTGTGTACTCAATGCTTCGTCTTCCTCCAAAATTATTTACCGCCCCCACCACTCTAAACTTTCCTCTGATTACAAAATTGACAACTACTTTGGTGTCTCCATACGTCCTATCAACAGATCCTCAGTTTTACAACAGCTGTGCTATAAATTTATTTTCTCACTAATTCGATTCGGTATATAGTCACTAATTATCAGATCTTCTCATGTGGTCTTCACTATTCTCCTGTAGCACCTCATTTCAAAACCTTCAATTTTGTTCTTTCCTGAACTGTTAATCGTCCAAATTTCACTTCCGTACAAATCTACACTTACAATCATCATCATCATCATCATCATCATCATCATCATCATCATCACCAGTTTTCATTTAGACGTCCTTGTTTGTTCCAATTTCGAGTAGAATGCTACTGATCTTTCTCTCTCTTCTTCTGAAGGCCATCATCCATTTTCCCTTGAAGCGTATATCTGTATGTGGTTTCAGGTATTCGTACTCCTAACATGCTTTGAATGTGTTTATGCCACTTCTTTCTGCATTCATCTATTTTCTGAAGTATGCTTTTGATACCCAGTTTATTCCTTACTTCATTATCTTTTATTCAATTAATGAGTTCGTAACCAGGTGGAGGGCCTCTGCATCAATCTTCCTCCTTTGACTGGCGGTAAGAGTCCAAATCTCTGACCCATACATTAATACTGGCACTGTCATCACATTGTAAGACTTTAGTATTCTCTCTTTTCTGACTTTATTGAGGGGAGTGCGATTTGCAGGGCCTTTCAATTGCTGGAATTTTTGCAGTTTGTCTTGATCATTGTGTGTGATAAATGAGCCCTTACGTCCTTGGTATTTAAAAGTATTTATTTGTTCTAGTGGCTTATTATCAATTGTTATTTTTGCTCTTAATTGTTCCTTACCATGGAACGCCAAAATGCTAGTTTTAGATATTGTCATATTATAATCATTTTCCACCTTGTGAAACAACCAAATAATTCTCTGCAGTTAATCTTCTGAATCCTCTAAGATTATTTGATCATCTGATAATTGGAGTGTATTTATAATTTTGTTAGTAAGTTTATAATCGTGCACTAGTTTATTCTGTCATGCCTTTATGACGTCCTCTACTTACATATTACAGTGAGGGATACGGGACCCCTTTCTCTCACTCCTTCACAGATGCTTCTCGTAAACGGATTTCCTTTTTGTACTTTGATTTTGTTAAGTATATACATATTTCGAATTGTAGTTATTAGATGCTGGGGCATGCCACTCTTTTTCCAAAATTTCCCATAATGTTACTCTGTCACTGTTATCAGCCGGCCGATGCGGCCGAGCGGTTCTAGGCGCTTCAGTCTGGAACCGCGCAACTGCTACGGTCGCAGGTTAGACTCCTGCCTCGGGCATGGATGTGTGTCATGTACTCACGTTAGTTAGGTTTAAGTAGTTCTAAGTTCTAGGGGACTGATGACCTCAGATGTTAAGTCCCATAGTGCTCCGAGCCATTTGAACCGTTATCAAAAGCTTTCTAACAGACAATAAAGCCCCGTATGTGGAACGATTGTATTCGCTGTTACTCATTACTGGCAGAATGAAAAAGCACTGTCTAAACAAGATCTTGCCATCCGAAGCTCATTTAGTTCTTCGGTAAGAAACGTTTCCGAGAGTACCCTAACTCTGTTTGTTGCTAGTTTTGCATATATCTTTCATTCAGATGTCAGAAGACTAATATCTCGATAGTTGTCACATTTTCTGCGATCGGTTTTTTTTAAAAAAAATAATGGGATGCTGTTTTCCTGTCCTCTGGTATGTCGCTGTATTTCCAACAAGTATTTACAAAACGCAGTTTCGTGAGTAATCATTACGAAGCATATTTAAATAATTACACATTGAGATTGTGTCACCCAGGGGATTTTCTGTTTTTTAACAAAGCCTTTAGTTCTTCCATTGATAAAAGATCAACATGCTCGCCACTAACTGCAGTTTTCACATTCTCCTTATCAAATCTCCATCGATTTCGGAAATAATACCACCACTCATTTTCTGAAATGTGGTTGGTTTTAACTCTCTCTTTTTCATAGTAATTAAGTTGTTTCAGCACCATATAATCTTTAGTCTGTTTCCCATGTACATCGTGATCCATTTCACTCAGAGAATGTTCCCAGCTTTGTGTATTATTTCGCTTGTCTCTCTTTTAATCACTCAATATAGTCTTCTTGTTTCTTTGACTGTATTTGTTTGAGGTAGGCCGTTCTCACATTTTATGATTTCTGCTAGTTGTTGGTTCGAAGCTGGAAGTCTCATTTTGTTTTTATATTTTATCTTTTTCCCTACAGCTTCGCCAGAAGGTGTGTTTATTATTCTTACTATTTCTTTCCACTTTTCATTAGCATTTTGTTTTTCTTTCTCGTGTTTTAGTTTTTCATCTAAACGTTTTCTGTATAACTATTTAATGCTCAACTAATCTTCATTATAGCTTTTAATATGTTCTCCAAGCGGCCCCACTATTCCTTTAATGGTATATGTACCTATCCTCACATTGAAATATCCTGCAATTATTTAAATTTTCTGATTTAGGTATCCAATCGGTATTCCATTAATCGCCATCTGCATGGGTTCATAAATTGCACGCGTTTCTTCTCCCTTTGCCTCTCCTGGCGCTTATACACCAGTTGCTGAGACTGCAAGACGGCGTATATTATCTTCAGTCAGAAAGGTTCCCACCAATTAGTAATAACAAAATATTTCTTAAATATGAAGGAAAAACTCAACTTTAATTATGCTTATTCAAATGAAATGTCCAGCACCGTCAGTCGTTCGACATTACTAAGAGTCCCCTGTCCTGTCAATGCGCCTCTGAGTGTTGCCTACGTAGAGCCCAGAGCTGGTCTAAGATACATACGTAGACCAATTCTCTGAGACGGCGGATGAGCACTGGAGCTTGTAGTCTAGGTGGTAACTGTACACGACTCAGTGTACTGAAGAGATCTGTCCACCATAGCTCAGTGCTCCGGTCTTTAACGAGACATCGACCAATCGCTATCCGCACACGTGATGCCCATGAGTTGGCAGTTGCTGGCCCAGGCGGACCTCGGTACAGTTCGTTGTGCCCATTCATACAGCTGCTGCGTTACGAGTATTTCGAGCGCAGCTTATCGATTGAGGTGCAGCACTCTCTGGAGTCGTGAGTACCGTCACCACGCCGATTATATTCATTAGCTTCCCCAATATTGTTTTCTTTCTTTCTTTCTTTCTTTCACTTATGCCAAAGTCCCACAGCGATCGCAGGGTCGGCGAGGTTAAAACGGAATTGGCAATGTTAGTTGCAGGGATGGCCGGATGCCCTTCCTGCCAGCACCCTATACCCGACAGGACGGAATCAGTGTACCCCAACTCTCTGCGTCTAGTGTAAATCGTGAAATAGTGCAGACGTGTGTCAAATGTCTGCGACGCGTGTAACTGAGGCGGAACGCGGGGACCAGCCCGGTATTCACCTAGTGGGATGTGGAAAACCGCCTAAAAACCACATCCAGGCTGGCCGGCACACAGGCCCTCGTCGTTAATCCGCCGGGCGGATTCCATCCGGGGCCGGCGCGCCTACCCGAGTCCAGGAAGCACCGCGTTAGCTCTCTCGGCTACCCTGGCGGGTCCAGCTTCCCCAGTATCATTAACTTTAAACTAAAGCAATGATAACTGGTGAAAATTTGTATCGGAGCGGGTCTGGAACCTAGAGCTACCACATGTCCGAAAGAAATGACACCACATATATGTAGAGGTGCCTTTACGTTTGCTGCGATGAGCCTCTGCTCAGCGTGTCGGAATGGTTTTCGCAGACAGTACAGTCGTCGTCTCACGCTAAGAGCACAGCAAACCAAGAGTCGCGCACTGTCAGAAGAGAGTACATGCTCCGGTGGTCCTGCAGACACAGATCTGCTACGGTAAGGATAACAGGTGCATCGCAGTTAGTGTGAAATGGGACAGCAAGTGGAAACGTATTCCACAGCTGAAGTAGGCAGGACAGTACGCATCTTGTGGGTAAAACATCTGAAATGCATTCAAATTCTTCATGAAATTCTTGCTGTATGTGGACCAAATGTAATGTCGCGTCCAGTCGAAGCGAAATGGCGCCGACAACTGGACCAACGCTGCACAGATGTGAGTGATGCTGATCGGGAAGCAAGACCACTTATCTCGGTCACAGGCGACAATGTTCAGGCAATCGAGGAAACAACGCAAGTAATGGTCGCTAAAACTCGGAGGTCTGCAGTGACTTTATTGGAAATGCTTTACGGCAACTATACTCTCGAAACACTCATGTCGTTACACATGACTATTTAATTCATAACTGTTACTTTTCTATAAGTATTTTTAAGAATGGGAAAAGTAGACAGAAAAACAGTTTTATCCGTTACTAAAAGTGTAGTACAGCTACTGGTTGTTGCCTCAGAGGCCTACGACGAATATATGGAAATGCTCTAGGAATTTCCATTTCACACGAGAGTGCTACTAGATAACAATTCCTATCTTTTAGTGGGCCGGTAGCATATTAACGGAGAGTTATTCCACATGTTTAGCAGTGAATGGATGCCTGTAATTTTGCAACACATTATGGATACTGATGCTCGGTGACGTTTCGGCAGAGTGTGACGCCGTCCTCAGCGGTGTGTGACTGCACGACGACGCCGGCAGCGGGGCTGTCAACAACGCAGGCACTGCTCGTGGAGACGGGGGCGACGGCGATGCTGATACTCCTGTGCCACGGCTCGTGGGACGCGCGCAACTGCCACAACTCTGACTCCACGCCTCTCAAGTTCGGCTCCTACATCACCGGCATCTCCATCGCCGCGGTGAGTCCACCACAGAGACTGCTGCTGTTTCCACTCATGTGGCAGCAGTTGCCTGTTTACTGGTTGTCGTAAACTATTGCTGGCGTAGCTTGCTGTTTATGCCGAAATGAAGTTCATACTCTGAGATATACACTGAGGTGACAAGCCACGGGATAGTGACACAGATGGCGGTAGTATCAAATGGCTCTGAGCACTATGCGACTTAACTTCTGAGGTCATAAGTCGCCTAGAACTTAGAGCTAATTAAACCTAACTAACCTAAGGACATCACACACATCAATGCCCGACGCAGGATTCGAACCTGCGACCGTAGCGGTCGCTCGGCTCCAGACTGTAGCGCCTAGAACCGCACGACCACTCCGCCCGGCAGGCGGTAGTATCGCTTACACAAGGTATGAAAGGGCATTGCATTGGAGGCGATGTCATTTGTACTCTGGTGATTCGTGTGAAAAGGTGCCCTACGTGATTATGACCGCACGACGGGAATTAACACACTTCGAACGCAAAATGTTAATTGGAGATCGATGCATGAGACCTCCCATTACGAAAATCGTTAGGGAATCCAGTATTCTGAGATGCACAGTGTCAAGAGTACGCCGAGAATATAAAATTTTAGGCATTACCTCTCACCATGCACAACATAGTGACTGAAGTCCTTCACTTAACGACCGAGAGCACCGGCGTTTATGTAAAGTTGTCAGTGCTAACAGACAAACCAGATGTCCCACCCCCGCAGAAATCAATCTCGGACGTACGGCGACAGAGCGGCGAAATTTGGCATTAATGGGCTGTGGCAGCAGACGATCGACGCGAGTACCTCGGCTAATAGTACGACACCTGTCCTGGGCTCGTGACCACATCGGTTGGACTGGAAAACCGTGGAGTGGTCAGGTGAGACAAGATTTCAGTTGGTAAGAGCGTGACGCAGATCCCACAAAGCCAGGAACCCAAGTTGTCAACAAGGCACTGTGCAAGCTGGTGGTGAGTCCACTATGGCGATAGCGGTGGTGGGTCCTCTGGTCAATCTGAACCGATCATTGACTGTAAATGGTAATGTTTGGATACCTGAAGACCATTTTGCAGCCATTCATGGACGTCATCTTCCCAAACAGGATCACAGTGCACCATGTCAGGGAAGAAAATGCACGAGGTCAGCAAGCCGCAATTGTTTGCGATTGGTTTGAGAACATTCTGGACGACTGGAGCGAATGATCCACATAAATGTTTTGGAGCATAATCGAGATATGGCTCAATATTTCTGCTGGAGGCTTCCAAGACATTTTGAGTCCATACCACTTCCAGCTGTTGCTGCAAATGGAGGTACGAAATGATATTAGGACGTATCCTGTGACTTTTGTCACCTCAGGGTAATCTTATGTCTAATATCGATGAAATACAATAATTTGTTACACAAATTCCCTGCCATGTTTGGGCATATTGCCTAACGTGGTCAGTCCTCTCACTGGCCTTACGTCCAACTAAACGTACATGAGAGGCATTACGTGAAGGACTGCAACGGTTACTGACGATTTTACCGTTCCGAAAGTTATCTCATGTTATTTCCTTGCCTTTGAAAACACAAAATTTTAAGACGAATGTGTACTAAATGGAAACTGAACTTTATTTGACGCACTGATAAAATACGTGTGGTTTAGTACCTTATTTTGCAGTTATTATTTAATAATTTCTTGATTTCTCTAAACTATTTCATGAGAATACTGAGACGGTACTTCCAACAATATCACAAGTGGTTCTTTCCCCATCTGCAGTAGTGTTGATAATAGTGACTGTATTAACACTGACGACCTTACTCCAAATGTGTGTTAATAATATCACTAACTCTCTTCCTTCCACCTTCTGAGAGAAATTATCCTGCAGCAAAGGTCACCGGTATAGTAATAGGGTTGTCTTGCAGACAGTATGCGATCAATGCTGGTGGCATTTCTGTTGTTCAGTTAAATTAATTACTCTGTTATCCATTTAAAAATCAATAATTCCTCAACCAAATCTCTTCATTTTGTAAAAATGCCAGAATAAAACCTATACCTTTTGCGGAAATTTCAGACTAAGTTAAGAACTCTTCATCGTGGTAGCTATTAGAAATTATTATTATTATTATTATTATTATTATTGTAAAAAATTTTGGCGAGTAATAATTAGATTTACAGTGGCTGTAACAGCATCTTCATAGTAGTTTGGTTAGTGTGCACTGTTACATCTTGGTGATACTTTACTCATTACGTTATTTAATGTCATCGCAGGGTCCTTTCACTGGAGCCAGCATGAACCCCGCAAGGACACTTGCCCCAGCGCTCTGGAAGGGTGTTTGGGAATGCCACTGGGTACGTCTCCTAAGAATTTTAAGCAATCATGTAACAGTGAAACTAACATCTGTATATTTTGTATGAAGGTTGCAAAGAAATTTTTGTCACATGCAGTAAAAGGGATTTATTGTGCAGTGTGAAGGACGATTTTGCAATAAGTGACATCATTCGCAGTGGGGTGACTTTGTTTAATCTATGTTTTCATGAATGTGTTAACGCAGGCACCTTGACTTTTTATGTACTAATGTTACGAAAATTGTTTCGTTGCAAATGTGCAGCATGTATTCAGTTTTTACCTTACTGCGATGCTTTAGCCTATGTGTGAATATACTCATAATCGACAGATATTCTTCAAATACTCTGCCAGGAATACATTTATAGATTTTATGTAATTGTTGTTTTGTGTTTATAATGTGGGCTCAGATGAAGTTTGTTGGTTTTCGGCAAAGAATGTTACTTATTAGTCTCCATTGCTATCCCATTAAAAATCCCAATTCTATATTAAACATTTTTGACGGGATGTTTTCTATGCAAGTAAATACTTCTCTAACACGGTCTTCAGGTTTGCTTTTAGCTCTCTGATGTGTTCGTAATCTATAATTCTAAAACGAGTGTGCTTTAAGGATTTCTTTATTTTTGGGAACAGAGAGAAAAGTTACATGGGGCCAAGTATGGCGAATATGGAGGCTGGAGCGTCATTAAAAACTCACGTCCAATCTACGAGGGTTGAATAGGTGCATTAATGTAATGAAAAACACAAGAAAACAGTTTTATGTAGATTTCTCCACGCAAACAGTGAACTCGTACGTAATATGTAATCTTTACTGCTTGTTTGACCTTTTGGGAAGAACTCATGTTGCTCTACACCATTAGAATTGAAGTACACAGGAAGAATAGCACTGCACTTATCGAGCTTTCCATTGTCTTGCCGATTTACCCCTTGCGGGTTCGGGGATTAGAATAGACCCGCGGTATTCCTGCCTGTCGTAAGAGGCGACTAAAAGGAATCTCAACTGTTTCGGCCTTTAATGTGATGGTCCCCATTGGGGTTTGACCTCCATTTTTCCAAATTCAACAGAAGTATGAGCCTTTTGGGGAAGGACACCTTACGTAGTGCACCATGAGTCCTTGGCACACTTTATCGTCTTGGAGTCGTCACTGCACCCTCCATCCCTCATTTTGGGCATACACACCTGTTGGATTGTGTAAGTTACGCCCTTAGTGCGTCACCATCTGCACCCACGATCACTATGGACTACCCATGGTACCCAAAATCC
This sequence comes from Schistocerca gregaria, assembly GCF_023897955.1. Taxonomy (NCBI): domain Eukaryota; kingdom Metazoa; phylum Arthropoda; class Insecta; order Orthoptera; family Acrididae; genus Schistocerca; species Schistocerca gregaria. Next base: position 181,520,813 of record NC_064927.1, read on the forward strand.
AGCACGGTAGCCAGCCCGTTGTGGAGGGGTCGTCATATACCCTCTAGCAACCCCTGACAACACAGGGATCGTACTGCCAATGCCTGATCTGACACCTCCCCACGTAAGCCGAGGAGTAGATGCTCGTCTCTCTGGGGCATCAGTACTCCCGGTAACGGCAATCCTGCCAGGTGGCCTTTGCTGTGGCTGGGTGGCGCCCGTGGGGACAGCCCCTGGTCGGAGTGGGTGGCATAGAGGCGGATGCCCCGCAATGAAGCGGGTGAAGTCTCAATCCGGTGGTCGAATGACCGACCAAGTCTCTAAGCGTGCTAAGACAGAATTTAATGCTGTGACATATAACCCCAAATCGTTCCCTTCCCTAGCCGCGCCATGGGAGGAACGTAGGGCTGCGGACAGACAGGAGCCGTATTCACCGCGATACCTTGTGTGCAGCAGAACCGATGGGGGTCCGTTTTTGGGGACTCAGCTTCTCTTCTTTGTTCACCATCTTGAGGATAAGTTTGGGGATGTGGCATCTGTTTCCAAAATGAGGAACAGGGCTATTTTGATACAAGCCGTTTCATCTGCACAGTCACAGGCGATACTCGCCTGTGAGAAGCCCGGTGACATCCCCGTTAGGGTAACTCCCCTTCTTTTTTTTTTGGGTCATCAGTATACTGACTGGTTTGATGCGGCCCGCCACGAATTCCTCTCCTGTGCTAACCTCTTCATCTCAGAGTAGCACTTGCAACCTACATCCTCAATTATTTGCTTGACGTATTCCAATCTCTGTCTTCCTCTACAGTTTTTGCCCTCTACAGCTCCCTCTAATACCATGGAAGTCATTCCCTAATGTCTTAGCAGATGTCCTATCATCCTGTCCCTTCTCCTTATCAGTGTTTACCACATATTCCTTTCCTCTCCGATTCTGCGTAGAACCTCCTCATTCCTTACCTTATCAGTCCACCTAATTTTCAACATTCGTCTATAGCACCACATCTCAAATGCTTAGATTCTCTTCTGTTCCGGTTTTCCCGCAGTCCATGTTTCACTACCATACAATGCTGCACACCAGACGTACATCCTCAGAAATTTGTTCCTCAAATTAAGACCGGTAATTGATATTACTTCACTTGGGCAGAAACGGCTTTTTTTTGCCATAGCGAGTCTGCTTTTGATGTCCTCCGTGCTCCGTCCGTCATTGGTTATTTTACTGCCTAGGTAGCAGAATTCCTTAACTTCATTGACTTCGTGACCATCAATCCTGATGTTAAGTTTCTCGCTGTTCTCCTTTCTACTACTTCTCATTACCTTCGTTTTTCTCTGTTTTACTCTCAAACCATACTGTGTACTCATTAGACTGTTCATTCCGTTCAGCAGATCATTTAATTCTTCTTCACTTTCACTCAGGATAGCAATGTCATCAGCGAATCGTATCATTGATATCCTTTCACCTTGTATTTTAATTCCACTCCTGAACCTTTCTTTTATTTCCCACATTGCTTCCTCGATGTACAGATTGAAGAGTAGGGGCGAAAGGCTACAACCTTGTCTTACACCCTTCTTAGTAGAACCACTTCGTTCTTGATCGTCCGCTCTTATTTTCCTTCTTGGTTGTTGTACATATTGTATATGACCCGTCTCTCCCTATAGCTTACACCTCTTTTTTTCGGAATCTCGAACAGCTTGCACCATTTTATATTCTCGAACGCTTTTTCGGGGTCGACAAATCCTATGAACGTGTCTTGATTTTTCTTCAGCCTTGCCTCCATTATTAGCCGTAACGTCAGAATTGCCTCTCTCGTGCCTTTACTTTTCCTAAAGCCAAACTGATCGTCACCTAGCGCATTCTCAATTTTCTTTTCCATTCTTCTGTATATTATTCTTGTAAGCAGCTTCGATGTATGAGCTGTTAAGCTGATTGTGCGATAATTCTCGCACTTGTCAGCTTTTGCCGTCTTTGGAATTGTGTGGATGATGCTTTTCCGAAAGTCAGATGGTATGTCGCCAGACTCATATATTCTACACACCAACGTGAATAGTCGTTTTGTTGCCACTTCCCCTAATGATTTTAGAAATTCTGATGGAATGTTATCTATCCTTTCTGCCTTATTTAACCGTAAGTCCTCCAAAGCTCTTTTAAATTCCGATTCTAATACTGGATCCCCTGTCTCTTCTAAATCGACTCCTGTTTCTTCTTCTATCACATCAGAGAAATCTTCACCCTCATAGATGCTTTCAATGTATTCTTTCCACCTATCTGCTCTCTCCTCTGCATTTAACAGTGGAATTCCCGTTGTACTCTTAATGTTACCACCGTTGCTTTTTTTAATGTCACCAAAGGTTGTTTTGACTTTCCTGTATGCTGAGTCTGTCCTTCCGACAATCATATCTTTTTCGATGTCTTCACATTTTCCCTGCAGCCATTTCGTCTTAGCTTCCCTGCACTTCCTGTTTATTTCATTCCTCAGCGACTTTTATTTCTGTATTCCTGATTTTCCCGGAACATGTTTGTACTTCCTCCTTTCATCAATCAACTGAAGTATTTCTTCTGTTACCCATGGTTTCTTCGCAGCTACCTTCTTTGTACCTATGTTTTCCTTCCCAACTTCTGTGATGGCCCTTTTTAGAGATGTCCATTCCTCTTCAACTGTGATGCCTACTGCGCTATTCCTTATTGCTGTATCTATAGCGTTAGAGAACTTCAAACGTATCTCGTCATTCCTTAGAACTTCCGTATCCCACTTCTTTGCGTATTGATTCTTCCTGACTAATGTCTTGAACTTCAGCCTACTCTTCATCACTACCATATTGTGATCTGAGTCTATATCTGCTCCTGGGTACGCCTTACAATCCAGTATCTGATTTCAGAATCTCTGTCCGACCATGATGTAATCTAATTGAAATCTTCCCGTATCCCCGACCTTTTGCAAGTATACCTCCTCCTCTTGTGATTCTTGAACAGGGTATTCGCTATTACTAGCTGAAACTTGTTACAGAACTCAATTAGTCTTTCTCCTCTTTCATTCCTTGTCCCAAGCCCATATTCTCCTGTAACCTTTTCTTCTACTCCTTCCCCTACAACTGCATTCCAGTCGCCCATGACTATTAGATTTTCGTCCCCCTTTACATACTGCATTACCCTTTCAATATCCTCATACACTTTCTCTATCTGTTCATCTTCAGTTTGCTACGTCGGCATGTATACCTGAACTATCGTTGTCGGTGTTGGTCAGCTGTCCATTCTGATTAGAACAACCCAGTCACTGAACTGTTCACAGTAACACACCCTCTTCCCTATCTTCCTATTCATAACGAATCCTACACCTGTTATACCATTTTCTGCTGCTGTTGATATTACCCGATACTCATCTGACCAGAAATCCTTGTCTTCCTTCCCCTTCACTTCACTGACCCCTACTATATCTAGATTGAGCCTTTGCATTTCCCTTTTCAGATTTTCTAGTTTCCCTACCACGTTCAAGCTTCTGACATTCCACGCCCCGTCTCGTAGAACGTTATCCTTTCGTTGATTATTCAATCTTTTTCTCATGGTAACCTCCCCCTTGGCAGTCCCCTCCCGGAGATCCGAATGGGGGACTATTCTGGAATCTTTTTGCCAATGGAGAGATCATCATGACACTCCTTCAACTACAGGCCACATGTCCTGTGGATACTCGTTACGTGTCTTTAATGCAGTGGTTTCCTTTGCCTTCTGCAACCTCATGTCGTTGATCATTGCTGATTCTTCCCCCTTTAGGGGATTATCTTTCATAGAGATCTTCTGCTACAGTCTGATGATGAGCTACGAGAGAACCTGGCACGACGAGGTGTGCAGTTTGTCCGTCGTGTCTTTAGGGGGCCCAAGGATAATAAGGTCGCTACCAGTGCCTTCATCCTGGCCTTTGAGGGTGACTGCTTGCCTGTGAAGGTCAAGGTCATGATTTACCGGTGCGATGTCAAGCCCTATGTCTCGCCGCCTATGTGATGCTTGGAGTGCTGGAAGTTCTTACATATGTCCTCCAGATGCACTGCCAGCCACACGTGTCGTGATTGTGGACGACCTTCACATCCTAATGCTCCATGTGCTCCGGCTCCCACCTGCGTTAACTGTGGGGAGCATCATTCTCCCTGCTCGCCAGACTGTGCAGTCTACAAAAGAGAGCGGAAGATACAATAAATTAAGACCCTGGAGCATTTAACTTACCAAGAGGCAAGGAAGAAGCTAGAACGGTTTAACCCCACATCTATGTTGAGGAGCTATGCTGCTGCAACTCTGCTTCTACCAGTTCCTGCAAAGACTCCCATCTCAGTTGGTCCACAGAACAGTAAAGTTACGCCTGCCCCACTGCTGGTAGGGGCTACGCTCTTTTCCACTGCTCCCGAAACACCCGATTTGGGAGCAGTGAACCCCGAACAACTGGGGACATCCATCCCCACCTCTCAGCTGGAGAGGCATCAGCCCCCTCCGGCTGCTCAGCCGGAGAGGCAACAGCCTCTTCAGGCTCCTCAGCCACTCAGCACCAGCATTCTCTGGCTGCTCGGCCGGAGAGGCAACAGCCTCCTCAGGCCTCATTCGTTTGGAAGGGGTCCCTTTCGGGAGTCCCTTCCAAGGATTTTACCAGTGTCTCGCAAGACGCTAGCCAGTGGCTGAGGAAGCCACCAGCAGCTGGTCGAAGGGCTTCACGCTCTTCCTCTGTTCCCGTAAATGCGACAGGAAAGCCCTCCCAGCATGCGAACCCTCCTCCCAAAGACAAGAGAGAGAAGAGGAAGCTCTCTAAGAAGCCTAAGGACCCAGTGATTCCCGCGCCACCGCTTCCTATCAGCTCAGCCTCTGAGGTCGAGCTCTTTGCGTCCCCTGATGACCTCGATCTCGCCGTCTCAGAAACGATGGCAGTTGCGACGTCAGTCAGACAGTCGGAGGCAGCAAGTGACTCTGTGAAGTAATTTTCTTTTTCTGTGCCTTCATGCCCCTGCAGGACACGCTTTGTATAATCCTCCAGTGGAATTGTGGCGGTTATTTTAGCCATCTCCCTGAGCTATGACAGCTTCTAAGTAAGACACCTGCTTTCTCCATTGCCCTCCAGGAAACCTGGTTCCCAGCGATGCGGACCCCTGTCATTCGTGGATACATGGGTTATTACTGCAACCGTAGCACTTACAATTGTGTGTCAGGTGGAGCCTGCGTGTATGTCCTTACCTCAGTATATAGTACTCCTGTGCCCCTTAAAACATCATTGTGCAGCCCAGGGCTTGTACCATCGGTCCACTGGAGAGTCCATGAAAACTTGTGTGCTAGTGACCATTTTTCCATCTTCCTTTCACTACCCCAGCGTCGCTCCCATGAACGCTTGCCTAGATGGGCATTTAGCAAGGCAAACTGTGACACGTTCTCCTCTGCTGCCGCTGTTGAATCTCTCCCCCACGGTACCATCGATGTGGCGGTTGGGGCACTGACTGCAGCGTTTGTTTCCGCTGCGGAACGTGCCATTCCTCGTTCGTTAGGGTGCCCCCGGCGAAAGTCAGTGCCTTGGTGGTCTCCAGATGTCGCTGCAGCCATTAAAGAACGTCGGCGGGCTCTTCAGCGAGATAAGCGGTACCCATCTTTGGAGAACCTTATTTTATTCAAACGTCTCCGTGCTCAGGGCCGGCGGCTCATCAAAAGGCGGAAACAGGAGTACTGGGAGAGGTACGTTTCCAACATTGGTTCCCGTACTTCACCCTCCCAGGTGTGGATGAAGATTCGGCGCATCTTTGGATTGCAGCACTCTACAGGTGTCCCAAGGCTTACCATCAACGGGGCGCTATCCTCCGATGCCCATGCAATCGCCGAGCATTTCGCACAGCACTATGTTCGGGCCTCTGCATAAGGGATTACCCGCTCGCGTTTCACGCGCTAAAACGCCGGGAGGAATGCAAACGGCTTTCTTTTGCTTCTCGCCACTCTGAGGCGTATAAGACCCCGTTTAGTTTGTGGGAACTCCAAAGCGCCCTGGCACAGTGCCCCGATACAGCCTCTGGGCCAGATAGCATCCACAATCAGATGCTCAAACACATGTCCCCGGACTGTCAGCGATGTGTTCTTGCCATCTTCAACCGCATATGGGGCGGCGGTGTCTTTCCGTCGCAGTGGCGAGAAAGTACCATCGTTCCGGTGCTGAAGCCTGGTAAGGACCCGCTTAATGTGGATAGCTATCGGCCCATCAGCTTGACAAATACTCTGTGCAAGCTACTGGAACGTATGGTGAGTCGACGGCTGTGTTGGCTGCTCGAGTCTCGGGGTCTTCTGGCTCCATGCTAGAGCGGCTTCCGTCAGGGCCGTTCCACCGCCGATACTTTGGTCTTCCTTGAGTCTGCAATCCGCACTGCTTTTTTCAGGCGTCAATGCCTCGTCTCCGTCTTTTTCGACCTCTCCAGAGCATATGGCACGACGTGGCAGCACCATATTCTCGCCACGTTGCACGGGTGGGGTCTCCGGGGCTCTCTACCATTTTTATTCATAACTTTTTATCTGTTCGGACATTCCGCGTTTTAAATGGCACATCCCATAGTTCACTTCGAATCCAGGAAAATGGCGTTACACAGGGCTCTGTATTGAGCGTGCCCCTTTTCCTTGTGGCCATTAATGGCCTTGCAGCAGCAGTAGGGTCGTCTGTCTCACCCACGTTATATGCTGACGATTTCTGCATCTTTTTCAGCTCCTCCAACATTAATGTTGCAGAACGTAGGTTGCAGGGAGCCATACGCATGGTGCAGGAGTGGGCCCTAGCCCATGGGTTTCAATTTTCTCCTGCAAAGACTTGTGTTATGCACTTTTGTCGGCGTCGAACTGTCCATCCCCACCCTGAGCTTTATCTTCAGGATGCCATGCCCAAGGTTATTGACTCTTACCGTTTTCTGGGATTGCTGTTCGATGCCCAGCTTACTTGGCTTCCACATATTCGTCAGCTCAAGCGTCAGTGCTGGCAGCATCTGAATGCCCTCCGCTGCCTCAGCAACACAACTTGGGGTGCAGATCGTAATACGCTGCTGCCGCTCTACAAAGCCCTTGTGCTGTCCCCACTGGATTATAGGAGTGTTGCGTATGGCTCAGCGCCGCCCTCAGCGTTGCAACTACTGGACCCCATTCACCACTGTGGGGTTCGACAGCAGCATTCCGCACCAGTCCTGTTAACAGCCTCCTTGCCGAGGCTGGGGTTCCTCCGCTCCACATTCGGCGTCAACAACAGTTAGCCAACTACGCTGCCCACGTCCGTTGTTCGCCCCGCCACCCTAAGTACCGTCTCCTTTTCGATAATGCGGCAGTCCATATCCCACACCGGCGGCCGCGATCAGGCCATACCATTGGCATCCGTGTTCGGTCACTCCTTAGTGCACTCGAGTCTTTACCTCTTCAATCTGCTTTTCAGGTCCACCCAAATACACCACCTTGGTGTATTCGTCGGCCGCAGCTTCGGCTGGAACTTTCCCGATGGCCAAAGGATTCAGTTCCTCCTGCAGTCTTGCGCTGCCAATTTCTTGCTCTCCTCGACGCATACCATGACTCGGAGGTTATCTATACCGATGGCTCGATGGTTGATGGCCGTGTGGTTTACGCTTATGCTCATGCGGACTATGTCGACCAGCGCTCCTTGCCGGAAGGCTGCAGTGTTTACACCGCAGAACTGACGGCCATTTTTCGCGCCATTGAGCGTATTCGTACCAGCACTGGAGAGTCCTTCGTAATTTGCAGTGACTCGCTCAGTACTCTGCAGGCTCTTGACCAGTGCTACCCACGCCATACCATTCTTGGTGCCATCCAGGTGTCCATTCACGCTCTTGAACAGCGTGGTCGTTCGGTGGTGTTCATATGGACGCCGGGACACGTTGGAATCGCGGGAAACGAACTCGCCGACAAGTTAGCCAAAGAGGCTACCCGCAAACAGACGCTGGAGATCGGCCTACCGGCAACTGATCTCCGAAAGGTTTTGCGCCGTCGGGTCTTTGGGATGTGGGGAGACGAATGGCGCACTCTGTCTGCACTTAATAAGCTGCGGCAAGTAACGGAGACCACGACTGTGTAGGGTTCCTCTATGCGGGCCTCTCGCAGGGATTCTGTTGTTCTGTGTATGCTCCGCATTGGTCACTCTTGGCTGACGCACGGTCATCTGCTGCATCTGTTGTTGGAATGTCCTCTTTTAACCGCTCTCAGGCGTGCTTTTAATCTCCAGGGTGATTTATCATCTCTTTTAGGTGACGATGTCTCTATGGCAGATCGTGGTTTAAATTTTATTCGAGCAAGTGGCTTTTATATGTACCTCTAATTTTATTGCGTCACCCTCTTTTGTGCTGTATATTTTACTTCGTTTTGTCTTGTAATTCGACTCCATCCTAATCTTTTAGGCTGGAGGTTTTAACGTGTTGCAGAGTGGCTGGCTCATCCTATTATTTTCGTGATCAGCCAGCCACAGTCCTCTGCTGTACAGTTTTAATTCCTTCTGCCTTTCTTCTCTGTGTTGTTTTTGTTGCTGTGCTCCGTTTTCTGTGTTGTCTTACCATTGACCTTGGGGCTTTTTTCCCCCGGAATTTTTATTTTAATGCTTCGCCTGACTGGTGGATAGTTTCACTGTGCTCTGTGTTTTTATGAAACAAGGGACCGATGACCTTTGCAGTTTGGCCCCTTTAATCGTTAAACCAACCAACCAACCTTAGCGATTTAGGACGACTGGAACGATTAAGCACTAGTTTCGATGCCACTTCCGCAAAATCATGTTTTATAATCTGTTACGAAGTTCTGCATTGTTTTTGACTTCATCTAGTAACTCCTTAGCAAACTGCGTTCGCCGCTGTTTTTGTTCAAAATTCAAAAAACATCCGAAAATGTTTCATGAAATGGCTCAAATCAGTGTGCCATTATCAGGGGATGTGATAACGACGCGGCACTCGTTCATAATCATTTCTTCCATTGTTTCCATGATTTTCTAGGGCGTACGAGACGCTGGTCTTCATCATGGGTTTCTTAGGAACGCATGTGCCACTTGTAAACCCACCTTTCAGTCGTATAAGATCGACAGGAAATGTTTATTAGACTTCGCTGCATTTTATTCCGAACTTAAAGAAATATTTGACACAATTTTCTGATCCATTTTGATACGAAATGAATAAGGTAAAAATGTAAAATTTTTCACAGCAGACAACAGACTAAATATGGCTAACACTGTACAGATACTTTGCAGGCATTTTTGGGAAACAAAAACGAAAAAACTCAAGCGCTCCGGACTAATAAAATCTGCGAAATTACAAAATGCTTTACTTTTTCAACAAGCCTTATATACAGACTTGGTGTACGTCTGTGTATTTGCAGTGTAAATTTATGAGAACTTTGGAATTTATATAACGCAACTTTCTGATTGACATTTCTCGCCTAATAATATTACCACAGGTGGTACTTTGAAGGGCATTGACATTGCGAATCAAGTAATTTTTTTTTCTTTCTCGACGCTTTCCAAGCAATGTGCCCTATAATGAATATCTATGGTAGAAAGAATATTCTTGAGGTATGTGATGTAATACGAAACAGACATTTGCCGCAGCGGTAGTGGTCCAGTTGCAACTTCTGAATGGTCTGAAGTATTACATGAGTGACATACAAGTCAGCTTTCTCGTATTGCGAGTAAAATTCTATTGAAGAAATTTGGTGTTTGAACCCAATCCCTTCCATGGGATTGCTACACGGAATACTTTGACTCGTTAAATCATTCGTCGCTGTCCAACACTGTCGCTTTTTACACCATCTCAAGCGTAGCTTACCACTGACTACGGAAATTTATGCGTAATGAGGAGGCGCTCGAGGCAATTTATACTGGCGGGTCAGTCTCTCGTGACATCTGGTGGCCAATTTCGCATTACATAGAGTTGACCAGATGCTTTTCGTCCAATAGTGTACATTGGTGGCTGAAGGATCATTATGTAGTCCGTATGTTCTGTCAACTTTCTCGGTAGCGTGTCAAGAAAAGAGTGTCTACTTTTCTCCAAGGATTTTCATTTGATTTCCGAGTATTTCCGTAATACTCGGGTATTGTTACAAATCTAGGAGTTGAATTGCTTCGATGTTTTCATACGACCGGACTTGGGCGGATCCCATCCATTCGAGCAGTACTCAAGAAAGGGTTTGACAAGTGTTTTGTACACGTGAGCCATTATACATGAGCTACAATTTCTCAGACTTCTTCCAATAAACCAAAGTCGAACTTTCTACAACTTACCTTACATGCTAGTACTGATTCATGCCCCTCAGGAATGCTACGATCATATATTTTTACTGATGGGTCAATGTATATTGGGAATTACCGAGAGAGACAGGTAAATAGCAGATGGATTAGAGAACAAGTAGGAGTGGAAGATACAGTTACACATGTACGTGACAAAAATTAAATGTTGTAAGGAGAGCGGGTGGTAGATGGTAGGTGGACGTAGTTCTTTGCTGAATTGCAAGAAATACGGTGTCCTAATAGAAGAATGGTGGAGCAAATTAAGAAAACATGCATAATTAGGAGGATACATACAGTGGTTGCGCCTGTAGTTTTGGACACGAACGCCGCCATTGCAATGTCCGCAATACATTGCAAGTGTCATTCGTGGTCGGAACGATGTCCTGTGTACTTGAGAGTACATTATATCGGAGCTATGTCCATTCGATAGTGGGCAAACAGCTGGTGTTCGTATGGTGGGTGCTTTCGTAGCTAAGGGAGCCGAAGTGTTCGATATTCGTTATACCGCGTGCAGGAAAATAGAAAATCGTCTGCCAAATCACAACATGGACGAAAGAGTGTTGAGTAACCGAAACAGACGTTCATTGAAGAGGATCGTGACAATGGTAAGGGGAAGACAGCCACAAAAGTTGCTGTAGAGCTGAATACCACATTTGCTAGTCCCAGCAGCACCAAAACAGTATGAAGTGAGTTTCCTAACCAGAGAATTTCAGGGCGATCTGGGATTGCAAACCACTAAAGTGCGATGGAAAAGCTAGTTACCGGAAAACTTGGTGCTGAAGTCATAAGACTGGACTTGGAGCAGTGGGGAAAAAAAGTCATTTAGTCGAATGAGCCTTATTTCAGCGTGTCTCCAGCTTCTCGAGTTTATGTAAAAAGAGTGAAACTTGCTTTGTTGGTAATTTGGACAGCCATATAGTGGTGCTACATGGTACCCATGGTTACTCTGCAGTGTTGTGCTACTGCCAATGATTATGTTAGCAGTCTGGCTGATCAGGTCGATCCTATGGTACAATGTTCTCCAATGATGATGCAGTGTTCCCAGTCCACACATATCGCTTCGACCAGGTGTTGCGAGCAAAAGGATAAACTGTCTCATCTTGCTATGCAATTACAGTCACCAGATCCCGGTATTAAAAGGTGACGACATTTTCCACTTTTCCGTATTAATTTTATTTGCTCACATCTAGTTTCTGCAGTCTAGGTCATTTCCAAGCTGTTAAACCAGCAAGACGGCGTTAATGTTCCACTAATAGAAAACGCAGAACACACACCTAAGGCACACTTTTCTATTGAAGAACCATAAAATGACTTGCAAATGTCCTGGAAGCCGGAAACTAGATGGCGGCAAATAAAATTAAAACAGAAAAGGTGGAAAATGACACCTTCCTTTAGTTAATTCATTGCTGTGGCACTTGCTATGATGATTAAAATGGCTCTGAGCACTATGGGACATAACATCTGAAGTCATCAGTCCCCTAGACTTACAACTACTTAAACCTAACTATCCTAAGGACATCACACGCATCCATGCCAGTGGCAGGATTCGAACTTGCGACTGTAGCAGCAGCGCGGTTTCGGACTGAAGCGCCTATACCGTACAGCCACAACGGCAGGCTACCTGCTATAAAAAAAAAAAAAAAAAAAAAAAAAGATTTGAATATTATTGAGCCTTCATCATTGTTACCTGAACTTCCTAGTAGTTTTCACGAAGAATGGTTTAAGATTCCCTTGAAGACCACACATGATCTGTACTTATCCATTCTGAGACGACTGGAGCTGTTTCAAATGCTACGGGTTTTCCTACACCATATCAGACTTGATATATGTTGTCTTTTGGTGTTTCCACATTTTTATCCAACCCCTTTTAACCGGAAATGTTAATGCATAGAGTTAGCGGAAACTTTATACAGCACTGACTAATGATGAAAGTGTAATAAATGTTTCAGCGAAATAAAAAAAAATGATTTTGTAATATTTTGGCGTCATAATGTGCTCATATCCCTCTCAGAAAATTTTACGGTAATCCCAGTGGGTAATAACCCCCCCCCCCCCAGGATGGGAATCACTGCTTACTGCTTTAACAATGTCTAAACCATACAAACCATACGTATATGTTGTTAAATGTGTACTGAGTGTGCCTTCTGGCTAGCTCTGCACCACGAGTTTTGGTTGAAAGTGTGGAATGTAGACTCTTCAGCAGTTACTATTCCGTGTGTTTGAGTTGTTCCAAGTGTATCAGGTTGTGAGTATCCATTTAAAGAAATAGCTTTAGCCAGCTCTACACCATTTGTTTGTGCTGATGTGCATCCACGCGGTGGGATATTTAACAAACTCCACAGCACATGTTTGAGTGGTTGGAGGTTTGCTATGTGAAGTGTTCAGCAGGTTATGGACATTGTGTGTTTGTGTTATTGCAAAGGTGGAGCACTAGTATAAGAACATGTAAACAAGGTCATTTCAGTAGGCTCTATACGGCATGTGTGTGTTGTTACAGGTGTACTGGGCTGGTCCTTTAGGTGGCTCCGTCCTGGCTACTGTGATGTACATGTCGGTGTTCACAGAGAAAACAACTAGATCAGCAGCCACAGAAGACAACAGCTCTGTAGACAAGTTCAAAGCAGACGTCGACGGGGTGGAGAACATAGAAAAGTTCCCGTTCAGACAGCTGCCAGAGAACTGTCCTCAGTGTCATCCAGTGCATTCCCAGCCAGAGATATACAAACAGGCTCTGCCGTGAAGCTGATGCTACACCACTGAGGCCGGAATCTGATTTTATTTACTGGTGGCAGTCGTAACAAAATGTGCTGAAGACATGTAGCTCTGAAATAGCGGTATACGTCTGCAGTGTTGCATTTGAGTGAACTGTTTACAATAGTTACATGTGCAGTGTTGAATATGTCGCATAGACATAGAAAATAATTCTAAAGATCGAACCTGGAATTGTTTTAGCAGCAGTCATAACTGAAAACTATCACCTCAGCTAACCGATTGAGTGTCTCAAAGACCAGGTACGTGAAAACGCTTGACAGTTGTCTACAACGTTTGCTTCAGTGTGCAGCTTTATGGGACCAATGCAATCAGTTTATTGAGAAGGAGAAAGAACAGCAAGTGACACTTCTCTGTAGAAAAGTGGACATTGTGTACAATGAGATCCCAATCGTTACTATCGTTGGAATGTGAACGAAATTCGATTTCCACTGCCAAACTATGATTTTAAAGACTGAAAAGGGTGGAGACACAGACTAGTTTAGAAATGAAAAGTTAATTGTCACATGCTTTTTCTTTTTTTTAAAAAAAAAAGATGTGGTGTTGTCAGTATTAGATAAGTGCCCTAAGTATGAGATCTGCGTGTTAGCAGTATGTGGTAAATAATGTGGTGAATATAGATTTATACACGTTGTAGCTGGTTCTCGCAGATTTTGTACAGTGCCATGAAAGTTACTAGCGAATAATGTGTTTCCACCAAGGACTTTAATACCGGACTTGCTGATTTTGTAAGCAACGTCTTTGTGAATGGAGCTAACTCGGAACATTTTCCAATTTTGCCCTCCAAACTGGTCTTGGTTTAGAATAATGAAAGATAATATCACAGGTGGGAAAGAATTTACGGTTTACGAGTGTTTGTTTAGGAAAAAATATTGTTGAGGATAGGAGTGTCTAACTCTTGTTTATACTTTGTTCATCCATGAATAAAAGTAGCAAGTTAGGAGCTGGGAAACAGTGGTCGAAAAGAGATATGGAGTCAACATTACAAACCTGCAGATGGCATGGCAAATGTTAAGAAATATGTTACGTGCTCGCCTTAACATGTTAGTCAGTTGAAAACAATGCTATCCTGGTGGTTGCAGCCATCAGTACATTCCCAAGAGATCAGCGTGATACAAAAATTGTATTTACACGCAAACCTTCAGCCATGTTGTCATGGTCAGCACGCATAGGAGGAGGCAGATATGTACTTTGACTCTTTTTGGATAAATGCTCTCGAGAATTTAACGTTCAATTGGTACTCAAGCACTTCTTTCCTGTAGTGTCTCCTTCCAATCGTTGTTGAACATCTCAGAGACACACTCGATCTGCTTATACAAATCTGTGATAAACTGTACAGATACTTTCTGAAACGTACCTTTTTCTTCCTTTCCTTCAGCCTCCTGTGAGAATATCACACCCAGTATCAATACTAAAGAATCTTTAAGAAGGGCTCTTTGTAAGTCTCATTTACACTTGATTAACATTCTGGCTTGGCATCACCCTTCCACACACCTAGATTTATCACCAAATCGCATTGTAAACTGAAATGAACTTTTTCCTGCTATGCCTCCGAATGTTACTAGAAATCAACAACGGTAGCACTGTATTCAGTTTGTCACAAGATTTACGCAAGAGCTGTTTCTCTATCTCGAATTTCCTATGTTATCACAATAACCAAAACATCTGGAAAACAAGTTCAATCAGTCCCATTGTGAATCTTTAATCGGCTCCAGGAATTCAAATACAGTTCAAGAAGTAGCAACCTACATTTCCCATATAAATGTTTCTTTAATGTTTTTAACAGTCTATTTCTTAACAATTGGCCAATAACAGTACTTTCGGTGATAGTATGCCAATGTGATACTGGAATATTGCACTTATGTTGTAGCTGTAACAATTTTCTCACTCGGGCTTTATTTAGACTGTTTCCTACTAAGCGATTCTATATGTATATCTATTGATATAGTTCTAGTGTTGAATCTTGTGGCTCTGCATATATGTGAGAGACTGACGTCATGAAAGTTCCTGTTCGTTTGTAGTATTTTTTGTGCCTTGTAAGCTGAAGTCTACCTTTTAAAACGCTTTGCCCATGGAAAAATGTTAAGTTACACGGGTTTTCTGCGTCCACTTCAAAACGTATGTTGCCCTCTAATAACAGTGAATAAATCAGAAGGAAGACAAAAGCACACACTATACCCAGCAGTAAAGCATGGTGGCATTCATACTAGCCTTATGCTTCATAACTATTTTACTGCAAATATTTTTTCTTTTTCCCACAAAAAAATCATTATTATTTCCTTCACATCCACTCACTTAGTTTTCTGTTGTCAATTTCCTGTCTATCGAAATACATTCAGATAGATTCTATAAAAAACTTTTTCATCTAATTTTACTCTTTTTTGTCACGTTGACATGCTTTACCAAATGACATGCATTAAAACATATAATTCTCTCTCTCTCTCTCTCTCTCTCTCTCTCTCTCTCTCTCTCTCAACTTACAATATATATGAGAATTGTTGTTTCTGTCCTTCTGTCCTGTGGTTCTCCTTCGATGGAAAAAGTATTGAGCCTTAAAATCCGAGAACAGTTAGGGCTGTGTAACGACAGTGTATATAGAATTTTTCCCATCATTACAGGAATCTGCAGACTAGGTTTCTGGTACTCTTGAAGAAAATCATCTTGGAAGATTTTCGCGTGAAAACGTATGAATGGAAGTTCAAGGGGGAAAGATTTAAATTTTATAAAAAGGTGATTTTAACAGTACAAGCTATTGTCAGACCAGGTATCTCAAATGACATGAAGGTGGATATAGCTGTTGTTTCATATTTTGTCATATACATATAGACTGTAAACGATTTTAATTTCTTGTTTCTGTAAAGTTGTATTTTATGTAAATATGCACGTGTACTAACAGCTGTTACATTAAAAGAATTATAAACATTTACTTGTTCAATTAATATGCAATGTCACCTTATGTTATCTGTAACAAAAGAAGTTTGAAAACTGCTTATGACCTCAGCACTTTAATCTGCATACCAAATGGAGGATTAGCAGTTTCATTTAATTTACTTTATTTTATGCACTGATTTCAATGAGTTCTTCATTGACATTCCAATACTTGTCTTTGGGTTTTCCAGCTATTCCCTTCTCAGTTTTTCTCTCCACTACGTCCCTCTCGCCCTGAGCCCCACACCACAGTTTTCTCGTTTTCTCGTGTTTCTTCTGCTCTCGTGAACTATTTCCAAGTCTTGACATGTTCTGTGCTCCGACGTCTGATCTCCATTAAAGTATGCGGGCAGAATATCAACAATAAAATTTGCTCCTGAGAAATGTTTCGTGAATAAATTAAATTATCAAACATAATTTCTTCGGTAGGCCTATTACTTGAGCTGTAGAACAGCTTCTTTCACAATATCAAAACATGTAAAGGAAACAGTTTTTGTACCCGAATCAGAATAACAAATTGACTGACAGATAGGAAAAGAGGCTACGTTTGTCGTTCGGTGTCGGTTGCACGTCCAGGGTGGCAGTTTATTGCTGCATTCTTTCGTACCATTTCCTTTAACTTGCACTTCTTTGTGTATTACAAAAAAAAATCTGCAGAAATAAACAAAATACACAACTAAAACGAATCATAACACGTTATCGCCGGCCGCGGTGGCCTAGCAGTTCTAGGCACTTCAGTCTGGAACCACGCGACTGTTACGGTTGCAAGTTCGAATCCTGCCTCGGGCATGGATGTGTGTGATATCCTTAGGTTAGTTACGTTTAAGTAGTTATATGTTCCACGGGAGTGGTGATCTCGGATGTAAAGTCCCATAGTGCTCAGAGCCATTTGTAAACTTAAAGGTGTTCATAGTTGGGCGCCAGCAGACATCTTTCATAAATACGATGCCCAGACACCGTAGTTATGTCTATCGTCACACTACCTTCTCGAAGCCTTCTGCCGATTTCTATGGAACAATTCTTGCTGCCTGCTGCATTCTCATATCGCTCGCTCCATCCTATCGGCACCCGGGTTCCCTCCTCAGAATGAGTGAAAATGTCCTAGATCATCTGCATAAGTGCGGCACTGGAATTTGTGTCGTCTCAGCATGATCCCCAAAATACAGGGTGATCATGAAGTCAGTATAAATTTGAAAACCGAATAAATCATGGAATAATGTAGATAGAGAGGTACAAATTGACACACATGCTTGGAATGACATTGGGTTTTATTAGAACAAAAAAATGCATACCTTCAAAAAATTTCCGAGAGATGGCGCTTCATCTGATCAGATGATTGGATAAGCAGCTGCCAGCAGCAAGTCGTATACTCCTAGCTCACTCATTTGTTACATAGTTTAATTCTTAATTTCTTTGCGTGTTTTTGGTATTTGCATTGTTTAATTCATAAATTTCGGGCGTATTATAGTATTTGAGAGTTGTAGCATCGCGTTTTAGTACCTGAATAGTGTAAAACCGCGTAGTCTCCTTCCGCCACCGAGCTGTGTCAGCAGTGCGCAAGTAGCAGCATTACTGCATTTACTAGGCAGTCGCGTATTTTAATAACCGTTTCAATTTTGTGTCGTATTGTTTGTGCTCTCTGTAGATTAGTTCAGATGTTCTTTGCACAACAGTTTCTAGCATGGATAGGAATTGCAACTGCTATGTTCGGATGCAGGCTGAGTTGGCATCCCTTCGCTCCCAGCTTCAGGCAGTGTTGGCTTCGGTCACACAGCTTGAGGCTGTTGCCAATGGGCATCACTGTGGGGGTCCGGATGGGGGTTTGTCGGGGACGGCCAGCTCGTCCCACGCATCCCCCTATCTGACTACGACTGTGGTTGCCCGGGATACTGCCCGCATTGAGGCTGATCCCTCACCTGTGGCAGAGTGGGAGGTCATCTCAAGGTGTGGCAGGGGTCGAAAGACATTCCGGAGGGCTGAACGGAAGGCCTCTCCAGTTTGTCTGACGAACCGGTTTCAGGCTCTGTCTCCGGATGATACTGATCTTCGGCCTGACATGGCTGCTTGTCCTATTCCAGAGGTTGCCCCTCAGTCTGCAAGATCCGTGCGGTCGCAGAGGGTGTGCTTACTGGTAGTTGGGAGCTCCAACGTCAGGCGCGTAATGGGGCCCCTTAGGGATATGGCAGCAAGAGAGGGGAAGAAAACCAATGTGCACTCCGTGTGCATACTGGGGGGAGTCATATGGAAAGGGTCCTTGCGGATGCCATGAAGGGTACAGGGTGCACCCATCTGTAGGTGGTCGCTCATGTCGGCACCAATGATGTGTGTCGCTATGGATCGGAGGAAATCCTCTCTGGCTTCCGGCGGCTGTCTGATTTGGTAAAGACTGCCAGTATCGCTAGCGGGATGAAAGCAGAGCTCACCATCTGCAGCATCGTCGACAGGACTGACTGCGGACCTTTGGTACAGAGCCGAGTAGAGGGTTTTAAATCAGAGGCTGTGGCGATTCTGCGACCGTGTGGGCTGCAGATTCCTCGACTTGCGCCATAGAGTGGGGGGTTTCGGGTTCCGCTGGATAGGTCAGGAGTCCACTACTTGCACCAAGCGGCTGCACGGGTAGCAGGGGTAGTATGGCGTGGGCTGGGTGGTTTTTTAGGTTAGATGGCCTAGGGCAAGTACAGAAAGGGCAACAGCCTTAAAGGGTGCGGGGCAAAGTCAGGACATGCGGGGACCAAGCAGAAATCGGTATTGTAATTGTAATCTGTCGAAGCTGCATTGGTAAAGTACCGGAACATCAAGAACTGGTTGAAAGCACCGAAGCTGAAATCGTTATAGGTACAGAGAGCTGGCTGAAGCCAGAGATAAATTCTGCCGAAATTTTTACAAAGGCACAGACGGTGTTTAGAAAGCATAGATTGCATGCAATCGGTGGTGGAGTGTTCGTCGCTGTTAGTAGTAGTTTATCCTGTAGTGAAGTAGAAGTGGATAGTTCCTGTGAATTATTATGGGTGGAGGTTACACTCAACAACCGAGCTAGTTTAATAATTGGCTCCTTTTACCGACCTCCCGACTCAGCAGCATTAGTGGTAGAACAACTGAGAGAAAATTTGGAATACATTTCACATAAATTTTCTCAGCATGTTATAGTCTTAGGTGGAGATTTCAATTTACCAGATATAGATTGGGACACTCAGATGTTTAGGACAGGTGGTAGAGACAAAGCATCGAGTGACATTATACTGAGTGCACTATCCGAAAATTACCTCGAGCAATTAAACAAAGAACCGACTCGTGGAGATAACATCTTGGACCTACTGATAACAAACAGACCCGAACCTTTCGACTCTGTATGTGCAGAACAGGGAATCAGTGATCATTAGGCCGTTGCAGCACCCCTGAACATGGAAGTTAATACGAATATAAAAAAAAGGGAGGAAGGTTTATCTGTTTACCAAGAGTAATGGAAGGCAGATTACAGACTACCTAATTTCTGTTCCGACACTGACAATGTTGCGTGTTTATGGAAAAAGTTAAAAGCAATCGTAAAATGCGTTTTAGACAGGTACGTGCCGAGTAAAACTGTGAGGGACGGGAAAACCCACCGTGGTACAAGACAAAGTTAGGAAACTACTGCGAAAGAAAACAGAGCTTCACTCCAAGTTTAAACGCAGCCAAAACCTATCAGACAAATATAAGCTTTTTTTTTTGTTCATCAGTCTACTGACTGGTTTGATGCACCCGCCACGAATTCCTCTCCTGTGCTAACCTCTTCATCTCAGAGTAGCACTTGCAACCTACGTCCTCAATTATTTGCTTGACGTATTCCAATCTCTGTCTTACTCTACAGTTTTTGCCGTCTACAGCTCCCTCTAGTACCATGGAAGTCATTCCCTCATGTTTTAGCAGATGTCCTATCATCCTGTCCCTTCTCCTTATCAGTGTTTACCACATATTCCTTTCCTCTCCGATTCTGCGTAGAACCTCCTCATTCCTTACCTTATCAGTCCAACTAATTTACAACATTCGTCTGCAGCACCACATCTCAAATAATTCGATTCTCTTCTGTTCCGGTTTTCCCACAGTCCATGTGCTCCAGACGTACATCCTCAGAAATTTCTTCCTCAAATTAAGACCGGTATTTGATATTACTACTCTTGGGCAGAAACGACTTTTTTGCCATAGCGAGTCTGCTTTTGATGTCCTCCTTGCTCCGTCCGTTATTGGTTATTTTACTGCCTAGGCAGCAGAATGCCTTAACTTCATTGACTTCGTGACCATCAATCCTGATGTTAATTTTCTCGCTGTTCTCATTTCTACTACTTCTCATTCTCTGCGTCTTTCTCCGATTTACTCTCAAATCATACTGTGTACTCATTAGACTGTTCATTCCGTTCAGCAGATCATTTAATTCTTCTTCACTTTCACTCAGGATAGCAATGTCATCAGCAAATCGTATCATTGATATCCTTTCACCTTGTATTTTAATTCCACTCCTGAACCTTTCTTTTATTTCCATCATTGCTTCCTCGATGTACAAATTGAAGAGTAGGGGCGAAAGGCTACAGCCTTGTCTTACTTCCTTCTTAATACAAGCACTTCGTTCTTGATCGTCCACTCTTATTATTCCCTCTTGGTTGTTGTACATATTGTATATGACCCGTCTCTCCCTATAGCTTACCCCTACTTTTTTCAGAATCTTGAACGGCTTGCACCATTTTATATTGTCGAACGCTTTTCACAGGTCGACAAATCCTATGAACGTGTCTTGATTTTTCTTTAGTCTTGCTTCCATTATTAGCCGTAACGTCAGAATTGCCTCTGTCGTGCCTTTACTTTTCCTAAAGCCAAACTGATTGTCACCTAGCACATTCTCAATTTTCTTTTCCATTCTTCTGTATATTATTCTTGTAAGCAGCTTCGATGCATGAGCTGTTAAGCTGATTGTGCGATAATTCTCGCACTTGTCAACTTTTGCCGTCTTCGTAATTGTGTGGATAATGCTTTGCCGAAAGCCAGATGGTATGTCGCCAGACTCATATATTCCGCACACCAAAGTGAATAGTCGTTTTGTTGCCACTTCCCCTAATGATTTTAGAAATTCTGATGGAATGTTATCTATGCCTTCTGCCTTATTTGACCGTAAGTCTTCCAAAGCTCTTTTAAATTCCGATTCTAATATTGGATCCCCTATCTCTTCTAAATCGACTCCTGTTTCTTCTTCTATCACATCAGACAAATCTTCACCGTCATAGAGGCTTTCAATGTATTCTTTCCACCTTTTTTAGAGACGTCCATTCCTCTTCAACTGTGTTGTCTACTGCGCTATTCCTTATTGCTGTATCTATAGCCTTAGAGAACTTCAAACGTATCTCGTCATTCTTTAGAACTTCCGTATCCCACTTCATAGCGCATTGATTCTTCCTGACTAATGTCTTGAACTTCAGCCTACTCTTCATCACTACTATATTGTGATCTGAGTCTATATCTGCTCCTGGGTACGCCTTACAATCCAGTATCTGATTTCGGAGTCTCTGTCTGACCATGATGTAATCTAATTGAAATCTACACGTATCTCCCGGCCTTTTCCAAGTATACCACCTCCTCTTGTAATTCTTGAACAGGGTATTCGCTATTACTAGCTGAAACTTGTTACAGAACTCAATTAGTCTTTCTCCTCTTTCATTCCTTGTCCCAAGTCCATATTCTCCTGTAACCTTTTCTTCTACTCCTTCCCCTACAACTGCATTCCAGTCGCCCATGACTATTAGATCTTCGTCCCCCTTTACATACTGCATTACCCTTTCAATATCCTCATACACTTTCTCTATCTGTTCATCTTCAGTTTGCGACGTCGGCATGCATACCTGAACTATCGTTGTCGGTGTTTGTCTGCTGTCGATTCTGATTAGAACAAACCGGTCACTGAACTGTTCACAGTAACACACCCTCTGCCCTACCTTCCTATTCATAACGAATCCTATACCTGTTATACCATTTTCTTCTGCTGTTGATATTACCCGATACTCATCTGACCAGAAATCCTTGTCTTTCTTCCACTTCACTTCACTGATCCCTACTATATCTAGATTGAGCCTTTGCATTTCCCTTTTCAGATTTTCTAGTTTCCCTACCACGTTCAAATTTCTGCCATTCCACGCCCCATCTCGTAGAACATTATCCTTTCGTTGATTATTCAGTCTTTTTCTCATGGTAACCTCCCCCTTGGCAGTCCCCTCCCGGAGACCCGAATGGGGGACTATTCCGGAATCTTTTGCCAATGGAGAGATCATCATGACACTTCTTCAGCTACAGTCCACATGTCCTGTGGATACACGATAAGTGTCTGTAATGCAGTGGTTTCCATTGCCTTCTGCATCCTCATGTCGTTGATCATTGCTGAATCTTCCGCATTTAGGGGCAATTTCCCACCCCTAGGACAAGAGAGTGCCCTGAACCTCTATCCGCTCCTCCGCCCTCTTTGACAAGGCTTTCGGCAGGAATGAGGCTGACTTCTTATGCCGGAAGTCTTCGGCTGCCAATGCTGATTATTTATCAAAATTTAGGCAGTGCCGGGGATCGAACCCGGGACCGAAGACGATTTCGATTATGAATCAAAGACGCTACCCCTAGCCCACGCGTAAAGCTAAGCGATGTCAAAGTTGGCGTAAGGAGGGCTACGAGTGAAGCGATCAGTGAATTCGAAAATAAAATTCCATGTACCGACTTGACAGAAAATCCTAGGACGTTCTGGTCTTACATTAAATCAGTAAGTGGTTCGAAACAGCATATCCAGACACTCCGTGATGATGATGGCACTGAAACAGAGGATGACACGCGTAAAGCTGAAATACTAAACACCTTTTTCCAAAGCTGTTTCACAGAGGAAGACCGCACTGCAGTTTCTTCTCTAAATTCTCGCACAAACGAAAAAATGGCTGACATCGAAATAAGTGTCCAAGGAATAGAAAAGCAACTGCAATCACTCAACAGAGGTAAGTCCACTGGACCTGACGGGATACCAACTTGATTCTACACAGAGTACGTGAAATAACTTGCCACCCTTCTAACAGCCGTGTACCGCACGTCTCTAGAGGAACGGAATGCTCCAAATGATTGGAAAAGAGCACCGGTAGTCCCAGTCTTCAAGAAGGGTCGTCGAGCAGATGCGCAAAACTATAGACCTATATCTCTGACGTCGATCTGTTGTAGAATTTTAGAACATGTTTTTTGCTGGAGTATCATGTCGTTTCTGAAAACCCGGAATCTACTCTGTAGGAATCAACATGGATTCCGGAAACATCGATCGTGTGAGACCCAACTCGCTTTATTTGTTCATGAGACCCAGAAAATATTAGATACAGGCTACCAGATAGATATAGGCTCCCACGTAGATGCTATTTTCCTTGACTTCCGAAAGGCGTTCGATACAGTTCCGCACTGTCGCCTGATAAACAAAGTAAGAGCCTACGGAATATCAGACCAACTGCGTGGCTGGATTGAAGAGTTTTTAGCAAACAGAACACAGCATGTTGTTCTCAATGGAGAGATGTCTACAGACGTTAAAGTAACCTCTGGCGTGCCACAGGGGAGTGTTATGGGACCATTTCTTTTCATAATATATATATAAAAGACCTAGTGGATAGTGTCGGAAGTTCCATACGTCTTTTAGCGATAATGCTGTAGTATATAGAGAAGTTGCAGCATCAGAAAATTGCAGCGAAATGCAGGAAGATCTGCAGCGGATAGGCACTTGGTGCAGGGAGTGGCAACTGACCCTTAACATAGACAAATGTAATGTATTGCGAATACATAGAAAGACGGGTCCTTTATTGTATGATTACATGATAGCGGAACAAACACTGGTAGCAGTTACTTCAGTAAAATATCTGGGAGTATGCGTGCGGAACGATTTGAAGTGGAATGATCATATAAAATTAATTGTTGGTAAGGCGGATACCAGGTTGAGATTCATTGGGAGAGTCCTTAGAAAATGTAGTCCATCAACAAAGGAGGAGGCTTACGAAACACTCGTTCGACCTATTCTTGAGTATTGCTCATCAGTGTGGGATCCGTACCAGATGGGGTTGACGGAGGAGGTAGAGAAGATCTAAAGAACAGCGGTGCGTTTCGTCACAGGGTTATTTGGTAACCGTGATAGCGTTACGGAGATGTTTAGCAAAATCAAGTGGCAGACTCTGCAAGTGAGGCGCTCTGCATCGCGGTGTAGCTTGCTCGCCATGTTTCGAGAGGGTGCGTTTTTGGATGAGGTATCGAATATATTGCTTTCCCCTACTTACACCTCCCGAGGAGATCACGAATGTAAAATTAGAGAGATTAGAGCGCGCACGGAGGCTTTCAGACAGTCGTTCTTCCCGCGAACCATACGCGACTGGAACAGGAAAGAGAGGTAATGACAGTGGCACGTAAAGTGCCCTCCGCCACACACCGTTGGGTGGCTTGCGGAGTAAAAATGTAGATGTAGATGTAGATGTAGAATAGCAATAATTAGCATAACAAAGTAAGACAAAGCAAAGATGATGTTCTTTACAGGAAATGCTCAATATGTCCACCATCATTCCTCAACAATAGCTGTAGTAATGTTGTGAACAGCACTGTAAAGCATGTCCGGAGTTATGGTGAGGCATTAGCGTCGGATGTTGTCGTTCAGCATCCTTAGAGATGTAGGTCGATCACGATACACTTGCGACTTCAGGTAACCCTGAAGCCAATAATCGCACGGACTGACGTCTGTGGACCTGGGAGACCAAGCATGACAAAATTGTCATGCGCCGTCACTGACGATTTGCTGTCCAGCGCCATCTGTCGGACATTTTATGAACTTTTTTTTGGGTCTAATAAAACCCCATGTCATTCCAAGCATGTGTGTAAATTTTTACCTCTAGATCTACATTATTCCATGTTTTATTGAGTTTTCAAATTTATACTGACTTTTTGATCGGCCGGTATGATGTTTCATCCCACAAAGAAACAGCTTTGTTGCTATTGCATCACTGACAGAGGACAGCCCTGTTGGAGCAAACATAAGATTGGGACGTGTCCTTCCACCCTGCCATTAATCATCACCATCACCATCGACAAGACACAATGGAGAATGCTCATGATCTGATGGGTAAAGGCAGCTGTGAAGGCAGCCAGATCCATCACTACAGCCAGCAAAGAATGGCTCAATTTATCAAATGCGTGATCAAAATCCACGCAGACTGGAGCACCTATGCACGCTACAGGTCGACGCAAGGGCAATCTCATCTCGATATTCGCTAAGGTCTGTGTGGATATTGCTGTTCTCCCCAAAATATGTTCGTTCATATGAGCTAACTTGGTGCAATACTCGCTTAAGACACTTTGACAAAATTTTGGTGAAAATCTTGAAATCGCAGTTGAGGTGGGTGACTGGGCGTAGTGTTTAATCCGTGTGCCTCCAGATGATTTGGGCACCGGAATAACGAGACCTTCCATGAAATCCGGCGGAATGGGGACTGCTAATGACAGCAATTCTTGCTACATCTCCTTCCACTATGTTGAAACATCAAGTGCGGCAGTGACAGTCTGGGATCTGCCACCGAAGCTACACTACAATGTTGTACCTCCTGATAAAATCTGCCATAGTGGTCGACATATTAATGGGTGATATACGCTGCGTCGTCAATCTGCTACCATCCGAGAGATTGTGTACCAATTTTGACGTCTTTGTCGTCGTTTGCAGATAATTTAGTGCATCGATAGAGGTTCGTAGCCGATCCTCTACTGGCATCTCGTTCTCACCAGAACACTTTTAAGCTTATGGCAGGGAAGGGTGAGAATCTTCGCTTTGGTGAGATGCATCTCCGTTTGGCGTTCTACGTTACGTTTCCACATCGTCTGCCGCCGGAGGCTGACCACGAAAATGTACGCACTGTGGTCTGAGAAAGTTGAGAGCCAGTGTTCTGCTGCTAGAACCTCCGTTAGCAAGATCAGAGGAGACATAGAATGCGGTTGAATCTTCTGGCTGAGTAACTTGTCACATAAGTAAAGCCAAGGCGATCACCATGGAACATCACCCAAGTATCAGCAAGACGCAGGTGCTGTACCAGGAGAAGCAGTTCAGGGCATGGAGTGTAGTTTGGTTGTTGGTCTTTCTCAGAGGGCACACTGCCGCTTAAGAAGAGAGGGCAAGTTCTTCGGCATACAACCGTGACCGGACTTGGCTTTCATGTGTCCCAGAAGGGGAGTAGACACTTCAACTGGGAGGACCACAAATCTCTATTTGCAATGCGAATTGAGTCAGACACAGGGATATAAAAATGAAAAAGCTGGCATACTATGCTTACTTTCATTCCATAACGTCATGTGGGATTATTTTTGGAGTAATCAAGCCAAGCTAAAGTTTTCCGGGCACAAAAACGTACAGTAAGAGTTATATGTGGTGTGAACTCAAAAACATCCTGCAGAAGCCTGTTTAGGGAACTAGGGATACTAACTACTGCTTCCCAATATATTTAGCCCGCATCTCGTGGTCGTGCGTTCTCACTTCCCGCGCCCGGGTTCCCGGGTTCGATTCCCGGAGGGGTCAGGGATTTTCTCTGCCTCGTAATGGCTGGGTGTTGTTTGTTGTCCTTATCTTAGTTAGGTTTAAGTACTTCCAAGTTCTAGGGGGCTGATGACCATAGATGTTAAGTCCCATAGTGCTCAGAGCCATTTGAACCATTTTTTGAACCCAATATATTTATTCCTTAATGAAATTTGTCCTTAAAAATATATCACTTCTTCAAACCAACAGCTCATTTCATGGAATCAATACTAGAAATAAGAATAATCATCACAAGGATTATAAGTCACTAACTCTTGTACAAAAAGGTGTGCATTATTCAGGAACACACGTTTTCAATAACTTGCCAGCAGCCATAAAAACCCTAACAACCAGTGAAAATCAGTTTAAGAGAGGCTTAAAGGATTTATTGGTGGCCAACTACTTCTACTCCATTGAAGAATTTCTCAGTAGAACCAACTGATATATATATATATATACTCCTGGAAATTGAAATAAGAACACCGTGAATTCATTGTCCCACGAAGGGGAAACTTTATTGACACATTCCTGGGGTCAGATACATCACATGATCACACTGACAGAACCACAGGCACATAGACACAGGCAACAGAGCATGCACAATGTCGGCACTAGTACAATGTATATCCACCTTTCGCAGCAATGCAGGCTGCTATTCTCCCATGGAGACGATCGTAGAGATGCTGGATGTAGCCCTGTGGAACGGCTTGCCATGATATTTCCACGTGGCGCCTCATTTGGAGCAGCGTTCGTGCTGGACGTGCAGACCGCGTGAGACGACGCTTCATCCAGTCCCAAAAATGCTCAATAGGGAACAGATCCGGAGATCTTGCTGGCCAGGGTAGTTGACTTACACCTTCTAGAGCACGTTGGGTGGCACGGGATACATGCGGACGTGCATTGTCCTGTTGGAACAGCAAGTTCCCTTGCCGGTCTAGGAATGGTAGAACGATGGGTTCGATGACGGTTTGGATGTACCGTGCACTATTCAGTGTCCCCTAGACGATCACCAGAGGTGTACAGCCAGTGTAGGAGATCGCTCCCCACACCATGATGCCGGGTGTTGGCCCTGTGTGCCTCGGTCGTATGCAGTCCTGATTGTGGCGCTCACTTGCACGGTGCCAAACACGCATACGACCATCATTGGCACCAAGGCAGAAGCGACTCTCATCGCTGAAGACGACACGTCTCCATTCGTCCCTCCATTCACGCCTGTCGCGACACCACTGGAGGCGGGCTGCACGATGTTGGGGCGTGAGCGGAAGACGGCCTAACGGTGTGCGGGACCGTAGCCCAGATTCATGGAGACGGTTGCGAATGGTCCTCGTCGATACCCCAGGAGCAACAGTGTCCCTAATTTGCTGGGAAGTGGCGGTGCGGTCCCCTACGGCACTGCGTATTATCCTACAGTCTTGGCGTGCATCCGTGCGTCGCTGCGGTCCGGTCCCAGGTCGACGAGCACGTGCACCTTCTGCCGACCACTGGCGACAACATCGATGTACTGTGGAGACCTCACGCTCCACGTGTTGAGCAATTCGGCGGTACGTCCACCCGGCCTCCCGCATGCCCACTATACGCCCTCGCTCAAAGTCCGTCAACTGCACATACGGTTCACGTCCACGCTGTCGCGGCATGCTACCAGTGTTAAAGAGTGCGATGGAGCTCCGTATGCCACGGCAAACTGGCTGACACTGACGGCGGCGGTGCACAAATTCTGCGCAGCTAGCGCCATTCGACGGCCAACACCGCGGTTCCTGGTGTGTCCGCTGTGCCGTGCGTGTGATCATTGCTTGTACAGCCCTCTCGCAGTGTCCGGAGCAAGTATGGTGGGTCTGACACACCGGTGTCAATGTGTTCTTTTTTCCATTTCCAGGAGTGTATATATAAGTACAGTAGAACTTCTGCACCATTTCAGTGCAGTAATGTTCAAAATGGCTCTGAGCGCTATGCGATTTAACTTCTGAGGTCATCACTCGCCTAGAACTTAGAAGTAGTTAAACCTAAGTAACCTAAGGATATTGCACATATCCATGTCCGTGGCAGGATTCGAACCTGCGACCGCAGCGGTCACTCGGCTCCAGACTGTAGCGCCACTCAGGCCGGCAGTGCAGTAATGTGTTCATTGTAATCATTATAGTAGTTCTATTACATGTTTATTACCTTATAAATAAAAAACTTTAGTTTAAATTCAGCGCATTAGTCTTTGTAAAATGATTCTTTCATACAGTGTTCATTAAGAAAAATGACGATCAATCCACTTGGGACCTGTGGAAGGTACATTAGCTTATTTGTTTCAGTGGTAAATATTTTTCATGTATTATTGTTCCTCTGAAATGTTCTACATCCTGGAGGACCTCCTCACTACGGATCAGTTGGAATGAAAGTAAATCTAAATTAATCTAATCTAACCTAACAACTCGTATCCCCTGCATATCGGACGCTAGTCCCCATGTCGATGGCAAATGTATCACATTGGCCCCCTATATTCCTTCTCGTACGAGGGCAGTCGCTCCACTGTCTCCCATAGCAGCAGGAGCGGCGTAAGCAGTAAACTCGTAGAAGTCTCTGAATGTCTCCAGTTTTGCAACACACCAAATCCACGTCCACAGACTTCAGCATATCGTGCAGCAGTTGAAGTTTGATACGTGCGCCGACCATGTTGAGATCGATGGAGGCTATCTTATAAGCTTGTACATGATCTTCAGGCAGTGGGACGTTCATAACAAGGTGAGAAGGTGTAATCACAGTAGCATATCAACTACGATGAGCCACCCCTTCACCGCACAACACGTTATAACCTTCCTGTGTCGCCGAGGCAACAGTCAGTCGCCTGTGTGTTCTCGGCCAAAGATTCGGGGACAGTATCATGCGCCCATTATATCGGGTGAGTGGTAGGGTCTTCAGAGTCCTCTCCAAAGGGACGTGGTGGTTGCTGGGACACTTCACCTGACTCAGGGCGTCGTTCGTTGCGTTGGTCGGCTATCAGCAGCTACACGTTCGACAAGAGGAAATGGGTGACCGTTCCAGAGGAGGACACGCGTTAGAATCTGGCGTGGAGGCGCCCATCGGAATTTCTTCTTCTTCTTCTTCTTCTTCTTCTTCGTCGTCGTCGTCGTCGTCCATTTCTTATAGGTTGTGATGTTTCCCAGGCTGTAGGACACAATGATTTAAGCTGTATTAGTATTTTATGGCCAGTGGATACTATAAGAGCATTTATTTTGTTGCTGTATGCGACAGCTGTTGGAAACGTGATCACTGGAGCTGGAACGTTACCCACTTTTTTCTACTGAGGGTGTCACACCTTTGCCTGCTTCTCATGTGCCGCTTTGTCCATATTCTATCCTACAGACCAATAGCAATTATCGCACAGGCACGTGTTCTGGTGTTGGCAGTGATAGTGGTCATGGTGGTGATAAAGCAATTCTACTCACGTTAAATTGGATTGTTTTTTGTTACCACTACACAACGAATATTGCCACAAGTCGAGGTCACATCATGTGTAAGCCAAAATTGAATTGCATAAGCTAGTACGGTACAACCACTGAACTTTGACATTATGAACTGAGTCAGTAAACAACCTACTCAAAGAACATTATTTACGCTGTTGGTGGCCATGCCACAAGCTTCCTTCGTGTAACATACACGTCCTTGAGTTCATTGAGATTTGGGAAGAAAACAGATGCTCATTCACTGGGTACTTCCTTAGCTCGTCTTTGTCGGATAGAGAGACGGGAAGCAGGACAGATCACGCAGTCACGAAATGGCGGTCGCAGGCAGACAGTCCTTTGTCCCCCCGCGTGAAGGAAGCGGCAGTCTTTTGTCCTGCCTTCCGTGCCGCCAGACCCGTGCCGGTGCGACGCTTCCGCCACGACTCTGTATCCACTGTCACGGTTCTCCACCTAAGTTTGACAGCTCGCTGTCGGTTCAGCAACTTTATACAGGTGCAGATGATATGAATCGTTAGTACCTAACTTCATATCACATAGCACTGTGTTATTAAAAGGAGCAGGTAATGATAATGGTTTGCTCCTAATCTCTATACTAGACATCATTAAATGTCGTAGTCTTTTACCTTTAACACTTTACTTACTTTTGCCTGTACTTTCCTTTCTTTTGGTTATTTATCTGACCACTCCAGATGGATGTTACCAAGCTTCTGGAAAGAATATCACTACACATTTCGTCCCGCAGCATTTGTAAAATGGTTTTCACAATGCTATCACCTCGATAATAACAGTACTTCAAAATCTATATTGCTCTCACTTCTTTTACGTTGATGTAAGATTTTTGGTAAACATAACATCTGATCTGCGGTATCAGTTTGTCATTTTCTGTAGATGCGATATTGTATATTTCATAAATGAGTGCGGTTCTATTCAGTCCTTACCAGTCTTGTAATGATGTACACATATTTTACTTCAAATTATAATTCTTAAATGACTTTACTATCTTTCTTCAAATACCGTGTGTATACATTAAATGAACTAAAGCGCTTTGTAACATCAAATACTTAACTATAATGTTTACAGATACTATGCTAAAGTATTTTTTATTCCAACTTTCCTGTTAAAGATTTGACTGGGTGTGTAATCTTTTTTGTCGGGCAACCTAATGAAGATAGGTGCTCTTTACAAAGGTTTGTTACGTTTCGGAATTCATGGCGGGAGGGAGTTGTTTGTGACAGATCATGGAAGACAGATAAAATCTAAAGCTTGTGACTATTTCATGAAAAATGCGTTTAAGAACGTTACTCAGGGAAATTCCATTGACAAATGACTGAATTTGTGAAGTGTTTATCATGAACTTCGTACCAAATAGTGTTGTTGTTATTGTGGTCTTCAGTCCAGAGACTGGTTTGATATCATGTTTTGTGGTTTTCAGTCCAGAGACAGGTTTGATACAACCATCCATGCTACTCTCTCCTGTGCAAGCTTCCTCATCTCCAAATAACTGCTATAGCCTACATCCTTCTGAATCTTCTTAGTGTATTCTACTCCTGGTCTCCCTCTACGATTTTTACCCTCGACACTTCCCTCCAATACAAAATTGGTGAGCACTTGATGCCTCAGAAAGTGTCCTACCAACCGATCCCTTCTTCTGTTCAAGTGCTGCCACAAATTCCTCTTCTCCCCAGATATATTCAGTACCTCCTCATTAGTTGTCCATGTTTCACTTTCATACATGGCTAGTCTCCAAACAATACTTTCAGAAACGACTTCCTGACACTTAAATCTGTACTCGATGTTAATAAATCTGTCTTCTTCAGAAACGCTTTCCTTGCCATAGCCAGTCTACGTTTTATAACCTCTATACTTCGACCATTATCAGTTATTTTACTCTCCAAAAAGCAAAACTCATCTACTACTTTAAGTGTCTCATTTCCTAATCTAAATCCCTAAGCATTACCCGACTTAATTCGACTACATTACATTATCCTCGTTTTGCTTTTGTTCATGTTCATCTTATATTCTCCTTTCAAGACACTGTCCATATCGTTCAGCTGCCCTTCCAGCTCGTTTGCTGTCTCTGACAGATTACAATGTCATCGGCAAACCTCAAACCTTTTATTTCTTCTCTCCGGATTTTAATCCCTACTCCAAATTTTTCTTTTGTTTCCTTTACTGCTTGCTCAATATACAGACTGAATAACATCGGGGATAGGCTACAAACCTGCCTCACTCTGTTCTCAACTACTGATTCTCTTTCATGTCCCTCGACTATTATAACAGCCACTTGTTTTATGTACAAATTGTAAATAACCTATCGCTCCCAGTATTTTACTCCTGTCACCTTCAGAATTTGAAAGAGAGTATTCCAGTCAACATTGTCAAAAGCTTTCTCTAAGTCTACTAATGCTAGAAACGTAGGTTTTATTTCCCTTAAACTATCTTCTAAGGTAATTCGTAGGGTCAGTATTGCCTCGCTTGTTCAGATATTTCTGTGGAATCTAAACTGATCTTCCGCGAGGAAGGCTTTGTTGTGGATGGCGGGAGAGTCAACCGGGTTACTAAAGGAGGCCGAAATGCACGTGTTTTAGCTCACGCAGGCTGGCGTGAGGTCTGGAACATGACAATGGAATTAGAATTGAGAAAAACTGACGTAGCTGGTGGAATACCGAACTTTAATCCATTAATGATGAACGTCGCTCTTGACATTACATGATTTACAATATCAATAGAAACTGATAATGGCGCCTTGCTAGGTCGTAGCAAATAACGTAGCTGAAGGCTATGCTAACTATCGTCTCGGCAATTGAGAGCGTCATTTGTCAGTGAACCATCGCTAGCAAAGTCGGCTGCACAACTGGGGCGAGTGCTAGGAAGTCTCTCTAGACCTGCCGTGTGGCTGCGCTCGGTCTGCAATCACTGACAGTGGCGACACGCGGGTCCGACGTATACTAACGGACCGCGGCCGATCTAAAGGCTACCTCGTAGCAAGTGTGGTGTCTGTCGGTGACACCACAGGCTTCTACCAGTTTTTCTGTTCGTCTGCAAAGAATTTGTGATACTATTTTGCACCCGTGACTTATTAAACTGATAGTTCGATCATTTTCTGACCTGCCAACCCCTCATTTCTTTGGGATTGAAATTACTATATTCTTCCTGAAGTCCGTTGGTATTTCGACTGTCCCATATGCTCACCAAATGGAGGAGTTTTGTCACGGCTGGCTCACCCAAGACTATTAGTAGTCTAGTCGCAGGGCCTTGTTTCGATTTAGGTCTTTCAGTGCTCTGCCAAACTCGTCACGCAGTGTCATAAATATGATTTCATCTTCATCTGTGTCCTCTTGCATTTGCATAATGCTGCACTCGCGTACTTCGACCGAGTACAGACCCTCTATATATTTCTTCCACCTTTCTGCTTTCCCGTATTTGATTAGGACTGGTTTTCCATCTGAGCTCTTGACATTCATACAGGTGGTTCTCTTATCTCCAAAGGTCTCTCTAAGTTTCCTGTAGGCAGTATCTATCTTACCCCTAGTGGTATATGCTTCTATACCCTTACATTTATCGTCTAGCCATCCCTGCTTAGCCATTTTGCACTTCCTGTCGATCTCATTTTTGGAACGTTTGTATTCCTTTTCGTCTGCTTCATTTAATTTTTATATTTTCTCCTTTCATCAGTTAAATTCAATATCGCAGTAACGCAATGATTTCTACTTGCACTCGTCTTTTTATCTACTTAGTCCTCTCCTGCCTTCACTATGTCATCCCTCAAAGCTACCCATTCTTCTTCTATCGTATTTCTTTCCTCTATACTTATCAATAATTTCCTAATGCTCTCTCTGAAACTCTCTACAATCTCTGGTTCTTTCTATTTATCCAGGTCCCATCTTCTTAAATTCGTACCTTTGCGGTTTCTTCAGTTTTAATCTACAGTTGATAACCAATAAATTGTGATCAGATTCTACATCTGCCCCAGTAAATGTCTTACAATTCAAAATCTGGTTCCCAAATCTGTCTTACCATTATATAATCAATCTGAAACCATATGGTGTCTCTAGGTCTCTTCCACGTGTACAATCTCATTTCATGATTCTTAAACCAAGTGTTAGCAATGATTAAGTAATGCTCTGTGCAAAATTCTACCAGTTGGCTTCCTCTTTCGTCTATATTCACCTACTACTTTTCCTTCTCTTCCTTTTCCTGCAATGGAATCCCAGTCCCCCATGACTATTGAATTTTCGTCTCCCTTAACTATCTGAATAATTTATTTTCTGCATCATACCTTTCATCAATCTCTTCATCATCTGTGGAACTAGGCATATAAACTTATACTACTGTTTACTATTAAGTAGTGATTCTCTAGAAGAAGGGGGTTCTTACTCGTTGGTCTGAAGATGACCACAGAGTGGTCGAAACCGGTCACCGTGCTAAAAATTGTAAATATTTGTAAAATATTGATCACTGTACCTCCCAGAATGTATTCAAAAGTAATTACACTACTGTGGTAGGTGTGGGCTTCGTGTCTATCTTGACTACAATAATGTGTTCACTATGCTGTCCGTAGTAGCTTAACCTTGTTCCTATTTTTTTTTATTCATTATTAAACCTTCTCCTGCATCACCCCGATTTGATTTTGTATTTATAACCCTGTACTCACCTGACCAGAAGTTTTGTTCCTCTTGCCACCGAATTTCACCAATTCCCACTATATCTAACTTTTAACCTATCATTTCACCTACTAAATTTTCTAATCTACCTTCCCGATTAAAGGAGCTGACATTCCATACTATGACCCGTAGAACTTCAGTTTTCTTTCTCCTGCTTACGACGTCCTTCTGAGTAGTCCAGGCCCAACGATTTGAAAGGGGGACCATTTTGTCTCTGAAATATTTTACCCAAGAGGACGGCATCATTTAACCATACAGGAAAGCTGCATACCCTTGAGAAAAATTACGGCTGTAGTTTCCACTGTTTTCAGCCGTTCGCAATACCAGCACAGCAAAGCGGTTTTGGTTGATGTTACAAAGCCAAATCAGTAAATCATCCAGACTGTTGCCCCTGCAACTACTAAAAAGGCTGTTGCCCCTCTTCAGGAACGGCACGTTTGTCTGGCCTCTCAACAGACACTACCTACGGTATGGCTATCTGCATTGCTGAGATACGCAAGCCTCACAACCAACGGCAAGGTCCATGGTTCATCATAATGAAAGTCAAAAAATCGTGGTTACACACGTTGATCACAAAAAAATTGTGTTGTTACACTTCCTAGTTTGTTAATGAAAGACTGGCTGGAGACATAATGTTGCAAATAGGTTTATGGTCTCACTGATCAATATAAAGGTTTTATAGAGGCCAGTAGAGAACACTGAAATGATCGAATAATACCACTAAAATAGATCTGGAAGCAAATGGGTTCCCCGATACGATGTATGATCAAGATTGGTCAAACCAGTGTTTCAACACTGTTAATATCTAAGGCTGTGTTTATTTAGAAACATCACAACGGAGGGAAAAAGTAGAAAGTGATAAACTGCCGGTTTGATTTTATGAACATGTTGGGTACAGAAATGTTGGAAATAGCATGCCGACAAGAGGTGTTGAAAGATCAATCTGAAACTTATGGCCTCCCAGGTCCCCTTACTTGAGTTCGTTGGATTTTTTTTTTAAATGTGGGATATTTAGAAACTTTGTCATATTCTAGCCCTGTTGTTAGTGCAGATGACTCTTGGAATGCGCGATAGATGGTACTTAGTGCATTCGGAAAATACATGGAAATTTGGAACATGTACAGCCATCGAAGAGGAGACATACTGAAGTCTACCTTCACATGAACAGTGGCTATGTGGAACATTTGTTGTAGTGTGTTGGACCTCAAGAGCATATCGGCAGTCTAGATACCCGGGCAATCATTTATAATACTTTCATGAACACATTTGTAATACGTCGTGGGGAAATCATTGGTTTCTCAGTCTATGTATACTAGGATTATTTGCTTGTTCTTTTGTTCTCTCCTAGGCCCTTTCGTTTGTACCTACAACAGTAAAACACCCTGTATATTGTTTTGATCAACACAGCCAAATATGAACCTTCCATATAGACAATGTGGGCTCATTTGAAAACCAGTACGGTAACGTTACTGCCTTCCTTGTCATCCACTCTTTGCTCAATCTCAACAAATTTACCTCCCAGTGTAGTGAGTGGTACTATCATGCTCAAAAGAGTCCGAACGACCTGAACTACATTATGGATAATTTGTATGTAGTTTATATTGAATAACTTTCTTGCAAGTCATTTAATCTCTTTTTATACAGTCATTAGACTATACAAGTTGTTTAAGATGAGTAACCACTAGAGAAGTATTGTGATGATAGCGATGATGTATATCAGGGAACATGTTATTAGAGACTGGAAATTCCTCAATGCTTGTAAACCCAAATTTATCTGGCTGTTACATATGTAGAATAGAAAGTGTGTGTCGCTGGATTGATTTCAGACCGACACATAAACAGCAGGCCTCACAAGTATCATTACCATCGCATTTATAAGCTCGTAGCTCCAGTTGGAGTGCAGATACGAGAAAACAAGAGTTTTTCCCAGCTCCTGGCATATACGTTGCCATGAACGAAAGACATGTTTTTTTGGGGAGTGTCGGCCTATCAAATCAACCTGCTTTTCAGTTTCCTGGTTCTTCACAAAAGGCATGTTGTGTTGAAGTAGTATCAGCCGCTTTTATCAGCTTGCTTTGCATTGTGGTCTGTATGTCAGGGGCAAATAACTGATTTTCAAGCCTCTGATGAACTGTCTGCCACACATGACAGGCATGTTGTTGGACGAGTATAGGGCTGCTTCATTGAACTGTATTGCAGGGGCTGCACATGCCACTGAGTGTGGCCGGGAGCAGGTTGAGTTGGATAGAAGAGGGAATGGACAGAGCAGGTGGGAGAAAGAAAAGGAGAAGAGAGTGGAGAAGGAGGAGACGATGCATAAGGCAGGTGTGATGTGTAAGGGTAGGTGGAGGAGGGAAGAGTGTGGAGGTGGAATTGGGAGAGAGGATGAGGAAGAAGATATGGTCAGAGAGATGGGATAGGAAGATGGTCAAAGGGAGGGGTGGAGAAAATGGACAAAGAGTGGGGTAGGAGGAGATGAAGAGACAGAAAGATTGGAGATAGAATGAGGTGAGTTCAATATGTGTGTCAAGCCACAGGGAAGAGGCTATTTTATTACGATAAGTGACATCTCAAAAATGTTACCACTGTCATTAGTTTGTAAGGCAACTAATCTCTATCATTTAAATCATTCAGTAATTCTTAGTCAGAACGAAATCTCTTGCAAACAACAACCCTTACAAGGATATCAGTACTCTCAAAGTAATATGAGGATTGAATGTGTACTTGATGTCTGTAAGGTTCTCTATACACTTGTTAACAATTCATTGCATGGAAAGTGGTTTTGCATGAGCTGGTTAATGAACTAACGAGTTACTAAAACCGCAATTATCAGAGTCACTTACCAAAGCGAGTGTCTAAAAAAACTTGGAAAGACCTTCAATGGCTGATATTTGGACTTTTTAGTGTGTAGGAGTGATACCAACACGTGAAAACTTACGGAAGTAACGATTCGGGTTTGATCCCGATATGTTTGATTCATTTCATCAGTCTTATATCATCAAGTGAACCTTCAGTGGCCAATGGAGGTGGTTGCCAGTGGAAGACGCAGGTTCAATTGGTCAAGGAGTTTTCCTTGGTGGGACGACTGGTATGGCGTGCACTCAGCCTTGTGATGGCAGCTATGGAGACACTTGAATGAGAAGGGCGATGTGCTGATCACATACCCTCCATACTGCAGTAGCCCAATGCTGCAAGGCAGAAAAAGACAATGTGGCCAGTCGGCGTTACTTGGGCCTTCACGTCATGGACTGAGGGCTCATAATATCAAAAACGCTTGCCTTACCTGTTTCCGACTTCTTAAACTACATTTTAAAGTTATTTTAAGATGATGTCAAGTGTGATGTGTCTAGTCTCCTTGTCTATTTGCTGTCTTGAAAGTATTATAAACCCTTTTTAGTAGTCTTGAAAATGTAATCAAATCATATTTAGCTGTGCCCACTGTATCACATCCGGCTGCAAGTAGCTCAGTATATAACGAAGCTTTCGGTTCTAACCATTATATCCCGATAATTCTCATATGAATATTCTGATAGCCTAGGGACGTTGCTAGTGTGAAACAAGCAGGAACTGTGAGGGGTGCGTTGATATTTCGTCCCTCACTCAACTGTCTGAATGTCTTGCTTTGGCTTTTTTGTGTCTTAATCATTCTGAAAACTGAAACGTATATTCATCAGGTAT
The DNA here is from genome assembly GCF_023897955.1 of Schistocerca gregaria. NCBI lineage: Eukaryota > Metazoa > Arthropoda > Insecta > Orthoptera > Acrididae > Schistocerca > Schistocerca gregaria. Next base: position 181,559,097 of record NC_064927.1, read on the forward strand.
TTCTCACTGTTAGTAACAATCACGAGCAGTTATATCGTAATCATTATGAATGTATAATACTTTTCGTTTCTTTGATTTTTGTAGACTGAATGACAGTTTAGCTTAAGGATGGCATATTAGAGGCGTTAGCGTGAGCATTCAGTGTTCCTTTTTCCATATTCTGATCACAAATGCTTCTCCTTTCACGTTGGCAGAACCTAGAATCGAACTCGCACAGCATTCATTAACTTGTTTAATTTTCTTCAACGCTTTGTCATTCCAATTTTATGATCATTACATATGATTTCCAAGTACTATATGATCTCTTTTCGCAGTTGTTAATGTTTTGCAATCAGAGACGTATCAATTTCATTTCAAATATTACGTATCACAATTAGTGCTGACAAAAGCATTGTTATGGAAAACGGTTTATTGTAATCCATAGTCTTATGAAGGAACGTTATTTACTTTTGATGTTTGTAGCGTCTGGCGACGCTGAAAGAAGCGAATGACTTCCGATGAATGAATTTTTTGGTTTACACTACGTTTAAGACAGTAAACAAAAGTTACTGCGATATCTTCTGAAGAGGAGGGCCAACCAGATAATTCGGCCTGCTTTTTATTTCCGATATTAGTACTGCAGTCAGTACTACTCGATATTATTTGTAATTTCGCTTTAGGGTTAAATTATGGTTACAGAAATGGGAATAAAACTCATTTGGCTATAGTTTAGTTATTTCGGTGCCCAGTCAAGACAGTGGCAACCGGCAGCATTGCCGGACGCACGAGCTTCCCAACTGTGAACCAGCTCAAGAACCACATTGAGAATCAAAATTTACCTTTGTTGCTGCTTCTCTAATGTCGACTTGGCAACACCTTAGACTATGTTTGACATCTATGTGATCACTGATTTACTTCCTGGAATTGTACAGAGCTAACCTGCTAAATTAACTTGATATTTTCTTGCCATTGCCTTCATTTAAGTTGTAACATTGGCTTATCGAATTTATAATTTAATTCCAGGAAAGTCATGCCACGCAGAATATACTACTAATATCGCAAATCCTCTGTGTTTTCAATCACAAAGGCAATAATAGTGGACTGAATACAGCACCAGAACGTTAGCAATGTGGTGAAGTGGTTGATTTGTGAATTTTAACATGACTTGCTACTGGTTCCAGGTTTTAAAGTTTTACTAGCCGAGCTCAGAGCTGAGGATGCCAGCTCAGATCTGGTGCGCCAAGCGGAATGTTAGCACGAAGCACCGCCGTTGTAGCGGAAAAAAGGGCACCAGGCGACCATTGCCATACAACCTCCAAGCGAGGTATTGGGCGAGGTGTGTCAGTGGTTAGCACACTGAACTCGCATTCGCGAGAACGACGGTTCATACCCGCGCCCGGCCATCCAGGTTTAGGTTCTGCACCATTTCCTTAAATCGCTCCAGACAAATGCCGGGATGGTTCCTTTGAGAGGACACGGTCGATGTCGTCCTCCATCCCTGACTCAATCCGAGCTTGTGCTCAGTCTATAATGACCTCAATGTCGACGGGACGTAAATCCCAATATTCCTTCCTTTTTATTCTAACGAAGCTAAGCAGAAGAACGAACGCCGCAATATAACATAACAGGGCAGCATGATGTAACACTCCGTAACTTGAAGTGCTAGAGCACCACTGCAATAGTCAAACGTTGCTTAATGACCTAACATTGGCAGAATAATTAATGGGCGACCACAGGTAAAGGGCCCTGATGGAAATGGAAATGCCATGTGGCCACGGCCTCCCATCGGGTAAACCGTTAGACTGGTGTAAGTCTTTCGAGTTGACGCCACATCGACGACTTGGGTGTCGATGAAGATGAAATGATGATGACAAGAACAACACAACACCCAGTCCCTGAGGGCAGAAAATCTCTGACCCAGCCGGGAATCTAACACAGGCCGTTAGGCAAGACATTAGTTCGCGCTGACCACTCAGCTACCAGGGGTGGACAAGGGCCCTCATGACACAAGTAAATGAGGAGAAATTCTCTCATGCACCCAAAACAACTCCATTGTTTGCGTGGGCTTGGCACATTAAATAACAAGGCGTTTGGGACAAGCACACATCTCTTCATGGTGTCATTCTGTGTTACTGGAACCGAGGAGCATGACAGTCTACTGAATTTCTGTGAAACCACGACAAACTAATTACTGATGGTCTTCCTGCTCTCTGCTTGCTCACTTCAACACCCAGATGGAGCCAACCTAATTCAAATTAGAGATGTAGTCTGACGTCGCTGCCCACTGGGACATTACAGACGAGGATTGGTGTGCTTCCAGCCCTCCTTTTACTGAGGGTCATTCATGGATGACCTGTGAGTTGTTGTCTCCGACGTGGTGCATTTACACAAGCCCCTGACCAACATGTCAACTTCTGCTGCAGTTCTTGGTCAACTCATGTTGTGTGAGCAGGGCCTAACCTCTACGACACCCAACATCCGGTACAGCACAGTCGGCTGTACTCATATCAGCGCAAGTTGAGCTGTCTGCGAGAGGACTGAGGTGTAAGGCCGCTCCATACCGCAGAACGTCTGACGAGAGGAACGCCTCCTCGTCTGTCTATCTCCACGCGGCTGGATGGTACCACTCTGGAAGCGACGTACTGACCTGAGGCTCCAACATCACGACTTGCTGATGAGGTACGACAGTGCTTCTTCATGGCACACCCTGAGTTTCAGTCACTGTATGACACACTGAGGCAGCTTTATTGCTCTATGTTCTTATACTGGCGGATAAAAGATGTTACAGATACTGCTGTGTTTCTAATGCCTCCAGCCATTTCTCTGGACCAGTCTCCTACACTCCTTGCTTGACGCCTAACACTAAGCGATCACAACTCTGTTTTGCAATAAATCTTCTCCAACCTCGATTTAATACCCCCAAGACGTAAAGTTGGAAATTCAAGAATTGCAACATTGTATCCTTGTTAAAACTTGCGTTTTCTCTGCCCTTGCCACATCATTTTTTAGTTTTTGTTAACACAAAGTTTGAATAATTTGTGAACTGAGTTTCTTTCTGGGTATACTCTTACTTTATTTGCAGGCCCAAAATGGTTCTTTGACATGACGTAGGACTTTATGTTGAAAGCTTTTAGTAAAAAGTCACCTTTCGAATTAAACATTTTTGATCAAATGTATGAGTGGAGCGAAGACAAAACTTCCTCTAATTTACGCAGTGGGCTTTTGCCCGAATTTTCATAGCCAATCTAAGAGTGGGAAATGAACAGCATGAGGTCTAGGATGGAAAAAAAAATATTGCTTGAAAGTAATGGGATAGTTAACAAAAAGTTAATAAGTGACACAAGAAGAAATTGAAATATTTCACCAGTAAATGCTGCTAGATGTGAAAATAGTGTCAAAATGTTCAGCTCTTTAAAGTCTAGATATCATAATAAGTTGCATTGGTGTGATATTTATCTGTCAGTGTGGCTTGCTTCAAATCGAGTACTAAATTCAGTACATTTCGAGGGCAAAAGATACTAGGAAAGAAAGTGAGATGTCCAAAAAATAAACTTTCTGCACAAAATTTGAAAATAAAAACAATTTTAAAAAAAACGCATACGTTTTCTGAAATGATGTGTATAAAACAAGAATTAGAATAGATTAGAGAAACATCCACATCCCCTCGAATGATGCTCGATATCATGTACAGCATACATACCAATACTAGATTTGGACCTAACCACATCGAGAATCGAATCCGAAGTGGATTTTCGTCCACAGAGGAATTTTCTTGATGATCATTTTACAAGGAGTGAAGAAAGTAATTTTTAGTGCACAAAATCAAGAGAACAGATGCAGTAAGTGATGACATAACCATGATTCTGTTTTGTCTTGTCAGGAGTGCTGGGTTTGGCACTTTCTTCTTTCTTGGTTTCTTACCGAAAGCTGTCTCAGATGCTGCAATAAATGTCAGCGGCAATGGCCACACTTCTGGGAACGTATTCGTAGTCCATAACAGCTTTTAGTGCCACTAAATTCCAAATATGTAATTTGTGTTTGCGCAGTACTTTGCTTGAAGAAATGTTTTATGTTACGGCTTAGCCATTCTAATCTTTTTATGTAGCTAACGTTATGCTAATAGCTCTACAATTACTGGGACAGTGTGAAGTGTTGTAAATGATCACCTACTGTCCTAAGTATAAAGTGAAGGGAAAAATTGATGACATCATCGATGATGTCGTCATAAATTGTTGCCAAATTTCCCCACTTGCCATAAGCAAATTGTAACTATGTAGAAAATGACAGGAGATTCAAAAATAGAAAATGGCGGGCCTAACACAATTATCCTAAGTACAAAGAGAGCTGATCTTAGGACAGTCCAAAGTGCCGTACAGGTTTACAAATGCAGGATGCCGACCTGGATACACAAGAGACAGCCTATATGAAAGTGCAATCCAAGGTAACGGGCCAAGATGGTGACCTCGGCATACTAGGACATCCCCTAGGACGCAATAATCAAAGATGTCGATCCAGTATGTCTGGCTTGAGGCTAAGATCACAGGCGTGGTGGTTACTGAACAGTCTGCATGGTTGTCAGTCACTTGTGTTAAGTTTAGGATACAAGATGGCCGCTGAGTTCCTCCTGATGTCATAGAACACTTGTGCTACTTTAAAAATGACAGGTAATTAAAAAAAATCCATTAGACTCACTTGTGCTAAGTATAGAAACCAGTCATAAGGGCGGCTTGTACTCAGCACGTCCTTCTCCCGGTCGTATGTCAGTTTACGAGACCGGAGCCGCTGCTTCTCAATCAAGTAGCTCCTCAGTTTGCTTCACAAAGGCTGTGTGCACCCCGCTGGCCAAAAACGCTCGGTAGATCAAATGGTCAATCATCCAGGTGCTAGCCCGGCCTAACAGCACTTAACTTCGGTGATCTGACGTGAACCGGTGTTACTACTGCTGCAAGGCCGTTGGCTCAACATTGCACTGAGGACGTCATACGTTTCTAAATGGAGGCAGCAGGGGACTCTAAGGGTGCATGTTTAGAAAATTGATAAATAAATGCAGATGTCGTGTGACCAGGGCCTCCCATCGGGTAGACCGTTCGCCGGATGCAAGTATTTCGATTTGACGCCACTTCGGCGACTTGCGCGTCGACGGGGATGAAATGATAATGATTAGGACAACACTCAGTCCCTGAGCGGAGAAAATCTCCAACCCAGCCGCGAATCGAATACGGGCTCTTAGGACTGACATTCTGTTGCGCTGACCACTCAGCTACCGGAGGGGGGCAGAGAATTGATATTTGCGACCGATCGCAGACTTACTGAAATGAACGTAATATCATGTAATGACACTGAAGATAGGAGAAGAAATCAGGAATCTTACGGAAGTACATAACTGTCCATCGCTCCATCAGCGAATTTAATATTAAAGCGAATGACTATCAGTGATACAAGATATCCTGCACTATGTGCTACATAGTTGTTGCAGAGTATTTATACGGGCGAGATTTTGAAATAAAAACATGTAGTGATATTAAGACAAAGACATCTAATATCACAGGTCTGAGAAGACTGCTAAGTCAGTGGTCAAAATATCAGAAGCAGAGTGGAATCGTATGTACATAAATCCAGAAATTTACCATCAGATAACCACATTGAGAGAACATTAGAATTCACAGCGTCGTTGCAAACACATCAGTGAAATAAAAGAAGTGTTGTCAAACGACATATGGAGAAGTGCGGCAAAACTAAATACTTTCCGGAGTAGTCGCTGTAATACGATAATTTCACATGTTTAGAGGTACTTCATCTCTCAGTTGCACTATGTTTACATATTTCGTTGGTGAAATTCAAGTGCCAGAAAGTCTCAAGAGTGATACTTCATCTCAAATACACAATATCTATGAGTTTCAGATTTGTTTCTGTTTTTAAGCAATGCGTAAGGTGAGATGCCATCTTGTCACATTTCATTATAAGGTGTCCTTACAAAAACTACAATTATCAACACAAATCTAACAAAGAATTGCGATGAACGCAAGCTGCTTAACGGGAGTAGACGCGTGCTGGATGCAGAGTTTGAGGTCTGAACTTAACAGCATTTTGATGATAATGTGCTATTGTCACAAACAGAACATTACCTCACCCTGGCTTTTTTACAGTAATGGTTTAGCAAGTGGCTACAGATATGTGCACACAGTGCTGACATAATCTCACCAATTCCTGTTATTGACTTAAAATCGGTGCGGCAATGAAACTGAACGACTCCGTTTATGCCCAATCTGCATACATGGGTATCATACGCGTCTTTACACCCGACGATCTCCATCTTCAGGAGAGAAAGTAATATGATTTTTTCCAATTTTTGAGTTGAAATCAGCAGATTTTCTCGTGAAAAAAGTTTTACGGCATTTTGGATTTTTTTTGGTCCAACCTAAAGCAATCGCAGTTTACAGAGTCGCGTTTCTAAGGTCATTACTTATACACTGACGGAAAAAAAAATCACAACACCAAGAAGGGATTTTGCGACATAAACGAAAGTTGGCAAGCGTGCTTCTGATTCTGAAAGATGTTGTCTATTCAATTTCGCCCTTGTAGCATAATAGTGGCTCTAGTAGCGCCACAGTGAGTTTCCAAGTCAAGTTTGCTTTAAATACACTCTGTAACGGTCGTGAGCGTTAGTTAGACATTAGATGTGCTGAGCTGATGTCAGTCAAGAATGCCTTTAACGCGACGCCTGAGTTGGAATGAGGTCGTTCAACAGGAATACGAGAAGCTGGATAGTTCTTCTGCGATACTGCAGAAAGATCTGACAGGAATGTTGCCACTTCACATGACTGCTGGCAGAAGTGGTCACTAGAATGTATGGTCGAAAGAAGACAGTCTCTGGACGGCCACATGGCACTAACGAGGAGGGAAGATAATTGTGTTAAACGTATGGTTCTAGCGCATTTTACTGCATCCGCAGCACCAATTTGAGCAGCAGTTGGCACTACAATGACAGAACGAAAAGTTGCAAATAGGTTGCTTCAAAGACAACTGCGAGCCAGACGCCTTGTGGCATGTATTCCACTGACCCAAAACACCCAATACCTGCGACTTCAGTGTTATCAAGAGAGAGCTCCCTGGAGTGCAAGATGGCGGTCTGTTGTGTTTCCTGATGAAAGCTGGTTCTTTCGCTGTTCCAGTGGTGGCCATGTGTTGGTTAGAAGGACGCCTGTTGAGGATCTGCAGCCAACATGTTTGTGTGCTAGATGCAACGGACCTACACTTGGAGTTATGGTTTAGGGTGCGATATCACATGACAGCTTGAGCACTCTTATGGTTACCCATGCATCCTGACTCAAAACTGTGCGTCAATCTTTGGACTCGCCCTGATGTGCTGTCATTCATGAATAGCATTCGTGGAGGTGTTTTCCAACAGGATAATTCTCATCCGCATTCCGTTATTGAAACACAACTTGTTCTACAGAATGTCTACATGTCGCCTCGGCTGCTAAATCACCCGATCTGTCTCCAGTCAACACATTTGGGGCATTAGAGGACAAGTCCAGCGTCATCCACAACCAGCATTAACCATGCTCTATTGACCAAGCAAGTGTAACAGCGTGGAACACCATCCCACAAACTGACGTCCGGCACCGTACACCGCAGTTCATGCACGTTTGTCTGCTTGCATTCAACAGTCTGGTGATTGCACCGGTTACTAATGTACTAGCATTTCACATTTGCACTTACCCTGTGGTCTTATAATGCTAAACACATGTGTTACCTAGACCAATGTATTACCTAAGTTACATTGCTCTGCATTAATCACTTTTTAGTGTAGCGATTTTTTTCGTCAGTGTAGTTTGCAGGAGTCACTGTCTTGTTACATTCTAGATGAATGGAGACAGGTGTCACAAGTTTATGACTGTCTGTGCCCTACGCCCATTTGGAAGTGTTACAGAAGACATGCAGTGAGTTATTTGTCAGGCACACAGACATCCGTGTTTCCTTGTGATTTAGAAATCATTTATGATGTTGTTCCTTCAACAAGATGCTTGTGAAGGAAGATTTTTATTGGCCAATAGAGGCGGCCACGATTTCAAGAGTCTTCTGTTATGACTTACACTGCACTCCACTTGACAGCTCAGCGTTGTCGGCAGACAAAGCGTAGATTCTTTCATATTTCTGGAGGTATCTGGCAGTTTACCCAATATATGTAGATTGCAGATGCTGAACTGATGTCCCACACTCCCGCATATACATTCAAATCAGATGAGTTTGATGGCTAAGATATCAACGTGAATGCTCCTGTAGCGTGATTTGAATCTTACACCACAACGACACTTGAGTGAGAAAAATTTCGCAGCTCGTGGTTGCGAATGATAACAACAGCTAGTAGCATCTTCGACAGGCGGAAAATATTTAAGTCCGGTTGTGTAACATTACAATATCCTCGGCATTAGTACACTTACATGTGACTTGCAATGTTTGAATCTGTTATGGAAATAATAACTGTAGTGGACTGAGAATGCTAACTCATGCTATCACACCATGGAGACTACATGACACTTCACCCTGTACATTAGCATATTACATCAAAAACTGTAGTAAATTATCCTATGCTACTGTAAAATTGTAACAAAATGCCCTGGTCACAATGAAACTGTAACAAATTACATGTTACAGTAAAAGAGTAGCAAAATGCTGCTTTTTTCATAAAAATTTTAACAAATTAACACATATTGCAGCAAAAATTGTAACAAAACACCTCATGAATGACCAAAATTGTAAGAAAACATTACGTATTACAGTAAAATTGTTATAAAAAGCTATCTCTTTCACCAAAATTATACCAAACTGCTCTATGTTAGGGTAAAATCGAAGAAATTTCTCCGATACAGTGAAAGTGTGACAAACTGCTCCATGTTATAGCAAAAATTGTAACACATTCGCCGAATGCATGCGATATGAAGTTTCGAATCGATGCACACTCTGTTGCAGTGAGGATTCATCAGGGAAACAACCTCCAGGATGTGGCTATGTCATGACTCAGCAATTCCCAGGCATTCAAGAGCGTTAATCCTCCAAGATATGCAGAAGAACTTCTGTGAAGTTCGGAAGCTGGTGGAGGTGATACAGGCAGAAGTAAAGCTGTGAGGACGGGTCGTGAGGTCATGCTTCAGTAGTTCAGTCGGCAGAGTAATTGCGCGTGAGGGGCAAAGGCCACAGGTTCGAGTCCCAGTTCGGCAAATAGATATAAATTATGTTAGAATACTGCACAAATGGCGGCAACGTTCAAAACACTAATAGAATTGTGGATTGCCGTACAATATGTGCTATCCAAAAATAGTGAATATACACTACTGGCCACTAAAATTGCTACACCATGAAGATGACGTGCTACAGACGTGAAATTTAACCGACAGGAAGAAGATGCTGCGATATGCAAATGATTAGCTTTTCAGAGCATTCACACAAGGTTGGCGCCGGTGGCGACACCTACGACGTGCTGACATGAGGAAAGTTTCAAACCGATTTCACATACACAAACAGCAGTTGACCGGCGTTGCCTGGTGAAACGTTGTTGTGATGCCTCGTCTAAAGAGGAGAAATGCGTACCATCACGTTTACTACTTTGATAAAGGTTTGTATTGTAGCCTATCGCGATAGCGGTTTATCGTATCGCGACATTCCTGCTCGCTTTGGTCGAGATCCAATGACTGTTAGCAGAATATGGAATCGGTGGGTTCAGGAGGGTAATACGGAACGCCGTGCTGGATCGCAATGGCCTCGTATCACTAGCAGTCGACAGGCATCTTATCCGTATGGCTGTAACGGATCGTGCAGCCACGTCCGGATCCCTGAGTCAAGAGATGGGGACGTTTGCAAGACAACAACCATCTGCACGAACAGTCCGACGACGTTTGCAGCAGCATGGACTATCAGCTCGGAGACCACTGCTGCGATTACCCTTGACGCTCCATCACAGACAGAAGCGCCTGCGATGGTGTACTCAACGACGAACCTGGGTGCACGAATGGCAAAACGTCATTTTTTCAAATGAATCCAGGTTCGGTTTACAGAATCATGATGGTCGCATCCGTGTTTGGCGACATCGCGGTGAACCCACAGTGGAAACGTGTAGTCGTCATCGCCACACTGGCGTATCACCCGGCGTGATGGTATGGGGTGCCATTGGTTACAGGTCTCTGTCACCTCTTGTTCGCACTGACGGCACTTTGAACATTGGACGTTACATTTCAGATGTGTTATGGCTCGTGCCTCTACCCTTCATTCTATCCCTGCGAAACCCTACATTTCAGCAGGGTAATGCACGACCGCATGTTGCAGGTCCTGTAGGGGCTTTTCTGGATAAAGAAAATGTTCGACTGCTGTCCTGGCCAGCACATTCTCCAGATCTCTCACCAATTGAAAACGTCTGGTCAATGGTGGCCGAGCAGCTGGCTGGTCACAATACTACAGTCACTACTCTTGATGAACTGTGGTATATTGTTGAAGCTGCATTGGCAGCTGTTCCTGTACACGCCATCCAAACTCTGTTTGACTCAATGCCCAGGCGTATCAAGGCCGTTATTAGGGCCAGAGGTGGTTGTTCTGGGTACTGATTTCTCAGGATTTGTGCAAGCAAATTGCGTGAAAATGTAATCACATGCCAGTTCTAGAAGAATATATTTGTCCAATGAATACCCGTTTATCATCTGCATTTCTTCTTGGCGTAACAATTTTTTATGGCCAGTAGTGTATATAGTGAGTATGCCACGCAATGCACTCACTTTCAGGAGTTTACATTCAGAAACTTGTGCTAGCCCAGAAATGCGATGCGCTGTGAACGAGTCTCAGGTGGCACCCTTGCATATATGTATATGGAAATAATAGCCATACTCTAAAGAGATTTTTCCTTGAAAACACTTCATGCCGTGCTTCTGTATTCAGTGTATATGGTGCATCATTGTCACTGCCAGGCGTTGATCGAGAATACATGCACATTTGAACATATTTGTATATGATATTACGTTAAACCGCATTAAAAAGTGTATAACAAATGTTTGTCTCTCTAAACTGAGTTTCTACTCAGCAAAAAACTCAAACATGTTTAACAAGAGATGTAATTATGATTAATAAAGTACAAATAGGAACTAGAATGATTAACATGGTCAGTAAAATAGATAAACGGGCAGTCGACCCATACCTCAAGGGGGAAGTGGAAACATGTATTTGCAGGAGCGTGTAGAAGAACTGTAGCTGCAGTTTAAAATAATATTTATTCATGACAGGATATGTGTGTCTATAGTAGAGTAGGTTTGGATGTGACGGACCATCCAACAATGGGTCCAACAGTGTAGAAACATAAAAAGAGAGATACTTAATACCTATTATGCGAAGTAAAACGTAACAGTTCAGCTCCTGTAACGTCAGAGTGAAAGAGAGAGAACGAGAGAAAGACATGCCCTGAGTGAAAGAGTGTCAGTTAAGAGGTACTAAGTTTTCAGATGTTACTGTTAGAGAGACTTGACAGTTGATGCATATTCAGTTGTTGTTAGACTTTTTAGAAGAAACAAAAGGAGTGCGATCATTTCAGCCAATCCAGTTAGGGGAATGATAATCTATTTTTAGTATGAATCTGTTTGAATCAGTTATCATCATTTGGGGGACTTCTCATAGAGATCCACATCACATCTGAATCCATCACTTTGCTGGAATAGCTGCGTCTCACACACTTCTTTATGGCTCTAATTGAGTGGATTTTCTGTTCACGGGTGTATAGCAAATTAAGAGGAAAGCGATTACTATATAGTTTTTAGCTTTGAGTTTCGTTGTTCGCTCTTTATCCTTTGAGGTATGTAACCAGAAACGACTGGCGCTCGCTGCAAGTAGACAGTTGTTCAAGATTAAATCATGTATGGTTGAACTATATAAGATGCTTGCGGGATGGAAGAGACTGCCCCACATTTGGGCGGACGCCGGTTGGCATAGAGAGCCATTAGCTGCTGGCCTCCGGTTGCTACTGTCAGAGGAAAATCTTGCACAGAAACTATTGTAATCTGGATAGACAGCACGAGCTATTTCATGGAAATATTTTTGGAAGTATTGTTATTATTGGCGGGTTCAAAAGTGAAACAATTACCTTTGAGCATCCATCAGACTGGTATCTACAGCAGACACACAAAATGCGGTTTGAAATTAAAAGAATTAGTGGGCCTGAGCTCTTGTCTTTGAGCGTATACTGGGCGAAATTTTCTACTTGTTCAGATAGTACAACAGAACAATTCTAGCCAGTGAGTGCAGATTGCTGAGGGTGAACGATTCGGTCTCTGTAACGACCAGCTGCCAGTCTGTTTTTATATGAAAGAGTATATGTACACGTTGGGCACCCAAGGCACCTGGTGAATGGAAATATAGCCGAACAAGCAAATGGATGCCCTCAACGGGGTGTAATCCACCCCCAGAGAGTCAGGAACCCAGAGTTCTCATCCAGTGAAGTGTATCTGTTACACCAAAATCATGAGTCCTCAGAATGTGGAGTTTGGTGGTCAATTGGCTTGCTGCTGGTTTGGTATTCCTAAGGTATGAAGTCCATTCGCACTTCAGGGGACCATTTTTACGCAGGGACTTCAGAAAGTAAGAAATGTGATCCCATGCTAAGAGTATTGTGTAGGAAGAGTGGTGCAATGGCAGACGAGAGTACATGTTCCTGGTTTCCTGTAGAGACAGTTCTGCTGTGTTACAGATAACAAGCGCATCACATTGTGGAGCGAAATGGTGCACTTTCTGGACCCATTCTACTAAGATGATGCACGTGGGACCATATGATTCTATAGGAAAAACGTCTGAAATCTACTCATGTTCACCGTGAAATTCTGGCGGTGTGTGGAACAAATGCAATGCCGCATCAAACAGTGCTGAAATGGGAAATGCGGCCAACAATTTGACCAAAGCTGTACGAAAGTGGATGATGTTGATTGGGAAGGAAGACCATCGACAATGACCACAGACGACAAAGTCCAGGCAATCGAGGAAGAACACCTGAGGCAAAACAATTTTTAAAACATTAAGGACGTTTTCATAGCGGTTCTTAAATGGCTCCATGACTCAGGAGCGGATTTCTGTCATTGAGAAACTGAACTGTTGGTGGAACGTTCCTACGGTTGTTTGCACAGACCTGATAGCTTGGTGGCGTCTAATTGGGGCATGGTTGTGGTGGGAGATGCCGGAGGAGTCTATGCTGGGACCATTACTGTTTGTTATTTATTTGTGTATGATATGCCTTCTAGTACTACAGGTGATTATAAAATACCTCTGTTTACTGATGACGCTTGGCTAGTAGTGAAAAATGTTGAGTGTAGTAGTGGCTATGTATCGAATATCCAGATAAAAGTTCATGTCTTGTAGAGAATGAATTGATGTTAAATCATAGCAAGACTCAGTTTTATAGTTTCCAACCAACAATTCAACTAAAACTGCCATTTTGATTACACATAACGGGCATGAATAGTGAGTCTGAACAACTCAGATCCCTATATCTTCAGATGGATTGTAAACTGTCATGGAAAGCGCATGTTTCGAATATTGCTCAAAAACTGAATGCTCTCCTCTTTATCATTAGGCCAGTATCTGTAATGAGTCATAGTCCAATACCAACATTAGTCTACTCTACTTGTTTTCATTCGGTTATGACTTCGTATATTCTAGGGTAACTCTTCCCATTGGCAAAGGATAGTTTTAGCACAGAAACCGGTAGTTTGAGACGTATGTGGTGTTAAGTTCTCGAACCTCTTGTCGACCCCTGCACCGGAATCTGGGAACACTGTAATTGTCGTCTCTACAATGTTTTCCTTTAACGTTGTTTGTTGTTAGTATATCAACTTATTCCCAAGAATTAGTACCTTTCATTCATTTAATGCTAGACAGAAATCCAATCTGCATTTTGATAGTACCTAGTTGAATCTTGTGCAGACGTAAATCCACTGCACTAAACCACCAGAAGAATTAAAAAATCTTAGCAGTAATCCTACACTTTCCAGTCGAAACTGAAGAATTTTCACATAGGTCACACATTCTATTCTGACGAGAAGTTGCTGGAAAAAATGGAGCTAATATACACCCGCAGCTTAGAGTTCGTCCACATTTTATTTTATCTAATATTACTTTTCTGATGTTAATATCATTTACTGACTTGTTCCACTATCATGGACATTTGCTCCTCAATTTGGTCCTACGGAACTAGACATAGAAAAAATAAATAAATATAAAAAATGATTAAATAAAAATAAAAACAAAATAAAAGTGTTAGAAAATAGTTGCATGTTCCTGCGTCGCTTTGAAGTGTGGTGTATTATAAAATAAAATTTACGTAGCTTACCATAATAACGTGTAACACTACGAACAGAATGAATAGGCCCTCCAGACCTCTGCTGATGCTAAGTGGAGAATGTTGAGTTACGCCATGATTAATGACGACATTTCTTCGCTATCGGCTGGAGAAGAGTATTTTTAGGATGGGCCATGACAGATTTGGATGTCACCACTTAGCTTTCATACTCTAGAAATTTCATTTTAACAGATGAATCAGTATTAACTTAAGGTAACTGGGTACTTACTGCACCCACTCTACATCTACACGGATTCTATGGAAATCTCACTTAACCGCCTGGCAAAGGGTTCAACGTACCACTTTCACAACAATTCTCTAGTATTCCATTCTCGAACAGCGCGCGGAAAAAACGAACACCGATGTCTTTCTGTGCGAACTCTGATTTTCCTTATTTTATTATGGTGTTAGTTTTTCCCTATGTAGGTCGGCGCCAACAAAATATTTTTGCTTTCGAAGGAGAAAGATGGTGATTGAAATTTTGTGAGAAAATTCCACCGCATCGAAAAACGCCTTTGTTTTAATGATGTCCACCCCAAATCCTGTATCCTTCTTCTCGATAACACAAAACATTCTGTCCTCCTTTGAAGTTGCTCAAAGCACTCCGTTGATCCTGTCTGGTAAGAATCCCATACCGCCCACCAGTACTCGAAAAGAGGACGGACAAGCGTAGTGTAGGCGGTCTCTTTAGTAGATCTGTAACATTTTCTAAGTGTCCTGCCAATAATATGTAGTCTTTGGTTCGCCTTCCCCACAACATTTTTTCGTTTTCATCGATGTCGTCCCTATTTAAGATCGATTGCAGGGCTTGGCCAGAAATGAACCTGGCATAAGTGATAGATCCAGATCACCAGGCGTTTAGAAAAAATTGCATTTTGGGTGCGGAGCGAGCGAGATACACTATGTGATCAAAATTATCCGGATACCCCAAAAACATACGGTTTTCATATTAGGAGCATTGTGCTGCCACCTACTGCCAGGTACTCCATATCAGCGACCTCAGCAGTCATTAGACATTGTGAGAGAGCAGAATGGGGCATTTCACGGAACTCACGGACTTTGGACGTGGTCAGGTGAGGGGCGTCACTTGTGTCATACGTCTGTACGAGAGATTGCTGCACTCCTAAATACCACTAGGTCCACTGTCTCCGATGTAATATCGAAGTGGAAACATGAAGGGACACGTACAGCACAAAAGCCGACCTCGTCTGTTGACTGACAGAGACCGCCGACAGTTGAAGAGGGTCATAATGTATAATAGGCAGACATCTATCCAGACCATTACACAGGAATTCCAAACTGCATCAGCATCCACTGAAAGTACTATGACAGTTAGGCGGGAGGTGATAAAAATTGGATTTCGTGGTCGAGTGGCTGTTCATAAGCCACACATCACGCCGGTAAATGCCAAACAACGCCTCTCTTGGTGTAAAGAGCGTGAACATTGGACGACTGAACAGTGGAAAAAAATTCTGTGGAGTGACAAATAACAGTACACAATGTAGTGATCCGATGACAGGGTGTGGGTATGGCGAATGCCCGGTGAACATCATCTGCCAGCGTATGTAGTGCCAAGGGCAAAATTCGGAGGCCGTGGTGTTATGGTGTGGTCCTGTTTTTCATGGAGGGGTCTTGCAACCCTTGTTGTATTGCGTGGCACTATCGTAGCACAGGTCTACATTGATGTTTTAAGCAACTTCATGCTTCCCACTGCTGAAGAGCAGTTCAGGGATGGTGATCGCATCTTTCAAAACGATCGAGCACCTGTTCATAATGCACGTCCTATGCCGAAGTGGTTACACGACAATAACATCTCTGTAATATACTGGCCTGCTCAGATTCCTATAGAACACCTTTGAATCCTATAGAACACCTCTGGGACGCCGAAAGTACCGGGCCTCACCGACCTACATCGATACCTCTCCTCAGTGCAGCACTCCGTGAAGAATGGGCTGCCACTCCCCAAGAAACCTTCCAGCACTTGATTGAACGTATACCTGCGAGAGTGGAAGCTGTCATCAAGACTAAGGGCGTGCCGACACCATACTGAATTCCAGCTATACCAGTGGAGTGCATCAAGAACTTGTAAGTCATTTTCAACCATGTGTCAAGATGCTTTTGATCACATAGTGTATGAGCTATTTACGTTAGAGTGACGTTCAGGCACCAAGTGGCGGCGCGGAAAGAGAGAAGATCGATATTTGGAGGATCGTGGGGCCGGGTCTCTATATGGGAACGGGAAATTTGGTATTGCAAATAAATTTACGGAGCGTGACTGTAAGGCTTTCACGAGAAGTTGGTATACAAAATTAGATATTTTTATTTCTATTTTATAACTAATATGTGTTAGGAGGATATTCAACGTAGAAAAGAGAGAATCAGTAATGTTATTCACATCTGTACTTGTTATAAACAGCGGATTTTTAGAATTATATTACAATTTACAAATATAATACAATTATATAGAACTTACCTTAGAAGATAGACTAAAGAAAGGTAAACATACGTTTCTAGCAATTGTAGACTTAGAGAAAAGTTTTGACAATGTTGACTGGAATACTCTCTTTCAAATTCTGAAGGTAGCTGGGGTAAAATACAGGGAGTGAAAGGCTATTTACAATTTGTACAGAAACCAAATGGCAGTTATAGAGTCGAGAGGCACGAAAGGGAAACAGTGGTAGAGAAGGAAGACTGGTTTCCAGCCTGTCTCCGATGTTATTCAATCTGTATATTGAGCAAGCAGTAAAGGAAACAAAAGAAAATTTGGAGTAGGAATTAAAATCCATGGAGAGGAAATAAAAACTTTACCGTTTGCCGATGACATAGAAATTCTGTCAGAGACAGCAAAGGTCCTGGAAGAGCAGTTGAACGGAATGGACAGTGTCTTGAAAGGTGGCTATAAGATGAACCCCAACAAAAGCAAAACGAAGATAATGGATTGCTGTCGAATTAAGTCAGGTGATGCTGAGGGAATTAGATTAGGAAATGAGACACTTAAATACTAGTTGAGTTTTGCTATTTGGGGAGCAAAATAACTGATGATGGTCGAAGTAGAGAGGATATAAAATGTAGACTGGCAATAGCAATGACAGTGTTTTTGAAGAAGAGAAATTTGTTAACGTCAAGTATAGATTTAAGTATCAGGAAATCTTTTCTGAAAGTATTTTATGGAGTGTAGCCATGTGTGGAAGTTAAACATGGACTATAAATAGTGGAGATAATAAGAGAATAGAAGCGTTCGAAACGTGGTGCTACAGAAGAATGCTGAAATTTGATGGGTATATCCCGTAACTGTGGAGGGGGTACTGAGTAAAATTTGTTCAAATGGTTCAAATGGCTCTGAGCACTATGGGACTTAACATCTGAGGTCATCAGTCCCCTTGAACCTAGAACTACTTACCGAACTAACCTAAGGACATCACACACATCCATGCCCAAGGCAGGATTCGAACCTGCGGTCGTAGCGGTCGCGCGGTTCTAGACTGAAGCGCCTAGAACCGCTCAGCCACACCGGCCGGCAGTATAACTGGAGAGAAGACGAATTTGTGGCCAACTTGACTAGAAGAAGGGAGCGGTTGGTAGGACACGTTCTAAGGCATCGAGGTGTCACCAATTTAGTACTTGAGCGAAGTGTGGGGGATAAAAATCGTAGAGGGAGACCAAGAGATGAATATAGTAAGCAGATTCAGCAGGCTGTAGATTGCAGTAATTACTTAGAGATGAAGAGGCTTGTTCAGGTTAAAATAGCATGGAGTGATGCATACAACCAGTCTTGGACTGAAGACCACACCAACAACAACATAGTTGTTTTAAAATTTATGTAGAAGTGCAGATGTTTTCATTCATAAAAGGTTCTCTCTCATCGCATAAATTGTTTTATAGCATTCCGGGAACGCAGGATCCTTTTATCGTTACGTTATTTGTACTTCTAATATGCGTACATCTAGCTACCGGTGAAGTAAAACGATAATTAACTCTTATTCGTGGCTAGAAAAGAACGGTGATAGTTGCGGGCTATAAGTACCGATAAGGCAGAAATTTTACGCCTCATCATTTAAGACAACCATCTCGCTACTAATGTTGCCTCATGCTGAGGCGGTCGCTCTTGCACAGGTGAGAGCTCGGTGCGTGTAACTGGAAGACAATGTGCACTACGGAGAAAACTGACTAAAAATTGGGAGTACGTCCGGCATTGGGCTGAAATCGAAAAGCGGTCACATGACTACCCTCGCTCATATGTTGCCATCTTTATCCTCACGGACAAATCGACGAAAGCGTTTTTAAGGATTCGGTCTCAGCTAAATACTGTACAATCTCTCGAGAAGACCATCCCTTAACTGGAACTCTTCTCTAAACGACAATATTTTTAAGGAACGGAAGTAAACTTCCATAAGACCAATGCATCTTTATCCCCTTTAAGATGACCACTACTTTACACGACGAGAGACCGATCTTTAGCTGACAGTGTCCTCCGTTTAAGACAACCACGAACATTTATAGAAGAGGGAATTACAATAGTGTATTATTGTAATATTTCTCGTCAACTATGTCGCACAACAATTTCTAAAATTTCATTGTCATTTGTACTTGTAATAGCAAACAGTCTCTGTAGTGAACAATCATGGCTGCTTCACATTAATGAAAACCTTTTGTTATTTCACTAGGACAGTGAATTTCTGTGGTTAAAGAGACTGAAAAAGGAAAATCTCAGCGTCAACTAGCGAGTGAGTTTAAATGCGGAAAAAGTCAAATACAGAATAAATTGCAAATCGCGGAAGGTATATTAAGAAATGGGAAGATAACGCCAACAAAAATAAAAAAAGACTGTTTCAACCATCTGAACACTGTTTAATAGAGGTGTAACAGAGAACGTTTCTATTAGTGGACCGACACTACAAGAAAAAGCTCTTAAATTTGTTTGTGATCTTGGAATTCCTAATTTCAGTGCAAGTAACGGCTGCATGAGCCGATTTCACGTTCGACACAGTATTGTTTTCTGAGCAGTCTGTGGGGAAAGTGCAGAAGTTGATACTTACTGTAATTATAAGTGGCTATTTTGATAGTAACATTTACAACATGGACGAAACTGATCTCTTTTTAAAGCTATTCCACACAAAACACTAACTGTGGAGGGTGAACAGTGCAAAGGCGGCAAAATTTCGAAACAATGATTAACGAACCGTCTTCGTTCTAACCTCTGCGGTGAAAAAGAAAAACCACTAGTGATGTTTACAGAAAATCGTTGGCGGTGCTTCAAAAACACCCGCATTTCCTTGCTTAGTATCTCTTGGCATGCAAATTAAAATGCCTGGGTGACGTGTGCCAGTTTTCGTTCTTGGCTGAGTTACTTAAATTCAGAAATGAGCATTGAGAAATGTAAAATCCTACTTTCATAGATAATGCACCATGTCATTGCACCGAAAAGTTGTCAAATGTGTAAGCAAAATTTTTTTTCCTGTCAACACAGCATTGTGTGTTCAGCCTCTTGATCAAGGAGTGATCCAGCCTTCAAATTAAATTGCGGAAGGAAGCTTCTGTCTTCGCTACTTACGAAGACGCAACATTCGTGTACGACGTAGCTGTGTCCATACGTGATGCTATCCGCTGGATTAGAAGTGCATCGAATGAATTGAAAAATGAAACAGCTAGAAAATGCTTCATTAATTCTGGTTTTCAGTCTTCACATAATGTGGACGCTGGAGAAGAAGATTGCAATGAATCAGTCACCTGTGCGATGCTGAAAATATTGAACTGGACGTTTCCATAGTGAACGTATAAAATGAATGAAAATGAATGCTTCAATAATGATGACAATTGGGAAGACGACGCTGCGGGAATGAACCCAGATCCTCAATGTACTGACAACCAAAACAGTGATGGCAAAGATGACACAGTTCATGTAGAGGCAACCACATTGGGCCATGCCATACACAAGTTCCTTGCTTCTGAGATTTCCAGCCAGAAACTGATGTACTTACTGTCTGAAGTGCAATAGTAATGTGATTGTAAGCAAGCGCATGAGAAAGTGTGTGCAGATGCTGCTTTCCACGTATTTTACTACGTAAACGATTAGTTTAGTGCTGTATTACTATTGCTATGGTTAATAACACATAAAACAAATTGTTTTTCATCGTAGCAATTGTTTTTACTACTTGTGTTTAAATGATTATGTTCATCATCGCATTTTCCTTGAGCATCCTGCAAGGGGACTCCCCTCTATACTACAAATTTCTCATAAAAATTCAAGTGATCAACTTAAAGAAGTTTGTGACAAGTAAGACTATAAATATGATTGCTGCTCGTTTCAATCGGGGAGATTGTGCTCTCAGGTTCCTAATTAACCATAGCCTCGAAAATTTCGACATATCTCTTAGCCTCCTAATTAACCATAGCCTCGAAAACACCGAATAAACAGTAAAGACCATCGGAAATCTTGACACATCCGAAAATAAAAGGTCAATTACGCTGACGGAAAAAAATCGCAACACCAAGGAGGAGGACATAAACGAAAGTTGTTAGGTATATTTCTACGTCTGACAGATTTCGCACCAGTCGCATAAGAGTGTCGCTAGAAGCGCCACAACAAGGATATAAATAAGATTTGCTTTAAATATCCGTTGTAACGGTCGTGCGCGTTATTTGTCTTTGACATTGGATGTGGTGAGTTGATGTTAGTCAAAAACGCCTTTAACACGACGAAAGCGCCTTAATTAGCGCCTCACTGAGTTTGAAAGAGGTCATGTAATAGGGCTACGACGAGCGTGATGTTCCTTCTACGATACTGAGGAATGACGTGGTAGGAATTGCGAGCTAACATTCCAGCGATGTTCGGGATCATATGCGATTCCTCTTCGTCGAAATGTATTGGCTCAAACTCGTCTAGGGGTTGACCTGCACGTGTTGCATTACACGCCCTAAATTAGACAGCTGTGACCTTTGATTATATTGTCTGGCTGATGGCAAGTTTGCGAAATACAAACTTAACATATAGTAATAGTAATAATAATATCGGGAACTAAATTAACAACCCACAAATGATGTGGGCCACACAGTTGCAATTTGGTTAGAATAATGTTTATTCAGAAAGCAAAGAAATGGCGAAAGTGATCGTATTTAGAATTACCATTAAACTCGAGCGCATATCCATTTGACACAGTTCGATCATTCACAATCTCATCGTGAATTAAAATCCAACACTCCACCTCGATTACTACGCGAAAAGTTAAGAGTTCACACCAGGCTTGCGGCTGCTCACCGCTCAGAGAGTAAGTCCCGCAATACCACACCACGCGAAATTTTCTAAGTCGTTTCACTTTCTAGCTGCGTAAAGGCCGACTGTTCGCTTTCGCATCTCAATCCGAACTGTCCCTTTTGTAGCTCCAGCCGAACTGCCCGCTTTCCATTCTCCACCAGCTCTGTCCCTCTGTCAGTGCCCGGCCGCGCTTCCCGTGCGCCGAACATACTCGCTCAACTGACTAGTGCAGTTCTCTTTCCTGAAGCCGCCCATCTGATTGGCTACAGTTTATTCTACGTTATTTTGCATTTTAATATATTTAAATAATCAAAGCTTGACCACTTTCACGTTCTTAATGAAGTAACAATAATATCCATTGCTAAATTCGTTTAGTCCGCAGCTCGTGGTCGTGCGGTAGCGTTCTCGCTTCCCGCGCCCGGGTTCCCCGGTTCGATTCCCGGCGGGGTCAGAGATGACTGGGTGTTGGGTGATGTCCTTAGGTTAGTTAGGTCTAGGGGACTGATGACCATAGATGTTAAGTCCCATAGTGCTCAGAACCATTTGAACCATTTTTTAAATTCGTTTACATACCACCAATACAATTGCCTTCTTTATTTTGAATGTCACGGCCAACAGCCTTGTACCAATGTGCTTTCTCACAAATAAATAAGCAACAAAAGTAACTATTCCCCGCCAAACTTTACAACAAATATTCTCTTACTTAATGTTTCTATGAGGTGTCATGCTGTCATCGTTCAATATGTTCTGTGTGGAGGAAATGACGATCTGATGCTTAACTGAAGATAATGATAATTTAAATTTACTATATCTTTTAAACAAATAAAC
Organism: Schistocerca gregaria; assembly: GCF_023897955.1. Lineage (NCBI taxonomy): Eukaryota > Metazoa > Arthropoda > Insecta > Orthoptera > Acrididae > Schistocerca > Schistocerca gregaria. Next base: position 181,581,518 of record NC_064927.1, read on the forward strand.
TTGCAGAGCTGATATTTACAACATTTGTCATTTTAATGATGCGCTTCTCTACGAAATGTCGATCGTTAAGATCAACCAAAGCGTTCAAATTTTAGCAAGTAGTTCTTTGTTACAAAACTTGTTAACTTCACTTTAACAGTATATCCTAAACTATTATAGATATCAATATTCATGTCGTAGGTTATTGTCTGTCATACTACACACTACAGCGCTTAGGCCTCAATAGACAATAAACGCCTGTGAGTTTCCCCACCTCGTGGTGAATCTGCGGCCTTTGTGGCAAATGGTCCTGGACTACAGGGCTCGTTTCACAGTTCCTGTAGGCTGACTCTTGCGGCCATATATTTAAATGTGAGCGCAATGCTCGTTAACTCACGGAATGTAGTTTCTTTACGTGAACCCTAGACGGCCACGTGGCCCTACAGAAAGGGAAGACCATTGTGTTCAGTGTATCGTTCTGGTGCATCGTACTGCATCTACGGCAGCAATCTGAGCAACAGTTGGCAACACAGTGACACAACGAACTGTTTCAACTGGGCTACTTGAGTCGGCATGTGTGACCGAGCGGTTCTAGGCACTTCAGACGGGAACCGCGCGACCGCTGCGCTCGCAGGTTAGAATCCTGCCTCGGGCATGGAAGTCTGTGATGTCCTTAGGTTAGTTAGGTTTAAGTAGTTATAAGATGAACGAAAAAAAGGCTGACATCGAAATAAGTGTTCGAGGAATAGAAAAGCAACTGAAATCACTGAACAGAGGAAACTCCACTGGACCTGACGGGATACCAATTCGACTCTACAACACAGCATGTTGTTCTCAATGGAGAGACATCTACAGACGTTAAAGTAACCTCTGGCGTGCCACAGGGAAGTGTTATGGGACCATTGCTTTTCACAATATATATAAATGACCTAGTAGATAGTGTCGGAAGTTCCATGCGACTTTTCGCGGATGATGCTGTAGTATACAGAGAAGTTGCAGCATTAGAAAATTGCAGCGAAATGCAGGAATATCTGCAGCGGATAGGCACTTCGTGCAGGGAGTGGCAACTGACCCTTTACACAGACAAATGTAATGTATTGTGAATACATAAGAATAAGGATCCCTTATTGAATGATTATATGATAACGAAACAAACACTGGTAGCAGTTACTTCCGTGAAATATCTGGGAGTATGCATACGGAACGATCTGAAGTGGAATGATAATATAAAATTAATTGTTGGTAAGGCGGGTGCCAGGTTGAGATTCATTGGGAGAGTCCTTAGAAAATGTAGTCCATCAACAAAGGAGGCGGCTTACGAAACACTCGTTCGACCTTTTATACTTGAGTATTGCTCATCAGTGTGAGATCCGTACCAGGTCGGGTTGACAGAGGATATAGAGAAGATCCAAAGAAGAGCGGCACGCTTCGTCACAGGGTTATTTGGTAAGCGTGATAGCGATACGGAGATGTTTAGCAAACTCGTGGCAGACTCTGCAAGAGAGGCGCTCTGCATCGCGGTGTAGCTTGCTGTCCAGGTTTCGAGACGGTGCGTTTCTGGATGAGGTATCAATTATATTGCTTCCCCCTACTTATACCTTCACTAATGTAAAATTAGAGACATTTGACCTCGCTCGAAGGCTTTCTGGCAGTCGCTCTTCCCGCGAACCATACGCGACTGGAACAGGATAGGAAGGTAATGACAGTGGCACGTAAAGTGCCCTCTGCCACACACTGTTGGGTGGCTTGCGGAGTGGAAACGTAGATGTAGATGTAAAAGTTGTAAGAGACTGATGACCTCAGATGTTTAGAGTTCAGAGCCATTTGAACCATTTGAAATTGGTTTCTTCGAGGATAGTTCCGATCCAGACGCCTTGTAACCTGCTTTCCACTGCTTCGAAACCCCTACCATTTGCGACTTCAGTGTTGTCAAGCGAGAGCTCAAAAATGGTTCAAATGGCTCTGAGCACAATGGGACTTAACATCTGAGGCCATCAGTCGCCTAGAACTTAGAACTACTTAAACCTAACTGTCCTAAGGACATCAGACACATCCATGCCCGAGGCAGGATTCGAACCTGGGACCGTAGCAGTCGCGCGGTTCCAGACTGAAGCGCCTGGAATCGCTCGGCTACCGCGGCCGGCAAGCGAGAGCTCCCTGGAGGGCAGGACGGAGGTCTGCTGTGTTTTATGATGAAAGCTGGTCCTGGCTTGGTTACAATGATGGACATGCATTGGTTAGAAGCAGGCCAGTTGAGGGCCTGCATCCAACCTATCTTCGTGCTGGATACATTGGACCTATACCTGGAATTGTGGTCTTCGCTGCGATTTCGTATGAGAGCAAGAGCACTCTGATGGTTATCCCATGCACCCTGACTGCGAATTTGGGTATCAGTCTGCGGCTCGCCCTGTTATGCTGCCATTCGTGATGAGCATTCCAAGGGGTGTTTTCCAATAGGAAACGCTCGCTCACATGCCGCAGTCATAACCCAGCGTGCTGCACAGGTGGTCTACATGTTGCCTTGGCCTGCTCGATTACTAGGTCTGTCTCCAGTTGAGCACATACGGGACATCATTGTACGATAATGCTAGCATCTTCTATAAACAGCATAAACCAACCATGTATTGACCAACCAAGCGCAACAGGCATGGAACTCCATCCCACATAGTGACATCCGGCATCTGTATAACACAATGGATGCACGTTTGTATGCTTGAATTCAACATTTTCACGGTTACACAAAAAATTCCACATATGCAATATATTCCCTCGAATTTTATTTGATCTTCCAGTGTAAATCAAATATTTTATATAGACAAACGTAGTCCCGACACTTCACTACTCAAAATTAATTATATTTTAGTGTTATGATTTTTTCCGTCATTGTATTTGTGGCGCCCAAAAATGTTAACAACATGGCTCTCGTTTTACTTGCAACAATTTAAACAGTAGTATGAGATTCCTGCATAACCCGACACTCTGAAATCGCAACATATTCGGAAAGAAACGATAAAATATTTGTGACAAGTAGGGGTATAATGTTGTTTCACTCGCAACAATATCATCTTTAGTTTCTTAACCACAGGGAAGACACAAAATGGAAGGAACTCATTGCGATGTGAACACGCTGTTATACGTAAACAACATGGAATATTGCGGAATATACTTCTGTTTCGTGAATAATAGACGCCAATTCTGCGTTACAAATGTGAAAATGGAAAGAACGTGTATATATCGTTTCGAACTTTCCTCTGCTGCACAACAGAACATCCCTGAACACATGACTAAACTAAACGCGCGAAATATATCGCTTTATAACCATTGTGAATCTTCATAGAATTTTTTTAAAGACGATATATTATTAACTGACATTTAATTATTATAAACTGCATGTAGAATGACACATCATCGTTTCTACTTTGCCTTAAAACAGCATACTGGCATAACACGCCAAGTTATGGTACGAAAACCTGCGAAATATAATCCAATATGGCGGCTCAAAAGCATCGAGCGATAGACGTCATGTGATCGATTTCCTGTTTCGGCCGAGTGCCGATTTAGTTTTGATTAAGGATTATTTGTTAGATATTCATGAGAATGGTAACATTTTTGAAATGTCACTTATTGCAATACATTTCCGTTTCTAAGCGTTAAAGACTGTCTCATCCCTGATAACGCGTTTCCTGATATTTGAAGTTTCGTCGTATGAATTTAAATGTGGCTTCTCTGCCGTCACCTGTAATAACCATTGTGGATAGTCAAATGACTGTATTGAAAAGATAAAAAAAATCGCAATGATGTACTTAAAGAAGGAAAGTAGTGCACAGATAAACACTACGATTTCAGATTTTACTCCTACACGTAAATAGAACAAAATAAAGAATGATTGAAAGAAACTGTCATAATTAATGTGACCAAGTACAAAAATAGCATACTGATTGAGAACTGACGTACAATGTGTCGTTTAAGGATTTTACGATTCATTTCAGATTTTTATAACTTGTACTGTTTTGCTAGTTGATGTTTCCTGTTACATGTGAATATGTATCTCTCCTGTATGTACACTGTGGAGACGAGAGGGGAGAGAAAAAGAATTCCATTCGAGTTGCAATGTGGGAAAGTTTGACGTCTCACGCTACAAATGACTGAACTAGTTAAGATAATTGTTGGCCTCCACGTATAACAAAATCATCAAACCTTAGTTTTTAATTTTGTGAAAGAACATTAATCTGACTAGAATAATTTATGACAGTGTAATAGGATGGCACTTTGCCGACGGAAACAGGTTATGTAATTACAAAATATGAGTGTTAGTTCTAAATGGTCCCAATGTAATTAAAGGTCTGGGTCATGTATAATCCCAGAAGAGGTTATGTTATGACAAAGTGTTTTAATTTTGAAGATCTTTATTGTAAATAGAGAACTTAATGTTGAGTAATTCCAGCCTTGATAGTATTTCCAAATAATCATCAAGTATTATGATTATGTTTAAGCAATTTTGGACTACCTCATGAGTGATTCCAGTTTTATCAGCGACACTTATTTCTTACCTTAGTATGTTGTATGCCAGAAATAAGAATTCTCTAATACAAGTTTGACATTATACTTGAGAAGTCTATTGAAGTAAGGTAGAATTTTACGTACTGACGACTGAAGAGGTGCCCAACATTAAAAGTTTCGCACCAGTATCAACGAAGTTGTGATTTATTGATTAACTGTTAGCAGTTTCTGCTTCTTTCATGAATAAAGATAAGCTATGTAACAGTTTGAAGGTAATCTTCTTCTGTTTTGCTCATTAAATTCAGTGCTTTTATAATTAATTCTGGAAATCAGAAACAGATGAAAGTTCATTATGATAGCATGATAGCATTATTATTGAGAGAGTTCTGTTTTCTCTTTTCATTTTATTTCAAATGCACTAAGTGTAACTTGTCAGTTGTCTAGGTCCCGTTCTTGCAGGATCTTTTTCCAGCCGCTGGCTTTTGGAGCCATAAGCTTTAATCTTGCACTTCACGGCTCAGTTGAGAAAAGATGCAATAGGTTACACGCGACATCAGACAGTAGAGTGAGGTACGAACAACAGATTGTACTGAAATCCCACTTATCGTGAGAAATCGTACCAACTAACTAATCTTGTAATTTGATCGGCTGCTGTAAACGTAGATGGAGGAATAACCATTGGGTTAGCACGACGAAACTTATATGTGCATATATTAACTATTGCCGAACTATTGTTCAGGTTTAGTTTAAAATAACAGGGGAGGACCTTTTAATATTGTGCTATGATCAAAACACCAAAAATTTTTGGCGAGCATTTGAATAACGAGAAACGTCTGAATCACTTCGTGTGTCATCGGCTTCACATGGAATGAGCAGTCAGCGAAGCAGTACTTTGTGCCACCCGCTGCAGTTACAAATTACGCAGTACGCAGTGCAGTCTTTAGTAGCGGAGCCGAACATTGAGGTTCAATAGATTGCAGTGCACATCCAGAATCGCAACTCTACATGCAGTGTAGAGTATGGTTGAGCTTAGGTAGTGTAATTTGATTTGTGAGACAGTTACCATATTTTCTATCATGTTTAACAATATGCTAGAATTAATATTTGTGAATAACAAGGATGATTACTAAGTTAACGTGTGACTCTCATAGCCACAGATCTTTTACCAAAAAATTTAAGTGATTTGTCTTCTGTTTTATCTGATGCAACGTGCATAATAAAAAGCAGATCGAATCCTCACTACCATTTCAGTCTCAGTGTGTCTTAGCCGGTTTATTAGTAGTTCCACTACAGTTTCACACTGAGAGCAGCAAACTCACGATCCACAAGCTACCTCTGTGCCGGGACGAGAACATAATGTTGTTAGACATTTCCAGAATTTCTGTGTTTTGCTTTGACACAGCAAGATAGAACTAGCACAGCCAGCACAGCCAGCACAAATGAATACATCTACGTGCCATCCGTGGCAACACAGGGACGAGAGAAGCAGACGCACGTCATTTAGTCTTGACAATACCGTGTATTAAACACACACGTTTATCTCTGTTCGTATGTTGGAAAAACCATATAAACTGTAGAGTCAAAGAAACTGGTAAATCTGCCGAATATCGTGTAGGACCCCCGCGAGCACGCAGAAGTGCCGCAACACGGCGTGACACGGAATCGACTATTGTCTAAAGTAGTGCTGGAGAGAACTGACACAATGAATCCTGCAGGCTGTTCATAGATCTGTAAGAGTACCAGGGGGTGGAGATCTCCTCCGAAAAGCACGTTCCAAAGCATCCCAGATATGCTCAATAATGTTTATGTCTGGAAAGTGTGGGAGAGAGCGGAAATGTTTAAACTCAAAAGAACGTTCCTGGAGCCACCACTCTAGCAATACTGAAAGTGTGGAGAATCGCATTGTCCTGCTGGAATTGCTCAAGTCCGTCGGAATGCACAATGCACATGAACGGATGCAGGATGCTTACACACGTGGGCATGTCAGAGTCGTATCTAAACGTATTTGAATAAAAAATGATATCGTTACACTTCGCGATACAATTGTCAGTTATGTAATTTCAATAATATTTCAAACATACACGTTATACTAGGCGACAGCTCTGCCAGCCGTTTGATTTACGAAAAAAATTTTATACTAAAATTGCAGGTAATCTGACAATTACAGATACCGAAATAGACGTTTATCCGATTATTGACGACAATTTTGGGAATGATATTAACCACTCTGTGGTGCAACCTTTGCAACACACAGTTTACTGACAGTATGATTTCACCTACTTTTTGCCATATTAGTATCAATATAATGAGAAAATTTAGCAAATTTCTCCATCTGTTCAGATTGTCGATTCCAGTATGGCTGACGACGCTGGGATAGATATCGCCAACACGAAGGTGTCAGAACAGAATATTTTACTGACTCAGGTTAATGAACATCCAATTCTTGTAGAGTCAATCAGAATGCCAACAGTGTGTCAGAGGACACAATGATGCAAAGTGCTCAGTATGTTTCTAAAAATCCGTCGAATTCCATTAGCGGTAATTATTCAGATAATGCAGCAAACGAGACGTCCATGGTTGTGGATGATGTCTCCACAACACAAAGCTCATCACAGGTGACACCCGACACATCAGTTCAAAAGAATATGGAAGTGATCCTTCAAAATCTCATGCAAATGCTGGTTAAGCGAATTAACAAAACTGATCAGTTCAATGAACGGTTCACTCAGTTCAGTGGACGATTTAATAAAGATGATGAATGATTTTCCAGCATACGAGGAAAACAAGATGACACCATCACTCAGTTCAATGAACAATTTTCCAGCATACGTGACGAGCATAAATGGTACACAGAAGCGACTGATGGACGTTTTAAACAGGTCGATACGGATATTAAGGCCAGTGAAAAACGTCTTTGCTATAAAATTGAATCCATAGCCATGCAATGTCTAACACCTTTCACTTCTTTACGAGGTGACATACTTGGAATTTGCAGCCACTCTTCTTTCCTGGATAGCCGGCTGCTGGAAATCCTCTTGACTTATTTTCCGTCGAATAACGCTAGGTACAGGGATTTTTAGACTGTTTCTAGTTATGAAATAAATAGACATACAAACTTTGCTTTTCGTCAATTAACGATGTATTTTACTTTCATACACAATAAAACTCTCACTTTCGACATAACTTCCAGTAAATCCCTCGTACAGTCGAACGTCAGAAACAATATTTAAAAGAAAGTTGGTTTTGATACCACAACTTTTCTTAACATAAATCAGAAAATAAGTGTGACACACGGTAGGTAGGATTCTACCATCCCACACTCATATCCAAAATATCGTGTGTTCGAGACGGTAGAAATCTAAGTGGTTCTAGAATTTACACAGAAATTCTCGAATCACTACAAATGCGCGGACAGCATCAAACCTTTGAGAGAGGACATTAATAGTTTAAGACATCAATGTAGTGAGAAGTATAAAAAGCTTACAAATGGATCTGAGCACTATGGGACTTAACATTTGTGGTCATCAGTCCCCTAGAACTTAGAACTACTTAAACCTAACTAACCTAAGGACATCAGACACATCCATGCCTGAAGCAGGATTCGAACCTGCGACCGTAGCAGTCGCGCGGTTCCGGACTGAGCGCCTAGAACCGCTAGACCACCGCGGCCGGCAAAAAAAGCTTACAGATGAAATCGAATCAGTTAATGAAAGAATAGATCAACGAAACACTCTGTCAGATGAACGTCTTAAAGTTCGCACTGGGACCTCAGAAAAGCTATACAAATACTTGGTCCGAAGCACACAGAGGAGAACAAACAGGTTTTGCAGTCAATTGCAGTACAAAGTCAGGAAGTAGAACAGCTGTTTCTCACTAGTCTACAATCCATGTTGACGCTAATATAATCTCCATCATAGACGATGTTAAGAAAACAATCACAGAAACAACTGATTTCAAAGCCACCGTTGACACACGAATCCAGAAAGTGCACAGAGGACAATGACTCGTTAAGCTCCCGTCTTGAAGAAATAGAGCTGATGCAGGTTCCTGACAGAATTAAAGCAGATTTGAAAAAGATGATCAAAAGTACAGGCAAACTACAGAAGCAAGTCGATGTTTTAGTTCCAAACAATTCCACACACATTCTTACGCTCACGGAAAGATATGATGAGCTATCAGCAACGTTAGGAAAGCCTGAAAACCAAACTGAAAATAAATCAGATGACACAGCTCCCATTTCATTCACTGTATCTTAGGAATATCAGTTCATGCAACAAACATTAAACAAGCTTGGTGCACATAACAGTTCGCTTCATAGGAAGGTTAATAATTTACGTCATACAGTAGCCAGTATCAGAAATATTTCTCCATGTAATCGGTTCCAAACTAACATGCCTAACGTGCAACAGCAACAGTCACCTACTTTTTAGCCTCACATTAATATGAGCAGACTACAAGGAGTGCCTGACGTTGACGCAAACCAGTTGTCACACGATCAGTTTTTTCACGCCGCCGGACCTTCTTAAAATCTCCAACATGATGGATTTGACTATAAACATTTCCTACCTGTAAAGGAATTCCAGGAGTTTAGAAATAACGGCATAGACCTGCATCCCCTTGATTGGGTACAGCAATTTTTATTGTCGCTGCCACCGAAGTGGCCAGTGACGCATAAGGTCGAATTTATCGGTAGATTTTTAGAGGGAGAAACTTCGATGCGTATGAGACCCACAGCAAGATTTCCAAAATGCTTTTATATCTGCATATTGGTTGGAAACGACTGAGCAAGGCATTAAAGACCAGCTAATGAGTTTACCCAATTTTGAACACTCAATTTTTTCCACGTCACTCAGTTTTTTGCGTATATGATTCAACAAAACCAGTACCTGTCCGAACTGTATAGTCAATCTGCCCTCGTACAGTTATGCATCTCAAAACTCCCACGCATATGTGGAGTTTCCCTTCTCACTGGTCAGCAAAAGGAATGTATTTCAGCGTTCAGAGACTTATTGCAATTGTTAGAAATTCAGCAATCGGACTACCAATTTGTCAATAAGCAACCAATGTAGCAACTCATTTGCTTACAACGAGCAATCCCACCCATTCCGTAACAAGAGAAAAAATTTGGTTCCGATAATGATTTTCACGGATATTTTAATGAGAGACAACATTTTGATAACCAGTATTTCAGTAGAACCAACAATATCAGGATTTAGACGCCAGCAGTGACAGTTTCCAGCCACAATTCTTGCCGCAGCCGCAGCATTCCGGAAACATCCAACAACAACATGGCAACAAAGTCAACCGAGCTTCAATGTGCCGCCGCCCAGATTTGACACTACGGCCCAGTATATTCATTTTACGCAAGCGTGAGGAAATAACTTCTCCCACAATAGCCAATCGTCCCAATCACATCGAAATGATAAACAGCGAAATAATTTTCACCACATATATAAAGGGAATAACCTCTAATTTCAGCGTAATTTCGGCAACAGCAGCTTTCATCAGAATCAGCCTCAGCCGTCTCAGTCCACTGTTAATGAGCCTAATGTGTGTTTCCATCCACCGCAGCATTCTGCAGAGCAAAACAACCGTACAGTACAAATAATTTAACTACAACAGTAATCTTCTGCCACCAATCAGCCCACTAGTAATGCATGGCTAGAAACTACCGACGCTGTTTAATCGGAAAACGTACACTGCCATTCTGCTACTCAACATACCATTCGGGAAAACGTCATAACTTTCGACGGCATTGGTTACACGCTATTACTACAGAGACACCAAACTCAAAAGACTATTTCGCGTCCCACAGTTGAAATAAAAATTGGCTTGCATTCATTTTCTGCAGTGATCGACTCTAGTTTACCGGTAACGGTGATAAATGTAACAGCGACAATAGCTGTCCCACTATTCCACTTGGTGAAACGAAAGTTCGAGGCACAGTCTCCATCAAGGGAGTAGATGTGAAACTGCAAACCCACCTATCTTTTATACCCGCTTATCACACATTTCACACTAATTTCTGCATCGTTTCCCTCTCAACCACCGTCGTCAACCTTGGCATGGATTTCCTTATCAAACATGACACTGTTATCATCAACTTTAAGAAGTCATTGCTTATATTGAAATCTGATACGCAACAAATAGCTGTTACTTTTCAGAATACTTTGTTAGCTGAGGTGCGAGACATTAATAGAGTAGAGGTCAGTTCAGCATCTAAGAATACCAATTGGGAGACAACATTGTTTAGAGACACGTATTTACATAGTAACAATATCCCTGATGAATTTGGTTATGACGTTGTGCAGACGATCAATAGTGAGGCAAGTAAATGTAAAGCTTCGACCGACAACGAACGCCAACAGTTGCAAGATATTCTTTTACAGCACACTGAAGTATTAAACGATGTACCAGGAACCGTATCCGGTTTTGTTTACGAATCCAAATAAAACTGCATGATACATTTAGTCAAAGCATTATTCCATTCCATTCATCATCTACAGGGTCAAGTAAGGACGTCAGGCTATATTAGATCAAAGTATCATTGAACCAGCCTTTAGTCAATATATTAACCCTCTTCAAATTGTTATCATCGTTACTGAAACTGATCGTCCGCAAACGCTGGAAGAGCTCTTGCATAAATTTCACGGAACCTCAATCTACTCTACTTTCGACCTAAAATTTGGCTTCTGGCAAATTAAACTGCATCCTAATTGCACAAAATACACTGTTTTCCTATGTTTCGGTAACTGCTACCAATTTTGTATAATGGCTTGTGGGTTGACAATTAGCTCCGCTGCATTCAGCTGTGCGATGAATCCTATTCTTCCAAATGAATTAAAAGACAGAATGACCACATACATTGACGACTTCTGATTGCAGAATCTTCTTGGTCGGGACATAAATCTGTTCTTCGCACGCTATTGCAAACTTTTCTTACAGAAGGTATCACCGTGAACCTCAGTAAATCTCATTTTGACAAGGCTTCCATTAAATTTCTTTGTCACGTACTTTCGGCAGAAGGCATTGTACCCGATCCCGATAAACTAAAAGCCAACCGACATTACAATTCCGTCTACCAAAAAACAGCTTCGCAGTTATCTCAGTTTGATCAGCTTTTTTCGCAGTTTCATACGCTACTCAGCACTAGATGCCACTAGATTGCGTCACTTACTGGTAAAAATATTATCTAGTCGTGGGATGACTAAGCACAATCCGAGTTTCGCAATCGAGAAATTGCTTTACTTGGCGCTCCACATCTATCATATCCACCCGACAAAAAATTTTTCAGTTGCTATAGACAGCTCCAAGACTGTGCTCTTGGTGTCCCTGTATTTCAGGAAATAGAGGCAAAGGGTGCAACTGTCAAGAAAAAAAACATCACCTTTGCTAGCCGCATCCTCATATCGGGTGAAAGAAATTATTCTATCACCGAACTCGAAACGTTATGTATTGTTTGGTCTTTCACTAAGTTTCGTCACTTTCTCTATGGCAGATACACAACAGTTTACAAAAATGACAGAGCTATTCAGTTTCTTTTATTAGCTAAATTCGTACATGACAGACTTAATCATTGTAAACTTCATTTGCAGGAATTTGATTTTACGATTGTCTACATCCTAGGAACTCAGAATAGTGCAACGGATGCACTTTCACACTCACTGTGCAGTAACCAGCAAGAAATCGGTGCTAATTTCTGTCAAACCTATTTCAGCCTTCTTTAAATTAAACAGGTAGCTTTTGAATATTTTATTTCAGCATCTTTAAAAGGCATCGCCAGAGAACAGAGTAAAGACGACGTCTGAAGACGGATCAAACTTCTGTGGTGTGACACGAATCAGACAACAAACAGATCTTACTACACCGTGCACAATAATATTGTTTCGCCCTGACAGCGATGACTGGGATATCCGCATACCTGAAGAACTTGTTAATAGCTTAATCTGGTACACGCAAGTGAGTTAGGCCAATAATGGTGCATGCAAATGTTTTTTGATACTACGGCAGAACTGTTGTTTCACAGCCCCTCCCGCCGGAGGTTCGAGTCCTTCCTCGGGTATGGGTGTGTGCGTTGTTCTTAGCATAAGTTAGTTAAAGTAGTTTGTAAGTCTAGGGACCGATGATCTAAGCAATTTGGTCCCATAGCAATTCACACACATTTGAACATTTTTTTTTGTTAGTTCACAAATATGGAAAAGCGTATTCGTCGAGTCTTGGCTACTTGCAAAATATGTTAAAAATCTTCTACAGTATGTCACACTGCGCCTCTGTACCCAGTTGTACCCATGAAATTAAGACATATGGCAAATTTTGATCTATTTGGATTCATTTCGAGATCTACTAAGGATTTCCGTTACATATTCGTTACTTAGAAATGACTTCGACATTTGTATCTTTCACTCCCATACGAAAAGCCACTGCTAGAGCTCTTTCTATTGCTTTTACTAAACTTTTTTTGCCTAATGTTGGACATGTTCAGAAGGTAATCTCCGACAACGGACCGCAATTTCAATCAGTAATATTGACAAGTACACTGCAAGCTAGAAATATTACACCCATTTTTATCCGCAGATACCATGCTTCTTCCAATCCATCAGACCGCATCATGAAAGAGTATAGAATACTTAGTCGTATCTGTCACAAAAACACATAGATTGGAGCAAGCACATTTCAGATTTTCAGGACGGCATCAATGCCGTACCAAACTCCTCCTCCATGGTTTCCTTTATCTTGTATTGAAAAATATAGATCTACGAACAAAATTCGTGAACTTGTTTCCTTTCCTACTACAGGAAGATTAAGTCGCTATGAAATTATGGACATCGCACATAACAATATTAAGAGTGCAGCAGAGCGTCGCAAACATAAACAAAAACAGGTGAATAACCTCCAGGAATTTCGCGTAGGACGAACAAAGTGTTGGTACGTACTCACTACCTATCCAGCACAGGAGAAGGTCGTTGCAGCAAATTTGCACTTTTCATTCTGAATCTTTTAGGATACGCATTCTTCCCCATTCTAGCGTGGTTGGTACTGAAGCCTTGCAGACGAGAAAATCGCGCGGCAATCATCACATCAGCAATGTCGAGCACTTTATAGAATACCTTTTGCTTTGGGTTCATTTCACGTAGCTAGACAGAATTTTGAGGATCACATACCACAAATATTTATTTTTCTGTCTTTCAGACTGATATATAGAATATTTTGGTACTTTTCAAGTAATATGCTACTTGACATTTGTCTTGCAGAAGACGTTATTTGTGTTACCAGTAAATCTCAACAGATGCTTATTTTGGTTCTATATGTGAGTCCACGTACCTATGAAAAACACCAAACCTTTTACATCACACATGTCCCATGCTCATATACACTCCTGGAAATTGAAATAAGAACACCGTGAATTCATTGTCCCAGGAAGGGGAAACTTTATTGACACATTCCTGGGGTCAGATACATCACATGATCACACTGACAGAACCACAGGCACATAGACACAGGCAACAGAGCATGCACAATGTCGGCACTAGTACAGTGTATATCCACCTTTCGCAGCAATGCAGGCTGCTATTCTCCCATGGAGACGATCGTAGAGATGCTGGATGTAGTCCTGTGGAACGGCTTGCCATGCCATTTCCACCTGGCGCCTCAGTTGGACCAGCGTTCGTGCTGGACGTGCAGACCGCGTGAGACGACGCTTCATCCAGTCCCAAACATGCTCATTGGGGGACAGATCCGGAGATCTTGCTGGCCAGGGTAGTTGACTTACACCTTCTAGAGCACGTTGGGTGGCACGGGATACATACGGACGTGCATTGTCCTGTTGGAACAGCAAGTTCCCTTGCCGGTCTAGGAATGGTAGAACGATGGGTTCGATGACGGTTTGGATGTACCGTGCACTATTCAGTGTCCCCTCGACGATCACCAGAGGTGTACGGCCAGTGTAGTAGATCGCTCCCCACACCATGATGCCGGGTGTTGGCCCTGTGTGCCTCGGTGGTATGCAGTCCTGATTGTGGCGCTCACCTGCACGGCGCCAAACACGCATACGACCATCATTGGCACCAAGGCAGAAGCGACTCTCATCGCTGAAGACGACACGTCTCCATTCGTCCCTCCATTCACGCCTGCCGCGACACCACTGGAGGCGGGCTGCACGATGTTGGGGCGTGAGCGGAAGACGGCCTAACGGTGTGCGAGACCGTAGCCCAGCTTCATGAAGACGGTTGCGAATGGTCCTCGCCGATACCCCAGGAGCAACAGTGTCCCTAATTTGCTGGGAAGTGGCGGTGCGGTCCCCTACGGCACTGCGTAGGATCCTACGGTCTTGGCGTGCATCCGTGCGTCGCTGCGGTCCGGTCCCAGGTCGACGGGCACGTGCTCCTTCCGCCGACCACTGGCGACAACATCGATGTACTGTGGAGACCTCACGCCCCACGTGTTGAGCAATTCGGCGGTACGTCCACCCGGCCTCCCGCATGCCTTCTATACGCCCTCGCTCAAAGTCCGTCAACTGCACATACGGTTCACGTCCACGCTGTCGCGGCATGCTACCAGTGTTAAAGACTGCGATGGAGCTCCGTATGCCACGGCAAACTGGCTGACACTGACGGCGGCGGTGCACAAATGCTGCGCAGCTAGCGCCATTCGACGGCCAACACGGCGGGTCCTGGTGTGTCCGCTGTGCCGTGCGTGTGATCATTGCTTGTACAGCCCTCTCGCAGTGTCCAGAGCAAGTATGGTGGGTCTGACACACCGGTGTCAATGTGTTCTTTTTTCCATTTCCAGGAGTGTATGTTCGATTGGTACCTTGTTTTCACGGATCCTTTATTATTCAGTATTTTATTAAATGGCGACGTCCCCGGTAGGGAGATGCTTGCAGGTCAGTTCTCTTATCGTAAATTTAGGCCTTGCACATTATTCTGTTTTCATAAGCACGTGCATAAAAACCATAGCTGAAAGAGACACCATTTATTTTGACATGTGTCCAGCACACCACATCCCTTGGGTGTTCTGGCTGCTGCAAACCGTAACTTAAACTTTTTTTTTCCATAATAAGAATCTGTATACAGCTTTTACATATCATTAGTTTCTGATTCTATTTTATATTTACTGATATCATGCAATGTACTATATTTTATGATGCTGTGCTACTCCACTTTGCCACTATTGCATTCCCTATGCAAGATACTATTACTACTGAAATTTCTGATGAATTATTATTACTTTTTTTTGTTAAGTTAGTCACTCTTTCTATTTTATGATGTTTCCATGTTTCAGTCATACCCAGTCTTGTCCTCTATTTTGCTATATATCTCTTGCTCTTGATGATGTCACTAGTTTACTTGCTTTCACCTATGCAGATTCAAGAAATCAATCCTGAACACCATTAATACTTCATACTCTTGTTTCCTTGCAGTCCTTTATAACCATTTTCCTGTTAATTTTTTCTTTGTATTTTATGTTAGGTATAGGAGTTTTCCGAGTGAACGCGTGACGGGAGATTCTTCGGTCGGCGTTCAACGAACCAACTTGTGTTGAAAACAAGACTGCGTCCCTAACCGTGGACTATGGACCTCGCCGTGCTCGCCGCCCTTGTCTTTTTTCGCGCCGTATTTGCGATGCCGATCATTGGGCGCCTTGACGTATAAAATTGTGGCGGGTTCGTCGTCTCACGCTGAACAGCTTCCCAGATCGTAATTTTCAAGCTCCAAGTTACGTATGACTTTTATTCTGTGTTTAATTAAGAAGATTGTTGAAACTTATTGTGGCATGGATAGCTGCCGGAGACTGTTCTGAACGTGGTTCCACAGTGGCTATTTTAAGGAGGATGAGGTTCCTCATTTCGTTTCTCATCTTCTGTGGAGTGTGTGTTTTAAGTTATTTTCATGCAAAGTTTAGCTTGTTTTAGGGCATATTGACGGTTTTGGGACTGGTTGCTGTTGTGTACGCGCCAAGCATCCGTAGAATTAATGGTTTAATCATTTGTCATGGCAGGATTTGGTATTTTATTTACTGTTCAAAGTGGCTTAAGGTAACTGGAAGTGATGACTGAGTTTCCTGCTAATTTACTGGGAGACGGGTAATGTTAGAGTATTGCTCCATAAGAATTTTGAGGCATGCTTATTATATATACACTCCTGGAAATGGAAAAAAGAACACATTGACACCGGTGTGTCAGACCCACCATACTTGCTCCGGACACTGCGAGAGGGCTGTACAAGCAATGATCACACGCACGGCACAGCGGACACACCAGGAACCGCGGTGTTGGCCGTCGAATGGCGCTAGCTGCGCAGCATTTGTGCACCGCCGCCGTCAGTGTCAGCCAGTTTGCCGTGGCATACGGAGCTCCATCGCAGTCTTTAACACTGGTAGCATGCCGCGACAGCGTGGACGTGAACCGTATGTGCAGTTGACGGACTTTGAGCGAGGGCGTATAGTGGGCATGCGGGAGGCCGGGTGGACGTACCGACGAATTGCTCAACACGTGGGGCGTGAGGTCTCCACAGTACATCGATGTTGTTGCCAGTGGTCGGCGGAAGGTGCACGTGCCCGTCGACCTGGGACCGGACCGCAGCGACACACGGATGCTCGCCAAGACCGTAGGATCCTACGCAGTGCCGTAGGGGACCGCACCGCCACTTCCCAGCAAATTAGGGACACTGTTGCTCCTGGGGTATCGGCGAGGACCATTCGGAACCGTCTCCATGAAGCTGGGCTACGGTCCCGCACACCGTTAGGCCGTCTTCCGCTCACGCCCCAACATCGTGCAGCCCGCCTCCAGTGGTGTCGCGACAGGCGTGAATGGAGGGACGAATGGAGACGTGTCGTCTTCAGCGATGAGAGTCGCTTCTGCCTTGGTGCCAATGATGGTCGTATGCGTGTTTGGCGCCGTGCAGGTGAGCGCCACAATCAGGACTGCATACGACCGAGGCACACAGGGCCAACACCCGGCATCATGGTGTGGGGAGCGATCTACTACACTGGCCGTACACCTCTGGTGATCGTCGAGGGGACACTGAATAGTGCATGGTACATC
Source organism: Schistocerca gregaria (assembly GCF_023897955.1). Classification (NCBI taxonomy): domain Eukaryota; kingdom Metazoa; phylum Arthropoda; class Insecta; order Orthoptera; family Acrididae; genus Schistocerca; species Schistocerca gregaria. Next base: position 181,599,039 of record NC_064927.1, read on the forward strand.
CAAACCGTCATCGAACCCATCGTTCTACCATTCCTAGACCGGCAAGGGAACTTGCTGTTCCAACAGGACAATGCACGTCCGTATGTATCCCGTGCCACCCAACGTGCTCTAGAAGGTGTAAGTCAACTACCCTGGCCAGCAAGATCTCCGGATCTGTCCCCCATTGAGCATGTTTGGGACTGGATGAAGCGTCGTCTCACGCGGTCTGCACGTCCAGCACGAACGCTGGTCCAACTGAGGCGCCAGGTGGAAATGGCATGGCAAGCCGTTCCACAGGACTACATCCAGCATCTCTATGATCGTCTCCATGGGAGAATAGCAGCCTGCATTGCTGCGGAAGGTGGATATACACTGTACTAGTGCCGACATTGTGCATGCTCTGTTGCCTGTGTCTATGTGCCTGTGGTTCTGTCAGTGTGATCATGTGATGTATCTGACCCCAGGAATGTGTCAATAAAGTTTCCCCTTCCTGGGACAATGAATTCACGGTGTTCTTATTTCAATTTCCAGGAGTGTATGTATTCCAGTGTGGCTGTGATTTGACCTTGTTTCCATTGCAATCTATTTGTGCTGTAGGCCATTTGTTAAGCCTGCTCGTTTCTTGGGGTCGGTACGGTTATGGATTCTTTATCAGGACGGCTCATCGTGAGACCGGTCGGACTATACATGAATATATACCGCCTGCTTGTGAGCCTGTGCCCAAGGCGTGGGCAGTGAACGCTAGTGTTGCCTAGCGTTATTGCTTCCAAATACTTCTGTGGGCTTTAACGCTGTTGGAACTTGGGAATTATTTCGATTCAATATGTCCGTTAGTTAAGTGAGGCCACTTTGTTAATATTAGCGTTTCTGTAAGTCACTTTACTGGTTGAGTCATTACGAGCCATTCTTATTTAACACTTATGTTAATCACTTGTGTATTTTTAATGAATGTGAAACTTGTTATTTTTCCTGTGTGCCAGTTTTGTGACCTTGGCCCACTTTGCATTTTTAGTAAGCATGTTTCACTGTGGACCTTTATGTGGGCATTTCTGTTTTATTAAGCTTTAAGATCATTGTTTAATGAAGTTGTGGTATTATGTGGCTTTGTAACTTTGAGGTTGGAAGTGTATACTGTTACTAGTCTTTTGAGATATGGTTAAACAAGAATGACTGTTCGTGATTGATTATTCACCATGCCTACCATCTATGATTTTGGTCGCGGACGCAAAATATGATTCTTATTCGTGTTTATGTAATTCAATTAAAGTGAAGATTTGTATATTGCATCAGTAAGAGGGCAAATTTCCGAACTGAAGTTTATAATAAGGTCTGTTTTGAGTCAAATTAAAGTTGTAAAACAATCACAAGCTTCTCCATCACCAGTGATCCCGGGCTTCCTATTTCCTTTAATTAACTGTGGTGACAATCTAATTTTTGATTTTCTAAAGAACTGAGTAGTACCACGGTTCAAAGAGTATTCTAAGAATATTTAATGAGTGTATATGCCCTGGGCTGCCGCCATTATTGACGATTTTACTGATGATTCGTCTAAAATGATATTGTATAATGTTAATACGTAATTTGTGTATGCTGTGTCCTTCCTAGCAAAATCTGTCTCACCTTGTGCCATATGATAGGAGGTGTTTGTAGGAGACCATCAAAGAAGCTTTGCACCTGAAAAATTGTTTTTTCACCATTCCTTATGAGACTACAAATGATGCTGCCTTCTTATGTTAGCACACAAGACTTCTTTTTTTTCAGTTAATAATAATATTTCCAGGTTCCACTATTTCTGAAATTCACTCTCATCTTTGCATATTTATCTCATGATTTAGTGTCATTTTTTACATTTACCTAGTCGGTAAGCTATATTGCACTTAGTACTCCTGTCTTTATGTTTGCATATACTATAATCACATTTTTTTGCTTTGGCCATAGCATTTCTTGACTTAAGACGAATGACGATTGACTGTTTATCATTTCCTTTACAGATAAAGTGCACTGCCGTTATCAGTCATTTCCATATACTTCCCTGTAGACATGTGGATTGTTATAGATATAAATAATTTGATAGACTGAAATTTATGAAGCCCTGAGGGTGCTACACAACCTATAAATATTGTGTCCTTACTCATAAAGTGTTGTAGTTTGATTTTATGTTGCTATTTGTCTAGTATGTAGTAGTACAGGCCATACAGAGTCATACTTCTATATAATACTACTTATACACTTTGATCTTGTAAAAGCCATATAGAGTTACATATTCTCATTATGAATTATGCGTAGGCCTCTTGAGTGCCATATAAAGATATTTTACATTTATTCTAGGCTTTGATGTTTATGCTACTTAAAAGCCATAAAGGCGATTTCTGTCACATTTTTAGCTATTAAGGTCTGCATTTATTTCATGTACTAGGTCACGAAGCCCCAATCATTTTACTGCTATTAAGATCAGCATTTAAGTATGTAGGAAGGTCACTTTGAGCCCCTGATTAATATTTTCTATTCTATTGTTTTAGATATTAATATTTGCGTTTATTCCGCGTACAAGGCTACCTGGAGTCATTCATCTCTTGATTTTACTGTTAGATTATGTACGATATTGTACATACAGGGCAACTGAGAGCCACAGTATAGTATTATGAACCACTTATGTTTTCTGTCATGTTAGGTTATTCTAACTGGCAGGCCGATGCCACACTTACTGATTTTGTCTTATTCAGAGTTCACTTTCCGTTTTGCCTGCACACTTTGATGTGAAGCATTGTTGCGTCATCTGGTGTGTAATTTCATTAGGATACTGAATGTTTTCTGATCAGATAGATTAATCGCTGCTGACATGGGTAGAAATTACCTTTTCATATTCTCTATTATCTGGTCTCATACCTCTGTTCATGGCATTGGATCAATTTATTACTGGTGTTCATACTTCAACGTAAGTGGCTGTATATGTCTTTTGGATCTCAGAAGAATCTCCACTATGAAGAGCAGTGATGATGATGGTCAACATGTTACTGACATTGCGTTAATTGCCAACTATGGTTGTTTGTAATTTGTGTGCCTAGTACCTACTGTACCTCTGCACACAGCTGGGGAACATGATAAGTTCGGATATCCTTGTACACTGAATGCAATCTACACTGGTTACTACTCAGTTGTTGAACCTGCAAAAAAAGGATTTAATGATGCAGTCACTTCAACATGCTCACAGGCTTCGGCCATGACTCTTCCTTTCCCTTGCCCAATCCTATACCGTTATCTTGACGAATATAATTGCATACTGATTTTGCTTTACATGATTTATTTGTCAGCAACTTTGTTTATAACAGAATTTACTCTTATTATAACCAGATTATGATTAATACTGGTGTGATGTTAAACAGTTAGATTTTTTTGTGTAACCATGACATGCTACTTTATGATGGTCCTTAGGACTACACTGTAATGATTCTATACTATTCGAGGTCTCTACTTATGAGTAATGAAATAAATTTTCCACACATTTGTTATACTATGCACTTCCAAACATCTGCCAAATTTGTTAAACCCGTCTGAAGGGGTGTAAAAGGAGTCTACTGGAGTACACTTACATGTGGTACCAGAATACCGAAATGATACTAATGTAACCTAAAATGAAACTATTATATTGTAAACAATGAATGCCTCTGATGGGCTCTATAAAGCAGATCGCTGACTTTGCACGACCGCAAAGTGAAAGATACTGCTTCTGGTCTGAGATTGTAGTGTTGGAGTAAGAGAGCACTTGAGGCACAGCAGTTTCTATCAGTCTGTGAGCGAAAGAGGACACAGTGGACAGTTTTTTTTGTGGTTTGCTCTGTAAAGTCACCAAGTGTTAGATTATAATGCAGGAATTTTCTCAAACCAACATTTTGTGTTATACCGCATGTACAATAGGTGGTTAAAATGGTGAACGGTTTTTATGACAGGTAAATTTAACTGTGACAAGAAAGGATTACTGTATTAATCTTAGAATGAAGCTTTAGGAGTACATTTATAATTGGAAATATGTGGAAGCAGAAGTCTTCTCGCAGTTAAGGTAAAGATATTAATTTTCTATTCCTTTCCGTTTGCCAGCGTGTTTGTATAAATGAGCTTGATGATAATTGTTAATAGCTATGTTGAGTAACCCCAGAATGTACATAATCAGATTTGATGTATAGGCTAACTAGATATTTCCCGTTTGTAATGTTTTTAAGATTTGTTAACGCAGGTATACGTAATCTGATTATTAGCCCAACAACTTCCTATCCACATCACATGTTCTTCAACATTAAATTTTTCTTAAATATTTCGTTGATCAGCCAAATGAATTTCATGTATATTTCCAAGCACTGCCGCCACCATTGCACACTGCTCAGCCTGTAGCTAGAATATTTTATTCTTCTTCATCAGAGAGCAGAATATATCGCGATCCACCGTTTCTGCATTACAGGTAAGACAATTTTATTTATTTGTTGTGTACAGGGACTAAAGATATCAGTTTTGAACAGGGCCAGAGGATTCAGTACTTACGGGGCTGAATGTATTTTGCAGTCACTGTATTTGTTTATTGGTGCTGGGAGTTGCACTGCCCAATCAGTTCGTATACAGTTTTGCCAACAGTAAGACAGAGAAAGCATATGACTTGCACTTACAACACACTACACGATAATTCTAGCTTTGTTTGCATTCTCAGTTCAGGCATTAATTTAAGTATTTCATAATCATTAAACAAAGTTACAGTTCATTTAAATATCCGAATAAAAAATAATAAATAACGTTATAAACTTAGCTGTCGATTGTCGCTTGTCAAGGACACAAACTAATCTGTCGATTCTGCGAAACCACTGACCATGCATCGCTGAGTTTCATGGCGTCTTCTTTTCTGTTAAAATTTTCACTATGCGAATACATGTCGATAGCTTCACTATATAGACGTAGAAAATAGTTTTTCCATAGTAGATCAAATTTTGCTTTCAGAAATTTAACTTCATGATTTACTGACTGTAGAGCATGCTGTGCTACAGCATAACTTTCGGTTTCCCTTGTAGGAAACGACTTTTATATTCTTTCAGTCTTGTATTCACGCGCCTCTTGGTAATTCCAATATAGAGCTTTCCACAAATACATGGTACCTTATACGAGGTGTGATGAAAAGTTTTAAGAATGGGCTTGTAATTGTTCAATGGTGGTACTTACATGCTACTGTGATGCATCTCCTTCAAAATAGTCCCCTTCTGACTGAACACACCGACTACAACGTTGTTTCCACTTTTGGAAACATTCCTGGAATTTTTTTCCTGAAGTGTGGTAAGGACGCTCTCCGTATTTGCCTGGATGTCTTCAATTGAGTCAAATCACTTCCCTTACAGGGAAAATTTCAGTTTGGGGCCAAATCAGGGGAATATGGTGGTTGTGGAAGCACAGGAATTTTGAATTTGGTCAAAAATTCAACGATGGAGAAGACACGATGAGCCGGAGCATTGTCATGGCGTAGCAACTAACTCCTGTCTTACCACAATGCAGGCCTTTTCTTCCGCATGTTTTCGCGCAAACACTCAAGGACACATTTATAGAATTCTCGCTTAATTGTCTGTGATCCAGGGGTAAATTCATGATGCACAAGACCGGCAGCGTCGAAAAAAATCACTAACATTGTCTCCACCTTCGACCGATCTTGCTGTGCTTTTTTCGGTCGTGGTGGACCTGAAGTCTTCCACTGCGAAGACTGCACTTTGGTTTCAGGATCATATACATATATTCACGATTCGTCACCTGTAATTACCATATTTAACAAATCTGGGACATTTCTACTCCGATTAATCAGTTCTTGGAACACCTTGAGTCGGAATTGTCTCTGGTCACTTGACAACACTTTTGGAATCAATTTTGCGGACACTCGACGCATGTTCAGATCGTCAAAATAGAGTGAACTGCATAGAAAGTTAAATTACGTTCATCCGCCATCTCCCTGATTGTAAGTCTACGACCATAGCGCACTAAATGGCCAACTTTCACTACATTTTCATTCGTTTTTGAGGTGGAAGGATGCCCGGAACGTGACTCATTTTGAAATGATTCACAGCCATTTTAAAATTTGTTGAACCAGACAAAAACATTTGACTGGCTCATACAATTATCTACAAAAGCTGTTTTTAATAGTTCGTAAGTCTCAGAAGCTGATTTCCCGGTTTTAAAACAAAATTTCACACAAATCCGTTGCTCCGTTTTTACGTCCATTTCCAAGCAGGCAGAATCTGGCAACAAGCCCTAACAGACCTGCACTCAACCAGCTGCCACCACGAACTGAATAAAAGAAACGCAGTTTCTTGTCAGAGTTCATTCAAGTACAAGGGAGTGACTCACTCCCAACCTCCGTGTACCTACCTACCCGCCAAACCAGTTAGCAGCAGCGTATCCATTCTTAAAAATTTCCAGTCACACCTTGTACACTCCACTTACTGACAGAGTTGGGCCTTTCCGCTCAAGGAGAGCCTATTTGTTGAGAAACGGCTTGACTGACCTGTTTCAGTATTCTAGAGCCAAGGCCAAACGTCCAGAAGGCATACGTACAAGGTATCTCAACCAGTTGAGTAGGTGGCTAAGGCTACAGTGTTTTGAGAGTGGGGTCACCTTCATCCAGAACGTGCTATGCCTCGTACTATAGCCTACCACATGTGTCATCAGGGATTGTAGTAGTGTTGGACGACAAGAGGGTGAGAATAAGTGACTATCTCCAGCAAGCTCCCGGAAAAATAAGAAAAAGTTCCAAAAACAAGGCTCAAAAGTTTTCGTTCAGGTATATTTAGAAGAGAAGCCGTATAGTTTATGTGAAATACAGCTTATATGGTATTCGCTGCAAGTATAATCATCAAATATATTTGGATTAAATATTTATTTTGAAAAGCATTCTGATAGTGTATAAAAGCACCACATTTCGTAATTGTTTCGAGAATAGAAATGTAAGAAATATGTTCATTAATATAACTGGTTATGTATACTGAAAAATTTGTATCAAAATAGGTGTTTCATATTCAGAATATTTTAAGAGGAAACAAACCTTGGAAAAACGTACGCTGGGATGCTTGGAAACGGGTTTGAAGCTTCCTATTGCAAAACACCAGTGTTGTTGGGACGTATCCGACCATATCGCTCGATTTTGTTGCATTCCTTGATATAGAAGAGGTACAGGTACGCAGTGTTTGAAAGTAGTCATTTTGCACTTATGGTTTTTACTTCATTTGAAAGAGCCATTGGAAAATTTCGATGTCGGTTTGAAGCGAATCTAAACAATACGTATACGTAAGAAATAACGTGTGAAATAAAATGCGAAAAATGCAAATTTTATGTGCTCTAAAATAGACCTACCTACAATAAGCGCTATATAATGTATTAAATTGACGGGAAAAGATCGTAACACCAAGAAGGAAATGTGCGATATAAACGAAAGTTGGTAGGAGTGTTTCTACATTTGAAAGATGATGCCTATTCAATTTCGCGCCAGTCCCATAATAGTGCGGTTAGTACAGCCACTATGAGGATGCAAAGAAGGTTTGCTTCAAATACACGCTGTAACGGTCGTGAGCATTAGTTACGTTTGAGATTGGAAGTGGAGGGTTGATGTTAGTCAAGAAAGCCTTTAATGCGACAAAGACGCCATTATCAACATCTCATTGAGTTTGAACGAGGTCATGTAGCTGGATTTTCCTTCTGAAATAGTGCGTAAAGATTTGGCAGGAAAGCAGCTACTGTATGGGATTGCCGCCAGCGGTGGTCGCGGGAATGTACGCCCGCAAGAAGACCGGGCTCAGGGGCGGCCACGTGGTACTACCGAGAGGGAAGATCATCGTGTTCGACATACGGCTTTGGAACATCGCACTGCATCTGGAGCAGCAATCTGAGTAGCAGTTGGCACCACAGTGACACAACGAACTGTTACAAATCGGTTACTTCAAAGACAGTTCCGACCCAGACGTCTTGTAGCGTGCGTTCCACTGACCCCAAACCACCGCCATTGCGACTTCAGTGGTCTCAAGCGAAAGCTTATGGAAGTCAGGATGGAGGTTTGTTCTGTTTTCTGATGTAAGCTGGCTCTGCTTCAGTACTAGTGATGACCTAGCGTTGGTTAGAAGGAGGCCAGTTGAGGGCTTGCAACCAACCTGTTGCGTGCTGTACACACTGGACCTACACCTGGAGTTGTGGTCTGGCATGCGATTTTCTACGACAGAAAAAGGGCTCTCGTGGTTATACCACACACTCAGATTGTAAATTTGTACACCAGTTCTGGTGATTCCATCTGTTGTGCTGCCATTAATGAAAAGCATTCCAGCGGGTGTTTTTGAACAGGATACTTCTCACACAGTTACCCCTGTTGTAACCCAAAATGTTTCCTTGTCCTGTTCGATCCCCAGGTCTGTCTCCAGTCCAACACATACAGTACATCATCGTATGGAAACTCCAGCGTCATCCCTGAAGAACATTATCGTCCCTACATTGGCCGACCAAGTGCAACAGGTATGGAACTCCATCCCACGAAGTTACACTCGGCATCTGTATAACACAAAGCATGCACGTTTCTAACCTTGCATTCAACTTTCTGGAGATTACACCTGTTATTAAACATTTCACATTGCCACTAGCTGATCTCGCACTTACATTAACTTGTGAACTTGCACCGTTAATCACTTAAATATGTTACCCAGATAAATTTAGTTCCGAAATTTCGTTACTCAAATTAGTTTTTGGTATTGTGGTTTTTTATCGTCAGTGTATGTATGTTAACATTATGATTTACTCGTTGGGATTCGTGGCCCCAGCTTTCCAATACACGTACTGAATATGAAGAGTTGAAACGGGAAAGGTCTTGATGCCAAATCTGACATTCGTCAGGAAAATGAAAAGCTATGTACTCTATGTATGTAATTTATATCCATAAAGTTGAGAAGGCATTTTGATACCACAGACGTATTCTGTTCTTCGCATCACAGAAAAAAACGGATAAATTGGAAAATAAATACTTTATTAAGATCATTCTAAGTGAGATACCAGGCAACTGACTGGTTCCAGATCGCAATGCGAAAGTTTTGAAAACATAGAATGGCCTCTCGAGTCCCCTGGTTGTAGCCCAATCGAGATACTATCGGATCATTTGACAGAACGATCGGAAAACGAGGAATCATGAGTGGTTCCCGCAACAAGAGTGGAGACTAATTCAACTGAAACCCTGGCAAGATTGACCCATTTCATGCCAAGAGTATGCAAGGCAGTGACTGAAACAAAGGGTGTCTGTTTTGAGGACTCCAAAATTTAATATTCGCTTAATAAACATATAGAAAACAAGAAAATGCAATTTTGTAATATATTTCCTTTCCATTATCCACAATATCTTGCTGTTTCCAAACGTATGCAGCGTGGTGTATGTTACATTTGTTGTTTTTGCATTAGTTGTCGGATGTTTTTCCAACAAGTAATACAGACAGCAACAAATGGGTAATATTATCGGGGACAGGTGTCTGAAGATGAGCGTCGTTTCAAAACCAGTAACTACGTTATTTCTGTAAATAAATAGCTTTATTCACAGTGGCTTGGTGATATTTTCTTCTTTGATGGAATCAACTGGTATGCTGAACATAACCACTATCTCAAAAATGTCCGTTTTCGAGAAAACAGGAGGGAGACAGTGTTTGTTCAAAGTTCTACTAATACTGAGACACTACGTTTCATTTGTGATAATACAAGTAAACATACAACATTATGTTTTTAATTACCGTAACTGTACACACGTCAACAAAAACCACTTCTCAAACGTTTTAAATTTCGAAACACCCGAGGGGAAGCAGAGCTTGACACAGACTCGATGCTCCATCTATTTGTGCGGGTTTGAAGGAGTTCTTCTGTTCCCGAGGATATTTTTGTTCCGTGGTTACAGTTACAAGTAAATGCATGTTTTTTCCACCAGACACGTTTCACACTATTGTGGTTAAGCATCATCAGTGGTATGTTCAAAATGTTCAAATGTGTGTTAAATCTTATGGGACTTCACTGCTAAGGTCATCAGTCCCTAAGCTTACACACTACTTAACCTAAATTATCCTAAGGACAAACACGCACACCTATGCCCGAGGGAGGACTCGAACCTCCTCCGGGACCAGCCGCACAGTCCATGACTGCAGCGCCCCCGGACCGCTCGGCTAATCCCGGGCGGCAGTGGTATGTAATTAAAGGTCTTTATAGTTTGATTTGTGTTTAAGGTCGAAAATCAATTTGATGGTTTTTATTTATCGTGATTTCTGCTTGGTTTCTCGACTCGTCTGCTAGGAGACTGAATTGCCTGATGTAGGCGAGAAACGAACCGTTTTTCGATCTTAAAAACAAATCATATTGTAAATATCTTTAATTACAGACCACTGATGTTGCTTTAACTCAATAAAGCGAAATGCTTCTGACGAAAAAAACTCGTATTTCCCTGTAGTTGTACGACGGAACGAAAATACCGTTAGGAATTATAAAGCAACTACTGGCAATATGGTCACACAAATGAAGAGTTTTTCCATTGTTTGGTACCCGGAACGAGTATAAGTACATGCTACAGAGTATGCCTTACTCTTTTCGTGTCTAATATAGTTGAAAGAAAATGCTGTTTGTGTGGCAGTTAACCCTAGACCGGCGTTATGGTATGACGTTTCTATAAAATGTTATTGCTTATCATGTCTGAATACTGCATGTCTGTTAGCCAGTTAATCATGAAACAATACACAACAGACTTATAGTCCTGAGGGAAATCGACACAGCTCTCCCTGGTCAATAAACAGACATATAGCAAAACAAGACGAGCGTGTGCGGTGCTCGTTCCCTTCACTGAATAATAATAGAATGATCGTTGAGTTTGTCACTGTTCACAACCATAACATCGTCGCAGAGAACAAGAAGATACGATAAATTAGCGCTCATATGGACGCATATAGACAGTCTTTTTCTTCTGGGTCTAAAAGAGTGTGCACCAGGTTATATTTGTTTATTACTGAGTCGCCTAACGGTGGAAAAGTTCTAGGACAATTTAGAAGATTTTGCAGCTTAAATCTACATCTACATCTACATCTGCATCCATACTCCGCAAGCCACCTGACGGTGTGTGGCGGAGGGTACCCTGAGTACCTCTATCGGTTCTCCCTTCTATTCCAGTCTCGTATTGTACGTCGAAAGAAGGATTGTCGGTATGCTTCTGTGTGGGCTCTATCTCTCTGATTTTATCCTCATGGTCTCTTCGCGAGATATACGTAGGAGGGAGCAATATACTGCTGGACTCTTCGGTGAAGGTATGTTCTCGAAACTTTAACAAAAGCCCGTACCGAGATACTGAGCGTCGCTCCTGCAGAGTCTTCCACTGGAGTTTATCTATCATCTCCGTAACGCTTTCGCAATTACTAAATGATCCTGTAACGAAGCGCGCTGCTCTCCGTTGGATCTTCTCTATCTCTTCTATCAACCCTACCTGGTGCGGATCCCACACTGCTGAGCAGTATTCAAGCATTGGGCGAACAAGCGTACTGTAACCTGCTTCCTTTGTTGTCGGATTGCATTTCCTTAGGATTCATCCAATGAATCTCAGTCTGGCATCTGCTTTACTGACGATCAACTTTATATGATCATTCCATTTTAAATCACTCCTAATGAGTACTCCCAGATAATTTATGGAATTAACTGCTTCCAGTTGCTGACCTGCTATTTTGTAGCTAAATGATAAGGGACCTATCTTTCTATGTATTCGCATCACATTACACTTGTCTACATTGAGATTCAATTGCCATTCCGTGCACCATGCGTCAATTCGCTGCAGATCCTCCTGCATTTCAGTACAATTTTCCATTGTTGCAACCTCTCGATACACCACAGCATCATCTGCAAAAAGCCTCAGTGAACTTCCGATGTCATCCAGCAGGTCATTTATGTATATTGTGAATAGCAACGGCCCTATGACACTCCCCTGCGGCACACCTGAAATCACTCTTACTTCGGAAGACTTCTCTCCATGGAGAATGACATGCTGCGTTCTGTTATCTAGGAACTCCTCAATCCAATCACACAATTGATCTGATAGTCCGTATGCTCTTACTTTGTTCATTAAACGACTGTGGGGAACTGTGTCAAACGCCTTGCGGAAGTCAAGAAACACGGCATCTACCTGTGAACCCGTGTCTAAGGCCCTCTGAGTCTCGTGGACGAATAGCGCGAGCTGGGTTTCACACGACCGTCTTTTTCGAAACCCGTGCTGATTCCTACAGAGTAGATTTCTAGTCTCCAGAAAAGACATTATACTCGAACATAATACGTGTTCCAAAATCAACTATAAGTATAACAATTTATTATATGTTTTAATAATCAACACTGAATTCACGCAAAAATGACGCCTTCGCAGTGGGAAGGTTTCAAATTAATGGAAGACTGCCTGAAGAAAACGCAACAAGTTATCCTTCCCTAGGCAGCTCGCGAATTCAGAACACAAATTAAAATCAGATGGTCAACTCGAGGTGCGTTCCAGAACAACTAAGTAGCGAGGTACTCAGAGCATAGATTGCACTGCCACACACTGCTGGAATTAATTTTTCCCAAAGTCACCAATGCATGTGCCCATCAGTACCAGACGGAGGCAGGGAGACCAAAGAGCATGGTGGTCAGGAGACGAAATGCTCACCGAGCAGGAAACGAATGCCACGAAACTTCGTTCTTTCAAAAATATCTACATGGAGGGGATGACACAATTCTGTTATTAGTGTGACGGACGAAAATATGACTTATTCCTAAAAAAAAAAAAAAACAGGAGAAAACAGCAGAAACTTCAAGCTCTTGGGTACAAAATGAACATCAACAAACACAGGGTTTGATACTGGTCTAGTGTCTTTTCGATTCGTCGGCCTCTTCGCTCCAAGCACAAAGGTAGTGTGATTCAGTTTGATTGGATGACCAAAATTTTGGAGAGAAATCAGCTGCCTCCCTCACGTTGGCAGTGCAGCATCACTGTGTCTTAATCTTTGATATTCATATACAAAAGCCAAAAGTGTCACAGTCAGTCATTCATTGGGAACTGCAGTGGTGGTATGGTATCCCTTGCCCTTTGCTAGGCTAGGTGTTACATCTGCCCACAGAACCACTAATCAGGCTGCAGCTTCACTTCTGCAAAATCTACTTGTCTCCCTGAGGAAGCTCGCCTCTCTTAATGAGTCACTGACTGCCTCCTGCTGACAACAAGACCCCGAACCACATCGGGGGTGTGCCATCCCAGTGTGAAGAACACAAAGCCCTCCTCTGCAGCCTACATCTCCAGTACTCTCAATAGGATAACCAGAAAGTAGTGGCAGAAAATGAAATTATATTGCTTACCGATAGACGAGAACAATGTCACATAGTTCTTAAAAAAAAAAAAAAAAAAAAAAAAAAACTCTGCCTCCTGCCTCAACTATGATGTTTTTTGCAGAAAACACCGCTTTTGAATGATATTTGATTAAAAAACATGGAAGAAGAAGCAGAAAGAGCTTCAAATTTCTTATCAAATCAAATCGTAGCAAAGAGCTCAGGTGGTCCTTTTACAATATATTCATCTCGAGACATGTTCTGCCCATCTTAATTTTAATTTCACAATTACAATCATAAATCTGTATTCCAGTCTAGGCTAGCAATCTGTTTTATGATCGATTTGTTTGTTTTCTCTTCTAGAAATTCGAAAATACTTAACGTCTTTATTTCTCTGAGACATCGTCAGGCCGGCCGGTGTGACCAAGCGGTTCTAGGCGCTTCAGTCTGGAACCGCGAGACCCCTCCGGTCGCAGGTTCGAATCCTGCCTCGGCTATGGATGTGTGTGATGTCATTAGGTTAGTTAGGTTTAAGTAGTTCTAAGTTCTTGGGGACTGATGACCTCAGCTGTTAAGTCCCATAGTGCTCAGAGCCATTTTTTGACATCGTCAGTTACTGAATGGTTTTTGCACTCGCTTTTGATGTTGTTGTCCATAACATTATACTAAGTACTCTAGAAGCATTAGGAATGACTGGTTCTGATCACATCTTGCAGATGGGGCACAAGGAGCAGAAATAATACACACCTCATATAAGTCCAAACTTTTTAAAACACTTATTGGAACCAAAATACATTAACATAAGGAGTTCTTCAAGGTAGCGCATTAGAACCATTACTATTTCTGATGCAGGTCAGTGACTTTCCCAACAGTGTTAGTCACAAGGGAAAAAAGATCTAGTCACTGAGATATCTTTACACAGTAAAAAAAATGAAACCCTCAAGCAAGTTGCATGGGGGCTTAATTAAAAATATTAATGAATAAATGCAATAATTTTACTAGCTGTGTGACTGGCTACGAAGTCTCGTAATCGATTGGCGCTGACTATTATTAGCATGCAATATGACGGCAAAAAAATAAAAATAAAGAATGACAAGGAATTTCCATTAACACAATTGATTAATTAAGTCTCCTGCAACTATAAAATCTACGAAACAACAAAGCACAAGTTTAACTGTTCTGTGTGTGATGGTGTGACTCAACGTACATGTATCTGGCTCGGTTCTTTCTCAATACGACAAAATATTTTAAATACCATTTACAATGAACTAATTGATAAACCAGAAATACTATAACTGCACATAAAAACCAGAATTACAAGTCTAATAAATGAACACGAGCCAGATGCTTTGTTGACTGTACCTGTGAGTAAGAGGCATTGTCATTAAAGAAAACTGTAATACCTTTTTACCTCATTGTATATTGACGAAAATTTTCCATTACACCAGCATCGTAAATCAAAAGCCCATCTCCTTTCTCAAATACACTGTGACAGTTGCAACATCTTCCCTCTATACATTACACCAACAGAACAACATCTACTCTTTCGCCCAACAGAACAACAACTGCCCTCGACATCCTCTGAACTACTACTGCACCAGTGGAGGCGGCGGAATAATAATCTTCGGCGCAATCTCTGGCACTGTGACTCAGTGTGGCCATCTTTCATATGCCAATCCTCCATAAGCTAGAATTTGGTGGTATTTTTGCCTGCCACCATTGGTGGTGAAAATACCACCAAATTCGTCCAAAAAACACAGACAAAAATAAAAGATGATATTAATAAGTAAATATCACTTAACTAAATAAATTTAGTCTTTGCACTGACCCTTCAATAACCTAATATATAAAAATACAGTAAGGAATACATGTGATTTTACATAATAGTTTACTCAAGTATCATTTCTCAGAGTAGTTAAACAGTTCAGTCAATGGCACCAGGAATGACTAATAGGTGCAAATAACAGACCAATAACATTTCATAAACAGTAAATACACAATAAATCAGTTTACACAAATATTCACATAAAATCTTGTCAATAGTACAATAAACAAGTAGCACTCCACAGAGTAATTGAAAGCTCCAACAGTAGCACCCAGCAAAGGTCAACAGGTGCAAATAGCAGTCCCATAACATTTCATAAACAGTATTTGTACAGCTCCAACAGTGGCGCCCAGCAATGGCGAGCAGGTGCAGACAGCAACAAGTGACATCTCATCAGTGGTTGAGCAGTTCCAACAGTGGTGCCCAGCCATGTTGAACGGGTGCAGACAGCAACAAGTGACATCATTTCAGTAGCAGCAGTTCCAACAGTGGCAAACAGTAATGGTGAGCACATGCAGGCAGGAATGAGTATCATCACAGCAATAGTAGCAGTTCTAACAGTGGCAGCCAGCAATTGTCAACAGGTGCAGACAGCAACAAGTGACATCTCATCAGTGGTTGAGCAGTTCCAACAGTGGCACCCAGCAATGTTAAACAAGTGCAGGTAGCAAAAAGTGACATCATTTCAGTAGCAGCAGTTCGAACAGTGACACCCAGTAATAACAAGTGCACGTAGCAGTCCATAATATTCACCAACAATAACTAAACAGTTCATCAGCAGAAATTAAACATTTCCAAGTGGCACACATCAATGATAATAGGTGTAAGCACAAACAACAGTTTGAATGCACATACAATTGCTTTTACGAAATTATTATCAATGCTCTTACACTAAACATACAAATTATAATAAACACACAAATGATATCAGATAATTGTCATATTAACTACTACAAATACGCAAATATCGGTAAACCTATAATATTTATGGGTGTCAGTGCAAGCCACAACAAATAAGTAAAATAGTATTTAGGGGGTAGGTAGGTACCAATTATTTGGGATTAGGAAATGAAAACACACAAAACACACTCACTCATCTTTCATCCACATATTAAGTACTATTGTGTAATTGAATAGTGTTAACTGTGTAAATGCAATTCTGTCAAAATTTTATGTACAAATGAGTATCAAAAAGTAGTGGCAGCATTGTATAATAGTCAATAATAGTTAGTCAACGTCATAGTCATCATATCGAGACCAATGTTTGCCAAGCCAAATCAAAATGTAAGGTTGGTGAACAAGTGTCAGTTTGTCAAGATACGCAAATACTTCCTCCCGCCCCAAAAAAGTATATACTGCTTATTGATTTAACAAGGTGTGTGTGTAGGCAATCTTCCTTCCACTGGAGTGTTCTAGTCTGCTATCTTCATCCTTCTTGTACTATATAAACCAACAAACAAAAAAATTATGCTCTTCACTACTTTACGTCTTATCCACCAAAACTCCAATAATCATCAACATCACACAATCTCAATACTTCAATAATACCTCTTCAATACGTCGATACATATAAACCTTATCACCAATATCATTTCACTTCCATAACAACTCTTTCCTCTAGTCAGTCTCCTCGAACAAGTACAGATAAAATCCTAGTGCAAACTTCAATTCATCATTCCATACAATCCAAAGACACAGTGTCCACACACAACCTCTGTGTAATCCACCTGAGTCAAATATTCTACTCATTATGAATGATAAAATACATTTTGGTTACCTTGTCCATCATAAAATAGAAGAAATGCATGCATCACCTCCAACAGCCTTCAGTTTGAATAATTTTCATTAAGTAGATGCGAGTACACAGTATTAATGATCACATAATAATTTGAATGAGTAAATCTTAATATTTCACAGTCTGTACATCACTTCAAGAATCATGGCAAATCGAAAGCAAACATGTGGAATATTTCTTTGTGTCAAGTGTCACTTGCTATTTCAATTGCTTACGAAGATTGCAGTGTAATAACTGGCAATGGTCTAAACCTAGTGTTGGTATTTCATGTCGTCAGCTTCCTTTCTGTTATAATGAATTTATAAAGCTTCCATAAAACCTCCAGTTCATGACACTTCAATGACCTTTCTTGTACCCATGTAGTTCGTAGAATTATAGCAGTTCATTTTCTTATCTTAAATGTAAAGCACAGAGCGTAAGCAAAACATGCAATAGCGAGTAAATATACCAGTAGAGAACAGAATGTCAACAAGTGGATGCAACACTATCCCTACAGCGAGACTCTGCCAAGCGAACAATCTATAATTAATACCACAGTGTAACCTAAACTCTATGTTTGTACACAGTATATAAGTATTTTTCTATACTAAATTGAAGAGTAGTTATGACAACAAAACAGAAATGTGTAAATATGCAATCCATTCGCAAAGCACCAAGTATATATCTTACATAATAAATAGGTCATTAGCATCATATCAGCATAAGCAAATAAATGTTCATATGTAATCTCAATAAGTAAATATGAAGGCGCAAGCAGATAAATCACAAAGTATAACTTACATACATAGCTATATCGGCACAACTAATTAGGTGACAAATATAATTTAAATAAATAGGCACAGCAGGCACATAATAACAAGTATGACATCAGGAAAAAGCATAACAGCCAAGCGATGCATAATATACACAAGTAACAACCCTGTTCATTAATAAAACATTGTCAAAATCAGCAAATGTACGCAAGCATTTCGCTTCAAAAGTAAATTCATGGATCATAAAATTTAGCACAAAGTATACGTTACGTAATCGGGAGCAGCAAATTACGTATATAGTAGATACCTAAGTAGAAATATGTTACCTGAAAAGTAAACTCAATTAATAGTTACCTTTTTAGTTTATTACTTTCTTCCTTGAAATTACATTCTTCCTGAAATTTTCTCGATAGCATGTCTTCTTAATGTTGGACACGCAGAGAATTTACCTGAAGTTCTTAAATATTTTATACAACTGTATCCTGGAAAAACTGAACGTTAATAACATAAGTTATCAAGTCACTATACCTTCATACTGAATTTAATAGGGGAATTTAGACTGTGCATTTGTCTACGGCTGTCAGTGCATTCGCACTGAGCGCTCGATCAGCTGTAGGTAAGCGTGACGTAGGAAGTAATTGTTTGCGGTCAACGACTGCCTTGTGCGGTGCGCGGACTGACTGTCGCTTTGTGTATGTGCTGCCGCTAGAACACTACGCGGTATCCCTGTATTCTCTGCGTGTTTTTGTGTAACTGTTAATTTCTCAAAAGTATGTCATTCCAAAAAAATTTTAACGTTCGATATATGATGTATTCCCTTAGAGCGCCGTGATTTAAGAGTTTCTACTTCGCCAGTGTTATCATGAATTATTCTGCGAACTCTATATGGACCGTTATTAAGCAGAAAAAATTTGCGACACAATCCTTTTCCTTTGTGGGATAAACGATGAGACAATTAACACCTTTTGACCAACTGACAAAGTTTTTAAACGAACCGGACGTTTAGCTGATTTCTCTCATCTAGCAGCCGCAGATGCAATATTTTGTAGAGCCAGGTTGACAACTTCAGAATGCCGCAGTTTCCGTGTAGGCGGAAAAGGAACGATTTCAGAAATACGATTTGTCGGTGCTTTATTTTTGAATATCAATATAGGCGGTAAAGAAGTTGAATCATTAGGAAGTTCATTCAGAATGTTTTGAAAAATATGAAGATACTGATCCCACGTTCTGTGATTATGATGACAATAAAGACGACACAATTTATTGATTCCCTTCCTCCATCTCTCTGACGCGTTAGATTGAGGATGAAACAGTGAAATGAAAATTGGTTTAATCTTAACACGCCGTAGAGTACGAAGCCAAATTTTAGAGTGAAACTGTGACCCATTATCTGATAAAACTTTATCAACATGAACCACTTCCTTAATAAAATGTTTGATGAAAGCATTAGATACTGAACGAGCTGTTGCTTTGCGTAAAGGTGTAAAACACACATATTTTGATGTCAATTCCACTACTACCATAATGTACGGAAAACCATTAGTAGAACGAACCACTGGACCGAACAAATCGACTGCAGCCATCTCCTTTAATCTCGCTGGAATGATAGGAAAGAACGGTGCTCTGTGAGAAATAGTTGGCGGCTTAGCCTTTTGACATAATTTTCATTTAGCGAGAACAAATCGAATCGTTTTTCCATATTACTGAAGTGGTAACTTTCTCGTAATTTATGAAAGCATTTTCTGGGACCGAAGTGTGCATAGCTTAAATGTGTATACCAAATTAATTTATTAACCCACTCATCAGGAATGCAAAGTAAACAAAGTTGTCAACCGATTTTCGTTTAAAAAGAATAACATTGCGAACTAAATAATACTGTCTAATCGCTACGCTTTCCTTTGTCATAAGGCTGGTAGCTATTGTGCTATCTGTTTCGACTGTCATTTCCAAAATTACCGCTATAACGTCCCTTCCGGTCACTATCCCTTTTCTCTGAAAATCTATTGTGATTACCGGTACTGAAAAAATTACAAGTAGCTCCGTCGTCGTTGTCATACTCAAGTTCTTGTAGCAAAGTCTTAAAAGTTTCAATGTCGTCTTTACATCTTCCGGCTAAAACAAAGTGCCTTATCGATTGTGGCAGCTTAGTTAAACAAATACGAATTAATTCAGTCGGGTTATAAGGGTTGGAAAGGAATGGATTCTTTCGAATCATGTCTTCAAAGTATTCTGCCGGCGCGAGGAACTCTGACTGTTTAAAATTACGCTGCATAATAAGACTATGTTTGACTCTGTCTTGCGTGTTTTTGGACCAATATGCCGATAGAAATGCATGATAAAAATCATTTAAATTATTACAATCTCTAATAAGTGCTCGCATGCGTGTCGCCGGTTCGTTTTCTAAATATCCACACACAAATTCCAGTTTGTGACTTAGTGGCCAATTTGGCGGAAGTGCGTACATAAATTGGTCTAACCATGAACATGGATGTATGCCATTATTAAAATTGCGAAAGATCTTAAATTTCCGACCAGTTAAGAAGTGTTTATAGTCAAAGTTTTCGCCTCGTGGCGACAAAGACCTACCGCGTCTGTCCCCGTCCCAATGTCTATTATTGTCAAGTTCGCGCGCCTGGGCGCTCTCTTGTTGCATCTCGTAAATGAAATAAATTATTTTCTTCAAAACACCCCGCTATTGGTGATTCTAAATTTCTTCTACTCTCTTTTCCTACGATTTCACTTTCAAGTTGTTTTACTTGTTTTCGTAAAGCCTCAAATTCCCTTTTAACGCCTTCATTAAATTTTCCGTGATTTTCAACATGTTTATTTATAATCTGGTACTCTTCTGTTTCTGCAAATGGCAATGGAGCTGTATCATCTGAATTTCTGTCCCCATTTAAACTAAGACTTGTCAATTTATCTGAAATCTCCTCAACTCTTTCCGATAAGTCACCTATTTGTTCTTTCTGTTTATTTACGTCTTCCGCAAGTATCCCGACTCGGGTTTCAGTATTGACACATTTAGTAGTTAACTGTTCATACTGTTGTGTTAGGTTATTTATTCTTTCAGTTGGTACGGATTCTTCGATTCTTTCAAATATTTCTTCCTTATCGTGTGCACGTAGTAAATTTAATTCTGAAAATTTTTGTACTATCACGCGATCTCTTTCTTCCTGTTCTCTATCCTGTTCCTTTTGTCTAATTTCTGTCGAAGTTAATCTATTATTGTGAGCATTCAAAATCGGTTGCACTTCTTCTCTAATTTCTTTCTTTAATTCATCTTTCATGTTTTCAAAACATGTCCCTATTCGTGAGTCTGCCATTGTTCCCATCTCTGTTTTTAATTCAAATCCTAACTGTGTTTCCATTGTCCCCATATCAGTTTTAATTGCTCCTATTTGTGGTCCCAAATTTAATATTGCACTCATCAACTGCTCCATATTAACTAGTTTGAAAGTCTTTTCGCTCCTAACATTTGTCGTAAAACTAACTTCCTTCGTCATAGCCATAAAGCTATCTGTCTTCGATACTATTTCAGGATCTTCTATCGTTCATCTCGTATTCTGAAAATTTTCCGATTGTTAAAAAATTTGAACTGTTTGCGGAATATATTACCGGCTTATTAAATTGTTTTATACTCCATTATTCACCATACTGTTCTCCTGTGTTGGCGAGTTCGCCATGTTAAAAACTTCGTTATTCTGACTATCCGTCATTTTCGCCTTTTTCATCGATCCCGTTATCATTTACAAAACATACAAAACTCGTCACTATACGAAAATTACACACAAAATAACACTTTATCACCAACAATACCATTCACACCAAATGCTGCCCGACAAACACGATTAACGAACAATTAAAACCTTCACAATTGTACAAAATTGTCAAACACGTATACGACACATCATATATTAAATTCTGCAAAATACCATTAAAAGAATGACAAGACAACTACAAATGTTCAATTACAAAATCTACACATGCAATATAGACTACAATTACTAAACTACAAATTACTACAACAATACTACTGTCTACTATCTTTACTATCAAAAGAATTCCAAGGGACGATCCGAAGCAGCGGTCGCCACGTGCATGGGGGCTTAACTACGAGGGTCGGTCAAAAAGTAATGCCTCCCATTTTTTTCTACTTAAAAAAATTAAGTTAAGTGAAAAATTTGAATTTGGCGCCATTCCTCAAACCTTCTTCTGCAATCCACTGCAGTAGTAGCTTTCTGTGTCAACAGGTGGCAGCACAGCAGAAGTTTGTACGATGGCCGACATCGATGTTCGTTTGAGACAGCATTGTGTGATTGAATTCTTGAATGCAGAAGGTGAAACGCCCATACGCATTCATGAAAGACTGAAGAAGGTGTATGGTGTTGTGACAGTGGATGTCAGCACTGTTAGACGATGGGTTCGTCGTTGTAAGGAAGCTGAAAGGCAAACACCGTTGACTGACGAAAAGCGGAGCGGCAGGCCGGTGAGTGCAGTGACTCCACACAACATTCAGCAAGTTGATGACATCATTCGTGGTGACCGTCGGGTGACTGCAGATGAAGTGTGTCGCATTATTTCTCTTAGTAAAGGCAGTGTGATCACGATTATTAAACAATTGGGGTACTCAAAAGTTTGTGCACGGTGGGTTCCAAGAATGTTAACCGATCAGAATAAAGAGGCAAGGAAAACAATAGCCTCCCAACACTTGCAGCGCTTCCGTTTGGAGGGAGATGAGTTTCTGAAAAAAATTGTGACCGGGGACGAAACATGGGTGCATTTTTTTGAACCCGAATCAAAGAGGCAGTCAATGGAGTGGCGTCACACAAGTTCGTCGAGGAAGAAAAAATTCAAAACTGTGCAATTGGCAGGGAAAGTTATGGCAACAGTTTTCTGGGATACAGAGGGTTTGATTCTGGTTGATTTTTTGGAGCAGGGATGCACAATAAATTCTGTTCAATACGTCACAACCCTCAAAAAACTTAAAGCACGTCTTCAGCGAGTTCGCCCAACAAAATCAATGGCAGATGTTCTTCTTTTGCATGACAATGCAAGACCACACACCAGTCGTCACACCTCTGACGAGATTGTCAAAATTGGATGGGAAGTTTTGCCTCATCCCCCATACAGCCCTGACCTGGCACCATCAGACTTCCATCTGTTCGGGCCACTAAAAGAAGCTCATCGTGGGATTCATTTTGAAGATGAGGAGGCCGTCAAAACATCCGTGCGTCAATGGCTTAGGAAGCAGAGCTGTGATTTTTACCGTGCTGGGATACATGCCCTTGTTCAAAGATGGACCAAAACTGTAGAGATGGGCGGAGATTACATTGAAAAATGACAAAATGATCCTCAATGTTGTGGTTTTCAACCTATGTAATTGCATTTAAATTTCCTGACAATTAAACGTAGAAAAAAAATAGGAGGCATTACTTTTTGACTGACCCTCGTAAAAGGAAAGAACTAATATTAATGAATAAATGCTATAATTTTACTAGCTGTGTGACCGGTTGGCGCTGACTGTTATTAGCATGCAATATGACTCCAAAAAAATAAAAATAAAGAATGACAAGGAATTTCCATTAACACAATTGATTAATTAAGTCTCCTGCAACTATAAATTCTACGAAACAACAAAGCACAAGTTTAACTGTTCTGTGTGTGATGGTGTGACTCAACGTACATGTATCTGGCTCGGTTCTTTCTCAATACGACAAAATATTTTAAACACCATTTACAATGAACTAATTGATAAACCAGAAATACTATAACTGCACATAGAAACCAGAATTACAAGTCTAATAAATGAACACGAGCCAGATGCTTTGTTGACGGTACCTGTGAGTAAGAGGCATTGTCATTAAAGAAAACTGTAATACCTTTTTACCTCATTATATATTGACGAAAATTTTCCATTACACCAGTATCATAAATCAAAAGCCCATCTCCTTTCACAAATACACTGTGACAATTGCAACATCTTCCATCTATACATTACACCAACCGAACAACATCTACCCTCTCGCCCAACAGAACAACAACTGCCCTCGACACCCTCTGAAATACCACTGCACCAGTGAAGGCGGCGGAATAATAATCTTTGGCGCAATCTCTGGCGCTGTGACTCAGTGCAGCCACCTTTCAAAGTTTGTAGCTGGTCATTATACAATAAGGTGAAGTTGAACATGACGAAAACATATGCCATGAATCACAGTTTGAAGAAGGAAAACGATACTGCCAAATTAATTTTAGATGGCACCTCTATAGACTTCATGGCAAATACAAAATTTCTAGAAATGGTTATTGATTCTCTCTTGAAGTGGTGTGAACACACAAAGATTCTTGGAAATAGAATGTCATCAGTACGATGTGACCTTGAAGTCCTGTTAGCATCATATAACTGCCAATGTCTCTCTGGAGACAACTGCACAAAATATATATACACTTTAGAGAAAATGGCCCTGAGTATAATAACCAAAAATAGTAGTCGAGCTCATTGTGAAGATCTGTTTAAAACACTTAGGATTCTTACTACATTAAGTGAGTTCATTACCAATCAGCTGTAAACATGAAAAATAACGTTGATTACTGCACAAAAAGCACTGTCCATCACCATGAAACAGGAGATATACTGAACTTACATCAACCAAAAAAGAACACACTTAAAACTCAAAAACTAATTTTCTACAAAATAATAAAACTGTACAATAAATTACAAATGGACATCAACGACCTTAATAAAGACGTTTTTAAAAATGCTGTTAAAATATATGTTAAACAGTATATTCTATACAACGAGGGATTAATAAGATAACACGAGACTACAGGTTTAGTAAAAAAAAATGCAACACATGCACTGAAGAGGCAAAGAAACTGGTACGCCTACCTAATATCGTGTAGCGTCCTCGCGAGCACGCAGAAGCGTCGCAACACGACTGGCATGGATTCGACTAATGTCTGAATTAGTGCTGGAGGGAACTGACACAGTGAATCCTGCGGGGCTGTCCATAAATCCATAAGAGAAGGGGCGTGGAGATCTCTTCAGAACACCACGTTGCAAGGCATCCCAGATATGCTCAATAATGTTTTCGTCTGATGAGTTTAGTGGCCAGTGGAAGGGTTTTAAACTTGGAAGAGTGTTCCTGGAGCCACTCTGTAGCAATTCTACACTTGGGAAATTGCATTGTCCTGCTGGAATTGCTGAAGTCCGTCGGAATGCACAATGGACATGAATGGATGCAGGTGATCAGACATGATGCTTACGTACGTGTCACCTGTCAGAATCGTATCTAGATGTGTCAACTGCACGCGCCCCACACCATTAAAGAGCCTCCACCAGTTTGAACAGTCCCCTGCTGACATGCAGGGTCCATGGACTCATGAGGTTGTTTCCATATCCATACACGTCCATCCGCTCGATACAATTTGAAACGAGACTCTTCCGACCAGGCAACATGTTTCCAGTCATCAACAGTCCAATACCGGCGTTGATGGGCCCAGGCGAGGCGTAAAGCTTTTTGTCGTGCAGTCATCAAGGGTACACGAGTGACCTTCGTCTCCGAAACCCCATACCGATGATATATCGTTGAATGGTTCTCACGCTGACACTTGTTGACGGACTAGCATTGAAATCTGCAGCAATATGCGAAAGGGCTGCACTTATGTCACGTTAAACGATTCTCTTCAATCGTCGTTGGTCCCCTTCTTGCAGGATATTTTTCCGGCCGCACCGATGTAGGAGATTTGATGTTTTACCGAATACCTGATATTCACGGAACACTCATGAAATGGTCGCACGGGAAAACACCCGCTTCATCGCTCCGTCGAAGATGGTGTGTCCCATCGTTCGATCGCTGACTATAACACCACGTTCAAGCTGACTGAAATCTTAATAACCTGCCATTCTAGCAGCAGTACCCGATCTAATAACTGTGCCGGGCACTTGTTGTCTTACAGGGTGTTTCAAAAATGACCGGTATATTTGAAACGGCAATAAAAACTAAACGAGCAGCGATAGAAATACACCGTTTGTTGCAATATGCTTGGGACAACAGTACATTTTCAAGCGGACAAACTTTGGAAATTACAGTAGTTACAATTTTCAACAACAGATGGCGCTGCAAGTGATGTGAAAGATATAGAAGACAACGCAGTCTGTGGATGCGCCATTCTGTACATCGTCTTTCTGCTGTAAGCGTGTGCTGTTCACAACGTGCAAGTGTGCTGTGGACAACATGGTTTATTCCTTAGAACAGATGATTCTTCTGGTGTTGGAATTCCACCGCCTAGAACACAGTGTTGTTGCAACAAGACGAAGTTTTCAACAGAGATTTAATGTAACCAAAGGACCGAAAAGCGACACAATAAACGATATGTTTGAAAAATTTCAACGGACTGGGAACGTGACGGATGAACGTGCTGGAAAGGTAGGGCGACCGTGTACGGCAACCACAGAGGGCAACGCTCAGCTAGTGCAGCAGGTGATCCAACAGCGGCCTCGGGTTTCCGTTCGCCGTGTTGCAGCTGCGGTCCAAATTACGCCAACGTCCACGTATCGTCTCATGCGCCAGAGTTTACACCTCTATCCATACAAAATTCAAACGCGGCAACCTCTCAGCGCTGCTACCATTGCTGCACGAGAAACATTCGCTAACGATATAGTGCACAGGATTGATGACGGCGATATGCATGTGGGCAGCATTTGGTTTACTGACGAAGCTTATTTTTACCTGGACGGCTTCGTCAATAAACAGAACAGGCGCATATGGGGAACCGAAAACCCCCTGTTTCAGTCCCATTGTCCCTGCATCCTCAAAAAGTACTGGTCTAGGCCGCCATTTCTTCCAAAGAAATCATTGGCCCATTTTTTAGATCCGAAACGATTACTGCATCACGCTATCTGGACATTCTTCGTGAATTTGTGGCGGTACAAAGTGCCTTAGACGACACTGCGAACACCTCGTGGTTTATGCAAGATGGTGCCCGGCCACATCACACTGCCGATGTCTTCAATTTCCTGAATAAATATTTCGATGATCATGTGATTGCTTTGGGCTATCCGAAACATACAGGAGGCGGCGTGGATTGGCCTCCCTATTCGCCAGACATAAACCCCTGTGACTTCTTTTGTGGGGACACTTGAAAGACCAGGTGTACCGCCAGAATCCAGAAACAATTGAACAGCTGAAGCAGTACATCTCATCTGCATGTGACGCCATTCCGCCAGACACGTTGTCAAAGGTTTCGGGTAATTTCATTCAGAGTCTACGCCATATTATTGCTACGCATGGTGGATATGTGGAAAATATCGTACTATAGAGTTTACCAGACCGCAGCGCCATCTGTTGTTGACAATTGTAACTACTGTAATTTCGAAAGTTTGTCTGCCTGAAAATGTACTGTTGTCCCAAGCATATTGCAACAAACGGTGTATTTCTATCGCTGCTCGTTTAGTTTGTATTGCCGTTTCAAATATACCGGTCATTTTTGAAACACCCTGTATATAGGCGTTGCCCACCGCAGCGTCGTATTTTGCCTGTTTACATAGCTCTGTATTTGAATACGCATACCTATACCAGTTTCTTTGGGAGTTCAGTGTATAAATAATAATGAAAGTAAATCATATACCATTTCACGCAACACTTTCACATTATGCTTCTGCCTTCTTTTTCTCTATTCTGGAAAAAATTAACTCCCAAAACGATGCAGTATATGAAAGTAACAGCGTATTTTCTTTCTGAGGTCAACATCTCAGACCTTACAGAAAGATGCTGAATCAGTTTTTCAGGCTAGGAGATGGGAAGTTGCAGTACACAAAATGGAAACCGTAGATCACCGGTATGGTCCTGACATCAGCTGATAATGTGCGTAGTGTAACGTTAAGAAACAATGTATGTGCAGTGTGTGGAGTAATGAAAAGGGAAATACTAATAATATACATTATTAAATAACATCTTTGTAAAACAGTGTTGAACACTAGAGGTAAACCGAATGAGGCAGCACTGTTTCAAACAGTTTGGTCTTGTATGAGAGAGTAGAGATTCCAGTTTACACCCATCTATACTGATTTAGGTTTACTTGAATCACTTCAGGCACTTGCAGAATACTACAAGGACAAGACCGACTACCTGTCCCATCCTTAAACTAGATCTGTATGTAAATGCCATCGTATATGAATTACGTTATTTAAATTGTAATGATAGATTGTGTCAGCACTATAGCTCGACTCGGATAAGGGGATGTGACGATTCGAGGGGGATGTCATAATCCTTTTCTGCATGGTTCACACTCGTATGGGAAACCTGTCCGGGATACACTGTAGCCTCCCCTTAGAAAAATCAACGAATTACTATGCTGATAAACGTCTTAAGTTATTTGATTTTCGGATGGCTGATAAGAACGGAACATACACAGACATTTCTCTCTTTACATATTCTGATCAACACTAAACTGACACACAATGTTCTTAGCGCAATCTGACTTTCAATAATCCCTACAAAAGAATGGCCCTGAGTAACAATAACCTATACCTTTCATGAATCACTTACTTCACAAAAATCTTCGTTACTCGAACTACTGCAATACAGCGAGCGCCAATACTGCCAGCTAAATAAAAGATTCTAACTACTGAAGGCACTAACTACTGATAGGGATAGTTAGCAAATCAATGTATTTAACTTAATAATATTCAAAAGTCATCATATATATATCAGTTCATGATATACAGTATTACAAATTTCTTTTTTTTTTTGACGGACACATGTCCAGATCGTCCGCTCTCAAAACTCGGCCATCTCTCTTCCCATATTCACCACTGCTGGCGGCACACCTCCAACTGCGCAACGCTACGCGCTGTTCACATCCAAGTGCCCAACACCACAATAGCGAATATTCCAACAATGCCAACCAGCCACAGACTGCACGCAGCACAGCCAGTGATTTTCATACAGAGTGCTACCTGACGTTACCAACATAAAAACTTAAACAGCCTACTTACAACACACCCTGCAGATACTCCTCCGGTCCTGTCACAGGCCTATCCCAACTTTGAGAGTCGGAGCCACCCCTTAGTGCATTCACACCACACACCAGCTCTGCTGTATTTTGTGCACACCATTTTGCTAGGACATGACTACCGACCAGCTGTTGACCCAGGTGAATAGCCACCACGCAGCTGTAGCCAAGAGTAGAGTTGGCCTCCCAGGGGCAGAACACGCTGTTGAACACAACCTGCCCGTTTGTAATAGGTGCTTCTTACGTTGTGCCCTCGGGAGCGTTATATCCAACACCATTATCTGTGAATTACGTAGATGGGAGATGTACTTGCAACATATCCATCTTGAAGAAATTCTCATTTCGAATATAACAAAATTCTTGAGACGGAAAAGCTGTTGTCTACTAATCAAGACGGTTCTAGAAACTATCGCTCAGCTTGCCGTTTTCTCACGTGATATTCTGCGAACCATGAATGAAAGCCAACAGGCACGTTTCATATTCCTAGATTTTTGAAAATCATTTGACACGGTGGCCCGATGGGGACTTGTAACGGAGGTACGAGCATACAGAATGGTTTCTCAGATATGCGAGTCGTTTGACTGCACCTGTTTGTTGCTCTCAACGAAGAGTGTTCATCAGAAACATGGATATCGTCAAGAGTGCAACAGAAGAATGTGATGGGGCAGATTTTTTCTTCATATACGTAAAAAATCTGGCCGACAGGGTGAGCAGTAATCTGCAGCTTTTTGGTGATGATGCTTTGGTCGTCGATGAATGATTGTAGGAGTGTCTAAGATGACTTAGACAGAACTTCTAGTCTTTGTAATGCATGGCAGCTAGCTTTAAATGCAGAGAAACGCTAGGTGAAGCAGATGAGTAGGAAAAAAAACCTGTAATGTTCGAGTACAGCATTAGTGGCGTGCTGCTTGCCACAGGATCTAGTACGGGAGGCGTATGGTAGTCTTTAGTTTATTTGGAGAATTTTAGGGAAGTGTTGTTCATCTGTGAAGAAGACTGCATATAGGACACTAGTTCGACCCACTCTTGAGTACTGCTTGAGAGTTTCGCATCCGCCCCGGTGGGACTGTAGGAAGACATCGAAACAATTCAGATGCAGGTTGCTAGATTTGGTACCGGTAGGTTCTAACAACGCGCAAGTAGTACAGGGATCCTTCGGGAATTCAAATGGGAAGGCTCGGAGGGAAGGAGACGTTCCTTCCAAGGAACATTGTTGAGAGAATTTAGAGAAACGGCATTTGGAGCTGACTGCAGAACAATTCTACTGCCACCTACATGTATTTCGTCTAAGGACCACAAAGATCAGAGAAATTAGGAATCATGCGGAGACATATGGACAGTGGTTTTTCCCTCGCTCCATTTGCGATGGAATTGACCAGCAGTGGTACAGGGTACACTCGGCCTCGCGATGTACGGTAGCTTTCGGAGTGTGAATGTAGACGTAGATTCCTTAATGCCCCAGGCCACAGTCTCCGCTAGTTCCTGACCACACCATCCATGCTCCATGTCCCTACCTTCACTAGTTAAGTAGAGTAAATGCACGCCTTATTCCGCGAAGTCTTCCGTTCCTCTTATCTACCCCCACTCCCTACATCTACATCTACACCTGCATCTACATACATTTCAAACCACCATACGATGAGTGGCAGAGGGTACCTCGTACCACAACTAGCGTCTCCTCTTCCTGTTCCACACCCAAACAGATCGAGGGAAAAATGACTGCCTATATGACGCTGTACGAGCCCTAATCTCTCTTATCTTTGTGGCCTTTACGCGAAATATGAGTTGGCGGGAGTAAAATTGTACTGCAGTCAGCCTCAAATGCTGGCGCTCTAAATTTCCTCAGTAGCGATTCACTAAAAGAACGCCTGCTTTCGTCCAGAGACTTCCACCCGTGTTCCTGAAGCATTTCCGTAACACTCGCGTGATGATCAAACCTACCAGTAACAAATGTAGCAGCCCGCCTCTGAACTGCTTGTATGTCCTCCCTCAATCCGACCTGATAGGGATCCCAAACGCTCGAGCAGTACTCAAGAACAGGTCTTATTAGTGTTTTATAAGCCGTCTCCTTTACAGATGAACCACATCCTCCCAAAATTCTACCAATGAACCGAAGACGACTATCCGCCTTCCCCGCAACTGCCATTACATGCTTGTCCCACTTCATATCGTTCTGCGATGTTACGCCAAAATATTTAATCAACGTGACTGTGTCAAGCGCTACCCTACTAATGGAGTATTCAAACATTACGGGATTCTTTTTCCTATTTATGTTCATTAATTTATATATTTTTTATATTTAGAGTTAGCTGCCAGTGTTTACACCAATCAACGACGACACCTTCCCGTACACCACAGCATCATCAGCAAATAGCCGCAGATTGCTATCCACCCTATCCAAAAGATCATTTATGTAGATAGAAAACAACAGCGGATATACCACACTTCCTGGGGCACTCCAGATGATACCCTCACCTCTGATGGACACTCACCATCCAAGACAGCGTACTAGGTTCTATTACTTTAGAAGTCTTCGAGCCACTCACATATTTGGGAACCAATCCAATATGCTAGTACCTAGTTAGGAGTCAGTAGTGGGGCACCGAGTCAAACGCTTTCCGGAAGTCAGGGAATATGGCATCCGTCTGATACCCTTCATCCATGGTTCGCAGGATCGAGGCTTTCTAAAGCCGTCCTGATGCACGGACAGCAACTTCTCTGTCTCAAGGAAATTCATTATATTCGAACTGAGAATATGTTCTAGAATCCTGCAAAAAACCCCTCTTAATCCACTTCTACACCATTATAAATATCGGAGCATTAATTTTTTCAGTCCATAGCTACGAGCTGACCATTGTAGAGAGTACTGAGTGGTGTCTGATCTTGTTCAGGTGCACTGGCCTGTGAATGGGTGAGCACCACCGATGTCTTATCTCGGCCTGTGCTCATAGATGAGGGGGCAGGCTCGCTTGGTGCCATCTGTCGGTCGCGTGCAACGTGTACCGTGTGTCGTCACCAGCCAGGCCTGCGTACACCGCCGGCAGGGCAGCCCACCTGCTGGTGAGGCGCGGCAGTCGCGCGGACACCTCCCCGCCAGCAGCACGACGCGCGGCGCGCACGCGCACAACCTCCGCGCCCGGCGCGTCTTCTGCCGCTCTCATTTCACAGGCCGCTGCAGACACACACAACAGCTCCTTCCTCTCTCTGT
This sequence comes from Schistocerca gregaria, assembly GCF_023897955.1. Lineage (NCBI taxonomy): Eukaryota > Metazoa > Arthropoda > Insecta > Orthoptera > Acrididae > Schistocerca > Schistocerca gregaria. The sequence goes on from NC_064927.1 coordinate 181,630,958, forward strand.
CCCTCTCCTGACTAGTCCGTACTTTGTGACCACAGCTCCATCTGAAATACCGCCACTTGATGAATAGGTAGGTCTCTAATTTGTAACAGGTTGAAAAGTGTCGCCAAGTGTAACAGCTCACTTGTTGCAGCGCAACTTCTTTTTCCGAACATAGGAATCTTCATTTTCGTTTTGTTTTAAACTGTCACACAATTTCATTTGTTACGGACGCTGTTACTTAACATAATAATTTCATGAAGCATACGAAGAGAGTGAAAGATATATACTTTCTAAATAAAATTCTGACCACTGTCTGTATTCCGGTTGTTCAGGTTTTTGTTTCAGAGTTAAAGCTCCATCACCATTATTTCCGAAATTCTCTCGAGGTTCTAGATCACGAATTGTCGAATCAGACGCACCTGCGCACTGCGAAAACCTGATCCACCGGTGGTAAGTGTGACAAAACGGTCTAGAATTTCAGCACAGCGAATCTGTTTTACCAAATAACTTTTATTCACTTCAAAAGCTTGTGAAAATTACATGAGCGTACTGCACCCAGGACTTCTCAATTTTTTAACGTCTATTTTTTTACGAAGCGTTCCGAATCGCTGGTGATGTTTTTCAGACATGAAGGAATGCAAAACACTTAGATACAGGAACTATTTATGTTACTAAACTTCGATTAACTAAACTATTGTCCCAATAATAATCAGAAAAAAATCAGATTTTCTGCCAGTAATCCACGTCGTACTTGCACGACATTTTGATCACGTAGCTCGCAGTCTTCATCTGGTGCTCACTGAGGCTATAGCAGGGAGCACTTGACGAAGACTGAGATTTACTCGATCGAAATATCTCGCAAGTGCGTCGCGGATTACCGACAGAAAATCGGATTTTCCAAGAGGACAACGCCTCATCGAGAAAGCGTTATGAACTAGTTACTTTCAGTTTTTGTTAACTTAAATATCATTTCAAACTTTATTAATCCTCCATGCATGAGGACGAGTGGCTCCATATCCATTGCAAATAATCATACAATGTAGGACACCGGAAATATGTAACTATCATGAAATCAATATAACTATTTTTGCGAGTACAAGTCAGTGGATTGTATTTCGGCTTTCAAGGTTTTATTTTCGATGCGTATTCCAGAGCACAACCCCATCGTTAAGATTTCCAAGAGTCGCTCACTACTGACCATTAGTGGATCACGTTTTCGCAGTATGCAGGTGCGTCTGACTCGACAGGTCCTGATACACAACCTCGAGAGAATTTCGGAAATGGATGGAATTTTCATTCTGCAATTAAAAACTGAACAATCGGAATAGAGAGAGCAGACATACTTTTATTTACAAAGTATATATCTTTCACTGTCCGCGTTTCCATCGCGAAACCATTATGTTAAGCGACAGCAGGCAACGCCTGCGGGAAAAAAAACAGCATCCGTAAGAAATAAAACTCTGAAGCTGCCACGAGTCACATATAAATTCATTAACGTTTTCGCTCATCAGACGGGACCGTATTCAGAAATATAGTACCCAACGACCACACGTTTCATGTATCTGGCTGTGTGCAGCGCCAACGTCAGACATAAAAGTGTCTTAGGTTCGACGTTGGTGCTGTGAGCAACTAGACACATTTAGTAAACTGTGACTACTAAATTTCTAAAGATGATTGCGTCTGATGAGAGACACTGGTAACATAGGAAATCATATACTACTGTGGTTATTCCACAATTGTAAACTATTACGTGTTCGTTAAAAAAATTCATACTCTAGTAACATTGTTACTGGTTGCGGGATATAAACATATAACATTCACTCACGGTGAATCAGTAATGCCGATATGCCAAAGGCTGTGTTTCTCAATTTTGAATTCAGCGCCTGCAAATATAAGCTCTCAATTTCTGTACGTACTAGTATAAACATTTTTATGTTCCCTGTATTGGAGGTAGAAGTAAATCATTCTGTATTTGTTTCATTTTGCTTGTAAAAAATTTAACCCGAAGTGTTCAAGCCCATCTATGGTTTAATGGGTCAATTTGAAGAATTATTTTGTCCACAGTTAACTTCGATTGTCCAAGTGAGAGTGTTTTATTGCATCACACGACACCCTAAGAGCATTTTGTGTCCATCTTAGAATACAATTGGATTATTTGCTTCTATTTCTTTCGTTCTAAGCTATTCGAAATTATAGAAATCATCAGGTCTCGCTTAAATCTACAACATTGCAACAACGTAATACGGAAGAACAGGTAACAAGGATAGTTTTCTTGTTACTTTACCCGTTCCTCTATTAACGTTGTTAACAAGAAATTATTTTTCCCTTCGGGACCATGATTTACAACTTCTTCCACAGATAACGGCATTTCACTTTTATCTCGATTATTCCCACCTCTGTTAATTTGATAAGTTTTATCGTCTTCAGAACAAGTTAAGCATGCTTATGTTAATAACAAATTTTGAGATATTGTCAGATTCCAAAAAATTCAGTTGATTATAAATATCTTATTAATTTCTATTCACCTTGTTTCACGTACTGATGTACGAAATGACTCGCTAACGTGCTGTGACAGGAATATTTAAGACATAAACTGTGACATGCGGGACCTGTAAGTACGCACATCAGTTCCGTTGACACCCAGCGGCGTCCCTTTCGTGTGTACTTCGGAGTTGTGAAAGAAATTATCTTTGGCTGCCGCTTACAAGTAAATATTTTGTAGGGTATCTTTCACGAGTTCAACACCTTTACTAATGTGAGTAAGTTACTATAATTTCGACTTTTTTATTCCTGTTTTAATTTTCTGCTACCATTTGTAGACTGTGCTACTATACATATATTGTCGTATTTGATTTTAGACTTTTCTGTCGCAGTCGTAGTTATGCAGGTATTAGAAGCTGTACACCGTCTTTTGCGACTCTAATAAAAATCTTATTTAGAATTTTGCGACTCTTAAAAGACAGTATATAACATATATTACTTATACACGGCAATAATACATCTTGTAACGTTCAGTTCACCAAATAGCGCCCATAAATGACAGACCAAGTCAACGTGTTTCTGGTTTCAGAAATAAATTAATGTTAATTTCCTGCTGGTAGGGGTCAAATGATTCCATTAAGAGAATTAAATAATAAAACTTAAAATCATAACAGAACAAAAACAAACAATAATCATTCATCTTCATTGTTATCACATGTCTCTTGCCTATCTGATTGTCCTAAACATAAAAACACTAAAAATTTAATAAAATCCGTTAATAGTGTTGCGTCCTCAGTTAACTTATTTCTGCTTACATAACAGTAAGTCTTACAAATAATTACCCACATGGCGTACAAGTAATTACCCACATGGCGAATATCAGAAATATGCAAATATAACACACAAATTGGTTCATTTTAGGGGATTTGTTCCAAGAAAAACGACACAGCTTATTTATGTGTAATGTGTAAGGATCGGCAACAAGTAATATTGACAAACGGGTACGCGTTTCGCTGTGCGACGTTAGCCTGTGAACGGCGTTACTGAGACACTCAATGTTCACTGTCATCGAGAAACAGAATCTTAAACGTAAGAGAGCAGGTGCAGTGATAAACAGTGTCTTAGGAGTAATAGTTAATCATGTACAGTGAAGCTGAAATGAATTATTCACATTCACGTGTTTCATTTCTCTCCGAGGTATTGATGTTTTGCACCAAGACATTTTTTTTAAAACTTCTAAGCAAGGAGGAAAAATTCGCACGTATTAGTGAAAGAATTTCTCGAGTCCCATTACAAAGCGACAGTTTCCACGTCATTAGACAGCATGTAAAACAGAGTTTGCATACATTTTCAGCTCGACCTTTGTCAGACTGATTTCGGGGACCTTCATTGTGCGACCGAAGGGGACGCGTGAGAAACGACGATAATTTTATTGTGAATACTCAATGGTAGCGTGATTTGTTCGCCTTCATACCACTAATTTAAAGGTTCGATCACTGTTGCTCTTTGGACTATTTTTCTGTAATTAAATCTGAATTGAAAGTTAGCTGTAATTTGTGTGTGATCTGAATGTCAAGTAGCGTCATATTTTGAATAGCAACAGCAGGTGACCCAATAACTGACTGCCTGCATTGGTTCTCGGATTTCAATACGGCATGGTGTTTACTTTGCATTCTGGAGTGAATGGACCTTGCCTTACGTGCCACCCCGAAAGTAAAGAGATGCTTCGAGCGAAATTATGAGATATACTGTTGAAGTTTCAGCTAAGACTCTTGCTTTTTATGGCGATGCTCCTATTGGGATATAATGCACGTCTTTTGAAAACTAGTCTTTCACTGAGGCAAGATTTTTCTGCTGAATCAAATTTGCTACTCACACGCAACCGAGCAGAATGGCGCAGCGGTAAGTCACTAGACTCGCCTTTAGAAGGACACAGATTCAAGTCTCCGTCTGGGTATCTAGATTTGAGTTTTCCATAGCTGGTCTCGTATACCTTAAAGTGAAAAGAACAAGGCTGACTTACTTCACATTCTTTCTACAATTCACGCTTGTGCTATGTCTCTAATGACCTTGCCATCGACTGAATATTAAACCTTTATCTTCCTTTCTTTTACGTAAACGTACTAGGATCTATTGAATTCGAGATAGGAATGCTGCTACTGACTACTCCTGAGCTATGTCGTATGCCTAATGGTTCAGTAACTGCCGCTAAAGAAACTTAACTCTTACGAGACGCCAACTCGCAGGTGCCGGCCGCGATGGCCGAGCGGTTCTAGGCGCTTCAGTCCGGAACCACGCTGTTGCTACGGTCGCAGGTTCGAATCCGGCCTCGGGCATGGATGTGTGTGACGTCCTTAGTTAGGTTTAAGTAGTTGTAAGTCTAGGGGACTGACGACCTCAGATGGTGAGCCCCATAGTGCCAGCGTCAGTTAAGAGGGTAACTTTCACTAATGTGTGGCTCCTGAATTCAGTGGTACCCACAGGCGAGCCATTTAATTTCTGGTTGTTGAAGGAATGGGAAATATAAGACATATAGCATTTCAAGGCGCTGCACTCTACTGAATCAATTACGTATAAGAGACGAGAGCTGTTCTTTTATTAAGGTCCGATCCATCGCGAAATGGAAAGCGGAGTGAAAATCAAAAATACTTTACTTAAAAAAACCTCGCATTATTATGCACGCTTGTATAGAGAGGCTATCGAGATTGATAAACACCGTAATAATTCTAACAGGAAAGACGAAGGTGTTAAACTGGATAAAATTTGGATGTCAGCGTTGCACCGCAAGAGTGACGATCGATAACTTTCAGTCGCGAATGTTTGCACCACCAGAGACAATCTCATAGCCGACGTCACGTGATCGACTGTGGCGCCCTGTGTACTGCCTACACAATCAGCGCTTCCTCGAGTTCTCTTCGCAGTTCGCCGCTTTACCTCCGAGAATGTCTCCCGAAGTCGGAGACGAAACGTCAGGGGAGAGTTTTAAACTTCGACCACGGCCTATCAGCCCGGAAATTTTAAGTGAAGACAATACCGGCCGTGAAAGCTTACATTGTATGATCAAACGCCTTTACGGGGAGGATGTATAAGCATCGGTTCGACGATTTGAAGGAATGCGCTGCAGGGACACTTCGACGGTTCCGAAATTTCTGAAGGTGAAGAGGATGTTTCGCTCGGCCCACGCACATTTCTGGAGGTTCAATTGAGGACAATTCTCGAACTGTTATTAACCTGTCTGATAAATATTTGTCGAAAGTTGAAATTTCTGTACTAGCGAAAGGAGGCAATTTTGCTGTGACGCCCCAAAAGGTACCCACAGAGGATATTGTAGCAAATATTGAGGCCGGTATCCGTCAGCTTTCACAGCACTCCGCTGACGTAATTAGGATGGAAACGGCTAGGATTTTACGTACATGTGAGCCACCTAAAAGTAATTTGTCGCAGGCTCAAAGGAAGGCGCTGATGGATATAAATGGAGATAAAAACATTATTCTTCTTAATGCAGATAAGGGTAATGTCACCGTCATTCTGAACAGTGAGGACTATCATGGAAAAATCAATGATACTTTGGTTCCCTCCAATTACAAAAAACTCCATAAAGATCCGACTAGTAAGATTTTAAGAAAGACAAATCAACTGGTGAAAGCGTCTTCATTTGGCTCCGACGATAAGAAGCTGCTTTGTAAAACAGAAGCGTACCCACCTAGACTTTATGGCTTACCCAAAGTTCATAAACCTGGGATTCCGTTGAGGCCAATTGTCAGCGCTATAGGCGGACCAACACACGAGTTAGCTAGACACCTTGCCTCAATGGTGCAACCTTAAGTTGGTAGCACGTGACAGTCATACTAAAAATTCTGCTCATTACATTGACAAGTTAAAGGAAACGAGCATGGGCCCGGATGATATCCTCGTCAGTTTTGACGTTGTGTTGTTATTTACCATGATTCCGGTAAACGAAGCTATTTTACGCATAGCGGATATTTTTCCTACCGATATTGTGGCATTATTCCGACACTGCCTCACCACAACCTACTTTCAATACAATAATAACTTTTATGAGCAGATTGACGGAGTGGCTATGGGCAGTCCTCTCAGTCCTGCTGTGGCTAACTTATTTATGGAGACTTTTAAACAACGGGCATTGCAGACTGTCAGTAAGAGACCAGCCAGATGGTATCGCTATGTCAATGATACGTTCGTAGTATGGACACACGGAGCAGAGGAGTTGGATGCATTCCTGACAAATTTAAACAGCATTAATCCAATTCACTATGGAGACGGAAAGGAATGGGCAATTGAACTTCCTGGATGTGTCTGTGATTAAACGACGGGACGGAACGTTGGGCCATAAGGTGCATAGAAAGCCCACACATACTGATCGTTATCTACACAAAGAATCAAACCACCAGCCAAGAAAAAAAAGAGGTGTAATGAAAACTTTGGTAGACAGGGCGTACAAACTTTGTGAACCTGTTTATTTAAAAGATGAGATTGGACATCTACGCTCAACTTTCGTGAAGAATGGCTATTCTAACAAGGATATAGATCGAGCACTTCGCTCTAGGCAGAGAATAAGGAGTAACGACGAACAACAGTCGTCCAATGGCAAAGTTATTCTTCCGTTCATTAGTAAGGTCACAGACCGCATTGGGAGTTTTAGGCAAGTATGGGGTGGAAACTATTTTCAGACCCACCAGGAAAATAAAAGATTTTTTAAGGTCAGCAAAAGATGCACGACACCCTTTGGCTACACCGGAGGTATATAAAAGTCCTTGTAGTTGTGGACAGGTTTACTTTTGTACCACAAAGAGAAGTGTGAACACCCGTCTTGTTGAACATGAGAGGAATTGCCGCCTGGGTCACACGGATAAATCGGCCGTAGCGGAACACGTTTACCAGGAAGGTGATCATGAAATAAAATTCAGCGAGACGAGCGTCATATCAAAAACCTCGCATTATTATGCACGCTTGTATAGAGAGGCTATCGAGATTGATAAACATCGTAATAATTTTAACAGGAAAGACGAAGGTGTTAAACTGGATAAAATTTGGATGTCAGCGTTGCACCGCAAGAGTGACGATCGAATACTTTCAATCGAGAATGTTGGCACCGCCAGAGACAATCTCATAGCCGACGCCACGTGATCAACAGTGGCGCCCTCTGTACTGCCTATATAATCAGCGCCCCCTCGAGTTATCTTCGCAGTTCGCCGCTTTACCTCCGAGGATGTCTCCCGCAGTCGGAGACGGAACGTCAGGAGAGAGTTTTATACTTCGACCACGGCCTATCAGCCCGGAAGTTTTAATTGAAGACAATACCGGCCGTGAAAGCTTACATTGTGTGATCAAAAAATACTTTATTTGCAACTGATAGCTATACCTTCCACCTACTTCTCTACATAGCCGCCGCTCCGATTTAAGCATCTGTCGTAACTTTGTGCCAGCTTCCGAGTACCCTCGTCATAGAAAGCAGCCGCCAGTTATTTACGACAATTCTCTACACTCGTCTGCAGCTTGTTATATGCGCCAAAATGTTGCCTTCATAGCGAGCAGTTCAAGTGAGCAGACCTGAAAATCAGGAGGAGCCAAAAAGTACGGAGTGTATGGTGCGTGGTCAAACTCTTCTCATCCGAAACGCTGCAGGAGCGTGTTCATTGCCTCTGCAGTGTACAACCGAGAACGAAAAGCATGACAGCTACGTTATGTGGGCAGTATAAAGTCAGGCGACATCTCTCTCACGCACTTGGCGTGAGACACTGTTTATCTAGACGTCTTTACCTGCTCACTGTGCGCTCAGAAGTAAACGGAGCGACGTGACGCGATTGTCGGGCATACAGAGACACTGCACAACACATCCGTGCAAAGCTTCATCAGATTTCGACCCTGGTTTCTATTTAGCGACCGGTTAGACCTTAACAAAGGAAGAACCCTCTTATTTATTACCTAACTGTTCGGAAAGAAAATACGGGTAGTGGACTGCGAATGAAGGAAACCTTTTCCCCATCTAGCTGTTCGATCGCTACAAAAGCTCTCCTCAGCAAGTTGTTGACTGGTCAGTAACCAAATATGCCTTAGATGCATATCCAGATAAATTGACTAATATAATAGGAAGCTATCAATATACAGGAATTAATTTTCACTGCGCAGCGGAGTGTAGGCTGGTTTGAAACTTCCTGGTAGGATAAAACTGTGCGTCAGACTGACTGTCGGTTCTGCGATCCTTAATTTTCGCGGGAAAGTGCTCTACCGTGGATTCACTACTTTCTCGGTTCTGTCTGGATGCATAAGGTTAAGGACAGAATTTGAATTACTAAAGATTCTAGTGATGTTAATGCATGACGTCTTATAATTACGATTGTATACTCCTGATATATCACAGATGTTGTCACTGCCCGTTCAGTTTGCTTTTATCATTACTCCATTCGCCTACTGTACATTAGGAAACTTATCACCCAGTATCTGCTTCACTTTGTTAACGAGAACTATCGTTCATCTGAATCATCAACGAGGTAAATCGAGCTTCAGCGACAAAATTTTCATGGATATTTTGAGACTATTTCGGTTTAAGAGATCCGTGGTCTCCAATGGTTGGCTGCAGAGTAATAACGTAATTACATTTGTTTACGTAAAATTGTCTCCACAACAGAGATAAATCCTTCAAAATACAATGAGTCTAACACGGAAGCGTTTGGTTTCTCGTACGTGCCAACAACACACGCAAAAGTACCGTCGTGAGGTTTCTGTCACTGTGAAAACAGCTCAGCATAGTACCGTTGTGCCGCTCGGCTATTGCATTCACACCACGAGGTACACCATGTGATCAAAAGTATCCGGATAACTCCAGAAACATACGTTTGTCATATTAGGTGCGTTGTGGTGCCACCTACTGCCAGGTACTCTATATCAGCGACATCAGTAGTGTAAGTAGGCTGTTGAGGTTTTCTTATTGGTAACGCCACGTAGCGCTCTGTATGAAAAACCACTGGCTGTGCTGTGTGCAGTCTGTGGCTGGTTGACATGTTGTAATACTCGCCATTGTAGTGTTGGGCAGCTGGATGTTAACAGCGCGTAGCGTTGCACAGTAGGAGGTGAGCCGCCAGCAGAGGTGGATGTGGGGAGAGACATGGCGGAGTTTTGAAATTTGTAAGAATGGATGTCATGAACTGCTATATATATTATGACTACTAAGGTAAATACATTGTTTCTTCTCTATTAAAATCTTTCATTTGCTAACTATACCTATCAGTAGTTAGTGCCTTCTTCAGTTTGAATCTTTTATTTAGCTAGCAGTATTGGCGCTCTGTGTAATGCAGTAGTTTGAGTAACGAAGATTTTTGTGAGGTAAGTGATTTGTGAAACGTATAGGTTAATTTAGTCAGGGCCATTCTCTTGTAGGGATTGTTGAAAGTCAGATTGCGTTGCGCCAAAAATATTGTGTGTCAGTTTAAGCACAGTCTTGTACAATTTTTCTAAGGGGACGTTTCAGTAGTCATTCAACGTCGTGAGAGACTAGAACGGAGCTCTCCACCTAACTCACGAACTTCGAAAGTGGCAAGGTGATTAGGTGTCACTTGTGTCATACGTCTGTACGCGAAATTTCCACACTCCTAAAAATCTCTAGCTCCACTATTTCCGATGCGATAGTAAATGGAAACGGGAAGGGACGTGCACAGCACAAAAGCGTACAGGCCGACCTCGTCTCTGTTGACTAACAGAGACCGCACACAGTTGAAGAGTGTCGTAATGTGTAATAGGCAGACGTCTATCCAGACCATCGCGCAGGAATTGCAAACTGCATCAGGATCCACTACAAGTACTATGGCAGTTAGGTGGGAGGTCAGGAAATTTGGATTCCATGGTCAAATTGCTTCTCATACGGCGCACATCACTCTGGTAGATGCCAAACGACGCATCTCTTGGTGTAAGGAGCGTAAACATTGGACGATTGAACTGTGGAAAAACGTTGTGTGGAGTGACGAATTACGGTACACAATGTGGCCAACCGACCGCAGGGTGTGGGTATGGCCAATGCCCAGTCAATGTCATCTGCCAGCGTGTGTAGTGCCAACAGTAAAATTCGGAGGCGGCAGTGTTATATTGTGGTCGTGTTTTTCATGGAGGGGGCTTGCACCCCATGTTGTTTTGCGTGGTAATATCACAGCCCAGGCCTGCACTGATGATTTAAGCACCTTGTTGCTTCCCACTGTTGAAGAGCATTTCGGGGATGGCGATTGCATCTTTCAACACGATTGAGCACCTGTTCATAATGCACGGCCTGTGGCGGAGTGGTTACACCACAATAATATCCCTGTAATGGCCTCCACAGAGTCCTGACCTGAATCCATCTGAGGTTTTGGAACGCCGACTTCGTGTCAGGCCTCACCGACCGATATCGATACCTCTCCTCAGTGCAGCTGTCCTTGAAGAATGGGTTGCCATTCGCCAAGAAACCTTCCAGCGCCTGATTGAACGAATGCCTACGAGAGTGGAAGTTATCATCAAGGCAAAGTGTGGATCAACACCATATTGAATTCCAGAATTACCGATGGTGGGCTCCACGAACTTGTAAGTCATTTTCAGCCAAGTGTCCCGATACTTTTGATCACATAGTGTACATAACGGCCAACTCTTCATCATTAAACTTATCCACGATACTGTGTACTGCTGTTAACATAGAACTGAAGCTGTGGGAAAAACAAAGACGAGACAGAACTGAGCAGTACTAAATGCAAGCTTGAGGACGAAGAGTAAAGTGGACATTACCTGTGTCAGCAGCCAGTACAGACAATGAATGGAACAAGTTTGTTTCCAAAAGAGACACGCAGCGCACACTATCCACATTTGAACAGTTATGGAGATATATTGCCCAAGGAAACAACTAATTTTACCAGGAGAGATGGTCGGATGTCAATGCAACTTCGTACACATAAACACCATCGATGGGTATGTAAATGAGCTGCAATTCACTGTGACAGATGCAAAGGCCACCGGAATGGATTACTGTTGCTCGTGTTTAGTGTTATTACTAGGTCTGGTACTGTATATAAGGGACGCAAGCAACGTCAGATGTATGGTGATCACTCTTAAGGACACGCAGATGCCGCGTACTCGTGTGAGATGGCGTTCTCAACACCTGACAAAGATTGAACAGTACCTCATTGCGAGTCTCCATTTAGCTGGGTGGCCCAATCGTGCAATGTCTAGATCGTTGGGGCATTCGGATATGACAGCCACCCGATGTTGGACTGTACGGGAACGTGAGGATAAACATGTGAAAGTTCCGGTCGACCGCCTCTGATAACTGCAAGGCACACTGTAATCTCTTCACATCTGCACCTGATATACAAGAACAAGTGAAAGACCCCCTGCAACACTCTATGTTGTCCCGCAACATTGGTTGGAGACTAGCAAATTACCCTTCCATTTTGTGGTGTTGATGGTGCCACGACGGGGGAGCATACACTGCTGATGAATCTCATCGACTTTTGTTCAGGAACGCATCACGTTTCTGTGCAACCATGGATGACCTTCGCCAGGGGGTGTTGTGGCAACCTCGGGAGAGGTCCCATTCTTCCATTGTTTTGCTGAGACAAGGCAGTGACACTACTGGCGTCATAGTACAGGGAGCCGTCTAGTAGGATTCCAGGTTGATTGAGGGAACTGTGACAGCTCAACAGTACGTTACAGACATCCTGCTTCCTCATCTGTTACCTCTCAATGGACAGTACTGTTGTTCCATTTTTCAACAGAACAATGCTAGTCCACACATGGCACATTTCTCTATGAACCGTCTGCGTAACGTTGAGGTACTCCCTGCATTACGTTAATACTTGTTCCACTGATCATGAATACGACATTTCGTAATGATGTGGAACGTGGCAGTTTAACATACGTTTTCTTTAAACAATATAAATTTTTTCTTTGTCTTTTTTCTTACAGTTACTACCTTATATCTAAAAATTCAACTATCGAGTAGAAGGAGTTGTCATTCACAAATGCTTTTAATTTATTGTTGGTTGGCTATCTGTCAGACTTTTAACGCCATTTGGGAAATGACAAAGATTTTTCGTGACTCACCCCTTTCTGTGGCAGAGTCAGATTTAACCCAGAATAGTGAAGGTCATCCTTTCTTCTAGTGTTGTAGCTATGCACTTTGTTGTTATTTTTGGACTGGGATGGGATATTAATAACAAATTTCATAAGTGAATATACACTCCTGGAAATTGAAATAAGAACACCGTGAATTCATTGTCCCAGGAAGGGGAAACTTTATTGACACATTCCGGGGGTCAGATACATCACATGATCACACTGACAGAACCACAGGCACATAGACACAGGCAACAGAGCATGCACAATGTCGGCACTAGTACAGTGTATATCCACCTTTCGCAGCAATGCAGGCTGCTATTCTCCCATGGAGACGATCGTAGAGATGCTGGATGTAGTCCTGTGGAACGGCTTGCCATGCCATTTCCACCTGGCGCCTCAGTTGGACCAGCGTTCGTGCTGGACGCGCAGACCTGGTGAGACGACGCTTCATCCAGTCCCAAACATGCTCAATGGGGGACAGATCCGGAGATCTTGCTGGCCAGGGTAGTTGACTTACACCTTCTAGAGCACGTTGGGTGGCACGGGATACATGCGGATGTGCATTGTCCTGTTGGAACAGCAAGTTCCCTTGCCGGTCTAGGAATGGTAGAACGATGGGTTCGATGACGGTTTGGATGTACCGTGCACTATTCAGTGTCCCCTCGACGATCACCAAAGGTGTACGGCCAGTGTAGGAGATCGCTCCCCACACCATGATGCCGGGTGTTGGCCCTGTGTGCCTCGGTCGTATGCAGTCCTGATTGTGGCGCTCACCTGCACGGCGCCAAACACGCATACGACCATCATTGGCACCAAGGCAGAAGCGACTCTCATCGCTGAAGACGACACGTCTCCATTCGTCCCTCCATTCACGCCTGTCGCGACACAACTGGAGGCGATCTGCACGATGTTGGGGCGTGAGTGGAAGACGGCCTAACGGTGTGCGGGACCGTAGCCCAGCTTCATGGAGACGGTTGCGAATGGTCCTCGCCGATACCCCAGGAGCAACAGTGTCCCTAATTTGCTGGGAAGTGGCGGTGCGGTCCCCTACGGCACTGCGTAGGATCCTACGGTCTTGGCGTGCATCCGTGTGTCGCTGCGGTCCGGTCCCAGGTCGACGGGCACGTGCACCTTCCGCCGACCACTGGCGACAACATCGATGTACTGTGGAGACCTCATGCCCAACGTGTTGAGCAATTCGGCGGTACGTCCACCCGGCCTCCCGCACGCCCGCTATACGCCCTCGCTCAAAGTCCGTCAACTGCACATACGGTTCACGTCCATGCTGTCGCGGCATGCTACCAGTGTTAAAGACTGCGATGGAGCTCCGTATGCCACGGCAAACTGGCTGACACTGACGGCGGCGGTGCACAAATGCTACGCAGCTAGCGCCATTCGACGGCCAACACCGCGGTTCCTGGTGTGTCTGCTGTGCCGTGCGTGTGATCATTGCTTGTACAGCCCTCTCGCAGTGTCCGGAGCAAGTATGGTGGGTCTGACACACCGGTGTCAATGTGTTCTATTTTCCATTTCCAGGAGTGTATATATTGCGGTTGTTCTGTGAATATCCCGAGTACCTTAAATGAATGTCTGTGAGGTGATCTTGGGTGGGCTCCAGCTATTACTCTTTTTGAACGCTATTGTCTAATGAATACTTTTTCCCGTAATGATGTATTGTCCCAAAATATTATGCCGTATCGAAGCAGTGAATGAAAATTGACATAGTAGGCTAATTTACTGATATATTTGTTACCAAGATATCCTATAACTCTAATAGTATAAGTAGCTGTTCAACGTCTATATTTATATTTATTTAGGGTGTTATGCCATTAATTGCACAGAATCGTATGTACTATGTTTACTCAAAATTTAGTGAAACATTTGCAGAGAACCACTTAATTATTTTCTAAAAGATATTATTTACAATTTCCTCAGCTCATTATTGTTTGTTGGGTGTGATTACTATACTTGTATAATCAGAAAAAACTTGGATTTGCATCTTCATTAATATAGCGTGGCAAGTCTTAAGAACAATAAGGGAATCCTGTGGTACGACATTCTTGATACCTCCCCAGTTAGATGATTCTGCTGATTTTTATAGACTATCTGTACTGTTAATTTCAACTTTCTACATTCTTTCATTGAAAATGTATTAAACGATTTGTGCCTGTCCCACTCATAACACAATTCCTTTTTCTATCAAAATTTCATGATTCACACAGTCAAAAGTCTTTCAGAGATCCCATAATTTGCCAACGTTTGATGTTCGGTTCTTCAGAGCATTTAATATTTGATCAGTGAAAGCATATATATATAGCATTCTCTGTTGAAAAGCCTTTCTGAAAACCAAGTTGACATTTTGTTAGTACTTCATTTTTACAAATACATAATGCTACTCTTGAATATACTACATTTTCAAGAATATTGGATACAGCTGTCAGAAGTCAGACTGGGCAGCAGTTGTTAGCCTCAGACCTATCCCTTTTTATGCAACGGTTTAACTGTAGTATATTTCAGTCTGTTTAAAAAAATGCCCTGTTTCAGTGAGCTTCTTTTGTGGCTGAGAATCCTATTTATCTGCTGGCAGCAAGCTTTTAGTAATCTGTTGAAAATGCCATCAATTCCACATGAGCTTTTACTTTTGACTGAATTTATTATTTTCCTAATTTCAGTAGGAGAGGTGGGCTGAATTTCAGTTTTATCAAATTGAATAGGTATTGCATTTTCTAATGAATCGTTGGATCCTATTTTCTCTACAACACTTAAAAATGATTTTTAAAAATGTGTCCTACTTCTGACTTCATCTTAAAAAGCTTTTCATTGCATTTGATAGAAATGCAGTGTCACTGTTATCTCGGTTGCCCTGTTTCCCTTTTAACAATATTCCAAAGTGTTTTAATTTTATTGTCAGAGGTGCTAATCTCAAATGTAATATACATACTTATGGACTTTTTAATAATTTTTCTTTATACAGATCAGTAATTTTCATAATGTTTCACTGTTACTGGATCATTCCTCCTTCTAGCTGTAAGATACTTTTCCCTTTTCTGTTTACAAGATATTTTTATTCCTTTAGTAAGTCATGGCTTTGTAGATGGTTTCTTACAGCTGTATTTACAAAGATATCTTGAAATTCGTTAAGTTTTAAATTAGCATCGGGTTCCCTGTATACTTCATCTCAGCTTAACTGTTGCAAGCTTTCCCAAAAACTTGCAGTTGCTAAATCGTTAGCTGAACACATTATTTTGGAGGACTGTTTTGCATTCCTGTATGGAGCTATATCATATACTCTAACTAGTTGTGCATCATGATCTGTCAGACCATTCTTAACAGGAAAAGTTTTTTTTTATTAAATTTATCACCAGCAAGATCCACATATCTGTCTCCGATTGAAGGTGTTTGAGATCAGATAGGAAGACAACATCGTCCCAGTGCCAAAATCCGGGATATAAAAGTCCAGTTACGACAGTTGTGGGCCAGTGTGCCTCAGGAGAGGATACGACGGCTTTGACACCCCATATGAATCAGTCCGTAGATCGAGATCAAAGGGGATGCAAATCCGTACTGATAAATGTGCTGATACTGGCAAGTTCATTACAAATTTGACGAGATGCAGAAATAACATCATACTCCGTCTTACCTCGTGAAGTTAAATTTCATTTCCTCCTCCTCTTCTCGGTGTTTCACTTTTTGTGTCATGCAGTACATTTTTAACATAATACAAACACAAAGATAAGTGGGGTTAAGAATCAAACTAAATACTGCATAACTAGTCACCGGAGACCATGGGGCCCTTGATCAAAACACTCAGAAAATGTCCCTAACAGCCACTTTCATATTCACTCTGCGTATGTTGGGAACCAAAGGAGTAGCCCTTATAATACGTGTCTCGTTTCGATTGTGAGATAAGGAAGGGTTTATCACCTTATCAACACTGATCTCATAGAACACGGGCCACGAACTAAGATTGTCATGTAGGGAAGGTATAATCGGCAGTGACCTGCGCGTTGTATTCTCCTCAAGAGTTTTAGGCGTCAACGAGAACCGTTAATCCACATGGCCGGACGCGCACTTGAACTTCGCTTCTGTAGAATATCAGTAAACCCCGCGTGTGGTGCCTATTCCGAACAGTATCCCACTACGGACGTTATGGCATGATGTCGACATCGAGATCATTAGAGATAACTCGCTTCATTACACGGCGACATGGGGAAGATTCCACCTTGGCTTTTCAGTAGCCGCTGTTCCAACATTTCCTTGAGGTGATTCATGCAGCTAGTTATCATCATCATTATCGTTTTCACTTCTAGGTATTAGGCTAACTGAATGCTCCGTCTTCAAAGTTTGTTGAGCCGGTCTCGTATTGGGTTCCCCACGGTTTCTTCTTCCTCTCGGGCCGCATCTCCACAGTCTTTTATCTGACATACTGCTCATAGGCCCTCCCCACCATTTGTGTAGCTCTCTACTATATTGTTTATCCTTCAGGTTTCTAATTTACTCATTCCTAATCCGGTCTCTGCGTGTGAAAGCTTCACTGTTCTTAGAAATTTCATTTAGCTGCCTGTAGTTTGCATACATCTCTCTTTGTGAGAACCCACGTTCCACTTCTATAAAGCAAAGACGTCACAACCATATTTTCACATAACATTATTTTTCTTTCCATTCTAAATCCGTTCTTTAGAATTCTGTGCATACTGCCACATACAGGTATATACTGCAGGTGATGAAAACCGTTGTCTATGTCTCTGGTGACTTATTTCGTTTCCTAAATCATTAAAACTACCAACTTATTCTATTATTCTGGTGTGATAATTTTGAGCTGATTGCTCCAAATCTCTTAAATGCAGTTTTATTGAGATTTCTGTATTGTATTCTTTGCCAAACTGTACAAATCATGTGTGGCACGTAGTAAGTTCTTTTCATCGTCAAACAAAGTAAACTTATCTTACGATCGTATACTGTGATATCTGTAACTCAGGATGTATTTCCTGTTCCCATCTTCTTAAAATGTCGAGCGAGTGCTGAAAAGTAATGCCTCCGAAATTTTTATGTGCAAACTCCTAAAGCTTTTTAAATAAAACTTATCTTATTGCCATTTTACATCTTTATTCTTCATTTCTACATATTTTTTACTCAACATATTGTTCCTGGCAAAGAACATATTTCTGACAACGAGAGACCACTTACTTGATACAATCACTGTAGACTGTCTGACTTTGTCGAGGGATCCCAAATCTCACCTCTGCGTTCACCGCTTCATCACTATCGAAGTGAAGTACTCTAACACGTTCTTTAAGTTTTGGGAACAGATGGAACTCGAAAAGAACAAAGTCGGGACTGTATGAAGGGATGATCGATGACAGTGAACCCAAGGCGTCGTCTTGCTGGAGATATCGCAGCACTCGTGTGTGGTCTGCCATTGTCATTGTCATGTACGTACGAAATCTCCGAGTCCCAAACTCGATTACAGCGCGATGTACTTACATTACACTCTACCATGTTACACGCTAAAATTCAGAGCCCTCTAGACGCACAGGGCTGCAAATATACAGGAGTGAAGAATAAATATGCAGAATGTTAATAACGTTTGTATTTTTAGAAAGCGTTGAGAGTTTTCACATAAAAAATTCCGCGTCATTACTTTTATAGACGCCCTAGTAGATTTTAAATGATGTCGGTGATAAATTGCCACTCGTCTGAAACCCTGATTCTCAGTTGTGCCTGAAATTCTTGCTTCACGTAGACCGTAGTAGCCCTAAATCAGGACTGTCATCGCCTTCTGAATATCAGCCGAGCATTTTCGCATGTCACACCGAAGTTCACTCTTCATAACGTTTTAGCGACAGCCAAAAAGGGATACAGGTCGTATAACTATTACACAGATCCGTGAAGAATGGGATCAAAGAAATTTTTATTTGCTCACAGATGAGGTCCCACATCTGTAGAATTCTCAAAGGAAATCAAATTGTGGGGTTTATGCACCTCCTCCCCCCCCCCCCTCCCCCCTCATGCCACATGCCACTCATTGATGCATCATTCTGATTACGTATTCTAGAGACACGTAGCCATATCATCCTGTAAATCTTTTAAGATGATATTTTACAAATGTCTTTTTTCAACACCCTTCTTTGTCGTAGTAAACATACGTAGGAATTCTCCCTCGCTCAATGCCTTGGAGTCATCAGAACGTCGCCACTGGTTTATATTGATCATGCCTTCTGCGTAGGACGTATTTAATATTTCTTGTCTGTAATGGCATGTGTGTCGAGTTTATATGCAAATGCCTAATAGAAATACAGTCGAGAACACGTCCACTTACGGACCACTAGTAGAGACGTCCACGTTTCAGTTTCAGATCACATTTTTCCAGTATTACCACACCAGAAGTATCTGACAAAGCTTTGATTGCTGTCCCAAAAGGTGAGAAAGTACTTTGCATTTTTCTCAAATCATTCCTTGTTCTATCACACGCCAGCGAATGAACTGCTCCAAATTGGCGAGCAAAGCGGCCTTTCGATCTACTTACAGCTTGATAGGAATGATCTTAGCGCCTTGACCGTTTTATCTCTCATATGTTTACGTAGAGCGGCTGCAAATTTAAGCCACGATAGCATGTAATCTGAAACGGAGCGTCTGCTGGTAGCCTGGTGGCGTAATCTTCAACATACATATACACGAGTGACGTGCGCCAGCTTATATCAGTGTTTGTTCTGTGCAGGGAACAGAGGAATATGGACCCCGCTACACGGAGCTCACCTCGTGATTAGATACCGCTCCACGTCGATATTCGGATCCTATCAGTCTGTGATTTAGTGGCCTGTTAATTCTGGCGATAGCTACGGATTCGCTAGATTTCGGCTTTCCACCTGCAGATTCCACACATCACGGCGATAACGACCGACCGGTCGAGGACATCCTAGTGGCTGACACCACCACAACACCATGCCTCTAGGTAAGCGAGCGCTTGCGGCTCCGTGTACAGTGTATTTACGATTTAATTAGCCTTCCAACATTTTTAATGGAAAGCTCGCAATTCTTGCGTGTTTGGAAAACGTATTATTAACATTTTTATTTATTTCTTCACGGGGCCACTTATGACCGATAAATCAACAAGTGTCTGCGTACAAAAAGCTCCCTATCATCTAACAATGTACGTGGATATTCCCTCTCTTGGATGTCACAAAAACTAGGCTTCATGGGATCAGACCTATGTTAGTTACTTAAGGGGAAAACAGCTTGTATAAGACGTTAGAATTATGTAGATAGTTTAAATTTACGGTATTCCCATCGCTCTCTGACACAGTAAAATTAACTTATTTCTGAAATGTAATATTTCTTGACACTGTATAAAAAATTCTACATGCAACTGATGATCGTATAATTATCATTATTAACTGAATGCTGTTCTTATAAAAAATCTAATCTTTTTAGTTACACTGGTATGTGTTACTTCAGCATCGATTTCCACTCGGCACATTTTTTTTTTTATTACATGACAGAATGGTGTTGGTATTTCCCTTCACATTCACCTCCGTGACTGCATCCGTACAGACAAATTAATGTTACTAGGTAGCTTTTCTTAACTTTTTCTTGGTCATTGCTTAGAATTACATTTTTTAAAAATATGTTTGCTTCTCATGTTATTTGCTTTAATAATCAATAGATATTTTTAACTCACATGATCTGTTTCCTGCTCCCTGATTTTGTGACTAACGCTTATTCGTGACAGCAATGTTGAATATATAATTTTAATGAAGTAATAATTAATTCATGAATATATCTTAGCGCAATAAATGTTGTATTAATGTAAAAACTTAATACTGTGTTCAAATGGAAATGTAATAAACGTAGTTATTTCCAGAAACAATATTTTAGTCAAGTGAATTTACATCTCACAGCATCAGACTTTTTTTCAACTGAGGAAAAAATAAACATTGTTTGATGCGCGAACGACATCTTCAGTGCCGGAATATTGTGATCAAGGACTTTTATTTAGGTACTGAGACCGCAAGGATGGTGGTTTGTCACACAAGAACTTGGTGTATCGTATCTGATTTTGATGAACGATATTTCGTCTGTCTTATCTGACCTGAGATTATTGGTAGATGCACACTGGTCAGCGCTCGTAATGCCTGAAATACTGTAGAGGCGATTTACAGGCACACCCAAATGCTGCGGAGGTTTAATAAATAATTTATAAAAAAAGTGTTTTGTTGTCGAATTTCTTTGAGAAATCAGCAGATAATTTACACCATTTGCAGGAAAGTGTGGGTGTTTCTCTCCTTTACAATTATGTTAGTGTACAATCACTTCGTTTGTGAATAACCTGCGTTTCGGTCTGCGATAGAGATATATTTCAAGCCCACATAAAAATATACTGTACCATCTCTTAAATAAATAAATAGATAATATTTGTAACCGTTGCAGCAGGATATCTTTACTACTCCCTTCGTGGAATGGTGTTTTCCGATGTTAGATGGTATGTATTCGGTTTTACGATTGCACTTTTATGGGTTTTTTCTAGTCACCTAATTCTCATTTCGTACTATAAACGGTGTTTAACGCTATATTCACTGTCGAACTCTCAAATTGTTTTGCCGGCCTCGGAAAAACCCCAGGAATACGGCCAGCAATATCGATAGGCGATCGCCAGTTCGTTCTTGGGAGTAGTCCTCACACAAGCGGAACCGTTGCTTCTGTTGTGCGAGTGAAAGTGTAGCTACTGTGAGTCAGTGCGGGAAACCTTGGTAACTACAGTTTGTCCGCATTTTCGTTATGTGTAGCCGTATACAAGAATGCAGGTCCGAAACGCGTTGTGCATCCAGTCTCATTTCCAAGTAAAACATCTATCGTCTCGGTTTGGAAGAAAAAAAAACTTGCGCTACTGAAGAACTGAATAAGAAAAATCTTCCGTACAGACGGACGCAACTACCCGTAGCAATGTCACCGCTCGCATTCCCTTAAACGTGTGAAGCGGAAGGGAGACGGTTCACGATGAGTGTTGAATGTTGTTTTCCGCGTCTCTCGCTTGCTAACGGGTCATCTGTTTTCCTGTGACGTTTTCTCCCCATAACATAAATTTGGGCCGCGCGTGGTAGCCGCGCGGTCTTGGGCACCTTGTCACGGCTCCCCACGTCGGAGGTTCGAGTCTTCCCTCGGGCATGGGAATGTGTGTTGTCCATAGCGTATGTTAGATTAAATAGTGTGTAGTCTTAGGGATCTATGACCTCAGCAGTTTGGTACTATAAGACCTTACCACAAATTTTCAATTTCCATAAATTTGGAATTAACTGGCCCCAGATGTCCACTTTAACAGGAGAAAGGGGATGGTTAATACGAGCGATAAGTGTCTTCTTCTCACGGGATCGACATGTTAATCGGGATCATAGTGGTAGAGAGAGTGACCCTCCCCCTTCCCGAATATCGTCAACGGAAAGGAATTTCTGTACATCTGTGTGCGTCTAGTGTTGTCCCATGGAAAGTGTGAGAACGTTTTCGAA
The DNA here is from genome assembly GCF_023897955.1 of Schistocerca gregaria. NCBI lineage: Eukaryota > Metazoa > Arthropoda > Insecta > Orthoptera > Acrididae > Schistocerca > Schistocerca gregaria. Next base: position 181,653,013 of record NC_064927.1, read on the forward strand.
ATGTTTGCGAATCATATAAGTAGGGCAAGGCGTGGATACCAGTCCGGTATTCACCCAGTGACCTGTGAGAAACGATCTAAGAACCATACCTAGGCAGGCTGACACGCCACACGTCGGCCCTCATAGTTGATTCACCGCACGGTTATCGTCGAGGGTATAAATACGAATGCCGACGTCTAAGTCAAAAGTCAATCATTGTGCTACATCAGCCATGATCCGTTGAAAAGTCTCAACGTCTAAACAGTTTCGGGAGTTCTTCGGATCTCGGGGACGCGGGATCCGATCTGTAGAGGGTTTCTGTGTGTAGAAGGCTGGTCGTGGGCGAAGGTGATACTCGAAAACGTCACACGTTGCTGCAGTCATGTTAGTGGTAAGACGACTGAAAGTTTTCCTCCTAGCAAACTCGCAAGTGTGTTTCCTGTGTGTGGGCGTGGAGCTTTCACCAATTGTTTTTAATTCTTATTTTTGGAGGCGGCTTTCGAGACTTGTGATTGGTCATCTCAGTGCTTTATTACAGTGTCGATCTTTCAGCTGTCTGGAGGTATGTTCTCCGACGCACCGTGAGCGAATGTAGCATGAACAGCGGAATGTGATGATTCTAGTTCGATACCTACCCTCCACCACGTGCCGGATTGGTTCATGCAGAGGTCAGTGTGTAGGTTGATACATTTATTAGAGGTAGGGGTGCAAATGTGGAAACCCAGTTTGTTTTTGTTGTATAAAAGAAATTAGCCAAAGCTAATTCATAATGTTTTAACAATGAATGTAATATTATGAAACACAAAAACTAAATATGTTAAAAATTTAAAAAAATTCTGCTTGCACAACAACTCATTAATTTTTCAAGAAGTGGGGGTAATGTGGAAACGCCTTAAATTTGTGGGAAACCGACTACTTCAAACGAAAACTATTAAAAATCTTAGGAACTGTTTTGTTTTATATTAAAATTAAATTACACCAAAATATTTTTAAACGCAACTGTAATAGAAGAATGTTTCATAAGCGAAGTTCACTTGCAAAAATCGCATATGTAAATATCTCCTTCATTTCTGGCACACAAAGAGTGACTCCACTCCTCACACACTACACACTTAATCCACAATTCTCCCCGGACGTCTTTGTAAAATGCGCCTCCACAAAAAATACAAATGGCATCATCTTCAGTGGGTTTTTCTTCCCCAACTGGAAGATCCAGTCGCCCGAAGAGACAGTTGGTGCAATGGGCTCTTCATCTGAATCCTTAGGTAACTTAAGGAGTGTGTACTGTACTCAGCTTCCAAAATATCAGAAAACGTGTCTACAGCTTCTTTGTTGAACCAGTTTGCTCTCGAGAATGAAGTCCCCATAGGTGGATTGTGAGTTTATTTCTGTGTTGTCTAAGAAAAAGGTCAAACAAAGCTCTACCTGCAGCATTTTAAGTAAAAGGGTCATTAATATTATTTCTTTCCGCTGGCTGATATGCCTTTGTCTTGACATCTAATCTGGTTAGGCCATAGAAGCGATTATCCATTACAATGAGATACTGTACCAACTGTTTCTCATTAACATCAGGTAGTGCAGGCTTACGCCCAAGTCTCAAAGAAACACATTCTTCAGGTGACATATCACTCTGTAGAAACCTTTGAAGTGTCGTCTGAGGTACACTGAACGTTTTTACTGCTCTTGTTAACCCCATCTGCTTTTCCCTTAAGGCTATTATAGCCTTAATCATGTTTCCAGCATCCCACTTCTTCACAATAGCTCTTGGTTTCCGATCAGTTAGCTTTCGTGGCATATAGAAACAGACGCACAACGTATTGGAAGTAATGTTTGGATGTTGGTACTGTGGAAACGTTTCCACAATGCCATCGTATGTATGCTTCCACATTACCTACACAATGGCCATTTTACATTTAGGTAGATTACATTAAGTAACTATCCATTTAATTGACAAACGACTACTAAAACCTTCTATGCACCTCCTTTTATAAGCTATCAGACGTAAAGAAAAGATAACTACAAAGTATGTCGATAAATATAATACCAAAACTTACCTCGAAAAAGGTTTAGAAAATGCGCGAACTGCATCATTGTCACGGCGTCTGTTGCTGAACTGACTGCTAAGCCTCTACCGTGATAAATAGGAACTATTGCAAAAATTTCTGGCTTCCCCGCTACAGTGCAGCACTCTGCAGGCCAGATACTAGACGTTTCCACATTACCCACACGCTTCCACATTTGACCCCTACCTCTACTCTTAGACGAATTCTGCAGATGAAAACGGAACCCTTGTAGGATTATTTTGTTGTCTATCTGTGTGTCCGACCGTTTTCCTGAGGAACCCTTTGGTATTCAAAATGGTTCAAATGCCTCTGAGCACTACGGCGGTCGCGCGGTTCCAGACTGAAGCGCCTAGAGCCGCTCGGCCACAGGGGCCGCCTCCCTCTGGTGTATCAAGTTGAAATTTGTGTCACGTACTAAGGTATAAGGCAAATTCAAACTGTAAAAGGCTTAAGTTTTTGAATCAATGAAATCAAAAGGTACGGCCACTTATGTCACACATTTTGACACTCATCAGAGCCTGTAGGATGATTCCCGTTCACTTATAATCTTCAAATTTGGTAAGCAGACAGGTTTTACAGTAGAAGTGAAGGAAAACTCCGAAAATTGTTAATTTGTAATTATATCACAAAAAAATATTTCGTCGCAGTTATGCCCAATACTTCAAAATTCTCAGTTCCCCTATACGCGTAATCAAATTTGTACGGAACCCTCGGTGCGCGACTCCTATCCACTCTTATCCAGTTTTTTTTTTTTTTGGCTTTTATCCATAGTCTGTTAACACTCTTGGCTTAATAATAATAATACCGCCGCTTCTAGAACTAAACCAAAGGGAAATATTTTTGCAACAACCTTTCAACTTGAATATAATCGTACGTAAAACTCTTAAGCGTGACCACACACTAATCCTAACTATTCGTAGATAGTATCATAGACGAAGCAATTCAACTGTCGTCTTGAGGCCGTACATGAAGATTGTTAGGTCGTCGCCAGTTTATACAATGGATATAGCGTGCCCCTTTGGTGCTGATCCTTGATCGTTGGCCATGCAGTGGAAGATAAATACATGTCCTGAGGACAAGTGGTCATCCATCCCGTAAACGTCTCCCCTCTTAAGATTGTCTGAAGCATGGTCATGCACAGCCATTTCTGCTAAACGTACGTCCTAGGGCATACAGATTAACGTTGGTGCATGAATACCTACAATTAGCACCCTGAGTGCTGAGGAAGGCTTTCTTTCTTCCCACGTCTTTTGTAATGTGGCGTCGCGCGGTCTACCGTGCGTTCATGGTCGCAATGTGCTTGCTCCTACCGAGTGCAGCAAGAGAGTTAATTTATCGCTACGCAAATGACAGCATACGCCACCTAACATGTTGCAAAACGCCGTATATAACAACGAGACTTCTCCGGGTTTGATACCTTGGGTTATAGTGGTGACAAATATCTACGTTGAAGTGTTTTGTGTAGCCATTGGGTTATGGACTGATTGTATTCTCAACAGAAGGATCGTCTTACTATAACTATCCAACAATAGAGGGTCAATTTTTTTAATATGACACACTTCCTGTAGCGTAGGCAACTGGAACAAGTCAGTTGGTTCTTTCTGCATTAGGTGTGGTCTATGATACTTCTTAAGCGGCATGTGGAGGCACCATTTAGTTCATGGGCGGTTCCTGATAAAACGCGAAAACAACACTTTTCACCATTTTTTTTTGTAGGCAGTGGATATCTAAATAATTAAAAGCAGAAAATTGCTCATATTTTAAGGGTATATTCTTCAGGCATTTTTTCTAGAAGTGCCGTCTTCCCATTTCTCTAAAATCTTTATCCGTTATCGAGAAACGCCCTAAAAACTTGGTATCTGGGTATCAAGACCGAGCCGTAAGATTCCAAGACAACTATGCATAACAAACTGCAGTACTTTTTACGATGTTTTCCTAAGATCACAATCTCGAACATCCTTGAAAAAAGTCTTGATGATTTTATCCATTTTTGAGATAAAGAAGTTCAAAGTTGTCCTACTTATTCAAATAAAATATCAGGAACCGCCGATGAACTAAATGGTGCATCCATATAGACCACATATTTAAAAAAAGGACAACTGACTTGTTCCAGTTGCCTAAGCTAAATGAAGTGTGTAATATTGAAAAATTGACCCTGCACTGTTGTATAGTTGTGGTAAGACGATCGTTTTGTAAGGCGGAAACGTAGTTTATAAAGTGAAATAGCGCGGAGAAACATGCTGTAAACTGTCTCCGTTATCATCGAAATGGTTCTGGGGGCCCAATGTTGTAATAATCAAGGGCATGGAGACTCTTTGTGCACGTAAAATACGGTTTGAGGTATTAAGTTTGTTTTGCTTCATTTCAGTTTCGCATACGTAAACTATCAAAATTTGAATGTCCCATAAATTTCTTTTCATATCAGTGACATGACCTGCTGTAGCAGGTAAAGGATGGGAACCAAAGAAAAATGCTCCTATCGGAGCACAAAAAGGACAATACGATCATGTTTAAAACACTCTGACTGAAAAGTGGGGTAGTTGCTGCCTCATTCTATCTTCCCCCTTCCCCAAAAATTTTGGCTATCGTAAATATTCTCGCTATTTTATGCTAAGGCAGAAGCAGACAGCTGCAGTTGGAAAGCGGCGGAAAAATAATACACTACTGCCCATTGAAATTGCTACACCTAGAAGAAATGCAGATGATAAACGGGTATTCATTGGATAAATATATTATACTAGAACTGACATGTGTTTACATTTTCACGCAATTTGGGTGAAATCAGTACCCAGAACAACCGCCTCTGATCGTAATAACGGCTTTGATACGCCTGGGCATTGTCAAACAGAGCTTGGATGGCGTGTACAGGTACAGCTAGCTACCCACGCACCTTCAACACGAGACCACAGTTCATCAAGATTAGTGACTGGGGCATTGAGACGAGCCAGTTGCTCGGCCGCCATTGACCAGCCGTTTCCATTTGGTTAGAGATCTGGAGAATGTGCTGGACAGGGCAGCAGTCGAACATGTTATGTATCCAGAAAGGCATGTACAGGACCTGCAACATGCGGTCGTGCATGAAATGTTGCTTAAATGTAGGGTTTCGCAGGGATCGAATGAAGGGTAGAGGCACGGGTCGTAACACATCTGAAATGTAACGTCCACTGTTCAAAGTGCCGTCAATGCGAACAAGAGGTGACCGACACGTGTAACCAATGGCACCCCATTCCATCGCGCCGAGTGATACGCCAGTATGGAGATGACGAATACACGCTTCCAATGTGCGTTCAACACGATGTCGCCAAACACGGATGCGACCATCATGATGCTGTAAACAGAACCTGGATTCATCCGAAAAAATAACGTTTTGCCATTCGTGCACCCAGGTTCGTCGTCGAGTACACCATCGCAGGCACTCCTGTCTGTGATGCAGCGTCAAGGGAACGGCAGCCACGGTCTCCGAGTTGATAGTCCATGCTGCTGCAAACGTCGTCGAACTGTTGATGCAGACGGTTGTTGTCTTGCAAACGTCCCCATATGTTGACTCAGGGATCGAGACGTGGCTCCACGATCCGTTACAGCCACGCGGATAAGATGCCTGTCATCTCGACTGTTTGAGATACGAGGCCGTTGGGATCCAGCACGGCGTTCCGTATTACCCTCCTGAATCCACCGATTACATATTGTTCTAACAGTCATTGGATGTTGACCAACGCAAGCAGCGATGTCGCGTTACGATAAACCGCCATCGCGATAGGCTACAGTTCGAACTTTATCAAAGTCGGAAACGTGATGGTACGCATTTCTCCTCCTTACACGAGGCATCACAACAACGTTTCACTAGGCAACGCCGGTAAACTGCTGTTTGTGTATGAGAAACCAGGTGGGAACTTTCCTCATGTCAGCACGTTGTAGGTGCCAACCTTGTGTGAATGCTCTGAAAAGATAATCATTTGCATATCACAGTATCTTCTTCCTGTCGGTTAAATTTCGCGTCTGTAGCACGTCGTCTTCGTGATGTAGCACTTTTAATGGCCAGTAGTGTAAATACTGGAAGATGGTTTGTAAGTGCGAAGGAGATAAGGATAGTGTGAAAAAGGGGAGGATACAGTGGCAGTGAAATATAGTTGACAGCGGAAGAACAGGAAAGGAGTGAATATTTGAGCCATGTGGTATGGGTAGTTACTTAGATAATTGCTGCCCACGGTGAAAAAAACGCTAAAATGTGGTTTTTGCTGTTTTCTCCAATACGGTAACTTTGAACCTCTGTATCTCGGTAACGGATAACGATCTAGAAAAAGAATCTTCGAAGTTCTCGTAGAATGTCGAACCTCTGTATCTCGGTAACGGATAACGATCTAGAAAAAGAATCTTCGAAGTTCTCGTAGAATGTCGTCTTAAAAACAGATGTTATAATTTCGGCGATCTGCCATGAATAGAAATTATAGAAGTAGCCACCACCATGACTGGCACTTTTCATACCCAAAAGTCATGGTTTTTCGGAGTTCTCTCGGGAACTTCTCATGAACAAGTGCTGCTTATATAAGCTGTCTAATGTCCATCTTAGACCGCATCTAATGCAAAACAAAAGAACCAACCAATTTTCTCAGTTTGCCTGAGCTGAAGGATATGTGTAATGTTTAAATTTTGACCCTGTCTTGTAGGATAGCTATAATATGCCCATTCTTCCGACAGGTAGGAAATGGTCTCTAGGTCAAAGGCTACCCAAAACACTTGAACCCCTTCTCTGTGTGATCAATAGAATCCAATGTACAGCCCACTGAAAAGTCACATTTTCACTCGCGGTTTTCTGGAACATATCGGCACCGTGCGCTATCATACTGCTAATAATGTTTCTACGATCCTCACAAGATGTAGCCATCATACACGTAACTAAAAACAGTTGATTGGAATGGGATTACAGTTTAGAAAGGATATTACGTTTATGCTAAACAGAGTTAATGTGAAATTGACGAAGTTTAGCAGAAAGGAGAATAGCGATTCGCTATGTACCAATATTAAAGAACAGTCAGTAGAAGAGGCGAAACGATTTTCCTTTCAAGAGAAAGATATCACAGGCCTGGAATGAGCAGTAGAGGCGAGGCATACTGTGCACTGACAAATAATAAAATATATAAAACTCATTATCGAAGATTTAATCAATATGATTAATAAATGTCGTTCCTGATTTTGATTGTCAATACTGGAATGCACATATACATCGAAATGTAGTTCAAGTTGTTGCATTTAAATCAGTTCGAAATACATGAAACTTTAATAATACTCTTTGGTAATCTTGACTTAATGAACGTAATGGCTGTTCGTAATGAGCAACGTAACATAATTATTACAATTATATAAATTTACAGATCAAGCGTTACGCGAAGCTGTGCCAGCCTGTAAGTTCTCAGATGCAGTATGAGGAAATTAATAGGTGCTCGCTTCTGATCGTTAGCCTTATCTCCGTAATCGCTACGCGAAAAATATGGCGCAAACAAGCTCTCATACGCCCACGAAACGTAAAGGAAATCTATATTTCACAATAACGGAGTCAAGATGAGGTATTTAAACTCAGATGAACAGAATGTTGTTATTCACTTGCAATCCTCTTCAGTTAGGTCTTACAAAAAGGAAGGAAATTCTTAGAATGAAAGAAGAGAAGTGTTATACGAGGGTCGGTCAAAAAGTAATGCCTCCCATTTTTTTCTACTTAAAAAAATTAAGTTAAGTGAAAAATTTGAATTTGGCGCCATTCCTCAAACCTTCTTCTGCAATCCACTGCAGTAGTAACTTTCTGTGTCAACAGGTGGCAGCACAGCAGAAGTTTGTAAGATGGCCGACATCGATGTTCGTTTGAGACAGCGTTGTGTGATTGAATTCTTGAATGCAGAAGGTGAAACGCCCATACGCATTCATGAAAGACTGAAGAAGGTGTATGGTGTTGTGACAGTGGATGTCAGCACTGTTAGACGATGGGTTCGTCGTTGTAAGGAAGGTGAAGGGCAAACACCGTTGACTGACGAAAAGCGGAGCGGGAGGCCGATGAGTGCAGTGACTCCACACAACATTCAGCAAGTTGATGACATCATTCGTGGTGACCGTCGGGTGACTGCAGATGAAGTGTGTCGCATTATTTCTCTTAGTAAAGGCAGTGTGATCACGATTATTAAACAATTGGGGTGCTCAAAAGTTTGTGCACGGTGGGTTCCAAGAATGTTAACCGATCAGAATAAAGAGGCAAGGAAAACAATAGCCTCCCAACACTTGCAGCGCTTCCGTTTGGAGGGAGATGAGTTTCTGAAAAAAATTGTGACCGGGGACGAAACATGGGTGCATTTTTTTGAACCCGAATCAAAGAGGCAGTCAATGGAGTGGCGTCACACAAGCTCGCCGAGGAAGAAAAAATTCAAAACTGTGCAATCGGCAGGGAAAGTTATGGCAACAGTTTTCTGGGATACAGAGGGTGTGATTCTGGTTGATTTTTTGGAGCAGGGATGCACAATAAATTCTGTTCAATACGTCACAACCCTCAAAAAACTTAAAGCACGTCTTCAGCGAGTTTGCCCAACAAAATCAATGGCAGATGTTCTTCTTTTGCATGACAATGCAAGACCACACACCAGTCGTCACACCTCTGACGAGATTGTCAAAATTGGATGGGAAGTTTTGCCTCATCCCCTATACAGCCCTGACCTGGCACCATCAGACTTCCATCTGTTCGGGCCACTAAAAGAAGCTCATCGTGGGATTCATTTTGAAGATGAGGAGGCCGTCAAAACATCCGTGCGTCAATGGCTTAGGAAGCAGAGCTGTGATTTTTACCGTGCTGGGATACATGCCCTTGTTCAAAGATGGACCAAAACTGTAGAGATGGGCGGAGATTACATTGAAAAATGACAAAATGATCCTCAATGTTGTGGTTTTCAACCTATGTAATTGCATTTAAATTTCCTGACAATTAAACGTAGAAAAAAAAATAGGAGGCATTACTTTTTGACTGACCCTCGTAAAATATCATTAATAACATCTTTATCAGGACACAAACTACAGGAGTAAAATTATTGGTCATTGTATATCGTAAATTGAAAATGAAAATTAAAATATTGTAAATGAAAAGACAAACCATCTTTAGGAAAAAGAAGACAGTAAAAATCTGTTTACAAGTAGTAGATCATCGAAGAATCACCCAGAAGCTTAGCAACAATTACTCTAAGAGCAAAAGTTCAAAAGGTCAGTAATCTAGGAGAATCAATTCAAGTAAATGACTTAGAAAGCACAAAGATTGCCTTTGAAATATAAGACTTTATTTAAAAATATATGTAAGCAGTATTGTGCCGTGAATGAATTAATAACTGTCTATATATTGTAGAGGGTGAGAAAGGTGTCAATGCATATTTATCGTCAGGAGTTAGATGAATTGAGAAAATCGTATGGCAACAAGTAAGGAGCTGCGATTCGTAGAAAACAATATTGTCAAATTTCGGGAGCCAATGGTTAAAAACAAAACAAGGGAAGCAGACGTCATTAGAGACTCAGAACAAGCGGATATATAGGCCCTCCCAGTAAAATGGCATAAGTCAGTCGCGTTGAACGGAGATGCTGAAAAAAGAATGTGGTGTATTTGAATCCCGAATAAAACCAATCTGCGTTAAGAAAAGGTATTGCATTATTTACTGTGTATTCATGTTATGTTTCATGTGTCTTCTAATCTGCCGCCTGTTACAGTTGGTATTTTCAATCTCTTGCCCACTATTAAAGGTTTATACGCTGGTTTTATTACGTAAATCATTTTGCTTCACGTCTTACGGCAATAACCAAAATAGTTATTGTAATCGCTAGTTTCCTTTTCTAATCTGATGATTACCTTCATTAATATATCCATGTGACGTGTGGTAACCATAATTTCAGGATTAATTGGATCACCTCTAGTGAGTTTCATTTATTGAGATGTTATCCACTGTACGAGATTGTTTCTCTGAATGTGAATGATGTTATGAGGAGCTTCCCTTCCCAGGAGGTCACCGAGGAACGGATCCGAAACATCTTAGATGTATGCCAATTGTTCATCTGACACCTTATGGAAGGGAAAGGTACCGGTATGTAGTTCTGACATTGTGCCTGATAATTGAAGTAAGACTTAAGAAAAATTAAAACATGTTCATAGGATTTGCCGGCCTGGAAAACGCGTTCGATAGTGTGCAGTTGTGCAAGGCGTTCAAAATTCCGAGAAATGGAATCAACAACTCGGTTGAATGGAATTTATGGAAACATTTGGAGCCAACTCATTAACTGTTAGTGATGTAAAGCTTCCACCTGAGATCAGATAAGGTGTATGTTTATATTCTGTTAGATTGCCAGAGGAAATAGGCTCCTATCGGAGCACAAAAAAGGCCAATATGATCCTTTACTAAAGACCCTGACTGAAAAATAGGTCAGTGCCTCCCTCTTCCTCTATATTACTGTTACTACCTCATCCATTCATTCCCATTTCTGCCGACTCTTTTCATTGTCGCTGTCTTTCTATTCCTTGTTGTCTCTGTCTCACTGTAGCTCACCAACTTAGACTTTCTCCTTCTTTTACATCCATTACACTTTCATCTAGAAACATCATTTTCCCATCTGTTTCCGTTATCAAGATACACCCTGAAAAACACTATTTTTGGGTATCACAAGTAACAATTGTGGGGATGGCCACTTCTAGAATTTCTGTTAATAACAAATATTTGTAATTTTTACCATATGTTCTTAAGATGATGTTCTGGAGGAAACTTGAAACCTTCTTTGATGTGTTATCCGTTACCAAGCTCCGGAGGTTTAAAATTACCGAACTTATGCAAGTAAAACACGCACGTAATATGCGGTCTGAGGCATAAATGTTGTTTTAACGGATGTAGTGAACACATGGTAAGGGTTTTAAGGTACCTCCTATGATTCTGAGGTCATAAAACTATGCTTTAGCCGCCATTCTTTCACCAATAAAACTTTGTGTCGCACTGTCTCTGTATAATGAACACATCGCGCCCATACAAACAGATCGAAAGTGGCAGTGAGGTGACTTTTTAGGGTCTTAAAATGCTTGAAAATAGTCCTCTAATGCTTGAAAATAGTCCTCTAAAAATTATGGAAAAGTAGAAAGACTGCAGTTTCAGTAAACTGTTTCTAATGAAATTTTTATTCTTCAAGATACAAATCACAAGCCGGGCGGCGTTTTCTATGGACTGCCATCGATAAGCAAAGTATCGAGAAAAAAAGTAAATCAAACGATTTTGTGTTAGCTTTATATTATGCGTACTTATTTATTTTTTATATGTGCCAAAGTATCTAAAATGTGACGGAGAACGCAAAAATGAAAATTAACTGTATTAACATATAGAATACGCTCGTTTGGTGTGAGACGTTCCCATAGGTAAGGGAGGGGAGGAGGGGGTATAAGCAGCACACTCTGCTGTAGCTGCCGGAGCACAAAACTACCACCTCTGAAAGTTTTCTACCCTACAGTCTTAGCAACAACAGTACCACAACATGTATTTCACTGTCAAAGATATTACATGAATTTCGCTTATAATTTTCGACTCGGTCGTTTTCTGACCTGGGTTCCTTACTTCAAATTGGTGCAGTTATCCTTCCCCGTGGCCCGCTTGGTAAGCCGTGCGGTATAACGCACTGCTTTCCGGGCGGGAAGGCGTGCCGCTCCCCGACACGAACCAGCCCAGCGGATTAGTGTCATGGTCCAGTGTGCCGGCCGCCCTGTAGATGATTTTTAAGGCGATTTGCCATCTGCCTCGGCAAATGCGGGCTCGTTCTCCTTATCCCGCCTCAGTCATACTATGTCAGCGATTGCTGTGCAAACACTGTCTCCACGTACGCGTACACCATAATTACTCCACCATGCAAGCATTTGGGGTTACGCTCGTTTGGTGTCAGACGTTCCCATGGGGAAGGGAGGGGGGGGGGAGGGGGGACAGGTCCACTGGGGGCCGAACCGCACAATAACCCTGGGTTCGGTGTGGGGCGGCGGTGGGGTGAGTGGACTGCTGTAGCCTGTTGTGGGTTTGTGCGTCGATTCTAGATCCCCAGTTCAATGCAGTACAATGCGATACTCCGTCACCCCTGATAGTCTGTAACGTCATCACGGAATCATCCTGTATATGAGAATCGCCATTGTTTATCGTAGCTAAATGACTTATCTATTCAGTCCATCGTTTGCCCTTTCACATGAAGAAAACAGCTCTTACGGGTTGTTTTGTTACGACCATGCGCCATAGGCTCTCGAATCGTTTAAAGTACTAGTAATCTTGATAAATTTAATGTACGATAAAACTAAGTATGCTACCGAGACTTGAACTCAGACGCTTGTAGAGTGTAGTGCTCTTACCAACTGAGCTGTACAGATATGAGTCACTACTCTCCTCCACAGCTTCAGTTCTGCCAATAGCGATGCCCTACGTTATAGAAACGAATAGTACCTGGTGATCAAAAAGTCAGTATAAATTTGAAAACTGAATAAATCACGGAACAATGTAGACAGAGAGGTACAAATTGACACACATGCTTGGAATGACATGGGCATTTATTAGAACCAAAAAAATACAAAAGTTCAAACAGTGTCCTACAGATGGCGCTTCATCTGATCAAAATAGCAGTAATTAGCATAACAAAGTAAGACAAAGCAAAGATGATGTTCTTTGCAGGAAATGCTCAATATGTCCACCACCATTCCCTAACAATACCTGTAGTCGAGGAATAATGTTGTGAACAGCACTGTGAATCATGTCCGGAGTTATGATGAGGCACTGGCGTCGGATGTTGTCTTTCAGCATCCCTAGAGATGTTGGTCGATCACGATACACTTCTGACTTCAGGTAACCCCAAAGCCAATAATCCCAATGACTGAGGTCTGGCGACCTGGCAGGCCTTGCATCATGAAAGTGGCGGCTGAGCACACGAACATCAGCAAACGACGCTCGCAAGACATCTTTCACGCGTCTAGCAATATGGGTGGAGCGCCATCCTACATAAACATCGTACGTTCCAGCAGGTGTTTATCAGCCAGCCTGGGGAGGATGTGATTCTGTAACATATCGGCGTACCTCTCACCCGTCACGGTAGCAGTTACAAAACCAGAATCACGCATTTCCTCGAAGAAAAAAGGCTCGATAACGGTAGATGTGATAAATCCAACCAATACCGTGACTTTCTCGTCGTGCAATGGTGTTTCCACGACAGTTATAGGATTTTCGGTAGCCCAAATTCTGCAGTTGAGGGTGTTGACACACCTCGGAGCGTGAAATGAGTTTCGTCGGTCCACAACACGTTACTCAACCAATCGTCATTGACGATTGTCATGCGCAGTCACTGACGTTTTGCTGTCCAGCGCCATCTGTAGGACATTTTGTGAACTTTTTTTTGTTCTAATAAAACCCCATGTCATTCCAAGCATATGTGTCAATTTTTACCTCTCTATCTATATTATACCGTGATTTATTCAGTTTTCAAATTTATACTGACTTTTTCACCACCCGGTATATTTCGGAGTCCCTGACCTACATACACTAAAGTCGGATAGCAGTTTCACCTCATTCGCTCACTCCGTACCTTTCACGGACTACACTTACGCGGAATGCGTCGTAATAGGAACAGTGCTAAGTCGGTGTATATGAAGGATTCATTCGAATGTAAGAATATTTCGTTCTAGAGATTGAGTGGAAGACCCCGAAGAGCAAATAAAGCAATTCAAGGCACACTAGAGAACGTGAAGTGCACGCCGGTCCCGTTACCATAGTCTAGAAGGCGAGAGACAACTACCTTTTGAAGCTCAGCTTTCGATATGGGTTTGTTCTTTGTTCGTAAAATGTCTTGTTTTCACCTGGTTCTCCACAAATGTAAGAGCGCTCCGTAAACAGCCCTGCTTTCTCCTACCATTCCTGTACGAGCCTCGCAAGCTTGCGTAGACAGGCGCAGAGCTCACTTGCTGGCACCGAGTGGTAAGCTTAAGTCGTGGCATAAAATATCCAGTAAAGAGGAGTGTGTCACTGATGTAATCTTTGTTCCTCTAAACAAACGAATCTCCGACCACTTTGGTTCAAATGGCGCTGAGTACTTTGGGACAACAGCTGAGGTCATCAGTCCCCTAGAACTTTGCACTACTTAAACCTAACTAACCTAAGGACATCACACACATCCATGCCCGAGGTAGGATTCGAACTTGCGACCGTAGCAGTCACGCGGTTACGGACTGAAGCGCCTAGAACCGCTAGGCCACCGCCTTCAGCCCGACCACTTTGGAATGCGTGCTCAACGGGAAGAGAAATATTAGAAGCGGACCTGACGAAATCACAGTAAAATTGTTTAAACGCTGCAACCAAAACGCATTACAATCCAACAAAAATGCTTAACAAGGTTTATCCTACGTTTAGGCTTTTATCAGTATTGGTTTATGTCTCTAAGATATTTCCAACGGTAGTTCACAAAAATCTGCGTGATAAATAAAACTTAGATGACCAATAATTTAATTTACGTGTGGGAGGGGGTGGGGTGTTAGTAACGAAGCAAATATCCGTACAAGACTATTGTGGTCACTCAGGAAAAAGCCTTTCATAGGCTGCAGCTCAGTCTAGTTACTCAAATTAGCGTCAATATTAATCACTGAGCCATATTCAAACTTCATCCTGGAACAACATGTCGGAGATACGTGTGAATTAAGGACTATCAACAAAGAATCAATGGAGACCTTCAACAATGCTGAACTCCAACACTTCAGCTACTCAGCACATATTCAGAGAAAATCTTGCAGGAAGCAGTGACATGCACTAAAGCTTAGTCGCAAGTCAATAGAGTTTCAATAACTTATTCCTGTTATACTGTTTACATGGTAACGCTGACGAGCGATATAGAAGGTCTAGCTACGAAACCTTTCGCCACGAATATACTTACATTAAAAGGTCTGACAGCACTTGTCACATTAATCTCCACGATGACCCGACCTCTCGGCAATGTTCAGCATTGTCTTCGTCGTGAAAGCAAGAATATTTAGCACGACATAATATGTTCCCATAAACCATTGAATATTGTAGATTAATAGAGAAATATCAACAATAATGAGACAGAATCTGTAAAATCAAGTCGAGGACTAGAGTTCGTATGACCGTCATCTTGTCTCCTGATAATTCATAACTAGAGCTGCTACTGAAGTTTAAGTAATCTCACCGTTAACCTCTGAAACTTGAAGAATAGGTATGGACATAAAAATGTCGAGAAAAATTCGCTCGTATTGCTTTCAAGGAATTTATGCAAACTTCAAATTAGATATCAGAATCAGATTCATGTAAAGCTGTGGATGTTCAGCACTTCCGTGTGAAATGTAACGATGCATGTTGAAAGCTTCAAATCAGAAAAAAATTGGCGTTATTTTAAATATAGATTTACCGTTAACTATTCAAAATTATACGTACAAAGCCAGTAACAAACGAAGTATTGCGACAGTCAAATGAAAACCAGAAAATGGGAATATCGCACTCATAATAAGGAATAAAAAATGGTATGTGGGCTGCCTCATGCGAAGTTTGTCACAAATGAAATAAAAAATAAAGGCCTACAGGAAAAATGGCCTTTAGAAGGCATTGTTGCTGTATGTAAACCATAGAAAGGACAGCAAGGTGCTCTGATGACTCATGCGCTTGCCAATACTCAACAGATGGATACACATCAAAATCGGATTTTTAATCCACTATGATATTGCCACTTTGAAACGTACACCGTGCATGGTCTAAAGTAATAGAGGAGAAGACACAACAATAGCCATTTTCTGTTGCACAAAGTGTACAAATATTATATCAATGTACAGACTTATTTGACGTTAAAAGTAGTGTAAGGATAAATTACGCAGGTGAACTGGCCTAAACATATTCGCAAAAGAACAAAATATGTTCCGAAAGATGAGGTTTTCGAGTTTCGAAGTTGTTCTAACATAGATACATACAACAAGTTAGAAATTGCATGTCATGAGTGGTCAAGTCGTTAAACTAAATAGAAAGCAGTTAGAAACAGATTCCACATACCGTCAGATATTGTACCCGTACATTCCTGACTCACAGGAAATGTTTGTGCTTTTAATGAACAAACTAACAACTTTTCTGTCATATACACTTACATGCTGAAGCGCCAAAGAAACTAGCATAGGCATGCGTATTCAAATACGCAGGTATGTATATAGGCAGAATACGGCGCTGCGGTCGCCGACGCCTGTATAAGACAACTTGTGTCTGGCGCAGTTGTTAGATCGATTATTGCTACTACATTGGCAGGTTATCAAAATTTATGTTAGTGATAGTCGGCGCAAGAGCGATCGGACACATCATCTCCAAGGTAGCGATTAAGTGGGGATTTTCTCCTACAACCATTTCATGAGTGTACCGTGCAAGCCAGTAATCCTTTAAAACATCAATTCTCCGATATCGCTGTGGCCGGAAAAAGATCCTTCAAGAACGGGACCAACGACGTCTGAAGAGAATCGTTCAATATGACACAAGTGAACCATTCCACAAAATGCTGTAGATTCCAATGCTGGGCCATCAGCAAGTGTCAGCGTGCGAACCATTCAACGAAACGTCATCGATAAGGATTTTCGGAACCGGAGGCCCAACCATGTATCCTTGATGACTACACGACACAAAACTTTACGCCCCGCCGGCGCGCATCAGCACCGACATTGGTCTGTTGATGATTGGAAACATGTTGCTGGTCGGACGATTCTCGTTTCAAATTCTATTGAGGGGATTGATGTGTATGGGTATGGAGAAAACCTCATGAATCCATGGTCGCTGCAAGTCAGCGCGTGACTTTTCAAGCTGGTGGAGGCTCTGTAATGGTGTGGGGCGTGTGAAGTTGGAATGAGATGGGATCCCTGATACGTCTAGATACGACTTTGAAAGGTGACACTATGTAAACATCCTGATCACCTGCATCCAGTCATGTCCATCGTGCACTCCGACGGACCTGGGCAATTGCAACAGGACATTGCGGCACGCCACTCATTCACGTCCAGAATTGCTACAGAGTGGCTGCAGGAACACTCTTCTGAGTTTAAACACTTCCGCCGGCCAACAGACTTTCCAAACATGAACGTTACTGGACATGTCTTGGTGTCTTGCAACGTGCTGTTCAGAAGAAATCTCCACCCCTTCATACTCTTACGGATTCATGGACAGCCTTGCAGGATTCATGACGTGATCTCTCTCCAGCAGTATTTCGGACACGTCGTGTTGCGGCACTTCTCGATGCTCGCGGGGACCCTACACTAGATTAGGCAGTGCACATTAAAAACATTTTTATAAAGCTATTATGTAGATCTTAGTTACAATAGTAATAGTAGAAATAAAGGGAAAAAAACGCAATTCCGTAACCTTTGCTTATTTCGTTACTGCATAGCACAAGTGTTCAAAGAGAGTTCTAACTGACTCTGTCACTTGAAATATCTCCTGACACATGAAATATATCATTAATGTATTTTACAACCACATAAGCCATCACAAGGCGCTAATGAAAAGAAGTGCTATCTGAAATGTTTTCATACCCTTATTAACCAATGAGGTAAAGTAAAAGATAAAGTACCTGTGTTGCTTTTCAGTTCCAGAACAGTAAATGCCAGTGTCAGTAAATATGAGTACAAACATGTACTCAAAAATATGTAAACAACAAGTTCTGAGTTTCCCGTGTCTTTATCTGTACACAAAGGACAGGAAAATCTACAAATCTATCGGTGAGGTAGATTATAAACAATTTGACATTTCTGATTCACAATGAATGGTTGTACAGACGAGACAAAAACAAAAACAAGTCCATTTTACACTTTTTTTAAACTATAATAATTTTTAATAGTTAGTGGTACTGCCATTATTTGTAATCATTATAGATCTGACAACAAGAATAATTCTAACAGAGATACTGATGCCATTACCTCAGTAGTTAATAAGATTGCGAACAGGCTGTTTCACGAGCCACTTTTGACTAAGCACCCAAGTGAAAACACATCTGTAATATGTTTAACGATTTTTTGTTTTTTTGTTTAATGAATTTAAGACGAAAGAGTTGAGCGATACAGACTGTATAAACGTAAATATTCAACTGCTAAAGCGGAAATTAAGCTCTAATGTCTATTGTAACACAACAAGCGATATTGCAACGTCTTAATAAGATATCTTAGGATTCACATCCGTTTTTCTTGCCTTGCTAATTAAATTCCGAACATTAATTTAGTTATTTTTATCAAAATTTACGATACTGAAAGTAGACGACATTGTTTATCAACACTACAACACTAAATGGGAGAAAATGTTACGTTGTCATTAAACCATCGTAAATTTTAAAAATCCATATTTTACTCAAAGGAAGTCATAATTTCGCGTTTATGCACTGATTAACTACACAATTATGTGCCCAATGGTATGTCACATACAAAATTAGTACAAAATGTCTTGTTTTACATCCAATACTGACGATACAAGGCTAGTGGGAACCGTGAGTTGGCAGCAACTACAGTGGCAAATTTTACAAGAGTTTAGTAATCTAGGGTTAACAGCGCCACTTATTGTTTCTCTAAATAATTATTTTTTGGTTTTATGCACGTAAGTTGTAAATTTTCCTTGGGGTCTGTGTGCTTCATACGCGTCATTCACATGAAAATATTTGCACGTGAGTGCCAATATAGAACACGAGCACTCACATATTACTTACCCGTATGCGCAGACACAGGCGTCCACAGGGAGGAGCAACTGCGCCACGCGATGAGGGCTCATTAACGGAGGAAACCGAAGGGACTCAATGCTCGTGGCAGGCTGTTTAGCGGTTACATAACTCGCTGCTGGCGGCGGCCGTCAAAGCACGCCACGAAGCTCAGGTGCGAGTTTTAAGCAGGCGACGTCTGCGTAGAAAAGACCTGTCGGTGGACTGTTTTTCTCTACAAGGTCTTTTATACCCTGAGCAGAAAACTATCACGAATAAATGTCTCACAAGTAGGAACACTTTTTACGTGAAACACTGCCGCATAGTTCTGAAGATGACTAACGGTATTATTGTTAATGCCTGGCATTAATAGGAATTGAGAAAGCGGCCATCATGTAATTTATTTTAAAAAATCTGTTAATGCCTAGAATATTATTGCATATAATAAACAAGATCACGTGCCTAAGCAGTTTAGGTTGTAACAAGCACCTTGAAATGAAATGAAATGCTCGTATGGCACGTATTGGCCTGGATATCCCCTTCGGGGTTCGGCCGCCGTATTGCAAGTCTTTTTAGTAGACGTCACTTCCCTGCCGGGAATCGAACCGGGCCCCTTGCGTGGTACGGATGAGGACATGACATCAGGCATTTACCAAATGCAGGTTGAACATGAACTACACCATTAGTAATTATTATAGTTCAAATGACTCTGCGTACTATGGGTCTTAACTGCTGAGGTCGTCAGTCCCCTAGAACTTAGAACTACTTAAATCTAACTAACCTAAGGGCAGCACACACATCCATGCCCGAGGCAGGATTAGTAATTATTATGCTGTGATACGCGTATGTGCAGAAAGCAACATAAATGAGAAAAATGCCGAAGCTAACAGCAGCAACAAGAACTTATGGTTGGCAGGCTTCACGCTCTCACGAGGCGCATTTTGTACAAAAAGGCTGTATCATTGTCACTAAACTTTTAAAGAGAATAGTTTTAACGTTACTGACTTCCCACATTGAGGAAGACCTTTGGGGTGTGGAGAATTGGCAGATGTGTTGAACTGTGATCATTCTACTATCGTGCGACATTCGCATGGAATGGCGAAGTCTCAAAAAAGTGGTTCAAATGGCTCTGAGCACTATGGGACTTAACTTCTGAGGCCATCATTCCCCTAGAACATATAATTATTTAAGCTTAACAAACCAAAGAACATCACACATATCCATGCCCGATGCAGTATTCGATCCTGCGACCGTATCAGTCGCGCGGTGCCGAACTGAAGTGCCCAGAACCGCTCGGCCACAACGGCTGGCGAAGGCTCAAACATCGGATGCACTGGTACCACGTGCTCTAAACCAAAGTCTCAAAAATCAGCATGTGGCCATATGACTGCTTGCTCGTTATCAACTGGCTCGTAAACAGCACGGACCATTCCTATCCTGTATTGTTTCTGGTAACGAGGTCCTCCTCCGATAGCTGAACGGTCAGCGTGACGGATTGACAATCCTCTGAGCCCTAGTGCGATTACCCATTGGGTCGGGGAATTTTCTCCGCTCAGGGACTGTGTGTTGTGCTGTCCTCATCATCATTCTATCATCCGCATCGACTGCGGGTCGCCGAAATGGCCTAAAATGGAAAAATCGGCACCCGGCGAACGGCCTGCCCGATGGGGGGCCCTAGCCATACGATTAAATAAATTTAAAAAAATAAAACTGCTAACGAGAAATTCTGTTGTTACGCTAACACAAGGAACGCAATGGTTGAGTCCAAAGCAGCAGCAATTCCCATTACAAAGACGAGCGCACACCCACCAAAAATAATGTTATGCATGTGGCGTAATCATCACTGCTGACGTTTATTCTCAACAACTGAGACATCTTGTAGCCGCAATCTAAGGATCAAGAAGACTGACTGAGGTGATCGTACCCCACGATAATGCCCGCCCGCATTCTACTAGACGGACAAAGAATACTACACATGAGCTGGATTTGGAAGTCATTCCGCGTCCAACTCATTCACCTGATCTGGCGCCCTCAGATTTTCACTTCTGCCGCTCTCTATCGAAACTACCATTCTGGATGAAAAAGCAGCCCGAACATGGCCCGACGTGTTCTTCTCGTCGCCGGCCGCTGTGTTCGAATCCTGCCTCGGGATGGATGTGTGTGACGTCCTTGCGTTAGTTAGGTATAAGTAGTTCTAAGTCTAGGGGACTGATGACCTCAGATGTTAAGCCCGATAGTGCTTAGAGCCTTTTGAACCATTTGTTAGCAGCGTACGATTCGGAGGAGGTTTTTACGGATGTCATAATTGATGCGTATGTACTGCTTTGAATGTGACGTGGACGAGTGCGAATGCAATGACAGAAGACTCAAGAGTTCTGAACATAGTCCCAGAAATATTATTAGAGTTACATTATGTTGATTCACCACCGGCCGCTGTGGTCCAACGGTTCCGTCCGGAATCGCACTGCTGCTGCGGTCGCTGGTTCGAATCCTGCCTCGGGCATGGATGTGTGTGATGTCCTTAGGTTAGTTCGGTGTAAGTAGTTCTAAGTCTAGGGGATTGATGACCTCAGATGTTCCATAGTGCTTAGAGCCATTTGAACCATTTGTTCTAGGCCTAAAAACGATTTGATTTCTACAGAAAAGATTGCTCCAACGTTGGCAGACTATTGTAAATAGTGAAAAAGAATATATTATTAATAACTAAAGTCTCTATTACATGTCTCTCTTGTGTTTATTAAACTTACGGGAAAACGCTACTAACTCATGCAACAACCCAATATGTTCAGCGGGACTGACTTGATTAACTACATTCGAGGTCAAAACATATTCACCATGTTTTATGTTTACGTTACTTAACGTCATTACCGAGACTGAAGGCAGCGTTAGACCTGGTACCATCAACAATCGATACCACTCAGGGGCATCATTCCGCTGTATAAAGTCGGCAATAGCAGTCATGACGGCTACCACGAGAGGCAGCAAAGCGCGACCGCATCATCCAACCGGCGGCTGCGTGAGGGACACGCCCTCTTGCTTCGGAGCCGCCAGCGTCACATATCAAGCCGACAAGTGGCCGCCTCAAGAAACTTTCAGACTCCAGCGGTCTGGTTACGGCTTGATGGCTACAGTTTTCGAGTCTCCAGAGTTCACAGTCTACGTCCGAAGTCAGCTTAGTGATAGAGTTGCGAGTACAAGTGTAACATACTCAGGCCTCTGCCTGTTATCAGAGAGTGATTAAAGGTCAAGTAGGATTTGTTGTTAGTGGCAACACCAGTACATACTTCAGGCTGTTATCTCAATTTATATCAGGACATTCTGTGGGGTCATTGTACCGAGTTAAGTATACAGTTGTATTAAACTTTCACCAATGTGTGTATTTCTCAAACTATATTTCTGTCATAGAACTCAACGGCGTCCCAAGGGAACACAACAATGTACATCACTACAGTTACCATAAGAGCAGAAATGACTGCTCGATTCAACGGTACGACACGAGACGTGGAACACAGATACGCCTTAATGAAGAAATTTGGTCGTTCACTTTTGCGAAGATAGCAAGCACGTGACGAGGCTCGGGGCACACTGTTTGAACAACAGTTGCAAACACATTCGGACCAACATAGGCGTCGCCGACGGGTGAGTGGGAGGGGGTGGAATCCGGGGGTTTAAAATTTGTATTTATTACAACATCCTCGCGCATTTCTAGAAATGATTGCCTACCATCCTTAAGCGATTTATAAAATTTTCGGGAAACAAGAAATTGCTGCGACAGGATTAAAAGTCCTGAAAATACGCCAAAAGGTTGATTTGAACACTGCAGTGTTTTAAGACATAGACTTAAGGCATTATTGCAAGCAAGAGAATTACGACGTAGCTTCCAGTCAACAACGAGGTCATTCGGGTTGGAGTAGAAGACCGAATTGAACAAAGATGCGAAGGAAATAGGCTGTGGACCACTCAAAGGAACCATACAGATATTTCTCGTGATAGATTTCTGGGAACATACAAAACCTGAATCTGGACAACCAGCCGCGGGTTTGAGCACCCCTGCCTTCACATGTGAATGCTATACGTTAATTACAGCGTCAACTCTCTCTATGAGCCCTATTGTTGGTAGCAGGTTCTGTCTCTGACCTGTCGGGGGTGTGGGGCTAGAATTAAACGTGATGTTCCACATCTGTAGAGAGTTACGAGATGCTACCAAAATTTCCATGAATTTGAATATTGCTCCAGAACAGTCAGCAGTATAAATTTACGTCGCTAGGGGCCGCTTATTATGTCTTTCAACTGACAGTCTGCAAAAGAGGCCTCATTGTGAGCATATGAACATTGTTACTTATTTCCTTACATCGTGTTATACTGAGTCACAAATATCGAAATGCCTGACATGAAGGAATAAAGGATCTGCATTAGGTTTTAAGTTCTCCAAAACTTCAGCTAAAACTCACCCCCTGCTAAAGGAAGCGTTTGGTGGGTAGTCTTTGAAATAAGCAAACATATTTGAGTCGTTTAAGGGATTTAGAAATGGCTGGGAGTCCATGGACTATGACAAATACTGGGGTCGGCCGTCATCATGCACAGCTCCGGAAATGATCGCAAAAATACGGGAAGTGATCGGCAAGGACTGAAGGCGGACAATCCATGACGTTTTCGAAATTATTGGAAGTTCGTAAGGGACTTGTCAAAGCATTCCTATTAATGAATTGAACACCTGATAAATTTTGAGGCGATGTTTGTTCCTCGTCTTTTGAATGCTGGCCATCTAGTAGGCCATCGAGTAAAGGTTGTACTAAACTGGAAAATAAACGTTCAAATGGCTCTGAGCACTATGGAACTTAACATCTGAGGTCACCAGTCCCCTAGAACTTAGAACTACTTAAAACTAACTAACCTAAGGACATCACACACAGTCATGTGCGAGGCAGGATTCGAATCTGCGACCGTAGCGGTCGCGCGGTTCCAGACTGAAGCGCTTAGAACCGCTCGGCCACATCGTCCGGCGACTGGTACAATAAAAAAATTGAGATGATCCTGATTTCCTCTCCAGGGCATAACAGCCAATGAATCATGGGTGTATCTCATCGAACTTCTTTTAGGGTGACTGTTGAAATTAAGTTGTAGGGTAAGTTTTCTGAATTTTACGGGGTCAATCTCGGAAATTTAGGTAGCGCCGCGCAAGTTATGTGCCTGAGAAACCCCCAAACCTTACTTTAAATCTAACAACCTAATGCGGAAGTATGTGGTGTCAGACCCTACTTGCAGAATGCACGGTTACCGTAAGGGATAGGTTGAGCGTAAATTGGATAGCGCAGCCAGATAGGTGAATCGCCGCACTGGTATTGTAACTGGCAGTCTCGCTCCACTTTCACCGGCCCGGTTGTGAAAATATTGTTTACAGTCGTGGCGATGCGGAGGCAAAGTGCGAGTATTCCCGTGTCGTAATCGAGTGTCCAGCACTTTCTCAGAAGTCAGCAAAAGCGACGACTCGTACGCCAGGGCCAGTCGCCGGGAAGACGCGCGCCTTTCATCATGGAGCTCGGAGTTAAAGTGTCGATGGACTGCGACCTCCCGCACAGGCTGTTTTACGCGGACCAAGGAAAGGCTCTGCAGAATGGTTCATCTCAGCCGGCGACGTCGGCCAATGCTGACCGGGCTGGAGTAACGGGTAAAAAAAAGGGCGTGACCGTGTTAACGATGAAGACTTCACTACACCGCACGCAGAAGTTCGGAGGTAATTTTCTTAGTTTTGGATGTGCTTGGCATACTGCAAGAGCTACTTTTGAGGATTTCTTTATGTTTAACGTGAACTGAATCAATGTTGAGCGTGCAGATCCAAGAAGTCTGCCCAAAATCATAACTATACAACGTAAATTATCACTTACGGAACGAATAAAAGCGCTAACCTGTCGATAATTTTGTAACATAGACCAAAACATTGCAATAGTTCTAGAAAGTTTCATTAGTCACCTTCCATTTCAGACAGAAATCAACAGTTGACTCATTTGGTTCATTTCAGAAACGTTAATCCTATTCAATTCTAAGTGCCATAACGTCTGTAGCTTGTTTGCATACTTCGGAATAGCATAGCAAACGAGTATCTTCTATTACCTCGTGATGAAAATTACTGTGCAAAAGTGACAACAGCGTGACGCGTTAACGGCGTTTCCTGTTGTAGATAGAACAGCAGAGGCTATGTATGCAGAAGTTTATATTCAGTTTTTGCACTTCTCAGAGATAGATGGAAGCGGAAAATTGGGAACTTCGATACACGGCTGCCTGAGAATACACATCGAAAATGTTTGAGCGTGGTGGCGTGACAGTGTAGGTATTAGAATCATTAGCACATTTGTCACTTTATTATTTAATCCAATGTATCGCGATCACTATCGCCTTCCTAAGTCCTTCATTCAAGTCAACTAAGAAACTCTCATATACGTTCTCCTATTCTCAGTAGATATAAGAACATGATAGCACCATTAAAATCAGTGCATTTGAAGATAATGTCATAAGTTATACATGTCACTGAATTCTTATTTTCTCACTTTTCATTCTGTCTTCCGAAAATTTTATCTGAGAGCTATTTATTCTTGATTTATCAATATGGGAAAGATTCCAACTTCTGCTTCTGTACGGAAAATAGCACACAGAAATCTGTGTTTACATATGACTTGTTTACTCAAATTCATTGTTAATCTTTCAGACAATAAAATTTGATCGTTTTCTGTTTGCGGCGAATTCTACCTGTTACGCTACCGTCTTTTTCGGAGAACCGAGGTCTTTGCAAGTGTCGCCAAATCGTTTTTGTTGTCTGTTTGCGACAAGCTAATACCAGTGACGTTAAATGAAAAGTCGCGCATTTCCCACGAGCTGTCCCGACTGGAAAACCGAGAACTTCATGTTGCCCATGTTCTACCTCCCTACTATTTTCCTATAGAGCAATTATTTTTCTGTTTATTTATGTTGCAAACACCACTTTGGCGTATTATGACTGGGAGTAAATGAAAAGCTTTTTGGGAAGTATCACGTGGAAGGTCTTGCGCAGAGACGTAATACTGTGTTCTTCACTACAAGAATAATTTCTACTTTCTCTCTCTCTCTCTGGCGAAAGTTTGTTCGTTTCGCTTACTTTCACCCTCCCATGACATCATACTTTAGTACAACTATGCTCACTTACCAGGCATAATTTTAACCTGGAAAAGGCCGGTGAGGCAGATCAGTGGTAAACTTGATTTAGATCGTTGTTCAGGAATCTCTGAGTTCTAGCTCAGCCATCCCTGTACATTTGTATTCCACCAACGAATTTGTTGTTGGCGATACTGACTCATCCAGAATAAACTGCAACATTCATTCAGCGAAGACTAGACCTACAAACGAACAGCACTTGCATAACATATCCTTAAGCATTTTACGTGATTTACAGTACTATTCACCAGATTTCATTTTCAGTAGACTTCTAGCAAAAATGAAAATTGGGTGGAGAATCCCAAGTAGTCAAATATATGTTAAAACGTTTCCATGTTGCACAATCCTGTTCTACACTGCAGTTTATCGCAGTAGTTGAGAACTTTTCTCTGTAATGTGTTATATAGTAATATACTCTCCCATAACTTTCCGCGTATTTTATTAATTCTTTATTTCTTTTTTTATAAATTTTCTAGTCAGCGTTCTGTAAACTACTCGTTCCATGACCAGATAGATAGCTTCAGCTGTTATAATCCTACAATACATGATAAATAAATGAAAAATATGAAGGTTAACTCTTCCAAATAACAATAATTAGTTAATTCTTATGTTCAGTCGGGAAAAAATCAGTCGTCTGTCGCTGCTGAAAGACGCAGCTCCTGTATTTTAATGCCCACCGCAGATGCCGCGGCGCTATGTGCTTGTCGTTAGTCTCGCTTTGGCATATGGAGGCTGTAAAAAAACTGCTCAGATAAAATTACCCGCTGAAGTGCTGCGCCGGCGACTACACAAGATAACAGTCTGATATGGCCAGGCGGAACGGAACATCACACTTCCGCCCAGTATGCTAATAAAGGTCTCCACGAAATGACTTCTAACATTTGTTGCAGCAGAAGCATGTATGTTTTTGTATCGTCGAAGAACAACGATACTAATTTTTGGAAGCACAGGTTACCCGTCGAATAATTCAACAGGTTGTCTGGTAGAGGGGTGAGAATAAGTTCATAATCATTTACGGAAGAAAGGAAGATTCAGTCCCATTTCTCCCCAAGTCGTTTACAGATTACTTGTCTCTTAGTCCGTTATTATACTCCAGTGTCAGTAGAGACAACACGATGGAGCAACTCGAACATACAAGATGATAAAAGTATAACTTCGTGACTTAACGAAGTGATGCAGAGAGTTTGATATTCGACCTTTAATTTAGTGGAGCAATGTTGAGGCCGTAGTCCGACCCTAGTGATTTACATTTTACACGGTGTCCCCAATTGGATCAAGGAGAATGCTGGGATGGTGCCTTCGAGAAGCAAACGGTCAGTATCCTTTCCCATACTCGTCGAATTAAATTTCGTTCCGTATCGACTTCCTTTGTAAGATACAAGAAAATAATACCGTCGCAACGGGCAAATCTAACAGAGAACCACGAACGATTGAAGAGAATTTTCAGCGTATGCGCCTCTTGGACCTTTGAAGATCTTAGAAATCTGTAACCTGGGCAGCTATGCGAAGGACATCGTTTTTAGATGCATACAAAAACCAAACAGATGACGAGACGGTAAAAATGTGTGTGGTTTTTATAGATGACCTAAATTTTCATATCGATGGATGTGAAACTAGGCGCAGCTGCCACATTTCGAGTTCCGAACAGTCAACTGAAATAATTGAAGACGTCTATGAAAGTCTTTCAAGGTAGTGTGCGTCTACAAAAGACTACCGATTTTCTAAACATGTCACGCGCCACTCAACCTTTCAACCGTCTTCGACATGAAACTACTGTCGCTATCCTATAGCATGCAGAGAAGCGGTAGTAAGAGATTTGCTCCTAAGAAAATCGTTTAAATATTCCTCGAAACGTCTTATATTAATGTTATCAGCCCATGGGCAGTATTTTACACATACTACGATTTGTTGTGCGTGTATGATGTGGAATAAGGCAAAGGAACAATACCAAATATTTGGCCTTCGAATGGACAATTCGTTACGAATACTTAACAACTAAACATGTTTCGTCTGTTACCTTTGCTTCAAATTCGGAAATTTTACTGCCAGAGACGTCCAGACACGATAGTACTCCAAGGTTTTTTTTAACTTGAAAGTCAGAAACGTAATGGAAAACTTCTTTTCACAACGCCGAGTTTACAAAAGATGGATTGTTGCAAGTTACAGCGATATATATGTCATGATAAAATTTCTTTGGTGATCTCGTAAAAATGGTATTTAATTCGGGAAAGTTTGTGATTTGAGTTACTTACGAAAGGATGAGGTAGAAATTCTGCTACAAACACGTTCGACAATATCTAACTAACGTGGACACAAGTAAATCAAGATGAGCTACGCCCTGTTAACAAAATATACAAATATTCGGTTTGTACAAAACGCTAATTCTCCTGGTACAACTTTGTCAATACGTATAACTTTGACACTAGTTTTCGATAAACGTCTTTCTGTACCTATGATAAACTGTGTTCTGAAGCATGCTCATAAATATAAGGGACAGTCAAATGGAAACGAGGCAGATTCAGAAGAGTAAGTAAATTAAATGGACACCATAGCTGCAAAAAGGCGTTGATGTACTTCATTGGGGACATGTTGAAAATGTGTGCCCCGACCGGGACTCGAACCCGGGAACTTCTGCTTACATGACAGACGCTCTATCTTTTATTTTTAATGTCATTTTGTTCGTTTTCGTTCGTTGTATCTGCTCTAGGTGGACGTCGAAAGACACCCGTTTCAGTTCGTTGTTGATCCATTAACTCAGTTTTTTTTTATTATTATTATTATTACAGAGGGCAGCTGGCCCTCTGACCGACCACGCTGAGCTACCGTGGCGGCTAATCTGAGCCACCGAGGGCACAGAAAATGGTGTGCCTGCAGGGACTTATCCGTTGCACGCGCCCCGTGAGACCTACATTCCCAACATGTCCACACCACTACATTCGTAATGCGCCTAATAGATGTTTGCCCATCATACTCATTACTCGTGGCAGATTAATCTACCAAGTCCCGTACGAGTTCGGGCATAGCGTGTGCGTGTGCACAAGAAGGTCAATGGCTGGGAAGTTATATTTTAACTCGGTGGCTCAGATGGATAGAACGTCTGCCATGTAAGCAGGAGATCCCGGGTTCGAGTCTCGGTCGGGGCACACATTTTCAACATGTCCCCAATGAAGTGAATCAACGCCTGTTTGCAGCTAGGGTGTCCATTTAATTATGATTTCCTTTCTAGAAAAGCTGCATGGTCATCTACGGTAACTGTTCTTTCGGGAACAGATACTACCGTCATATATAGCAACTAAATTACTTATTATTTCAAAAATAATCGGCGTAACTGTTAATACATTTATCCCACTGTGAGACAAGAAGGTCAATGCTTTCATAGAAAAATGTTAACAATTGTTCCCAGACGAGCACCTCTTTGTCAGAAGCAAATCGACGGCCACGAATGTCTTCCTTCAGGGCTCCAAAAATATGGAAATAGCTTGAAGAGAGATCTTCGCCGTGTGGAGGACCACCTTGGTAACATGGAGACGGGCCACGTATACTCTGTTAAACGTTTTAGGTTCTTTCCCCGGGCGAATGATTAGGGTCGGTAAAGGACGCGCAAGTCGCCGATGTGGCGACAAATTGAAAGACTTGCGGATGTTAGATTAACGTCCTCCGCCGGGTTTCCCTGTAGCCTATGTGAATAACAATCCGAGGAGCTACTGTAGTGATTTTGATGTGCTCTTCACTAGTAGACTAATTCACGAGGAAGGTGCGTGTATACAGGGCGTAATTAAATTCATTTAACAGGTTTAGCCGACCGGGATGGTCGGGCGGTTCTAGGCACCTCAGTCCGGAACCTCGCGGCCGCTACGTCAGCAGGTTCGAATCCTGCCTCGGGCATGGATGTACGTGATGTCCTTACGTCACTTAGATTTAAGTAGTTCTAAGTTAATAGGGGACTGATACCTCAGAGGTTAAGTTCCATTGTGCTCAGAGCCATGTGAGCCATTTGAATTTTACAAGCTTGGAGGACAAGTTCCTTACACCAAAACAAGAAAAAAAGCCTAATGAACATAGGTTCAAAAATGTGTTCCTTAATAGCTTGTTCATCTTCGATATTGTGAAACACGTGTCTCCGACTGCAAGCTCTTTGCTTTCCATATTTCCTGGGTAAGTGGAATGTACAAAATAAATAAATAAATAAACAATAAATAAATAAATAAATAATGGTCCAGTAAACAGGGGCTCTAAAATGTGTACCTGAGCAGCTATGAGCACTTGTTGAATAGAGGATATGTGTTTCATAGTAGCGAAGACGAGGAAGTGCTCGTAGTTCTTAAAGTAAGCATTTTATAGCCCGTGTCTACTGCACATTTTTCTTGTTTTGGTGAAAACTACCTCCTCCCCAAATATGGCAAACAAAGAACTTGTAGTGGAAGAGATGTATTTCAATAATATTTTATTCTTGTTTTGGTATAAGGCAATCCTCAAAGTCCGTAATGAGGATGTACCTACATCCCGTATAATCTATTACCGCTACGTCACACTTGTTCTACTGCCACAGACGGACGGAGCGAGTCGTTAGAATTTTAATAAATGGTATAATTAACACTGGATGGCTGGTATTTTTTTCCCCACTATCAGTAAGAATCCAACTGTATTATCACACAGCTAGTGTTTTGATGTCTCTTATTTAGACGTAATAACATCTTTGCAGACATGTCGTCTGTTGTGTTGAAAGGTACTCTATTCCACGTAATAAATGTGTTGGGCGTCGATGCTATGGTAACTACCATCAGATATTCTTGTTTACACATGGTGTAACGGATGTAAATGCATATATTTTAATTGGTGACTGAGGACAATGTACTGAACAACATTACATCGATATTTCCTACATTTGCAGACTAATAATTATAGTATTAGCAATAACATGATTTTATGTTGGGTAGTGCCTCTTCTGAAGAATAGAGATTGGTCAACATCGAGTATAGATTTAAGTGTCAGAAAGTCTTTTCTGAAAGTATTAATATGGATTGTAGCCATGTATGGAAGTGAAACATGGACGAAAACTAGTTTAGACAAGAAGAGAATATAAGCTTTCGAAATATGCTGTTACAGAAGAATGCTGAAGATTAGATGGGTAAATTACGTAGCTAATGAGGAAGTATGGAATAGAAACGGGGAGGAGAGGAATTTGTGGCACGACTTGACTAGAAAAAGGAATCGGTTGGTAGGTCATGTTCTGAGGCATCAAGGGATCGTCAATTTAGTAGTGGAGGGCAGCTTATAGGCTAAAAACCGTAGAGGGAGACCAAGAGATGAATACACGAAACAGAAGTATGTAGGTTTCAGTAGGTACTGGGAGATGAAGAAGCTTGTCCAGGATAGAATAGCATGGAGAACTGCATCAAACCAGTATCTGGACTGAAGACCACAACAACAACAGTACCTCCAAGTGCATGTGGCAAGAGCAGACAATTAATGCTTTTGTTTCCCTGGCCAGCCTGTCAGATACTGATGTGTTCACACATCGTCTCAAAATGGTTTATCCTAACAGGCTTAGTTCACTTAATGGTACAGTTACGGTCATACGAAAACATCAAGTCGTAAAGTTCGTGTTTGTGAGAAGACTATTGGACTAGAGAAAAAACAACCAACACACTGATGTGTGTATGTGTGTACATGTTAAGGTACCAAATATAAAAAATATCTGCACTTGTAGCCTTTACACTCTGTATAGTTCCTTCTACATCTATACTCTGGAAAAAAACTGTGAAGTATACACAAAGTGTACCAAACACTAGAGTTCCTTTCAGTTCCGCAGATCGCTACAGCTAGTCCTGTCTACACGTAGAGGGCTGTAATATTTCCATAGATTCCTTACATCTTGAAGCTTTGTACGTTTTCAAGGGATAGGTGGTGTTTACTGTCAAGCATCTGCAATTTCAGATTTACTCCGTCATTCTCTCTGTCAAGTCAAACAGATCTGCCCTTCAAAGTAAAATCTTCTGGATTGCTTTCTGTGACAACGACCATAAAACCCAGCAGAATTCCATAAATCTGGCCTTGTATCTTAAATACTTCCTGCTAATTCTGTTTGTATGGGTCCTTCACATTTGAACAATATCCTACTTATGTTCTAATAACGCCTTCATGTACTAGACACCCAGTGTTTCACATTTACACGTTTCAGAGTAATTGTATGCTGGTCAAAAAATGGCTCTGAGCACTATAGGACTTAACTTCTGAGGCCATCAGTCCCCTAGAATTTAGAACTACTTAAACCTATCTAACCTAAGGACATCACCCACATCCATGCCCAAGGCAGGATTCGAACCTGCGACCATAGCAGTAGTGCGGTTCCGGCCGGCTTTATACTGGTCACCTGAAAATATTTTTGATATACGACTCTACTCTGCTGACAATGAGGTTCTGCGTTCGATTCCTGAACATCAACTTCACCCATTCCTGTTTCCATGTATCTGTTAAAAAATTCTGGGTAGGGGTCCAGTCAGCGCTATGTGAATAAATGAGGAAACACATTGGTAAATAAGCATTGAGCAGTGTAGTTAGTTGCCGAATTTGCAGAAACATTTATAGGCTTGTTACGTTCGAGGACCCATTCCAGAATACCCAAAAATTAGCGTTAATCCTTTGGGGAAGAATTTCCGCTACAGACCATTTGATGGAAAACGGCGTAGATCACACGATTTATAGCGATCAGGAGACAAAGAAGGTAATTAGAGACTTGGCCGGGCTATGGGCGGCTATCTGGCCTCTGTAGTGTTTGCTCGTGATAGGAGCCGGGTCGTTGCTCAGCGGGACAGCTGAACACTGTTTACCCGGGGCGGACAACGACACGTGTGCTTGTGGAGTGAGTCTAGCCTGGCGTGGCCACGCTGGTTGGCCGGACGCCAGGGGCGCCACCGGCGCGGTTGGTTAGTTACTTAGTTGGTTGCGTGTTCTATGGATCCGTTATGATGTGGAACGTGTCAAGTGCATAAGAAATGCACATATGAAACAAGGATCTATTGATAGTGACCGCGCCAAATATCTCACGAAATAACCTTCAAACGAAAAAACTACAAAAAACGAAACTCGTCTAGCTTCAAGGGGGAAACCAGATGGCGCTATGGTTGGCCCGCTAGATGGCGCTGCAAAGGTCAAACGGACATCAACTCCGTTTTTTTAAAAATGGGAACCCCCATTTTTATTACATATTCGTGTAGTACGTAGAGACCACTTTTTTAGTTTTGTGATAGATGGCGCTGTGATAGTCACAAACGTGTAAGTACGTGGTATCACGTAACATTCCGCCAGTGCGGACGGTATATGCTTCGAGATACACCACCCGTGTTAAAATGGACCGTTTACCAATTCCGGTAAAATGTTGATATCGTGTTGATGTATGGCTATTGTGATCAAAATGCCCAACGGTCGTGTGATATGTATGCTGCTCGGTATCCTGGACGACATCATCCAAGTGTCCCGACGTTCACCGGATAGTTACGTTATTTAAGGAAACAGGAAGTGTTCAGCCACATGTGAAACGTCAACCACGACTTACAACAAATCTTGTTGCCCAAATACGTGTTGTAGCTGCTGTCGCGGCTAACCCGCACATCAGTAGCAGACAAATTGCGCAAGAATTGGGAATCTAAAAAACGTCGGTGTTGAGAATGCTATATCAACATGGACTGCACTCGTACCATATTTCTATGCACCAGGAATTGCATGGCGACGACTTTGAACGTCGTGTACAGTTCTGCCACTGGGCACAAGAGAAATTACGGGACGATGACAGATTTTTTGCACGCATTCTATTTAGCGACGAAGCGTCATTCACCAACAGCGGTAATGTAAACCAGCATAATATGCACTATTGGGCAATGGAAAATCCACGATGGCTGCAACAAGTGGAACATCAGCGACCTTGATGGGTTAAAGTATGGTGCGGCATTATGTGTGGAAGGATAATTGGCCCACATTTAATCGATGGCAATCTAAATGGTGCAATGTATGCTGATTTCCTGCGTAATGTTCTACCGATCTTACTACAAGATGTGTCATTGCATGACAGAGTGGCGATGTACTTCCAACATGATGGATGTCCGGCACATAGCTCGCGTTCAGTTGAAGCGGTGTTGAATAGCATATTTCATGGCAGGTGGATTGGTCATCGAAGCACCATACCATGGCCCGCACGTTCACCGGATCTGACGTCCACGGATTTCTTTCTGTGGGGAAAGTTGAAGGATATTTGCCATCTTGATCCACCGACAACGCCTGACAACATGCGTCAGCGCATTGTCAATGCATGTGCGAACATTACGGAAAGCGAACTACTTTCTGTTGAGAGAAATGTCGTTACACGTATTGCCAAATGCATTGAGATTTACGGACATCATTTTGAGCATTTATTGCATTAATGTGGTATTTACAGATAATCATTCTGTAACAGCATGCGTTCTCAGAAATGATAAGTTGACAAAGGTGCATGTATCACATTGGAACGACTGAAATAAAATGTTCAAACTTACCTACGTGATGTATTTTAATTTAAAAAAGCTACCTGATACCAACTGTTCGTCTAAAATTGTGAGCCATATGTTTGTGACTATTACAGCGCCATCTATCACAAAGCGAAAAAAGTGGTCCAACTAAAATATTCATACTCCTTTACGTACTACACGAATATGTAATAAGCAATGGGGGTTCCTATTTAAAAAAACGTAGTTGATATCCGTTTGACGTATGGCAGCGCCATCTAGCGGGCCAAGCATAGCGCCTCCCTTCAAGCTAGACGAGTTGCGATCTTTGTAGTTTTTTCGTTTGACGCTTATTTCGTGAGATATTCGGCCCGGTCACAATCAATGGACCATCCTGCACATATATTACAACACAGAGTTAAAGATTAATATTTCTATTATTTACCCCATTCCCTTAAATGAAACAAACTGCATATACTACACTCCTGGAAATGGAAAAAGGAACACATTGACACCGGTGTGTCAGACCCACCATACTTGCTCCGGACACTGCGAGAGGGCTGTACAATCAATGATCACATGCACGGCACAGCGGACACACCAGGAACCGCGGTGTTGGCCGTCGAATGGCGCTAGCTGCGCAGCATTTGTGCACCGCCGCCGTCAGTGTCAGCCAGTTTGCCGTGGCATACGGAACTCCATCGCAGTCTTTAACACTGGTAGCATGCCGCGACAGCGTGGACGTGAACCGTATGTGCAGTTGACGGACTTTGAGCGAGGTCGTATTGTGGGCATGCGGGAGGCCGGGTGGACGTACCGCCGAATTGCTCAACACGTGGGGCGTGAGGTCTCCACAGTACATCGATGTTGTCGCCAGTGGTCGGCGGAAGGTGCACGTGCCCGTCGACCTGGGACCGGACCGCAGCGACGCACGGATGCACGCCAAGACCGTAGGATCCTACGCAGTGCCGTAGGGGACCGCACCGCCACTTCCCAGCAAATTAGGGACACTGTTGCTCCTGGGGTATCGGCGAGGACCATTCGCAACCGTCTCCATGAAGCTGGGCTACGGTCCCGCACACCGTTAGGCCGTCTTCCGCTCACGCCCCAACATCGTGCAGCCCGCCTCCAGTGGTGTCGCGACAGGCGTGAATGGAGGGACGAATGGAGACGTGTCGTCTTCAGCGATGAGAGTCGCTTCTGCCTTGGTGCCAATGATGGTCGTATGCGTGTTTGGCGCCGTGCAGGTGAGCGCCACAATCAGGACTGCATACGACCAAGGCACACCCGGCATCATGGTGTGGGGAGCGATCTCCGACACTGGCCGTACACCTCTGGTGATCGTCGAGGGGACACTGAATAGTGCACGGTACATCCAAACCGTCATCGAACCCATCGTTCTACCATTCCTAGACCGGCAAGGGAACTTGCTGTTCCAACAGGACAATGCACGTCCGCATGTATCCCGTGCCACCCAACGTGCTCTAGAAGGTGTAAGTCAACTACCCTGGCCAGCAAGATCTCCGGACCTGTCCCCCATTGAGCATGTTTGGGACTGGATGAAGCGTCGTCTCACGCGGTCTGCACGTCCAGCACGAACGCTGGTCCAACTGAGGCGCCAGGTGGAAATGGCATGGCAAGCCGTTCCACAGGACTACATCCAGAATCTCTACGATCGTATCCATGGGAGAATAGCAGCCTGCATTGCTGCGAAAGGTGGATATACACTTTACTAGTGCCGACATTGTGCATGCTGTGTTGCCTGTGTCTTTGTGCCTATGGTTCTGTCAGTGTGATCATGTGATGTATCTGACCCCAGGAATGTGTCAATAAAGTTTCCCCTTCCTGGGACAATAAATTCGCGGTGTTCTTATTTCAATTTCCAGGAGTGTATATTTATAGATTTATTTATCCCTATTCAAGAATTCATCTACGGTGTAAAAAGAGTTGTCAAGGAGATATGATTTCAATTTATTTGATCTGGTAATATGTCGAAAATTTTTATAGCAGCATATTTTAACCCTTTCTGTACCATTGATAGGTTGAGTAAAGGATAGTTTAAGTCTTTCTTTTTTCTGGTATTATAATCATGAATGTCACTGTTGTTTTTAAACTGGTCATGTTGTTGCGAACACATTTCGTTAGTGAGTAAATGTACTGTGAGGCTGTTGTAAGAATTCCCAATCTTTTAAAAAGATGCCTACAAGATGTGCGACTGTGAACCATACGCGTTATTGTAACCACTTTCTTTTCAGCAATGAATACTTTTTGTCTAACTGTTGAGTTACCCCAAAATGAAATTTCATATGACAACAGAGAGTGAAAGTATTAAAAGTGTGCTAACTTACTAATTTCTATATACTCAAAATTGTCAATTATTCTGATTGCAAAAGTTGCTGAACCTAGTCGCTTTAGAAGATCCAAATTATGAATTTTCCAATTAAGATTGTCATCTATGTGTACACCCGAAAACTTAGTATGCTCTACTCTGTCTACTGACTTCTGTTGATGTGTTATATTTATTGAAGGAACTGTACTTTTTGCAACAGAAAATTGGTGTACTGTGTTTTTTTCAAAGTGTAGAGCAAGCCCATTTGCAGAAGACCAATTAATGACTTTTCCAAAGACCTTGTTTGTATCATTTTCAATTGGAGTTTCTTTTACCGGATTAATAATGATGCTTGTATCATCAGCAAACAGTGTCAGTTCAACTTCCTGTTCCAGATAGGAAGGGAGGTCGTTCACATCTGAGGCGCAGATGGACAATTTTGTTGGGTTCACTACTGTGATAACTCTCCGTGACGTTACTATGACAGTAGTGTCGTTCTTGTTGCAGTTGGCTGTGACGTGTGCAAATCGCAAGGAGTTGACTGTTACTTGTGGTAAAAGGGGAGCATGTAGAATCAAGTAATAATTTCGTCTGGGTAAATGTTGATATTGAGTTTTAACTATTTCAGTGATTTGTGAAACACGTGGGATGTAACTTTGTTGCAGGAATCTCCCTGATACTCGCCTGAGGTTATTTACGAAGTTGATACTTCATACTGTACCACCTACTAGGGTTTCTTTGCGTTCCGTACGTCAAGAGAGCGTGGGAAGAGTGACTCCCTAAGGGGGAACGAGACGGTGATGGACGAAGATATTGATCACTCTAAAAGGAAGTAGATCCGTCGATCTGTAACTCCGGTTGTCGTTATATCGTTATCTCAAACATGAAATTATCATATCACCATGATCCTTAAAGATGTAATTTTAGTTCACCGTAGAGATTTACAAAAGAAGGAAAAAGTGACGAAATTATAGATATTTGAAAAAATGGCGACTTTTGGATCCCTCCTTCTTGGCCGAAAAAAATACTGAATATCAACACAAAGAAATCGGCTTCGAGGAACTGAGAGAATTCAATTTTCTTCAAGGAGACCAGAAATCATTAAAATGGGATCAAAATTACAGCGTGGGCGACGACAATCGTGCCGGAAAACATGGTTTTGCTAGAAACGCGTTTAAAGTTTGAGACGTATTTATCATACAAAAAAAAAGGGACAAAGCTTGAAACTTCGATGGCTAGTCCACAATATTTAGCGCCCCGACTAGTGGATGGCGACTTTCTGCTACTTTGGCATGATAAGCCTTCATTTCCGTCCTCAGAGCCCTTTTCGAAGCTGAGCGCATCGACGTCGGTGTCTCTAATTTCACAGAATCGGCGCATTTCATCACCGATTTCGATGTGAAGGGCATTTGCCACTTGCATTAATGCAGTATGATCTACACTGAACAGACATACGGCCAAATTTCAAGCAATGAAGACAATTTCGCTTCGGTTGAATGTTATTTTTGAAGCTTACCTCCTAATGAGGCTATCGAAACTCTCGTTCACATTTTGAGTAAAACTGCTCATACAACGATCCAGCAAATCAGGTTTACTCAAATCGGTATAAATAGGGAGCGTGAGCGCGGAACCGGTTCACTGACGCCGAGGCGTTCCATGCACGCTCGTCTTCAAACGCTCACAGTATCTTTACTTTTTGTTGGCGCATGATACACACATCAAAAAAGTTTTGCATCACCTCTCTTCCGAAAGTTCCGGAACCTGTACAGAAAATTGGAGCAGAGATCAACTTAAACATCACTTCCGGCGTTCTTATTGCTCATAAAACCCACACATTGCAGTTGTACCACCATACAGCGAGATCTTCAGGCGGTCCAGAATTCTGTACACACTGGAACCTCTAATATCCAGAAGCACGTGCTCTTGCTCTGATGCATGCCTTTATTTGTTCTGCCATACTATCCACAAGTTCATCAAGGCACTATTGGTCCAGATTGTCCTATTCCTCAACGGCGATTCGGCGTAGAGGGGTTGTTGGGTCACGTCGTCCATAAGCAGGCATTTTCAACCTATCCCAGCCATGTTCCATACCGTTCATGTCTGGAGAACATGCTGGCCACTAGTAGAGCGATGTCGTTATTCTGCACAAAATGTGCACGATGGAGCGCGACTTGTGGTCCATGGATACGGAAGCCTCGCTAATGCTGCCGGTATGGTTGCACTATCGGTCGGAGATGGCATTCACGTATCGTACAGCCGTTACGGCGCCTTCCATGACCACCAGTAGCGTACGTCGACCGCACATAATGCCACCCCAAAACAGACGGAACCTCCAACTTGCTGCACTCGCTGGACAGTGTCTAAGGCGTTCAGCCTGACCAGGTTGCCTGCATAAACTTCCCTGACGATTGTCTGGTTTAAGGCATATGCGACACTGATCGGTGAAGAGGACGTAATGCCAATCCTGAGCGGTCCATTCGGCATGTTATTGCGCCCATCTGTACCGCGCTGTCGTGGTTGCAAAGACGGGAGTGAAGTAGCGCAACATGCAGCCTATTGCGCACAGTTTGAGTCGTAACATGACGTTCTGTGGCTGCACGAAAAGCATTATTCAACATGGCATTGCTGTCAGCGTTCCTCCGACCTATAATCCGTAGGTTGCGGTCATCCACTGCAGTAGTAGCCCTCGGGAGGCATGAGCGAAGCATGTCATCGACAGTTCCTGTCCCTCTGTATCTCCTCCATTTCCGAACAACATCGCTTTGGTTCACCCCGAGACTCCTGGACACTTCCCTTGTTGAGAGCCCTTCCTGGCACAAAGTAATAACGCGAACGCGATCGAACCGCGGTGTTGACTGTCTAGGCATGGTTGAACTACAGACAACACGAGCCGTGTTCTCCTACCTGGTGGAATGACTGGAACTGATCGGCTGTCGGACCCCCTCCGTGTCATAGGCGCTGCTCATGCTTGGTTGTTTACATTTTTGGGCTCGTTTTGGGCTCAACATCAAAGGGACTGTACCTGTGATACAATATCCACAGTCAGCTTCTACCTTCAAGAGTACTGGGAACCGGGAAGATGCAAAACTTTTTTTTGATGTGCGTATTTTGTTGAATAATACTTCAATTTGTGTACATTCGAATTCTGTAATAAAAAAAAAAAATTCGAGCGTTTCCGACCGACTCCCTGTGGGGTGCAGTCTTTCTAAGACGGTTGCAATACAAAGGGATCTGTTGACTAACTGAAACCCTCAGCTGCCGACAGGTGTTGTTGATTTACCTCATGTGGACAGCTGAAAAAGCTGAAAATGTGTGCTCCGACCGGAACTCGAACCCGGGATCTCCTGATTACATGGCAGACGCTCTATCCACCTGAGCCACCGAGGACACAGATGAATAGCGCGACTGCAGGTACTTATGCCTTGCACGCTTCCCGTGATACATTCCCAACTGTCCACAATTCTACATATGCTATGTACATTATAGACATTTGCCCATTCACTCATTACTCGCGCACGTTTTGGCGATTCCCTTAAGAGTTTGGGCAACCTGTGCGCATTGGCACAGACGAAGGTCAATTGGCTGGGTAGCCTTTAACTATATATAAGAAGACAGTAACTGTTCTCGAAAGAACAGAATACTGTTGATGACCGTGCAGCTCTTCCCTGGAATAAATGATGACAAACTGAAACCCTCAGCTGTCGACAGGTGTCGTTGATTTACCTCGATGTGGACAGCTGAAAATGTGTGCCCCGACCGGGACTCGAATCCGGGATCTCCTGCTTGCATGGCAGACACTCTGTCCAACTGAGCCACCGAGGACAATGCGCACAGGTTGCCCAATCTCTTACGGGAATCGCCAAAACGTGCGCGAGTAATGAGTGAATGGGCAAATGTCTATAAAGTACATTGCATATGTATGATTGTGGGCAGTTGGGAATGTGAGTCTCACGGGAAGCGTGCAAGGGATAAGTCCCTGTAGTCGCGCTGTTCCTCTGTGTCCTCGGTGGCTCAGATGGATAGAGCGTCTGTCAGGTAAGCATGAGATCCCGGGTTCGAGTCCCGGTCGGGGCACACATTTTCAAACTGTTACACCCAGGTACAGTGTCCGATCAAAAATTTCCGGACACATACTAGTAGCCATTAACAAGGGGTGCATCCATCCCTCAATTTTATGACACTATGAATATACTGGGGTCACTTTCAATTAGGTGTTTGAAAATCTGTGTAGAAATGGAAGGTCATTCTTCTTGAAGAGCCAAAAACATAAAAGATATACATATTGGAACGAAATTGACGCTGTAACTCATCCCAAAGGTATTCTGTTGGGTTTAGGTTGGAGCTCGGGACAAGCCAGTACATTTCAGGATTGTTATTGTTCACAAACTGTTGTGTCACAGATGCTTCATGATAGGAAGTACTGACATGCTGACAGAATGTCATCGTCTCCGAACTGTTCCTCTACTGTACGCTCTAGACAGTGCTGTAATATGTTTTCATATCCTTCCGCATTAAGCGTTTTCTTAGAGACAGTGAGTGGACTAATGTCTAACCACGAAAGGCTTCCCCCATACCGTAACGTCACCTTCAAGGTACTTGACTGCTGGGCATCACATACGACGTGTAAGTAACGGCTGCAAGCATTTGTCACAACGATACCCTTTCATCAGAACGCCCAAGGGTGCGACGTGATTCGTCACTCCAAATCACTCGTTTCCAATTACTATATGCCCAGTGACGTCACTCTCTACAAAATCTCAAGTGTCGCTTAGCGTTGACCACAAAATCTGTTGCTCATGAGGAGCTGCTAGACCACTGTACACCGCTGTTTTTAATTCTCTACACGCTGTCATTATGCTGGTTGGACCTGGGTAGCGGTTTAGAATTCATGAGTGACTATGTCTCTGATTTCATGAGATTTTTTTTTTTACATAATCCTCTGCAATGCTCTACGCTCGCTGTTCGTGAGCACACGATGTATGTCTGGTCTTGACTTAGATGTCTATGTCCCTTCGCATTTCCACTTCACGATCACGTCACCATCCGTCGTTGGTTGAAAAGCATCCATGGATCTGTCACTCACGTGACATCCGATGACTAGTTCACGATCGAAGCCATTGACCTCGTCTGACCGCCTTATTGTGCTGTTTTTGCTTCACTACTGGGAACGCGCGCAGCCTCATATCTTCTGGACTGGGTGTTGAGAAGCCCAAGTCTATCTGGAACGTAGCGTTTAGCCAGAAGGGCATTTCCTACCGCTGCTGTGGATTGTAGGTGGTGGTGGACATCTTGTTTGATGGTGTTAGTCTCGGAGAGGAGTAGGTGGTGGAGAAGCTTCTATGTTGACCTGTCTATTCGATCAGAACAACAGGCCGCCTATAGTTGTCGTGGTTGTAATTTGGGAGTCCTAGCTGCTGGATGAGTGGGTTGTCGGAAGTGCGGAAAGTGTTGTATGATCGGCGCGCCGCTTCTTGAAATCGCTCCTTTACTAGGGTTTCTTCGGCAGCTTCGTGAAGGAGACGGTGAGGAAAGTCGTTTGTTACATGGTAGACGCGTCACAAAATCTTGTTTTGTAGTTGTTGGAGCTTCTGTATGTGCGAGGGAGCAACGTTGCTCCGGACTTCACACGCGAAGTCCATGACTGGACGGATGCAGGTGCGGTATAGGCGCAGACCATTGTCGACTGGGAGCGAGGAGGTTGCGTTGAGCATGGGATATAATGCCCCGGCCCTCTGAGACGTCTTCTGGCTGACAGCGGCGATGTGAGCCTTCCAGATAAGCTGGCGATCGAGGAGGACTCCAAGGTAGGTGGCAGTAGTTGTCCAGGTGATGGGCTGGTTAGAAAGAACCAGTGGTTGCGCATCAGATGGGCGGCGGCGGGTAAGTATCATCCCCTGCGTCTTGGTGGCGTTGAAGCCTATCCACCAGTCGGTAGCCCAACGCTCGCGGTCTTGCAGCGCGGTTTGTAAACGTCGGAGGACGGCGTCAATGTTCCGATGTCGCGAGAAGAGTGTCGTGTCATCAGCGTAGATGGCGCGACCGGCTCTCGGGGAAACTGGCGGTCAGAGATGTAGACGTTATACAGGATCGGGCCAAGAATACTTCCTTGTGGTACCCCAGCAAGCACTTGGCGAACAGAAGAAGTCGTAGTACCAAACCGCATGACAAAAGTACGCCCCTCGAGGTACTAAGCACGATGGGATTACAAGGTGGCACAGCTTGTTGAGAAGGCCTTGGTGCCATACGGTATCAAAAACCTTTGACACATCAAGCAGGACAAGGCCGCAAAACTCCCGGTTGTTGAAGGCCAGAGTTGCCTCCTTGACGACGCGGAGTAACTGCTGAGTAGTAGAGTGATGCTGACGAAATCTGAACTGCTTCCGTGGAATAATGTTGACCTGGTGAAACAATCGGCCGAATCTGGAGAGTAGAATTCTCTCAACACTTTGCTCAACGTTGGGAGAAGGCTGATGGAGCGATAATTCGCCGGCAAGGTCCTGTTTTTGATCGGCTTCGGGACCACCACAATGACAGCCTTCTTCCAAGCTTCAGGAAATCGCATTTTCTCAAAGATGGCGTTGAAGAGGGCTACTACATACTAGATGGCTAGCCTGGCCAGCATGCGGAGGACTCTCCCACCAACGTTGACCGACAACGCAATGCTCCCCGCCTCCTTTTATATTAGCGGGTCCGCCTCTAGTGACACCTGGTGATCAGTTCGGCATTACACGCGGTTGTCCGGATACTTTTGCTCAGACAGTGTTACCTCATTTCAGCCGTGACTCAGTGATATTTTAGTCGCAGTTCTGCGTTTAGCGTTGGCGTCACCGTACTACGTGTACGAGAAGCTTACACAGCAGCTGAAGCTGTTGATGGATATGGTTCTGGCGTAACCCAGGACATAAATTTTATGAGCTATAAACGAAACAAAATGCTGATGACATGTGCTCTAACGTATTATGGACGCCAGCTCTTACATCGATAGTTTCAACACAGTTCTAGAATAGTGACACGTTCTTTTACCGGCGACTTACCTACACTTCAGAAACTGCAGTTTTGATTACGATCAATTTCAATAACAGGCAATAAAGGCAAGCAGATACAGATACGAATTATTATTTTTGAGTAAAATTCAGTCACCTGCTGCTTTTAAGAAGAAACTGAAGCATTTCCTACTATCATCCTCATAACGTTTTCCACAAAGTTAATGTACAAGGCCAATCCTCTCCTGTGTCAAATAGCAAAGCTAGTGTCTCCTATCTTGCTCCTTTCTCTTCTTCCTCTTCATCTATCTCTGTTAGTCACTCAATCTTCTTTTCCTTTATATTTCTTTAACTATGTTTCACCAGGTCTCTATTCTTCTCCTCCCTTCACCATCAGTCTCCCCCATACTCCCTGCTGCTAGCACTCCTATCTACAATCTGTCTCTTTCATAATGTCTAATTATAATAGTACTTATCATCTACGAATATAAACTCTATATGTATTTTTTTTCTAAGTGTGCCTTTGTAATTGTTTATTTCACTTTTTGTACTAAATGTAGTTTAACATGCCTACGAAAACATATGAACGTAAAATATGTAGAATGCCTGGTTAGATGTAACATAGGGTCTGAAGGCCCCAATCTTGCCAAGTTAAATAAATCAATAAATAAATAAAATAAAAATAAATAAATAAATATTTATAACGTCTTTTAAAAGAATATTTACAATAGTCGACTCACGGTAATTTACGCGATCCAAACTCAGTGGTCCTTGAACAATTAACACGCAAAATTATTCTAGTGCCCAGGAGTCCTTGGATTTCAAAATACTGATATAAATCTGCTACGGCCTTGCTTCCACAGTACTGAGACCTCCTTCAACAACTTACAAAATGGTTCAAATGGTTCTGAGCACTATGGGACTTAACGTCTGAGGTCGTCAGTCCCCTAGAACTTAGAGCTACTTAAACCTAACCAACCTAAGGACATCACACATATCCATG
Organism: Schistocerca gregaria; assembly: GCF_023897955.1. Lineage (NCBI taxonomy): Eukaryota > Metazoa > Arthropoda > Insecta > Orthoptera > Acrididae > Schistocerca > Schistocerca gregaria. The sequence continues at coordinate 181,697,751 of NC_064927.1, forward strand.
CCCAAGGCCGGATTCGAACCTGCGACCGTAGCGATCGCGCGTTCCCGACTGTAGCGGCTAGAACCACTCGGCCACCCCGTCCGGCAACAACTTACAGTGCACCACACTCTATGTTTCCTTCTCTAACTAGACATAAGGCACTAACATAAAAACTTAAAAGTAAGTGAATGTGACAGCGCACATTGCAGAATCAACTACCTGACATTATTGTTTTTTCTTAACTTATATTTCACATACGTACTGGAAGTGTTCATCTCCACGCATGACGTTATGCAAAATCGTTATGACGGTACATTCCGTAGATACGATTTCTGATTCCACTATCTGTTTTAACCTTATTATCCACGGGGAACAATTTGAAAGCTCTATAAACAGTTTTATCACTAATATATTCAAATATATTTTCTTCATTGGGGACATTTCCATTCAAACGTGGCGCCGTGAATCTGTAAAGTCATTCGCTAAATATGGTGTCAGTGTAAGCCCCATGTGAGCGCAATAAGCATCTGTGGGAAGCAGACCTGTTTTAGTCACAAGATTTTGCAGCATGTCATTACATTAAGTAAATAATCATGAACTATACTGATATTAATAATAATAACTGGCAACCCGTCTCGGCATCGCACGGGTGACAGTAATAATTCATGGCCAGGCCACTCGTCCGGCAGTACTAAATTGCTTATACTAACCTTTCTCGTGAATCAGTACCCAAACCCCTACAGCAGTTCTTGAGATTATCCTCCGCATATAGGCAGCAAATCGCGGACAACTTTAATTTATAATATGTATAGATGTTCAAAACAGTAATAATGCGATGAAAGATGGGACGGTGATAGCTATTGTTTATTGAAGCGAACCATCCCACTGTTCACTTGGAATAATTACAAAAGAAATGAAAAACCCAAGTCACTAGCAAAGCGCAAACTATTCTGATGATCCGAAACAGTATGACCGCTGCCCACCAAGAGACTGGTGGATCTGCGGTTTCGCGAAGGCGTAAGGACAGTATACAAGCGTAGTAGGGACGAACGGGGGCATTATTGAAGTGACGATACGGGCTGCAACCGGGAAGATCGACTGACATAAGTGACTTTGGCGACTGTGAACTAGCATCTCGGAAACGCGAAGCTAGTCGATTGTTCCGTGCAATGGTCGTGAAAATTAGTTGATGGACATGAAACCAACATCAGACAACAAGGCGTTGGACGCCCACACATCATCACAAACGTCGGAGGCTTGCCCACTTTGTAAAGTAGGATAGGCCGGAATCTGTAGCAGACTTGATGACAGGATATAACAATGGTGCAGGACCACATGTTTCAGAGCACACCTTCAGCGCGCATTGTAGAACGCCAAGCACCGTAAGGGGAGACCGATTTGTGTTCTCATGTTAACTCAACGGTATCGTCAATTTCGACTGCAGATCATAGAGACTTGAATGTGGATCAATGGAAAACTGTCGCCCGGTCGGGTGAATAACGTTTCTTGTTACACCATGTGCATCGTCGTATAAGTGCCATAGTGCTCAGAGGCATTTTTGTTCCGATCCGAGGTCATCTAAGTGAACAGTTAGCTACTCGGAACGTGTGATGCGCCACAGGTCCAGGTCGGTTAAGGTAGTACGAGGGCTATTCGGAAAGTAAAAAGAACGATCTGTCGCTATATGGAAACCACTGTGAAAAACCGACGAGTTGGGCAGTGTCTCCAGTATGGCCATCATAGCATCACGTCGCTCCTCTCAGATCAAGCGCGTAAAAGATGCCTAGATAATAGCGTTGCCGGCCATGTATGGCTGCCTGTTGAGAGATTTCACCAATTTCACACAGCCCCATACAATGTGCATTTCCTTTTTCATAACAGTTCTCTGCGGCACACTGTAGGGCAATGACGACGCTCCTCCAGCGGTTCTGATAGGAATCATTCACCATGCAACCCGGACTTGGTTCGCTCTCATTTTCATCTAAGCTCAAATGAACTGCTGGCTACGAAAACAACATTTTGGCACAGACATCAAGCTGCAGCTCAGTTTATACAATTGTCGGAAATCACAGGGGTCTGTCTTCTATGCCAAAGGTATTGGAAAGCTGGTCGAACGCTAAGACAGATGTCTAAGTGCGCTGAACCGGCGATCCTGTCGCAGCAACTCAGCAACGATGTCAGCAGCTGGGGAAAGAAAGGCAATCTGCAAACTAACAGGCATTACGACAGCCTAACCGTGTACCCAATATCGACGGTCCGCCGCAGATCAAATTGTAAGTTCTTTTCCCAGTTACTTGAAACATGCGACCGTAGCAGTCGCACGGTTCCGGACTGAAGCGCATAGAACCTCTCGGTCACACAGGCCGGCTGCTTCTTTGATCAAAAAGCACGTGACTGCTATTTCACTCATAACTGCTGATTGACGTAGCTGTCACTATAGCGGACAGCGTTAACCACTGTAGCAGATTTTTATACGTCACTTAAAAAGAATTCTATGAAACTTCCTGGCAGATTAAAACTGTGTCCCGGACCGAGACTCGAACTCGGGACTTTTGCCTTTCGCGGGAAAGTGCTCTACCATAGTCTTGATGGTAGAGCACTTGCCCGCGAAAGGGAAAGGTCCCGAGTTCGAGTCTCGGTCCGGCACGCAGTTTTAATCTGCCAGGAAGTTTCATATCAGCGCACACTCCTCTGCAGAGTGAAAATCTCGTTCTGGAACACCGAGCGAGATGGTGCAGTGGCTAGCACACTGGACTCGCATTCGAGAGGACGACGGTTCAATCCCGCATCTGGCCATCCTGATTTAGGTCTTCCGTGATTTCCCTAAATCGCTCCAGGCAAATGCCGGGAGGTTCCTTTGGAAGAGCACGGCTGACTTCCTTCCCCGTCCTTCCCTAACCCGATGAGACCGATGACCTCGCTGTCTGGTCTCCTCCTCCAAACAACCCCAACCCCCTCATTCTGGAACCATTCGATTTATTAAAACTTGGATTGTGTTGTACAGTTTGCAGTTCTTATTGATCATTAGGTACCTAGGCCAATACTCATCGCGAAGTACAAACAGTCGATGGGCCGCCTACGTTATTGCGGTTTCACCAAACATAAAGAGCACTAATCAGTTACGGGCCTGGGATGTAGCAGGAGGACTCGAGTCGTAGTTTGTTCGCTTTCTGCTCTTCTGCTCTGAATTTGTTCGGAATATGATTATAGTCGGACGCCTGTCAGAGACGACGGTTTCGGCGAACTGGCTATCGGGTTCGCCGAGGTCAGACGGTTTTATCTGCGTAGCCGAGGTCACGGCACCCTCCATCTTATGGCGATATTTATAAACCGCAGTGCTGGCGGAGCTTGTTGCCCAACACACTGACCCTGCATCGACTACGTATTGCTATGGTGTCAGCTCGCCCTTCAAAAGAGACGGTTAATTTCTATTATTATCAGTTCGATTCAGAATTAATTTACCATTACACTACGAGCAGAACCCTTTAAACACGCAAAAAAATAATTAAAAATTGGAAGTGTTGATAAACCGCTATTCCAGTTGCCAGCTCAGGAACAGATAAACCGTCTTTCCATTACTTTTTGTTTCTCGTTTTATTTTTTCCCCTAGGTGGCTTTATAGCTCTCTTCGGGCGTTATACACTTCCTGCTCTTTCCATTCATGGTTAGAGAAATCCAGTCCATTTTCATTTCCAGAAAGATACAGGAATTGGAGGCAGTGTTCCTAGTCTTGCTGAACGAAATTATTAGCTGCAGGAAGGAACTCCACGTCCTCAGGCTGGTGAATTATGATGTATATTCCTCAGAAACTTTCATGCGATGTATGGTGTAGGTTGATAATGGCGTAAAGAAAAGTTTGCATTACTTGCTCATGCACTTGCAGATCACTGGACAGTGGTGATTGTGTCTGTCTGGATTGACCCATTTTATAACAGATCATCTTGGAAACAAATAATTTTTGAGGGAGAGAGATATGATCTTCATTGCTCGGAAGCGAAACTAAGTTGAATGTACTGAAACGGTGGTGAATTTTTTTCCCCTTTCCTTTTGGCAGTTATTTTCGTTAATTGCAACTGTACAGAATTTTAATTACGACATCGCAAAAATGGACCTGCAACCATGAAACTTGGTGACGCTGTTAAACGTAAACTCCGTTCACTAGCCCATCAGTACCAACAGGCCGCCATGCCTCCCTCCCTCCGCACACAGCTCTCCCGTGCGTTATCATTTTTCGTGATGTGGAGCCGCTGCTACAGTCAACAAGCTCCTCAATTGATGTCAACATCCTGAAGGCTCCCTTTTCCAGTCCTCTCAACTTTGTAAAATCCCTGGCAGTAGCGGAAATCGTACCCGGCTCCTGCGCATGGCAGTGAGCCGAGCTTACCACTCGGCTATGGAGGGACCGATGACTTTATTAGCTCTCCTCCGTATATTCACTCTTCTGTGCGATAAATTTTCCCCATCACGGTATTACTTCACGGAGACGTTGGTTGCAGAAGTCCGCATTCTGGCTGCTTAGGAACTGTTCCACTTCTAAGACCACCTTGTCGTTATTCTTTAAATTCAACTCACCACCTGAGGAAAGAATAACGAGTCACTGAATGTTATGTCAGGAATTACGGGGACTGAGTCAAAATTTGAAGCCTCAAGGAGGCAGCATGTGTGACTGCCCTGTGCAAAATCAGATGCGGACGTGATCAGTCGTTAAATCTAACACCCTTCGTCATGTTCCAAATGTCATGCGGCATGCTGATAAATGGCGAATGGTCTTGTCGCAGTGGTAACACCGGCGCCCGTCAGATCACCGAAGTTAAGCGCTGTCGAGCTGGGTTAGCACCTAGATGGGTGACCATCCGGTCTGCCGAGCGCTCTTGGCAAGCGGGGTGAGCTCAGTCCTTGTGAGAGAAACAGAGGAGCTACTTGACTGAGAAGCTGCGGCTCCGGTCTCGTAAACTGACCGCATATCCGTATCCAGTGACGCCTGTGGTCTGAGGATGACACGGCGGCCAGCCGGTACCGTTCCCCCTTCGTGGCCTGTCCGGCCGGAGTTTAGTTTTATGTTGAGAACTGATCCGTGACAGGTATTCCTTTATACCACTGCCACGTCGACTGTAACACGCAGATCCTCGAGCAGCAGGACTCTTCCTGGGGTGTTAGTTCTTCACAGACAGATGGTCTACCATTCCGTTATTCCTCATGTAGACATGCCTGAACACACTGGATATTCCCGACTTCTATGCACTGTGTCATATGACGCTGTAATGTTACCGTACATTTCTACAAACTCAACATGGACTGCTGGAGACATCGAATTACCGTATCCAACGACACCCCACTTCGACTGTGGATTTTGCCATTTTATTTTAGGTCCTCTACCAAAGTTCTTCGGTGTTGTGGTGCGCGGATTTAATTGCGTACCAGGATTGCAGAGATGTGCCTATAAACAAATGAATATTAAAATGAATATTAATAACGTCCCTTTATAATTTTCGACACTATAATTAAAAATTGATCACTATCCCTCGCAGTGAAATATTTCTATAGAATTTACATTTTATATAAATTACAAAGGAAATGAATTTGGGTGAAATATTATGGAACGGGAAGAGGAAGTAGCTGGAGAGATGTTATTGCTAGGAAGCTTTGATAGAACTAAGACAGTCTTAAGTCGAAACAAGGGCCGTGGAGTAGATAAAATTGCATCACAACTATTGAGATTCTTGGGACACCTAACCATGGCAAAACTATTCCAACTGGTGTTCAAGATAAGAGGCAGGCGAAATACTCTCAGACTTCAACTGAAGTGCATTAATTCCAATTTCAAAGAGGGCAGGCGCTGACAAGTGTGAGTATTCTAGAACTGTCAGTTTAATAACTCATGCTTGCAAGATACTGACACGAATTATTTACAGAAGAATGCAAAACGTGGTAGAATCCGACGTCGGAAAAGACCAGTTTTGTTTCCGGGAAAACGTAGACCCTTGCGATGCAGTACAGAGCCTACGATTAATCTTAAGAGGTAGCCCGAAAAACATAAACCTACGTTTATAGAGTTCGCAGAGCTACTATGTATAGAAAGAGCTTTTGACATTATTCACTGGAAAACACTCTTTGAAATTATGAAGAAGGCAGGCATAAAAATACGTGTAGCGAAATGTAATTCATATCTTGTTCATAAACTGGGCTGCAATTCTGAGACCCTGAAATACATGAAATGGAATGAATAGTTGCGAAGGCAATGAAATAGGATTGCAGCGTATCCCCGATTTTACTGGCTCTGTACATTGAGCAAGCTCTAAAGAATACCAAGGGGAAATTTGGAGATGGAATTAAAGCTCAGGGAGAAGAAACAAAAACTTCGTAATTGGCATATGAGACTGTAATTTTGTCAGGGACGGCAAAAGACTTTGGAGAGCCGCAGAACGGAATGCATAGTGTCCTGGAGATGAACACCAACAATAGTGAAACAAGGGTAATAGAATGTAATCGTATTAAATTCAACTATGCTAGAGCAGTTGGGTTAGGAAATCAGACACTCAAAGTAGAGGATGAGTTTTGCTGTTAACTGTCGATGGATATAAAATGCAAACTGGTTATAGCACGAATAGCATTTCTGAAAAAAGGAGTGTTATGAAGTTTTTTCTTAGAGTGTTTGCCTAGAGTGTAGCCTTGTAGGGAAGTGAAACGTCGACGATAGAATAGAAATTTTTGGAATGCGGTGATACAGAAAAAAGAGAAGAATACACTCCTGGAAATTGAAATAAGAACACCGTGAATTCATTGTCCCAAGAAGGGGAAACTTTATTGACACATTCCTGGGGTCAGATACATCACATGATCACACTGACAGAACCACAGGCACATAGACACAGGCAACAGAGCATGCACAATGTCGGCACTAGTACAGTGTATATCCACCTTTCGCAGCAATGCAGGCTGCTATTCTCCCATGGAGACGATCGTAAAGATGCTGGATGTAGTCCTGTGGAACGGCTTGCCATGCCATTTCCACCTGGAGCCTCAGTTGGACCAGCGTTCGTGCTGGACGTGCAGACCGCTTCATCCAGTCCCAAACATGCTCAATGGGGGACAGATCCGGAGATCTTGCTGGCCAGGGTAGTTGACTTACACCTTCTAGAGCACGTTAGGTGGCACGGGATACATGCGGACGTGCATTGTCCTGTTGGAACAGCAAGTTCCCTTGCCGGTCTAGGAATAGTAGAACGATGGGTTCGATGACGGTTTGGATGTACCATGCACTATTCAGTGTCCCCTCGACGATCACCAGAGGTGTACAGCCAGTGTAGGAGATCGCTCCCCACACCATGATGCCGGGTGTTGGCCCTGTGTGCCTCGGTCATATGCAGTCCTGATTGTGGCGCTCACCTGAACGGCGCCAAACACGCATGCGACCATCATTGGCACCAAGGCAGAAGCGACTCTCATCGTTGAAGACGACACGTCTCCATTCGTCCCTCCATTCACGCCTGTCGCGACACCACTGGAGGCGGGCTGCACGATGTTGGGGTGTGAGCGGAAGACGGCCTAACGGTGTGCGGGACCGTAGCCCAGCTTCATGGAGACGGTTGCGAATGGTCCTCGCCGATACCCCAGGAGCAACAGTGTCCCTAATTTGCTGGGAAGTGGCGGTGCGATCCCCTACGGCACTGCGTAGGATCCTACGGTCTTGGCGTGCATCCGTGCGTCGCTGCGGTCCGGTCCCAGGTCGACGGGAACGTGCACCTTCCGCCGACCACTGGCGACAACATCGATGTACTGTGGAAACCTCACGCCCCACGTGTTGAGCAATTCGGCGGTACGTCCACCCGGCCTCCCGCATGCCCACTATACGCCCTCGCTCAAAGTCCGTCAACTGCACATACGGTTCACGTCCACGCTGTCGCGGCATGCTACCAGTGTTAAAGACTGCGATGGAGCTCCGTATGCCACGGCAAACTGGCTGACACTGACGGCGGCGGTGCGCAAATGCTGCGCAGTTAGCGCCATTCGACGGCCAACACCGCGGTTCCTGGTGTGTCCGCTGTGCCGAGCGTGTGATCATTGCTTGTACAGCCCTCTCGCAGTGTCCGGAGCAAGTATGGTGGGTCAGACACACCGGTGTCAATGTGTTCTTTTTCCATTTCCAGGAGTGTAGTTATGTAGACCGAGTAACTGATGAGGAGACACTGAATCGAATTGGGGAAAATTAAATTTTCTGCAGCATCAAGGAATAATCAATTTGGAAATGGAGGAAGTTTGCCGGTTAAATATTGTAGAGAGAGATCGAAGGGTAAAAACGGTAAGCAAGTTCAAATGGACGTGTTTACGGTATTATTTAGAGACGAAGACGCTGGCACAGGACATACTAGCGTGCAAAGCTACGTCATACACGTCACGAGCGGAAGACGGCAAAAACAACAAAAACAACAATAACGACGTCGCATAAATTACATATTTGATTCATGCTGTTTCTTCCCAGTGCTATGTCTTGCACTTGCGTTATGGCCTTCTTTGTTCCCCCCCCTCCCTAGTTGACGGTTGTACTGAAACAAAATTGATCAGAGGGACAGGCTCTCCCAGTCGAGACAATGCTTGCGACGTCACTCGCAGGCCACCACGCACGTCTGTCGCAATATGTTAAGGAGGCGGCTTGCGTGGAAATACGCACGAACGCACTGAATGCAAGCGTGTCTCGCGTATTCAAGGCCAGGAGTAGGCGCAAGTCGTCCGCGCCTCCTTACTCTTCCTGTGTCTAAATAGACCGAGCCTCCTGGCCTTGGGGAACGACAGAGCCCGGGGGCCGTTATATAAACTGACATAGCGCTATAGGAGACAGCCAGTCTTCTCTATGGGTACAATTCTTAGAAATTTAGAGCAAGTCGTAGACTACCATACAGCACACTAAGAGCTGTCGGAACATGACTGTATTCTTGGTGTTCATCATCATCATCATTTAAGACTGATTACTCCTTTCAGCGTTCAGTCTGGAGCATAGTCTCCCTCATAAAATTCCTCCCTGATCCCCTATTCAGTGCTAACATTGGTGCCTCTTCTGATGTTAAGCCTATTACTTCAAAATCATTCTTAACCGAATCCAGGTACCTTCTCCTTGGTCTACCCCGACTCCTCCTACCCTCTACTGCTGAACCCGTGAGTCTCTTGGGTAACCTTGCTTCTCCCATGCGTGTAACATGACCCCACCATCTAAACCTGTTCGCCCTGACTGCTACATCTATAGAGTTCATTCCCAGTTTTTCTTTTATTTCCTCATTTGGCACAGCCTCCTGCCATTGTTCCCATCTACTAGTACCTGCAATAATCCTAGCTACTTTCATGTCCGTAACCTCAACCTTATGGATAATGTAACCTGAATCCACCCAGCTTTCACTCTCATACAACAAAGTTGGTTGAAAGATTGAACGGTGCACAGATAACTTAGTCTTGGCACTGACTTCCTTCTTGCAGAAAAGAGTAGATCGTAGCTGAGCGCTCACTGCATTAGCTTTGCTACACTTCGCTTCCAGTTCTTTCACTATGTTGCCATCCTGTGAGAATATGCATCCTAAGTACTTGAAACTGTCCACCTGTCCTAACTTTGTTCCTCATATTTGGCACTCAATCCGTCTATATCTCTTTCCCACTAACATTACTTTTGTTTTGGAGATGCTAATATTCATACCATAGTCCTTACATTTCTGATCTAGCTCTGAAATATTACTCCGCAAACTTTCATGGTGTTAACTATAAATAATGATTAACTGCTCATGTAACGCTAGCCAAGATTATCTGGTCTTACAGAATGTTGTCGTTGTGCTCTTCAATCCGAAACTGGTCTGTTGCAACTCTTTACGCTAGTCTTTTTTGTGTAAGCTTCTGCGTATCTGCGCAACTACTGCAAGCTATATCAATTCGCACCTGCTTACTCTATTCAAAGCTTGGTTTTCCTTTACGGTTTTTACTGCGCACACTTCTCTCCACTAGTGAACTGACAATCCCTCGGAGCGTCAGGATGTTTCCTATCAACAGATGTCTTCTTCACGTTGTGCCGTCAACTTAATTTTTCCTCAATTCGGCTCAGTACCTCCTCTTTAGTTATTCTATCTACGCATCTAATTTACGACATTCTTCTGCAACATTTCAAAAGCTTCATTTCTCTTCTTGTCTGAGCGGCTAATCGACCACGTTGAACTTACGTACAAGACAGTACAGACAAATACCTCCAGAAAATACTTCCTAACATTAAATTTTATGTTAAATGGTCACAAAATTTTCTTTTGCAGAAACTCTTCTTTTCCAACTGTCTGCTTGAATTTTTTATCCTCTGTACTTCGTCCATCATTGGTTATTTTGCTGCCCAAATAACAAAACTCATTTAGTACTTTTAGTGTCTCATTTGCCATTCTAATTCTGACAACATCGCCATATTTAATACTGTATTCCACTACTCTCCTTTCAGTTTTGTTGACATTCATCTTATAATCTCTTTTCAAGACACTATCCGTTCGGTTCAAATGATCTTCCAAAACCCTTATGACAGAACTACAATGCTACCGCCCATCTGCAAAGTTTTTATTTCTGCTGTATGAATTTTAATTCCCTTTCCAAAATGCTTCATAATTTCCTTTATAGTCTGCTGAATGTACAAATTCAATAACACTGGGCAGAAGCTACAACCCCATCTCACTCCCTGCTCAACTATTGCTTCCTTTCCATGCCTTACAATTCCTACAGTTGCAGTCTAGTCTGTGTACAGCTAGTATCACTGGTAACTTAATCGTTGCAAAGAGTGTATTGCAATCAACGCTGTCAAAACCTTGCCCTGGATCTACAAATGCCGTAACCGTAGGTTTGCCTTTCTTCTGTCTAAGATGAGTCGTAGAATCCTTCTCCGGAAAGGATATTGAGTTCTTCTCTCTCTCGTTAGGACGTGGTTTCCATATTTCTAATATATGAATGAAAGCACAACGTAACAAATCGTCAGATATTACGGATTTTATTTACGGCGCAGTTGGAAAGCGTTTCTTCGTCATCAGACAAGAGTTCCGGTCTGTATCACACTTGCATTACGCTTGGAAAACAGACGATGTCGAAATGAGTGGAATGTTGTAAGTGCATCAGTTTAATTGCAGCCCACTTTTGGTGTATTAGCAAGAAGAGATATTTTAGAACTGATGTGACATACTTCTACACAAATATTACGTAGGCCGCTGTACAGTGCCTAGCGAAGGATACATATCAGTATTACCTAATTTCTTTCCTATAGCATTCGCGAATTGAGCGGGAGAAAAAGGACTGTCTAAATGCCTCTTTAGGTTGCTTGGCTTCTGTTATATATCTCTCATGGTCCCTACATAAAATATATGTTCGTGGGAGCACTGTGGTCCATAGTCAGCTTCGAATTACGATGTTCCAAGTTTCTTCCAAAGATTCCCATTTAAGTCCCCCAAGCATTTCTGTTTCATTTTTGTACTGGTTTTAGCAACCTATCACGATTCTATCAGAGCGACTGCGAATTTTGTAATGTCGGCTATTATGCCTGCTATGAAAAAGAACTGCAAACAACGGAACAATATTCTAGAATTTTGATGCAGCAGCCTTCTACTGTTCGCTCTGTACTTTCCTCGGGAGCACTTCACTTGAGCTTAACAAATTAACTGCTTACAAACTACACCAGAGATATTAACAACATATAACGTCTCCTAGTTTAAACAGAGATGTTATATGTTTCTTCCGATTTATTATATGCAAATATTATTGTAAACAGTGAAAAACAATATCTGTTTATGTATAAGTTTACAATAAATGCTTTTAATTTGTGACGGCTATTAAATATGTATGCTAGAAGCCATAACAACTAAACAAAAAAAGGTTATAATAATCTTTGCACACCATGAGACGAGAAAAAATATCATCTCGGTAAAGCAGTCTGTGACAGCTGGTAAACATGGAATAAGCTCTAATGTGCTATCGAGGTAAGGATTGAGCGATGATGCACAAGACTGCAGGTACGCCACACCAATTTCAAAATATTTTTTCCTACTAATCCGCCACAATCATTCTCCCATATTGCCATCCCCATTCTAGAATATTTCGGTATAACTGGTTTTCTCGGGAACAGATGCCAACATGTATATGTGTTAATTTCTAATGATTTGTATACATGAGAAGCGGTAATTTCCAAGAATGATTGCATATCGAAATCGCTGGGTCCAAACGAAACATATCGAACGTGCGATCGTAAATTGATCATGCGACTCTGGTGGCGGGCGTTGTGATCAGTTATTTGTGGTCGTCATTTTTACCCGTTTCCCGTCGTTCCCTTAGTTTCTCTAAATTACATACCTCCGCCAATTATTTGTGAATTGCTACAGAATCCCAGAGGATTTATGTGGTTAGTGAGTGGGATGTCTGGTGCTCTTGACGTTTCTTCGGCGGATTGTCTCACATGGAGAAATCTAATTCCATGTTTATCCTGCGTAGAAAATGTTTGTCGCAAATATGGAGTACTTCTGGACGAGGAAAGAAGGGACTGTGTAGACTGTGGCGGTGCGAAGTGTGTAAAACTTCTTAAGAACAGTTTCGATGCTGAAAGACCGTTTACAATTTCATTGTGGACAGTGCGGAAAACGAACGAGTATGAGGAAGAATACATGGTTCGACTCTTCCAAATAATCCGTCCAGACCACCGATATGATTCCAACATCGACGACGAGTAAGGTAAGTCGTCGTCTTTGCAAATTACAAGTATTTTTGTAACGATCTTCTTTTGTCGTTGCTGTAGCGACCACCATAAACATACTCATAACGCCCGCCACCAAAGTCGCATGATAGAGTTACGATCGCAGGTTCGATATGTCGTTTGGACCCCACCACATCGATAGGCAATCATCCATGGAAATTACCGGTGAGTCAGTACCTCACCACAATGAATGATATGTTGAGCTCAATAAAATGGAAAGAGGCCAGAATTATCCTTCACAGATGCTGAACATACGATTTTACAGTAAGATTCATTAAAGTATGACAGTTTACAGTAGAATAATAGTTCTATATTAATAAATATTGTTAATTTTCCACCACTCCCTATTCCGTGCTACAAGTATTCCTCGACTTTGTGATAAGAGTTATTTAAGAGGGGAACTTCAATTGACTTTTTTAAGTGCTTAATGTTGACTGTTTCTTTGATCCTAGTGGGCAACAAACTGTACAATTTTATTCGCCTGTAGAAAATGCTGTTTTGTCTTTTCTTTATTTATTCTTGCTGAATGTTAGTTAATTCTGCCACGTTGTCCATGTTCATGAATGGCGCTGTTTGTGAGATAATTACTGATGTTCTTCTTGACGCGCAAAGTAAACTGGTAGATTTTGCCATTAATACAATTAAAATCCCCAGTTGTTTAAACTTATCTTTACAGAAACTCGGTTGCTGTTTTTCGTTTTTATTGTAGTAGCCCTTTCCTGTAATTTGAAGGCTGAGTCCATATTTTGTCCATGGCACCCCAAAAAATGATTCTTTAGCCACAGATGAGTGCACGTAGGAATATTATGAAACTGTAAAACATTGTCTCATACACACTGATGACATGTCTTTTAGAACACGACATTCTCATAACCTATGCTAGTGAAATGGATTGTATGATATTTTTGGCAGAGAGACCCATGTGGATTAATGATGCAACTCTTTCTATTTGATGCTACTTTAGCGACTTGCGCATCGATAAAGATTAGATGAAATAACTAGGACAACAAAACACCCATTCCCGAGCGAAGAAAATCTCCGACCGGACGTGGGGTCGAGCCCAGGTTCCCGCAGTCTGAAGTCAGCGACATTAACCAATTTCTTTTCTTCATTTTGAACATCATTGTGTTCGGTATTTGGCGTGGAAGAATATCACATGACACCGTCCGTCGTTGAATACTTCACTCAGCCTTTTATTACAAAGGGCAGACAGCCTCTAACCGAAAACGCCTAGCTACAGTGCCGGCAATCACTAGACCACGCGCTGCACACTACTTTCGTTACTGTATATATGGGTTAATTCCGTTTCAGACGACAGTTAATAGTAATTCCTAAAACACACACGTTTAATTTTACAGAATTATCTTCAACTTTTAAGAATAAATTCACGCTGTTTTCTTTATTTTCAGTGTAAGTTTATTGCGTGATGACCAATGGTAAACATCCCTTAGGATTTTTATTACCTTTCTCTACTAGAAGTTCTGTTGTTTTGTCTGTTATTATAACGTTGTTGTCAATAACAAAAGGAGTTTTCTCCCTATGTCTAACATAATCGGAAAAATCACTGATGTACATCTGTAACAATACTCGTGCTAAAATGCTGCCTTGATGGACTGCTATATTAAATTTTGTCAGCACCATCACATTCACTCACCACACACTAGGCTGTGAAGAGTTCTGGGAATTAATTCACTAATTTGGTGATTAGGAACTCTACGTCACCTTATTTGCTCCAATTCACTGGGGAAAACTGTTCGTGAAAATTTCATTCCTCTCTAGCTTTCGAACCACCTTCCTCGGAGTTAAGCGTCATCACAGTACCCTGCAAAACCCACCTCCACAACCGTGATGGGTTTCATTGTATTAAGTTGTTTTTTGTTTTGTGACAGACATTAAGTGCACTGTGACGGGATATACCTGTATCACAGGCCATGGCTATGCAAAAACTGAAGTGTTGCTTCGGCTGGTAGTGTATCACCACACATTGGTTTGTTTCGATTTTATTGCAAGAGTAAAAATTGTGTTATATACAGACATGCTTATCCTGCATTAAAAGAAAGGAACCTTAATGGGCTGAATTTATTATGTACAGTCTACAACATAAAACAGTGCAGCCGAATATGAATGTGAGAGCAACGTTATATCACTTCCTGAGCGCTCTCTTTGAAGGCATCAGCTTTCATCATTAGGTTTTTTTTTTTGGTCATCGGTCATCAATGTTTTGATTGGTTTGATGGTTTGATGCGGTCCGCCACGAATTCCTCATCTGTGTTAACCTCTTCTTCTCAGAGTAGACTTGCTATCCACGTCCTGAGCTATTTGTTGGATGCATTCTAATCACTGTCTTCCTCTACAGTTTTTACCCTTTATAGCTCCTTCCAGTATCAGATGGTGATGTCTTAACAGATATCCTACTATCCTGTCCAATTTCTTGGTAGTGTTTTCCATATATTCCTTTCCTCGCCGATTCTGCGGAGTATCTCCTCATTAATACACACTTTTTCTATTAAGAACCTTAGGAAAGAACTGCTGCTACGTGGTTTTCACGCCAATACCAACGATGTCAGATCGACGTGATGCAGGAACCGGCCAATCACCCAATAGCGGTTCGTATGGTACAGATACAGACGAAGAAACATTTCCACTTCGAAGTAGTCGCTCTGTGGAGTACTTCTCAGGGAACTTGCACTGTTCGGTGACTGACGCGTATCCTCTTCAGCTTATCAGTATTCAAAGAGTTTGCATCTGAATGTCAGTGTCTTCCCACGACGGTCGCGCCACGCTTACAATGTCTCTGTCAGACGTAGCGTCCTTGGCAGTTGGACGACTAGTCTCACGGTCCGTTAACAACGTAAACTGTTGCATCTGTACCTCTGTGTATCAATAACGCCGAAATTCAATTGAATCAAGTTCAAGATTTCACAATGGTTGGACACGTCAGTCGGTGTTGAAAACACCATAAATCGAGCGCCGAAGTGCAGTGGTTAGCAGAACACTGGATTCGCATTCGAGAGGACGACGGTTGAAACTATCGTCCGCCCATCCTGATTTAGGTTTCCCATGATTTCCCCAAAATCGCTTCAGACAAATGCCGGGATGGTTCCTCTGAAAGGACACGGCCGACGTCCTTCCCCATCCTTCCCTAAACCGATGGAATCGACGACCTCGCTGTTCGGTATTCTTCCCAAAATCATCCAACCAACCAACCAACCAATGAAAAACACTAGAACCGCTGGGGTAGGTCTAGATATGTACGCATACAAACAGTACAAAAATTTCTTTAATATATTTTCTTTACATGCATATTTTCGGCAGATAAGGGAGTTCACAAAAAGGTAATTGTGCAACGCTGTAAGCACCTAGCTCCATCCAATACTGTGTAACAGTGCTGCACAGTTAGTACAGCTGGTAGAGTTTTGATTTAGAATAGTAGAGCTGGAGAGTTAGATTTTGAGTCTAGGTTTAATTATTTTTTATTTTCTAGTTTTCCTGTGCGTTGGTATTTAGCTTATTATTTCCTATACAGCGATTACAGAAAGTGTTGTACAAAACACGTGTAGTTAGCGTCTACTAACACAGAAATGACAGCACAATGAAGGATACAATATTTTAAATATTACAATTTAGCTCTCTTACTCGATGCGGTATGCATGTTAACGTTACTTTTTTTCTCTCGAATGGCAAGTTTGACGGATTATTGCTCTTCGTGAATATTTCTCACATGTCTGAGCAGTATTTTATTTAACGGCAAAAAATTGTTGTAAGTCATGTGTCAATTCTTCTTATTTCCGTGTTTGTTAGGAAAACTGGAGAGCAATTCTTCCGCCTTATGCAAGAACCTCTGTAGTATCGTTTTCAACACTTTTTGTGTTATCTTCTGCAAAATTATTGTTACGGGTTAACCTCTAAAGAAACTTTTGGTACAAAATATTGACATCAGTAAAATGAGAAATCATTGCAAAATATTTTACATTGCTTTGCATACAATACAGAGTTGAGAAACGTATCACTGAGTTGAGGAATTTAATGTTGGTTATTTTTTGTTTTTATGATCTTGATTTTAATAATTATATTTTATTGTTCATTTGCTAGACTAAGTCTTCTTTCTGTGTCTAAAGGATCTAGTTTTGTAGTACATTTGGAAATAAAACGGATGTATATACATTTGTTTACATACCTCACATGAAGCCATTGGATGTTTATGCTAGTAGCCTTACGTCTGCTATGCAATTTACAGCTTGTCATTCGTAAAGAGCAAAACTTTATTTTATTATTTTTCTGTTTATGAAGCATTTCAGACAGAGAATTACTATAGATAGTATTGTTTAGCGTGCTACAGTGTTTGAAGTTGTGTTTTTACTGTGTTTGTGTCGAGGTAACATTTCTTTCACTTATGTTACTGCATAAACATTTTGTGAAATTTGTTCACTAAGCAAAAAGTTATTCGCTGCCATTTCATGTTGCTGTGGCTATGTAGTGTAGTGTTCATTTCTTTCGCGGCATGTTTGTTTGGGACGTCGCACGCGATTGTGAAATGTTGTTGATGTTTGAGGTGTATAAAGAATAAAGAGAGGAGAGAGACAGAGAGAGAGAGGGAGGGAGGAACTTGTCGATAGGTATGTAGAGTAAATAATATGAAGAATGGGGAGAAGGGAATTTAAGTTTAGATGGTCATCATATGCAGCTTTGGGGTGGCTGTTAGTTATATAGTTCTTCTTTTGTGGAAAAAGGGAGATTTATTGCACGGTGATGTGAATTCGTTTAGTACTTTATTTCCTTGGGCTGCTGACTTTTGGATGTGATAGTGTTCATCTATTGTTAATTTTGATATACGCTGTTATCAGTTTTAAGGATTTTTAAGTCGGTTTCTATGCTAGTTGAATGATGATTATATGCTGTTAGGTGACTTGCAAATGTTGAATATGAGCTATTGCTTTTCAGTGCTCTGAGATGTTCTATATACATGCTTCTAAAATTTCTGAGTGTTTGACCCATGTATACAGATCGCGTGCGTAACGACAAAAGCGAAAGAAATAAGAGTGTTGCCGTAAAATCCCACAACTTCAAAAACTGTTTGTAACACGGCAAATAACACGATATATAGTGCTTCTCGGTCGAAATGCTTAATTAACATAAAAATAAAGTTTTGCCGTTTGTGAAAGACAAGCTGTAAATTTCATAGCAGACTTAAGGCCACTAGCATAAACATCCAATAGCTTCATGTGACGTATGTCCACTTTATTTCCAAATGTACGACAAAACTAGTACCTTTAGACATATCGTAAAGAAAAACAATATAAAATGCCTCAGCTCAGTGATTCGTGTCTCATCTCTGTATTGTATGCAAAACAATATAAAATATTTGACACTAATTTCGCATTTTACAGATGTATATATTTTGTACCAAAAGTTTTTTTTAGATGATAACATGAACAACAATTTTACAGAAGGAAAATACACATGGAAACCCACTAAATATAGCACAAAATGCAATGAAACATGTCTGGGTGGAATTAAAACTACAAACGTGCCTTGCATAGGGTGGAATTCCTCTCCAACTGTGGTAACATATGTGTCGTTGAAAAGCAGTAGATGCTACAGCCTTACTGGACAGCCAAGAATTAGCAAAGAAAAGAAATTACTTCCAGGCCTGGAATCTAAAGCAAAACTCCACTCACTACACTAACTGAATAGAACTGTTGCACATTATGTGAATGAAAGCACTTGTCGGATATGTGATTGAAGTGTTGTCATAATGCCACTCTTTGCTGTTGTTTTTCTACCGAAAATATGCACGGGACGAAATTGTGTTCTGTTAGTATTCAAGGAATCGAGCTGTGACGTCCGACTGCATGAGTTTTGGTGCACCCTGTAGGACTCAGATTGTAGATAGGGACACGATATCGAACGAGACTAACTATACATTACTCATTAGTAGTATCGTAAGAAAATTATGAATGGGAAATATCGGTACCTTGAGGTATCGATACTTATGGATGATAAAAAGATTGCGCTAGATAGTCTTTATCAACTCCAGTCTCTCCACCTCAGTTTTAAGAATCTATAATGCAGAAACATAATCTATAATAGAGAGAGATTTTAAATACGAGGGAATGTCGAAAAGTAATGCCTCGGAATTTTATATGTAAAAACTCTTACAGCTTTTTAAATAAAACAAACGTTATTAACATTCTAAACTTTTATTCTTCATGTCTACATATTTGCAGCCGTTTGCCGCTAGAGAACTCCGAACTGTAGCATGCAACATGGTAGTGTGTAACGTAACTATGTCTCTGCGTCAGAAACAGCGTGCTGTAATCGAGTTTCGAATTCGAAGAGATCTTCCACACATTGAGCACTCTCTCCTTCAGCATGACTATTCCAGACCACAAATGAGCTCTGCGAGATCTTCCTCAATACAGTTTCGGCTTGCCCCATCCGATTTTCATCTGTTTACAAAAATTAGAGAACACCCTCGAGTGATGAAACGGTACAGGAAGAGGCGAGATAGTGGCTCCGTCAACAAAGTCAAACATTCAACGAATTGGTCCCTTGTTGGGATAGATGTGTTCGTCGAGAAATAAACATGTAACTATGAAGAACAAAGATGTAGAATATTCATAGCGTTAGTATGGTTTTAAAAATTTTAAGAGTTTTTCACATGAAAAATTCGAAGGCATTACTTTTCAGCTCGCCCTAGTACATTCCAAACGATACCTGCTATGATATGAGTAAAAGTCGCCACTGGTAAGTGTCGAGCAAAAATGTTCGGTATCCAGATTGAATGAAATTATGCCATACAAAGAAGTTCCCCCACTTTTTCCGTGCCCCTAGTTGTGGGTTATGTAGGCGGTAATCACTACGCTGAAAGGAAAAAGATATCTGGGAAGAGACAGGTCTGGCGAACTATATCAAAGCAAAATTAGTGTCGTAGACCGAAACAACAAGAAGAAAATTTAATACAAAAAATTTGGAGAAGTGTGAGTAGGGCTCAGTCTCCGAGGTTTCTGTACAGACTTAAATATGTAAATAGATAGTTCATCCGTCCCGAGAATCGAGAGTCTCGACGATTTTCTCCTTCTATCGATATCGGTGCTGAGAAGATATCTGTCTGGAGAATTCCATGAATTTCGAGAATGTATTAATTTTGTGCTTTAAGTTAAAATTTTTGTGTAATTTTGCATTCGGTATTTTAATTTATCACTTACTTCATTAATTTTGGAGTTGTATTAACATGCCTTGTTAGCTGCCACTTGCAGATGGTTTGGCTTCGTTTGCTCTCGTCCCTTCTGAGATTATCGATAGGATTTGACGGAAGTCTCCTGAGAAGAAAACGGTACAGCAGGCCATAGAGCTACTGATGTTATGCGAATGTCGAATTATTCCGTGGAACACTTCAATGGATATTGTATGGGACACTGAAACCTCATCCCAAACAATGAAAGTGCAATCGTGCATCACTTACGAGTGTTACTTTACTTTAAAACGTTACAGATGCTGTACGTATCGTAAGCATAGTCTGTCAGGGACTGCAGAATGAGCCGGTGTGACAATTAACAATTTTCGGATTTTTTCCTGAATTGTACTGTAAAACCTTGCTTCTTGTCAAATGTTATGATTCTAGGTCAACGGTAAGTGTCCTATAGGTTTTGGTGAGTGAGTTTGCGAGTATCAAAAAAATGACCGTAATTTTTAATACATTTACATAGAAACTTAAATTTTTTACACCGCCAAGGGATCGAAGATCTTAGTATGAGACATAAATTTCAACTTGAAGGGAGTCTTAACAATCGGACTCACAGACCAACAGACGAACGGACAACGAAGTGATCTCGTAAGGGTTCCATTCTTACCGACTGAGATACGAAACCATTAAAAACTATGGCTGCTGCTGTCCTGGGTTATCAATACGCGTGTTTTACAAATTACGTGGGTAGTAATACCGCCTGGAGTTTCAAAATACGTATCTTCAGTTACACGAACGCCATTCGTCAGACAAACACATCTTTTCTAGTTTGCGTGAGGTATTAAACTTTCAGCAGGATAAATGAAACTAGCTCTTGAAGGAAAAAAAGAGGATATGATACGAATTGTTCTTAAAAATGCGTGGAGTGTATCCCGAAAGTTTAATCTATGGCACAGTGGAAAATTAAAAAAGCATTAGGAAGTTCAGCGAAGTTCTCAAGATCAGGCAGAGCTTATTACTGAAATGTCGTAGCAAATGGTTTGTGATCTCTGAGGTCCTACCGAACAGTGACACATACCTTATAATTCTCAGCTTTTCATCTGTTTAGCACCCAGCCACGTTCACCTTGGTTGAAGAAAGAAGGTGCATTCTGAAATCAAACGGTAGTCTTTGATTTTGTGATGAGACTTCCAAAAGTAAATTACATAGCTTCATCGCACGCCAACTAACCTGAATGCTGCACTGCATTTCAAAGTGAGACAGATATATGACACTATTTTTCAAAATCACCACCAAGTCTCTGTATAAAACATTCCGAACTACCAGTCGCTCAATTTCAAGACGATAGAAATCCGCTCCTCAGTTTCGGAGCAATTCAAAGCCCGCTGTGTGGATGCCCTTATAGCTGGAAAATCTCTCCCCAGCCGCCCCCCCCCCCCCCCCTTCCTGATGTTCTTTCAGCTTGCCGACAATTTGGAAATCGCATGGTACAATATCCGGACTTCCCCATCGGGATCGCCCACATCTGTGTGGCCTTGGAGAAATGTGTTGGCATCGTTTTACCATGTTTGGAAACGACATTGCTATTTGTCCATATACTGCCTCAATTTCACGATGAATCTCTCAGAAATTTAGACATTTTTCCACCAAGAATTGCATGTTTCCATATAATTCAACTTTCGAATACGTTTCCAATTGCTGCGTCATTTCAGTCCCGCACTGCAATGTACATATTACTCGTGTTGCAGTAGAACTGTGTCTGTAGGAAAGCAGGAACATGAACACTCTTGCGCGTTCCTCTTAACATCGGACTATATGTGTAACATAGTTTCTGAAGTCCGGACGTGTGAGTATCAGGCCATCAAATTACTAGAAGAATTTCATGGGAAGTTTTGGTCGTACGTGTTGTTGTTGTTATGGTGTTCTGTCCAAACACTGGTTTCATGCAGCTCTACATGCTACTCTATCCTGTGTTAGCCTCTTCATCTCCATGTAACCACTGCAACCTACATCCTTCTGCATCTGCATACTGCATTCATCTCTTGATCTCCCTCTACGATTTTACATCCCCACCCCCGCCGACACACACTATCCTACCAACCGACCCCTCCTTCTATTCAGGTTTTACCACAAATTCGTCTGATCTATACTCGATGTTAACAAATTTCTCTCTTTCAGGAAGCCTTTCCTTGCCATTGCCAGTCTTCATTTTATATCCTCCCTACTTCGACCATCGTAAGTTATTTTCTTTCCCAAATAGCAAAACTTCTCTCCTAATCTAATTCTCTCAGTATCACGTGATTTCATTCGACTGCATTCCTTTATCGTCGTTTTGCTTTTGTTGACGTTCATCTTACATCCCTGTTTCAAGACACTGTCCATTTCGTTCAGCTGCTCTTCCAAGTCCTTTGCTGTGTCTGCCAGAATTACAATAACATCGGCAAACCTCAAAGTTTTTATTTCTTCTCCTTGGACTTTAATGCCTTCTGCAAATTTTTCTTTTGTTTCCTTTTTTGACTGTCGGCATACACACTGAATAACGTCGGTTATAGGCTACAACCCTGTCTTACTCCATTCTCAACCACTGTTTCTGTTTTTCATGTCCCTCGACTCCTATAACTGCCGTCTATTTTCTGTACAAATTATGAATAGCCTTTCGCTCTCTGTATTTTACTTCTGCCAAATTTGAATTCTGAAAGAGTATTCCAGTCAACATTCTCTAGGTGTATAAATGCTAAAACCGTAGGTTTTTCTTTCCTTACCTCACCTTCTATGAGAGGTCGTAGGGTCACTGTTGCCTCGCGTGTTCCTACATTTTTCCGGAATCCATATTGTTCTTCCCCGACGTCAGCTTCTACCAGTTTTCCCATTCATCTGTAAAGGATTCGCTTTAGTAATTTACAACGGTGACTTATTAAACTTATAGTTCGGGATTTTCACAGCTATCAACACCTCCTTCCTTCGGAATTAGACTTATCATATTCTGCTTGAAGTCTGAAGGTATGTAAAATGTAAACGTCCACGGCCCGAATTGTCACAGTCAATAATATATTCCGGGCTATTACTTCGTGGTCGAACGGCTTTCTCTATAAAACCTGACGTTTCGTCCCCATCTGCGGAGATTCAAGGGGGATCGTAGCTTTTCACCCTGGTTTGCTATTGCCTACAGCAAAATTCCGTTTCCACGAGCATCCGCCAAGTGGCGTGACGTCACACGTTTTGAATGCGCGAGCACAACTGGCCTTTGTCGACTGCTGTCGTCCTCTGTTGCTATCATCCTATGGTGGAAGACTGATGCACATCTTCTTCGGCACCAGGATCCAAATTAATTCAATGTCACGCCCTCCTCCTTCCTATTAAAATTCTTGGGGTGTTTCACTACCTCAATTGCCTCTCTGTATAGCCATTCGTGGTATCCGCTTGTGGCTGCCAGTACTTGAGTCCTATTAAAATGAATGTGGTCGTCTCTGCAACACGGGAGGAAAAATCCAATTCAGCTGTTGCGTTACTCGCTCGCTGAGGTGAAAAGAACGTTAAGGCCACCGCGTAGAAATCGTAGTGATTCACAAGCGCCGGTGAAATCGAAAGTTTTCCTTCCATCCATTAAAGACGGGACTAAACGCATAGGAAAAATCTTTGGAAAGCGGAACATCGCGATAATTTACATACCCACACGGAAGATACAAGATCGTCTGAAATCAGCCGAGGGCGCTCGCCAAACACTGGAAAAAACTGGAACTTTTAGGATTCCGTGTAGTTGTGGGCACTACAAAAAGAACTGTCAAAGAACGACACGAAGAGCACAAGGAAAATTGCAGAAGAAGGGCGATTGACAGATTAGCTGTTGCGGAACGTGATTTACAGCCGGTAGACCACCACATATATTCCTTTTGATAGAATTCAAGTACTGGCAGCCACAAACGGAAAGCACGAAAGGCTATACAGAGAGCCCATGAGATAGTGAAACACCCCAGGAGTTTTAATAGGAAGGAGGAGGGCGTGAAATCGAATGAAATTTGAATTCCTGTGCTAAAGAATATGCGTACCAGTCCTCCACCATAGAATGATAGCAACAGCGTCAAAGGCCAGTTGTGCTTCCGTATTCAAAACATGTAACGGCAAGTACGTTCCCACATGCATTGACGATGCGCTGACGCATGTTGTGTCGGTGGATCACGATAGCAAATATCCTTCAACTTTCCCCACAGAAAGAAATCCGGGGACGTCATATCCAGTGAACGTGCGGGCTATGGTATGGTACTTCGACGAACAATCCACCTGTCATGAAATATGCTTTTCAATACCGTTTCAACCGCACGCGAGCTATGTGCCGGACATCCATCATGTTGGAAGTACATCGCCATTCTGTCATGCAGTGAAACATCTTATAGCTACATCGGTAGAACATTACGTAGGAAATCAGCATACATTGCACCATTTAGATTGCCATCAATAAAATGGGGGCCAATTACCCTTCCTCCCATAATACCGCACCATACATTAACCCGCCAAGGCCACTGATGTTCCACTTATCGCAGCCATCGTGGATTTTCCGTTGCCAAATAGTCCATATTATACCGGTTTACGTTACGGCTTTTGGTGAATGACGCTTCGTCGCTAAATAGAATGCGTGCAAAAAGTCTGTCATCGTCCCGTAATTTCTCTTGTGCCCAGTGGCAGAACTGTACGCGACGTTCAAAGTCGTCGCCATGGTATTTCTGGTGCATAGAAATATGGTTCGCGTGCGGTCGATGTTGATATAGCATTCTCAACACCGACGTTTTTGAGATTCCCGATTCTCGCGCAGTTTGTCTGCTATGGATGTGCGGGTTAGCCGCGACAGCAGCTACAACACGTACTTGGGCAACATGATTTGGTGCAAGTCGTGGTTGACGTTTCACATGTGGCTGAACACTTAAATAACGTAACTATCCGGCGAACGCTCCGGTCACTTGGATGATGTCGTCCAGGATACCGAGCAGTATACATAGCACACGCCCGTTGGGCATTTTGATCACAATAGCCATCCATCAACACGACATCGACCTTTTCCGCAATTGGTCCATTTTAACACGGGTAATGCATCACGAATCAAATACCGTCCGCGCTGGCGGAATGTTGCGTGATACCACGTACTTATACGTCTGTGACTATTACAGCGCCATCTATCACAAAGTGAAAAAAGTGGTCCAACAGTTCATATTTCTTTACGTACTACACAAATATGTAATAAAAATGTGGGTTCCTATTTAAAAAAAAACAGTTAATATCCATTTTACCTATGGCAGCGCCATCTAGTGGGCCAGCCATAGCGCCATCTGGTTTCCCCCTTCTCTACACGAGTTTCGTTCTTTGTAATTTTTTCGTTTGATGCTTACTTCGTGAGATATTTGGCTCGGTCACTATCAGTAGCCCCCCCCCCCCCCCCCCCCTGTATATTACAAAGTAATTGCAGCAGTATGGTTTCACTACGAGTTTGGAAATTAAGATGCAACTTATTAATTTATATTACCTCTACTCCTCACCAACATACGTGAGGGGTTATCGCGTCAGAATGCCGTGAGGGCCTGTGTTCGATTCCCTGCTGGGTCGGAGGATTTCTTTGCTCGCTGATTGGGTGTTATCTTCATCATCATATCATCTTCATCAACACCAAATCGTCGAAGTGGCGACAACTAGAAAAGACTTGCACGAGGCTGTACACATTTATGCCATTTACGACAGTTGTTACATAGAGGAAAAACATGAAAAAATTAACTGATTCACGATGTAGTTTGTCATTGAGAATGTTTTCCCCTTGATTTTTGTGATGGAAATTTTGTACCTTTTCGTGATGGAAATTTTTGCACAGCACAGAAAGCAAGGGGGAAAAATTCACAGTGACAGACCAAATAGTGAATATGTTAATTTTTCATACGTTTCTCCTGTAGGTAACAAAAATAGGAAATACCATACGTATGTTCATTATTTTCTTCAAAGGTTCTATTCAACTTTAGCAACATAAATAATATAATGCATAACCGATAATTTAAAAGGCATTGATAGTCAGTATTGGTAAAATAACTTCATGAGTGACCCCTCAGATATATACATTCATGTAAATATTTGCAGTTGGCAATGTAAATAAATTCTCAAAAAACGTTCCGCTAAGCATAAAAAAACACATAACTGGCGCAGTATGTCTTTATTTGTATATTGAATGAAACAGTTACAGGATTTCCAAAAACATCTTTTATGATGAATGAAAGTAATCTAACTGGAATCCATATCCGATAAATTAAAAAACATTTAAAAAGACACAACGTAGAAAGAGAAGAAAGATCAGCAGTAGAAAGAAATGTATTCAGAACGACAGTGTGTAACAGAGTTGCACCTTACGAATGGTAAAATAACACGTCGGAAGCCGTAGGATGAGTGAAAAATGAGACAGAGTGAAGTGATATTAGACTATCTGACGGACAGAAAGCAGCAAATGTTCAATGATAAACAGCAAAATAGTATTTAGAAGGATAAGGTGAAAAAAACACGAAGTAATTGTGAGACTGAATGTTTTTAAGTCCTTTCTTCGAACGGTACCTGCTGCTTTACAAACTCTACGCGTGTACAAGCTACAACCGTTTTAACGGCTACGTATCGCGTGCAACAGTCCTCTTCTATTGCGACAGGAGATAAACCGCCTGTCGGTATATTTGCACGCCTGTTCGCAGCTGGTACGGATTACACGCATCGGCGTATGCAGCTGTTGCCGTTAACAACGTAAGCCGATCCTCTACTGTGGTGGATAAATCGATGTACGCCCGCCAACTACCGCCGTATGTTCTTGTCATTAGAAACGTGTGCGCTAAAACGATTCTGGACAAAACATTTCATACTAAGCTGCTTGTGAGTCGTGGCGTTTCACTCGCTGTCCGTGACGTACGCCGACGGTGACGTCCATGCTGTTTTAAGTGTTTGGTCGTATTTCAAATCTTCTGCGTTACGAGCTCTTACATTTAGTCTCCCAGCAGTGTAAAGTGAAGCATTTAAGTTACAGTTTTCCTCTCTCATGTTTACACGTTTTGATAGAATTTTGTGCTTTTGTGTTCAGGTGCTAATATCGTCGAGCTGCTGTTTACAGAGAATACTGTCACTCTAGGAATTGATAAGCTTTTACGCTGGCAACAGATAAATGAAAATCGAGGAGTAGTTATAAAGTTTTAGTTTTCATCTCGAAAAAAAATCACGTTATGGCCATGGAACTTCTTATTAGTGTGGTTGAGTACCACACATAGCCGTACACACTCTCCAGATTTCTAGAATGAGATTTTCAGTCTGCAGCGGAGTGTGCGCTGATATGAAACTTCCTGGCAGAATAAAACTGTGTGCCGGAACGAGATTCGAACTCGGGACCTTTGTATTTCGCGGGCAATTGCTCTACCATTTTTTTAAATCTCATTTTTCTCTATATTGGTCGATGAATTTGTTCGTGGCGGACGTACGCTGAGCTACCAGGCCGGCTAGACCATCTGAACTACTCAAGCACGACTCACGTCTCGTCCTCACAGCTTTGCTTTTGCCAGTACCTCGCCTCCTACCTTCCAAACTTCACAGCTCTCCTGCGATCCTTGCAGAACTAGCACTCCTGAAAGAAAGGATATTGCGGAGACATGGCTTAGCAACAGCCTTTGGGATGTTTCTCGGTCCGGCATACAGTTTTAATCTGCTAGGAAGTTGCACTCTTCAATATGTTCTCAAGCTGGGAACATGTTTGTTAAAGTGTACTTGTTGTGCGGCGTTCCAATCGTCCGCCTGCGCTCTTGACAACTACTGCATTGTCATTCGTGGATGTGGGCGTGATGCAACACATCTCCCCAACGCATCCCGCTCGCGCTCTGTGTGGTTTAAGTCAGGGGAACAAGCAAGTCAGTCCATTCGCCTAATAGCCTCTCGTACCAAGGGCTATTCCACCTGCTCTGTTCGATGCTATCGCGCAGTCTCACCCATAAAAGTGAAATCAGAGCCGGGTGCAATCCGGTAAAGGCGCACGTGGGGATGGAGTACCGTGTCACTATAACGTTATCCGGTGAGCGAACCGCGGTCAAAGATTCGAAATGCAATATTATAGTTCCCCATACCACAAAACCTGGACCACCAACACTATCATGTTCGAAAACGAAACGGTTAAGCTACGTCTTCCACACTTTCGCAATATGAGGGTACGTTCAGGATTCTCTAGCATGATCGTTTTGGTGGTCCAGGGCCTATAGTGTGGAGAGGGAGGGTATTGCATCAGCATACTGAGCTTCAACTTTTTGAACACGGTACGCTCACGAGGGTGTGCTATTGTGACACTATGATCCTCCCCGTGTGCATCTTTTCAGGGGTGCATTCGGCCCTGACTTCCTTTTTATGGATGACAATGCCGCAGCGCATCGAAATGGGCAAGTCCAGGAGATCTTAGAACGAGTGGATATTCAGCGAATGGACTGACCTGCACGTTCTTCCGACTTTTATCCCATTGAGCACTTGTGGGGTGCGTTGGGGGACGTATCATACAGCATGTTCATCCACACTAGTCGGTTGGCAACCTCGTTGATGGAGGAATGGGATGCCTGCCACAAGGCTTACTTACCAACCGCGTGGCCAGCGTCGCCAGCATGTTGCTGAGCATGCCGACCGTGATAATCACACTCTCTATTAAGAGCCATGTCCCGCCGTTTGTAATGTCCAGGGGGCCATCATGAATCTCGGTGACTTCTGTGTTATTATTGTCTTTGAATACAAGAATCAGTTTTGCTCGTCTCTTTGTCTATCTTTTTCAGCTATCTTTTGTACTACACTGTAGTGGTTTTTTCCATATATGGTCTAAGTTTTATCGAGCTATGTTGCCTGGCAGTGACACAACATGCAGGAGGTACTTTCCTTCTTAAGTTTTGCACAACAGTATATTCAGAGTGTCCCAGAAAATGTGGTCAATTTATTTATTTATCGTATGATGATACAGAGCTTGGACCAAATACATAATTTTAAGAGTATGCAGTGTAAGAAATAACAAGCAAAATACAGGTACAGAATCAAACGTCCAAAATATAATGCTAAATTATGTACACATTGTATGTAGGCTGTTGAGGTTGTTATATTGGTAACGCCACCGGCATGTAGCGCTCTGTATGAAAATACTGGCTGTGCTGCGTGCAGTCTGTGGCTGGTTTGCATTGTTGTTGGCTATTGTAGTGTTGGGCAGTTGAAGGTGAGCCGCCAGCAGTGGTGGATGTGGGGAGAGAGATGGAGGAGTTTTGAGAGCGGATTATCTGGACGTGTGTCCATCACAAACAGTACATTTGTAAGACTGGATGTCATGAACTGCTGTATATATTATGACTTTTGAACACTATTAAGGTAAATACATTGTTTGTTCTCTATCAAAATCTTTCATTTGATAATTATGCCTATCAGTAGTTAGTGCCTTCAGTACTAGCTGGCAGTAGTGGCGCTCGCTGTATTGCAGTAGTTCGAGTAACGAAGATTTTTGTAAGTGAATTGTGAAAGGTGTAGGTTAATGTTAGTCAGGGCCATTCTTTTGTAGGGTTTATTGAAAGTCAGATTGCGTTGCGGTAAAAATATTGTGTGTCAGTTTAGTGTTGATCAGCATAGGTAGAGAGCGAAATGTCTGAGTACGTTCAGTTTTGATCAGCTGTTTGAAAATCAAATAATGTAAGAGGTTTATCAGCGCAGTAATTCATTAATTTTTCAAAGGGGACGTTTCAGCATTACACAGGTTCTTAGATTTCTAAGTCCAATCTGTTGATCGAGGTGCGCCCTTCAGGTGATGCATCGTTTCGGGCATTCACCGACAATGTGATTTATTGCTTGCAGGGCAACTCCATTTGAGCTTTAGATATCCGCAGTTCCCTTGTCCTGTTCGCATGCGGTTGATGGTTCTCCACTGGCGTCTGGGGAGTGTGAAACCTAGAACTCGCATGGAAGGCTTTTCAACCAGATGACCTTTGAACACTGACGTTTTATCCCACTGACTTCTCCGTACATCGTTGATGTTAAAAGTCGGAGGCTTCAAGATGTTGTGCAGTTCGCCAAGGTGGTTTTCTTGACTTCAGACGCTGATGTTCTGCTATTAATATATCGTTGTGTACGGGTAGCTGAGGGTTCTTCTGAATGTTTCTCCAAATCTTCAGGAGAGCATCTGATCTTCGTAGAGCTGAAGGTTGGATGTTACTTAAAGCTGGTAGCCATGCAGTTAGAGTACTACGTGTGCAGCCTGTGATACGTCGCATTGTCTGGTTGAGTTGCACATCTATCTTGTCACAGTGAGCACTGTCCATCCAACTTGGACAACAGTATTCAGCTACAGAGTATGATAGTGCCAAAGCACTTGATCTTAGGGTTTGAGCGTTACAACCCCAGGAAGTACCAGCAAGCTTCTAAATGATATTATTACGGGTCTTCAATTTTGCGGCCACGTTGGAGAGATGTTGTGGGAAAGTTAGGGGCCTATCGAGTGTTATTCCGAGGTACTTCGGTGTGCTGCAGTACTTCAAGGTTTCTTCTCGGAGTTTAACTTGTGGTTTATAGTCAGAGTGTCTGTTCCGTAGGTGGAATGCTGACGTAACAGTCTTCTGAGGGTTTAGGCGGAGGCACCATTTCCTGAAGTATGTGTTCAGCTTTTCCATGTCGGCAGTTAATGTGCTTTCAGCAGTGGTGAAACTTATACATTTATGACCTGCCAGCCAAGGAAATTCATATGTGATCAACAATCAGGAACAATAACTCGAAGCAAAAAAGTATAGTAAACATGGGCTCTAAAATGCATATCTTAAGAGCTATAAGGCTGTTTCCATCTTCCATACTGTACTGTGAAACAAATCTCTTCTACTGCCCCCTCTTTGCTTTCAATATTTTTGGCCGATAGAGTATGGACGAAAACAAGAAAAAACTGTCTGGTTATCAAGTTCTTTAAAATATGTACTAAAAGACCTACCAGCACTTGTCCAGTAGACTAGAAGGGTTTGACAGTACTTATTTTGGTCCATACTACCAACTCTTAGAATATGGAAAGGCAAGCGCGTGGAGTAGAAGAGTTTTGTTTGGCAGTATCGAAGATGAAGTGCTCGTAGCGGTTAAGGTATGGATTTTAGAGCCCATGTTTACAATTTTTTTACCTCGAATGGTCGTTCCAAACATATTCCTAAATATGACCTTTCCACCTGGGACGTCTTATATGTGAGACATATTTCTCAACGCTGGATGATTTGCCGGAGAACTTGGTTGTAGAAATATTCACAATAGCAGTCGAGGAAAAGTTCCGCCTCGAAAGTGAACTCTTCGGCATTCTGGTAACGCCTGCCACCTTTGTCATCCTCAAAATGTCATGTAAGGCGTTCAAAATTGACCCATTGCTGATTTGCAATTTTTTCATTTTCTCCTATATTGTGAAACGCTGGTCTCCGAACACCAGGTCCTCCCCTTCTCTTGCGATTCACGGTTCTTCACTGAGAAATAGTCTGCCACTTCTTACTTCTTCATTTCGAATTGTCTGATCACAATGGATATCTCTGTGTAACCTAAACAGTGTATCGTATGTTGGTGCATTTTTGGCTGTACACTTCCACCAAGTCAGAATGGACTGTTTCAGTGTTGGTCCTCTTCAAATGTGGAAAACGAATTACCGCGAGATCAACAGGCTGCACCATTTTGTTTGGACCCCACGGCGCCATGGCGAGATGATTCCACTGCGTAGGGCTGCACACATGTACCTGAAAAGAAAAAAAATGTGCGTACCTTGTGCGGGACCAACACTCGTGAACGGATGGAGATGTAGTAGCGGAACTAAAACTGCGAGAATGAGTCTACATCTACATCTACATCTACATCTACGTGATTACTCTGCTATTCACAATAAAGTGCCTGGCAGAGGATTCATGAACCACCTTCATGCTGTCTCTCTACCGTTCCATCTCTCGAACGGCACAAGGGAAAAACGAGCACTTAAATTTTTCTGTGCGAGCCGTGATATTTCTCTCATTTTAGCTTGATGATCATTTCTCCCTATGTAGGTGGGTGCCAACAGAATGTTTTCGCAATCGGAGGAGAGTCGAGCTTGGATAGCGCAATCGTTGGACCACTCGCCGGCTGAAGGGAAAGGTTCCAGGTTGGAGCCCCACTCTCAAGAAATTTCTATAATTTTATTCTTTCCAATATTTGCATGACTGGTAAAGACATGAGCCGTTGTCACTGTTCGGCCTCTCAACAAAATCTCTCTTCCTCCCCCCCCCCCCCCCCTCCTCTTCATATTTCCTATCACCTGGTGGGAAGGGATGTTGGCTATAGCGTGTCGAAGTAACGGGAGGGTCACATCAGCGACGTTGAAACTTCCTTGAGTTTGCTCTGGACGCTTAGTTGGATGATATAATGATATAAATGGTTGAGGCAGCTGCTTCAGTAAGGAGGAGCTCCGGGATCGAATATCGGTCTGGCTCAAATTTTGTCAAGAAGTCCTCAGTAGATTGCAAGTTAAGTGTTTCTGTATGAATTTTTATCTTCGCATTCCACCGATGCTCTTTATTGCAGTTAATTCAATGTAGCCTGGATGGAGGCTAAGTTTGGCACGAAAACGTGTAGAGTTTTGGTAGGTATTGAGTCCCATAACCAACTTCTTACAGCACAATAACGATTTACTCGGATAACGTTCACAGGATAACATCACAGGCCAAGAGTAAACACTCGACTCATTCAAACTCTCTAGGCGAAGCAGACCCAAAGATCGTAAATATAGCAAAGACATATACGTGGGTATGCATGGTAGTACGATCGCTACAAACTAAAAAATCGTGCTATTGCCCTACGCATAGTAACTGTCGTTGAATGTAATGACAGTAACGTCCTACTGGTGCCAACACAGAACAAATGCTGTAACTCCGTTAAAGTATGAGAAGGGAACCGACTATTTAGGCTATTGTTTCAAAAGCAGTCGCCATAACTGTTATTACATTCATGCCACTGTGAGGTAAGGCAGTCAGTGACATTATGGAAAAACGTTTGCGGTTCCCTACGGAATGATGATTTCATCCAGCCGCGGAGTTTTTACCCCGAAGACAATCATCGGCCACGACTGTCTTCCTTCAAGGATCTGAAAATATGAAAATCGCATGGGGAGGGATCGGGATTGTATCGAATATGTATGGGCTTTCCAGCGGAACTTATGCAGCGTTGTCAAAACAATCTTGGAAAAGTGGGGGCGGCATTATCCTGCAGTAGAATGATGCCGCCCGTCAACGTTCATGAGCGTTTGGAGGTGACAGCATGCTTCTGTTTTTGCAAAGCATCCACAGACCGCTGTGCGTCATTCATGGCACAATGTTTCAGGATGACAATGAACAGCGGACGCTTACAGCCAAAGACATTTCCGGATCTGAGGTTGCTGTTGTTTCAACAATGGCGCAGAAGTTTCGCTGGAAAGCCACCACCTCTCTCCATATGATTTCCGTGTTTGTGAAGCCTCAGAGAAAGACATTCGTAGCCGTCGATTTGCTTCGGGCGAAGAGGAGGGTGCGTGAGACCAATCATGATTCCGTGGATAACGGTAAACATTTTATCCATGAAGGCCTTGACCGTCGTGTCTCACAATGGGACAAATGTTGTAACAGTTATGGCAATTACCTTTGAAGTAATGAACAGTTTACTTATTTTTTCCATCTATCTCGTTTTCATTTGGCACCTTTTGTAGTAAGAACCGGAAAATTTTGTCTCTCATTACACTTCTACCTGGATACACCTTTTGTCGAATCTGGTAACCTTAACATACCATAACAAGTGGTCAGTGCAACTACATCATGACTTAAAACTCGGCGATCAGTTAATTCGTTGACGCGTATCTACCGCAGCTCACGCGAAGCCATCTGAAAATAGTTTCGTATTAGCTCTCAATGGAGACAGTTTCTTAAAAAAAATTGCTGTGTGCTGCGAAAACTGGAGAGATAAGAACAGACTAAGGTACACTGTGAAACATATGTGCCATTCACATAACGCATTCGTCATGTTTAAGCTCAAATAATGCGGAACACTATCAAAACAGAAAAACACTCTTATCTGTTTTTTACGTTTCTGTTCTTTTCTGCATTGATAACAGATTGCGTAGCCGTTGATGAAAGAGGAACGTTACGTCAGTTCATAAATAACTGCCTTATTTTTCTGCTGTTACAACATCTTACAGCAGCAGAAAATTTAGCTTCCTACAGTGTTTATCTATTGATTTTTCTTAGTTTGTGTTCCAGTACTCTTATATAACACAGAACATTATTAGATTTACGTCAGTCATTTATAAGTGTTCAGAATTTATAGGAACATCTGCTCTTCCTGACTTGTCCTTCTGACAAGAATGCTTTACCACTGAATAAGTGAATAATGTCATACCAAAGTGCCCTACTGTACAAGTGTTTCAATAAATATGTTACACTCACCATTTCGAACTGACTAACGAAGAATTCGAAGAGAATTTATTACCTGTATGTGAACGCTGACATTTTTTCATATTTAGACTCTTTCGTTTTAACGCAAGGACTTAATACATGAAGATTCTAGACTGCCCGCACAAAATAAAGCACCTGGAAAGACGTCGACGCTCATCCGGTGACTACATATGTCACCTTGGTATAGTAGGTCTGCCGATAATGATTTTAACATTGTCTGCCAGGAGATGGTGTAGTGGAGTGGCTACCAGAGCACCATCTGTGTCTACCCTTTAATAGGGAATGTTCACAGTCAGAAGGCTCAGTGGCTCAGGGTGGTGTAAAGGTGTGAAGGAAACAACCAACAGTGCCACGGAGGCGCACTGGCGCTTCCTACAGGCAGCTGACCGTGTTTGAAAGGCGCCAAATTGTGGCCTTCCGCGTGGCAGGCTGGTCCTTTTCGGAGAACTGCCACGCAAGTTGTACGTGCTGCGTCAGTTGTGTAACGATGCTGATATCAGTGGTCGCGGGAACATTCTCACATCCGTACACGAGGTTCTGGTCGTCCACACAGCACAGACGTCCTCCAGGATTGTCGTACACTCCTGGAAATGGAAAAAAGAACACATTGACACCGGTGTGTCAGACCCACCATACTTGCTCCGGACACTGCGAGAGGGCTGTACAAGCAATGATCACACGCACGGCACAGCGGACACACCAGGAACCACGGTGTTGGCCGTCGAATGGCGCTAGCTGCGCAGCATTTGTGCACCGCCGCCGTCAGTGTCAGCCAGTTTGACGTGGCATATGGAGAGAATATAAAATGTAGACTGGCAATGGCAAGGAAAACGTTTCTGAAGAAGAGAAATTTGTTAACATCGAGTATAGATTTAAGTGTCAGGAAGTCATTTCTGAAAGTATTTGTATGGAGTGTAGCCATGTATGGAAGTGAAACATGGACGATGAATAGTTTGGACAAGAAGAGAATAGAAGCTTTCGAAATGTGGTGCTACAGAAGAATGCTGAAGATTAAATGGGTATATCACATAACTAATGAGGAAGTATTGAATAGGATTGGGGAGAAGAGAATTTCGGGGCACAACTTGACCAGAAGAAGGGATCGGTTGGTAGGACATGTTATGTGGCATCAAGAGATCACCAATTTAGTATTGGAGGGCAGTGTGGAGGGTAAAAATCGTAGAGGGAGACCAAGAGATGAATACACTAAACAGATTCAAAAGGATGTAGGTTGCAGTAGGTATTGGGAGATGAAGAAGCTTGCATAGGATAGAGTAGCATGGAGAGCTGCATCAAACCAGTCTCAGGACTGAAGAATACAACAACAACAACTGCCCTGACTCTAGGTAGAGTACAGTGTTTTTTCCGGAACCCTAGAAAGGGTACGGTGGCCATTCACTCCAGGCACTGATAACCGTTACTCATCTGATAACAAAGCTGTGCGGCCCTGTGGCCGTCCTGTAGAGTATCAAATGAGCAAAAGCCTCTGTATTTGGGATTGAACCCGGTGCCTCCAAGGCCGGAGTCGAACGCGCTGCCAGCTAGAGCACCACGCTCACACTGTTCGTGTGTGTGCAGTCATAGGTACTGTTGTGTTTGGGCTGTTTACATGGCGTTAAATACACCCCCTGATACATATATTAAAAAAAAGAGAGAAACCCTTCCAAAAACGCCATCCGGGGAGGATTTTAAGGCACCGGCCGGCCGCTGCGTCATCCTCAGTACTTAGGCGCCACAGGATGCCGGCCAGATGGAACTGCATCCTGCTGGCCTTCAGTATCTATGGCAAAATGACAGACCACTGTATTACCTTCGATCTGAGTCAGAAGGAATTGAAGAATGCTCCGCGGATCTCATGGTTTTTCTGTGACTCCCAGGCCACATGGCATCAATCCTATTGATCGCATATTCGGCGCCATTGAGAAAGAAGTGCGCGCCTTAGAGTAACATCCGACCACCCTCAGGAAGTTGCTTTATCGGCTGTGGAATGGCGTATCACTACGACTGCCGCTTGCATTTGCTGTATCGTGGAGCATTCGTAGTTCAGCTGTTTGTGAGACTGTCTGGTGTAAACGAAAGTCGTATAGCAAAAGTACAAATCAACAGTGGAAGATATTCCTACCACCACCGTATAATTATGCAGTCACATGCTTACCGGCCAGGTAGAATTGCATCTCTTTGGCCTCAAGTATCTATGACAAAATAATGCTCCACCACATTAACTTCGATTTGAGTCGGAAGAATTTGAAGAACGCTCCGCGGATCTCACGGTATTTTTGTTACCTGACAGCTCGGCTTCAATCCTATTGATCAGATACACAGCGCTGTCGAGAAAGAGGTACACGCCGTGGAATGACATCCGATCAACCCCAGTGAGTTGAGGGCATCGGTTGGGGAAAGGTGAATCACGACATTCTCGCTTGCATTTAATCTATCGGAGAGCATTCATAATTCAGTTGTTTTTTGGTGTATTTGGTTTAAACGGGAGTAATACAGAACCCTACCTATATTTGGTTTAAACGGGAGTCGTATAGAACCCTACCTATCTCCTACGGAGTACATTTGTACTTCTTTCGACTGCTTCATTTTTTAAGTTTGCTTTTTCGGGAATGTCATTTTTTTGTGACAACAGGAAGTTTGACGCATCAGCGTCGATGTGCACAGAAAGCAGGCGTCTACCACTTCGACTGTATGTACGGATGAAAGATACTACCCGTGTTTATGGTATTTGGGGAATAATATGCAACAATGACTTTGGTGGACAGAATTGAAATTTTTGCAAATCATACCACACAAATGTTTTATTGTTCACGAACTCTTATAAATTTAATTAAAAATATGAACCCCAGGAGTGTTTTCTAAGGTCGAAGATCTAGTCATTGCTTGTCTTCGGATAATAAAAGCTTTGGACACTTGCCGCGTGTCAAGTTGTCAACAATCATCTTATCGTTTCCGTCAGGAGGGAAGCAACTGATCTCCACATCTTCAGATTTCTTCCTCTCATATACTAAAGAGTCCAACGCCGACCACCGACTGACGTTATGACCTAGTCACGGCAATAAAATACTACAACACAGTACTACGGTCTCTAAATCGCAACAAATTTAATGTCTTTTCATTTGTGTGGTCATACTGTCGCGGTTGATTTATAGCTATAGAAGATATTTTAGTTGTGTTTTTACAACTACAACAAAATCCGCGTTTTTGTGACCAAACGTGTTTCGTTTTATTGAAATAAAACAGATCAGTGGTGTATAAGAGACGTTTACAAACTGGTTTTATTTCTAGATCGAAAAATAGTTCGTTACAAAGGATGATTATACTTCTGCTTTTCGCTCACATCAGAAAACGCCTCTTCTTTTGGAAGTGCTGCTTCTGGAAAGCAGCCCGCATCTCGTGGTCGTGCGGTAGCGTTCTCGCTTCCCACGCCCGGGTTCGATTCCCGGCGGGGTCAGGGATTTTCTCTGCCTCGTGATGGCTGGGTGTTGTGTACTGTCCTTAGGTTAGTTAGGTTTAAGTAGTTCTAAGTTCTAGGGGACTGATGACCATAGACGTTAAGTCCCATAGTGCTCAGAGCCATTAGAACCATTCTGGAAAGCAGTATAAGATTATGCCTTAAATACCGTAAGTAAAATTAACATTCTTTGCGGCAAACACTTTTTCGATCTAGAAAGAAATCCAATTTGTAAATATTTCTCATTACAGACAGTTGACCATGTTTCATTTCAGTTAAAACGACCACGATCGGTAACAAACTACGCATTTTGTCGTAGTTGCAATGGAAGAATTAAAATATCTTCAGAATTCCATATCGCTTCCGACACTCCACATTGATATAGGCCGGCCAACCTGTAAGATGAGGTATATTCCAAAGGAACGCCGGTTGGCCTTCTGTCACTCATAACTGGTGCTTGTCCGCACATCGCCAGACGTGAACGCAAATGAGCCGTTGCTGATGGCCTCGCTGTTACGCCACATTAGCCACGGAGTAAACACAGGAAAATATCTCGCGCCAGTGACGAACCAGCAGTTACAGTACAGCGTGCCATCACAGGCATGTATACTAACTGAAGACCCAAACTATTATGCAGGAAGAGGTTTCATGTATCTGTGACGATCGTCTGTACCGCAGACAAATATCCTTTAAGTCTCGTGTTTATCGAGAATCGCTTCCGCAGCGAACAGTCCGGGGTAGCTCTCTCCTGTTTACAAAAATGGCAATACATCTGAAGCACAGCGTTACACACCAATGTCTCTGACGCGAGTCTGTGCATTTTCAAATCGTAAACATCGTGGTACTCCTGGAATAATACAAGCTTCTCTCAGAAAATCAGCATGCATTAAGAACACAAATACATTCACGGGAAACATAATTTGCTTCCAGAATTAATTTTCTCTCTGCAGTGGAGTTTACGCTCGTTGGGAACTTCCTGGCAGATTATAGCTGTGTAAATTGAAGCTGGGGCCGTGGCTTTCACGGGGATGTGCTCTACCGACTTTTTACCCCTTCTTTCCTGTTACCTGCTTTATTTATATCTACCAATATCGAAGACATCTCTCGAATTTCATCGACCAAAACTTTATTCAACTTAAGTATTTTGTGGGTAGCTAGTTCTGTGACGGAACACGCTGAGATATCATGTCCCCACCAAATGAGATATCCAAGCACCACTCGGTCTCTCTCCTCACAGCCGGACTTCTGCAGAAGTAAGACTACGAGAATTCATTGTGAAAACAATCCCCTAAACTGTGGCTAACAAGGAGATCAAACGGAAATCGAAATTTGTAATTTTTTATGTATACGGTACTTGGAGTTTAGAACTCGAATACCAAGCGGTCGTAGTAGTTCGATGTAACTCTCAAAAATCGAGTTCGTAGTTTCCCCATCAACTTTAATTCTCTAAACCAGGGAAGAAATTTCGATGGACTATGTGCTGTGTTAAAATCATTTAGTATGTGAACTGCCTCGGTTGGATTCCCGGGTTATGCAAATTTTTAAAGAAAGTCACATACTATACGAGCATTTCCGAGAAGAAATATGGATAAAGTCGTCAGCGCTCGAGACAAGAAATCGCTGGATCGAGTCTCGATACGGTCATTATCTTTGTCAGTATTTTCCTGTTCAGTTTGAATACCTACGTCACTTAAATATAAAATTCATCAAATATGTTCTAAGTAACACATATGTAATTGTCATTCTTACGAAAATTGCACGTCTTCTTGTTTAGAATTACATATCCCACAAAACGTCCGGTTTTCATTGCAGATATAAATTCTTAATTACCGACCATTTTATAGAGATTGTTAATAAAGGGCCAGCCGCGAGGGTCTAGCGATTCTAGGCGCTCAGTCCGGAACCGCGTGACTGCTACGGTCGCAGGTTCGAATCCTGCCTCGGGCATGGACGTGTGTGATGTCCTTAGGTTAGTTACGTTTAAGTAGTTCTAAGTTCTAGGGGACTTATGACCACAGCAGTTGAGTCTCATAGTGCACAGAGCCATTTTTTGTTAATAAAGATTCTTTACACTAAAAATATTACAAATTAATTACTTTTCAACGTTATGTATTTTGCGCTTCACAGAAATACTCGTAGAAGATGCACCTTTATTTGAAAATTTATGTTGGCCTGGATCCGAACCGAGGACGCCCACGTGGTATGCGGGCATTCTGCCACAGATCGACATGACTTGGCGAAGAATGGAATTTGTTTTAGGGTATTAAGGACGCTCGGAAAACATCAAAGCCGATTTTCTCAAGAATTTTTGAAAATTTTATCGAGTGCTTTGGGTGACTTATATTTGAGTTCTGAGCTTCACGTACCTTATATGTAAAATAAATAAATAAATAAATAAACCGATGGCCATGTGGTCTCGTTACAAGCCAATCGCCGCAGTATCATTTCTTCCGGGATTGCTAGTCCCACAAGGTATGCGAGAGAAGTCGGAGGAGAGAACAAATCGGCGGAAGTAAGCTGCTATGTATGCTTGCATGATTCAGTCCGTAGAACATATGACCGCGGAATACAAAGATCTCAGGTTCGTGTCCCGCTGAAGAACACAGATATAATACAGTTTAATTTGTTGATACACGATATCTAGGAAACAAAAACGAAACTGAAAGTTTATATTCCATTTTCCGAGATTTTCGAAACGCGTTCGACACTCCCACCTCTATAATTACGAATTAAATAAGAGCATGAGGACTACCTTGATAAATATGTGCTTGGGGCGGAGAATATCCACACATAAATTCTAATCTGTGTTCCAATGACCAGTTGGAAAACAATGAGAGAATTGATGAAGCCATGCTTGTGAATGAATGTCGTTCCCGGAATTCTTAAATGTTTTGATGTTACGTGTAGTAATAAATCATCATGTAGGCGAGTCGCATATCGATCATTGTTACGTCGTCTCGGCCGTTCCATCTCAAAATTCGGTGTACCTTGCCAATTTCTTTCATAATTTCCGAAATGCTCTGTGTTATTATTTTGTGTCTGCTCCTTATTTCTGTGTCCCTCTTCCCGTATTAGAGCGCGAGTGTCCTCTGAAATATGTAATTCTTGTATTACTTGTGCCAACTGATCTTGTACTTCCCGGATTTCCCCTTTGTGTTGGGTATTAATTTGATTCTGATTTTGTTTGAATTTTCTAATTTGTTCGTACTCTTCTGTATCAGTAAAGGCTACTGGTGTTGTGTCATTCAGATCATCACGTACCTTTGTAGATAAGTTAGTGAACTGATCCAAAAGTTCGCCTACTTTCACCGACAATCAACTGATTTCCTCAGTGTGTTTTTCTGAACAAAGTCTTAGAGTGTTAAAAGCGTATCTACTATGTCCTTTAAGTTTCCTTGAGTTTTTGCAAGTTGCGTAACCGCATCCGTAGATGCAATTGAGTCAATTTTAGCTTGGAAGGTGTCGTGATTTTCATGAACAATAGTTTGCAGTTCTTTTAAGGCTGCTTCGTGATTGCGTGATGCATTTTCATGACGCGAAAAATTATGTTGGAAATGGTCACAAATTCGTGTGTCTACATCATTACAATCGTTTTCAGATTTAGATTCGATGTTATGTACCTCAGTAGTTGAACCTACGCGTGTTTGTTCAAGCGTTGTGTCTAACTTTTGAAGCTGTTATCCCATTTAATACAACGCAGTACGCTGTACTGAACTGCAAATGTTCCACAGAAACTAAAGTAACGTCTGATGTGCCCCAAGGGAGCGTAATGGCACTCCTGAAGGAGCGCCATACACAAACTGATTTATCAGACACGTTCAGTAGCAGCTTAAACTTGTTCGCTAACGGTGATGTGCCTAAGGGAAAACTATCATCGTTCGACGGTCGTCGGAACTGCAGGAAGACTTTGATAAAATTTCCAACAGCTGTAATGAATGGCAGCTCTCTTTAAACGTGGGTGAATGTCTCCGACAACGAGAAAGGAGGCTGCTGGATTACTGTACTTTAGTTTTGATTTTCTTCTTTTTCTAGTCAGTGCCACAGATTACCCCGAAGCCACAAACAGAACACACCCAAGTCTTTCTAAGGCATACAAATCCATCTGATGACGGAGGTTAAAACCTGTGAAATGCATAGTGGAATTGTGGTTTCTAACTGAGAAGTTGTCATTTCAATCGGTAGTAGTTTCTGCTATCTACAACTACAAATGAACGTATCTAGCTGGGTTTCGCCTACGAAATTGTGAGCCTCGTTCACTTAAACGGTGGATCGCGAAAGTCTGTCGATCACTCATTGCTTACGATCTGACCCC
Source organism: Schistocerca gregaria (assembly GCF_023897955.1). NCBI lineage: Eukaryota > Metazoa > Arthropoda > Insecta > Orthoptera > Acrididae > Schistocerca > Schistocerca gregaria. The sequence continues at coordinate 181,739,883 of NC_064927.1, forward strand.
CGGGTTTCGATTCAGGGCACTGTTCCTATTTGTCAAATACAGTCGAAAAGTCGATTCCCAGGATACAACAAAAGTAGGTGGATGCATGTGCCTTGTCTTTATTGGAAGAGCCATCTGACAGGCGGGGATGGACAAAAATATGGAAAAAAACATGTCTTAGACGGTGCAGGAAATGCTTTGGCATTCATGACAGCTTCCTGTCGTCTCGGAATGATTAAACAGAGGGCCTGAATGGTTGGTATTCAACGGAATCTTATACCACGTTCTCCAGAAGATAGTGACAAGTTGATGTAACAATGGTGGAAGCGGATAACGATCACGCATCCATAGTAAACCACACAACCTGAATAATATTGAGACCTGGTGACTGTAGCGGCCGGGAAGATGCGACAATTCAACAACGCGCTCACAAAACGGTCCTTGACAATGCAAGCTGTGTGAAAAGGGACCCTCTTGTCTTGGAACATAGTATTACTGTGGGGTACAAACATTGTGCCATGGTATGGACCTGATCAGCCAAAATGGTCACAATGCGATCTTGCAGAGTAACGAAGAAGCTAATGGAAAACCACGATGTGTCTGCCCAAATCATCAATGAACGCCCGTCAAGTTTCACGTTTGGGACGTAAAATCGACCATAAGCTGGAAATAGTGAGAAACGAAATTCATCCGAACAAATTATATTTTTTCAATGCTCCAGTGTCCAGGTTTTGTGGCAATCCTCTGCATCACTTATGAGGGGTTTTGGAATTACAGCTCGTCTTCTGGAACTCCCTTTGCGTTGTTTTCTGCTGACAGGGTTCGCCAGCATGACATTCAGTTCTGCAGTGACTTTTACAGCTTTCGTCCTGTTATAATTTATCATGATGATCACGTAACCCACGCTTTCTCCTGCGTTGTGACTTAGCAGAAGATGTTTCTTCGTTTTTCCTGTATGTCATTCAAATCTTCCATACGATGCTTCTTAAAACACCAAACACTTCTACTGCCTCGGTTACGGAAGCACACGACACACGAGCACCTACAATTTGCCCACGTTCGAATTCACTCGGTTGCGACACGATGCACTCACGACTACACAGAACACTCCTTTGAGTATTGCTAACACTTGCAACAAGTTCAGCACATTAAACAGGTACCTTTCAATGTCAAACACAGCACTGCAACCTGCAGCCTTAGCTAGCATCTGCATTTATGTTGAAGTATGCATTTCCCGCAATGTTTTCAAATATTTGTCCAACTAATGTACGCCGGAAGTAATGTCATGTAAGAAATACTGACAACGTGTCGGAACGTCAGTGACTTATGATGTATATAATGTTGTATTTACTAAATGTACTTAGCATCAAAGATATAGGAGTTGCAGAAACAGAAACTCCTACCACCGAACAGCTGCCGTTATGAGGGGGCTTACTTGCAACTATACAGTTTCATCACAGGGCCAAATGTCATTGTGCAACAAATATGCCAAAAAGATGGCAACACTAATTAGCAACAATATACAATGATGATGAGTCTGAAGATTCTGGACGGAGATGTACAGCAACGTTCACTTGCACTGATCTGCCTTTTAACTTTGGTATAGTCCTAGCTCCAATGAACATTGTCTAACAGTGGTTATAGAACGTCAAATTTGGATCTTCTTGGCGACGACTATAGATGAGTCCTGAGAACTGTCTTCGTGTACTGAATGAGTAGCTGCTCAGTGGAATCGCTTGTATACACATTTGGTCGATGGGTGTCCGCTTGGGAACTACTTGTGTGGTGTATGACGAATACGTGACATCGTCCTTGTCGTGTGCACCATCTTTCGAGACTGAGTTTAACTATGTCACGATTGAGTCGTACACAGCTCGGCGATTTTCTAAGCAGGCTGTATCTGGCTCCTTTGGAGAACGCAGAATATAGGAATAAATACACTGCTCAACAAAACTAAAGGTCACTTTCTCTAATCCCTTCACTGTCTCCCATTGCGCTGAAAAAGTTTGAAATTTGACTCAAAGGTTCCTGCAGCCTTTCTCTGTTATGGTGCAAAAGCGTGGCACCCTGTGAGGTCACTCTCTGGTTCGACGACGCTTCAAACATCCAGATGTTGACACATAAAAAGAAGCCTCAGCTCAGAAGTTCATGTGAGTTGCAAGGTGGGTTAATGGTGTCACATGACCACCGAATTTCACCACAATTCTTCACAGCGCCATCGTGGACTTGTCAACGGTGAGAAGATCATCACAGCCCTTTTTTTCCCACGTTTCACCGCTTTCCTCTGTGATCGTAGTCAGAACTGCGACGCTCAGAGTTGAAATCACATGCGTCCCGAGAAAAATCTTTCTGACGAACCATTGCTCAGAATCAACAGGAAAAGGCCTCAAGTGGGGGCATAAAGGACGTCAGTGTAACCACCCCTTTCCTCGGGGCTTTGATTCCCACACATTTCGAAGTCAAACGAGATAGTTCACGGTGCGACGAGCAACAGGACGACGTTCTTAGCAATGTTCGACACTGTTGCCATCTCTGCATTTCAGCCCTACACTAAGGATGCTGTAGCACTCCAACCCACTGTCCGTCATCTAGCCCCGTTGGAGTGTAGCGCAACCGAAATTTTTGCTGTGCATGAGTAAATCGGCAAATGGTCCCGCTAAGACCTCCAAATTCGGCTGCATCCTCTGTGTCACCCACACGTTAGAAATATACCTGTCAGAAATTTCGATACCAGTTCAGCGACGCGGATGTTTTAGCTCTTGATGGTAGGCAGAATCAAGGGGTGTCGAAGGATTTGCCTAGCCCTCATGGGCTAGAGCAGTTGTCAGAGTTTCTGATAGACGTATTTTTAACCAACTGGGGGCTTTATTCGCGCACATTTCCCGTGATCACGCCACAGGAGCGCTCGAAACGTTAGGGCTGAAAAGAATAAACGCTCTTTGCTGCTTCGGATCACGTTCAGATTACTACGAATGGTTTTGAACGGTCCATATTGGTTCCTCCCTGTATGCCAGAGAAAATATTGCGGTCGGACTGCCCTCCGAAGGGTCAGTTGACGTTCAATGGGGATGCAGCTCTACGATGTGGTTAGATTAGGATTTAAAACTCCAGATGGTGTCAACAGTCGAACATTGTCAATAATGTCGTCCTGTCTCTTATCGCACTGCGAAATGTCGTGTATGACCGCGAAATGTGTGGGAATCAACCACCTAAGGGAAGGTGTTATTTCATTGACGCCCTTTCTGCATCTCTTGGGGCCTCTTCATGTCGATTCTGAGAGGCGGTGGGGTCTGAAACGATTTCAACATTGTACGACACGATTCTGCCCTCCATCGCCGAGGCATCAAAACAGGGGGTGAAATGTGGGTAAGAGGGGCCCTGCCGACCTTCCGATTGTATGACATGTCCATGGTGACACTGGACAGAACTGTGGTGAAATGTGGTACCAATGAGGTATAATTAAGCCACCATACACCTCACATAAACTACTGAACTGTGGTCTTTTTTTCGTAGTTGTCTACACCCGGCTGTTTGAAGTTTCACCGAGTACGAGGGTGATGTCGCAGGGCGCCATGCCTTTGCAGCATTACAGAGAAAGGTTTTAGGCCCCTTTGAATCAAATTTCAATCATTTTCATATCAATGGCAAACAATTACGGGGTATACAAAAAGTGATCCTTTAATTTTATTGCACAGTGTATTAAGACAATATATCACAATTTTATATTAGCGGTGACCAGTTTTGGTTATCATATCTACCAGGTGGTGACGGCTACCTTTCGGTAGTAAACGCGTCCTGCAAGCACCGGCTCCTTGTATATTGTCGATAAATTAATTCTGGTCAGATGATAGCCATGATAATCGAATTTGATCATCACCAGTAGAGAAAATATAATTAATATTTATTCTTTTAATCTTCAGGAACTACTCTTTTAAGCTTCAGGAACTGCTGAAAAATTACATGAAAAGGAACAGTCGCGAAACTGAACTCTCGATCCCCCGATCACGTGCCCAGTGATTACATCGTTGCGCAAAACTTGTTACTTCACCACAATAAAATTTCACTCTTCGTACTGAACCGCAGTAACATTTGTCGAATGGCGGCTGAGAAGAACGACCCGAGTGGGCATAGGAAAAGGGAAGAGACAACTAAACAAGTGAAGGACTAGCGATGAATTGTTACTAGGGCGGTTCGGGTTATCTGCGGTTGCCACTGCAGACTGGCGAGAAGAGGACAACAGAACCCAACAGGCCTTGACTCACCATGACCTGGATTCGAGAAAAATCCGAAATGGATAGCGAAGCAGATTTTTTTGCGCCTGAAAGTGCTGTCTCATAATTTAACGGAAGTGTATACCTCAAGGCTTTTCGCAGCGCGCTGTGGCCGCTCGGTTTGAGGCGCCATGCCACGGATTGTGCGGCCCCTTCTCCCGGGGTCCTCCCTCGGACATGGGTGTGTGTGTTGTTCTTAGCTTAAGCTAGTTTAAGTAGTGTGTAAGTCTACAGACCGATGACCTCAGTAGTTTGGTCCTTTAGGAGTTCACACGCATTTTCTCAAGGCTTTTTTTGATAGATTCACAGTGGAGTATAAAGAATGAGGACTTTAGATCAACAAGAATAAAATATAATATATGGTAATAGGAGATACAAATAAAGATTTGGCACTGGCAGAGGGGATGGGAACTATTAAACAAAATGAAGGGTACAAATACCTAGGAGTCAATGTCACACAAGGTGGAAAACAAGACAGGGAAATTAATTCAAGAATTAATGCTGGGAGATTTACTATTGGAACAGTAAAATGTATTTTATGGGACCGATAGAGTAGGAAGGAAAAAAAAGAAAAATCTTCAACACAGTTATCAGAAGCATTATGACACATTGATCAGAAGTATGGACAGTTAAACCGCAAATAAAAAGATTGATGGCTACGGAGATGGATTTTTGGAGGCGGTCCTCCGGGATATCTAGGCGAGAACGAATCAGAAATGAAGTCAACAGAAAGAAAACGGATATTACAAATTCAACTGCAGATTTTACAAAAGAAAAACAACTGTCATGGTTGTGGACATTCGAAAAGGATGTCAAAGGAGAGATTACCACAAAGAATTACGGAATGGCAGCCACCAAGAAGAAAGAAAAGAGGGGAGACTGCCGACCACATGGATTCAAGGAATTCAGACCTCTACCAGAAGAAGAAATATTGAAGGAACTTTATGAACAGATAGCCAAAAATGGTGGATGAAAATCAAATTTGATATGTAATCGTGGGAGTACCGCAAAATGTAAAATGTTACATTATGAAACCGGATAATAATAATAATTGTGGAGGCGATGTACCGTAAGCTTTGAGATCTGTTGAATATCTGAGACGCTGAACGATGTGCTGTGAATCGCTATATTATTATTATTGCTATTATTATTAATTGGCGCAAATGTCATTGCTGTTCTAGTATGTGTATTTGGTTATAGAGACAATGTCCTCATACTAACGAAGCATAATGCAAATTACGATTGACAGGAAACGGCCAAGAATCTGTAAACTTGGGGGTGATTCAACGTCAAGTGGTCTAAGAGTCCCAGTTTGACCATCTCAAATTTTATGTGTAGGTTTTCTAAACGATCAAAGGACATTATACAGATTTCTAGCTCAGATTTCTCATTCTTGCTTTGTAAGTAGTCTCATAACTGAAAAGTGGCAAAGGTGGCGCTTTTTCAAAACTTTTGACCGTACTTGAAGTGCTCTATTTCAGCAAATATTTGCGGCAAAGCTATAAAATTCGGTAAGATAGTTGAAAACCTTGCATCCTGCATATTCTGTAAGTTTTGTGTCGTTAGTTTTACTAATCTTTTCCTGTCGTCACCCATAGTCGTCAAAAACATTTATCCTAAGTATATCAATTTGTTTGCTGGTCTGTCGGTACTGTGTAGCAGGACGAAATGATAGAATCGATTGGATGTGTTGTACTACCAATAACACATTTGTACATTTATTAAATCACAACTTTGAAATATTTACATAACAAAATCATTTAGATCGTTCCATAGAGCTCAACTAAAGAGAGACGAGGTTAACGGGTAGAACAACAACGAAGAAACAAGCAGAATTACCCCACGTCTTAAGAATTTACCAACATTAACAACCGTCTAAGTACCACGAAAAAAAAAAATGGCTCTGAGCACTATGGGAATTAACATCTGAGGTCACCAGTTCCTTAGAACTTAGAACTAGTTAAACCTAACTAACCTAAGGAAATCACGCACATCCAATCCCGAGGCACGATTCGAACCTCCCACCGTAACAGTCCCGCGGTTCCGGACTGCAGCGCCTAGAACCGCACGGCCTCCGCGCCCGGCAAAATACCATGATTTACAGAGAATTTTTAAAATAAACAGATTAATGGCAGTAAAAACAAACTATGTTGAACTTCACAATTTTAAAAAACGCACAGTAACAAGCTCTTGGGTAGTTCCAGGTTTGGATACTGGACAATGTTGCTCACAATCTGGCTGTTATGACACAACCACCTGATTGCATAAAGCGCGTTTATATCATCATTCTTATCTAAACAGTCAATTAACATGTGCGCACATAATTTACATCAAAATTAGCTATTATGCAAAAGATATCTGAAACAGCTCAGTGTTAGAGACAGGCCACTTCAACATAAATAAAAGCACTGACCATTGGGAACGTTTTCATGAAAGACTGTCAATTAATTACAACAACAGATTCTGAGGGTTGCACTATCCACATGCAACGTAATCTTCATTCATCACGGCATGTAACCTGGTTATTAATGGACACTACATCCCAAAGGCGAGTTATAAAGTCTCAGTAAAGAATTCCGTTCAGTCACTGCAGCTAAGGACGCGCTGAAACAGCAAAATACCAGCTTACACTAGCCGATAGACAGTCCATTTCTAGGCACAGGCACTTCTGGATCTCCAAAGGTCAGAGCTCACAGTCAACTCTGTACGCTAAACGGGAGAATCAACAAGTGTACATTGATGTGACAAATGGTTCAAATGGCTCTGAGCACTATGCGACTTAACATCTGTGGTCATCAGTCGCCTAGAACTTAGAACTAATTAAACCTAACTAACCTAAGGACATCACACACATCCATGCCCGAGGCAGGATTCGAACCTGCGACCGTAGCGGTCACGCCGTTCCAGACTAAAGCGCCTAGAACCGCACGGCCACACCGGCCGGCCACCTCTCATCACAGGCAACGCAGTCACTTAACGAGCGAGAACAGCGGTGTTAGCGTAAAGTTGTCAGTGTTAACACACAAGTAACACTACGTGAAATAACCGCAGAAATGAATTACGACGAAAGCGTTCATTAGGACAGTGCGGCTAAATTTGGCGTTAAGGAACTATAGCAGTAGACGACCTATGCCAGTACCTTTCCCAACAGCACGACACGGCCTGCAGTACCTCTCCTGGTCTCATGATCATATCTATTGGACACTAGACGACAGGAAACCGTAGCCTGGTCATATCAGTCCCCATTTGAGTTAGTAAGAGCTGATGGTTGGGTTCGAGTGCGGCGCAGATACCACGAAGCCATGGGACCAAAGTTGTCGGTACTGTGCAAGCTGGTGGTAGCTCCATAATGGTGTGGGCTGTTTTTACACTGAACGGACTGGATTCTCTGGTCCAACTAAACCATTTGCATTCATTCACGGACTTCATGTGCACAAATAACGAAGCAATTTTCATGGATGGCAATGCGCCATGTCAACGGGCCACAGCTGCTCGACATTGGTTTGAATAATGTTCTGGCCAGTTCGAGCAAATGATTTGACAAACGAGATCTTCCGAAATGAGACCCATTGAACACTTATAGGACTTAGCGAGACGTCAGTTCGTGAACAACATTCTGCGCTGGCAACCCTTTCGCAATTATGGACGGCAGTAGAGGTAGGACGGTTCAATATGTTAGCAGGGGATTTACAAGAACTCGTTGAGTCCATGCCACGTTTAGCTGCTGCACTACGTCGGGCAAAAAAGGTCCGACATGATGTTAGAAGGTACCCCATGGCTTACGTCACATCAATAGGGCAGAGGGCCGCCTTCTCTGCAGATGGGATCGCCTCGTGCAATCATTTCCCAACTGAGCTCCCTTCCTACTCGCAGAGCCGTCAGATATCCCTGATCCAGGCGTGGGGAGCACGCATCATCTCAGCCCAGCGACCCATTGAACCACAGCGGTGCCATTCCTGTTACCAAATACGAAACCTTGAAACCCTTGGCACATTGTCAACTCCAACATGTAGATGAGTTACACTAATGGCCATTAAAATTGCTACACCAAGAAGAAATGTAGATGATAACCAGATATTATACTAGAACTGACATGCGATTACATTTTCACGCAATTTGGGTGCATAACTTCTGAGAAATCAGTACCCAGAACAACCACCTCCGGCCGTAACAACGGCCTTGATATGCCTGGGCATTGAGTCAAACAGAGCTTGGATGGCGTGTACAGGTACAGCTGCCCATGCAGCTTCGACACGATACCACAGTTCATCAAGAGTAGTGACTGGCGAATTGCGACGGTCCAGTTGCTCGCCCACCATTGACCAGACGTTTTCAATTGCTAAGAGATCTGGAGAATGTGCTGGCCAGGGCAGCAGTCGAACATTTTCTGTATCCAGAAAGGCCCGTTAAGGACCTGCAACATTGGGTCGTGCATTATCCTGCTGAAATGTAAGGTTTCGCAGGGATCGAATGAAGGGTACAGCCACGGGTCGTAACACATCTGAAATGTAACGTCCACTGTTCAAAGTGGCGTCAGTGCGAACAAGAGGTGACCGAGACGTGTAACCAATGGCACCCCATACCATCACGCCGGGTGATACGCCAGTATGGCGATGACGGATACACGCTTCCAATGTGCGTTCACCGTGATGTCGCCGAACACGGATGCGACCATCATGATGCTGTAAACAGAACCTGGATTCATCCGAAAAAATGACGTTTCGCCATTCGTGAACCCAGGTTCGTCGTTGAGTACACCATTGCACGCGCTCCTGTCTGTGATGCAACGTCAAGGGTAACCGCAGCCATGGTCTCCGAGCTGAGAGTCCATGCTGCTTCAAACGTGGCTTAACTGTTCGTGCAGATGATTGTTGTCTTGCAAACGTACTCATCTGTTGACTCAGGGATAGAGACATTGCCGCACGATAGGTTACAGCCATGCGGATACGATGCTTGTCATCCCGACTGCTAGTGATACGGGGCCGTTGGGATCCAGCACGGCGTTATGTATAACCTCCTGAACCCACCGATTCCGTATTCTGCCAGCAGTCAGTCGACCAACGCGAGCAGAAACGTCGTGATACGATAAACTGCAATCGCGGTAGGCTACATTGCGACCTTTATCAAAGTCAGAGACGTGATGGTACGCATTTCTCCTCCTTACACGAGGCATCACAACAACGTTTCATCAGTCAACGCAGTTCAACTGCTGTTTGTGTATGAGAAATCGGTTGGAAACTTTCCTCATGTCAGCACGTTGTAGGTGTCGCCTCGGGCGCCAACATTGTGTAAATGCTGTGAAATGCTAATCATTTGCACATCACAGGACCTTCGTCCTGTCGGTTGAATTTCGCGTCTGTAGCACGTCATCTTCATGGTGTAGCAATTTTAATGGCCAGTAGTGTACTTCAGCCCAGGTACCTGCAGTGCGTGACACTCCATGAGAGTCAAAGTCAGTCTTGCGTTAAATTTTTAAAAACGTCATGTCTACTCAAATGATTCGTTGTGATACGTTTTTCAACAGATCTCCAGGAAAGGAAGTAGGTTACCGAATAAAAAATGTAAGGTGCTGACGTTCGTATCTTTGTAACGAAGTTACAAGGAACTGGTTAATGTACCACTGACGGGTAAACAACATTTCCTTGACACATTTTTTTATATGGATTGTGAACAAAACGTTATTTGGGATGATCAAAATAAATGGGACGTCCTGTAAGGGCGTGACACTTTCACGATACTCGACCTTCATTTTTTACTACCGCCTGATTTCCACTTTACCCAAGGTGTATTTTATCCGTATAAGTAAGATTTCATATAATCGAAAGTAGCCTACGTGAACCAGAGGGTTACAGGATAACATTTTTACCTTCCATAGTCTTTCATCGCTTGGGCGAGGACGGCACAAAAGCGGAGACGACCGTCACATAACGCTTCAAGGTGGCCTTGTTCCATCGTGTACTGGTAACAGCCTGCCAGAGCGAACACGATCGAAAGACGACGCCGTCCGTCTGCTGGCAACCCTCGGCCCTGTTTGCTGCCTATTGTTGCTCAGTATCCGGACTGATATCAGGGGACACAAAAGCAGGGACCAACATACGGGCAGTAGATAGAATCAGTTTGCTCTGTGGTCCCACATTATCGTTCACGGTACAGCTAGATGTCTCTTTACAATGATATGAGAAGGTGGTACACAGGCAAATGTCCGGTTCTTACTAGTTTAGACATACACTGAGAGGACAAAAGCCATGGGTACTCCTTTGCGCAGCGAAGTGCAGCTCGACCGACTGGAAGTTCCCTGCAGAAATAATGAGCTACGCAGCCGTCCATAACTGCAAAAGTGTTGCCGGTGCAGGATTTGTGCACGAACTGACCTCTCTATTGCCGCGCGGGATAGCCGCGCGGTCTTGGGCGCCTTGTCACGGTCCGCGCGGCTTGCCCCGTTGGAGTTTCGCGTCCTCCTTCGGGCATGGTTGTGTATGTTGTCTTTAGCGTAAAATAGTTTAAGTAGTGTGTAAGCTTAGGGACCAATGACCTCAGCAGTTTGGTCCCATAAGACCTTACCACAAATTTCCAAATTTTTACCTCTCAGTTTTGTCCCACAAATGTTTGATGGGATTCATGCCGGTTGAGCTGGGTGACCAAGTCATTCGCTCAACCTGTCCAGGACTTTCTTCAAACCAGTCGCGAACAATGGCGCATTGTCATCCATACAAAATCCACCGTTGTTTGGGAACTTGACGTCCATGAATGGCTGCAAATGGTCTTCAAGTAGCCAAACGTAACCATTTCCAGTCAATGATCGGTTCAGTATGACCAGAGGACCCAGTCTATTCCATGGCCACACCATTATGGAGCCGGTGCCAGCTTGAACAGTGCCTTGTTAAGAACTTGGGTCTATGGTTTCATGGGGTCTGCGCAACACTCGAACACTGCCTTCAGCTCTTACCAACTGAAATGTGAACTCTTCTGACCAGACAACGGTTTGCCAGTTGTCAACTGTCCCATCGATTTCATCACGAGCCCAGCTGATGCGCTCCAGCAATCTCGTGCTATTAGCAAAGGGATTCGAGACCGTCGTCTGATGCTATAGCCCATTGTTCTCTTAAGTTGGCTTTGCTATCTATCAGACATTTTGTGTCACAGGCTAGCTGATCAAAACCATTATTCATTTAACGAGGTAAAATATTTCTCGGTCGTGAGGCGTTGTTAGGTGGGTCATATGGAATCAAAACAGATGTAATGAAGAAACGCAGCAATCATTCGCAGTCCCATTGGTTTTTTATTACTCATGCATATGAAGATTTCAGCTACAAATAGCCATCTTCAGTGCATTTAAGTGATATGTAATCCAGCAGACTCCCTGCAGCATATATTGCCATATGACTTTACTGATGTATATATATATATATATATATATATATATATATATATATATATATATATATATATATATATATATATGGCGATATATGCTTCCGGGATTCTGTTGAATTATAGCTCACTCAAATGCACAGAAGATAGCTATTTATAGCTGAAATCTGAAGATTCAAGAATAATAAAAAACTAATGGGATTGCGACATACTACTGTATTTCTACCGCTCAATATAATAACTGTTCCATTTGGAATCAAAGTTGGTCAACAATGTTATCACTTATTCTGTATGCACTCCAGTGTGATGACATATCTCACATATACTGGCGGAAGTAATGAGATTCGCCAGTAGAAACTCAGTTCAATATTATCCCGAACTTTTCTGCACTCCCAAAGCACTTTTATATCCTCTGTTCCCCTTTCTCGAAGAAAAAAATAAGAAAGGGGGAAGATTAAGATACTGAATTATTTACCATATAATATCCTTGAGCTCCTCTTAATTTTGTTGGTAACAGTCTCTCACATAACACAGTCTACCTTCAGTACTAACACAAAACATTTATCCAGGGCAAGAGATGTAATTTATTCAGAAATCGACATGCTAAGTGGCTACAATATTTATGTGATGGCCGCAGTGACTCTGTGTATCGAGCTACCTAAAGTAAGCATTGTAGCTGGTTTTACTCACTTATCTCACAGCAATACATACTTGATATCAAGTTTTCAGCTCAACTGCTCTATCGGAGGGCTGTTTACATTTTTATGTGGTTTTCAGAAAGGGTAGCAGTATATTTTTTGACAACATGTTGATACTTTCCTGTTTTGAAAAGCTCGTTCCAACATAGTCTCGTTCCTTACGTTTCTCCCAGAATTAATTTATAGCTTCTACTCGTCGGTCACTGATTACTGTTCTCTGGAATGCCACATGCATTGTTGTAGAAATGAATGTACAGTAACACCCAAAACCACGAATGTATCATAGCGTTTCATCCAATGCGTTTCCTTCCCCTAAATAACCTAAGGACATCACACACATCCATGCTCGAGGCAGGGTTCGAACCTGCGACCGTAGCGGTCTCGCGGTTCCAGACTCCAGCGCCTAGAACCGCACGGCCACTTCGGCAGGCCAAAAAAGTAAAAGTGCGCAAAGCAATACTTGTTTGTGCAAATGTTCTACTAGTATTTGCAATCTTCTCCGAACGAGAATACAGTATGTAGCTCCTTGAATCATTCCGTCCCCTTAAGGGGTTGCACAGAGAGAGAATACCTATACTGTTCAAGCGGCCCATCAATTTCACTTGTTTTCAGAATGAATATGGAGGAGAGGCACATGTCCGGAGACGAGCTCCAAATTCTGTCCGGACGGAATGTTTTAGATAGCTGTAGGTCTGCTTTAAACATTTACGTTAATGCTTTCTTCACGCAGTCTGCGGTAAATTATATGCTGCTCCCTGTACTGGTTGGTCTTAGGTTTTCTCTCCAGCCGTATTCTTCGTCAGTCACCTCACAGAGTCGAACAATATCTCAATTCGCCGCAGAGATTTTTATATCGTACCGAAGATTTACCGTTAAATGTCAAATTCTAAGTTAAATATGTCCCTCCATACCAGGACAAATCGATCAGAACGAGGTTTTGCTAAGTGATCTTCAGTAATCGTTTATGAACATCTCGTGGTCGTGCGGTAGCGTTCTCGCTTCCCACGCCCGGGTTCCCGGGTTCGATTCCCGCCGGGCTCAGGGATTTTCTCTGCCTCGTGATGGCTGAGTGTTGTGTGATGTACTTAGGTTAGTTAGGTTTAAGTAGTTCCAAGTTCTAGGGGACTGATGACCATAGATGTTAAGTCCCATAGTGCTCAGAGCCATTTGAGCCATCTTTTGAACATCACGATATGACTATCCGAGACGGTTTCCAGATGGCTGAAGACCACGAGAAATCATTTCAAAAATCAATCCGAGGAACGACTACCGATACCGGTGGTTGATAATGCCCCCCGAAGAGTCCTGATACTCCTACAGCTGGCGTAATGCCATCAGTAAACGGACCTGCGCTGCTTGTGTTCACAAACATCCGTCCGTCCGTCGCCTGGCCGATGTCAACTTTCATATCATTCTGTCTGATATTGAACGAGTAAATCTTAGGTTATCGTCGGTGAATAAATTTGTTTACTGCCCTCGAGTCGTCCAGTCGTCAAATAACCAATGATAACACGCTTGCTGAATTAACATCCTGGACTAGAGCAATTATAAGAACCAGTGTACCTTTAACACGTCGACATTGATGCAGAACACTGTTTTTTTTTCTGTTACAGCATATGTGCGATAGGTTGTCCATGATTAGCTAAACCGGTTTCCACCAATACTAGGATGGTTCCTTAAAAATGCTTTGGCACCTTAATTTCCTTGCTCCTATGAGGCGAACTGGTTAATTTCGCGGCGATCTCAATGTCGATTTGGCTTGAGGTGGACAAAACAATACCCATCACGACAACGTCTACTTATCGGAGACTGTGGTGGTACACATCGGTGACACTCGGCACAAACAGTCTCCATCTCATGTCTGTGTCCTGGGAAAAGCACATAACGGAAAAGAACAAAAACAGATAAGTGTCAGGTAACGCGATACACATGAGCGTCACTCAACGGTAAGCTGTTTTGAAACAGAACGAGATCAACTTAAGGGCACAGACGTATCTACAATAAGTTCCATTTATAGTTCCCGAGGATTCATATGATCCACAAGGCTCTTTTTCAGTCTTAGAAGTACATAGCTAGACTCTTGCGACTTACTCCTTCTAGACACATGAACCATACTCAACAACATGACAGAAAGCGACACTATTGCTGCCCTCTTACTAGATGCAATCACTTTCCCAAAATTCTGTGGCTTTCTCAAATTATTTTTTTCTGATCCTTATTCGTGAGAGGGCCGGAATGGCCGTGCGGTTCTAGGCGCTACAGTCTGGAACCGAACGATCGCTACGGTCGCAGGTTCGAATCCTGCCTCTGGCATGGATGTCTGTGATGTCCTTACGTTAGTTAGGTTTAATTAGTTCTAAGTTATAGGTGACTGATGACCTCAGAATTTAAGTAGCATAGCACCGAGAGCCATTTGAGCCTTATTCGTGTTATACAATGTGTTACGTAGCTTGTCGTTCTAAAGATACCAGGCATGTAACTAAAACACATAGAACCGCATTCGATGTTCGAGGATGCCCTCTACTAAGGATTAACACAGTACTCTCAACGGGTATTTGTTTTCATGCTTGCTGAAACATCCCCACTGTTGTTATCGTCTTTCTTTCCAAACCAGACCTGGCCTGTAACCGAAATTCTATTACTGAACTTTGATTAACGCTGAGAGTAGGACAGTTCAGAAGATCTACCTATGTTATTAGAATCACGGTGCGTTAGTTCTTAATTTGTGTATAGGATTTCGTCAATATCGTACAGAAATGGTTAGATGTCAGAAAGCTTTGCCACAACATCTCCGTTCATTTTGATACAAACCAATATGCGTTGCTGTATCCCAAAACAGGGAAAACATCCTTAAACCATCGAATCATTCTCACAGAATTTCAAAGTCGACACAGCGCCATCACATAGTTAATGCCATTTTCTCGTTATCCATCAGGTCCCCTAACGTTTTTAGCCGGCCGGAGTGGCCGAGCGGTTCTAGGCGCTACAGTCTGGAACCGCGAGACCGCTATGGTCGCAGGTACGAATCCTGCCTACAGCATGGATGTGTGTGATGTCATTAGGTTAGTTAGGTTTAAGTAGAACTAAGTTCTTGAGGACTGTTGACCTCAGAAGGTAAGTCTCATAGTGCTCAGAGCCATCTGAACCATTTTATTAAATTGTTTTTAGAGTGCAATATTATATCACACTACATAAAATCGTCTTATAGCTGAACGTACAAATGATACCGTTGTTTGCAAAGCTTTAAGGTTGATTGAGCTTCCTTTTTTGCGATCATTGTGTTCTCGATTTTACATTACGGTCGAAACTGAACCCAAGCACCTATCGACAAGTTGTTCATCACTTATCTTTCTGCTCGAGTCTCGACGGAGGTCTCGCTAAAATCTCTGACGAAAGTTTTTGAAGGGATTTCTTATAATTTGAATTTGAAAGCATGGTACGTTTAGAAATCAGTGGTCCCTCTGTTAATCTCTGAGACGCACCAGCGCTGTTAGGCGTAGCACGTCCTAACATGTTTACTTCAGAATAATACACTGTGTGATTAAAACATACGCTTTTCATATTAGGTGCATTGTGCTATCACGTACTGACAGATTCTCCGCATCAGCGACCTCAGTAGTCGTCAGAAAGCAGAATGGGGCGCTCCGCGGAACTCACGGACTTCGAACGTGGCAAGGTGATTGGTTGTCACTTGTGTCATACGTCTGTAAGCGAGTTTTCTGCACTCCTAAGCATCCCTAGGTCCACTGTTCCCGATGTGATAGTTAAATGGAAACGTGAAGGGACACGTACAACACAAAAGCGCACAGGCTGACATCGTCTGTTGATTGACAGAGACCGCCGACAGTTGAAGAGGGTCGTAATGTAAAATAGGCAGACATCTATCCAGACCACTACACAGGAATTCCAAACTTCATCAGGACCCACTGCAAGTACTACGACAGTTAGGCGGGCGGTGAGAAAACTTTGATTTCATGGTTGTGCGGCTGCTCGTAAGCCACACATCACGCCGATGAATGGCAAACGATGCCTCGCTTGGTAAAAGGAGCCTGCTCAGAGACTTGACCGAAATCCTACAGAACCCCTTTGGGATGTTTTGGAAAGCTGACTACGTGCTAGGCCTCACCGACATCAATACCTCTCCTCAGCGCAACACTCCGTGAAAAAAGGGCTGCCATTCCCCAAGAAACCTTCCAGCACCTGATTGAGCGTATGCCTGCGAGAGTGGAATATGTCATCAAGCTAAGGGTGAGCCAACACCATATTGAAATCCAGCATTACCGATGGAGGGTGCCATCCACTAGCAAATTTTCAGCTAAGTGTCCGGATACTTTCGATCACGTAGTGTATATTGAACAGGACAGCTGTTCTTACGTAACTTCTCTGGAATCTGTTGGACTCTTAGGCTCTTCCATTCACGTTCTGTGTAAATATTTTCAACTGACGTCATAACTTTTTGTTTGTTTCCTACAAGCACATATCATCCATGAATAGATGCCAATGTTCGTATTTTCATCTTCTTTCGACCTATTCCCATACTTAGTAACATACCGAATACGAACGATTATTTATCTGTGTGTGGTATTGTGACATACAAGACACCTTCTGGTACTGTTGAAGAACGGAACCTACCTGTTCAATTTATTCCACAGTTTCAAAATTATCGTGAACGAAGAGAGGAAAATGTAAGTAATGCACAGATAAACCAATACAAGGTCGAACCTACTCACACAAGTTCGTCTTAAAGATAGTGCTGAACAGAGCTTTGATCTTTTAACATGTTTCCATCAAGGTAGTTAATATTTTAAGAACCACCCGTTGAAGGGCGAGACTACTAATAAAACAAATAATACACGACCTGCGTTGCTTTATCCGTATATTAATGAATAACGACCTGAGTCTTCCCTGCAGGCAATGCCTGCATCTGCGAGAGGGCCATGTGTTTCAGACGGTCGTTGCTTCCTAAATCACAGCTGTCGTTTCATGCAAATATTTTCTTTCTTAAACAACGTCACGTCGTGTACGTCTGTTTGAAACAAAAAAGATCCTCTTGTGCCGACAAGACGAATTCGGGTTAATTTCACCCCGTCGTAATCACACACGTTGCCGGCTAGCGTGTAGCCGACAAGGAAGCGGTTGTAGTAGCTGACGGACAGCAGAATCAGAGGGTGATGTCTTGAATGGAATTTGACGTTACCTAGTGCTATAGCCTCTCATAATCTGAATTCGGCAGTGGCTATGTCTGTCCGAGTCGAAGCCTAGTCTTATATTTGTAGTAAGGATATTTATTCTGTACTGCGTGCTTGCGGGTACTGGTAATGGTTTTTAGTACTGATCAGTGGCTAAAAGTGATCTGTTTCAGTGGCTACGAAACTTAAACAAGGTGATTTTTCTGGGCTGGTTTACAAGCCGGTGTATCAAACTTGAGGCAGATACAATGATACCTGACGAACTGATGAACTACCAACAAATAGAAGATATTTTCGTCAGTGGGCTGTTCAGTCATTCAGAACTTTATGTTCATTAAAAATTTTAAAAAAAATAGACTAATAGCAGTGTTAAGTGCCCTGGTCATTGGGAAAGTACGACTACATTGTACTTAATCAGTAAAATACCATCTACGAGTCTTTATAGAATCTAACTCTCATGTCTGAATCAGCTTCAAACGTCTCATTGCTTTACAAATGGGTTAATGTATTAGATATTCGATGTCGTTCCACGTTGCGCTAGTTTTTAACGCACGGCATTGTTCATGACGTCATACATCCTGAACTTTGCGTCGCAGTATGATATAATTTTTCAAATATATTCAGTGGTATGTATCTGCACACTGACTGTAATAATCTATAATCGTCATCAATGTGCGCGTGAGTGAACAAGGGGAAAAAAAGAAGAAAAAAGAAATACGCACCACGGACGAATTATTCGCGTGTGACAGAAACGGTTGGTGTGCTGCACATGTACATGTACAATTTCTGGAAAATTCGATGATTAATTTAAGAGAAAGAGCTTCAGAAACTGGGCACATCAATTACGCATTGATCCGCCTCTGGCCCTTATAAAAGCAGATATTCGACTTCGTATTGATTGATAGAGTTTTTGGGTGTTCCCCTGAGGCATATAATGCCAAATTCTGTCCAACTGGCGCGTTAGATCGTCAAAATCCCGAACTGCTTGTAGAGCTCGGCCCATAATGCCCCAAAAGTTTTCAGTTGGAGCGAGATCCGGCGACATTGCTGGCCAAGTTAGGCTTTGGTATGCACGAAGACAAGCAGTAGAAACTATCGCCGTTTGCGGGCGGGCATTATCTTGCTGAAATGTAAGCCAAGGATGGTATGCGATGAAAGGAAACAAGAAGGGGCGTAGAACATCGTTGACGTACCGCTTCTGTAAGGGCGTCACGGATGGCAACCAGAGGGGTTCTGCTTGTGAAATAAAATGGCACCACAGATCATCGTTCCTGGTTATCGGACCGTACGGCGGGCGACGGTAGAGTTGGTGTCACTCCGTTGCTCGTAGCATCTCCAGACACGTCTTCGGCCTGTAATCTCATTGAATTGAGTATAATTGTCTTCAATTATGAGTCCCGCTTCAGGCGGAGCCCTGTTGAGCATTTTGTTTGCCTGTATTTGTGCCTAATATGTACTATTTCCAATCCATTCCAGTAATGCCTTCGTGATATGTGTTTTTAGTGCATAGTTTTTAACTTTAACACTTGTCTTACTACGCTAAACCTTCAACATAAGAATATACCTCCTAATGAGTGGATTGTATAGTAATTTAAAATATTAAATTCGCTCAGTAACTGAATGAAACACTGAAAATAAAATTTTTCTTGCTCCTGGAAACGCTTAGACAGACAATCTGCTGCAGGGACTGTTCACCGTACTCCATTCAGTCATTTATTAATACAGATTAATAAGTGATTCCGGCTTACTACCCAGATGTTCCCGGGCTTTGTCTGAGACCAATCAAATTTATCAATCATCTTCCTCTTTGGGACCAACTTTAGACTCACCTGACAGGCGTTCCTTGTCCATGCGTGCTACTTACTGCCTGGGGGTAGATTCTCTCGCAGCCTCGTAGGCAATACACGTGACCTAGCTAAGCAATAATTTCTACCTTTTTGACTTTTCGTTACCGTCCAGAGCTACGCTGATCAGGACAATTGGGCCACAATAGTTCGAGCACGCCCCTGTCTTTTTGACGGGCTACAAGGTACAAAGACGTGGAGACTCCTGGAGTCGCCTGCTTCTGGGATCTTGCGATTCAGCGCTAATTGCGGAACCTTTACGCAGTTTTTCTTCACAGATAACAGCGATTATTTTCTTGCTGCTGGAAGCGGTTAGACAGATAATCTGCTACTGGGGCTGTGTACCGTACTCCATTCAGTCATTTATTAATACAGATTAATAAGTGATTCCAGCTTACTACCCAGCCGTTCCAGGGCTTTTGCTGAGACCAATTAAGTGTATTAATCATCTTCCTCTTTTGGATCTACTTTAGAGTTACCTGACAGGAGTTCCTTGTCCAGGCTTGCTACTGCTACTACCTGCGAGGAGTTTCTCTCGCAGCCTCGTAGACAATCCACGTGGCCTAGCTAGGAAATAGTTTCTACCTTTTTACATTTTCATTACCACCCAGTGTGAGCCCTAAGAGCTACGTGGATCAAGACAATTGGGCCACAACTGTTCGGGCACACCCCTTTCATTTTGACGAGCTACAAGGTACAAAGAGGTGGAGACTTGTGTGCGTACTGTAAGACCTTCGGCACACACACCATCAGATTATTTAACTTGTCGCTGTAACGAAGTAGGCGAGTGTCAGTAATATGTCTCGTGGTCTTATCGTGACTTATTTATCTTCTGCTGTTAGGTCATACGATAGAAATGCCACTTGCACGCTTAGAGTAGCAGAATGACGGTGACCAACTTTAAACAGAACTTGATTAATTTTCACACACATTTATTAAAATAATAAAAATCATAGATATTACGTAACTTGATTCAGGATGCTGTTTACAATTGACAATCTGAAGTTCCTTTGCTTTTGGTACGTTAATCTTATTCCCACATATCTCTGATACTTGACAAAGTGTCTATTCATTTATCTTCATGGCTGTGTACTGGAATATGATAATCTTATTAGGCGCAGACTGAAACTTGACTATAGACAAATGCAGACTAATGCAGACTTGTACAGACTAATGCAGATTGGTACAGACTGGTGCAGAGAAATGCAGACTGACTGACTGGAGGTCTGCACACTCGTTATAAATACCTCGAGCGTTCAGGTATCACTGCGCGAGTGTGATACGCGAGGAGAAATGGTTCTACGTTAGCAGCAATCTTATTGGCTGCGTTATATATTAATACGCGGATCGGCGGAAGCAGAATTTGGTCCGTCTCTAAGACAGCGCCATCTCGTTGTGCGGAGACGAACGAGCGCTGCGCCTGCGCTGTTGTGCTTTGCGGGGCGCGCTCTATTGGGAAAGTTGTGTACGCGCTGACTACGCGGAACTATGTACACAACAAGACTCCTCGACTCGTCCGCTTCTGGGATCTTGAGATTCAGCGCCAATTGCGGAATCTTTGCACAGTTTTTCTTCACAGATAACAGCGATTATCTTCTGATTGCTTTTGTCCAGGATCATGATTGATATTGAGATTCTTGGTTGTTATCGACGACTGTGACGCGCTTTCCTTTGGTGTTTGCTCCTGCATGTACTTTCTTCTGAGTGTATTTGGTGTGGTTGGCTGGAGCAGCAGCTGTTCGTCCTCGCTGACTGGGACTCTTCCCTGTGCAGCAACCTCAGCACTGCTGCCGACGCGGCTGAGTAGATACGGCACCTTCCAGGCAGGCGTTTTCGGCCCCAAATGTCGCCACACCACTCTTACCCTGGAAGAAGGTGAGGACGACGGTAGGTCAAGTAGATAGTGAACATGTACGGTAGATTGGCACCGTCTCTTCACTGAGCTGTCTCCCTTCTTGGTGCTTCGTTTCATCTAGTTTCCTTCTTGGTTTCTCTGAGATGGGGCATGCTACCGCCCGTAGTGAACTTTGGTTCCTATATGTGTACGTTGTAGATTGCATGATGTGTAAGAGTAGAATTGTACTTTGGTTGTGTGTGAATTACGTCATCGTCAAACCGTTTGTTAATTAATATGTAATGTATAACTCTGTGTGATGGTGTGGCGACATGAGAGCAATTTGTGAAGGAACGCATTTGCGTCGAATTCCGTATGAGTTCGAGTTTGGAGTGCATCTGCAGTGAAGGGATCACTGGCTGTCAACGTTGCTAGTACGTAAGGCATCCGTGATCGAATCTTGGTCTGGCACAAATTTTTAACTTGCCCAAGTAATATGAAGTAATGCCCACTGGCAGCTAATGTCTGTAATTGCGTTGTGTCTTGTCGCATTGATTAAGTTACAATTTGCGTAGTCATCTTGGGCTGCAGTATCTGTGTTACTCAGATATCTCGTCCGCAGATCGTGGTATAGTGGCTAGTGTTGCTGCCTCTGGAGCACGGGGTCCCGGGTTCGATTCCCGCCAGGATCGGGGCTTTTCTCCGCCTGGAGACTGGATGTTTGTGTTGTTATCATCATCATCATCATCATCATCATCATCATCATCATCATTCGTGACAGTTGCTAGATTACATTGAGTTAAAAATTCGACTGTGGAAAAATTGGGACTTTGTACAGGCGCTGATGACCACCTAGTTCAGTGTCCACGAACCAAACATCATCATCATTAGCTTCCCTCTTCAATATTTATACCCGAAAAATCCCCCCATTACCTATTTTAAGATTCCTTGATGTCTCAGGATGTGTCTTGTCAACTGATCCCTTATTTTAGTCAAGCTGTATCATTAATGTTTCCCAATTTCTCTTCAGTATCTTCTTACTACTTAAGCAATCTGCCCATTCCATCTTCAGCATTCTTCTGTAGTATCACACTTCAAAACATTCTATTATCTTCTTGAATAAACTGCTTATAACCCACGTTTCATTTGTGTACAAGGCTGCACTTCACACTAAAAATTTCATATCTAAATTTGAATTTCATGTTAATGTATTTCTCTATTACAAAAATGCTTTTTTTTACTGTTGTCAGTCTTCATTTCATACATTCTATATTATGGAAATCATCTGTAACTGTTTTGCACAAATAGAAAATTGACCTGGTTTTAGCATCTCATTTCCTAATCCAGTTCCTTCAGAATGTTGTGATATCATAAGGCAACGTTGCATTTTCTTTGTTTTACTTTTCCTGCTATTCATCTCATAATATGTCTTCAAGAAATTGATTACTGGTTCAAGTGATCTTCGAGGCCCTTTATTGTCTTTGATAACATTACAGCGTCATCGACAAACCTCAAAGTTTCAATTATATCTCCTACAATTTTAATATCCTTTCAAAATTTCTCCATAGTTTACTACATAACTTGCTCTTTATTAAGATTGACTAACATATGGGATGCACTACAATCTTGTCTCACTCTCTTTTCAACTACTGCTTTTGTTTCATGACCCTCGACCCTTATATCTGCAATCTCGATTTTGTAAAAATTGTAGATAACCTTTTTCGTTTGCTCATGTCGCTGCTACCTTCACAATTTCAAATAGTGTATTCCTGTCAACACTGTCGAAAGCTTTCTAAGTGTTATAGACATTTGTTCGCTTTTCTTCAATATTCAGACGTAAGTCATATGGTACATGTTTCCTCGCCTTTGTTATAAAATATCTAATTCAAGGGGAAAATTGTAACACCCGTAAAACCTCCTCCGAAGCGCACACTGCTAACTCAGTACAACTCGTGGACAGCCGCTTCGAATGCTCGTGACGAAAATCTTTTTGTCCCGTCAGTGTGTTCAGAAATGCTCAGGTACAGCTTGTGATTAGCAGATTTCAAGCCGAAGTCCTGGGTGAAATTTCATTCCTCACACTCACTGAGGGAAGGCATGTGACACTGTTGATGATCCGTCCACAGAAGCATGACGTTAACTCGGCTTCCCTTTGATGCAGCTCGAAAGTAGATTACTAAACAGGGTGTTACAAAAAGGTAAGGCCAAACTTTCAGGAAACATTCCTCACACAGAAATAAAGAAAAGATGTTATGTGGACATGTGTCCGGAAACGCTTAATTTCAGTGTTAGAGCTCATTTTAGTTTCGTCAGTATGTACTGTACTTCCTCGATTCACCGCCAGTTGGCCCAATTGAAGGAAGGTAATGTTGACTTCGGTGCTTGTGTTGACATCCGACTCATTGCTCTACAGTACTAAGCATCAAGCACATGAGTACGTAGCATCAACAGGTTAGTGTTCATCACGAACGTGGTTTTGCAGTCAGTGCAATGTTTACAATTGCGGAGTTGGCAGATGCCCATTTGATGTATGGATTAGCACGGGGCAATAGCCGTGGCGCGGTACGTTTGTATCGAGACAGATTTCCAGAACGAAGGTGTCCCGACAGGAAAACGTTCGAAGCAATTGATCGGCGTCTTAGGGAGCACGGAACATTCCAGCCTATGACTCGCGACTGGGGAAGACCTAGAACGACGAGGACACCTGCAATGGACGAGGTAATTCCTCGTCCAGTTGACGTCAGAGAAGTTTCTGCTGTGAAAGGTAACGTTGACCACGTCACTGTATGGAGAGTGCTGCGGGAGAACAAGTTGTTTCCGTACCATGTACAGCGTGTGCAGGCACTATCAGCAGCTGATTGTCCTCCACGGGTACACTTCTGCGAATGGTTCATCCAACAATGTGTCAATCCTCATTTCAGTACAAATGTTCTATTTACGGATGAGGCTTCATTCCAACGTGATCAAATTGTAAATTTTCACAATCAACATGTGTGGGCTGACGAGAATCCGCACGCAATTGTGCAATCACGTCATCAACACAGATTTTCTGTGAACGTTTTGGCAGGCATTGTTGGTGATGTCTTGATTGGGCCCCATGTTCTTCCACCTACGCTCAATGGAGCACGGTATCATGATTTCATACTGGATACTCTACCTGTGCTGCTAGAACATGTGCCTTTACAAGTACGACACAACATGTGGTTCATGCACGATGGAGCTCCTGCACATTTCAGTCGAAGTGTTCGTACGCTTCTCAACAACAGATTCGGTGACCGATGGATTGGTAGAGGCGGACCAATTCCATGGCCTCCACGCTCACCTGACCTCAACCCTCTTGACTTTCATTTATGGGGACATTTGAAAGCTCTTGTCTACGCAACCCCGGTACCAAATGTAGAGACTCTTCGTACTCGTATTGTGGACGGCTGTGATACAATACGCCATTCTCCAGGGCTGCATCAGCGCATCAGGGATTCCATGCGACGGAGGGTGGACGCATGTGTCCTCGCTAACGGAGGACATTTTGAACATTTCCTGCAACAAAGTGTTTGAAGTCCCGCTGGTACGTTCTGTTGCTGTGTGTTTCCATTCCATGATTAATGTGATTTGAAGAGAAGTAATAAAATGAGCTCTCTAAACATGCATGGTGGTGTCTGATTGTACTATATCGTGTCTCCCTACCACTTTCGCGCAACGACGCTCTGAGCGTGTTTTTTTAGGGAACTAGTTAGTTTGAACCTGGGACCTGTTGCTGGTAAGGAGACGCCAGACCACACATGACATGTAGAATTCAGAAGAGTTCATTGAGTCTAGCGATGATATAACCAAATACTAAATGATCTCAGCGTCAGCTCCACTGCACTTCCTGTAAAAGAATCTTAATTTTAACTAAATATAGTGGAAAGGGTTCAAGGCTTTACTATTTTTAGTTAGCTGGTAAAATAACGTCGGAAAAGCAGTTAAGTTTACCATTGGAAATTTATTCTACTCACAAAACATCGTTTATAAATTGCATTATTGATAAAAGGAAATGTTTTAATACAGGATGGTAAAAACCAACTGCGTTCAACAAAAATGTGAACGAATATTCCCTAAATGGGTTTCCAAGTTCTACAGTCGATCGAAGGATGACCTATGCCATATCACATCTATAATCTAGGTTTAAATTAAGTTTCACAAAAGAGAAAACTATCAAAATGGTCTACAGTGACCCTCAATTATCTTCAATTACTTATCTAACTTGTCGTAAATTACAGTGGCTGATGTGGCTTCTCAATAACTATAAAATCGAAAAATCATCGCGTTTCAGATCTTTACTTCACGTGGCAAATGTGAACACCGTGAGTTTTAATTAACAATCGTCACTAGTATTACGCAAAGAGGGGGTGTAACAGATGAGACTTCTGCAGTTCTGAGTGAAGCCTTATGTGCTCAAAAATGCGGCATCGCGTGCGTTCATTACCTTGTCGGTGTTTAAGCAGCGTCAGGGCGGCAGCGGCCGGCGCAACAGCCATCCAGCTCGCCGTCCCGGAACTAACTCTCTCTAACTTCTCCTTACTACAATTTACCGAAGTTAGTTTAAAAAACTATCTGGCTATGTTTTCACCTGACCAATCAGGGTCTCAATGTTAACCTTAAACTCCGCCTACAAAAATTCTGTCTATCCAATAAGAAACGTTATACTTCTCGTGGTGGGGCAATGTTTTTAAAGTTTGCAAAGTAACAGAGACGCTAAAAAGTCTCACGCTAAAACCTGCAGCTAGTGTGATCCTTTTAGCGTTATCGTGAGATCTATACTGTTCTTCTGGAGGGCTCTATCTTTTAACATGGGCTGGGGAGTGATCCTAATGTAACAGACACGCGAAAAAGTCTCACGCTAAAACTTGCGGGTGGTAGTGGCCCTTTTTGTGTTATCGTAAGATCTATACTGCTTTTCTGGAGGGCTCTAGCTTTTAACATGGGCTAGGGGTTGTCCTTGACATACCTGAGACGCGAAACAGCCTCACGCTAAAACGTGCGGGTTGTATAGATGTACAGGTAGGCTCGCGGTGTGGGTGCCCAGCCCCTACCTTATCTAGCTTAACACGGTTCTGCTCTCGGCTTCTGCCCTCGTTTCTCCCCTCGGAACTGCGTCTGCCTCGCGGTGGGAAGGTACGACATGCATTTAGGCATTCTTGTGTTACTCTGTGGTATTCCATTTGCTCACTCGTTACTCGTATTACTTTGGTTAATTTAATGTCACGATTTATTCGGAGCTATGTGACATACTAGTAGATTTACTTATTATGTCAGGGTTTTCATGTAAGGTGTTGGATTTGCCTGACACCTTACAGCTCTAACATGGAAAGTAAGCGTTTCCAAATCCATGTTCACATAACATATTCTGTTTCTTTGTGTGTGAGGAATGTTTCCTGAAAGTTTGGCCGTACCTTTTTGTAACACCCTGTATAGGTGGGAAGGTTAGCGTCCACCGTTCTGTCGACGACTGTGTTACGAGAGACAGAGAACGACCTTGGAATTGACTAAAATGAGGTATGGTGCCTGTCGATACGTATTCAAAAGAGCAGTGTATGTGCCACCATCACAGTTCATAATCTTGCTTACCTCATCATCTATACCACAAACACTTCACTATGCAAGAACTTTTCACACGCACCCACGCATCAGTTACTTGTTCCATTGATCATATTGACGATAAACGACATGACGTGCAACGTGGCAACAGGACAGACATTAAACACACAGACAGATATATAAGGGGCGATTAAAAAGTTCCCGTGCATAGATCGTACTTTCCGGAATCGCTATGTCAACCAGGCTGAAGAAGCGCCCTGTCCTGCTGGGTGAAGTCCGTAAGTGCCTGCTGCACATCCTCGCACGGTAGAAATCGTCGACCCTTCAAGGTCTTTTTTAAGAGACCGAAGGACTGACATTCGCATAGGGAGCGATCAGGACACTAGGGCGTGTGCTCTAGTGTCTCCCATTCGAGTTGCCGTAACTTCTGTGTTACGATATCTGCGACATTAGGACGCGCGTTATCATGAAGCAGCAGCAGCCCTTCTCGAGCACACCTCCACGGTGGTGGTTTTGGACAGACACGCTGCTCCACACACATCCTTTATTCTCCGATGGTTGTCTACCTCTGTTTGTCCTGCAGAAGCCAAAATAGGAATAACAGCACATTGGTAATAATGTCAATATAGCTCCCGTTTCCGCATTTTCCTCACGCCCGCCGTAGAGACAAGAATGCCACACTAATTCCTTGCTTCCATGTCAATGATTACATACTTGCCTGACGTCACACCACGTTGCATATATGATGCAGCGACGCCCTTAAACGGAACTATTTTGGTTCAAATGGTTCAAATGGCTCTGAGCTCTATGGGACTCAACTGCTGGGGTTATCAGTCCCCTAGAACTTAAAACTACTTAAACCTAACTAACCTAAGGACATCACACACATCCATGCCCGAGGCAGGATTCGAACCTGCGACCGTAGCAGTCGCACGGTTCCGGACTGCGTGCCTAGAACCGCGAGACCACCGCGGCCGGCGGAACTATTTTGATCGCGCCTTATAACAGAGTGTCTGTGCTAAGATCGTCAGCCGCGTTTTCTCTGGTGTTTAGGTAGATAACTGCAATATCGTTTTTGAAATGTGTTGCTGGAATCCGACGAATCAAATACTGCCCATCCAGTCGTTCATGCGACGCTCAGTACTGACGGAAAGTGTCAGTTTGTTTCCCGTTTCGAAAAAAAAATTTTAAAGCGGAATTTTACGTGCCCATTTCGATTGTGCGGGCCCAGGTTAGTATAGTAGGGTATTGATTTTATCGGCATGTTTTAACACGGACGGTAAAACACAAAGAGTAATCAGTACTGCAGTAATGACGAGCAGCGCCATTGCATGGCGGTAACAGTCAGCGCTGATCAAGGCGGTGTTGTCGCAGTTGGAGTCTTGGTTATTCTTCGTATTCACTGTCTCTGTTAATACGTGGCGTAAAGACGAATATCGGACTAGACTAATCTGGGACCGTTCTATCAAAGAGGCACGTAAAATTCCGTTTTAAAAATCATTTTGCTGCTAAAGGGAAACAATCCGACGCTTTTCGTCGGCGCTGTGTGTCATACGAAAGACGTGATGACCATTATTTCTTTGGCTTGACTCTAGCTACACACTGTAAAAATTTTCTTGCAAACATTTGCCCAAACTCTAGCCAAAAAGGCCTGAAGATCCCTCCATAAATACCGGGTGTCCCCCCTAAGAGTCGTCGGGCACATTCTGTCTGTTGTTTCGGCAGATATTTGGAAGTTCATTTTTGAAACGCGTTGTTGGAATCATTCCAAACAAGCACTGTTCTTCATACACTACTGGCCATTAAAATTGCTACACCAAGAAGAGATGCAGATGATAAACGGGTATTCGTTGGACAAATATATTATACTAGAACTGACACGTGATTACATTTTCACGCAATTTGGGTGCATACATCTTGAGAAATAAGTACCCAGAACAACCACCTCTGGCCGTAATAACGGCCTTGATACGCCTGGGCATTGAGTCAAATAGAGCTTGGTGCCGTGTAGCATGCAGCTTCAATACGATCCCACAATTTATCAAGAGTAGTGACTGGAGTATTGTGACGAATCCGTTACTCGGCAAGCATTGACCAAACGTTTTCACTTGGTGAGAGATCTGGATAATATGGTGGCCAGGAAAGCACTCGGACATTAACGTATCCAGAAAGGCCCGTACAGGACCTGCAACATGCGGCCGTGCATTATCATGCTGAAATATAGGGTTTCGCAGGGATTTAATGAAGGGTAGAGTCACGGGTTTTAACACATCAGAAATGTAACGTCCACTGTTCAAAGTGCCGTCAATGCGAACAAGAGGTGACCGAGACGTGTAACGAATGGCGTCCCACACCATCACGCCGGGTGATACGCCAGTATGGCGATGACGGATACACGCTTCCAATGTGCGTTTACCTTGATGTCGCCGAACACGGATGCGACCATCAAGATGCTGTAAACAGAACCTGTATGCATCCGAAAAAATGACGTTTCGCCATTCGTGTACCCAGGTTCGTCGTTGAGTACACCATCGCACGCGCTCCTGTCTGTGATGCAACGTCAAGGGTAACCGCAGCCATGGTCTCCGAGCTGAGAGTCCATGCTGCTGCAAACGTGGTCTAACTGTTCGTGCAGATGATTGTTGTCTTGCAAACGTACTCATCTGTTGACTCAGGGATAGAGACGTTGCCGCACGATCCGTTACAGCCATGCGGATAAGATGCCTGTCGTCTCGACTGCTTGTGATACGAGACCGTTGGGATCCAACACGGCGTTCCGTATTACCCTCGTGAACCCACCTATCTCATATTCTGCTACCCGTCACTGGATCTCGACCAAGGCGAGCAGCAATGTCGCTATACGATAAACCGCAATCGCGATAGGCTACAATCCGACCTTTATGAAAGTCGGAAACGTGATGGTACGCATTTCTCCTCCTTACACGAGGCATCACAACAGCGTTTCACCAGACAACGCCGGTCAACTGCTGTTTGTGTATGAGAAATCGGTTGGAAACGTTCCTCTGTCAGCGCGTTGTAGGTGTCGCCACCGGCGCCAACCTTGTGTAAATGCTCTGAAATGCTAATTATTTGCATATCACAGCATCCTGTCGGTTAAATTTCGAATCTGTAGCACGTCATCTACGTGATGTAGCAATTTTAATGGCCTGTAGTGTATGAATGAACTGTTGTTACGTTTTTAATTTACCGCTGTTACCCTAAGTTCCTTTCTGTTTTATTATTTTATTGAAATGGCAGACAAATCTTTGATTGTTTAAAACAAATGAAGCATTGCACTTCATTGCTACGTCACTTCGTAGAAATGTTTTCAGATTAGGTTTGGTGTCGTTCTAC
This sequence comes from Schistocerca gregaria, assembly GCF_023897955.1. Taxonomy (NCBI): domain Eukaryota; kingdom Metazoa; phylum Arthropoda; class Insecta; order Orthoptera; family Acrididae; genus Schistocerca; species Schistocerca gregaria. The sequence goes on from NC_064927.1 coordinate 181,770,000, forward strand.
AATACAACGGATGCTTGGCCTCGACAGCGTACACGCATATCTTACGTCACGACACACGGCAACGAAGTCATTATTGTCTCAGCGACGCTATACCAAATATCATGCCGCATGGTTGTTGCTCTGTTCTAACAGCATTGTTAGTAAAACAGGACGGATCGTTTTCCTATTTTCTATGATAACGTGGTATTTGGAACCAACTCAGGTTTATGAATAGAAATTACTGGTCTGAGGTGTGTAGGGTTGATCTATTATTCTGCTATACTGCTCAACGGATCAATCTGAGATGTACCCTTTACCCTGTGGCTCCTGCAAGATGAAATTTCCACCCCCACACTACTACAGAAGTCAGACAGACGCTCCTAACGTTCTAAAGAGAAACTCCTGGAAAACTTTTAGCAATACATATCTTCTGGAGTCGTCCGCTGTAAGGAAATGACACAAAAATTCACAAACTTTCTTACGTGACTAGTGGGATACTTGGGTACTGGAATAGTGCTAGTTAGTGTAAGGGAAACATAAAACTAACGAAAGTTATTATTTATTTGGCAAAAATTCTGAGAAATCACAATGACACTGTTAGTTATGAATTGAACAAGTTATATCCTGGTTCTTTTCGGAATGTGAAGTTACCTTTCAAGGATAGGATTCGCTAATTAAATTTCTATACAAAGTTTGAGATACTTGTTTGCAGTGACAGAATGGCTCAGAGGCGCCCCACTCAACTTGAATAATTATCCTTTAGAATGTTGCTAGTTACGATCGAGGCAGTCGCGTGTGAAATGCAGTGAAGTGTACTGTTGTGGAGGAAATATGGGGCTCGCAATAGCTGTAGCGCACTATCCATAAGCTGCCATGACTGCTGTTTGCGCCACTCGCTGCTGACAAATAGGATAACTCTCGTTCTATCTGGATTGACATTCGCCAATCAAAGTCTCTCTATGTCTTGATGAAGTGAAGGACTCCTATTCGCCCCTAGTCTAACTATTGACGTGGTACACCGGTCGGATAATCAGTCCATCGCGATGCCACTCAAAATTCGCTCGCAGGCGTTTAACTATAACTCTGTCCGTTCACACCGCACAATAAGTGTGTCGGCCAACATAGTGAACAGCACTTAATCGCAAGGACTCAATATAGAGTCGCACTTCGATTCGCTCTCGACAGAGGTGCTCTCCCAGTGAAGTACTGAGGAGAGACTTGTTCCTCGCTCTTTCGAGTACACGTACGAGCACGCACGGTCTCGTTACGTGTTCTCCCTCCAAGAATGACAACGGAATGGCGCCTCTCCACGCCAGACGTGATGGGGTATATCTTTCGGTCTCTTCCATTATTCCTTCAGCTCAAGGCGTCAGAAATATCGTCTGCCAAACAGCATTGCACTTCTAAAACTGGAGAATGGCGTTTCGTTTAAGGCGATCAATCCGGAAGCTTGTAGCTTTGGCGTTTGGCGTTTGCTGTCTCCCTGTGAAAATCTCTGAAACTGCGTGCTATGTGTAAAGAATGCGTAGGCTGGCCGCTCCCACACAACGTAGTGGAATTTGCTTTTAAGCCGAACACGGGGTTGTTCCCCCTTTTCCACTCGGGCCCACGCTGTCGGCTACGGGCGGTCACCGGCCGACATGGGCTGGGTCATCCTTTGAAGGGCCTGGCGTTCCGTTTCGTGGCCTCTCTCCCGAACTAAAAGCCTCTGTGACCGTCGTGTCTGGAATGTATGTGTGCACGCCAGCCTCGAGTATTTCAACCACAGTGCACTCACTTGTCAATTGCATATCGTTTACATGAATTTATACAACACTGACTTTATTTTATCGAGTTTTGGTTCGAATGAAGCGTCTTGATGTGCGGAACAGGATTGTGAAGGCGAAACATGTAAGCAATGAAGGTCAGGAGACCTGGACGTCTTACACTGGTTTCATTATAAAAGGTTCATTTGAAAACAAAAAAAATTAATAATGTTGCTTTGGGTATATTATATTTCTGTTTTGTTCTCGGTGACAAGTGAAAATAAAAACACACCTGTTATAACCGAAAACAAACAGATGCCGAAAAATTTCGGTTATTCAGAACTAAAATACCCTCATCGGTTTTTAACTGGGCAGTTTTTCCCATCCCTACCGGCCTCTACCATTCGACTCACTGAGACGTCAGCCGCAGAGTTATTTTAATGGTCCTCTTAGCCGGTCTCGCCAGCTGACCTGACGGTGTCCGCCTCTTTCCGCAGCGCTGAAGGCGGCGTTCGGGCGGGACCCCGACACGGGCTCGCTGTTCGGCAAGCTATCGCCGCGCCGCATGCTGGTCGTGTTCTGCGCCGAGCTGCTGGGCACCGCGCTCCTGCTCTTCATGGGCTGCATGGGCACCGTCACCGGAGTCTCCGACGCGCCCTCCAGCCCGCTGCAGATTTCCATCGCCTTCGGCATGACCGTCGCCTCCATCATTCAGGTCAGTCGCCACCGCAAAAGTCCCAGCGTGACTGGCCGGAAAAAGCCACACCTCTGGTAGCTCTGTAGTACTAGCGCCCCCTGCCACCGCAATATAGGACGGCCAGCGGCAGTGACGCAGCACATTTGCTCTCCGAGTCCCTTCGCACCATGATGCTACGCAGCTGGTCGCTTGCTTTGTCTTCATCGTTCGTGCTTTACTACAGAGAGACTTACCCGTGAGGACATTGTGATAGCTGGAGTCTGTTTCTTGCTGCATCATTTGCATTGATCCTACATTTTTTTGCAAAAATACAAGTTAAATAAATCTTCGGTTTACTGTTAGTTGTTTGCTAATAATTTCTAGGATGGCAGTTGATGCACTACTCTGTAGCCCACCTCTCCTTAGTGCTGTGTACGAAGTCGTACACAAGAAGTGAAATATATAAAAATATACAACAGGTAGAATATATCAAAAAATGGTTGAAATGGTTCTGAGCACTATGGGACTTAACTTCTGAGGTCAGCAGTCCCCTAGAACTTAGGACTACTTAAACCTAATTAGCCTAAGGAAATCACACACATCCATGGCTCTGAGCACTATGGGACTTAACATCTTAGGTCATCAGTCCCCTGGAATTTAGAACTACTTAAACCTAACTAAGCTAAGGACATCACACACATCCATGCCCGAGGCAGGATTCGAACCTGCGACCGTAGCTCCGGATTGAGCGGCAGAACCGCGAGAGCACCGCGGCCGGCACACACATCCATACCCGAGGAAGGATTCGAACCTGCGACCAAAAATATATCAAAATAATATGTTAATGTTATGTAACTACACATGAAATATAATACAGTAGTTAACAGCGGACGACACGTAACATGTAACTTTTCCCCCACCAGTCGCAAAACACGTGGCTGGATCGCCTCGCAGATGCTGGTAACGATTTATCAGAGGAGTCAGATACAAGAAGCAACGTATTCCTTTCATATCGGTGTCTTCATAATGAAGAACTTGATCTCTCAGTGAATGATACTTGCCAGTGATAAAGAGATGTATTTAATCTCATAATGTAGCTGATGTGCTGTAATGCTGTAATCCGTATATCAGTAGTAGCTAATTCCGGGATGCTTTGTTGTACAAGGTTATAGCTGACATCCTCCATGATTCTCGGGCTATTGAAATTGTGTTCTGATCCAAATGGCCAGATATAAAAACCCTCAAAAATTTATTTTTCCTCCCATTTCTTCCGCTCACCTTTGTTTGTCTTCCGTGTTGTCTCTCTTCCTGTTTCACACTAACCTAACAGCTGATGTATACCACAAAATCATGAATATTCTGTATACTATGGCATCAAAATGTGAAATTTGTTCGAGAAATCCTCGCTGCCGTTGGACAACCTGAAAATGGTGGGGCGAGATGAATCATTTATTCAGAAAGTGTGGCGGGTTACTTTTTATTTACGAAAATAACCTCCGTATTCTCAAACTATCATGAATAAAATAACAACTTTTAACCGAAAGGCATTTTTTTTGAGTCATCAGTCTAACCTCTTCATCTCGGAACAGCAATTGCATTCTACGTCCTGAATTATTTGCTGGATGTACTGCAATTTCTGTTTTACTCTACAATTCTTACCTTCATCACTTGCCACTAGAACCATGGACGTTATTACCTGATGCCTTAACATATGTCCTTCTTCTTCTCAGTGTTTTCGATATGTTCCTTTAGTCACAGATTCTACAGAGAACCTCATCATTCCTTATTTTATCAGTCCAACTAATTATCAGCATTCTACTGCAGTAAAACATCTCTAACTCTCCGATTCTCTTCTGTTCCGGTTTTCCCACTATCAATCATTCATCACAATGTTGTGCTCCAGAAGTACGTTCTCAAAAAATTTTCTCTCAAGATATTTCTAAGCACAATTTATGGACGACTATAAAAGTGGCATCTTGTATGTTATAAGTGAGTTTTCATGCTGAGTGGTAAAAGCGCTGGTATTCATTAACAACGATATCGCCAGGCAGCTCTATTTCAAAATATTGATAACAATGTTATAATTAACAACAAAGCCGTAGGTAGCCTCAATATGTTAGCAGCCGATGACCCATCTAACTGAACTTAATTTCCGTAGTAAACAGTATGTTCATAGTAATCGATGGTTCAGGTTTGGTGTAATGAATCATGCAGCACAACCAAATTATGCCTTTAGCTTTCTGCACATGACTTCCGTGACGCCCTGTAACCATTTTTCTTCTTCGGGAAGGTCATAACAAGTTTCTCTGTCTTCTTCAGCTTGGTATAGCTTGCTGTGTTCCTTACTACCACATTGGATAACGGTACTGCATTTATGATTTGAAGCCAAATCATGCAGCTGTATATATATGAACATAGTAAATCAGCCAGTTACTATGCAACGTCAAAACAAATGACCGACATAACTCTCGTCAGCCAGTGATATCCCTCGTATTGACAACACTGGCGTAGCATTACCACAAATATAGCGGTCCTGTGGAATAAGTACCTCTAAATCCAACATTAATTTATAAGTGATATAATGTACATGCCACTTTCCCCTCGAGTCGCAGAACACATGGTTGCTTGGCCTCGCAGGTAAAGATTAATCAGAGGAATCACATACAAGAGTGCAACGTATTCCTTCCATATAGCTGTCTCCATAATGAAGAACTTTACCTTTCACTGAATGATACATATCAGTGATAGCGGTGTGGATTTAATCTCATAATGCATGTGATGTGCTGAAAACCGTATATCGGTTGCAGCCAATTCCCGGATTGTTCCTTCTACAAGTTTGTTGCTGACATCTTCCATGATTCTCGGACTACTGAAACTGTGTTCTGACCGAACTGTCTGGATACGAAAACCCTAACAAATTTATTTCTCCTCCCTTTCCTTCGGTCCACCTTTTCTGTCTCAAATGTTACCTTTTTTCCTGTTTCCACTGTTTCCAACCTCTTTAACTCTTCTTCTCTGTCACAGTCAGTTTATCTTGTTTTGCACAGAGGAGGCTGTATGATAGTATGATGATTGCCTTCTGTCAGGAAGAAACGGATTTGTGTTATTTGGCTGCTTCGTCATGAAGACATAAGTAACGTCTGGGTTGGAAGTGTCCTACACAGGTACGGTAATGAAGAAAGGGAATTATCTATTCAGAAACGACTGGGTCACTTTACTGAAATTCCTGTTCATGACAAATTACAGTGACAAGTACTCTTTTGTCGGGAAGTATGGAATTGATGAAGATCGAGAGACAAATTCCTTTGAACACTTTTCTAATTCCCTCATCATGGGAACAACAAAAGGAGCTCTCTTAACGATTAAAATTTAGGGACATACTTGATATATTAAAAGGGGTTGAAATGAGAAATTAAAATGTGAAAAAACTGTGTTGATGAAAGCACTGATGTTCACAACGAGGCGGCTGTGCGCTGCTGGTAAATGTAAATGGGTGGGTGTGTTGCTACATGTTAAGTAAAGTAATATTAGGTATCAGGAACTTGGTACTGAATTTGTGGGTGAGTGGAAAGTTTCGTTGGATGTCGGTGATACTGGGGTGGATTTGGAGTGGAATATAGAGCACCGATTTTTTTGAGAGGATATGAAAGAAATGACTATATCTAATAGGAAGGATATATTTCTGCACGGATTTCTGAAACGAGAAATGAGAATCGGTCACAAGTTGCTTTCTGAGAGGACATAGAAATCCTCATATTCGAAGGGCGCAGTACTGTCCGATTTGTTCAGATGGTTCAAATGGCTCTAAATACTATGGGACTTAACATCTGAAGTCATCAGTCCCGTAGACTGAGAACTACTTATACCTAACTAACCTAAGGACAGCACACACATTCATGCCCGAAGAAGGGTACGAACCTACAACCGTAGCACCACCGCGGTTCCGGACTGAAGGGCCTAGAACCGCTCGGCCACAGTGGCCAGCGGTGTCCGATTTGTGTAAGTAGTGGGGCACAATAGTTATTCGATATGCACATTCAAAGGGTACATGAAATTCGTAGAATCTTTAGGATAAGGCTGGTCGGCTCATCAGGCAAACAGTTATTAATCAGGCGCACAAATTCGGTACTGATCAAGCTCACCTTTATTTTGCACTGTGTGTCTCAAGACGTAGAGCTGGTTATTTGTATCATTCTGTAGTTCATCTCGAGCTGTTGTTTCGACAGAGTCAGCAACTGAACATAGAAGCTAGACGTCGTGTTGTTTGCGAGTTCTGGAGTAGCGGCCGGAAGAACCTTGTTGTTCCCATCTGTGCTGACTCGTCGTACAACTGGTTTGCACGGTCGCCGCGCTTTGCGTCTGGTCATTAGGGCCAATCAGAATAGAAGGCACGTGTAGTTGCGGTTCACCGTCTGAGCTCTCATGTCGCAAGGGTCCAACGTGCTAGGTCCGCGAGTTTCCTGGCTGAGATGCCGTTTGCTGTTAGTTTCTGCGAGACGCCAGGAAAGCTGAGTCAGTGCAGAATTAACTCTAGAGACAGTCACTATTGGTGGAATCAATCTGTTCTCTATTATAGCGAAATATTCTAGTTTTCCTAAACACTTGACATTATTTTGATTACTTCCTATTTGAGCTACTGCTTATAGGAGAAGGGCAAAATGACGCCTTCATCGTGTGTATCGTGACGTAAGCAGCCGCTGTAGGTAAATACGTTGATTTGTAGGAAATTTCATTTGGAATTCAGAGTAAGACAAACTTCAACATGCATCATTGAGCTTTTACGTGAAAGTAAGGCATATTTCAAAGGAGTATTGGATGCAATGAGCTGGGTACGTAACACATGGAGGAAAGAAGTGAAGTAAACAGGAATACCTAAATGCTTTTTGATGATGATGTTTGGTTTGTGGGGCGCTCAACTGCGCGGTCGTCAGTCCCCGTACAAAGTCCCAGTTTTTATACAGTCCAATGTTTGCGCACAATCCAATCTAGCCACTGCCAGAAATTATGATGATGATAGTGGTGAAATGATGAGGACAACACAAAAAATGGGTGAAATGGCTCTGAACACTATAGGACTATACAACTTAGAACTACTTAAACCTAACTAACTTAAGGACATCACACACATCCATGCCCGAAGCAGGATTCGAACCTGCGACCGTAGCTGTCGTGCGGTTCCAGGCTGGAGCGCCTAGAACCGCTCGGCCACAGCGGCCGGCGACAACACAAACACCAAGTCACAGGGCAGAAAAAAACCTCCAACCAGGCCGGGAATCGAACCCGGATCCGGTGATCTAAAGGCAGCAACGCTAGCCACTTTTTTTAACATCACATTTTGTTCTACAGTGTTCGTTAAATTTGTTCGGGGCGGAGGTCCGATGATATCCTTTCAGGTTGTTCGTTGATGAAATGATAATTAAATGGACACCCTAGCTCCAAACAGGTGTTGATGTACATCATTGGGGACATGTTGACATGTTGAAAATGTGTGCCCCGACATGTCCCCAATGATGTACATCAACAACTGTTTGCAGCTAGGGTGTCCATTTAATTATCATTTCATTTCTAGCAAAGCTGCATGGCCATATATGGTAACTGTTCTTTCGGGAACAGATACTACCGTTGTATATTGTTCGTTGATCTTTTCACTCAGTTTTTTTATTGCAGAGGGTAGCTAACCCTCGCTGAGCTAACGTGCCGGAGCCACTAGATCATGAGCTGCGGACTAAATGCTTTTTGTGCGCCTGCAGAAAGACTGAAAGATTCAGAAGTAAAGAGGGTACGGACGACTTCTTTAGCCATAATTCTATAATTCTAGTGAAGCAGTCATGAAGATCTTCAGGGGAATGAGAAAGATTGACGACTAGCTCATCACGAAAACTGGGGTATCCAGTAGATGAAATAAAATATTCTGCTAGAAAGGAAGCAAGGGTACTTAATTTTTCACGTACTGTAAAAATTATGTATGACAAGTGAAGCAAGAGAGATTTCAGGAACATTAACGCACAGGCGTTCAAAGCTTCTTCAGATAAAGAGCTGCGCTGTTGCACGCTTCATTCTTACGCGAGGTTGAAGTACAGACTCCAGAAAATGTTCGTCTTGAACAAATTAGTGAGACGTCTGCCAACGTATTATGTGCTAGAATCAGGAGACGGTATGGATGAGGGGAGATGAAGGAGATTGGGGTGAAGGGAGGGAGAGAGGGGTGAAGGGGGAGAGAGAGGGAAAGAGAGAGAGAGAGAGAGAGAGAGAGCGAGAGAGAGATGTGAGGTGTTGTAAATAATTTCAGAGAATGTAGTACGTATGTAGAAATGGAAACTTCAAAATTAGGCGAAGAGTGGGACATAGGTTCAAAAGCAGAACGCTTTAAAAATAGGTTGATTACCAACCACGTTACTACAAGATTGATAGGAATAAGATGTTAGTCTCGTATAGTTACATTCTTTTACAATATACTTGTTAATACCTTACACAGTACAATCGATTACGAATGCCTGATGAAGCATATGCATTCGATACTATGTACGCCGGTTAAAGATTGTCAGTGATTCCGTTGTAAGTTTCCAAATATGCTCTACCTTGCCAAATCATTTCTGCCAGTATCTACACATTCATACAATGCTTATCTTCATTCAGCACGTCCATAGTCCGATCTGAAAACATAATATCATCAAATAACATATAAATATATGTACTCCAACTATCAATAGCGCAAATACCTTTTTCGGCAGATTAGATGTTTGGCTGATTTTAGTGCAACATTCTGTTTAAAAATGAATCTGTTTAAATTAATTTGGAGAAATTCATATGGTAGTTTTATAAGCATATGCATCAGTCAAATACCATATACGAAGACGAAAATGATGATGATATATTTTGGACTCTAAGCACACGCCTGTTGGACGAGTATGCTCCTGGGGCAGCCAGCTGTCTTCCAAGACTTCAGTCAGATTTGAAGTGTATGGGACCCATTAGTCCGTAGCGACGCAGATCTACTGTCATGGACCAATGGCGACATTGATAAATTTCTCTTCCAGCTGAAGGGATAAAAACATGACACGCTACTTTGATGAGGTTCGCTCTATTGTTCAAGATATTGTTAAACAGAGGTACCGAAAATATATTAAGTTTGGAAGTTGGTGCCTAAACCAATAGAGAATGGCTGACACCAGTGTACCATCGACTATTGCACTACCTCGAAGGCAAGTGGCGCACTGCGAACATCATCACATGCTGTAGTTATCTTGCACACAAGAGCGAGTCTTTAGCCTGGCTTGTCTTTATCTTAGCTAGTAGAGAAACGAGCACAGAAGAGGATTTATAATGTTTGTATCGCCTGACCTCCAACCAAAACTGATAGAGTATGTTAGGGGCCATTCGTAAATATCTACGAGGTTTCAGAAGACAACTGCCTGAAAACTGCAACACATACAGGCAATAGCCTCATATCAGTGGTCGGAGTATCTCTTCAACTTCTTAACTCACATTATTATTATTATTCCTGTGCATGTTTTTATAAAATCTTTGGTAAGTTTTGTTCCTGCTCAGATGAACCGGAGGACCATCAGATCCTAATCTTGTCAGAATAAATAAGGAACAAATAAAAAAAAAACTTGCATGTGTTCAGGACGGACACCGACTTCGGCGTGTAAAACCTCAAAACGTGTGTGTGATCCATTGAATTCGCTAGTCGGACCTGGTGGTCTGATAATAAATCAAAGACCGAAAGTTCGCCGGGTCGACCGGTTGGACCAGGAAAATCTTTGTTTGTCTTTGCTCTTTCTATCACCTCTCAACGACATGTAAAGCTGCCAGCAAAGACACGTAGTATGGATTCACCGTTAAACTTTAGGCCTCCTTTCCCCAGTTATTGAAGTTGCTGATATGAACTGCTGGAGAAAGCACGATAGCATCCCAGTTTTGGAACTCTGCTCATTGGGTTGCCTGCCTGCAGGCGCGAACTAATTCGGTGGAGCAATACGAAGTGGATCATTTGTCCACATGTTGTGACACGACTGCCCCTAGCGCAGCTATGATATAATGGATAATACGAATCTAGAGATGCTCCACCCACTGACATTGTAATTTTCCTGCATGTCTTGTAGTCTTTACGCAGTTCTGTAATCCCAGATGTACTTTTGAATGATGCTGTATACTTGAGACAGAATTTCTGGCCAATATCTAAATGTGTTGTATAGTCGATAGACACTACCAAGGGTTCGGAACTAATTGTTTCTTCCTAGAGATGGAAGAAGGAATATGTTGGGAAAAGTTAAAAGGAAGCCCCCGGGATGAAAGGGACACACCTGCACTGACGATGGGTTCAGACAAAGGTGAAGGCGGAAGATTGAGAGATGGTAAGTCGGAAATGGTACATTTGTAGGAACTATGACAACTTCACTTCAGAGGTGATTAAAACAATAGGAAGTAAAGATGCTTTACGGGAAGAAGCATTAATGGTATATACAGGGTGGCTCAAAGAACATCGACAAACCTTCGGGACAGGTTCAGTATACAGAAATAAGTAAAAAAATGTCTAGAAAAACATAGGCTCTAAAATGCATACCTTGAGAGGTATGAGCCCTTTAGATACTATAAAAGACATCTCTACACCAAGATCTTTGGTTTCCATATTTTGGGAGAAGAAAGCGTTGACCAAAATAAGAAAAAAAATGCCTAATAAACACGGGGTCTAAAACGCGAGCTTTAAGAACTATTATCACTTTTTCATATTCACTAGAGTGAAAACGTCTCTTACACTTAACAAATGCTCCCATCTCTTAAGGTATGCATTTTAGACCCTGTGTTTGATAGACATTTTTTTCTTGGTTTCGTCCATACTACCTCCTTCCAAAATATGGAAAGCACATAGGTTACAGTAGAAGAGATATGTTACGTAATATCGAAGATGAACAGGTGGTTATATCTTTTAAGATACGCGCTTTACTGTCCTTGTTTACCAGACATTTTGTCCTGCATTCGTCCCGAAATTTCGTTGGTGTTTTTTTGGGACACCCTGTATACTCGTATATGGTATCTACACTAAGAGTCGTCAAGTGCATCTCCGTTGGTGTCTCGGCAGATAATTGTAGTTACTTTTTTGCAACGTGTCAGCCGAAAGAAATCCTGTTCACCACGTTTTTCATACGACGCCCAGCGTCAACGGAAAGCGTCGGTTTGTTTCTCGTTACAAAAGAATTAACTTTGAAAGTGGAATTTTACGTGTGCGCCGGCCCGAGTGGCCGAGCGGTTCTAGGCGCTTCAGTCTGGAGCCGCGCGACCGCTACGGTCGCAGGTTCAAATCCTGCCTCGTGCATGGATGTGTGTGATGTCCTTAGGTTAGTTAGTTTTAAGTAGTTCTAAGTTCTAGGGGACTGATGACCTCAGATGTTAAGTTCCATAGTGCTCAGAGCCATGTTTTACGAGCCCGTTCGTCAGAGCTTTCCCTGATTAGTGTAGTGTGATATTCTTTTTACCGACACGTATTAACAGGGACAGTAAAACACGAAGAATGATCAGAACTCGAGTAGCGACAGCACTGCCGTGACTCGCAATGGCTGCTACCGCCATGCAGAAGCGCTGCTCAGTCGGTGCTGGAGTACTGATTATTTACCGTCCTTAACTGTTCCTGTTAATGCATATCGATGAAACGAATAAAGCACTAGACTAATTTGGGACCATTATATCGAATGGGGACATAAAATTCCACTATAAAAATCATGTAGTTTGTAATTATGAACAAACCGACGCGTTCCGTCGATGCTAAGTGTCGAATGAAAGACGATATAAGCAGGATTTCTTTGGGTTGACTCCAGCTACATGTTGCAAAAGAGAAGTTGCAAATATCTGCCGAAACAATAGAGAAAATGCGCCTGACGACCCACAGGACAGACTCATTGTACCCACTGGGTGAATCATCTACAATTACAAATATTGTGGAAATGGTAATTAATACTGGTGTGCAGTTTTCACTGAATGAATTGGTAGTCAGAGTCCCGCATTGTTAGCCCATAAAGAGATTATAATGATACTTAGAAGTGTATTCTTTCTACAAGCATACTCTTTTTTTTTTAAATGAAAACTGTTGTGTTGGCAGAAGAGCCAACACAGTGGTACGAATGGAGGCCGAAATGCACGGGTTTTAGCTCACGCATGCTGGCGTGAAGAGGGAAGGACTATACTGACGTGAGGTCTGGAACATGACAAGGAATTAGAATTCAGAAAGCGGACATAGCTAGTTTAATACTTAACTTTAACCCATTAATGACGAACGTCGCTCTTAACGGTACATAATTCACAATATTATCTGTTCAGAAGACATATAGTAACTGAATATGGCGCCTTGCTAGGTTGTAGCAAATGACGTAACTGAAGGCTATGCTGAACTGTCGTCTCGGCAAATGAGAGCGTATGTAGGCAGTGAACCACCGCTAGAAAAGTCGGCTGTCCAACTGGGACGAGTGCTAGGATGTCTCTCTAGACTAGACCTGCCGTGAGGCAATCACTGACAGTGGCGACACGCGGGTCCGACATATACTAAAAGACCGCGGCCGATTTAAAGGCTACCACCTAGCAAGTGTGGTGTCTGGCGGTGACACCACACAAACAATGCCTATTAACATTAATAATCCAAATGTAGGGTAAATTAGAATGTCAGTGGTATTTATTGGAAGATTTTAGTGCGGGTCGTTTCCTAAGTATCGTATTTTGACAAGTTCCCACACCGTCACTTGTTTGTGCCATTCAACCTGCCTAGTTGCTAGGTGCGATGTTATAATGTTTGATTACAGCGCACTTGTGTGTTCCTTGAGTGCACTGCGGCTTGCTACTCAGTTAGTGTGTCGCAGTTCTAGCAGTAGGTCTTGAGCGTACGACGGGATTTACCTTTGCAGAAAAAGCTGACTTGCTCATGGTGTATGGAAAGTGTAGAAAGAACGCAGTTCGTTCTTCTACGGTGTATGCGGCAGAATATCCCAATAGACGTCAACCATCTGAGCAATTATTTATCAGCCTCTTCAACCAGTTACGTGAAAGTGATAGTGTAACACTAAAACAATGCAACGGAAGGAAACAAGAGCCGACGAAATTCATGTTAATCCACACGTTAGCTCCCACGCAATCTCACGAGGAAGTGGCGCGAGACAGGCTAGTGCCCTAGGCATTCTCCATCGACATAGGATCCATCCCTACCACATCTCTCGCCATCAACAGATGCATGGAAACGATTATGAGAATCATGCCAACTTCTGTACTTGTGTATTGAGACAGGATACTCCAGACGTATCATATATTTAGTGATGAAGCTACGTTTACCAATTACCACTGTTCGTCTATTGACAGTCCCAGTTGGCTTCCTCAGGTGGAACGTCAGCGTCCATGGCGTGTAAACGTGTGGTGTAGGTTAGTGAACCATCAGCTCATAGACCCAATTTTCAAAGCCGGAACAATGAACGCGCACAAGTATCTTAACCTCCTAACGGATCATCTTCCGCCGATGCTAGAAGAAGTTCTTCTGCAGGCTAGGAGAAATCTGTAGTCCCAACATGACGGCTGCCCAGCTATAGTGCACAGTGCGCTAATTACTACAGCATATCTTCACGAATTGTTTCCAAATCGTTGAATTGGACGCAAGGGATCTGTATCTTGGCCGGCCGTTCCCTGAATTTGATGCCTTTAGAATTTTTTCTATGCGGAAAGCTGGAAGACGCTATCCACAAGGGCATACCAACAACACCAAATGATGTACAACTATCTATTACTGCAGCCAGCTCGGACGTACGCACTGAAATGCTAGCACGTGTACAGTAGTCGTTCCATACCAGGTGATTGCCGCTGTCAGTGGTCATTCGAACACAACCTGTGATGGTCTATTATCTCGTTATTGACCAAAATCTACATGACTAGTGTACGCACTTGTATTGATCTTTAGTGTATGGTACAACAAGTATCGTACAAGAGTCGGTGTGAGAGCTTTTCAAAATACGATATTTTATAAACGACTCGCACTAGACTCCTCAAGAAATCTGTTCTAATACTTCGTTATTAATAAGAAATTTTGGTATATTTAGTGATAAACTACACTCTTATGTGACCCCTTTGTTTTTCAATATTTGCTGTGTTCATTCAACATTGAAATCTAGGGTAATGGAGGTACAACAGAACATCTGTAAAATGTCGTGGATAACCTTTTTTCGTTATTCTCATGTGTATTTCCTCTGCTGTATTTTTTCGTGAGGGACAATTTTGTATCATTTTTATTTTTTCTTATCCTTTATTTTCTCCTGTTTTTCACAACTTATCATTTATACACTATGTGACCAAAAGTATCCGGACACCCCCAAAAACATACGTTTATCATATTAGGTGCATTGTGCTGCCACCTACTGCCAGGTACTCCATATCAGCGACCTCAGTAGTCATTAGACACCGTGAGAGAGCTGAATGGGGCGCTCTGTGGAACTCACGGACTTCGAACGTGGCCAGGTGATTCGATGTCACTTGTGTCATACGTCTGTAGGCGAGATTTCCATACTCCTAATCATCCCTAGGTCCACTGTTTCCGATGTGATAGCGAAGTAGAAACGTACAGCACAAAAGCGTACAGGTCGACCTCGTCTGTTGACTAACAGGAACCGCCGACAGTTGAAGAGGGTCGTAATGTGTAATAATCAGACATTTAACCAGACCATCACAAAGGAATTCCAAACTGCATCAGGACCCACTGCTAGTACTATAACAGTTAGGCGGCAGGTGAGAAAACTTGGATTTCATAGTCGAGCAGCTGTTCATAAGCCACACATCACGCCTGTAAATGCCAAACGACGCCTCGCTTTGTGTAAGGAGAATAAACATTGAACGATTGAAGAGTGGAAAAACGTTGTGTGGAGTGACGAATCACGGTACACAATATAGCAATCAAAATGGTTCAAATGGCTCTGAGCACTATGGGACTTAATTTCTGAGGTCGTCAGTCCCCTAGAACTTAAACCTAACTGACCTAAGTACATCACATACATCCATGCCCGAGGCAGGATTCGAACCTGCGACCGTAGCGGTCGCGCGGTTCCAGACTGTAGCACCTGGAAGCGCGCTGCCACCCGGCCGGCCATTATGGCGTTCCAATGGCAGGGTGTGGGTATGGCGAATGCCCGGTGAACGTCATTTGCCAGCGTCTGTAGAGCAGCAGTACTATTCGGAGGCAGTGGTGTTATTATGGTGAGGTCGTGTTTATCATAGAGGGGGCTTGCATCCCTTGTTGATTTGCGTGGCACTATAACAGACCTGGCCTACACTGATGTTTTAAGCACCTTCTTGCTTCCCACTGTTGAAGATTAATTCGGGGATGGCTATTGCCTCTTTCAACACGATCGAGCGCCTGTTCATAATGCACGGCCTGTGGTGGAGTGGTTACACGACAGTAAGATCCCTGCAATGGACTGGCCTGCACAGAGTCCTGACCGAAATCCTATAGGATGTTATGAAACTCCGACTTCGTGCCAGGCCTCACCGACCGACATCGATACCTCACCTCAGTGGAGCACTTCGTAAGGAATGACTGTTATTCCCCAAGAAACCTTCCAGCACCTGACTGAACGT
Organism: Schistocerca gregaria; assembly: GCF_023897955.1. Classification (NCBI taxonomy): domain Eukaryota; kingdom Metazoa; phylum Arthropoda; class Insecta; order Orthoptera; family Acrididae; genus Schistocerca; species Schistocerca gregaria. The sequence continues at coordinate 181,785,996 of NC_064927.1, forward strand.
ATGCCTGCGAGAATGGAAGTTGTCACCAAGGCTACGGGTGGGCCAACACCATATTGAATTCCAGCATTACCGATAGAGGGCTCCACGAACTTGTAAGTCATTTTCAGCCAGGTGTCCGAAAACTTTTGATCACATAGTGTATCAAACTACACTTCAGTAATTTTGTATCGTTTTTATAGTAAGAATTTTCTGTACGTACCTTTTTATATTTAATAGGCTACAATACAATATAGTTGTTAGTAATGTTATAGGAGATACAGTTGGGGTGACACATTAATGATTATTTCATTACAATTTCATTGGGTTTATCTTTATTTAGGGGACAGTGTTCAGGAGCTGTGCCACATCCGTCTGTTTTCTAGTAGATGTCTTCCATACTGTGCCCTTAGTCTGACTACGTTTGTTCTCTGTCTCATAAGTTTATCTGTTCTCCTTTGGGTGAAGTGGTGGTGGTGATGCTTGACTGGCAGTTTGAGTATACAGAAACGGATGCGCCGTTCAGTCCTAAACAATAATTCATAACTGCGAAGGGCGCATTTTCCCGAGAAAGTCAAAGGTCCCGTGTTCGATTCTCTGTCTAGTACATAGCTCTAATCTGCGAGGAAATTTAAAATCAGCGCACAGTCTACTGCAGAGTGGAGGATCCACTCTGGAGATAATTCGCGTAAGTATTAATAGATTGGAGAATTACAAGTGTTCCATTACAGTGTAAATGTGTATTTGTGTGAGGGTAGGGGGAAAGAGAGTGAGTGAGAGAGAGAAAGAGAGAAAGAGAGAGAGAGAGAGGATACGTAAGAGAGACAGACAGACAGACAGAGAAGGGAGGCAAATATGACCACTGTAGATTCTGCAATATCTGCTGCTGCTTCTGCATTCGTGTACACAACCGTCGTGCTCTTTTTCGTTTGCAGGTCATCGGGCACATATCGGTGGCGCACATCAACCCGTCGGTAACGCTGTGCGCCGTGCTGCGTGGTGACCTCAACGTGGCGGCGGCATTCCTCTACTTCGTGGCGCAGAACATCGGCGCCATCCTCGGCTTCGGCCTGCTACTGGTACGTGGTATCCCTTTCCACTATGTCGTCATGCCTTATAGGTACAGAGAGTTAGTATGCGATCTGCGGGCGGACACCTATCACCTGGACATCAGTCTCGTGACATATGGTTCTCAGTTTTATGGATAAATTATTCATCTAGAGCAAACCTTTTCGACCATCGTAAGATGTGGAGACCCTGATCGATCCGTTTTCTGGATAAACTGCAACTTGCCTGACATATAAAAATTGTGGAATCTCCACCACGCAGAATGGACGTCTAGAATCTTTTTACTAAGCGAAACACTTCGAAGAGATGAGGAAGTTGTTTTGCAAGTCAACGAAACTGATTTCTCTGACAAGGAGATGGCACGACCGTGGGGTCGGGGATTTGTCCGAAATTTTGTATGGTGAAGGAGGACCTCTAACACCTCACGTGGTTAAAGTATTAGGACACGCTACTCGGAAAATCCCGGGAAATATCGACCCAAAGTTTCTTGGGTGCCAAATGAGTATAAAATTTTAGTCCATTGCCGAGCCGCCGCCTGTCCTAGATGTTTAGGGCTCCAACTATTACGCTAGAGGTCTCGGGTTCGATTCCTCCTCTGGCACTTTTTTTCCTTCTGTTTCATTTTCTTTTGTTATTCCACCAATTATTCAGAAACTTTCCCAAGCCTACATTATCTTTAAAAAAATAGTTACATTATTGAATAAAAATTATTTTCTTTATGTCCAACAACACAATTCATGGCGGTGGGTTTTCCATTTTTCATTGTAAAGTATATGAGGAAAAAACATTAGGTTTTTAATCAGAATAACAAAGTAGATTGGGAAACATTCAATTTTTATACATATAATAATTATAAACAAGAACTGCAGTGGTAATTATCGTAAAAACAAAGAAATCAATAATTTTTGGGACATCTTGCGCAACATATAAAGCGGATTTTTTACAATCACTGGGCGTTTGCAATGAATCTGTACAAAAACATTTACGAAAATGTTTTGAGTTTCTGATAATTTTGAGGTAAACCAGGAATATTGAACCATGTCTCAGAATATTGGTGACGATAATTGATGGTGAATTATAGAATGAATTTTCATACAATCTTCCCGGGAATTAATTTCACGATTCTCATGTAACAATGCCCTGCATTTTGCAAGCAACAGAAGAAAAACATAGTGGGGCAGGAGGAATAGAACCCGAGACCTCTGGCGTAAGGGTCCGAGCGCTAACCATGTAGGCCAAACAGCGACTCGGGAATGGACTAACATTTTATACTCATACGGCACCTAAGAAATTTTGGATCGATTTTTCCCGGAATTTTCCGGGTTGTGCGTCCTAATGTTTTAACCACGTGAGGTGTTAGGAGTCGGCTTTCACCACACAAAAATTCGGATAAATCCCCGATCCCATGGTCGTGGCGTCTCCTTGTGAGACGGTTAACTTGCTGCTTGTCACCTAACAGCAAGAGTTCAGAGCCAAAATTAGACGAATCTCAGAGAATTTGGCATATCTCTTTGGTTTATAAATGACCGTAGCCAGAACCATTTCTCAAAGTGGATACTGTTGAGCAGTTGTGATTCCGTTGTATATTGGAGGACTGATTTGGTGGTTGTTGAGGGGAGAGTGAATTCTCACCAATACGCGGCAAAAATGCTAAACTCGTCACTGAGATGGTCCAGGTGAACAACACAAGACTCCACATTCCAGTTCACACCACGGCTTGAGAAATGTCCGGATTCTTGATTGGCGTTCCCTGTCCTCTGACTTGTGACCCGTAGATCAGATCTGGGACGTTACGGGAAGACATATTCCTTCATAACAGCGTCCAGCCAGTATTGACAGCTGACATAGTATGTATTTCCGCTGAGGCAATAAATTTCTCAAGATGACGTTCAGAGGTTCTTTGTTTGCATTACACAACGATTACGAAACTTTATTCATGTGTCTGGGGATTACACCATATACTGATGTTCTTGCTGGACATCCGTTCTGAATGTTATATAATTTTAATCGTTCCTCACCCATTTTGCGACAAACATCTCCACAAAGTTAGGTGAATATCGTACTTTTGGTGTAATACTTTCTCTTTGCGTCAGTGTGTTTCATCATACCGTTCATACGGACGAGAAACTTTTTTTCTCTCTTTTTTAGAGTTCCGTGCCTTAGTCTGTAAAAACGGAACCCTTACAGGATCTCTTTGTTGCCCGTCAGTCTCTTTGTCCCACTGTTTTCTCAGGCACCGCTATGCGTATTAAATACAAATTTATGTAACATATTAGGGTCTATGGTTTCTTGGTAGTATAAAAATTTCAAGCTTCTAAGTGAATGCAGTCAAAAAATACGGTTATTTATGACATATTCTAATACTGGCGAACTTACTCATCAAAACATATAGGGTACTTCTTGTTGACCTAAAATGATGAAATTTGGCAAGAAGCAACGTTTCACAGTAGAATTACAGAATAAATCCAAAAATTTATAATTATTAATTTTATCACAAGAAAAAAAAAATTTTGTCATCCGTCTGTCTGTCTGTCTGTCTGTCAGTGTTTTAAGATCCATTTTTCTATTGGATAGGCTAGTGTATCAACTTCAAATTTATGTCAAGTACCAAAGTCTATGGTCCCCAAGCAGTGTAAAACATTTAAGGTCCTAAGTCAATGTAATTAAAGGATTCGGTCATTTATGTCACATATTTTGACACTCGCAAACTCACTCATCAAAACCTATAGGGTACTTCCCTTTGACCTAGAACCATAACATACGGCAAGAAGCAAGTAAAGTAAAAAATATGAAACTTGGTGAATTTTAATTATATGACATAAAAATCTATTAGGCGTTCGAACATACATTGCATTCATCATCCGTGAAAAGCGTAATAGACGAACGTTACGGCATGTACACTACTGGCCATTAAAATTGCTACACCCCGAAGACGATGAGCTACAGACGCGAAATTTAACCGACAGGAAGAAGATGCTGTGATATGCAAATGATTAGCTTTTCACAGCATTCACACAAGGATGGCGCCGGTGGCGACACCTACAACGTGCTGACATGAGGAAAGTTTCCAACCGATTTCTCATACACAAACAGCAGTTGACCGTCGTTGCATGATGAAACGTTGTTGTGATGCCTCGTGTAAGGAGGAGAAATGGGTACCATTACGTTTGGATTATAGCCTATCGCGATTGCGGTTTATCGTATCGCGACATTGCTGCTCGCGTTGGTCGAGATCCAATGACTGTTAGCAGAATATGGAATCGCTGGGTTCAGGGGGATAATACGGAACGCTGTGATGGATCCCAACGGCTTAATATCACAAGCAGTCGAGATGACAGGGAACTTACCCGCATGGCTGTAACAGATCGTACAGCCACGTCTCGATCCCTGAGTCAACAGATGGGGACGTTTGCAAGACAACAATCATCTTTCACTAACAGTTCGACGACGTTCGCAGCAGCATGGACTATCAGCTTGGAGACCATGGCTGCGGTTACCCTCGACGCTGCATCATAGACAGGATGCCTACGATGGTGTACTCAACGATGAATCTGGGTGCACGAATGGAAAAAACGTCATTTTTTCGGGTGAATCCAGGTTCTGTTTACGGCATCAATATGGTCGCATCTGTGTCTGGCGACATCGCGGTGAACGCACATTGGAAGCGTGTATTCGTCATCGCCGCATGTTGTAGGTCCTGTACGTGCCTTTCTGGATACAGAAAATGTTCGACTGCTGCCCTGGCCAGCAGATTCTCCAGATCTCTCACAAATTGAAAACGTCTGGTCAATGGTGGCCGAGCTACTGGCTTGTCACAACACATCTTGATGAACTGTGTTATCGTGTTGAAGCTGCATAGGCAGCTGTACCTGTACACGCCATCTACGCTATGTTTGACTCACTGCCCAGGCGTATCAAGGCCGTTATTACGGCCAGATGTGGTTGGTTGGTTGGTTTGGGGGGAAGAGACTAAACAGCGAGGTCATCGGTCTCATCAGATTAGGGAAGGAAGACGGCCGTGCCTTTTCATAGGAACCATCCCGGCATTTGCCTGGAGCGATTTAGGGAAATCAAGGAAAACCTATATCAGGATGGCCGGACGCGGGATTGAACCGTCGTCCTCCCGAATGCTCATCCAGTGTGCTAACCATTGCTCCACCTCGCTCGGTAGAGGTGGTTGTTCTGGGTACTAATTTTTCAGTATCTATGCACGCAAATTGCGTCAAAATGTAATGACATGTCAGTTCTAGTGTAACATATTTGTCCAATGAATACCCGTTTATCACCTGTATTTCTTCTTGGTGTACCAATTTGAATGGCCAGTAGTGTACATATAAAATGTTAATAGTAGTCATGTTTAGTAAGTGAATAAAGTATGTCTAATTAAATCTTGTCTCTGTACGTATATAAACTCTTTTTGTACGTCCGGGCTACTCCGAGAAGCTACGATAGACATTCTGATACGGATTAGGACACCCTGAGACCAACCGGCTGCCAGCGCCGATATCGGCAGCAGGCAAAAATCGCTGAGATTCTCGATTCCTAGGGTAGATGGACTGCGTATATACGTAACTAAGTTTGTACGGAATCACCAGTGCGCGAGTACTACTCGCACTTGGCCAGTCTTTTCTCTTTCTTTTTGTACAACTAATCGCACGTACCTTCGTTGCCCGGTGCCTAAAGAGCTACGTTTCGGCAGTCGGTGACGCCATCCTCGGCGGTGTGTGAGTGCACGACGGTGCCGGCGAAGTCGCTGTCGGCGCTGCAGTCGGTGCTGGTGGAGGCCGGCATGACGGCGGTGCTCATCTTGCTGTGCCACGGCGTCTGGGACGCGCGCAACGCCCGCAACACCGACTCCACGCCCCTCAAGTTCGGCTTCCTCGTCGCCGCCGTCTCCATGGTATCGGTAAGTAAAAGCAGGCTGTGGTACTACCGTGGGGTTTATTGACCACTTTGCCTAACTAATTTGACAGCTCGGCATCGGACGCTTCTGCGATTACGAATACTTCTATTTCCATACTACAATATCAGTATTGACAGGAAGTACTGGGAAATTTCGAACTGTTATAAAGAAGCGTCAGGATATAGATGACGGAAGTATTGAATGGTGTGGCGGAAGATAATATCGTTTCACTAGTGGTACTTGTTTAATGAAAATAAAAATATATTTAATGTCAATGTAGTATTCAGGAAGTCCAAGAGCAGTAGGAAAAGCTATATAGGAGTATTACGTGCAATTATAACGAATATATCAGATTTGAGTAATATTCCTTTCTTGTTCTTTCAAAAAGCTGAGCCTTATCTCTGCTGCCGTAATTCCTGTCTTCAGCAGTCCTCCGTGTGTGAAGAACATCCCGTCTGACTAACCATTTTTTTTAACGAGATTTCCTCATCCCCTCGTTTTCTTCTTTACGATCTCGCTTTCGAAATTGTTTTGTTAAAGGATATCTTGCCTAATTTAGTGCTTCTTCGCTTTGGCCTATAACTTTTAGTAGTCTTTTATTCTTTCATATTTCTTCTACAACCATCTCATCCGTGTTTTTGTTGGTCTAGATAGTTCTTGTTATTCTCCTCAAAAACTACATTTCCGCAAATTGAAAGAGAGCTTTCTCCTGCTTTTCGAACGTCAAAGTTTCACGTCTATACGTCAAGACGCTCCATACAAAGGTCCTTATAAATCTTTTCTTAGTGCAGAAGCTGATGTGCTTGTTGAGCTCTTCATTCCATGATTTCGTTGACACATGTTTCCTTCACGTTACTACCGAATGGTTCAAATGGCTCTGAGCACTATGGGACTTAACATCTGAGGTCATCAGTCCCCTAGAACTTAGAACTACTTAAACCTAACTAACCTAAGGACATCACACACATCCTTGCCCGAGGCAGGATTCGAACCTGCGACCGTAGCGGTCCAGACTGAAGCGCCTAGAACCGCTCGTCCACATCATCCGGCATTACTACCGACTTGCTCACTGCCTATTCCTATGTCAGTGTTACCATAATCTTCTTTCTTATATATAAGTCCATCCTGTGCAATGAAAGTAAAATTCTTTCGTAATCTGCGGTTTTCTATGACACCTGTGCCTTGCATTGTTTATCATTCCACTTACAGAGCCAGTTAACTCGTGCTACCATGTTCACTACACTACACAGCTGCCTGTAACTGAACGCATCTAGCCGCAACTTCCGGGCATCACACAAGGCACAGCATAAAACAGGACAATCCGTCCCGTCACATTTGGCCATTTACTTTACTGAGTTACGAAGACAAACCAAGATTCATTTGCTCAAGTTGGCAACCTCACTCCCTTCTGAAACTTTCTTTTCCAAATATGCTGTGATAGTCGCTCTACAGACTAATTCGCTTTGTGTTAAACACTCAGGAAATATAATAATACTTTATAATCAGATGATGACAACAACTTTTCAGTTACATTGGTACAAAGTTTGTAGCTTCGCCGAACACAAGGGTGAGGTCGCAGTCCAAGATTTTGCCTCTTTTACAGAGGAAGGTCGTAGACACCGCTGAGTCATATTTAGAAACATATACGTCACAATGGGAAATAATTACGAGGCTTCGAATAAATTATCCTTTAATTGTGTTGTGCAGCGCATTTTTGCCTGTAATTATGGTTTGAGTGTTCGTATGGAATTAATATCGAGGTCAGTATTTTTGTTTATGTTTTAAATGAGTGTCCTTTAATACTTAAGTGATTATCTGATTTTTAAAATTGTTTACTGTAACCATGACAAATGTTTATTCTTCGCCTTATATCATAAATAAGTTCTTTTCTTTTAAGGTAAAGCTTAGTCTTGTGTTTGTTGTTTTGGTCTGATGCAGTTCCTCACGATAGTCTACAGGCGATAGGCAAAATAATATGAAAACATCTGTACTTACTTGGGAATGGTTTATTAATAAAGGGCTGGACCTCCATTTACCCGTAATACAGTTCTGATGATTCTTGGAATACTGGTATATAATGATTGTATAGTCTCCAGTGGAATATTATGCAACTCATTGATCACGACCTTTTCTAACTACTATAGTGACGAGGGAGGCCGAATTCTGCTGCGGAGTCTGAGCTCCAATACCGCCCACAAGGGTGCCATACTGTTCGAGTTCAGATGGTTCAAATGGCTCTGAGCACTATGGGTCTTAACATCAGAGGTCATCAGTCCCCTAGAACTTAGAACTACTTAAACCTTACTTAACATAGAGAAATGTAATGTATTGCGAATACATAGAAAGAAGGATCCTTCATTATATGATAGCAGAACAAACACTGGAAGCAGTTACTTCTGTAAAATATCTGGGAGTATGCGCACGGAACGATGAAGTGGAATGATCATATAAAATTAATTGTTGGTAAGGTGAGTGCCAGGTTGAGATTCATTGGGAGAGTCTTTAGAAAATGTAGTTCATCAAGAAAGTAGGTGGCTTACAAAACAATCGTTCGACCTATACTTGAGTATTGGTCATCAGTGTGGGATCCGTACCAGGTCGGGTTGACAGAGGAGATGGAGAAGATCCAAAGAACAGCGGTGCGTTTCGTCACAGGGTTATTTTGTAAGCGTGATAGCGTTACGGAGATGTTTAGCAAACTCAAGTGGCAGACTCTGCAAGAGAGGCGCTCTGCATCGCGCTGTAGCTTGCTTGCCAGGTTTCGAGAGGGTGCTTTTCTGGATGAGGTATCGTATATATTGCTTCCCCCTACTTATACCTCCCAAGGAGATCACGAAAGTAAAATTATAGAGATTCGAGCGCGCACGGAGGCTTTCCGGCAGCCGCCGTATTTTTGTGTTGTTTTGACACAATTCATGTTTGCAAACGATGATCTCTGTCATTTACTTTTGATTTGCGCTCACAATTATGTTTATACGATAATGACTCTCCACGTTTTGCGTAGCTGTCATGACTGTTGGAACATTCAATGAGTTGGCTGTTTAAGTTAATGATGCTTCAGCTAATCGTCCCCCACAAACTGCCGTCTTTGGAACTCTTAGGTCTTTCACTGCACGTTGACCTCGGCCTCTGAATGCAAATACGAAGTGTGCACTACTCGTAAACAACATGAACTGATGCCTAGTCCGTACCGAACGCGCGCAGTTCAGCGCGACACGTGCCTTACCTGCGCTGTTGAGCGCCAAACACAACCATCCCATTACTACCACTGTTCGCATTATTTTGCCTATCCATTGCAAGTTGTACAAGCCGCTTCACCTCTGGATAGCTATGGTAACCTGCATCGTGTTGACAAATTTTGATCTTCCTCAACAATTTTTATTCCCCAGATTTTGCTCCATCTTCAAACTGACGGACATCAGTTCCGAACAGGATGAAAGTAATTTAACATCCATTCTATAGTGGGCATCTCCACCGTGTCTGATAACTATCGAACTATTTCTTCATACTTAGTCACTTCCATTTCCATCAGAGTACGACGAATATGATGTCTGTAGGAACGAAAATCAGCATTTCTTTCTTTTCCGATTGCAACTGAAACATGAATGCACGCCGCATCATAGCAGTCATACAGAATTAATCCCTGTGAAACACCACAAGATAACATCACACAAATGAAGCCCATGAAAAATGAAAGTACGGGCTTTCCGGTTAAACAGTTTCAAATAGTATTATCTCAAGAGCTGCTGAGAATAGGAGCCATATGTTACTGACACTTTCCCTTCAGAACCGTTTATAGCATAACCTCTTTATTTATTTATTCGATTATCCCTTTTGGAGGGCACGATAAAGTGACCTTGGTTTTGCTTCTTTGATTTAATTTTCTTTGCTCCCAGACTTCCTTCATCCTTCTATAGTGTCGTTCCTTTTCTTCCTGTGTCCATTTTCTTCCATCTGCCCACTTCTTTCTTTCCTGAAACCCTGCCTTTTGTGTCGTTTCTCTAAAAAGTATTCTATTATCTACCATTCTAACTCCTGCGTTTTGCATGTCTTTGTCAATTTTTGCGAAGGTCTGCTTGCTTAGTCTGTTAGTGTCCATTCCGTATGTGTGTCCATAATACTATAGTCTTCTTTTTTTCATTATATCAGTTATCTTTTCCTCTTTCAAACTGAGTACTCTGTTTGATCTTAATTTGTACAACCTCTTTACATAGCTACATAACTTTCCTATTGAAACACTACTTATAAATCGAAGTTATTCCTTTTTTTATTAAACAATTAATAATTAAAATTAATAATTAAAGTAAAATTAATAATTAACAGTAGCAAAAAGTACTAATGAAATTTTAGCATATGGCACACATGCATATCAGCAACAAAGTACAATTTTTAGGTCCCGTCTTTTCAGATTTGGTGGAACTCCTACTTGAGCTGCGTCTTTAATTATTCTGAATCAAAATTACCCGTGAAGAGATTATTGACCACTTTTCGCATTCGGATGTAAAAAGGTATGCTTTTCTCTTGAACTGAATATAGCCAGGGGAGGTATCTATTTTTTTTTGTAACAAAAAATGGAAAATTATTGTAGAACGCCTCGTCGACGACTATGTCTTTAGAGTTGGATCTTCATCTTTGAGTCGCAGTGTGACGTAGTGAGTCACACCTTTGTGTCCGTCCGATCTACACTGCAATACACTCCAACTCCACTAGGCTCTGTATTGTCATCTACGCTTCCAAGAAGATTAGTTATGTGTACTGCTCATCAGATATTGGACTTGATCCTTTTTTACCCAAAATGTGACCAACTTATCCGAAGCCTGCACTAGAGTACCGTAGGAAGCGAGCTTTCAGTCTGACGTTGACTCCAAAGCTAGGAAAGTCATTGAGCAGTTTACTGTTCACATCAAACGTATCCTATCGCATACTATTATTCTCGCATACCGATAACTAGTTATTTGGTTTTGGAAGTTTCCTCGGCGTGGCAGATCCAGTATAGTATTTCTGCCATTGTCCAGACGAGTAGACAATGGCACATTTATGACGATATGATTATAAATGACTTGGAGGTACTTTTGTTGTCACGCAGCTATTTATTCCAGAGTTCATCTCACAGTCCCCGAGAGGAGTTGAGACAACGCTCATGCCTTCAAGAATCGGTCGAATCCTCTGACGCAGCCGACTATGTCAGTTATTAAAATATTCAGCTCAAAACGTGTGCATCAAATAGGCTGGACACCGGAAAGACTACTGTGTACTTTGTTTTATGTTCCCCAGTATTGTACCTTTTCCAGAGGTGGTGTGTTTAATATCGCCTTTTAATCAGTGTATTTCGCTTTTGTAAATCCTCATGTGTACAAACTAAACACGCGGATGTACCAAGCAGTAGCTGTCAAACATCCTCAGTCGTGAACACAAAGGCTCCAACCTATTTTTCCACCGCGCTCTACCTAATGTAACAATAGATGCTATCAGAACTCTACTTGACATCTCATCTGTATACAAGTCCCTTTCCTGTCGTACCTATTTCAAATCTGAGACGTATCCGCTGCGCTGTACCTAACGTAACAATAGATGCTATCAGAACTCTGCTTGACATCTGATCTGTATACAAGTCTCTTTCCTGTTATACCTACTGCACATCTGACACGTCTCTCCGACTAATAAGATCACAGGCTTAGGCAACTTTGCCCGCATCGGCTCTAAACCTTAATGTTTACATATCGTTATTTCTGTTAGAGAACCGAGGAAATTGAATTACATGATCAGACGCATCTGCCCTCTCAAAGCAGCGTGTCTCTATTTAGAGACAGCTCCCATTTCTTAACGAGTGTTACATGTTTTCTCACAATCCCACGTCCTAAGAACAACGATTCCATGACTATCTATCTGTTTCACACAATAAGAGTTCTCAGTTTTTTTCTGATTCCAGTGTGTTTACTTGCAGTGGACCATTGTCTGTTCGGTTTCTTGTTTGTCGGAAGCAGTACCTACTCAAAAGCTATCTCTACTGCTTCTCGTGTATTCTCTCTTCCCAGCTCGTCGTAATCATAATGCTTTGTGTGCATCTTTATAGAAACAGATAACCATATTAGCTTGATATTTACTGCATAAGATAAAAAGCATCCTAATTTTGAGACACGTTTTACGCTTTTGAGAGAAGTAGCCAGCTGAGATGTTATAGAAGAATGCTAATGATTAGGTCAGTATATAGGATTACCGATGTGGAGCTACTGAAACGTGTCGAGGAGAATAGTTCTTTGTGGCACAACTTGAGTAGAAGGAGAACTCGGTTAATAGCACACATTCAGAGACGTTGAAGAACGCCCAGTGTGGTACTGGAGGGTACGTCTTCAGTTACTTGCTGGATGTATCCCAGTCTCTGTTTTCCTGTGCAGTTTCACCCCCTACTGCTTCCTGTAGCATCATGATATCTTAACAGATGTCGTGTCATCTGTCCCTTCTTATTTTCAGTGTTTTCCATATATTACTTTCCTCGCCTATTCTGCAGAGATCCTCCTCTTTCCTTACTTTATCAGTCCAGCTGATTTTCACTATTCGTCTCTAGCACCAACTCTCAAACGTTTCGATTCTCTTCTGCTCCGATGTACTCACAAAAAAAAATTATTCAGTTGGCTCTAAGCACTATGGGGGTTAACTTCTGAGGTCATTAGTCACCTAGAACTTAGAACTATTTAAACCTAACTAACCTAAGGACATCACACACATCCATGCCCGAGGCAGGATTCGAATCTGCGACCGTAGCAGCAGCGCGGTTTCGGGCTGAAGCGCCTAGAACAGCTCGGCCACTGTAGCCGGCGATTTACTCACATTCCATGCCTCACTACAATACTGTGCTTCAAACGTACATTCTCAGGAATTTCTTTCTCAAATGATGGCCTATGTCTGATACAAGTAGACTTCTCTTGACCATCAACGTCCTTTATACCAGTGCTAGTCCGATTTTTATGTCCTCCTTGGTCAGTCCATCATGGGTTATTTTGCTGCCTAGTTAGCAGATTCCTTAAATTGGTATCCTTCTTGAGGACCAATTCTGATATTAAGCTACTCGGAATTCTCATTACTGCTACTTCTCATTACTTTCTTCTGTTTACTTTCAGTTCATATTCTGTACTCAGTAGGCTGATCACTCCATTAAAAAGATCCTGTAATTCTTCCTCGGTTTCACTGAGGAAGACAGTGTCATCAGCGAATCATTAATTTCCTTTCATCTTCAATTTTAATTTCACTCTTGAACCTTCTTTTACTTCAGTAATTGCATCTTCTATATAAAAACTGAACAGTGGAAGCGAGAGACTACATACTTGTATTGCAACCTTTGTAATCAGACGTCTTCGTTCATAGTCTTCCACTCTCATTGTTCTCCCTTGGTTCTTGAACGTACGATAATTGTATATTACCCGTCTTTCCCTATAGCTGACCCTATTTTTCTCAGAATTTCTAACATCTTTCACCATTTAATAGAGGGTTATTCTATATGATGGACCCATTTTCAAAGCTTCGAATTTTTTCAAATACAAATCCAAAATAAACAAGCTTTATACCAATGAAAAGAGGAAGTCTCAAAGTTTTCGTAATGTTTTATATGAATTTAATAATTTGTAATAATTTGTAATTTGTTAGTTTTTAATAATTATTTAATAATTAGAAATGTGATAAATGGTCAATGTGGCCACCGTTGGCTGCACGGCAAACATCGACGCCATAGCCAAACTCGTCCCACGAAGCCTATCTGCTGTTACTGAATGCACGGCACGATGATCCGGTTCCGCAGATCTTTCAGATTGGTTGGGAGGGGCGGAACGTAAAGAGCTTCCTTCAAACATTATGAAAAAAAAATCTTTGAAACTTTCTCTTTTCATTGGTATAAAGCTTCTTCATTTTCGACTTGTACTTGAATACATACGAATTTTTGAAAATGGGTCCATCATTTAGAATAACCTTGTATTGTCGAAAGCTTTTTCCAGGTCAACACACCCTGTAAACGTGACTCGATATTTCTTCAGTCTTACTTCCATTCTCAACTGCCTCTCTGGTGCCTCTACTTTTCTTACAGACAGACTGATCGTCGTCTAACAGAACCTCAATTATTTGTTTCCTTCTTCTGTATATTTTTCATACCATCAACTTTGATGCCTTACCTGTTAAGCTAATGGTGCAATAATTCTCACTCTTGCTATCTTCGGAATTTTGTGGATGATGTTTTTCCGAAAGTCACATGGTATATCGCCAGTCTCATAAAATCCAACACACCAACGTGAATAATCGTTTTGTTACCATTTCTTCCAATGATTTAGAAATTATGATGGAATATTATCTGCCGCTTCTGCGTTATTTGATCTTTTTATTTCTAACTCTAATACTGGATTTCTAGTTCTTCCCTGTAGACTGCTGCTTCTTCTATCACGTCGTTATGCAAGGCCTTCCCCTCGCACAGGCCGTTTACTCTTACCACCTATCCACTCTCTGCTCCACATTTACCAATGGCAATGCTTTTAACTTCACCCTAAACTGTTTTGACTTTTCTGTATGCTGAATCAGTACTTCCGACAATTATTTCTTTTTCCATTATTTCACATTTCTCGCACAGGCCGTTTACTCTTACCACCTATCCACTCTCTGCTCCACATTTACCAATGGCAATGCTTTTAACTTCACCCTAAACTGTTTTGACTTTTCTGTATGCTGAATCAGTACTTCCGACAATTATTTCTTTTTCCATTATTTCACATTTCTCGCACAGGCCGTTTACTCTTACCACCTATCCACTCTCTGCTCCACATTTACCAATGGCAATGCTTTCAACTTCTCCCTAAACTGTTTTGACTTTTCTGTATGCTGAATCAGTACTTCCGACAATTATTTCTTTTTCCATTATTTCACATTTCTCATGCATCCCTTTCGACTTAGCGTCCCTGCACATCCTATTTATTTCATCCCAAAATAACATACTTCTGTATTCTTGAATTTCCCTGAATATTTTTACACTTCCTTCTTCCGTCGATCAGCTGAAGTATTTCTTCTGTTACCCATGGTTTCTTCGCTGTTACCTTCCTTGTACCTATGTTTTTCTTTCCAACTACTCTCACTGCCCATTTTAAAGATTTCCATTCCTCTTCAACTGAACAGCTTACTGAATTATTCACTGTCGGAATATCCGTAGCCTCAGATAACTTCAAGCGTATCTCTTCAGTCTTGGTACTTCCGTAGCCCACTTCTTCGCTCACCGATTCTTCCTGATTACTCTCTGAAACTTCAGACAGCTTTTTTCATTACTAAATTATGATCTGAGTCTATATCTCCTGCTGAGTACGCCTTACAATCCAGTATCTGATTTCGTAATCTCTGCCTGACCATGACGTAATCTGACTGAAATCGGAGTTCAGGGAGTATGTGTGCATCCGCACAGAAGAAGAACTCTTACGGGACTTGGTAAGAATGTCTTCCACAAGTAATGAGTATGTTGGGTTGGGACACTACGAATGTAGTATGTGGACATATAAGATGAGAATGTGAGTCTCGCTGGAGACGTACGCTAGATAGTCCATGCAGTCTCACTGTCCTTTGTGCCATCGGTGGCTCAGATGGATAGAGCGTCTGCCATTTAAGCAGAAGATCCCGGGTTCGTGTCCCAGTCGGTGCACACATTTTCACCTGTCCCCGTTGATATATATCAACGCCCGTCAGCAGATGAAGGTATTAATATAATTCTAATTTCGTTCTAGACGGCTGCAGGTTATCAATGGCGTCTGTTCTTTCGGACATCCATATAAGTATACAAGGAATAGATGTTGACATAAAATTAGCGAGAATATATCACTTTATTTATCGTTCATTTTTCTGTTGTTGCAGGGTCCGTACACAGGTGGCAGCATGAACCCAGCTAGAACACTGGGACCAGCCGTATGGAGAGGGGAATGGACGCAACATTGGGTAAGTCATCATTCTCCTATGACATCATTCTTGAACCTGTAAATGAGTATTTTGTGTGAGTGAATTTTTAAAGATGAATATTTTCTTAGTCTAACATTTTGCACATGACTGTAACCTTTTCAAGTAAGAGTTTACTGTTTCCCAAATCTTGGCAGGACTGATTTCTGTTGTTTTCGTAGCCCTGAGACATGTCCGACAGAACAGACATCTCACATATAATAATATACAGGCTGTCTATTTTAACTTGAGACGACTAAATGTCTCGAAAATGACGCATCGTGCCAAAAAAAAAAGAAAGGTTTGGGCAAAAAGCTGATTGCTACAACTGGCTACCTCCTAACCATCCCTCCTGCGCGGGAGGGGTCAACTTTGTATTTTCAAATGGGAACCCCCAATTTTTATTGCATATTTAAATTACATGCCAAACGATACGTACGGTTTATATAACCCTTGTTTTCCATTCCTGGCAAATGGCACTGTAATCGACAAATATCAAGTGTGCCTGTTTTTGCAACAAAGAACCGACGCATTTGATTCAAAATTTCCTTTACATTGTAAATGTAATCGTTTGTGTTATATTCGACATTTACTTTAGCGTTGCAAATTTGAGTGTACAGTACTAATAATATGACAAGACAGTGACGTTTCTGGCAAATAAACTCTTATATGGTAACGTAGTTTTCTGTTCTCTACGGGATTGGTTCAAATGGCTCTGAGCACTATGCGACTTAACATCTGTGGTCATGAGTCGCCTAGAACTTAGAAGTAATTAAACCTAACTAACCTAAGGACATCACACACATCCATGCCCGAGGCAGGATTCGAAATGCGACCGTAGCAGTCGCGCGATTCCGGACTGAGCGCCTAGAACCACGAGACCACCGCGGCCGGCCTCTACGGGATTCATTGTGGTGAATCTCCAAACCATTGCTACGGTTGACATCGTTGGCCGCTCTCGAGCCCCGCCACCAGGGTTACTTATTTCGCTGTCACTCTTACGCTGGTCGCTGTGCGACTACCGCCGGAAAAAAAAAACCACAACCATTATAGTAGGGTATAATGTCCATGAAGAGATAGCGACAGGTGCACCTGCCGTGAATACTCACCAAAATCAAGCACCCCAGTGGTATGAGGCAATGGGCTCTCCGATATCAAGTATCCCAATGGGAACAGAAAACTGCTACGTTCACGTCGTTGTTCCTGGAGCACACTGAGCGTAGTTTCTAACCAGACATAGAAACGGGCGACCGTGTCGTACTGTGCAATCAAATTTCCAAAACTCAAGTAACGTTTGAACATAAACACCAACCGTTAGAAAATAGTGATTTACATTTACATCGTAAATGAAATGTAGAATCAAATGCATGATTCCTTAATTGCGAAAGCAGGCAATTTGTTGGTTACTGCGTCATCTACCACGAATGGCAAAATAGGCTTTGAGAAAACCGTACGAGGAGGAGTGGTAAGGAGTTGGCCACTTGTAGCATAGACAGATGTCCCCTTTACAAATAATAATTTTTCACCTAGAAATTTTTTTCTTACAATGCGTCGTTGTCTCAGCAGAAACGAACACCCTGTATATGCGCCTTGATGATAGTGATAACTTAAGTTTTGATGCATAGTATGGCCGAACTCTTGTAGGTATCTAATAAAACTGCAAACAATGAGGTTAGTGGACGGGGGATACTAAATGTGTAGTGTGCAACAAGTTAAGAAGTTGGGCTGCAAGAGAAGTGTATCCGGATACCTAACGTGGTTAACGCGACAGCTCGTATGAAGCCAGAAATCTGGGTTCTAGTTTCAGTCTGGCACAAATTTCCACTTGTTACCACCGAATTTAATTAAATGCCCAGTTGTGGCTGAGATCTGTATGTCTCTTAAATAATGTATCCATACTCATCTCCACAGGCAAGTTTCGACGGAGTTATGGGATGCTGTTCTTTACAGACAATATCCGAGTAGGCGGGGAGAGAGGTGGAGAGGAGGCCAAATCAAGTGGGAATAGTTGAGATGAGACTTGCAGAATCTGATTTTGCCGTACAACCAAGGGAAACTTCCCAAAACCCTAGACTGGAAAAGAGAAAAAGGACATCCTCATTCATACATCATCATAGATCGCCTTTAATCTAGCCAATCTTGGCTGCCTTCTTACATTGTGTCATTTTAAAACCTTCCTACCTCTGAAGATACGCTACCAATATATGGTACGAAAGCTACCAATCTACAAATTAAAATAAAAAAAACAACCGCACCACAAAATAATTATCAGAATAAGATGGAGATAGGAAAATATGATGTACATATACAGACACACAAATGATTACAAATTCGGAAAAATTGCTTGGTTTATTCTAGAGAAGGGGTTCACAAATTGAGCAATTCAGTAACGCTTTGGAATACAAACCACAACCATTATAGTAAGGTATACGGGCAGTTATTCGGTTTGGCATTGATGATAGAGTTGTTAGGTGTACTCCAGAGAGGTAACGTGCCGAATTCTGTCCAACTGGTATGTTAGATCGTCAAAAACGCGCCACATATATCTGCGATTTTAGTTAGAGTAACAAAATATTTTTAATCTATTTTAACATACCACTAACAATTTAAGAGTAATAAGAAGCAACTACAAAGAACAATTTAGTAGGGAAATTTCAGAGCCCGTTAAAATTAAAACTGGAGACGGGCAGAGACACCAACTTTCTTTAAAATAGTCATGGAAAAAATAACGAGGGCATGGACAGAAGCATTGCCAGAAGAAATAATAGAAAGAATCGCTAAGGTCAGGGTTGCAAGGTGGAGTGCCTAGCGTATGCTGATGATCTGGGATTGTTATCCAACGACAAAGATGAAGCTCTGATGATGTTCGAAAAACTATATGAGGCGACAAAAAAAAATGGAATACATGTACGAT
Source organism: Schistocerca gregaria (assembly GCF_023897955.1). Taxonomy (NCBI): domain Eukaryota; kingdom Metazoa; phylum Arthropoda; class Insecta; order Orthoptera; family Acrididae; genus Schistocerca; species Schistocerca gregaria. Next base: position 181,804,805 of record NC_064927.1, read on the forward strand.
GCATGATGAAGAGGTTTTGTAGAAACCAATAGAACAGACAAAATCAAGTGTCTTGGTTAATGGATCCAACCGAATGGGCTCGTTAAAGAAGCAAACAAAGCACGAGTCAGAAGGATAGGTTAGTACCGAATAGATATAAAAAAGAACGATCTCTTACAAGGTAAATAATAGTCGCTACAACGAATTGTTAAACTAGAAGCACTTCATTGTCCATACTGAGTGATAAAGAACCGGAGGTAAGTGAGAAAAAAATTTAAGACAGATCCTCGCATTTTAAAAAGATGTATATGGGAAAAAAGGAGAAATGAAGACATGGGCAAACAGCTGCAGAGCATCCCAGACACTACACGCCATAGAAGGCTGAAGTTTTATAGGCACCTATTCTGAACGAACACATAACGATTCGTTACGCCCCCAAATTAGCGGCGACCACAAAATGCGTTGAAGGAATAAGAAAGAACATGGAGGAAGTTGGGATCAATCAGAAACAGACAGAGAGATTTGAGATGTAGAGGTATCTAGAATTAAGGCTGAAAAATTAAGGGAGTTCCAGGAGAAGCAAAGTACAAGGACCACGATCACACCGACAGAGAAAACGAAGAATCTTGGTGAAAGCTTGAAGAGATTCTGGGAGGAGAAGAAAAGACTAACCAGTGAACCAGTTGTTTCGTGTGGTACACAGTAGGTCGAAGTCAAAAACTAAGCATTTGCGGTTCAGGAAAAAGTAGCATTTTAAACGCATTCTCCCGAAAATTTGACAAGAACATGTCACGCAGTTAACTTGATAATCATAACAGTATCAAACGCTTACTTTGATACCGACGTAAATTACATGATATAAAATCGAAGTTTGTAGTGCACAAAATGCCCGCGTGCGTGGACTTCGACCTTGAGGCGAAACGAAGTATTTTAAATATTTTAAATTTAAATTTTGTCGACAGGAACCAAACATCGTATCCAAACTAAATAAAGAATGTTTGTTGTTGTATCATAATATGAGAGAAAGTTAAGATCAGGATTCCACTGGGTAGATGATAGTTTTCAGAAATTCAGTGACGATTTTGTAGTGTGATATGCTGCGATCCGTAGGTATCAGACAAGAATATGTATCCCAATTCTTTGAAAATATATTGTTCCACTTTCCAAGTTACCTACTATGGGCTGCGACATATACACGAAAGAGTAAGCTGTCACGTATCATCGAAATCATCCCGCTAGCAAGCTCTCTCGGTGTTGTAATCACTCCAAAAAATATCATTGAATTACTCTTGTGTAATGGCTTTTCAATGTATCTACTCGGTGAATATCTGTCGAGCTACTCTTCTTTCTGAAAATAAAGATGCAATAGTCCCAAGCGTGTACAAAAGGGTCAGATGCACAATAGCTTACGTATGTCAGCAACAAATGTACAAAAAAGAAACTGTCTGCAACCTGATTAATGAAAGGAAAGAAAATTCTACTTGCATTGTTTTTGAACGTTTCAGTTAAATGGCATACATTCGTTATTTAAATTCTCTCGAAAAATTTTCAGCACTCAAATCCCTTTCCTCCATAAAATCTCACAACAGAACTCTTTTCCGTGTCTATAATCTCACACACGAGTTTTCATTATTATTTCTGAAGGAGAGAGCACATTTCCTTTTTCACCAAAGTAGCAAGTACGTTCGTAAGTAATATATTGCAATATCAAAGTATAATTATCCTTTTAATAATTACACCTATGCTGCTCGTTAAAAAAAAAAAAAAAAAAAAAAAAAAAAAAAAAAAAAAACTCTCTGGGACTATTTACGTTACCTCACTCGCTCACAGATGTCACTCTCGTCAACAGTTCAAGTTCCCTTTATCGAGTCGTCATTAATCACACTACAAATGGTAATACTCTCTCACAGACCGCTTCTCTCTCTCTCTTCATCATTTGCAGCATGAGAAGCCATGTAAAACCCATTTTAACTACTACTTCGCCTTTACCCATATAATTTAAAACGTTGTTGTTGTTGTTGTTGTGGTCTTCAGTGCTGAGACTGGTTTGATGCAGCTCTCCATGCTACTAGATACTGATTGTGCTGTGCTTGCAGGTGTACTGGGTGGGACCGCTGCTGGGATCTGCAGTCGCGTCGCTGCTCTATCTGACGCTCTTTGACGCGAAGCCCGCGGCGTCCACAGCTTCCCGCAACCGGCGCGGTGTCGAGGATGGCGCTGCAGGCACTGCAGGCACCGAGAAGGCCGAGTCCATCCCACTCAACTAGAACAGCCGCCGAGTGGAGGTTGCCACACTGCAGAGTACATGACAGGGGAGCCCGTCTGCTCCAGACCCCAGCGTGCCGTCACCTCCTGCTCTTCATTGCATTCCATGCCACACCTTCACCATCATTATCCTCCGCTACTCCATTTGGTAAAAGAAAAGTGTTCTGTCGGCATATCTTTGCTACTGTTGATCGGTTGGTCACTTACAGGCGATGATGGTAGTTTGCAACGTCATCACTTCGACTGACGCCTGATTTTCCTTTCGGACAGGTTTTGTTCTCACGCCCAGTCACTGTGCTTTATGCATGGTAGAGTCATTTCTGTTGAAACATTCCAGTTCTGATCGACGAGGAATTTTAGCCACGCATTCATCACCTGAAAATATTCGTTTGCCAGATCACAAGAAAGTAGCATTCTATATCGACAAAGAGCGCTACTTTGTTCCAAATTGTTGAGTTGCAATTTTTAGATTCGAAATGTAACTTCAAGCTCAGTCAACAAACGTTGCCACTCCACAAAAATTCCAGGGACTAGTATCGAATCCAAAACGTCTTGCTTAAAGTTACGGCCCGAGGAGAGCACTAGTAAGTCTAATAATGGCGATCCTCTTCTGAAACCCATTGTTCCGGAAACCATTTTTCTATAAACCGTAAAACTTGCAACATAAAACTCTCGATAAAACTGGAAACCATACCTATTCGCAATCGCGAAACTTTCGAACATCAAGTAGTAACTCTTCGGAAGTGCAGACGATAATAATTATGCAGAAGGCAAAAAGTGTGGTGGCTCTGCAGATCGTTACCGACTTTAACTGAATATTCTTCGACTGCATGAGACACTGGCTATACGAAACATGGTTCCCTTCTTGGGAAATGTCCAAAGGTGAAATACATCACATGTGATTATCTTCTTTAATTCATTCAGTGGCAGTGTTATTCTGGAATCACTAGAAAGTGTCATGTCTTCATATGCAAGTAGTGTTCACTTTTCCTTTCACACAGGAGTCGTCCGCTATATTAACTTATAAAAGATATATTGGTTAAATTTTATCTCACTCTGCTGTGACCAAGCAGTCAATAGCACAGATACATTCTCCAGCTCTGAAGTTTCGGAGCTAGTCATCTTGTGGAGAAACTAACTTTTAATGCTTGCTTGAGCGTCGGATAGCAACATGTCTGGTCTAAAACTGTAACTTGATAAACTGCGTGATCTTCCCCACTGTAGACACAGTCTATGATCGAGTCATGATGATTTTCCAAGAAGGCAACTTGTACGTGACTAGGAATCACGAATAGCCTCATTTATACGGGAGCTATCACATAACTGAAGCACATTAGTCTTCCTCAGGACAGCAAGTCATCCGCTACATTAATGTAGAATTAGTTTTTTATTAACAGTTCACACCATTAACAAGGACCATCAGAAATTGGTATCGTATTGTAACAGAGTACAAGATGTATATTTTGTGTCGATTTCAGTTTTTCTGAACATTTGTCTCCAACACGGGTGATGAAGGGCAGACGACTTCTTCCATAATTCTATATATATCGTTAGTATCTTCTTTGTGAATGAAGTTACAGTGTATGTAAAAATATAAAACCAATAACCCTCAAAATAGGTATACATATACGGTCAGCTAATACACCATGCAATGTTACGGACTGACCTAATGCAAGTAATGTGAAGTCAATCGCCTGATCATCCTACATATGATGGGCATCTACTGGATGCAAAAGACTAATGAAGAATAAAGTCAAAATATTTCCAAAAAATAAAGTCTTACATAATATCACATTTGGTATTGAATTCTCACGTATTTGACCGAGTGCCACACACAAAAAAAGAGTTCAAATCATCATATTCCAGGATAATCTAAAGGCAAGCATTAAGAATCATAGTTCTTCAGATGACCGTACCATTCAATAAGAAGACTGACTGCTGGCATGTTTCTTTCATTTGCACAAATAAAACACTATTTGCAGCTATTTTCATGAACTAAGATAATTTTTTTTATGTACTGAAGAAAGAGGTTGTTAAGACGGATACAAATTAAATTCTTGGTGATGAATGCGTGAGTACTACTTTTTAAGCAACTTTTATTGTGTACAAACATTATATCGTTATATAGTTTTTTCATATTCATCTTCGGTGCCAATTGTTATGTGCTAAAATTAGCGTCTATGTGTCAATATTTGTAGTGACATTAAATCTGCCATGTAATCATTGTTGTCTGTGTTAAAGCTCATGAATAGCTCTAAAATAAATTTTATATGTGTCTTTTGAAGTATAAGGATTAAATATGTTGTTTGTTATCAAATTATGTTGTCTCGTATTTCTTACTGTAATCCTTCTGTTAGCAACCATCGAATTCTCGTCACCCTCCACTATTCCAGGAAGATCTTTGTTCTGTTTCTACACTGTATACTCATAACACTGGTAAAAAACTGGAACTTTTTTCGTCATCTGGTTTCAAAGTGGGTGGATTATACTAATTCTGGGATACTTAATTCAGAGGTACAACAAGATTTTCTGTTACATCACTTTTATGGAGTATAAAATAAAAGAGAAATCGTATCGATTTTTTTTCATTATGTGTTTAATTTAATAACCGAAGTACGATATACATATTTTTTACACTTACCTAATGCATTATCATATTCTACAATACGTCACATATACTAACGAAACATTAATGACAGTTAGAAATTTTACTGTACTGCAAAGTTAATGTTAATTTAGTTTGAAAAGCAGCGTAAGCGTATGAAATGTCTTATCGGCCTCTATAAACAAATTGCGCTGATCATTGAAGCTTTCCAGCAGCCTTGATGGTGACGCTCCATGGTAAAAATGTCTTGGCGCGAACTGTTCACCGCTACCATCACAATGTTTTGCGAGAATAAACATCAGGTCCGCAGCTCGTGGTCCCACGATCGCATTCTCGCTTTCGAGCACGGGGTCCTGGGTTCGGATCCCCGCGGGGTGAGGGATTTTCACCTACCTCGAGATGACTGGGTGTTTTTGATTCTCTCATTAGTTCATAATTATTCCTGAAAGTGGCGAGATTGGGCTGAGCAAAGGTTGGTAATTTGTACGGACGCTGATAACCACCCAGTTGAGCGCTCCACAAACCAAACGTCATAATCATCATCAATAAACATCAGGGTACGAAACAGAAATCGTAGTTTTAATTACGCTTTAGAGTCCATTATTGTATTGTCATGTTTCAGTTGACATTTTATTGGATTCTGAAGCCTGCACTGTCCCACAGACGCAAAAACCAACAGTATTTTGTACAAGAATCAGAATATTAATCTTGAAATAGTGCATGAATTCTTTACTCACAGATGAGTACCAAATCATGATCTTTATACCTCATGGTCTCCAGGACCACAGCTATGCTTTTGTGTGTCCCCTTCCTTTGAGACATGAGTACTGGTGGAATTATTACTATTAAACATCTGTCAATACAAGTTGATATCATTATCTCAAAACGTCCTAGAAAATGAAGCTTATCTCCCGTCTAACGACAGTTTTATAGCTGTCACTATGTAACGCAAAATATTTGTCAGCTTCATGACGACAATTTTTTTAATTTTGAATACATAAAGAAGCAAAATAACAAAATCGACAGTGAATGTAAGAAAAAATACTAATTTTACGTTTATAAGCGTACATTTTGTTTCTACGACAGAAAATGTATAGGACTGAGATACCACTCACAAGATTACAAATTATTCATCACAAATATAATGCAATAAAATAATGAAGTTATAACTAGAATACATTATACAACAGCTCAATGATATGCATTTAAAGCAACACTGAATACCAAAACGTAAACAGAAAAAACATTGACTCAATCTGCCAGCACATAATGTGGAAAAACATCTCCTAATTGTTGAGCGCACCCTCTTGTTCCTTTTCATGCCAAAGATATAGCAACATGCACTTGTCTCCGTTGTATATTTCATATGAAAAGTAATAAAATATAACTACCAACAGAAATATGTACTTCTGACTTACCGCAGTGACAGTCCATAACCCACATCCAAAAGAAAGATGTGTTGTGCAATATCGTGTCGTGGTTCCGCACGCTGGGCACGAGGTTTCCACGTACGGCAGAGCTCGCTTGTGCGACCGATTCCGCATCCGATGACACCACACCGTGCAGCCATTGGTGGCGTTAAAGGGATAAACACATTCAAGCTACCAATAAGTTCTTTTTTGTATCACAGCAGCAGAGAAATTTAAGACGAACTCAGTAGAAAATAGAAACTCATTAGACACAAAGTAAAAATTAAGATAAAAGGAAATTGGTTTTCGTCTTATTAAAGGACATATTCGACGATTCCTCTGATTCGTTTTCGTAGAAACTGCAACAAACCTAAATCAGGAATGTAAAGGTTTGTGTCCGTCTTTTTATAGGCCTACCTGCAATTTAAAAGCGAACTACCAAATGTGTTTGGCCTTCGATCAGATACTATCGCTGCTTCTGCATGTATCATTAAGCTCTGCAGTACGGGAATATGATATATATATATATATATATATATATATATATATATATATATATATATATATATATACTCCTGGAAATTGAAATAAGAACACCGTGAATTCATTGTCCCAGGAAGGGGAAACTTTATTGACACATTCCTGGGGTCAGATACATCACATGATCACACTGACAGAACCACAGGCACATAGACACAGGCAACAGAGCATGCACAATGTCGGCACTAGTACAGTGTATATCCACCTTTCGCAGCAATGCAGGCTGCTATTCTCCCATGGAGACGATCGTAGAGATGCTTGATGTAGTCCTATGGAACGGCTTGCCATGCCATTTCCACCTGGCGCCTCAGTTGGACCAGCGTTCGTGCTGCAAGTGCAGACCGCGTGAGACGACGCTTCATCCAGTCCCAAACATGCTCAATGGGGGACAGATCCGGAGATCTTGCTGGCCAGGGTAGTTGACTTACACATTCTAGAGCACGTTGGGTGGCACGGGATACATGCGGACGTGCATTGTCCTGTTGGAACAGCAAGTTCCCTTGCCGGTCTAGGAATGGTAGAACGATGGGTTCGATGACGGTTTGGATGTACCGTGCACTATTCAGTGTCCCCTCGACGATCACCAGAGGTGTACGGCCAGTGTAGGAGATCGCTTCCCACACCATGATGCCGGGTGTTGGCCCTGTGTGCCTCGTTCGTATGCAGTCCTGATTGTGGCGCTCACCTGCACGGCGCCAAACACGCATACGACCATCATTGGCACCAAGGCAGAAGCGACTCTCATCGCTGAACACGACACGTCTCCATTCGTCCCTCCATTCACGCCTGTCGCGACACCACTGGAGGCGGGCTGCACGATGTTGGAGCGTGAGCGGAAGACGGCCTAACGGTGTGCGGGACCGTAGCCCAGCTTCGTGGAGACGGTTGCGAATGGTCCTCGCCGATACCCCAGGAGCAACAGTGTCCCTAATTTGCTGCGAAGTGGCGGTGCGGTCCCCTACGGCACTGCGTAGGATCCTACGGTCTTGGCGTGCATCCGTGCGTCGCTGCGGTCCGGTCCCAGGTCGACGGGCACGTGCACCTTCCGCCGACCACTGGCGACAACATCGATGTACTGTGGAGACCTCACGCCCCACGTGTTGAGCAATTCGGCGGTACGTCCACCCGGCCTCCCGCATGCCCACTATATGCCCTCGCTCAAAGTCCGTCAACTGCACATACGGTTCACGTCCACGCTGTCGCGGCATGCTACCAGTGTTAAAGACTGCGATGGAGCTCCGTATGCCACGGCAAACTGGCTGACTGACGGCGGAAGTGCACAAATGCTGCGCAGCTAGCGCCATTCGACGGCCAACACCACGGTTCCTGGTGTGTCCGCTGTGCCGTGCGTGTGATCATTGCTTGTACAGCCCTCTCGCAGTGTCCGGAGCAAGTATGGTGGGTCTGATACACCGGTGTCAATGTGTTCTTTTTTCCATTTCCAGGACTGTATTTTAAGATTTTATTGTGCATGAAATTCTAGGTTCAGTTATTATAGTATTATAAGAGCATAAATAGATTTTGGACATAATCGGAGGAGGCGGGAATGCAGAGCGCGTACGTCTAGGACAAACTGAAGTATCCAGCTGAAAAAATCTCTGAGAAACGAACGAAGTATAGAATGTGCTGTCATTACATACCCCTTCCTCTCTCCACAAATCACTGCGTTTTATAACTGAGTACCACCCAGATGACCAGTCTAGGCGATACTTTGCCATTTGGTCGACTAATGATGAAATTAGAGGAACTTTTTAAACAAATGAAATCGTCGCTGTTTGGTCTGGTTTTTTTTTAACACGATTTTTTTTTATTTTTTGTATTGGTTTTTTATGTACTGATTTTAATTTAATGTTGTTTGTAATGATGTCTATGGCCCCGCTACCTTTCAAAATACTGACATATTGCAACCACAAAGTTCTACCACTCTCCAAATAACAATGAATAAATTAATGCACAGTAAAATGACCAAACATGACAATTAAAGGTGAAAACAAAGAATATCAGAATTCCATCTTTTGTTGTGATGCTTTTATTTTATTTCAAGACAATGTGCTGCGACCAGTTTCCTCTAATTCTCTGCTGACCAGGGTAGGTCTGAGTGTTGGAGCTTTCGAGGTGTAGCGCTTTGCATCGTGCCTATGTAAGTGCGAGACGGTAGCAAGCAGACATCTTCATACATGGGTCATGTCTCGCATGGAAGATGAGCGCGGATCCAGTAGCTAGCTGCAAGCAGTCAGCAACGTACGGAATATGAAATTATCAGGTAGTTAAAACACTATAATTCGGAATTAAAACCGTACTGATTGCAATTATTACGACTTTCTATATCCAACAACTGGAAATATATCATAGTTTTCACTAGCAAACTACCTTTAAATTAATCGCTCAGCTAATCCGATTCTGAAAAACATTTCTTGCAACCATTGGACTCGTTTAACGCTATTGGTTCTACTACAGCTTTACCAGCAGAGGAACATTATTCATTTTAATAAAAATGCACGTGGACATGACTGCAGAAGAAATCACCGAAAGGAGAACAGAATTTTTTCCGTGGCACATGGTCTGTCGGCCAGGAATTAGAACCTTTAGTAGATCGAAACCACAGTCGGGAATACTTCAGAAAGTGGACAGTGTAGCCCGGTGAGCGAACGGTAGACCAGGACAGTGCACGTGAATGTGAAAAGAAGGCTTGATGCCAAGAGGACTGGAATTTTACGACTTGAAACGGATGGCAAACGTCACCAAGACCACGAAAGGCGCAGCGTAGAACTGTACTAGACAGTGACAGACGCAGTTAGCAGCCAGTGTCACAGCGCAGAGCTGAGAACACGCCTCGAATGAGGGTTCTCAAACTGATGTTGAAGGCGGAGATCAGACCCGCAGAGACCACACGCTGCGACCACAGCAGACAAATAGAGATAAGTAGGGTGTATTTTGTTTATATTGTGTCTCGCTGTTTAGAGGCACGAAACGCGTGGGTGTTTGCAGCTCGTTACTAAATGCAAATAAGTAGGAGGCCGAGTTGATAGGAGCTGAAGGAGTCCAAGTTGCAATAATATGCGGTATGGCATGCTGTTAGAGAGAAGGACTATTATTCAAGAAACACATAGCACAATGAAAATTACTTATCTTCAGTAGTTGGTAGGACTGCAGCTACGGCTATAGCTAACACAACATATTCTCAGGGACCAAGCCTGATGGGCCTCCTCAGAGAATCCATGCAAACAGAACTGGCTGAGGGCCGATTATGAAAGTGCTACTGCCTAGGTTTAAATCTACGTAAAAAGTGAACGAGGCACACTCCAGTTCCGTCGAGCTACACAGCCCGTTAGAGTGCGCTGTGCTCGGCAGACGACGGTCTGCCAACCATATCTTGGCTCGGCGGTGTAGTAGTACCTCTGGCAATGATACTACAATTTATTGTGTGCTTGTATTACGAGACTTGCAAGGGTGAAAAAGAGCGACAGTTCTATAAATGTGAACGAAGGAGATAGGACTCAGTTCAAACTGAGTATCAGTCAAGTGAGCACTCCTGCCACGCGGGATTAGCCGAGCGGTCTGTGGGCGCTGCAGTCCTGGACTGTGCGGCTAAATCCGGCAGAGGTTCGATTCCTCCCTCGGGCATGGGTGTGTGTGTTTGTCCTTAGGATAATTTAGGTTAGGTAGTGTGTAAGCTTAGGGACTGATGACCTTAGCAGTTAAGTCCCATAAGATTTCATACATATTTGAACATTTTTGAACACTCCGGAACAATGACAAGCAACTGATTTATTAAGTAATGATATTTCAGTTGATGATGTTCCCTAGATATCTACAACTGTGGGTGTTAAATTGGAACAAAATAGTTCGGCAAATCCAACTACTGGAGATATCTTAAATCGCGATAGTATTCGGTTGAGTGATTTTAGTTATAATAGTTTATTAAATGTTAATCAGTTTGATGTGAATGAGCAAGAAACTGTTGGAACAAATGCTTAACTGGGTATGTTGCCTGTAAAGGAAATAGAACAGGGAGTTGTACTAGGGAGAAATGAACCAGGAACCTTGCAAGAAATGTTTGCAGCATTAATGTTTGATATGAACAAAACCTTTTCTTAAATAAAACAAGATATAAATAAAGATATAGATCAGCAGACTGATAACCTTGATCAGAAAATCGAGCAACAGTCTAGTAGCATTAATGGTTCGCTGGTGAACTTAAAAAGTTGATAAGTGAAATGAATGTAAAATTCAAAAACCAGGCTGCCGAGCTGAAGGAAATGTGAGAAAAGGATTTGTTTTTGTTTGGTACTAAGGCTAAACAATGAGTTCCTCAAGTTGAGAAAGATTCTACGAAATCCTCAAATGTTAAAAGTCAATTAACATAGGTTATTAAAAATGTAGCTATTGGAGGGAAACAAAGTGTAGATCAAGTTAAGAAGAACGTACATAAAATCGAGCAAAAATTACTGGCGTCAGATTTGTTTCGGAAATAACCACACAGCTTTAGGCAGTAAAATTACTGCAGAAAGTGAAAAATGCTCGAGGTCTGTGAAGGTTGTGTCTGATCGCGTGGAAGTGGTAGCATCTACTACAGATCGAGTTCAGATTGCAAGAGCATGAAAATAAATTGTCAAAAGTAGCGCATAAAATTAGGAGTGGCACTCACAGTGGAGGCTGTAGTTTGGTAAAGGAATCTTTTGACGTGGCTAATGTTACAAACAGACAATTTCTGCGTTTTGATGCGTCACAAAACGTGAATCAAACAGAATTTTGATTTTATCCACACTGGATGAGAGATCGTGGTTGTAAATGTCAATGTTAAAAAATATGTCGGCTCAACCACTTGTTTATAGTGTAAAACACTAATATTGACGTGTTTCGGAAGTCAAGCTTCCATCATCAGAATAATAAAAAGTGAAAGAACCTATTAAAACTCGCTAAAATGGAACATGCACCAGGCACAACAATATTGATAATAAAATTAAAACATCGTGGCTTCTTCCCTTGTTGCAGCCGTGTCTTCCAAGGTGCACCTCCACATAGTCATAAAAATATAAAAAACTCTAAAATGGTGTCGCCTATGGTGTTCAACGTCTAACCAAATGTCTCTCTCCTCTATCGTCGTAAACCGCCCATACGTCTTCGTTGATAGTGTTTTACACTATAAACAAGTGATTGAGTCGATATATTTTTTAACATAAACAGATTTTTGCAGTGATTCTAACAATTTTTTTGCCTGCTTGGTGGACTGATATACCAAAGATCGGCTTTTTTATGTGCAAATTCCTTTGGCGAAACTAGCATGCGACTGTCACCGCAAATGAACAATATAATACATCTGACAAATTTAAGGAGCCGTTTTTCAAAGAATAATGGGTTAAGCAGGAACAAATGAAGTTGCAGAACAGTTTCCGGGTGGGGGAAGAGTTAAATACAAGAAAGGAAGTTAGAACCTGAAGAAATTATTATGGGTTGCATGAATTGGCGCAATAAAATTATTGCTGTTCCTACGGATGACATTAACAAGTTTATTAATTACTTGGAAAGAGCTGAAAAGTCATTGCAAGAGGAGAAGCAAGGAAATAAGAACTTTGTGTCCCAAAGTTTAATGTGGAAAAGCGAAGGAACTTGAATGTAACTAGAATTGGCGTATTCCGGAATAATAATAATAACAGGAGAGGAACTGGGAGGTGGCGCCATACTGCGGCAGATTAACAGAGAATAAGCATCTTTAGATTGCTTTCTTGGCGATTTGACGATGAAGATTTTCGAAACAGACAACAGGTGGGGTTTGTAGTAAGAAGTGAACAATCATCACAGACTACGGGAAAGTAAATCCTGTCTATGAAGCAGCTAGCGTTGGCAGAACGGGTAACAGTAACCTGAATCCGCTATACATGCCCTTTGTATAAAGCAACAGCAAAATAACGGAATATGAAAGTAATGAAAGGAGTGATACAAGTGAAGTTAATGAGACTAATGAAGGTGGTATATGCCTGATTAACTGTAACTGGGAGGAATTTCTTAACAGCTAAGAACGAAGTAAACACTGCAGTATAGAGAATATGGAAGATGATTTAAAGGAAAATGACAAATCATCTGATATACAGGAAAGCATGAACAGTGAAACCGACGACAAATCTTGTCATGGAAATGGGGAGAACACAGATAATGAGAGGTTGCAGGAGCTAGGCGAGAAAAGGGTGCAGGAAATTCTGAAAGCAATTGATGAAGATTTATGTGCACCAATGGGAAAAGTGCAAGCAGATGGTGAACATACTGGAGGTCAGCCAGTTGATAATTTTGCGAAAATGAAGATGATGGTGACTACAGAGAATTAGTGAAGAAACTAATTATGGTAAAAAGAGAAGAGGTGGATAATGACAAGTTTTTGATCTGTCATTAGTGGACAGATTGACAAATTTTGAAAGGGTGGATAGTGAGAGAAATCTTGCAAATACATGTGTGAGGTGCAGACAAAGAGAAGGTTTTGACAGAAGAGAAATTGTACACATTTTACTGAAGGAAGATGAAGAAATAGTGACAAAAAACTTGTTGGTTGTGACTTTTGAAATAAACTGAGTAGTATGGTTGCTTAAGAACTGGAGTGGGAATATGGAACAAATTTCCGAATACAGTATTGACAAGACTAACTTGAAAGTGAGAGAGAGTAAGTGAGGGTGAGAGTGAAGTTGTGTAAATAATTTCATAAAGTTTTGATGTAACCTGTTCTGTTCCAGGTCAAATTTTTTACTGTGATGGTTTTGAGAGGCAACCAGATCTACCACAAATACTTGTGGCTGTATATAAACTCTGAAGAAGAAACTGTGGTAACTACGTTATGTTGTAAAATTGGTAAAAGAATATTTTGCATTAGTTTTAAGTTTTTTGAAGGATTTGCAAAACACAGTTATGAAACGTTCTCTGAATTAAGTAAATCTAGAAAATACTTTCACTAGCAACCTATTTTTCCAAAAATGTTGATGTTTCTCATTCTGAGAAGTATTTTTTTTTCAAATAGTTTCAAATTTGTGCCACTTGAGTGCATCAGCTAAGGAAAATTACGCGTTAATTTATTTTCAGTGGGGAGAATAAATAATAGATTTTAAGATGTAATTCATTACGTAAGGAAAAACGAATAATATTGCAGAAAGCATATGTACTAATATGTATCTTTAAGGAAGATACTGTGTAAAATTACTTTTACTCGAACGTTGTTGCAGGAAAGGCCAATGACCTTGCCGCGGTGGTAACACTGGTTCACATCAGGTCACCAAAGTTAAGTGTTGTCGGGCTGGGCTAGCACTTGGATGGGTGACCATCCGGACTGCCAAGCGTTGTTGGCAAGCGGGATGCACTCAGCCCTTGTGATTCAAACTGAGGTGCTGCGTGATTGAGAAGTAGCGGCTCCGGTCCCGTAAGCTGACATATGGCCGGGAGAACGGTGTGCTGACCACATGCCCCTCCATATCTGCATCCATTGACGCCTGTGAACTGAGGGTGACACAGCGGCCGGTCGGTCCCGTTGGGCCTTCCAAGGCTTGTTCGGACGAAGTTTAGTGTATGTTGCAGGAAACTCGCAATATAACTGCTGTCTGGATTATTGGAGGTGAAGGTGAAGTGTTAAGGACGCCACACCAATAAGGTGCCGTGATAGTGGAAGATAAAATGTTCCGTTATGTAGCAGGACTACTGCCCAACTATAACGTAGGATGAAGCTACACATACATATACATCGACGCACTACAAAACGGAAACTGTGGAAAAAATTAAAAAATGAAATTCGTTAATTAAGTAAAATATTGTAAAAAATTTTAATTGTTGTAGAAACAAGTTAATTTGCTGTTTTATAATTTATGGTTTTATGTAAAACAGGTTTCTATAAAATGTATGCTAGATTAGTTTTATAGTTGCCAAGTCTGTAGTAAGAATAATGCATTTTTGTTTACTATGTTTACTGTTGGAAAACAATTAAAAGCAGATAAGTAGTGGTTATGTAGTATAATTCTTAAAAATTTGTTTGGCAATTTTTTTATTATTACAATGGCTGAAAGACGTAGCAAGTAAGCAGGAGATGGTAGCAAGCAGATAGCTTCATGCGTAAGTCGAATCTCGCACTTCATATGCTCTCATGTTGAATAACTATCTGCAAATAGTTTCGGCTGTAGCCGAAATGTGTTAGCATCTTACAAACTTGTATTTATTGCCATTATTAGGACTTCAATTAATTATTGCTAATTTGCCTAGTTATTAGTGTTAATGATAATGGGAATGAATATTGTTATGTCCAGTAATTGAGTATACATTAGCGTGAGAACTATGTAAAGAGAAATTGAATCATACTCCATGTAAACTGTAAATTACAACTAGCCAGTTTGTGGGATTGAGAAAACAAGATGCATTCTACGATAATTTACAAATATATAGAAATAATATAATTATTTTGATATTTGTGAATTTTAGAAATTTGTTTTTTCGATTAATTGTTCAGAAAAGATATTAAGTTTTGAGTGATGAAAAGTAAAAGATGTGAGATTGCCCGGTTTAATACTAATATTGAATTGGTTACAATGCATATCAGCGAATCAGAAGACAGTATGTTTGGGCGTATTATGTGGGCTAAGGGAATTGCTTTGCGAAGCCTAATTTCAGTTCTGATATCAGGCGCGATCATGTCTGACGTGGATGTAAGGACCTCTCAATAGATGTGATAAATTTCAGGAGTAATCGTCAAAACTTCACCTTGGAGTGCCGTGAAGTGGACCCAAACATGAAATTCCGGTTTCAATATGTAAACTGTGAGTTTTGAATAACCAAAATGCACGTTGCATGTTTGTACGAGGAACGTCAGAAAACTGAACATTTGTAGCGGACTAGTTGTGTAATATTTGAGCGAACATTATGTCACAGACAATCCGCTTGTTAATCCTTTTGATAATGGCTTTGGTTAATAATTATACGCTCTCTGTTACGAGTAAGTGTGATTGCTTGTTACTGACGAAACTGTAATTTAAGATTATCTCGGACCTGACAGTGTTTTGTATCAAACAAGTGACAATGTGTAGAAGTTTTCACTAGCAAACTACTTTTCAGTTAATCTTTCAGCTAACCTGATAATGAAAGCATTTGGACTCATGTAATGCTACTATTTCTATCACAGTTTTTACAGCAGAGGAACATTATTGGTTTTTAACAGTATACATCAGTCGTGTAGACAGGACTGCAGAAGAAGAAACAACCGAAATTGCTTTCTGCAAAACGAAACACAAAAAGTCGCGGCGTTGCACACTAACCAAGCAATCCATGAGTTTGGGAAGCGAGGTGGTTCGAATCCATTTTCATGATTTTCTAGCGTTTCCGATTTTCCATTTAGGCAAAACTTCTTCCGAATTCCTTTACTTCCTGACAAATTCTAGTCCCCTTAAAGATGCAGACTCTCTGCTTAAATGAAAAGAGTTGCACCAAAGACGAGCCGAACGTCTCTTTGGAGACTCCCATTACTAATAGCAGCACAATGAATAGTTCATAATAACCGAAATTCTCCACATTTAGGCTCATAGGCTTATCTTCCACAACGTTCTTTAACAGCAATGTGTCATCTCTTCGAGTTTTACGACAAGAATGGAGTCCTGTCATGGAATATCTTAGTCTTAATATCCTTGGAACAGTGAGTCCAACTATGATAACTATAACGTGTTTGTAAACAAACATGTATGTTGTGCATCATAGAGGAGTTTATTAGCATCATAATCTATATAACTAAATGGATAAATACTCATTTATGAGCTCACATTCATTAGAAATATAGCTGAAAGCAATAGATGAATCATACTAACATACCAAAACTATAGCAGGTAATATTTATGTATTCCGTTTTGTTTCATAAATAAATTTGGTTCCTATAATTTCTAGTTGACTGTCGAATTACAATTTTTAAAATAAGTTCTTGGGCGCTTGAGGAAACTGGGGAATTTGAAGAAATGAAAGATCCTGTAATAAAATTTGAGACTGAGTTGAGGAACTTGGGATGCTTAATGCTCTAGAGAAATTATGACTTGGATTCTGATAAGCCGTAAATTTAAATACATGACTGAAGGAATAGAAAAATATCTATTGTCAAACAAGATTTGAATCTATTCTCTTCTACTCAGACGTAATTAACCTCATAAGGCTGAGCTGTATTTTGTAAGCAAAGACGCAATACATTATATCCGAATTTTAATTCGTTTAGCAGTAGAGTTTAAGTCATAATATCGCCAAATAAAGAAATATTCAACGGTGCATTTGAATATTTTTTATATATTTTGTTAAGAATATATTGTGTTATTCTTCTTTTTAAGAAAAATTTCGTTGTTTAATTTTATAAACCAAGTGCTATTTGTATATAAGCTTCCCAAAAGCAAATTATTTATATAAAACTGAAAACTAAATAAATGTGTTTCAGAATAAAAAACTGGAGCCTTTTTGGAATCCTCTTTATAATATTGTACCCGCCCTTTTTGACAAAATCCTGGCTATGTCCTTTATAGATCTCATATATTAAATTTTAAATCCATCAATTTTTAAAATGGATAAAATACATATTATACTAAAATGTGAGTGAGTATTAAAAAACCAAAAACTGCGAGTGTGACTGGCGCTATGACGGTTCCGTACAAACTTAATTATGTATATAAATAATAATAAATTCTTGTGGCTCAGCGACCTGGCAGAAGCCTTTCAATTGGACGCCACTTCAGCGACTTGCGTGTCCCTAATCTGCCCCAGTCATCCATCCTGGGAAACGAAGGCTGATAAATCCGTGGGTCCACGAGATCCGAACACGCGACCTCTCGGTTTCCATGCACACGCTTTATCGCTACACCACCACGCTTGATATGTATATAGTCAGCAAATCTACAGGTGCTCATGAATGTTTTTGCGAGTATCAAAATATGTCTCATATATGGCCTCCTGTTTGGACTGCATCGACTTGGGAGATTAAATTATTTACTCCGCCAACGGACAGTAGTGTTTGACGTATATTATAACTACCTACCACTACCCGTTCCAGGTATCTCTTGATTACATTAATTTGTTGTTGTTGTTGTGGTCTTCAGTCCTGAGACTGGTTTGATGCAGCTCTCCATGCTACTCTATCCTGTGCAAGCTTCTTCATCTCCCAGTACCTACTGCAACCTACATCCTTCTGAATCTGCTTAGTGTACTCATCTCTCGGTCTCCCTCTACGATTTTTACCCTCCACACTGCCCTCCAATGCTAAATTTGTGATCCCTTGATGCCTCAAAACATGTCCTACCAACCGATCCCTTCTTCTAGTCAAGTTGTGCCACAAACTTCTCTTCTCCCCAATCCTATTCAATACCTCCTCATTAGTTACGTGATCTATCCACCTTATCTTCAGTATTCTTCTGTAGCACCACATTTCGAAAGTTTCTATTCTCTTCTTGTCCAAACTAGTTATCGTCCATGTTTCACTTCCATACGTGGCTACACTCCAAACAAATATTTTCAGAAATGACTTCCTGACACTTAAATCTATATTCGATGTTAACAAATTTCTCTTCTTCAGAAACGCTTTCCTTGCCATTGCCAGTCTACATTTTATATCCTCTCTACTTCGACCATCATCAGTTATTTTGCTTCCTAAATAGCAAAACTCCTTTACTACTTTAAGTGTCTCATTTCCTAATCTAATTCCCTCAGCATCACCCGATTTAATTGGACTACATTCCATTATCCTCGTTTTGCTTTTGTTGATGTTCATCTTATATCCTCCTTTCAAGACACTGTCCATTCCGTTCAACTGCTCTTCCAAGTCCTTTGCCGTCTCTGACAGAATTACAATGTCATCGGCGAACCTCAAAGTTTTTACTTCGTCTCCATGAATTTTAATACCTACTCCAAATTTTTCTTTTGTTTCCTTTACTGCTTGCTCAATATACAGATTGAATAACATCGGGGAGAGGCTACAACCCTGTCTCACTCCTTTCCCAACCACTGCTTCCCTTTCATGTCCCTCGACTCTTATGACTGCCATCTGGTTTCTGTACAAATTGTAAATAGCCTTTCGCTCCCTGTATTTTACCCCTGCCACCTTCAGAATTTGAAAGAGAGTATTCCAGTCAACATTGTCAAAAGCTTTCTCTAAGTCTACAAATGCTAGAAACGTAGGTTTGCCTTTTCTTAATCTTTCTTCTAAGATAAGTCGTAAGGTCAGTATTGCCTCACGTGTTCCAACATTTCGACGGAATCCAAACTGATCCTCCCCGAGGTCCGCATCTATCAGTTTTTCCATTCGTCTGTAAAGAATTCGCGTTAGTATTTTGCAGCTGTGACTTATTAAACTGATAGTTCGGTAATTTTCACATCTGTCAGCACCTGCTTTCTTTGGGTTTGGAATTATTATATTCTTCTTGAAGTCTGAGGGTATTTGGCCTGTCTCATACATCTTGCTCACCAGCTGGTAGAGTTTTGTCATGACTGGCTCTCCCAAGGCCGTCAGTAGTTCTAATGGAATGTTGTCTACTCCGGGGGCCTTGTTCCGACTCAGGTCTTTCAGTGCTCTGTCAAACTCTTCACGCAATATCGTATCACCCATTTCGTCTTCATCTACATCCTCTTCCATTTCCATAATATTGTCCTCAAGTACATCACCCTTGTATAAACCTTCTATATACTCCTTCCACCTTTCTGCCTTCCCTTCTTTGCTTAGAACTGGGTTGCCATCTGAGCTCTTAATATTCATACACGTGGTTCTCTTCTCTCCAAAGGTCTCTTTAATTTTCCTGTAGGCAGTATCTATCTTACCCCTAGTGAGATAAGCCTCTACATCCTTACATTTATCCTCTACCCATCCCTTTTAGCCATTTTGCACTTCCTCTCGATCTCATTTTTGAGACGTTTGTATTCCTTTTTGCCTGCTTCATTTACTGCATTTTTATATTTTCTCCTTTCATCAATTAAATTCAATATTTCTTCTGTTACCCAAGGATTTCTAGCAGCCCTCGTCTTTTTACCTACTTTATCCTCTGCTGCCTTCATTACTTCATCCCTGAGAGCTACCCATTCTTCTTCTACTGTATTTCTTTCCCCTATTCCTGTCAATTGTCCCCTTATGCTCTCCCTGAAACTCTGTACAACCTCTGGTTCTTTCAGTTTATCCAGGTCCCATCTCCTTAATTTCCCACATTTTTGCAGTTTCTTCAGTTTTAATCTACAGGTCATAACCAATAGATTGTGGTCAGAGTCCACATCTGCCCCTGGAAATGTCTTACAACTTAAAACCTGGTTCCTAAATCTCTGTCTTACCATTATATAATCTATCTGATACCTTTTAGTATCTCCAGGGTTCTTCCACGTATACAACCTTCTTTCATGATTCTTAAACCAAGTGTTACCTATGACTAAGTTGTGCTCTGTACAAAATTCTACTAGGCGGCTTCCTCTTTCATTTCTTAGCCCCAATCCATATTCACCTACTATGTTTCCTTCTCTCCCTTTTCCTACACTCGAATTCCAGTCACCCATTACTATTAAATTACTATAAATTAAATTTACATTAATTTATAAGCTTACATTTTTTTTCACCGCCAGTGGACCGTAGAGTTTAGTATTTGATACAGATTTCAACGTGATGCCTCTATCCATTCTTGAGAAAAAGAGCTCTTATTCATTTAAGCTTTCTTACTGAAATCGGTTTCCAATTTTTGCTCTCCTCACTTCGCTCGACTAACAAACTGACAGTTCCTCGATTCCTCAGAACGTTTACTGTTAACAGACCCCTTCTTTAGATAAAGTTACACCATACATTTATTTTGTCTCCAGTCCGATTCATTACCTATCACTCGATCTAACCAACTTAAGTCCAACATTCTTTTGCAGCACCACATTTCATAATTTATTTCCTTGTTTACCGCAGTCCTTGTCGTCCACATTTCATTTCCACACAATGTTGCAAACCTAACAAAAATTTTCGTAAAGGGGTTCCTTACCAATAAATATTAGAGGTGAAAAGATCTCTGTCCTCATTATATTTTCCTTGATATTACCAGTATGAAATTTATGTCTTTTCTACTTTCGACGTCGTCGGTTTTGTAGGTCCATATAGCAAAACTCACCAACAGCTTTTAGTGTGTCATTTCATGATTTAAATATCTCAGTTTCTTTCCAAGACATTATACATCCCATTCAGCTCGTCTTGCAAGACGTTTGCCTTTTTTGTCAGATTTACAGTGCAACCAGTGAACCTTAAAATTCTCATTTCTGCTTCATGTACTTAATTTCACTTCCCAAGTTTCTCTTTGTTTTCCTTTACTGTTTTTCTGAGTGTACAGGTCGAATAACATGGAGGATACGCTACAACACTTCCTCGCAGTCAACTATAGTAGCTACAGCATCGGTTTTCCGAAATAATTATTGACTGGGATGTTCGGATAACTGGTTTTAACATAATAGACATTATTTACGTAAACATGCTGTTCTACAGTTCATTGTAACAATAAATAAAGAAGCACTGAATTAAAAATATGACAGTACAAGTATGATTTGTATCACATGTCTTACAAAGAACGCAAAGAACTAACTACATAGCCCTGTTTGAAAAGTCCAAAATGGCGCCTGTAGTAAGCCAAAAGGTGACGAAAAGAGGTTCCAAATTTGGTTTTGTTACAAAGCTGAGACTCTTTGCTTTTCCGCTAAATCTCGCAAACATTTTAAACTCTGAATTTCCGTTTAATCCTCTTTGCGACCGGCACCGAGAACAACGCGATCTGTCACAAGCGCAGGTCCCAGAGTTGCCAGATTGAATTTTCAGAATTCCCCCATAGCAGACAAAAACGTTACACAATTTCGGCAACTTTTCAAAAATGGTTCAAATGGCTCTGAGCGCTATGGGACTTAACTTCTGAGGTCATCAGTCCCCTGCAACTTAGAACTACTTAAACCTAACTAACCTAAGAACATCACACACATCCATGCCCAAGGCAGGATTCGAACCTGCGCAGCGAACGCGCGGCTCCAGACTGTAGCACCTAGAACCGCTCGGCCATCCTGGCCGGCGGCAACTTTTCCCCCAATATCTTAAAAGTACCTTCTCCTCTAAACAATTATGTGTTATCAGTGTTAAAAGCTTCAAAAGATAGAATTATCCGTACAGGGTCATACAATTATCGTACGTATCACGAAATTATAATACATAAACTAAAATTTTTCAATTGTAAGTGAAAACAGTCGACTGAGTAAAAAAACCAAAGAAAGACCTCCTCTAGGTGTGTCACATCTGCGTTCTTCAAGCTTTTTTCATTCTATTGCTTTATCATTAGCGCACCACCTACACTCCTGAAATTTGAAATAAGAACACCGTGAATTCATTGTCCACGGTAGGGGAAACTTTATTGACACATTCCTGGGGTCAGATACATCACATGTTCACACTGACAGAACCACAGGCACATAGACACAGGCAACAGAGCATGCACAATGTCGGCACTAGTACAGTGTATATCCACCTTTCGCAGCAATGCAGGCTGCTATTCTCCCATGGAGACGATCGTAGAGATGCTGGATGTAGTCCTGTTGAAAGGCTTGCCATGCCATTTCCACCTGGCGCCTCAGTTGGACCAGCGTTCGTGCTGGACGTGCAGACCGCGTGAGACGACGCTTCATCCAGTCCCAAACATGCTCAATGGGGGACAGATCCGGAGATCTTGCTGGCCAGTGTAGTTGACTTACAGCTTCTAGAGCACGTTGGGTGGCACGGGATACATGCGGACGTGCATTGTCCTGTTGGAACAGCAAGTTCCCTTGCCGGTCTAGGAATGGTAGAACGATGGGTTCGATGACGGTTTGGATGTACCGTGCACTATTCAGTGTCCCCTCGACGATCACCAGAGGTGTACGGCCAGTGTAGGAGATCGCTCCCCACACCATGATGCTGGGTGTTGGCCCTGTGTGCCTCGGTCGTATGCAGTCCTGATTGTGGCGCTCACCTGCACGGCGCCAAACACGCATACGACCATCAGTGGCACCAAGGCAGAAGCGACTCTCATCGCTGAAGACGACACGTCTCCATTCGTCCCTCCATTCACGCCTGTCGCGACACCACTGGAGGCGGGCTGCACGATGTTGGAGCGTGAGCGTAAGACGGCCTAACGGTGTGCGGGACCGTAGGCCAGCTTCATGGAGACGGTTGCGAATGGGCCTCGCCGATACCCCAGGAGCAACAGTGTCCCTAATTTGCTGGGAAGTGGCGGTGCGGTCCCCTACGGCACTGCGTAGGGTCCTACGGTCTTGGCGTGCATCCGTGCGTCGCTGCGGTCCGGTCCCAGGTCGACGGGCACGTGCACCTTCCGCCGACCACTGGCGACAACATCGATGTAGTGTGGAGACCTCACGCCCCACGTGTTGAGCAATTCGGCGGTACGTCCACCCGGCCTCCAGCATGCCCACTATACGCCCTCGCTCAAAGTCCGTCAACTGCACATACGGTTCACGTCCACGCTGTCGCGGCATGCTACCAGTGTTAAAGACTGCGATGGAGCTCCGTATGCCACGGCAAACTGGCTGACACTGACGGCGGCGGTGCACAAACGCTGCGCAGCTAGCGCCATTCGACGGCCAACACCGCGGTTCCTGGTGTGTCCGCTGTGCCGTGCGTGTGATAATTGCTTGTACAGCCCTCTCGCAGTGTCCGGAGCAAGTATGGTGGGTCTGACACACTGGTGTCAATGTGTTGTTTTTTTCCATTTCCAGGAGTGTATATATATCACTTCGCAGCTGGACACCTCAAAGCACTACGTTACTGCGAACAAATAAATTCGTGGGTGTCCTTTCTACTAACACTTCCTGAAGGGTCTTCACCGCTGATCTGTTATTATGTTACATTTCAGTGTGACAAATCATACTGGCAATGACGCGTTTTTGAGAGATCCTCAATATCTCAAATAGCATATATTCATAGGAAATATGTTGTAATTAAAACTCCTCAAAGTCCTTCAAGTAACTACGGTCGCAGGTTCGAATCCTGCCTCGGGCATGGATGTGTGTAATGTCCATAGGTTAGTTAGGTTTAAGTAGTTCTAAGTTCTAGGGGACTGATGACAACAGCAGTTGAGTCCCATAGTGCTCAGAGCCATTGAACCATTGAACCAGCCTTCAAGTAAATCAACAAAATATAACATCGCGTCTTCCCAGAACTCGGTATGTCTATGAAGGTCGATAGACTTCCCAAACGGTTGATAGTGGCCATGTATACATCATGGTGATATCACAGAGAGGTATCAATGTGGTGATCCTAACGTCTCCCACAAAAAGAACGATGTATCGATTGATTTGGACCGATTGTGACATAAAGTGAATATCTAGAAAACTATGTGTTGTTTGAACTAAAATATCGGGGATGGCATTAGCAGTAAGGCTTGGCAGACAAAATACTTCCTCAATTTCAGCTGTAAATAATTTTTTTGCCCCAATAAATTTTCCCAAAGTATACATATCCCCAAAAGTCGACTCTCCCTTCCAACAACCCTACCACAACAAAGGCCAAAATTTAATAATGGTTGTGGTGTTGCTTACGCTCCTAAATACTGCATTTTCGGGCAACAACAAAGTTATTATGTGGCAGATGTCATTAGAGCACAGTTAATAAAGTCATTTCATGTAATAATGAATAAACTAGGCTTTCATCTTTTCGTGTTTCCCACGCTGGTCTCGTTGTAAAGTCATGGCTCAATCGTCGAAAATCTAGGTCGTGATGATTTCAAGCTCGGATGCAAAGAGGCCTAGGTTTTATTCTGCTATATTAAAAAGTTTTATAGATGTGTTTCAGAAACCATTCTTGAAGATTACACTTTTGCAGGACAATGGTGGTGTAAAAAAAGCAATCAGCACTCCGAATTTAAGCTACACTTCCTTTTCATTGCTTTTGTTGCAATATCACGTAACACACAAAACATCACTTCACAATACAAAACATACTTGAAAACATCTTCCTCAATGTTAAAGTTCACATTTTATAAGCTGACTACAATATGCGTCTTTCCAACATGAGGTCCAAGACTTGACATTTTCAGGGTCCGACTCTCTAACTAAATAATAATCGCTTACGCGCCAAAAAATCAGAGTTACAAGTACGTCAAAGATCATAGTGACAAAAGAAAGAATACGCATAAGAGTAATATCATTGCAACATAAACATATCGATGTATCAAAGTACCTCTACATTAATGAAATCAAATCTGAATGTTGTCTCAGAAATATGTTAAAAATGGCCCTGAGCACTATGGGACTCAACTGCTGTGGTCATTAGTCCCCTAGAACTTAGAACTACTTAAACCTAACTAACCTAAGGACATAACACACATCCATGCCCGAGACAGGATTCGAACCTGCGACCGTAGCAGCCGCACGGTTCCGGACTGCGCACCTAGAACCGCGAGACCACCGCGGCCGGCAGAAATATGTTAACTGCTTTACAGAGATACAGTAGAATATTGCTGGCATCGTAAGGTTGAGTTGAGGTGCCGTAATGGTTACGTAATACAAGTACCATTACACCCCCAAAAAAGATATTTACCCCAAATCTTCGAAAAAAAAACCAAACTGTAGTCGTTGGCATGTCCAGACCTAAACATAGGACAGCAACAATAGCCGCCGTCAATGAGGGGGACACCACCAGCCGAGCGCCAGCTGAACCTCTACACGGTCCGCATACAGATTTAGGCTTCTACTGTTGTACGCTCGCTGTTAACCGTTGCTTCGGTTGGTCGGTAATGGGGTAACCAATGTGCTTCTTTATTGCTTCTCTTTCACGTCCTTCGACTGTCATAAGCACACTCTGGTTTCTGTACAAGTTGTAACTTTTCACTCCCTACATTTTTATCTCTGTTTCCTTCCGAGTTTCCAGCAGCATTGTCAAAGTTTATTGATGGGGTGTAGAGAAGACCAGTCGTGGAGCCACCACACAGACGTTAAGCTTAGCAGAACGCAGTTCGGGTGTTTTCAAAGCTAGTTGTGCATCCAGCGCTCAAAGTTCGCAACAGTAAACAGTTGCTACGCGGAGTCACGATGACCCGCCATGTAACAAAGGCAGGTGGAGCTGCTGCGCAGACGAAAGGCAAATATTATCCGGAAACGTACCGAGCTGTGAAACGGACGAATGCAGACGTGTCTGCATGCAAATGGGTCATACAGTCGAACAGACCACAACGTTTGAATGTATTTATTAACCACACAATTTTTTTCATTTTATGTTTCGCTTATTTTGTGACGGACCTCGACCACATTTTCTGCCGGGTTTCAGAAATACAACTATAGGTAATTTTTTCGTTCACTGTCACTTGTGCACCGAGTGTAACGGAACGTGTCAGAGAGTGTAATGACTTTACTAATGCAAATAGAATCGATGTTTTTGAATTGAAATGACTTGAGAGAGATAATAATATACAGGTTTTATAAAAACAGAGTGCCTTCCTCACTGTGGCGTAACTGCTAGCTCCTCGATTACAAAGGTCAGGGCTTAGAATCAACACGGTTTTGATATTTTGGATATTTTGAATTTTCACGCCCGAAAGTCTCCGGCACAAACAAATACTGCCAATGTGAAATCTTAGACTCTGAACGAAAAATAAGTCCACAGGGCATTCAGGATCTTAATATAATCTTACATACAGCGCTTCAGTGTTCATTTCCAGAAGTACAGGGATTTTGAAAAGAATGTACGCATTACAAAGTACTCTGTTGTCAAAACTATCGATCGTTGAGCCACGGCTCACTTATTGTAGTAACGAATACATAGTCTATATCTATTGCAGCATAAAATGGTGTAACGGGAGTAGGATACGTTATCAATGTGGAGGTAGGACAGAGAGTGTATTATTGTGAATAGTTCAGTGATAAGGTTGTTCTGATCAGAATCGTCTGCAAACTAACACCAACAACGACAGTTCAGGTTTGCATGCTGACGTCGCAAGCCGAAGATGAACAGATAAAGAAAGTATATGAGGATATTGGAAAGGTAATACAGTATAAAAAGGAGATGAAAATATAGTAGTCATGGGGGACTGGAATGCAGTCGTAGGGAAAGGAGTAGAAGAAAAGGGTACAAGATAACATGGGGTTGGGACAAGGAATGAGAGAGCAGAAAGATTAATTGAGTTCTGTTATAAATTTCAGCTAGTAATAGCGAATACTCTGTTCAAGAATAACAAGATTAGGAGGTATACTTGGAAAAGGTCGGGTGATACGGGCAATTTCAGTTAAGTTACATCATCGTCAGGAAGAGATTTCGAAAGCAGATACGGGATTGTTAGGCTTACCCAGGAGCAGATACAGGCTCAGATCACAATTTAGTGGTGATGAAGAGTAGGTTGAAGTTTAAGAAATTAATCAGGAAAAATCAATATGAAAGGACATGGGATATGGAAGTAGTGTGAAATGGCGAGACACGCTTGAAGTTCTCTGACACTGTAGGTAAAGCAATGAGGAATAGCTCAGTATGGAGTACAGTTAAAGACGAATGTATTTGTCTAAAAAGGGCAATCAAAGAACGTGGAAAGAAAAAAAAAGGTACAAATAAGGTGACTGTGAAGAAACCATGGGTAAATGAAAGAAGGAAGTACACAAATGTTCGGCTACATTAAGAAATACAGGAGCACAGTTGTCTGAGGAATGTAATAAATAGGAAGTTCAGGGAAGCTAAGACAAAATGGCTGCATGAAAAATGTGAAGAAATACAAAAAGAAGTGATTGTTGGAAGGACTGACGCAGCATATAGGAAAGTCAAAACGACCTTCGGTGAAATTAAAACTAAGGGTGGTAACATTAAAAGCGCAGCCGGAATACCATTGTTAAACGCAGAGAAGGGATAGTTGGAAAGAGTACATTGAAGGACTCTATGAGGGGGGAAGATTTGTCTGATGTGGTAGAAGAAGAAACAAGAGTTGATTTAGAAGAGATAGGGAATCAGATTTTGGGAGACGTTGGGGGAACTTAATATCAAATAAGGCACAAGGGATAGATAACATTTCTAATACCATTGGGGGAACTTGCATAAAAACGACTATACATGATGGTGTGTAGAATTGTGAGACTGGCGACAAACCATCTGACTTTCGGAAAAAAATCATCCACACAATTACGAATATTGCAAGAGCTGACAAGAGCGAGGATTATCGCAATATCAGCTGAACAGCTCATGCATCTATGTCTGTGACAAGAATTACAGACAGAAGAAAGGAAAAGAAAATTGAGGATGTGTTAGATGACGATCAGTCAGGTTTCAGGAACGTTAAGGCGCCAGAGAAGCTGACGTTGCGGTTACGACAGTACTGGGCACTACACAGTGAAGTATGAATAGCATATATATTTGTTACACTCAGCTTAACTGAGTAACCCAGAGATGTGGCTGGTCTCAGTGTTTGGCTAAGTTTCTCCTCATTGGGCGCCAGCTCACACCTGTTGTGAACTCAGTTTTTAAGCTGAAATTAAATACAACGAAATAATGCAGGAAGGTATTGTGGTGTAATTTAAAACATTGAGTAACTCATGTAGATTTATAATTTGAGCAAGTAGTTTATTTTTCTTCTATATATTCACCAAACACTTAAAATACAGGCTGAGGGACTCTTCCGTAATGGAGGACGTTAATAACTAACTCTACAAACTTCACTATAAAATTCGTATGTCGTGATACACTCTTGTCTGCTGTTCTGACCCACTATATTGCGCTCCATTTGATCGCTTTCGGACGTCGCTACATACATGCTATACATGCTTGTCCCCCAACGTGGCTACCAACTCACTACTATCCTTAGATGCACGGAACGTCCGGCGCTTAGCGTTGCTCAAAACCAACTCCTCCGTTATCAAAGATGGCCGCCCTATCCACTTTCGAAACAAGTGCTTAACTCAAAACAATGTTCGACAAAAATTACGAATATTCTAAAACTAAACACAAAAACTTACATGACATATTGAAAAATTTGGAAATTTTTCGGGTCATAACAATTTAAAGTCCATTTTTTTTTATCTACCATCGTTTTTTCACAAATAATGTTCTTGTGGCGTGCTTTTGCTTTTCCCGGATTTCTGTTACTAACAATAAACAAAAACACATAAAAATACATACTAAATTACTCTTGTACCTCTTTAAACTTTAGAATGCTGACGCTAGTTTCGTCTCTTTAAATTTATTTAGTACCAGAAACACAGTTTCTCTCAGTCGAATCCCATATTCCGACCTCTCATTCAAAAATGGTACATATTCAGCTAAATTGGCTCTGATTGCTCGTCCCCAGCTCGTCGTCGTGCGGTAGCGTTCTCGCTTCCCACGCCCGGGTTTCCGGGTTCGATTCCCGGCGGCGTCAGGGATTTTCTCTGCCTCCTGATGACTGGGTGTTGTGTGATGTCCTTAGGTTAGTTAGGTTTAAGTAGTTCTAAGTTCTAGAGGACTGATGACCATAGCTGTTAAGTCCCATAGTGCTCAGGGCCAGATTGCTCGCTGCAGCTCTACTAGGTGCAATCGAAGACACTTTGTTTATATTAAATGACCAAACCATTGCCGAGATATTACCTGTAGAACTTTCATAAATTTACAATTTTTAAGACAACAATAACTCTTAAACTATTATACATTTTTGTGGCGCGTCTAGATAATTTAGTTTTTCATATTTTTCTGTCCATGAGTGCCAACTCGCACCTCCGTGTCACTCTTAATTCTGTTTTTATCATTTTTCTCTGGCACATAAATTTCTCTAAAGTCGCAAACAAGGCGTCTCCTCGGGTTCTTCGAAGGCCGCGTAACGCTAGCCGCTCGCCGCGGTCCCGTAGCAACTGCCAGCCACGTACCCTGCGGCGGGAAGCTGCCACTCTAAGCTTGTACGATCACGCGGTTGATAGCGGAAGCAAGATTAAAGAAAAATCGGAACACGTTCGTAGGCTTTGTCGACCTGGAAAAAGCGTTCGACAATATAAAATGGTGCAAGCTGTTCGAGATTCTGAAAAAAATAGTGCGAAATCCTGAGAAAAACAGAGGTAAGCTAGGGGGAGAGACAAGTAATAAATAATTTGTACAATAGCCAAGAGAGAATAATAAGAGTGGTCGACCAAGAGCGAAATTCTCTGATTAAAAAGAGAATGCTTGAATACTGCTCACCAGTGTGGGATCCGTACCAGATAGGGTCGATGGAAGAGATAAAGAAGATCCAATGGAGAGCAGCGCGCTTCTTTAAAGGATCATTTAGTAATCGCGAAAGCGTTACGGAGATGATATATCAACTCCAGTGGAAGACTCTGCAGGAGAGACGCTCAGTAGCTCGGTACGGGCTTTTGTTGAAGTTTCGAGAACATACCTTCACCGACGAGTCAAGAAGTATATTGCTCCCTCCTACATATATCTCGCAAAGAGACCATGAGCATAAAATCAGAGAGATTAGAGCCCACACAGAGGCATACTGAAAATCCTTCTTTCGACGAACAATACGAGACTGGAATAGAAGGGAAGACCGATAGAGGTACTCAATGTACCCTCCGCCACACTCCGTCAGGTGGTTTGCGGAGTATGGATGTAGATGTAGATGTAGATGTAGATCTTGCAGTTAGCAAAGCGCTCGAGGCGGTCGTCTGCTGCCATAACCCGTTAACTCCAAGTTTCTTCGCACTATATTAACGCATACGTTACTCGTAAGTGTGACATTGATTTCTGAGGTTATTTAACGCAACTTTGTTGTCCGATAACATTGACAACTCAATGCAAACGTTGTTGCTGTCGATCGTCGGACACTGCGTTGTCCATGGTGAGAGGTAAAGCTTGAAATTTGGTATTGACGACACATTATTGACATCGTGGATCTCGGATATCAAATTCACTCCACATTCAAAGTCTGTTAATTCCCGTCGCGCAGCCGCAATCACGTCGGACATATTTTCGCATGAATCACTTGAGTGCAAATGACAGCTCCGCCACTGCACTGCCCTTTTATACCTTGCGTACGCAATAGCACCGCCATCTGCATGAGTGCATATCGCCAACTCATGACTTTTGTCACCGCAGTAAATGTCCTGAGCCTATGACGCTGCCGGAACGAAGTAAACAGAAGTCAAATCTATGAAGAATACAGTTCATGGTAAAGAAACATCGGAGAAGAATACCTTTTCAAGTTCTCAGAGCAAAACTACCCGTGTAATAAGCTGCCAGAATTGTCGTGATCGTCTTTCGTTTAAAAGACATGAGCGGTGTAATTGACGACAGATAACATCTTCACTTGCTGCTATTAGGGAATGTAAGGATCAAGGAAATTTTCTGCTATATTTTGCAACTTGAATGACGAAATTGTTTCACTTTTCTTGAAGTATGGTAAGATTTCCCGATAATGTGGCAGTGCAACACATAACCTAAGTTTAAGCTCAATGCAAATAAATGTTCGATTGAAACCAGATCGGGGCTATGAGTAGATTAGACATGTATACCAGCTGATGTAGAGCTACCATGTAGTGTTTGAGATAAGAAGACACCAGAAGTGCCTAGCGCTACATGACCAACCGGCCGAGGCGCCGAGATGGTGGGGACCTGTGATAGCTGGACGTCGGGTGGGGGAGGGGGGCTGGGAGGGGGGGGACGACGGCATTAGTAGCAATGCTATTCGGACTTTTACACACTTAGTCAAAAAGTTTTAATTTGCTTACATTCGTGACGTTACAAGCAATGCCCTATATCTGTGATATCATTGTGATGTCATGAGCCAATCCCCATTTCAATGATTTTGGCAAGATGGCTGATGGGAAATTTAAATATCAAGGTGATTTTCGTATAAAATTAATTAATGAAAAATGGTGGAGAGTAGGAAATTTGATAAAAAAGTGAAAATTAAAAAAATGAGATGCAGAATGGATGTAAACTGAAAAAAATAAAAATTCAGGATGATGGGGACTGCCGATTATGGCGCTGGATGATGCATATAGATGCCTCTTACTTACGTTACAAATTGTAACTTAAATATGTGTTTGTAAAGATTTTTGTTTGTATTTTAAATCTGTATTTGTCACCGTTGTTACCGCATGTTGCGCTAATAATTTTACAGAAAACTGAAGAAAGAGAAAAAAGAAAGTATGACAAAGTTGCTGCTACACGGTGCAATTTTGATAAGTCTATACTAGTCTGTCTAATATTTTTCACACAGCGATGTATCAGTTAGGTGAATGAATTTCACTCCTGTACTACTTTAAAACGATGTGTTTAACTAAAATGAACAGTCATGTGACTGTCGTAATGGATGGGATTGTGTAACTTCGTGGCCTGTACAAATTTTCACCATTTAGCTTTTACTGTGGCCCTGTTTTGTATTGTACAGAGTATTTACTGTTTGCTTTTTTATTTTATAGGGTGATTTGATAATGAGCTTTGGGCTGCAAAGCAGTCATAAATAAGGAAAATTAATATTGCAACTTCGACCGTTTTTTGCAATTTATTGCATGATCAGATCAACTAAACAGCTGCTGACGACATGCCTTCCAGAACCCTGGAAATTAATAAATAGTTGTCTACAGCACCCCATAAATAAGAACAACCTGGAAATAACAAAATCAAACGAGAAAAAAATTGAATGCTTTCGTTTGTACTTCCGTTGAATTTATTTTGAAGAAGAGGAGTGATTCTGGGGCTTTTGATGTGCCGAAACCATTCTGGTTCCTTTACGTGCCTCTTTGAATCAAAAATACATTTCGTCGAAGGCAGCAGATAAAAAATAAAGAAATCTCTAGAATAAGAGCACATTTATAAAGTACTTTAGTTATTCAAATGGAATCAGGAACTTAACATCCAATGTCAGGTATTTCTTCATTGCCCTCCAGCCAGTTCTAGTAAGGAGCAGATATTAATGCTGCAGAAACTGCTCCCCTCTATGCTTCAGAAATTTTAACTCCCAAGGGATTAGGCTTAGCCAGCATATCAAATTCATCAAAGCAACAACAAGATTTTCAGACGTTTCAAACTCTTTCCATTCCATCTGAAATTGCCAGAAAGGTCTTGACGTAATTTATTAAGTAAAAAGCTTTTAATGCCTTGTGGTGACATTCAAGAGAGAATATAGCACACTGTTTGCTAGCACTACCTTACTTCAGTGGCACGGTTCGATGCATGGTTCGAGGCATGGTTTTGTTCGAGGCAAGCTCGTAATGTTCATATTGAAGGAAACGTAGTTTAGCTGTATCGGGTTACAATATCAAAAACGTGTATATCTGTGATACGTATAGTTATAAATACTATGTACTGTGCGATGTTGTTTCCTGCTGTTACGTGGGTTTGAGGACGTTGTAGCAGCGGCGGCGGACTTGGCTGCAGAAAGGCAGGGCATCGTCGAAACTTCGTCTCCAAACGCGGCCTTTGATTATTATTAAAAAAAAAAAGACATTGTACTATGCTCGAGAAAGGAAGAAAGAAAGGCGGAAAGCTTCGTATGATCTTCATTCATGTATCATTTGTTGCCTGGTTCTCTGCACTGCATTATGTCGCACTCTAATGCATGAACAACCATTGTTTCTTTTATTATGTGACGATAAAAATGTATTATGAAAAATGAATAGAAACAGAAGAATGACAATTTTAAACATGTGCCGGAAAATTATTTGTTGTAAGATTCTTTGTGCTAGACGTTCATCGAGTTAAATCTTATCCAGAGAGCGGTTCTAGGCGCTACAGTCTGGAACCGAACGACCGCTACGGTCGCAGGTTCGAATCCTGCCTCGGGCATGGATGTGTGTGATGGCCTTAGGTTAGTTAGGTTTCAGTAGTTCTAGGGGACTGATGACCTCAGATGTTAAGTCTCATAGTGCTCAGAGCCATTTGAACCATTTTTTTCTTATCCAGATCATGTTATTGAACAGAAACTGAATCATTAATTGAGGCTGAGAGAAAAGGAAGTTGACGATCTTCTAAACTCATGATTTTCGGTAAAATGACTTTGGGTTTTCGAGGCAGTATTAACATTTACGATCAATTTTGAAAGATTATTAATACACTTTAAGTGATGTAAAGTTTTCAAGAGTCAAAAGGTGCCGTAATTCCTGACACTAATGTAACATAAGCTCAAAGATGTGAGTTACATAATTGTAGTTGTGATTCATTTGTTGCATGTTCTAATGTCGTTGGTTGTCTTAGCATCGGATGACAACAACTGTATGTTGAGCTGCGAAAAATATGTTATTGCTTGAGATTACGAAAAATTTTATTTATTATAGTTACGGCGTTAACGCGCGCTTGTCCTATTAAACAAGAACCAGCTAGGATAAACTATTTCTTCGGAAGACGTGACGGTGATCGACCCGATCGATACTGGTAGAAGAGTTTGCAGTACTATCGCACCGTTAAGGTTCAAAATGGTTCAAATTGCTCTGAGCACTATGGGACTTAACTTCTGAAGTCATCAGTCCCCTAGAACTTAGAACTACTAAAACCTAACTAACCTAAGGACATCACACAAATCCATACCCGAGGCAGGATTCGAACCTGTGACCGTAGCGGTCCCGCGGTTCCAGACTTGAGCGCCTAGAACCGCCCGGCCACTCCAGCCGGCACACCGTTACGGCCTCAGATGTATAATCTTATTACCCAGTGTGAAGACAAGTTGGTTGCTAAGAGCGTTGCTAGCTTATTAGTCAGCATACAGTATCAGAGTTGCTAATATGGTTGGAAACAATTCTTATTAACGAATTACGCTGTCAGGTCGATTGACGGACACGGTGAAGAAATACTATTTGCACCTCGACCCACCGCAGCTTAGACCACAGTTATCGTATACAGTTAAAACATGATGACTAGTTTCGTTTGATTTCTACAACCACCATCAGTATTGTAAACATTGTAAAGTTTTTCGCGTCTTGAACTCACGATCAGGGATTTTGCGAGATAAATAAAATACACCCAACTGCTGTTCGTAGTAAATGTTAAGAATCTAGCAAGTGTTTTCATTCTCACAGCAAGTCTTGTAAGAAATGTTAGATGGTATCCAGGCCGTCTTTAGAGGGCATGTTTTTGCTGTACGTAGCCGGCAAACCTGGAGATCTCTGATAAACAAACCCACTGTCCACTGGTCAGCCGCAGAGGCTTGCAGCTGCAGCTTGATCATGCAGTAGCGTCAATGTAAGTGAGAATTTATTTTATAAAGCGGCGCGCATTTACTTGTTTGTGCGTGAAACATAGACGCATGGCGACTAGGAGCAAGGTGCAGAAGAGCACTTGGAGTAACACCAAAAATCCTCACGACGCCTATGGTATAGATTACGTGCACAACAGTACTGAGTTTCGGGCGGTCTGGCAAGCCGGGAATGCTATACTGGGCATTTATCTGTTCACATATGGCAAAATAAAGGGAAGACCGGAGGTCTCAGTCACGATATAATAGCAATGTGAAAATAACTAATATAATGGCAACGAAAACACCTGCTGTGTATGAAGTTCACCTTCGCTTTTAAGATCCAGTAGCTGGCTTCCCAAAAGATTATAGCATTATGAACAATTTGTCAGTCGTGAAAACAAAATTGTGGACCGCAGCAATGAGCCTAAGTCACAGATTTTGAGAAAGCTTTTGACTTTGTTTCAACAAAATCAGTTAATGATTTCAGATATGAGGTACTGATTCAACCTATGTTAACGTACTGGAGCAACTTCCTTTTGACTTCACCTAAATAACGAGAATTTTACAGCTGAAACTGGGGTCCAAAAAGAAGCTTTCATATAACTATATCTACATCTACAGGGATACTCTGCAAATCACCCTTCAGTGCCTGGCAGAGGATTCACTGAACCACCTTCACAATAATTCTCTATTATTCTACTCTCGAACAGAACGCGGAAAAAATGAACACCTATAATTTTCCTGGGAGTTCTTACTTCCCTTATTTCGTAATGATGATAGTTTCTCCCTATGTAGATCGGCGACAACAAAATATGATTGAAGTTTCGTGAGAAAATCCCGCCGCAACGAGAAAAGCCTATTTCCCACTATTTCTCTTTAATAAAGCGTCCTCTCCATTTTTGACCTTTATAGATTCACTTCGTTAATCCTCTCTGTAAGGATCCCACATCACGCAGCAGTACACCAAAATAGGACGGACAAGCATAGTTGTTGTTGTTTTTGGGGAAGGAGACCAGACAGCGAGGTCATCGGTCTCATCGTATTAGGGAAGGACGGGGAAGGA